>NC_081827.1:111840000-113090000 GCF_030867095.1 Alligator mississippiensis
TGTAATCTAAGAGCATCTGGGTTCAAGTTCTGGCCCAGACACTAATTTTCTGTGCAGCTCTAGAGAAATGACTTACTGTACCTTATGTATCTGTACAATAGGGATAATAGTTCCTTGCCTTACAAGGGTGCTATGAGAATAAAAACTTCTTATGATTGTGAAATGATGAGAGAAATAAGCAGAGCATAGTGAAGGGAATGAATTAAGTGAGATGCCTTTTGTGTGCTTGATTTTTTAACTGCCATAGTACAGCCAATGTCCCTAGGGAAGGAATATCAGCAAAGTTATTTTCTAATGCACTATTTCTTCCCAAAGCATCAAGATAAAACACCTAGTTTGGGAACGTTTTTTTCCTTTATCTCTTAAAGGTAGGGAGGAGGCTGGAGCCTTCTTTCTTTCTTTCTTGACAGCTTCTGCTTTTATTTGTCTTCCATGCCTCCCTTACAAGCCTACTGATTTTTTTTTCTTCCTGTTTTTCCCTGCCCTCTTCCAGATGGGACTTGTCCACTTATCACATACCCATCAGACTGTAGGTCAAGGAACAAACCCTGGGCAAACCCATAATAGGACATAATTGCAGGGCATGCATTATAAGCCATAGTAAGTAAGTATCTCAGCTACATACAACATCATACAATATCCATAAAGTCTGCTGCTATATCAACATCCTAGTACTCAGGGGAACAGTCTCAGTAATATGAATCAGTCATACCTAGATATCAGTGGCATAGGTGCCTTAACTGCTTCTTTCAAGGTATAAATTGATAAAAGGCAGAGATGTTGGCTAAACCAACTGAAATCACAGCCCATACTAACACCCAGACTCAGAGCGCAAGGTTGTACCACACTCAGAGCCACTCTTTCAACCACTAGTCTACAATGCAGCTTGTACTTTTCTATACAGTTTCCATATGGTGTTAGAACATCATTGGGTCTACACACAAAAATACACACAGATTGCTCGCTGCCAGTTTCACTCTTCATAACTGCCTGCTGGAGGATTGTGTACAGAATATAGCAGTCTGCTTGTACGACCCCTGTACCAGAAGCCTCCCCAAGCAACCCAGACAGACAACTTACATGACATGGACAAAGCTACTGAATATAAGGAGGGAAATACTGATTTTCCTTCAGCCTAACAGCACAAAAAATAACTGTTAAGCTGGCACCTAGAAAGAAAATTTGACAAACAGAAACCAGTTCTTTTACTCGCATTGCCCAACACCTGAATCCTATAGATTCATCAAGGCAGGCTGCTTGGTACTTTCTGCAGTGCATGACAGCTTTGCAAGATTTGCAGCCTTATAACCAAAAAGGAAAATTACAAAGACATTGCTTTTGTAAAAAATAATAGGACTTAATCCCCAGGCTCCCAAACTGTTCCCTATAAGGTGATCTGAATTTATAAACAGACTGAAGACATTTTAAAAAACCTGTACTCAATAGACACAAAATATACAGATAGAAATGGGGGGAAATGATGGACTTTTCTTAATACAGTACGTGAAACTGCTTCTGTGAAAACATCTGATTTAAAGTACGAAAAAAGTTCACCCATACAGTCAGCTTCAGCATTGCTGAATACTAAATGATGGAAAAAGCCTGTCTGCTCTGTGTATGACTTGTTCTAGGTGCTGTTCCAAAGCCCACTGAAATCAATGGGCCTTTTTCCATTGCTTTTGATGGGCATTGAATCAGACTTTCATTTCTTGCCTCCCTAAATCAAGCTTTTCTTTTTTTTTTTTTTTTTAAATCTGTATATTGGTAACCAGAATGTGGTAAAGTTGCTTTGCTGAAATCTATATAAAGCTTTGTGTTTGCCCCTGAAAGAGTTTTCAAACTCATTAAATAGCTTTATACACTACTGCAGGAATGTCGCTGATACCTTTATAAAGATAAATGCTGCCCTAAGGGATTCCTCTTGAAATCCTCATGTGCAGAGTTCTACGAGGCAGAAGGAGCCAGTTTGCTGCTTAATCCCCATAGAGATGTAAGCTGTCCAAAATGAGCTTTTCCTTAAAATGCACAGAGTTTCAAACTCAAGTAGGCCTAGGTGGCCTGTATGTTTACTCAGTTGGAAAGTAGGCCCCACACTTCTTTAAACTCAAGCACATTTTAGGTGGACATTACTGTTACAATTTCAGAGTAATATTAAATGTGGGAACATAATTCAAGCCATAATGAACACTATAAATTGTATATGGTTTTAGTGCAAGCTGCTTAGTGGCCAAATCCAGTTTAGCTTGTTGTAGCTGATGTCCATTTAAAGTGCCCAAAGAGAAAGAAGTAAATGTGTGTTGAAGAGGGAGAAGAAAAAAGCAGGAAAAGGGTCCAGGAGAATAATTTCCAGTTAGGCATAACCCCAGTAGTACAAACCAATACTCTCAATGGATTTGCCTCAGAAACCAGAATTCTCTAGAACAGTGGCCCTCAAACCTTTTTTTTTTCACGGACTACTTGAAAATTGCTGAGGGTCTCGGTGGACCACTTAATAAACTTTTTTTTGTTCTACAAATCAAAGCACACAACTCATATTTTAATATCAGTAGTCTTACAAGTACAGATATTCTCGATTGTTCTGCAACCTTTCTGCAGACTACCTGAATGGAGCTTGCGAACCAGTTTGAGAACCTCTGCTCTAAAACGTCCTGGTACACTGAACTTACACATACATTTGAACCATAACTCTCTGTTTCTATTCTGCTTCGGTTCTTTTGAAGTTAATCTGGTGGTTGTTGTGAGGAGGAGGAGGTTTTATGCAATTGGGAAAACAACCACAAGCTAGGAGAGGGAGTGTTTGCTTGGGAGGGACAATGTGGAGGAGGGAGGAATTTCTTCTGGTATGAGGCAGGGGAGTGGATGTAGGTGGGCATAATAGGCAAGCATGGAATGGGAATACTTAGATATGGACAAGGTTTGGGAAGCATGGCTGGGACTCAGCAGAGAGTTTTCTATCATGGCTGATAGACAGGGACAGAGGCATAACTGATAAGATTTGTACCCTGGGCACAAACTGCAATATCCCTGTGGGAGACACTGCTGCCAAGGTAGGAGATGTTGGCACAGCCAGAACCCATTCCTTACAGCAGAGGTGGGCAATTATTTTGGCTGGAGGGCTGCTTAACACATTTTAGTGAGCTGTCAAGGGCCTGACAGGTGCCCCGCCCCTTGCCCTGGAAGTACTCCTTCGGGGAAGGTTGCCATCTTGCAACCAAAAATAAAATCATATACTAAAACAATGAAACATCGACTGTACATTATTTTAATTTTATTTTTTAAAATATATTTGTCCTGATTTATGTTTGTTTGCAGTGTATCTAGAGGTGATTTCCATAGTAGCTCAAAATCCAGTCTTACTCTTGTATATTGTGTGTGGGGGCAAGGGGTGTCTGTGTTGTGAGGTGTGGGGGGCTGTTGGGTGCAGGTGTGGTAGGTGGGGTGTGTGGGGGAGGGTGGGGGTGTGGGCATATAGAGGGTTGTGGGGTTTGTGGTTCGGGTGTGTGGTTCGGGTGTGACTGTGTATGGGGTTATGGTGGGTGTGTGGGGGGTGTGGGACAGTATGGGTGTATGTGGGGTTATGGTGGAGGTGGGAGTGTGTGTGAGAGCTGTGGGAGGGTGTGGGTGTCTTTTAGGGTATAGTGAGGGGTGTGAGAGGATGTGAATGTGGGTCGGGAGGGTGGGGAGAGGGTCACAAAGTCCCTGGGGTGTTTGAGTCCCTGGATCTGAATGTGGTGACAGCAAGCAGGGCCAGCCCCACTTGGCCCCACGGCACACAGCTCCAGCACTTCCATCCCAGTCCCCAGCCACAGGTGGCAGCACCATGCAGGGCCAGCCCCACCTGGCCCTGTAACACACAGCTCCCACCCCAATCTCCAGGTGTAATTTGTGAGGCCAGCCCCATCCAGCCCCATAATGTGCAGCTCCTGTGGTGCTGTAACATGCAAGCCAGCCCAGCCTGGCCCAATAGTGCATGCCACCCTGCACTTCTACCCTCTTTCCCCCAGTGGGAGTCCCTGACCTCAGCCCAGGCAGGGAGGCTGAGAACAGGCATGGGGTGACCAGGCAATAGCTTCTGCCAGGCAGAGGCTTTTTGTCTCTAGTGCCCCCCAGCTTAGGGCAGGGGGCACATCAGGCCTCACTGGGGTGAGGGGGTGGTTGCTTAGCAACTGGACCCGCATCTTCTGTATGGAGGTGCTGGCTTGCAAAGGGGCAGCCCAGGGCCAGGGCTTACAGAAGGTCCCTGTGAGCCAGAAGGAACTGCCTGGTGGGCTGGATCCAGCCCATGGGCCATATTTTGCCCACCCCTGCCTTACACCCATTGCCATCATCCTATTTTGGATCAGCGACCCCTCTCCTAGAAGTCACATCAAGGTGTAGCCATTTCGTTTTCTTGTTCTACCAACAAAGAGTCATAGCATTTAATTTCAGACTGAAATATTTGGAGAGTGTTCCATTTTCAGTTAGGATCCAACAGCAAAGTGGTCTCATGATCCACTGGAGAAAGGCCAGTCTGGATGAACATCAGGTGAAAGATTCAAGACAAAATCATGATGTTGATCTTCTAGAAAACAGGGAAAATCTATTGAATAAGCAGCCAAGTTGTGGTAAATCCACAAGCATTTAGAAATATCACCACTTCTCTTCTATTATATATATCATGGGCATCTTTCTGTTACCTAGGTGTCAGCATTTAATTTCTCTAGGAAGAAAAGGAGAGATACAAATGATACATTTTAAATGTGCAACTCTATTTCATTGCACCTGAAAATATCTCCAGTCAAAAAAAAAGATATGATGCATTGCAAGGGTACATTACAAATCTTTCTCTCAAGATATCCATTTAATAGAAACGCCACCCCACTGAGATTTCTTCATAAAGACATACTTCTTGGATATATGTCTGCTTTGTTCACAATGTTTCATAGAACATTTTAAAAGTAGTGTGGAGGCAAATCAAAGTTACAGTGCTCTTCTATTACATTGCAAAGTTACATTGTGGTGCTATTTAAGACTCTGGTATAGTGATATAAATGTTCACAGTAGAATTACCTGTACCTGTACCATGAAAAGGATGAAAATTGGCTATTGGTTTCACTTGGCAGTAAGATCAACCTAAATGAACACTAGGGCTGTGTGAAGCTTTGGTCCCTGATTCAATTTGGTGGAGATTCGGCCCAATTTGGTAGCAAATCTCCAAATCCAAATCAAATCAGAGGACCCTTTAATCTCTCTGAATCAAATCGGAGCCCTCCGAATCAATTCAGAGAGATTTGGAAAGGTTCAGCAATTCAGACACAGACGCAGCTTTAAATGTTTTTTCTACATGCCTCTAGGTAGCAGGTGGCTCGTGAATGTTGTGATGCTGGGGCGTATGGAGCATCCCACAGGAGCATGGGGGGCTCCCCAGCATGCTCGGTAGCAGACCTGGAAGTGGACCAGAAGCACTTCCGGTCCATTTCCGGGTCCACTGGGAAGCATGCTGGGGGGCCCCCCATGCCCCCCCAGCTTGGCAACTGGTGCCTCCTGGGACTGGGGCGGCACCCAGGGTCCCCCCACAGCCAATCATTGAGCTGGGAGGGTATGGGGGGGGGGGCTGCACACTCCCCGGTGGACCCAGAAGTGGACCAGAAATAGTTCTGGTCCACCTCCAGGTTCACCACTGAGCACGTAGAGGGTCCCCCTGCAGTCCTGTGGGATGCTCCATGCACTCCAGCATCGTTGCATTCACAAGCTGTACTGGTACCTTGAGGTATGTAGAAAAAACATTTAAAGCTGTGTCCAAATCGCTGATTCTCTGAACCAGCATCAAATCTTTAGATTCCAATTTGGCCGAATCAAATCAGGGACAGTGATCCAAATCAACAAAGTTAATCACTGTCCTTGATACAGGCTGAATCTGAATCAAATAGGGCCCACTTTGTACACCCCTAATGAACACCTATGTACATTTATATGTGCTCTGTGCTACATACCAAATATGACAAATTATGAGTAATGGGCAAATTAAAATCAGATAAACAATGGAAGTTTCCTTTTTGTAAAAGCACATTATATTACAAACCCTGTGTGGTGTACCCTTTTTCTCCATTGAGTCCTTATTACTCATCCTGCAGAAGAAAAAAAAAAACAAATTCCAGCAAATCATTCTTTGGTAGGACTGTTTTCCTTGTTTATGCACATGCTCTACAAGAAACACAATTCTAACAAGTATTGTGAATGACAAACCATGGGCTTACGTTTGTAGAGTAAGAAAAATGAAGGAAACCAGGGTGTTTATTTTACCATTTTACAACAGACTGACCAGAAAGAATTCACTAGGAAGATTACAGAAGTAATTTACTAAATATTCATTCCTGTAAAGGTTATGGGCTCAATTTCATTTTGTAATGTTGCACCTCCAGGACACAAAAAGAGTGGATCCATTTAGCTAGGGATTTCTATCATGGGAGGATTTTATTCCATTATTAGGTTACTAAGTAGACTCAGGCACTCAAGTATGCTCCCATTCCACCATGCTCAAAACTCCCTGAAAAACAGTTAATGCAAAAAGTAGACAGGTCCCCTTCCTGATGGCTGCATCTTGTGACTTAGACTTTAGGCTAAAACAATGGCATCTTGCAAGAGTAGTCACATTCATGTTTCTTCAGGACTTAAGGAAATGGAATATAGTCACTTTTAGGCACCTAAGTTCACTTAGGCATCAAGTAGATAGAATAGGATCTGACCCTTTGTGTGGTGTAAAGCAGGTGTGACACGTACCACCACCCTGCCTTTTCCCCCTTGTCTGTCAGGCTGAGTAGTGTTGGAACCACGGCTAGGAAGAAGGGTGTGAAAGCTCTTCTTCATTCCAGCCTCTCTGTGCCTACCTGAGGCTATATCTATCTAAGAATGATAGATAAAGCTACACCAGCATGGTCCATGAACCTGGACTGAGGAGCTATTTTTGCTTCCTGTTAGGGTGACAGTATTTGGATCTTGGGGAGCATTGGATTTGCAGCTGAACCTGTGGCCTAGCAAGCTGCTAACCACAAGGCGGAATGGTATGTTAAAAGTAACATTGCAAGATGCTTAGGCAAGCATTTTCCTAACAATATAGTATTGTTGTAAGATATATAGCTCATTGTGTAAGAAAAACAGGATGCAGACCACTGACTATCATTAGGAGATAAAGCAGAAGTAAGACCTTGGAGATGGTGAGGAAATCAACAAGAGACTGCAAGTGATTGAGAGAAGCAGGGCTCAGGATCTTAGGCACGTATGTGCTCATAGCAGAAAGACACGTTAATAAGTGAAATACATAGGTAATTCCATGCTAATGAAATAAACAATAAACGGAGGTGGAGCTTAAGATGGAAAGGAATAAAGGTGGAACAAAGGAAGGACAAAGGTGGGGTAAATGTTAATAAGCATAAACCAAGGTGAATAAATATGGAAAGAACTAATGTTCGTGGCTACTCCCCGATTTGTTGGAGCTTGCCTGAAGCTGCCTCCATTTTGAATAAAGCTGTTGGAAGAAACAATGTGTGCACCAACCCATTGTCTCCCCAGTCATTAAGCATCACATTGAGCCAGGGTCTAACACTTCCATCCTATCCTCCCTTGATCCAGTGCTTATTGATACCATTCAAAAGTTTAAGCCAATTTGACAGACATTCAGCTGAAGTAAAATTAAGGTGGAAAGGACTTTGAGATAGTTCAAGATGCATTATTATGTCTCCCAGCAATTGGGGAAGAGCATTTGTGACAAGTTATATCATATAGATAGATTCAAAAGCAATTTTGGGGAAAAGAAGAAAAGAGGGGTAAAGGATTATTAGCAGAGATTAATCACAAATAGATGTTATACTGCCACCAATTTCAACTCAGAACTGTATTTAAATATATATGTATTAAATTGTGTGTGTGTGCGTGTGTGTGAGAGAGAGAGAGATATAAACAAATCTTAAACTGAAAACTGTAATGTGATTTCTCAGAACATTCTTTGATGTTAGATACAAGCTGAAAAATAATCTTCACTTGTAAATCCATGTCACCAAGTTTATCGAAAATGTGCAGTGAAATAAGAAGGCTCAGAGTTAAAATAAGAATCACAAAAGGAAAACAAGCTAATAAATAGAGGCTTTTTCTATATACCATCTGCCCTCTATCTTAAATTATTCACAAAAGTAGCCCTTAAATAGAGCAAACTTGAATATCCATTGGCAGAGACGGACCTAAGTAAACTAGAAAAAATGAAGAAAAATCTATCTTTTTATTGCTTTCTCATGTTTAGTGAATAATTTACTGTAGGGAAAGACAAGAAAGATAATTGCCACCAAAAGAAAAATTACAGGATGAAATTCCATCTTATTCAAGCCTTACCGCAAGCAATCAATCTTTCTCACAATTCTCTGCCCTGGGATTTGGGAAGCACCATGAGTTGGGGGAATAGGTTTAACCTAGCCCAGAGCCATATGTGCTTATTTGTATACCTTTGGGAAATACGTTGATGCAACAATATTCTCCATCCTTTGCTTCCATATATAGGGGTGCCAAGGAAAAGGAAAACTTGGAAGCCATTTTAATCCACGACTGTTTATCTAGGGCTTGTTTTGCATGTGTACATATATGTGGGTGAACATGAGCATGTCTGCTTTTTCTATGTTTTTAATGAATTTAGGGCCTAATGCAAAACCTGCTGAAGCTAGAGAGAGTATTTCTGTTGGCTTTAATGGATATTAGGCCTGCGAAGTGGCTAGCATTCACTTCAGATTCGGATTTGGCCAATTCGGGGGACAGTGATTCGATTTGGTGATTCGAATCACTTTTCCTATTCAATTTGGCTGAATCTCTGAATCAGCCAGGCCAGGCCCATCCCCTGCCCCTCTCCCAGCCTGGCAATGGCTGCCCCAGCTCCTGGCACTTGTTAAAAAAAAAAAAGCCCTAGATCACCAGGTGCTTCCAGACAGGGGGCAATTCCTGCTGCCCCCCACTGCCCCACACTGCATAGGGGGCTCTGCACAAGCCCCCCAATGCCCCACCCCCTCACTCCCCCAGCCCGCACACAGGTCACCCACACGGGCCAGCTCCAGCCCTTTAAGGAAAAAAAAAAAAGAAAAATCCCTGGGACTCACCACTTCTGCTGGTGGGGGCTGATCCCCACTGCCCCCCACTGCCCCACACCACGTGGGAGGGGGGCTCTGCAGGAGCCCCTGAAGCCCCAAGGCTACTGCAGGAGCGGTGAGCATGGGGCTTTTCTCGGCCTTTTTTTTTCTTAAAGGACCGGAGCTGGTCTGGGTGGGGCATCCCTGGGGGGCTGGGGGAGTGAGGAGGGGGTCAGGGGGTTCATGCAGAGCCCCCCATTCAGCATGGGGCGGTGGGGGCAGCAGGGATCACTCCCCTGCCTAGCAGTACCCAGTGAGCACCGGGGCTTTTCTTTAAAGTACTGAGCTCTGGGGCGGGGTGGGGGCAGCCATGCAGGGGCTGGGGGAGTGGGCGGGGGTCAGGGGGGGCTGGGGGAGTGGGTGGCTCAGGGGGGCTGGCAGGGGTCCCCCCATGTTTGAGTGTAATATATAGGGCCCATAACAGTAGAACTGTCAGCAATAAAATAAACCAGGATATAAGATAACATACACACAATATAGAAGGCAGAGATAGTATTTGCATTGCAAATCCATTTTGAGCTGTGGGAAAACAAACAATTAAGCATGCAGTTAGCTCACTGTAAACATGTATATATTCATACCATTGTACTGATTTGGGCTGACTCATGGTGGGAAGAAGCCAGGACTTTGTGCTCCAGAATCTAAGCTTTCATTTTTTTAAGAATTGCCACTTATGATTGATCAGATAACTTTCAAAATGACCTGGATGTTACCTGTGTTTCCCTATATGTGTAGCCAGCCTGAAACGAGAGCCTTCAGAAAAAATGGAAACAACCTTTGATCATTTTCAGAAGTGACTAATGATTTCAGATGCCTGAATTTTTTGGTGCCCAAGAAGAAGCATTTTGAAGGGATGGCTTTGCTCTTATCCTTTGAAAATCAGAAAAATAAGGTGTCTCAAAATGGACAGTAAAATGGACAATAAAAAAATACAGCGATCCAAGTCCATTATTCTTTTTTTTTTTTTTAATCTTGGCCTCTGAAGAATAATGACAGCATTTCAGTTGACAATTTAGTTAACTTTCATTGCGAGAGAAAGAGAATCATATTCTGAACAGTCACCTACAGAATCTCATTCTAATGTCCCAAATGGGTGAATTTGGGGATGTGGGCACCATTGTTGTTGTTTTTTTCCCCCAGTATCCCAGTGGATCCCAGGTATACAACCTACTTTCCCCCCTTGCGATCATAAAACAGTTACATTCAGTGTAACCTCTGACTTGATGGTCTATTTCCTGTATCTATTTTAACAAATACCCTTTTTGTTGTTGATGTTTGATGTGCAGCCAGAATACTAAAACAGCTCCAATTTTGCAGACACACTCCATTATCAACATCTTGCATGCTAGTTGTTTCCATTTGCTGTTCTCCCAGTCCCCATGTAGGCAATGCTAGCTATAAAGCAATCCCTGATGGATTAGATAACACCACCAAGTACATAAATATCACATAAACCCTTCTGAATGCATCATGCATTTTATTGCCTGCCAGTTCAAAACCATTATTGAACAGAAGCAATTTTCAATGTAACTGGCTTTCTAGTAGCTGTTTTATGTTGATTATGCTTCTAATTATGACAGTTAGAAATGGAAAAGGCAGTAGGTTAAATCACTTTCAGTTGAAATTAAAATTCTCTAACTACAGCATTAAATGAATAAAGTCATTTGAATACAGTTGTAATAAAAATGGGCCTCTCCAAATTAGTCATAACTAGAACTGGCAGTCAGTTTGTGCTAACAACGTGCAATTAGCTGCCTGAATTTAAAAGTAGGTTTTTGCAACAATTCTTACTGGGGTTGTTGTCTTTCTGATTAATACTATTAACTCTTTTGATTGTATGCCCATGTTGATTCATTTCTTCAGACTGTTATCTTTCCACCTGGGAAGTAGAAGGAACAAAAAAAGCAGCTCTAATAATATTAATGATTATAAGCTTGAATGTGCAGTTACTACAAGCCCTGAGTAAGAAGCTGCAGGTAGTTGTGACGTCTCAGGAGCAGAGCAAGAACTGAAGAGTGATTAGGAGGGTCACAATTCAGCTCTTTCAGAGGAAAGTCATCTGCAGTAACTCTTTGGCTGGTGCTATTTACTTCCCCTTCTGCATCAACCCAGATCTTAGCTGGACTCTAGGGCAGGGGCCAGAAATTACACAGAAACCAGTATAAGGGATCAAAAACTGGTTCAAATCTAAGGCTTTGTAAGAATGGATGTCCCTGCCCCTGAAAACTGCCCAGGTCCCCTCTCCCTGCACTGTGACCCAGGATGACGGCAGAGGAGTGAGAGTGTACTATTCACCCTCCGAGAGTAGGGTACATGGATAGATAAAACAATTCATAATCTTATGATGATAAGGTACTATTATCACCTATGTTTTTTGAGAAATGTAAGGGTAGATAGTCATGAGCCAGTCAATAAGGACACATTTTAGTTGGTGTCCCAAGTCTTATTAGGAAACACATTTACCTTTATCCCTGTTCATTTATTCATACTAGCCATGTCCAAAGTATGTACCAGTGAATTATTAGAAAAACCCTAATACTGACAATCTACAGCAAATGACTTTTAGATGTGATTAAAAGCCTCCCCTAATTAATCTTCTTATCTATCTATGTGTTACAGAGCAATACCTCAGGAACAATATCAGAGGAATCCACCTCCATTGGATGTGGGGCATAGAGCCCATTTACAATAATTTCAGTTCTATGCAGTTAGGACAGGACTGGGGAAGGGTGAGGGTCTCAGACAAGGAATGTGTCACTACTAGTCTGGTGCATTTGTTGCTTCCTTTGTAGCAGACAATTTCATTTGTCCCTTGTGTAAATGTGGCTCTTTGTAGAGTAGCTTCTATCTAAGCTAAATCCTGTCATCTTTTTTATCCACTTTCCATTGACTTCAGTAGCTATTTGCCTGCATAAAGACCCAATAAACTAAATAAGAAACTGAGGCTTTGGCCCATTCTGTGTATTAATTCAAACATATGGCACCTGTACACTGAAACAAACCCAGTTATGTTTGGAGAGAATAAATAACAAGGTATCTTCACATTTATTTAAAAGGATCAGGAAAGAAAACAACAGCCCTAAGCAAAAATCCATCAAAGAGCATCTTTTTTCCTCCAGGTAGAAAGAAAAAAGATAAGACAAATAATGACACTGATGTAGCACAATGTCATTTAGGCTGATGAATGAGAAGAGCAAACCATTTGTAGAGGCCTTAGTCAGAGGTGGGGAAGCTGCTGGGCATAGCTTCAGATAAAATAAATCAATAGATCTTTGTTTTACTCAGGTGTTGCTATACTGCAAATGATACAGTTCATCACAGTTTTCTGTGCTGGTTCCTTCATCCTAGATTATACACTAGCAGATTAAAAGAAACTGCATGAAACATTATAATGATTTTCTTTATTCAAAGAGCCACAGTACAGTGTCTCACAAACTTTGGCTCCATGAGTAACACCATTATGACTAACTTGAGCAATACTCTTCAGCAATCCCTTGCAGTTGAGGATGATTTTCTTCCATGATTGTCTTATCTGCAGGACCAAAGATGGCTGATGAGGCCTATCAGGATTGACAGACTCTGCTGCAACTCAGGCATGTGTTTCTGTGCAGGGTGGGTGGGTCTGGATTCTTAGTTCAGTCCATGACACACTGTTTTTGGAGCTCCTGCTTTTCCATTTCCTGTTGTCATTGTAAGATTTCAAAGTTCTGACATCCTTGCAGCAGAATCTTCCTCCATTTGGGGAAGTCCTAGGCAATAGTCTTCCACAAGTTGATGTTGATACTGCATTTTTTCAAGTTGTCCTTAAGGACGTCCTTGATGCACTTTCTCTGCCCTCCTCTTGAGCGTATTCTTGACTGAACTGGGAGAATAAAACTTGCTTTGGGAGTCAGACATCCAGATGATGTGGCGAGCCCAATGAAGTTGATGTTAGACTATTACCACTTTTATGCTGATGGCATTTGCTTGCAAGAAGACACTAATGTTGGTGCATCTGGCTTCCCACTGGATTCAAAGGATCTTCCACAGGCAGTGTGGATGGTATTTTGCCAGAAGATTGAGAAATATCCTGTATGTTGCCCACATCTCAGCTCCATGAAGTAAGGTGGGGTCATGATCTTCAAAAACCCATTCCCTTCAGTGTCTAAAGGCTACACTTGCACATCTGAGGTGATGTTGGATTTCTTTATCAATGTCAGCCTTCTGTGAGATAGAGCTTTTGAGGTACAGAAAATACTCAATGTTCTCCAAAGTCTCACCATGAATTTAAATTACCAGAGCTGAGGACTGCCTATTAAGAGCTTGCTGATGGAGGACCTTAGTCTTCTGAATGTTAAACGTCAGTCCCATTTTCTTGTATGCCTCAGTAAAGACATTGATGTTGCCTGAAGTTCTGTTTCTGAGTGAGCACAGACTACAGGATCAACAGTATTCTAGAGTTCGATTGAGGTTGAAGTGGTCTAATTTTGGCTCGGAGTTGGCTGAAATTAAACAGTTTACCATCCATTCAGTAGTTTAGCTCCACTCAAACTGGAAGCTAGTTGATGATCGGATGTAGCACCATGGTAAGGAATATTGAGAAGAGTGATGAAGTGATGATGCAGCCTTGCTTAACTCCTGTATTGACCTCAAAAGGATCTGTGATAGATCCATTACTGAGAACCACCTCTCACAATGTCATGGAGCAAGCAAAAAAATGTCGATGAATTTCAGTGGGCATCCATACTTCAGAAGGATCCTCCACAACACTTCTTGGTTGACAGACTCAAAGGCTTTTGTGAGGTCAAAGAAGGCAATGTAGGGAGGTTTATGTTGTTCCCAACATTTCTCCTGCAGCTGGTGAGCTGTGAAGATGATGATAATTGTGCCTTTTGATGCCCTAAACCTACACTAAGATTCTGGGAGAAGATCTTCAGCAAGTGGACGAAGACAGCTCAGGATGGTTCTTGCAATGATCTTTCTTGTGGTGGACAGCAAGGTGATTCCTCTGTAATTTCCACGGTTAGATTTGTCTCCTTTCCTGAAGGCTGTCACAATCATGGCATCCCTGAGGTCACCTGGGATTTTGTCATCATTCCAAATCCTTAAGATGAGGGCATGGAGCTGTGATTTGAGCTCCTCTCTCCCCTGCTCGAAAATTTCCATGGGGATTCCATCAGCTCCAGGTGTCTTTTTGTTCTTCACCTGCTTGATTGCTTTCCTCACCTCATCAAGGGTGGGAGGGATTCTGAGATTATCTCTGACTGGATGTTGCCAGATGGAGTTGAAAACACTCTTCTTTTCAACCAGAGTCTCAACTGAAGATCTTCAAAATGCTCCTTCCAATTGACATTGATAGCTCCTCTTTCAGGTCTCCTCTATTCTTGGGTCTTAAGGGGGTTGGTCCCCAATTACTTCGACTGTACATGGCTTTGGTGGCATTGAAAAAACCATGCATATCATGGATGTCAGCAAGAAGTTGAACCTCTTTTACCTTGTCTTCACACCATCTGTTCTTCAAATTGCAGGTCCTCCATTGGATCTCTACCTTGGCTTGTTGGAAATTCAGCTTCTTTTGCTTGGAGTTTCATAGTTTCATAGTTGGTAGGGTCAGAAGGGACCTGAGCAGATCGGAAAGAGTACTGGGGTCAAACGACCCTAGCAAGGTGTTCATTCAGGCTCCTTTTAAAGACCCCCAGGGTAGGAGCCAGCACCACTTCTCTTGGAAGTTGGTTCCAGATCCTAGCCGCCCTAACTGTGAAGTAGTGCCTCCTGATATCTAGCCTAAATCTACCCTCTGCCAGCTTGTGACCGTTATTTCTTGTCACTCCTGGTAGTGCTCAGGGGAACAGGGACTCCCCTAATGCTTGCTGGTCCCCCCTGACCAGTTTGTAAATGGCCACTAGATCCCCCCTCAGCCTTCTCTTGTGGAGGCTGAACAGGTTCAGGTCCCATAGCCTCTCCTCGTAGGGCCTGCCCTGCTGCCCCCTGATCATGCGAGTGGCCCTCCTCTGGACCCTCTCCATGCTGTCCACATCCCTCCTGAAGTGCGGTGCCCAGAACTGGATGCAGTACTCCAACTGCGGCCTGACCAGTGCCACATAGAGGGGGAGGATCACCTACTTGGACCTGCTTGAGATGCATCTGTGGATGCATGACAAGGTATGTTTGTCCTTCCTGACCACATCCCCACACTGTCGGCCCATGTTCATATTGGCATCAGTAATGACTCCAAGAGCGACTATCACTTCATATCACCAACTGGTAAAGCAGGAGGAAAAGCAGAAGCAGTGTGGTGTGGAACAAAAGGAAGCCAAACTCTGAAAGTGTTGGATTGTGTTAATTTTTTTCTGCCAGTGTTATAACAATGCTTGTAAGGTTATGCAGTTTTTTTCAACTATATTTCACAGAGTATTCAGTAAGAGTGGATAAATGTTATTATAATTGTACAGATAGATAAGTGAAAGCCAAAAACTAGGAGAGTCAAAAGGCCAATGGCACATCCAGGAATGGAGTCCAGTCTCCTGGCCAGTGCTATATCCATTGGACTTCAAAAACTATATTGGGGCCAAGGTGGAACTAAAATTCTAATAAAATCAGCAAAGCCTGCAGAGACATTTTGACAAGGAACTCTTGATGTTTTATATCATTTTTCCATTTATAATCTAGAGAGCTCCTTCACACACACTTGCAATAGATTCAAATGAAACTTTAATGTATGTGGAAGAAAAATCAAATTTGCACTTCCTAATTTTTCAAGGTATCATGGGAGTCTAATTCCTGGCAAAGTCAGCAGAGGCACTTCCTTGTGGTGCTGGCTACCAGTGCTTCCTTACACAGACTCAGTTTCTAAGTGGATATGGAGAGGTAGCTAGAACTGGTACAATGCTGACCAAGTTATGGTACAAATTAGAGCAGTTCTAGGCTGCTGTATGGTATGCCTTATTGCTCCTCACCTCAATGGTGAGTCCCAGCTATAAACCAAGCAGCTGTCCGCAACAATGCCCTTGCCAAATTCTTATACAACTTTCACTGTATTTATTATGCAGATTAAGAGGAGTGGCCTTCCACATTTTTTACTCTCCACTGCATAAACTCCCATTAGCCCCTCTCCAGTACTGACCTCCTGGAATGGAGTGGAACATTTACTATGTATGCTTTGTTTCCTGTAGACAATTTTGCAATTGAAAATGGGTTCTGGAGAATCCTATATGGGAGCTGTTGGGGAAGGAGTTGATAGCAGGACAGAAAATAAGGGTGCTGTGTTGCAAGTGGAGAGCTGGGGGTCATGGGCAGATCCAGGATTTTGTAAATAAGGGTATAGGACCAGTGGCTGGCACTGCATGGGTAGTTGCATCCCTATTCCTAGCTCCCCCCACTACTGGGATGGGCACACTGTACCATAGGCGCAGTGGCCAGAGACTTTAAGTTCTCTTTCTCTGAGCCTGCTCACAGGCTGGTGGGGAACATCAAAAGGGAACAGGCAGGGAGGAGGAACCTGCCCACTACTGCCATCACCACTGTCCCAGGCTAAGCCCAGCTCCCTGTGCAGCCTGGCTAGAGTGGCACAGGAGCAGCTCTGGAGCTATCCCCACTCCTGGATCAGCTGGGGGCAGTAGGGACAGCTGTAGTGGCAGGTGAGGGAAGGGGATATGCTGTGGAGTGTGGTGGGGAAGGGAGGGAAGGAAATTCTTATTTGATATAAGGACTTTAAAAAAGTCCCTAGCTGCTGTTCTCATGGCATACTCTGAAATTGGGGGGGGTAACCATGTCACTGCACTCCCTCTGGATCTACCCCTGCAAAAGATAAAAAGTACATGAAGGTCTGACTGCCCTGGGATCTAGTCTGAGACCTCTTATTCCACATAGATATAAGACCTCAGCACTGTTGCCAGGCTACGTACACTCCGTAGTCCATCTCCACATTTAAATACCGTGGTGGGCAGTTTAGTAAAGATGCTTGCTTATTGTGAGGCCTTCCTTTGAAATACAAGAGAAAATGTGCCCAGTTTCCTGGATTCTCTGGGATTTCATGCTTTTAGATATAATCTGAGGATTCTGTTTAAAACATTAAATACATCTTATTGCTTTGATTTTCTCACTGCGGAAAGGGACCTCATCTTTACAACTGTCTGTAAATCCCCTAGTTTGATATTGGAGCTCTATAAGTAATAATCTTGTGATCCAAATTGCAGCACATTTTAAACTCATTTACCTGTTTCTCTGCCTGACAGCAAAGACCACAGCCTCTTTCAGGGCAATACTACTCGTAGTAGTAGCTTTCTTTGTATTTCACATTCAACACAAAGAGAAATCTATCCTGTAAAGCCTCATCTATAAATTGTCCAAATTGGCAATACTCTGCCATCAACTTCAGCTTTGCTAACAGCAATCACTTTCCTCTTGTTGCCTTTGATGGCATGTGAGGCTTTCAGAAAATAAAGCTGGCTTTTGGAATGAAAGCTACAGGAATTAGGCATTCAAGTCCCACTAGGTTTCCACAAAGTTGTAACTGGAGCTGGGCTTTAAACTGCTTTACAAGCCTTTCCAAATCTTAGCTTAACACAGCTTTGCTTTGTTTTTAATCAGACAAATTACTTTATAATATTGTCACTGGGACATTTGGAGATACTCATGTCTTAATATATGATGTCTTACAGTTAAGATTAATCTCCCTTCACAGCCAATAGAATACTTCTTTTCATATACCATTCTTTTATAGCATTTGCTTTAAAAAAACCTATCTTTCTTTATATTTTCCCTATTCTTGTTTTTTGCTATAATCCTCTATTTTTCTTTATGTTGTCACTTGTAGTTTTGAAAAACACCAAGCAAAACAGTTTGCCGTCTGTTTGAATTTCTACCTCCCCACCACCACCCTCCCCCTTCTTCAGCCACACAACCAGACTGTACTTGTGGATGATTTCTTTCCAAGGTAAAAAAGATCTGTCTCTTACTGACTCTTGAACTCATCCACATTTTACAGAGCTATTTTATGTACACTTTGCCCTCATGTTTAAGGTCCCTGGGCTGCAGTTAACACAGCACAGTCTCTCTCTTACACAGTTTTAATCCTTTTATTTTTTTTAATTGTTTAATTCTATTTTCAAACTTTAAACAAGAGGCTTTTTTCCCCTTATGACTCTCATCCTTACTGCCAATCTCTTATGTATTCATCTCTTATGTATTAACCTCACAGTATTTAACCCATAGGACAACTGGAACCCAGACAAGGAATTGTTCAGTAGCTGCAGTTCCACTCCATAGGGCTACTGCATTTCCATAAGCAGTATAGCTTGTTTAACATGTAAAATATATCTGAGCTAGAGACTGCTTTTACCATTAATCCTACAGCATTGTATATTATAAACTGCCTCACTATTCTCCCTGGTAAAATAAAGGAATCAAGCTGAAGAGGAAACATTTCAGGGCAACTACACCATCATAGCCACTCTGAGCCTTTTGGAAAGGTTGGGATATAAATCTAACAAGCAAATAAAATTGAAGTGCATGCAGTGGTGTATATGGCCCAGTATTTCTGACACACATGCATATACCAATTTGTAAACACAGGCTTCAAATGTCAGCCCCTAACATTAGGATCCTAAGCCCATATTTATACATCCAAATACAAGCTATGGCTTAAGTCATGGGTAGGCAAAATATGGCCCATGGGCCAGATGCCACCCCACAGCACCCAGTGTTCAATCCAAAGCAGGGGGTACTGAGCTCCTGGCCAGGCTTCTGCCTGGCAAAGCTGTTTGCACACCTGGCCCCCAGCAAGAGTCAAAGCTCAGGTAAGTTTCTCCCTGCTGGCATGGGCTAGCCAGGAGCTGCAGGTTATCCAGGCCCTGCTGGCCTGGGTCATGTAGGCACAGCTGGAGCGGCTGGTATGGCTCCTGCCTGACCCCAAATCCCCGGAACACAGCACGGCACCAGCCTGGCTGGGCCCGGATAACTTCCAGCCCCCTTCCCCCTGCACCCCCTCACCTGCCCCAAGTCCCCAGCATGTAGGCAGGCTTAGCCAGTGCTGCTCTGTGTTCCTGCATGCCACTTTGGGCCATGTGGGTGTAGCTGGAGCAGCTGGTGCAGGTCTTGCCCAACCCAGGTATGTACCAGGGACTCAAGGTGGGGGAAAGGGTGCAGGGAGATCTGTGGGGAACTTGTGTCTGCACTCACATGTGTGCATGTGTGTATGTGCATGCTTGTCTGTACATGTGCGTGCAGACCTCAACAAAACTTGTTAAGTGGCCCTCCAGCCCACATAATTGCCCAACCTTGGCTTAGGTGTTTAATAACAGCTCAGACATGGGTGACTGGTGACTGGGGGGGCACCAGTGGCCAATCGCCAACTGGGAGGGGTCCCTCAGTGGCCGATTGCCAACTGGGGGTGGGGGGTGGAGCATTTAATTGCCAACCCCGGAAGCACTGATGGCAAAATTGGAAGTGCTGCTGGTCCTTCTCAGGGTGGGCACTGGGGAGGGTCCAATCTCAGGGGCGGGGCATGTGCCCCCCCCTTCCCCCGTACCCATCCTACATGTTGCTGATGAGCTCAGAACTAATTTTAGGCACTCGGGTTTGAAAATTAGGCCCATGTAGAGTATAAGTGATAACAGGCAAGACAAAATATATTTAATAGGACAGATTCTCCTTTATCACTTAAACTGGAGAAAATAGCTTTATGGGTGATAAAAAAACCCCCATAATTTATCACTGTTAAGTAGTGCAGGCTTGATCCAGAGCCCACTGACTTCACTGAGGTGAATACAAATGAGTCCCACTGACTTCATTGGGTACTCTAAGTATAATGGACCCTATTTGGCATTCATAATATACTGCAAATCATCTATTTCATTGTTTTCTAAATTAAACTTATGATCATAAGATAAATTCTTCACAACCCTTAAGTTTCCTGACAAGTGACTTGCCCTGCAGCGATGACATTTAACATACATGATGATTGCATAGACAGAACATGGGCTAGTTATTTGTACTTCTTACTTTGAGTGCTTTAACTTGTATTTCAAGCATATGCTTTATTTTCCTAAGCCATAACGTATGCTGTGTTCATCTCAGCCTTTCCTTTTTGTTTCTTCCTGCCAAGTGCTAACACAATGTAATGAAAGGAGAAAATAGATGGATTTCATATCTCTTGATCTGTTCACCTTTAATTTTAAAATAAGGAATTGTAATCTCTGTCTCCCTTTTGGGTTGTCTATTAGCTAGCAAGAGCTATATTACCATTTTCTATTATTTTAGAAAACATATTTCATTTTTTAGTATGACAATATTGTTTGGGGAATACACAATAAATTAAATGCTGGAGTGGGGTGTGTAAAGAAACTGTTTGCAGACCATTTAATATCCTTCTAGCAGGGCAAAATCACTTACTTTTATTTAACATCTTAGTAACAAAGACCTTTTTCATACCCTTGGAAACATATCAAAGTTGTCCCATTGCATTTCAAGCAACTGGTCAAAATTTATCTCTGGAATCACCTTTCTAATCTTAAATAAGGCAGTGGGGTTTTTTCTTTTTCCTATTAACACTAAAATACAGTGGTCTAGACTGTCCTAAAAGACATAGCCCTGGATTGAGACAGAACAGAGCTAGGAGGGTTTTGCTTCATGGAAGAAAATCCCTCCTCAGTATGAAGTGTATAACAGGGATTTCCCAACCTCTCACCCAGAAGGAACCAGTCCTATTGTTCTTCACAGCAAGGGGACTGCAGTTGTTTCTGGCCTTTGCACAAGGTGATCTACTGCAGGAAAAAACTCATTGCACTCTCCTACTGTAGATATCCACAAAAAGGGTCAACAGTCTATCAAACCCTGTGTGTCTAATGATTTGGGAAAACTAGTTACATAAGAATCTTTTATGAGAGTGCTTATTATGGGTGCCTACATATGTGCTGGGAGGGGCAGCATTTTAATTAGAGAAGTTCCTAGAGAGCCACTCTAATTAAAACACTGCAGCATCACATGTATTAAGTCCCCACACATTGAAAAATGGCTGCAGGACACTTTAACTAAAGCTCAGTGCCCCAGAGGCCCATTTTTAAACCTTATACACATGATGCTGCAGCAATACTAAAGTATTCTAATTAGAATGTGGCATATACTCAATTAACCTAATTAGAATGCATCAAAGCACATGTATAGGCATGTTTGGTGATATGATTGGGACACTCTGCATGAGAAGTCCAGTACTGTAATAACAGGGTGTGACTGGCAACACTGACTGACCATGGCAGAGCTACATCGTGGAAACCTTGCTCAGTGTCTATTTTCACTAAGCTTGGGCATCATCACTACCATAAAACGTTCTTTTCATAAGAACCAAAAGAAAAGAAAATAATTAAAGTAAGATCACGGCAGGATAAAATGACTAGGAAAAAGGGAGCAATTTGGCAAATGAAAGCTCCGCCTACCAAGATATCTCATGTCTCTCCAGGATTTATGAGCCTAATATCCAAAAATAACAATGGAAACAGTCAGCTGCTATTTTTAGCCATTGTGAGCCATTATAGGAGACATAAAAATATACAGCTGGAGAATGGTAAATGTGTAACTAACCAGAAAGTTGTTTTAAAAGGACATTACCAGATGCTTTTCACAGATTATTTTATTTTTATAACACTTTCCATTGTCTGTAATCTCCGCCTGTCTGCTTGCTCTTTTCTCTTTGTTAAACACTGATTATTCTTTAGCCTGATCCTACAAAGGACTGGGTTCCTCAAGGAAGTTGCTAAGTACCATTGATTCTTTCTGAAGTCAGTGGGAGTTGGGGATGCTAAACATCTTGCAGAAAAATCCAGAACCTTACAAGATTAAGCCCAAGTTTTGCAAAAGAGCTAAATTAGCACAGGTGTCTCTACTTTCCGTACATACGGAAGCATTCCACTGTCTAGAAGGTATTCACTGATCTACCTTTGGACTACAAATCAGGGATAACAGACTATGGTAGGGAAAGTGCATTTGCTTTCAGATGTGGCAATGAAGTTAAAGACTAATTCCACAAATACCTGATCATGACTTCTCTCTTAATTAGTTTTTACTGACCCACTGAAGGCAACAGTGACTAACTGTGAATGTAGTAGGGCTCAGAAGCCCAGATCAGATCAGGGCCTCTTTGTAGAAGAATCTATACAAACACAGGAAGCCTAAATCCCTGCAGTTCTTTTATTTATTTATTACAGGATAGCAAAATATAGTCAGTATGGCTTCTATACAGTGAATACTGAAATAAAGAATTGCAATTAAAGGAATGCCACAAAAACAGTCAAAAGAAGCACACATGATACCCTTGGGCTACTGTAAGCACCTTGATGCTATAGAGATGGTTGGTCTATTAATACATAAAATGAATACATATCTAGCATGATGTAATAAAACCTGCATTAAATGATGACATAATATGTTTTTATAGATGTACCATGATGAACAGATTTCTTCTGCCGTTTTCATGGTAGAGCTACACAATAGTCAGAGAGATGACTGAAAATACATAATTTCAGGCCCTTCCCTCTCCTTTAACCCATGCCTGTCTGATGGTTCGTGTAGAAAGGGGAAGTGAAAGGTATTTTAAATAAATATTATCTAATATGCATATGTTATGTCTTAACACCATTTAGCACCTTAGATATATAAAGTAAGTGGTGTTTAAAAATGTGTTATCTGGTAATGGCAGTTGGGAAAGGCTCTAAAGAAGGATTATGTTGTCTCAGGGTTTTCATGTTGAAATGATATCTGTCATCAGAAAGAAAGAGGTGGCTGACAGTGAAAGGCTGCAAACTGTGTTTCTCATCCTTGAAGTTCTTCTGCAGTAACATCCAGCTCTACAGTTGTCACCTGATAATTCAGTGAGTGCTAATTATCAGTCGAGTAAAGTAAAGTAAATGGTCTGAAGCAAACCTCTGGACTGCCTCACTAGGCGGATTCTTATCTCAATGAGGGATACCAACATCAGAGAACGATGCATTCATGTACCCTGGGAAGTAGTCAACAAGTACTAGAAAGATTCTCATCCTCTGTATACTGAATACTTTGGATTAAGAAGAAAGGTATTCTTGTTACAGCATTGGACTGAACTTATTATATCTGGGTTCTGTACCTAGGCTGCCCATTTAGCATCTGATACAAAAAAAGCACTTAAGCATGTGCTTAACCTGAACTGAATCGAATTCAATGAGACTAAAGCACCTGCTTAATGCTCAGCATGTATTTAAGTACATTCCTGAATCTTACTATATATAGGTGCAGTGCTTCAAATGTACTTACTTATAATAATGGATTATATTTTAATATAACAATAGATATACCACCTTTCATTTTCAAAACACTTTAATATTTTTATATAGCCAGCGGTTAGGCTAAATGACATGCTCCTGCATAGATATACTGAAAGAAAAGCAAAATGTGGAAAGGAATAGGGCAATTTCCTATTATTATGAAAAAGGTTATAAAACCTTTGTTCCCTGTGCAGAATGGAAAAATAAACAGCATGGACCTGAATATCTCTACCTTAGAGGAATAAAGGGCTGAATTTCCATTTAAGCTTCCATTTAAACATTTAAACTTGAAGCCTATAGTTCTAAGGATAATAGGTATGCCTAACCCAATATTTAAACCATTACTGACAGCTGACAATTCACTTTTCAGTGTTCAATGCTGTATTGTGAACAAATGTATAAAATGTAGGCTCAGCAGAGTACACTTAAAAGTTTCATTGGCTACTGTACTACAGCCTTCTAAAACATTGTTCCATTGTTGATATTTAGAAGCATGTTTCTCTATAAATTGGAAAGAAATTTATGCAAACTGTAGTAAAAAGTACATTAAAATATAGTTACTTAAGGGTCACTCTACTTCGTCATATATTAATCCAATATTTATTTCTAGAGCCTTTGGAATGAAATTATTTTTTTCAGAAAGCCTCTGTGTGGAGTATTAGAAATTTAACTTTTTATGGTTTTATACAGGGATGTCAAACATATGGCTCATGGGATCCAGCCTGCTGCATTTCTCAACCCGTGGGTCATAACTCAAAAGTGGTTTGTAAGAATATATTAACGGGTTTCAAACAAACTTTAAAAATGGATTCTCTTTTAAAGGAGAAAAAGGTGGGAAACCATGGGTTTTCCCTTTCAGGCTGTCAGGGTATCAGCCTGTGAGGGGCTGCTTGCAGCCCCTCATGCTCCACACACACCTCCTGCCCCACACACTGGTGACTGGGGGTGGCAGGGCAGTGGGTTGGGAGTGAGGGGCATGGGGTCGAGACTGGCCATCAGTGTTTACAAATGTGTTCTGGTACAAAAAAAGTTGAGAGCCACTGATACAGTCCACAAACTTTTGCCCTGGCTCTGGCCACAGTGGCGGGGCTTTCTGCAGCAGTTTCCTGGAGAGAGCAGCACCAAGCAGTTCTGCCAGCAGAAGCCTTGCTGCCACAGTCAAAGCCAAGACAAAAGACCCAGGTCAGCAGAGTCTGGTCACGGTGGTGGAGCTTCTGGCCGTGGTGCTGCTGGATCTGCCTGCTTCCCAGCAAAAGCCAGGGTGTTGGGTGCCATCACAAGAAGCCCCACCATCATGGCTAAAGCAGATACTCTAGCCACATTGTCAGGGTTTGCCTGTAGAGCTGCTGGGGCTGCCAGTGCCTGGCTCTTGCCAGGATGCTGACTACCACTGTGAGAAGCCCCACCACCATGACCACAGCCACATCTCTGGTCATGGTGAAGGGGCTTCTGCCAACACTGCTAGTGGAGCTACCAGTGTACCCAGCAAAAGATGTTTCTATCACCATGCTGCTTGGGTTGAAGTCTTCCCACAGATGCCCGCCCCCTTTCCAAGACCAGGGTGATATGTGTAAGGCTCCTCTGCTGCAGTCTGAATCAGCTCTGTAAGGCTCAAGCAGGCTCCTGCCTTGCAGCCCTCATTATGTGCACTGCTGGTCCTACTAATGAAGGCCAGCTGACCCTCAGGCCTTTTCCCTCTGATTGGTTTGGAGCTGCACTTAAGGAACACTTCCAGCACCTGAGCCTTGCTCCATGACCCAGTGGTCTTCAGTCTCTAGGCAGCACCTCTAACCTCCCTGGTTCCTGACCCTGCCTTCAGATTGCTCCTGGATTTGGTCCTCTGCATTCTCCCTGTAGATCTCCGTCCCGACCCTGATTTCCACTTTGCCCTGTGGATTTTTCTTTAGATTTGGTAACTAGGTTTCTGATTCCCAGCTTCTGACCCTGGCTTGGCATTTTTCCTGACTTGTGGATTCTGACCCTTATCTCTACAACCCTGAGCTTCATGCCCGGTTCTACCCATGAAACCAGCCAGCCTTGTGGACTGTGAACGCTGGTCTGGGGAAGATGAGGGGAGCAGTACCTACTCCACTACTCCCAATCCCTGATGGAAAAACTCCTTGTATATGTCTGGACCAGGGTTGCTCCATGAAGGCAGAGGAGCAGCAGAGAAGCAAAGTCCCCTGCATGGAGCAGCTGCCTGCTGGTTTCAGGCACCAGAGAGGAGGGGGCAGAAGCACCACTCCCTGCCTGCTTCTTACTCCTGGGAGTCCAGTGTGAGGGGCAGGCAGGGGCCTCTCCTGCTGTTAATCCACTGGGCTCCACTGCTGGGGAGTTGAGGGGATGGAGCAGTGGGGGCCCTACACACCTGGGACTCCTGTGTAAGGAGCAGGCAAGGACTTTGCCCCACTGCCATAAGAAGAGCCTAGTTCCCTACTAGCTACTTCCTTTTGCCTCACCAGCTACTCATCTGGACAGTGGAGGCAGTCAGTTGAAGCCAGCAGGAGGTAGCACTATTCCCTGTGCTCAGCTCCTGGTGCGAAGGAGAGGGGCAAAGGCCCTGCCTGCTTCTCACACAGAGAAGTGTAGTGTGAAAAGCAGATGGGGCTGTGCTGCTCAGCTCCCAGTGTGGCAAAGACTCTCACACGGGGCAGCTGCTTCTCCCCTCCTGGTCTATGGGACAGGCAGAAGCAGCTGCCCTCTCCTTGCCATATCTTCTCCAGACCATTGACCCCAGCATGCAGAAGGCACAGGAGCCCTTCCCCTGACTCCTCCTTGCCCCCAAGATAAGTTAAGCTGGCCTACATACCTGCAGGATTTCTGTTGCACACACATACAGTGATCCCAGCAGGGTCTATGTGCTGGCTACCACCATGGGAAGTACTGGTGGTGGAGCTTCAATCTGTGGTGCCACTGGGGCTGCCAGTGCAAGATCTAGGGTGCTACCCACAGGCATCTGCAAAGGAAGGAATGCAGCCCTCCAACAGTTTCAGTTTGGCACTCCTACTTTAATGCATTACACACGATGGATGGCACAGAATGTATCAAGTTTCTTTCTGTGTAATTCTGGAAGTGCTCATATCCAAGATCCTCAACAGAGCTATGAAAATGTACAGTCTATGCTTTGTTCTCTTTTTTGTTTGCACATAAGAAACTGTCTGTCAAGAGTCTCTTTTTTTCTGGCATGCAGCACTCCTCAAATTTGGACAATGTTACATGTAATGTCATATTTTGACCTTTATAAAAGGCAAAGTGTTATAAACATTCAAGGCTCCCTCCCCTACAATATGCAAGAAGATTGAACCAGTGGCTGTTAGGTACCGCTCCAATTTTTGTCTGAACACCCTCCAGTTTTCTGCTATATTGCCCAAGAACAAAATGGCAAGTGGAAGTTGCAAAACTTCCATAACTAATGGTCCTTTTTCTTAGACTATAACTCTGCAGGCAAGTCACTTACAGTGGCCCTTCCCCTTGCATGTGACTCTGTCACTCCACTTGTTCTCAGTCTCCAACTTCTGTTCAGTTTGGAACTCAACTTCTTTCAAGTTCTTTCTCAGTTACCATTTCTGACACCTTGTAGTGATCATCAAGTTCAATAAATACAGGCATGCAATAATGAATAAGAAGAACTAACAACAACGAACTTTAGTGTGTAGCAGAAGGTAACGTCTGTAGTGCCTTGGATGCCCTAACTAGCTAACAGCTACAACTTAACAGAGGGACCATTTCCTAATTCCCAGTGCTTCTAAATTAGGAACTCTCTCTCAATTATAATTTCTATCACTACAGTGGCAGGGTTTCTCTGGCAGATGTATTGTCTATACATCACAAAGACGCAGCCAGATTAGAGTTCAGTCTTTGTGACGCATAGACAGATATAGAAAGCTGTATGCGTAAATCTAGTTACTGGATCAGAGTCCAGTGTTATTCATGCTTGCTTGATTTTCTGGACAAAAACTCAATGGAAACAAATAAAAAAAAAAATCAGTGGTTAGGTTATAGTTCTGGGCATATATATAGGTTAATTAATTTTACTCTATGTTAGATTCCTTAACTGCATTATAATATTCCTGTGCCATTAATTCAACTGCCACTGAAATAGCATTTTTATAAATATCAAGTGAAGGAGTCATCTTTCAGGAAACAGAATTACCTGGGTGGTAAAGGACCATCAAAACAATATTTTGGTATCAATATAGGCATTTAACCCTTTATTACATTGTTATGACACCATATCATATCACATTCTGAATCTTACTAGAATTGATCACCACAGGACATAGATTCATATAGTAAAACCAGATTTTGAAAAGGGCTGGATAGTTTTATGACCACTAATAATGTTTCTAGTTATACAGACTTGGATAAGAGTAATTCAATCTCATGTACCAAGGCAGAAACTAATTGCCACAGGGTCAGTAAGCAATTTATTTTCTCATGCTACTGCGAATGGCCTTGCACAATTGGCTATGGTTATTATGGGAGATGAAGGCGAGGCCTTCCTCTGAAGCTTCCAATATTGGCCACAGCTAGAGGCAGGGTAGTATACTTGAGAGACCAATGGTGTAGCAAAGTTTTTTTATTCCAACAAGCTAATTCATGATCCCTCTTACACAGATGTAGGTGGGGAGTGGAAGCTTTGGAGCTCTTTTTGTGTGGTCCAAGTAAGGGGGGCAGCTCAAAAATCCCACTGCTGCTTTTGGGGTAGAATCAGGGCTGCCAGCAATATGACTCAATGGAGAAAAACTCAGCAATGAAACAAGGTAGGGTATGGAGTAGACAGAGCCATGGTTCCATCTTCCCAGTGCTTGCTAAACAATATAAGAAATATCTGTCATTCTTAAAAAGGACTGCCTCCCAGTAGCTAGGGTGACCATAATAATTTTAGGAAAATCTAGAATAGGGTAAGGACATTTAGGATGGGAGAAGAGTGTGTGCATGCACACACATGCAAACACCCACAGCCATACCCACACACATACACATGCACACACTGTGCGCACACTCTGCACCCCTCTCCCCATACAGATGCATATACATGCATACACACAGCATCAACCCCATTGATCCCAGGAGCCTTGATGGTGGTTTAGCTGGCCCAGTTCCAAATTTTGTAGGGTGTCCTGGTGTCCCAGCCAGTTGGTGACAATTGAAATAAAAGTTCCAGATTGGCTCCACCCCACCCACAGATGCCCAGTCTGGCTCTTCCTGAGCAGGCTGGAAGGAGGAGACAGGCTGGGCTGTTCCACCTACCTGAGTGGGGATCAGCTAGGGCAGGACAGGGCCAAGGCTGGATCTTGGGCACCTGTGCAGGGTGAGCTGGGATGGCAAAGCAGGGCAGGATAATGCAGAGGCATGGCAGCCCCAGGTGGCTGCCAGCGGCAGGGGGAAATGCCATGTAGCCATGCAGTGTGGGCTGGCGGAGCTCAGGGGTGGTACAGTACAGGGGCCACTCCCAGCTGAGTCCAGCCTCTGTACGTGGGGGATGGAGCTTGGCTACAGGCCTCCACACTATCCTACTCTGCCTCAGTCTGCCATCCTGTTTTGCCCTGCTCAGGTGCCCAAGCCCCAAGCCCCAGCCCCAACCCCAGCCTCCTCTTCCTCCCCCAGCCACCTCAGCCTGGCTGATCCCCACCCCAGGCAGGACGAGCAATGCTGAGCCAACCTTCCCCTGTCTCCAGTCTGCTCAGGAGGAGCCAGGCTGAACACATACAGGCAGGGTGGCACCAATTCAGGACTTTTGCTTTAGTTCTCACCGACTGGCCAGGATGCTGGGACTGCCTATAAAATCTGGAACTGTGCTGGCCAAACCAGGATGTAAGGTCACCCTACCTATATCCAACCAGAATGTTTTGGAGGCATCTCCAGGTGATGCCTGCTTTTCCCTTGAGTGATACAGTGAGAACCTTTTCTCGGGGAAGGCTTGGTGCTATGTTTCCAATGCATAATCATATTGCCATTCCCTAGCAGATCAGTATGTTTTGCCATTGCTGGTAATAAAGCAGGTTCCACAGTTACACTGCTTTCTTCTGAAAATCTAGTCTGTTCATTAACCCCTTAATCTATGTGCATCCCACACAACACTAAATGTCATTTTCATATTTCAAATAAATCTGACTTTGGCAGTATTTCTGCTAATGATCCCTTTTTTTGCTCCTATTCACATCAGCTATAATGTTCTCTTCTCATTTGGTGACCTGAGTGGGGATATTAGAAAAAGTGGAAAACAATCATTTAAAAACCTCATTAAAATAACTCAGCTCTGAATGAGATTGGGACTCATGAAAAGAATTAAAAATGAAGAGAAAAATTGTTAAGATGCAAGAAGTAAAAATATCTTCAGCTGTCTGCATCCATGGTATTTGTCAGTCAGAGGCAGTCCTCTTTTTAGTTTAGATTTCATTTATTAAGTTTATTTATGACAACTAAACACCCAATTTGCACATTCTTAGTTGTGTCTCCTTCACCCCCTGAGGTTAATCCCTTTTTTAAACTTCACCTGTGTTTACTTAACCATGATCATGGGGAAAACTGCAGGGAAAGCATGGAGGCTTGTTCCTGCCTTGGAGTAGACTAGTTTAGCTAAGTAAAATAAAAACTCACCATAGCCAGCTCAGGGCTATAGAAAGCATTGATCATTATTTCCTTGGTGATAAATAGGGTGAATACATTACAATATAGTTTGTAATAGGATGAAACTAAAAAGCATGTATCTAAATTGCGGCATAGGGCAAATAAACAGTAAACCTTGCTTGCAGGCATCAGTCACACGTCCCCTCAGCAGCCAGGGATAGAATATGTTCATTTTGAATGGTTATGAGCCCCAGCTTTATTATTATTTGTATTACTGTACTGCATAGTAACCCCAGCCAACGTCAGGGCCCTGTTATCCTAGGAACTGCATAAACACATACTAGGAGGTCAATTTTGCCCTGCTCACTAACAGACAAAGCTACCCTGACTCACCTCACTTTACTAGGTTGCTGTATTTCCACATGTAAAAATGCTGATAAATCAGGCTAGTCAACATATACTGTCTTTTAGTTCTCTTTCTCTCTCTCCCTCCCACTCCAGGTTTTTTTCTAAGACATGCACATGCCATCAAGAAACAGAGACACACTACCAATACACATACACACCATGGATCTACACATGCTGCCACATGTACACATACACACATATCTATTTCCTCTGTACATATTCTTTTACTGGCATTCAGTTAGAACCCAGAGCTCACACATGCAAGGTAATTTGGGGCCAAATTATCACACATGCGTACATAAATACACATCCAGATCTCACATAAAAATGCTCAATCTATGTGTTTCCCCCCCTCAAATGATATCCATAAAACAGGACATCATCCAAAATTCAATCCCCTTTACCACTATCCATAAGGTTCAGCTTTATCCTGAATCTTTATAAAGCATACTATTAAGAAGACTGAGAAAAGACTACTCAAAAACAATTCTCAACAGATATTGCTCCAGCTTCCTCTCAGGCTGGTTTATTCCATATGTTTCTCTCTATATGATTTCATAGAATCACAGGAAAATAGGGCTGGAGGTCATATCATCCATCCCCCTGCTCAAGACAGTTTATACAAGACTGAAACACTCTCATTCAAGCGTTTGTGTAACTTGGTCTTAAAAACAGGAAGCCACATAGGTGCCTTGATAAAGAGAGAACTATAGATATAATTTCAGCTATATGAAGAGTCTGAATAAGAAACTTTTTGAGATAGTAGGACCCAAGGAAAATTCAACACAAATTCAACCCAAGGAAAATTAATACCTGGATGTTTGAATCCCTTCCAACATGTACACATTGTCTTCAGCCTGTTTGAAAAAAAAATCTTTTTTGTTCTCAAAGGAAATATAGCAGTTTTGGAAGTCAAACCATTTTTCCTAACCAAAGTTAAGAATGAGTTAAGAGTAAGAAGTAGGGGGTGGGGGAAAATCACAAGTATAACCCAAGATCTAAAAATACATGTGTGGGTATACAATACAAATGAAATTTCAAGAAAGAACTGTTACCAGATTTGCCCATTACTTTGGGGTGTGCTCATTTATTAGGGATAGTTTCTAGGGTCTTGGTGATTCTGTCAATGTGCTGCTTGTGTTACTATACGGAGCTGTATCTCTCCCTTCTGCAAGCCCTCACCCCCAGTGGAGCTATCTTGCAGGACTCAGTTTCAATGGGACTGGGTTCCTCCAGTCACAAACACACACAAATTAACGTGACATGCCTGACCCAGCCGGGCTGATCAGCATGGACAGGCTGACATCCTCATATGCCAAGAATCAGTTCATAAGAGCAACAATAAAATGCAGTCAGACACAAGCACACAGGTGAACAGAATCCCTCTGAATCAGGCTGGGTGTCCAGCTGACACCCTCATGGGCCAGCATTCAGTTCATAAGGGCACGTCTGAGTCAAACTGGGTCAATCAGCCTGTACAAGCTGATCCCCTTATGTGTTTCAAACTCAGCACATCCCAGTCTTTGGCCTCCTGATGAGCAGACCCCACAATATTTTTGGGCTTCACAGGGATCTTTAGCTTAGGTAAAAGAAGAGTTGCTGCAGAGCATGGGAGGAAAGAGAAGCAGAGAAGAAAATATACCCAATTATTACCAGTTTGACTATAAAAGTTATTTATTGCTAAGCATATGAAATATATAATAGTACTAATAGTAATAGACATGCAAAAGAAAAACAAACACAAACAATGACAATACTACCCTGGTTTCACTAAGTATTTGGGGAAACTTAGCTCAAGCTTAACTAATACAGTTCAGGTTCAGAAATTTATGCCTAAAGAGAAAAAAGAGAAAGAGCGCTGGGATCTCACCAGTCAAAGGTGCTCAGGCTGCAAAGCTGACAGGCACAGTCTGTAGCACAATCCTTGAAGAGAGAGACAATCTGTTCTTCCAGCATCCCAAGAACGACAGGGGATGGTGTCAGCACAGGAGTTTTCTTCTTCTTTCCTTCCTTTCTTTCTTCTTCTTTTTCTTCTTGAAGCACACACACTTTTTACAGATTTTTATACCCTCAGTTCAGCTGCTTCAAAGCATCCTTAATTGTGTAAATCATTGTCTTTTCTATTGACAGGGGGTTATCTGGTTTGGAACATCTCAGGAAACTGATTGATAGTCAGGAAGCACATAAGATTAGGGAGTAACCGAATACTTGGGAGCCAGCTTGAAATTCTTATGGATGGCAGATATACTGATGGGATATCTCATGGTTTCTTCAGAAACAATAGATAGCTTGCAGCATCAGGATTTTGGATTTTTACTTGTTGTGCACAAGCCTCAGCTTAGCGTGACTTTTCCAGATCTTACTATAGTCTTTTAACAGACTTAATACAATTATTGGGGTGCTCATAACCTTTTGTGGAGAGGACTCCCACCAGTCGTCTCGGGAAAGGTATGACAACACCTGTGATTAGGGCTCCAACGGGCTGGACGTTGTGATGACCCTTAACCATTGTTCAAATGTTGCCCATACCCCCTCTGACTCGGTCTCTTGCCTCAGCATTCCCTAACCTGGCAACCGAGTTTTAGTCAATCAAGTTTAAATAGGCCTCCCATAGTGGGACCGGGGAATGTACGGCCCGAGATGCCTATTAAACTTAGAGTGGGGGGGAAGTCCTTAGTAAATCCACATTAGAACTGGTCTGATAAATGCTGAGCTGGGTGTGTGTGAACATGGGTTGATTAACATTTGGAGCACAGATTCCCCATCATGCAGTGCTCCCCTGCTTCTCTGGTCCCAGAATTCACTGCAGTCTCTGCTTCAGGCTTTCTGTTCTCCATCTGTTATGTAAATGAATGGTCATCTGGTTCCATCTTGGATGCAAATGAGACCTAGGGCAGTTGGTTCACTCTTGTCACCCTTATCTGGAGGGTCTTAGGTGTGTCTCTCACTGCATCTTTATCAGTTTCGTTTAGGTAGAGGAGGGGAGGGAGGGAGGCGGGGGTGAGTCCTTTGTGAGTCAGACAGACTGCATCCTGTGCCAGGGTTGCCCAAGAATACACAGCTGAGACGTAACAGAACTATTATCAACTAAATTTTTCCCCTTTGGTTTTCATTTAAAATCCTTCAAATTTCAATTGCTTCATCATGTTTCATGCAGTGCAAGGATGCACTGTCCAGAGACACTGTGAAGTTGCTCTGCATGTGCTAGCTCTGAAATTGGAAGCTGTTTAATGGTGCTAGTCCATTGCTGTGCCCAGGTTAATAAACTTACCTCACAGCAGAGCTAATTAGGCCACATACCATGGCATGCATAGAGTTTACACAGGCTCTCGCTTTCTCTGCTGCTTGTGACATACTGGCATTTCCCTAAAGCCAGTGGTACAAATCCAGCCCTGAGGTGGATGGACATGCTTGTTAATAATCCCATTAGGATTGCACATAGAGCTAGCTTTGAAATTTTCATCAAAACAGTTTTCTGTTGGAGAATTCTGTTTCAACAAAACCAGATTGTGTGTGTCATATCAGATAGATTTTGTTGAAATTTTGTTTTGAAAAACACTAGAAAATAATTCTGATTTTTAAATAAATATCTTGTTTCTATATTCTTGGAACATTTTTTTCTGTTTTTCATTTCAAAGCAACTTAAATAGCCTAAATCAAAATGAAACATTTGGAATTTATCAGAACAAAATATTTTCATTAACCTAAAACAATCTACTTTAGAATTTTGTTTTCAAACATTTAGAAACGTTGGCATTTAAACTTGATTTGGGACATCTGTTTTAAATCTCAAAATGTTTTGTGGAGCATAAAATCGATTTTCTAAGTAGTTCTCATTGTACCTGCTTTTACCAGGGTGGACTCAGAAAAGCAATTTTTTGAAGTTTTACTATTTTATTTACTTACCTGGACTAACATTCCTAGGCACAGATTAGAAACACTAAGCTAAACTTCATTTCTGTTGCAACTCAAGTGTCTTTATAAGCACTACTAGTTCTTTTTTCCAAAGTAGCTTTTCTGGGAGTAAAGAGAGTACAAATGATACCATAAATTCCTCTTCAAGTTCTACTCCATGTTCTTCCAAGAGCTTGAGAGTAATATGATTAGGACTGAAGCATCTGTGTTACCAAATGGAAGGAGATCATCTTTTTAGATAATCAGCATAATTTGCATTCAGTTTATATTCTATTTCCCTTGAAACCATTTAACTTTTTAACTTTTCCTCCAGTTGTAAATTGTATTCCTTCTGGCAGAAAGAGAAAATGATGGTTTCTGAAGGAATTATTTATTTCCTACTTTTCTTGTATATTGGTGACTAGTCATTTAAACCTGTTATTTTGCAGGCTATTAAAAAAGCAAAGAAATGAAATCCATCCTACTCGGCACTTTTAATCTAAAACTGCCAGTAGAAAAGTTACCTCATCGTTCTCTGGTGAGCATATCTATCGGGTCTGTTTATGGCCTGACGTGGACAACAAAATGAAGACAGCAACAAAAAATATTAGACGTTTAGAAAACATGACATGTCAGGCAAAGCTGGAAGAAATGGGATTATTTAATCTAGAAGGAAGGATGATTGGATGACAATCTTCAAATAGAAAAAAATGTTGTTAAAATAAGGATGGTGATCAATTGTCCTCTGTGTTCACAGGGGACAGAACAGTAAGTAATAGCCTTAAAATGCAAAAAGAGGGAATGTCTACACATTCATTAATGCACAGTAGTTACTGCACATTTAGTTTAGTACTTGCTTAGTGAAGCACTAACTAAATGTGCGGTAACTAGAGTTTCTGCACAGTAACGCCGGTGAACGCCTTCTTAGTGATGCTACTGCACAGTAGCCTAATAATACTGTGCAGTAGCATATTAGCACTGTCCTGCTGTGACGTGCTACTGTGCAGTGTTTTTAGGCTGCTGCACATTAAGCGTCTCATGTAGACACACCCAGAGATATGTAAATTAGATACTAAGAAAAATTCTTGAACCACAAATGGGGTTACGTACTGGAACAGATTGTATACAGAGACTGTGGAATGTCTGACATCAGATGTTTCCAAGCGCAGAGTCAACAAACATTTTTTGGAATGGTTTAGATCAGGGATACTCAATTTGCAGCCTGCACAGCCATGGCATCCAGCCCACAGGGCTCCCTATGGGTCAGCAAATTTGGCAGTAGGGGAGACGTGGCAGTTAATACTTCTACCCCTCTGCTGCTGCCAAATTTCCAAGCCCCACGTGGCCAGATCAGAGCTGGGCCACACCGCTAGCCCTGCATAGCTAGACTGGTGCCAGGCCATGCCTGGGCCATGTCCCCTCAACCCTTGCAGCCAGATCAGGTTCTGCCATACCCACCCAATCAGGCCTACCAGCCAGATCTGGCCTATGGATAGGCCAGACCCCACCAACTACCACTATGGAGCAAAAAGATTGAATACCACTGGTTTAGACAATTGTTGATCACAGGGTTGGACCTGGTGATGTCTGTTGGTCTCTTATAGTCCTGCTTTTCTATGTTTCTATTATTAGGTACCAATTTTGTAACAATGCTCAAGTAGGATAATAGAAATAGCAAAATTGTGGTTTGAAGTGTCACCATGGCAAATGAGGTAATGTCTTAACCACTTATCTATTGGATAACCACTTATCTATTGGATTAGTTCCTTGGATGCTCCAAGGAACTAATGGAGAAGTGGGGCTATACCATTGGTTCAACCACCTGTGACTGCAGCACACAGCCTTAGACTATGCAACACCTGCTGCAGTGCCTGCTGCTTGCAGGCACATGTACAATGAAAGATCTTGCAAAGTACAATAAACAAGCACACACGTGCATAACAGACTGGTCCAAATGTGGTCTAGAAACACGCAAAAATGAAGAACATAGAAAGGTCCATCCTCTTTAGGTTAAACTACAGAATGTTTTTTTACAGGAGTGAGGTATGTTTCACTACTGGTTCATTGCCTTCGAGATGGTCCTGAGTCCTTCCTGGTGCATAAAATGCAGCATGTGTTTCTTGATTCCAAAAATAATCCATTTCCAACTGTCTTTCACTTAACAAATGGGATTGATCATTCCTAAGCATGTAGAGATTCCTCAGTTGCTCTTAAAAAGATAGAGCTCATTTCTAACTGGGGCAGATGGTTTCAGCATTTGGGTGCCCTTATACGTGGTATCATGAGTAGGGATCTACCTAAATCAAGACAGCAGATGGGTGATTTCACAGGTTGATCTCGACATCAGCCACTATTTTTACAGGCTTACTGCAGCAGCCCCCACCCCACCTGGTGGCCCTACCCTTCATCGCTGATTGGGCAAGAGGCCTGCCTTTCATGTAGCCCTACCCCTCACTACTGATTGGCGGAGAGGGGCAGAGCTTCATGGAAGCCAGCCTTCTTGGCCAATTAGCAGTGAAGGGTGGATGGAGCGGCCACCATCTTGTCTGCTCCCCCTTGCGCTAGTGGCTTCTTCTCCACAGCAGGCTGTGAGGCCAGGCCACAGCAGGCTCTGACTCCCATTGGGGAGCCAGTGTTTTATTTTCGGTAAGTGTTATTTCCCCTCAGCAGTTCTGTATAAAATTGCAGAAACTTTCTGCAGTGTTCATGGAGTTTCCATGAAAATTGCAAAATCACAATTTGAGTAGGTTCCTAATCATAAGATAATGTCAGTGCATGACACACCTGTTCTGTATTCTTCAGGGTTTCTCCATCCTTTAAAACCCTTTCAATAGATTCCAGAAACCTTTTTAAAAACCTCAGGCCTCACTTTGTTAAATAATGCCTCTTTCCCTTGTAATCAAAATAGCTCCAGGCTTGCCAAGATCCGGGCAAGGTATTCTTGGTGCAGAGCCCTCAACACATAATTCAGTATTATTAGAGCCTATTCAAGCCTAAATCATCCAACTTTTTAGGCATGTTATAAGACCTATCTTTGTGCCAAAACTGTATTTCAGCAATAGTGACTACAGAATAGCCAAGCTACATTTCTTCTAGAAGACAACCACCAAGATTAATTATTCTAGAGAATGTGTCGTATCATAGGAAGGGTTGAGTATAGTGCCTTGTTCTGACAAACACTAATACCAGGCAGATCTGATAGCACTGCCTATGGTTAGGGTTGTCTAACACTGCTTTTTATAACACCAGGTTTTCAATTGCTTTGCAAATACTTAACCATTTAGGCTGAAATTTTCCATCCTAGGTGTCATCCTCAGCCTGAAAATCAATTGTTTACCAACTTTGTTGAACTTTAACACTTTGGACTGAAATTTTCTACCCTGGTTATTTATGGAAAACTTCACAAAAATATTTCAGCCATTTTTGAGAACAATAATAAGGAGAAATATAATGTTTACTTATGTTTAGGAGTTCTAGTGCCCACATGCTTTGAAGCAGGGACTTGAAATCAGGCAGAGAGTCCTTCTATTGCAAAGGATACGCCTTGTACAGTACCAATGAAAACAATCACCCTATTTTGGCTAAATTATAAGCCTTAGGAAAAGTTTGCATATGTTCAGTACAGACTCGTTAGATTTCAGAATTTTAAAAAGTTTCTGCATTGAACATGCTCCCACCTAGAGCTTCAAGAGTGGAGCAGGGGATATTATGGTGTTGAACACTGGAACTGAGAAGAGCAATACTCCTGATGCTGGCACTCCAGAGCTGTGTGGAAGCAATAGGACATAGCTTCAGTGGAATGTAGAGAGGTGAGGCACAGGGGATGAAGAAGAGAGAAATTGAGTTTTAGAAGTCAGAGAATAAGGGGGGGAGAGATGAAGGGTTACATAGTTATGGGGGGCTGGGTAGAAGCAGGAGATACAGGGAAGTGGAAAGGCAGGGGAGGAACCTTAAATGTTGGTGTTGGACAGGAGGATGAAGGACAGATGCAGGAGCTGGCATGGGGCAGACTGGTGAGGGGAAGGATAGGAGCTGAAGAGAAATATAGATAGAAACAGAGTGGAATAGATATAGTCTGTGGATATAGGGCCCTAAGTTTTTATAACCCTAGAGAACACGCTCTCCCTTTCTTCCTTTCCTCTCCACCTCCCCACAACCTAGAATCGAACCCCCCCCCCCGCCCTCCCCCCAGTGCCCTGGATCTCTCCATTCCTCTCCTGTCAAATAGCTTTAAAATGTTAAAGTTGCTAAATTGCCCGTGCATTATGATACTGAATCCAGTTTCATGGCAACATATTATTTTACCTGATTTTGTAAACTTAATGTTCCTTTTAATGTAGATTTTTAACATATACATATATATGATGCTTAGCTTCTGCAATGAAGAAATACAGATATATAGATTAAGAGTGTCAGACCACAATGATGTGACATTTATCAACTTCAGCTATTTTAAAATCATAGAGGATAACAGAAAGGGAGGCATAAATGAGTAAGAGAAAAACACAAAATTAAGATAGAAAACAATAGAGGGGAAAAGAAGATATTAGGGAAATAAACAGAGAATATAAATTTGACAGATGAAAAGAGAGAACATAACAAAGATGGGAAATAATGCTTTAAAAGAATCAGAAAACTCAAAGGTTTGTATGGTTTATTAGTTTTTTGTTCTATGCCTCTATGAGCAGGATGGGGTCAGCAGGATGGGGTCAGAGGAGGGGCAGGCTGAAGTGCTCTGGGTCAGGAATCAGGGGGGTCATGGGGAAAGGGACTTAATGGTGGGGGTCTACTACAGACCTCCCAACCAAGGGGAAGAGCTGGACCACGAATTCTCAGATCAGCTTGTGGAGGCACTTAAGGCAAGGGATGTAGTTGTCATGGGTGATCTAAATTACCCAGACATCTGCTGGGAGGAGCAGTCAGCCAGGTCTGACCACTCATGGAGGTTCCTGGATGAGATACAGAACCTCCACTTAACTCAAGAGGTGCACAGTCCTTCCAGGGGCAATGCCCTGCTGGACCTGGTCCTGGCCACAGGCAATGACCTGGTGAGGGGACTCCAGGTCCTTGACCACCTGAGCGATAGCAATCATCACCTGCTGGAATTCACCATCCAGTGCAGGGTGTCAAGGGCCTGCAGCAAGGCAATAGCCTTAGACTTTAAGAGGGCCAACTTCAATGAGCTGAGGTAATTAGTGGGGAAGGCACTAGGGTCCTAGAGAGTAGGGGAACTGGGTGCCCAAGATGAGTGGTTGTTCCTCAAGGAGACGATACTCAGAGCCCAAGGGGTGACAATCCTAACAAGAAGCAAAGGGGGCAAGAGTGTCCAAAAGCCCCCCTGGCTCACAAAGGGCATTCTTGAATGCCTGATTGCCAGAAAGGAGGCGTACACCCAGTGGAAGGGAAGGGATATCACCAAAAAGGAGTATACCTCCACCGTTCGGGTCTGTAGGGGGGCTGTTAGGAAAGCTAAGGCAGATACGGAACTAGGGCTAGCATCAAGGATGAAGGATAACAAAAAGTCCTTTTTTAAATACATAGGGAGAATGAAGAAGGCCCCAGGTAATGTGGGGCCCCTGAAGAATATGCCTGGCAATCTGGTGGTTGCACCAGAGGAGAAAGCAGACCTCTTTAACAATTTCTTCACCTCTATTTTCTTGTGCAGGGACCAGGACTCCCCTACTGAGATTCAGGATGGACTTGGGAGAAACTCCACCAAGCCTAGGGTCAGGGAGGACCAGGTTAGAGAAATTCTGGAGGGGCTGGATGTATTCAAATCAGCAGGTCCAGATGCTCTCCACCCCAGGTTGTTGAGGGAATTAGCAGGGGTTATCGCGGGGTACCTGGCATGGCTTTACAAGCACTTGTGGTGCTCTGGCCAGGTGCCGGATGACTGGAAGAAGGCCAATGTGGTCCTCATCTTTAAAAAAGGGAAGAGGGAGGGCCCGGGCAACTATAGGCCCTTTAGTCTTACTTCAATCCTGGGAAACCTCTTTGAAAAGATTATCATGGAGCACATCTGTGATGGGCCAGCAGTGGGGATGATGCTCAAGGGCAACCAGCATGGTTTCACTAGAGGCAGGTCCTGTGAGATCAACCTGATTGCCTTCTACGATCAGGTCACAAAATCACTGGACGCAGGTGTCGCAGTGGATGTAGTCTTTCTGGACTTCAGGAAGGCCTTTGACACTGTCTCCCACCCCGTTCTCATTTAAAAAATAGGAGACTGTAGCATTAATGCCTATATAGTCAGATGGATTGCAAATTGGCTGAGGGGTCGTACTCAGAGAGTGGTGGTGGACGGGTCATTTTCGACCTGGAGGGAAGTGGGCAGTGGGGTCCCCCAGGGCTTGGTCCTCAGGCCTGCACTGTTCAATTTCTTTATTAGTGACTTGGACAAAGGGGTGAAGAGCAGCCTGTTTAAATTCGCAGACAACACCAAGATTTGGGGTGAGGTGGGCATGCTAGAAGGGAAGGATGGATTACAGCAGGACCTGGACAGGTTACAGGGGTGGGCAAATGAAAATAGGATGGGCTTCACAAGTGCAGGGTGCTGCACTTGGGCAGTAGGAACCAGCAGCATACCTATAGGTTGGGGAACTCCCTTCTCAAAAGCACGGTGGCAGAAAGACATCTTGGAGTCATTATTGACTCTAAGATGAACATGGGCTGACAATGAGAGGTCACGGTTGGCAGGGCTAACCGTACTTTGTCGTGCACCCACAAATGCATCACAAGCAGGGCCAAGGAGGTGTTCCTCCCCCTCTATGTGACACTGGTCAGGCCACAGCTGGAATACTGTGTCCAGTTCTGGGCACCGCACTTCAGGAGGGATGTGGACAGCATTGAGAGGGTCCAAAGGAGGTCCACTCACATGATCCGGGAACAGCAGGGCAGACCCTATGAGGAGAGGCTACGGGACCTGAACCTGTTCAGCCTTCACAAGGGAAGGCTGAGGGGGGACCTGGTGGCCATCTATAAACTTACTAGGGGGGGACCAGCGGGGTTTGGGAGCAACCTTGTTCCCCCGAGCACCTCCCGGAGTAACAAGGAATAACGGCTATAAGTTGCTAGAGAGTAGGTTTAGACTAGACATTAGAAGGCGCTACTTCACAGTCAGGGCGGCTAGGATCTGGAACCAACTTCCAAGGGTAGGAGCCATCCCTACCCTGGGGGTCTTTAAGAGAAGGCTAGACATTTACCTGGCTGGGGTCATTTGAGCCCAGTCTTCTCTCCTGCTCAGGTCCCTTCCGACCCTACATCTATGAATCTATATGAATCTATGCCTCCAGTAGTCGCTAGAAGCAGACTTAGTGCTTGGAATCAATTATTGCAGTTGGATTTTTATGCAGATAATATAAATGTATATTTATTAGCAGGGACTTACCTAATTCATGGGGGCTGCCCCCCCAATTTCATAGGAAGAACGTGGACCCAGGCAGCCATTTTGCAGGCAGAGTGCAGCAGCCCCCCCCACACACACACACCTGTGATTGGCTGAGGGGCCCCATGGGCCCTACCCCTTGCCACTGATTGGTTGTGGCAGCTACCTGCTGTGTGGCCCCATGCCTCACTTCTGATTGGCTGCAACAGCTATGTATCATACAGCCCCACCCCTCACCGCTGATTGGTGGAGAGGGTGGGGCTACATGACAGGTACCCCTCACAGCCAATCAGCAGCAAGGGGCAGGGCAGCAGCCATCTTGTTTGCAGCCCTTTAAGTGGGCAGCCCTGCCTTCCTCTCTTCCCCACCCTGCTGGGCTGCTGCACCATACTGAGGACTGCTGACTCCCTTTGCGAAGCCAGCATTTTCTTTTCCGTAAGTCCTCCCCACCCCAGATTTTGCAGGCATTGCCTGGATTTCAAGGGCAGTGCCAGATTTCATGGAATCCATGAAATCTCCAAAATTGAGAATTTGGTAAGGTCCCTAGTCACTGGTAATTCCATGGCGAAACCGCCATCACAGCTGATCAGCCGCGCTTATATTCAGCTGCGGCCGGGCAACATGAGTGGGAGACACTGCCCGGCGGAAATAAGAAGCTGCCCCGAGGATGCGGCAGGTTGGCAGATGAACGGAGGCTTGAGGAGAGAGTCTTCACCCAGAGGGGCTCGGCTGCTGCGTCAGGCAGCGTGGAAAGTCGGGGGTGGAGGCAGGAGAGGCTCCAACGGAGTCGGCAGCGACACTGACAAGAGAGCTGGCAGAGAAGTCGGCAGTAACGCCAGCAGAGAAGCCGGCAGCGACACCGACAACAGAGCCGGCAGGAAAGCTGGCAGCAATGTCAGCCGAGAGGCCGGTGGTGAGGCTGAGAGCAGAGTCAACAGAGGTGGCAGGGATGTTGTCCGCAGAGGTGGCAGCAAAGCTGGGCGCGATGCCGGCAAAGGTTCCAGCAGCTGCACCTGCAGCAGAACCGGCAGCAGCACCCGCGGAGGAACCGGATACAGCTGCAGAGAGAGCAGCGTCAGGGCAAGCCGGCGCTGAGACCGAGGAGTGAGCCTGCAGGAAAGCCTCAGAGACGAGGTAACAGGGGCATGGCCAGTGGGGCCCCATCGGGTGTCACCGAAGGGCGGCTGAAGACCCAAGGAGGGATGAAACCAGTGACGGACGGGGCCCACTACAGCCCTAGGATAAAGGCTGGGACTCAATGCCTGAGTAGGGCAAACCACTAGGGTTGAGTAGTTTGGCACAGGGGGATCCATGGGGCCCATAGGCCAGGGGCATCCTTCGTGGCCTCCTGGCCCTGTAGCCTTAGTACTTCAGCTATCACGGTGGTGGGGAATTGCACGTTAAGTCACAGGGCGGATGGGTTAGGGTGTCAGGATTTTGGATCGGTGGGACACGGTCCAAGGACTTCGGAGTCTGCACATCAAGGCACGAAGATACTGACACGTAGCTAACAGGCCGCGGGAAGAGGTCAGGCAAAGCAGTGAATGCCTAGGGGGCCCAAAGACTGGCAACCCAAGGTGGCGAGTGACCGGGGTGTAGGGGAGGTCGGAGCCCGGTGAGTGCCCGCCGGGAGGCGTGACGACCCTGGAGGCTGCCTCGAAGGGGAACCCCTCCACTGAGGTAACGTTCAAAGTCATGGCAGGCAAGTCAAGGGGATCCCCTGACGTCAGCTGGGGTAGTCTTTGGGGTCCACCCACAAGCCCAGGACAGACGCGATCAGTTGTCCAGGCTAAGGCCGTACAAGAGTACCTGATCGAACAGAGACGGGCACAGCAACCTTTTAATAAACCTTGGCTTCTTTTTTACCTAAAAGCTTTGGTGTTTTTGTTTGTTTTTGTTAAGATTACAAGGTTCTGAATTGGAGAACTAACGTAACCTAATTACAATGTCCTGGCTTCTCTTTTTGTTTTTCAGCCCCTGGATGCAATGTCATGCTTCCCTTACCTCACTAGAAGATTCTGTTCTCATAACATGAAAAATTTGGCATGGAAAATATCATTTTTGTGAGCTTCCTATCCCTGCACTAAGGACTGTTCCTGTATTTAGTCCACTGACTTCTGGATCTGTGTACTGTCACAACCAAATTAAGTAGTGCCCATGTCACAAGCAAGTAAAACCATTCAAAGCAGTTTTGTTTTACACTAGGTTAACTAAGGGTTAACCAACAAGATGATAGTAACAGGTTTTTTTTTGTTGTGCATGTCAAAAAGAAATTTATAACTGCGACACCAACATAAAATAGAACTTAGCCTTCTGTGCTGTACATAAATCATTATAATTGGTCAAAGAAAACAAGGAGTAACCCTGTGATAATACCCTAGCAAAGACCGCTAGATAATTGGCGATTCTAATTAAATTTATGACGTGGCGAAAAACAATTGGCTAGTATACAAACAAAACCCCGCTGTATTTCCGTGAAGTCGGAGAGAGCGACTCCGTATACACCTGGAGACCTCTAACATAGGTGTTAGAGTAAACTGGCAATTTAATCACTTGCCAGTTCACGCCCCCATCTTCGACCTTATCTCAGATATAATCGATGACTGCCGGCCCGACCTTTTGCCGACCACTTTTGTGAACTGACCTACTTTGCAGACCGACCTCATGAACTCTAAGCTATAACTAACCAAGTATCTCTGACCTCCGTCTTTCACCACCTTGACGGCGTGAGTAAATAATCTTGCTTTGCAACCGATAAGCGTCCGCCTAATTAATTCCACTCCAAGTATCACAAATACCCGCCTGACGGCCTTCTAAGGCCCCCGGACCGACCCTCTGCCGACCACTGCCTGGGTGGGAGTCAGGGAAAGCTGCTGGCCGGCTGCCCTGGGTCCCGACACGTTCAATACAGGAAGATCCTGGAAGCAAGAAACAGAACCTCTCTCCCAGGTAGCAAAGCACTCTTTAGGGAGGTAAGCAATGTGGAATTGAATCCCCTCAGGAAAAGGAGGAAATTAAACTTGGGTGTCCCATATCCTACTGAGTGTTTTATTAAGTAGGCTATCATATAAAAAAGAAAAATCCTCCTTCAGCTACATTATAAAATAAAAATGTGCCCCTGTTCTATTTTTTTTAAAGGGGTGAATGTGCTCACCTTCAGAGGAGGCTTCTAAGCTGTGAATCTCAATGGATGGAGGCCCCATCACATAACACCTTTGTTCTGGAGGGGGATGATGTTTCAGAATGGTCCTGAACCCTTGTCCTCAGCATTTCCCCTCTTAGCCTGTGTGGCTAGTTGGTCAGTGTGGTAGCTATGCTGGATCCCATTCTGAGGTATTTAAGGCTCTCCAGGCACTGTATAAGAATTCCTAACACAGAAGTCGGAAATCCATTTAGAGTGAGGCACCTAAAAGTTAAGAGTGGACACATGATGGGAGCTCAGAGATAAGTACCACAGACAGATAACTCTTTCTTGTAAAACCTAAGTGTGTATATAGCTATGAATATTATTGAATTGTTCCATTTAAAATTTAAAGCTTTTATTTTTCAGCTGATGTAAATTCAGTGCATACGTTTCATAACTAAATAAAAAAAAAGAAAACAATTACCTTAATAGGAGAGAAGCATGCTAATCGAGCTTCATGAAAACTAACTGCCTGCAGAATTATTCTGTATTAATGCCACTTCTCTCTATTTAAAAATGTGCATGTTTGACTCCTTTTGCAAAATGAATTGGATTAAAATTAAAAGCAAGTTTTATTGCTAAATGAAAAGCAAACATTGTTTCTAGATCCGGTTTTCCCTGGATATAAAAGTTTTGTTAATCTCTGTGGGCTCTTAACTGAAAGAAAATTTAATCAAATATTGGGAGGGGGAAAAAAAGATCATTGATCAACTGATCTCCGTACCGCAGGCAAAATTTTACCAAGATTTCTTTAAACTGCACTAATCAGAGAGCAGATGCCAGTCAGCTTGTGAGTTTGAGCCAGCCTGCTGGGATGCGCCAGGATGGTTTGGATGGGCTGAAGAGATAGATATGCAGTAGGATGTACCCAATTGATGCTCTAATAAAGTAGTAATCAAGTATATCCCAAGGCATGCTGCTTTCTGCAGTGTATATGCAAGGGAGTCACAGACTTAGCCATATGCCTATAACGTGGCAAATTCAGTCATTTCAAGGATCAGCCCTGACAGTTTCTCCATTAGCTATACTTCCTACCTCCTAAACTCTCAAAGAAATGTTAGAACACTTTGCCTGAAATAATAACCACAGGAAATAACAGAAACTGCCTTTGTCAGATTCTCATTATACTGCCCTGCTGCTCAGGTGTTCTAGAAGTGCATTCTATTAGTCCTTTCCATTTTTGCTTAACAATATTTTCTTCCATAATAAAGAGCATAGGTCAGCACACAATCCAGTTTGCGTGAGTAAACGTTCTCAGAGAAACAGGTAGAAGGATCTCAATTAACTGAAAAAATGTATTTCATAAAAAGTCAGCCAAAATAAAAGGTTTAACCTCACAACTGAATAGTTAGCATAGCTTATAGATTACTATAAAAAGATAAAAATATTTTATATTCTAAAAAAAGACAATACTGTTCATTACGGCTGTGCGAAACAGCACTGTTTCATTCCGACTTCCGTTTCAACGGGACAGTGTTTCATTTTGAGTTTCATTTCATTTCAAAAGCACTGTTCCATTTTGTTTCGTCAAAAATGTTTCTCTGTTTTGACGCTGTTTCAACATTTCACCCATAGGCTATACTAGGGAATCATGAAACTGCATGTAACTTTGTCATTTCTTGCCTGGTTCAAATGAAAACAGCAGTGGGGGTAGCCCTTGCTGAGGCCACAAAGCCTGTCAGGTTTCAAGGAGGGATTTCTGGGAAACTGCACCTCAAGCTGCTGACAAGCAAAACTCGTGACGTGTAACTTTGTGGGTGTGTTAAGGTGCGCCCTCACTGGCACTGGGGCCTCTACACAACACGGTAGTGTACCCCAATGAGGCTGCCTCCTCCTCTACAGCCTCAGTCTGGTCTACCACTTTAAATAAAAATAGGTAAGTAAGCAGCACAGTATGAATGCTTGTTTGAATTTACAAACCACTTTTCACAGACGAGTCCATTTCACCATTTCAAAGAGACAGTGTTTTGATTTCATAGACATTTCATAGATATTTGGGCTGGAAGGGACTCCGGAGGATCATCAAGTCTAGCCCCCTGCCCCAGGGGCAGGAAGTCAGCAGGGATCATAGGATCCCAGCAAGATAAGTGTGACGGGCTGGCTGGTACCCCAGGGGTTTTGAAAGGGCAAAAGATGACTGGAGGACTTGGGATTCCCTTTCCTCACCAATCTAGTAATGATTTGGTCCAGGGGTTTTGAAGGGGTAAAAGATGATTGGAGGACTTGGGATTCCCTTTCCTCACCAATCAGGCCCCAGAGACTCACCCTCCATGTCCCCTGATTGGCCCTGTGGGTCACCTGGAAAGGGATAAAAGGGGCAGCGTGGCTGACTCAGGAGAGACCAGTGAGAGACCACAAAGAAGGAGCTTCAAGGAGCTGGCAAGAGCTGAGCCAGCAGGACAGGAGCAGTTGCCCCAGAAGAGCCTAAAGGAGTGGGACCTGCAGGCAGTACTGGGGTCCTCAGCAGCGTGGCATGCAGCTTGCAGGAGAGGCTCCCCACTGGGCTCCAGGATCCCCTACAAGAGGCTGTGGGCAGCAAGAGAGGCTCCCCAGCTCCAACAAGATCTGAGCAGTGACCTGAGAGGTTCCCAGCTCTGCTTCCAGCTCCTCCAATCAGAGGCCAGGCAGCTCAACGTGAGGCCAGGGCTCCAGGAAAGTCAAGACCTCTAGCAGCCTAGAGGAGTACCACCTCTAGTGGCTGTGTGGCACAATTTCTGACTACTATGTGGGGAAAAATCTGAGTTCAAGTCCCAGCTTTGGTGATTTGGGATGAGTGAACTAACAAGGAAAAATTCTTCTTGCAGTGGAAAGGGGCCATTGTGTTTTCCCCCTTTCTCCCCCTCCAGGTACCTAGGCCTTATATTCCTTGTCATTTCACATTTTGTATTTTGTGCCTTTTGTATTTCCGGTAATACCAACCAGTATTGTTTGTTCTGCTGTTTGTTTTTTACATTTTGGTTAACCCTGTCTTTTGTCAACTGGATGAATATGTCTATGATTGTAAGTGTCTAACCTTTGTTGAATCCTGGCCCTTCAGGGCATTGTACTGTCCCCTATACCCCCCTGGTTTAGACTGGTTATGTTCCCAGTATTGTTCCCTCATTAAAAGGTATATGGTTAAGTCCCCAATGGTGGTTTGGCTCTGCTCTATAGGAGAGTCCCTACACCTCCCACAGAACTTGTGCACCTGCTTTGATCCCTTCAGTTGGAGAGGGGGTACCTCTTGGAGTACCGCCCAGGTTACGTAAGCATTCAAAAGTGTCTTGAAGGCGTTCAAAGTGGGTGCTTGAACCACCTCCAGCGACAGTCTATTCCAGACCTTGGGGACTCGGACAGTGAAGAAGTTCTTTCTTATGTCCAGCCTGAATTGGTCACAGCGGAGTTTGTGACCGTTCAATCTTGTCATCCCTTGGGGCGCTCTGGTGAACAGACATTCCCCCAGATCCTGATGAGCACCCCGATTAAACCTATAGGTAGCTACCAGATCACCCCTGAGCCTGCGCTTTTCCAGGCTGAAGAGCCCCATGGCTCTCAGCCTCTCATCATAAGGTCTGTTTTCTGACTCATTGTTTTGTTTCATTTTGAAACACTGTTCCATTTCATTTCATCAAAAATGCTTCACTGTGCCGACACATTTCAATGTTTTGCCCATAAGATATAATGGGGAATCATGAAAATGGCTAAAACTTTGTCATTTCCTGCCTGATTTGAATGAAAATCACAGGGATGGTAGCCCCTCCTGAGGGCATGAAGTTTGCCATGTTTCAAACAGATAGGTGTAGAAGTTTCTGGGAAACTGCACCTCAAACTGTTCAAAACACAACTCCTGACACTTGCCGGCAGAGGCAGCCTCCTCTCATCCAAGGTGCAGATCTGGGGGCCTGCACCCCCATGAGGACTGCAGAGCTGTGCCAGACTCCTCCTGGGTGTGTGATCCCCCAGATCTGCACCCCAGATGAGAGGAAGCTGCCTCTGCCACCTGGGAGCAGTGCTGGGCATGGGCTGTGTCCAGCACTGGAGAAGATTACTGCTGCCGCCTGTCCCAGGTGGCAGTGGCAGCCTCCTCTCATCTGGTTCACAGATCTGGGGGCTCGCACCCCCAGGAGGAGTCCAGCAGCCCTCCCAGGGGTGTGAGCCCCTGGACCTGTGCCCCAGATGAGAGGAGGCTGCCTCTGCAGCCAGGGACTGGAACTGGGTGCAGGCTGCATCCAGACAACAGCAGCAGCCTCCTCTCATCCTAGGCACAGATCCAGAGGTTCACTCCCCCAGAAGGAGTCTTGCACAGACCAGCAACCCACTCAGGGGTGTGAGCCCCTGGATCTTCACCCTGGATGAGCAAAGGCTGCCTCTGCCACCTGAGACTAGCACTGGGCGCAGCCCGCACCCAGTGCCGGGGAAGATTGCTGCTGCCACCAGTCCCAGGTGGCAGTGGCAGCCTCCTGTCATCCAGTGCACAGATCTGGGGTTTCGCACCCCCAGAAGGAGTCTGGAACAGTCCTGCAGCCCTCCAGGGGGTGCAGGCCCCCAGATCTGTGTGCCAGATGAAAGGAGGCTGCTGCTGCTGCCTGGGACAGGTGGCAGCAGCTATCTTCTCTGACGCTGGGTACAGCCCATGCCCGACACCGGTCCCGGGTGGCAGAGGCATCCTCCTCTCATCTAGGGCACAGATCCGGGGGCTTGCACCCCTGGGAGGGCTGCCAGGCTGCAACAGACTCCTTCTGGTGGTGTGAGCCCCTGGATCTACACGTCGGATGAGAGGAGGATGCCGCTGCTGACTGGGACTGGAGCTGAAGCCAAGTAAGCCTGGCTTCAAAACTCGAAACATTTAAAAACTTTCAAAACATTTCAAGTGCCCTCATTTCATTTTGAGTCTGTTTCAAAGCCTTTTGTTTCATTTCTATTTTGCTGTTTTGAGCTCAAAAAGTGTCAAAACTGCTTCAAAATGAAACACCCAGCAAAATTTTGCACAGCTCTAGTATGCATGATCTCCATCCCAGCTGCTCCAGATGTCCTAGGTGAAGTGTATGGCCACCTGCAGACCCTGCCTTGCACAGCTCCTCCCTCAAGTACTCCCTGCATGCTTCATACAGGGAGGACACCACCGTCCTGCTGAAGGTAGTGTGTGCGAACACTTGGTATGATGGGGCCATGAGCACCATGAACTGCCTGAACCCTGGTTGCTCAACTAGGGAGGAGGGCTGGCCATCCACAGGAAGCATCTCCCCAGTGCTCTGGGTGCTCTCGCTTGTCTTTGCAATGCAATCACCTTTCTGTCTGCTTTTCCCCCACTGTTCCAGGGTGGCCTGCCTCTGCTTTGAGGGGATGGGGGCTTTGGAGTGAGAGGAGACTTCCCTTTGGCATGCTCCCACTGGTGCCAGGCTGAGGAGGAGCAAGGCAAAGGGCTAGTGCCTGTGGAGATGCATCAGCATCCCTGTGGTACTCATGCATTTTGTTCTCTTGCCCCAGCTGGTTTTGGCTCAGCAGTGCAGGCAGATAGCATATATGGGATCATCTGCCAGCTCAAAATGATCCCAGACCACACTACCCACTCGCTTCTGGGGTGCGGGTGCATGAGTGGATGTTGCCTTTCCCCCGTCCTCAGCAGGCAGACACTCAGCAAAAGGAGGACCGGACTCAGCTGAGCCACCTGCCTCTCCACCCTTTACCCCAATCTCCTCTGAAGTGCCTTCTGGGGAAGGAGACTTGGCTCTAGTGGAAACTTGAGGGGTGTGGAGCACAAACTCAGATAGAATTTCCCTTGCTATGGCACTCAGATCCAGCTCCAGCTCTTCCTCTGAAATGGAAGGGGGAGGAGACTGTCATGCTGGTGCTGCTCCTTGTTGTCATGGTGGTGGGGGGCGGGTTATGATTGTTGCTCTTGGAGGGGATGCAGACTCAGGCAAAGGCAGTGGCACTGCTCCCCTCTCCTTGCTGCCTGTAGAACTAGTGGAAGCCTCATGCCTGCTTGTTGTAGCAAAGAGGTTGCATCTCAGTTTGGGAGGGGGGGGCGGGGAGAAATTTACAGATCTCCCTCTACCCCCTCTTTCACCCCTCCCTGAAGGCTGGCCAGTGGCCTTTTCAGCACGCGTCATGGTGTTTTTCATAGTGTCTTGTCTTTGCCTTGGTGTGCTGGAAAATCTGTGTGTTCTTCTGTAATATTATCTGATTTATGTTATATATATAGATTATTGTATATGTATATGTATGTGTATTTATGTAATGTATGTATGTATTTATGTATTTTATATATATATATATATATATATAAATGTATGTATGTGTTCATATATAAATTCTATATTATAATATGCAATATAATTATGCTGTGCTTCCCTGCATAGTGAATGGAATACACACTGTGAAAGAAAGCACAGGTTTGAAAAGAATCAAAATAGATTAAGAAAAACAAAAAGAGGATTTTGGGGGAGGAATAAAATGAAAGGAATCAATTAATATAATAATAGAATAAAAAGGTATAGAAAGCAAAAGGTATTGATGAATACTACTTGCTAGGCTAGCAAGTAGGAAATTCATGGTAGCCTTTGTTGTCTGATGCTGCTGAGCTGCTGGAAGACAGCTCAGTAACTGACTCCAAGGCAGAAAGCAGCTCAGTTCAAATAATGCTGCTTTTTATGCTGTTTTTTCATCCTTCCCCCAGAGCACTGGGATTGGAAGGGACCTCAGGGAAGGATCACAGTTACTGACCAGCTACACAGTCAATATCAGAGCAGTCCTTCCCCTCCCTCTCCTTACTTTCTGTTTCCCTGCAGGCAAGCCTGGCTTCAGCTTCAAAACTCAAAACGTTTCAACTGCCCTCATTTCAAAACTTTTGAAACATTTTGACTGCCCTCATTTCATTTCAAAGCTGTTTCGAAGCCCTTTGTTTCATTTCAGTTTCGCTGTTTCAAGCTCAAAATGAGTCTAAACAGCATCAAAATGAAACAGCCGGCGAAATTTAGCACAGCCCTACTGTTCATACAGACTAGAAAGCCCTGTTTTCTTTAGACCTAAGGAAGAGGAAGAGCTATGCTATAACACCAGTTAGTGCACAGTTGGAGAGATTTTGACGTTCCTCCAGCCCGCATAAGGTTCTTTACTTCTTCTTGTCCTTGGAAGCCAGTTCTTCAAATGACTGCAAAGGAGTGGAGTTGCTAGGGTTCTACACAGATACAGTGATCTACTGCCTCCACCACATGCTTTGCATTGTCAGTTCCAGGTTCAAAGCTTTGCTTTCCAAACACTTTTTTAGTCTCACAGTTCTGAATACAAAAAAAAAAAAGTCTTTTCTTTGAAAAAGTAACTTGAAGGTAAAAGCAGTGCCCATATGTGCCTGGTGACAAATGCTATGTCAATAATACCACTGTGCTAGGCCTGGGAGAGTTGCATTGAAGCATGCCCTGTCCATGACTTCCCACTCTGCACATGCCACATCCTGGAAATGAAGCAGTGTAGCCACATTAGAGGCGCCAAGCCTGCTGGTAAGGATGCCTAAGACTAAAAGGTGTGTTGGGAGCAAGTGAGAGGGGAGTAATTCATGGCAGCATTACAGAAAGAACCTGTCAGTATTTGTAGTTTTTGAGTACCCTTACTTAAATACTTAAAAAGTATTGTGCAAGTAATAATGTGTGCCTCCTATTTTATGTGGAATGGTTTGTATGTATGTGTGTGTGTGCCTGTTCACATGCACGTGTGCATGCACTCCCACCAGTAGATAGTGTAATTCCATGCTGTGTTTGTCTCCTTTTTCTGTTTGCTCTTATGCTTCAAGAGAATCATAGAATCATGGGAAATTAGGATTGAAAGGGACTTCAGGAGATTATCTAATCCAACCCCCTGCTCAAAGCAGGACCAGCCCCAGTTAGATCATTCCAGCCAAGGCTTTGTCCAGCCAGGTCTTAAAAACTTCCAAGAATGGAGATTCCACCACCTGTCTAGTAACCCACTAGAGTGCTCTACCACTCTTGCAGTGAGAGAGTTTTTCCTAATATCCAACCTAAGCTTCCTTTGCTGCAGTTTAAGACCATTGCTCCTTGTTCTGTCATCTGCCACCACTGACAACAGTCGTTCCATCCGCTTTAGAACCACCCTTCAGGTAGTTGAAGGCTGCTGTCTATTCCCCACTATGGTCTGGAGCCCAGACCACAGTTTCCTTCCACAGCATGTTCAGTGCTGAAGAGCTTGATGTGGCTAAGCAATTATTCTAGGATTCCTATGCCTACCAGCTCATCTTTTATCTGGAAGCCAACAGATTACTAATGCTAGTTAGAAATATGCAGGACTATGGACTGTAATTGGCTCACAGGTTTTTTGTTCACTCTTGTCTCCAGCCAAACCCTGTGATCAATCATATGATGGAATACTCACTACTTTAAGAAAAAACACTTTGCTTTAACTCCATCTGAAAAAGTTCTATTTCAACCAATGCAGTCAGCTGCCAGATGAAGGGATTGCAGAATACTTGGCTGAGTTATGTCATTGGTTCATGAGGCTGAATCTCTACATTCTAATGAAATCCAAACATTGTACACAAGAATGATGTAAACTGAGACTCATCAAGTGCAATCCAAAAAGAATTCTCCAAAGAAGTCACCACCAGCACACAAGGAAATAACTTCTGCATCCTTGGGAAGATGCTATAGCTGAGGTGGGAGCCACAGCCATGGTGTTTCTGTGATGCTGAATGTCATCATTGCAAGCCAAAAGGTTATGCTGAATGCTTATGTTGCCAGATGTTCTACCCATCCAGAAAGAAGGCAACTGAGGAGGATAACCCTCCCGCTGCCACAAATACTGTTGCTGATCTGAATAGAATTTCAGCCTGTGGAATGCTCACTGATGTCTACACGACCAGGTTTGACAGCATTGTCATCTACAGAAGACAACTTGCACGACAATGATGCTCCAAGATGCTCAGTGTATCAAGAAGCTAGACTCAAGAGTTTGCATTAATTTCTCAAGACACATATGATTTGATATGACCTTGACACGCTCTACCCATCATTCCATGTAAAGCCAGACTTATAGACTACAATAAACAAATGGCTGACTTGAAGGAAGAATGTTACATCAACTTTAAGAATCTAGGGGTCCTCTACCTCATAATCATAATATGTAACAAAAAAAAAAATTACCCCTAATGCTTGTTTATAATAATAAGCATAAACTAATTTCCATTCAACATCCATGCATTCCATGCAATTAAAGTTTCTTATTTCTGCACATATAAAGTGAGCTTCTTTGCAAGTGTTCACTGCTCAGAGGTCATTTGCAGAAGATTAACATTCTTTGATGGGAGATCAGGAATTAATTGAAATGTTATCACCAACCATCTCAATCCATTATTCCTTGTATATAAATTAGTTCACTGCAGCCTGTATATTGAGATACAGAATATCAACAACTACTGCCACTGTGTCTATAGATTGTTCTTCCATATCAGGAAAAACAAAAAGTAACCACAGTTACCATCACTATATGACCTGAATATTTTTGGCATTTGTGGATAAGACAGGAAGCAAAATAAAGTACACAGAGAATGAAGTTATCCACACTAGTGACTTTTCAGGCACTGGGTTTGTTACAAAAGTAAAATAGAATTCTTGTTAGTCTAAAAATAATATGAAAAGAATGGAACATTTTGTCTGAATCTCCCCCAGAAGTTGATTTCCACATGTTTCTGACACACTTTTCAGACATTTGATGATAGTCAGTTACTTCCTGAATCATTTGTACATGCTGATAATGTGACAGCCAAATGTATATCCTTGTACCTTTTCTAAAGACATCTTACAGAGATGGAAACATGCCACAATTTAATTAGAGTAGAACACACCACTGTAAGCTTACTTTTAGAAACTGAGGAACTTTTTTAGTTACAGTAAATTGCATGTTAACTGAGAAGGCTAATAATGAAATTCCAGTTCAAGAGGCAATAAAACCAAGGTGACCCTAAAGTGCCATATATGCGTGTCCAGTCCCCCAAGATATCCCAAACCAACTATTCCCATAGCCCAAGGAATGTAGAAATGGCACTGGGCCACCAAATTTAGATCATGATTACGGATTTTGAACATGTGGGGGCCCTCAGATTTGGTGTTTTAGTTGAACCGATTATGATGATGGGCGCTGTTGATTTCATAGATTTCATAGATTTCATAGACATTAGGGCTGGAAGGGACCTCGGAAGATCATCGAGTCCAGCCCCCCGCCCAAAGGGCAGGACGTCAGCTGGGGTCATAGGATCCCAGCAAGATAAGCATCCAGTTTCATCTTGAAGGTGTTCAATGAAGGCGCTTGAACAACCTCCGGCGGCAGGCTGTTCCAGACCTTGGGGGCTCGGACAGTAAAGAAATTCTTCCTTATGTCCAGCCTGAAATGATCTTGTAGTAGTTTGTGACCATTCGTCCTCGTCATCGCTTGGGGCGCTCTGGTGAACAAACGTTCCCCTAGATACTGGTGATCACCCCTGATAAACTTGTAGGTGGCCATCAGATCACCCCTGAGCCTGCGCTTTTCCAGGCTAAAGAGCCCCAGGGCTCTCAGCCTGTCATCGTAGGGTCTGCTTCCCTGACCCCTGATCATGCGCGTGGCTCTTCTCTGGACTCTCTCAAGCTTCTCCACATCCTTTTTGAATTGTGGAGCCCAAAACTGGACGCAGTACTCCAGCTGCGGCCTCACTAAGGCCAAGTACAGGGGGAGAATGACGTCCTGGGATTTGCTTGAGAAGCATCTATGGATGCAAGCCAGCGTTTTGGTCGCTTTACTAGCCGCAGCATCGCATTGCAGGCTCATGTTCATCTTGTGGTCATTGATGACCCCCAAGTCTCTTTCTTCCATAGTGCTAACCAACATAGCACTGCCGAGCCTATAAGGATGCTGCGGGTTTTTCTTCCCAAGGTGGAGAACCTTGCATTTATCGGCGTTGAACACCATCAGATTCTCATCCGCCCACTTGCTGAGCCTGTCCAGGTCAGCCTGGATCACCCGCCTGTCTTCTGGCGTGGATGCTTTGCCCCAAAGTTTGGTGTCATCGGCGAACTTGGCCAGTCCGCTTCTGACTCCAGTGTCCACATCGTTAATGAAAATGTTGAACAGTATGGGTCCAAGGACAGAGCCCTGGGGGACCCCACTGGTCACAGGACACCACGATGAGTGACTTCCATCAATTACTACCCTCTGGGTCCGACCCCGGAGCCAATTTTCCAGCCAGTGGATCGTGGGGGACCCAAGGCGACAATTGGCCAGTTTCTCCAAGAGACGATCATGGGACACCAGATCGAAGGCTTTTTTGAAGTCAAGATATATGACATCAATCTCATCTCCCTTGTCCAGGTGATAGGTCACCTGGTCGTAGAAGGAAATGAGATTGGTCAAGCAAGACCTACCCGCAACAAACCCGTGCTGGCTATCCCTTAAGATGTTGGCGTCGGCCAGTCCATTAAGGATGGCCTCCTTCATAAACTTTTCTAAGATCTTCCCCGGGATAGAAGTCAGGCTGATGGGCCTATAGTTAGCCGGATCCACTTTCCTCCCTTTCTTGAAGATAGGCACCACGTTGGCCTTCTTCCAGTCTTCGGGCACTACACCAGAGCGCCAAGAGTTTTCAAAGATCCGCGCTAGAGGCTGGGCTATGATGCTCGCCAGCTCCTTGAGTACCCTGGGGTGAAGATTGTCAGGGCCGGCTGACTTGAAGGTATCCAGCTTCTCAAGATGTTCCTTCACAAAGTCAGCATTAATGGGGGGCAGGGGATCACCCTCACCCGGACTTCCCGGCCCTGTAGCAGGCACGGGCGTCCCATGGGGCTGATGAAAGACCGACGCAAAGTACCTATTTAATAGGTTGGCTTTTTCCTGGGCGTCAGTTGTCAGTTGCCCCATCTGGTTCAGCAGGGGTCCAACGTTGCCCCTGCTTTTCCTCCGGCTCCCCACATATCTGAAAAAGGACTTTTTATTGTCCTTGATGCTCAAAGCTAGCTGGAGTTCAGTTGCAGCCTTGGCTTTCCTGGTCTGCTCCCTACAGGACCGGACCAGTGCAGAATAATCCTCCTTGGAGGTGACTCCCATCCTCCATCCTTTGTAGGCCTTTCTTTTTAGCCTCAGGAGGTCTGCTAGGTCCCTGGAGAGCCAGGGGGGCTGCTGTGCCCTCTTGCTGCCTTTCCTCCGAGATGGAATAGACTTAGTTTGTGCATTGAGGATCGCTCCCTTGAGGAGCGACCACTCTTCTTGAACTCCCCTCTCCCTGCGGTCACAGTCCCTTAGGGCCTCACTGACAAGCCTCCTGAGCTTGTCAAAGTCGGCTTTCCTGAAGTCAAGGACTTGCGTGTTGCTGACCGACTTGCCAGCTTTTCGGCGGATGGTGAAGATGATCAGCTCGTGGTCGCTGTCACCCAGCTTCCCATCGATCACTAGGTCGCCGACTAGGTCCTCCCCAGTAGCCAGCACCAGGTCGAGCAGCGCTTTGCCTCTCGTTGGCCCATAGACTTCTTGAGTCAGGTAGAGGTCATCCATGCACGAGAGGAAGCTCTGCGACCGCTCAGATTTTGCTGAGCGATCCTCCCACGAGATGTCTGGGTAATTGAAGTCACCCATGACAACCATGGTCCTGGAGCAAGCTGCCTCAGCCAGTTCCCGGGCAAACTCCTGGTCTAGCTCAGGACTTTGGGTGGGAGGTCTGTAATAGACTCCCACCATTGTGTCCCCTGTGCCGTGTTCCCCACGGATTTTAACCCAGAGGGTCTCCAGCCGTCCACCCTGGTCGCCAATATCAGCTTGCAGGGACGCATAGCTTTCCTTAACATAGAGAGCTACACCCCCGCCCCTTTTCTCTACACGATCCCTCCTGTACAGGGTATAGCCATCTATCCCCGTGGTCCAGTCATGGGTGGAGTCCCACCAGGTCTCCGTGATCCCTATGACATCGTAATTGTTTGCACTGAGCAGGAGGATGAGCTCCTCCTGCTTATTCCCCAAGCTCCTGGCATTTGTGTACAGGCAGGCAAGCGCCCCCTGGGGGGCTCCTTCCTTGCCCACAGATTTTACCAGGGCTGGGGCTGGGGTGGGCTCCCTTGAGTGCCATGATCCGCTAGCTTTGCAAGATTTGCTCAGCGGGCCAGCAGTGGTGGTCGTGCCCCCGTCCCCCAGCGGGCTTAGTTTAAAGCCCGGTGGAGCAGGTCAGCCAGTCTGGCTGAGAAGAGCCTCCTCCCTAGGGGAGAGAGGTGGAGACCATCTCTTCCCAGCAGCTCGCTGCCTCTCTCGCCAAAGAGCGGGCTGTGGTCATGAAAGCCAAAGCCTTCCTGACGACACCAGCGCCGCAGTCTTTGGTTGACCACATAGATCCTCCTGTCCCTTCTCAGCCCATAGTCTGAGACTGGGAGGATCGACGAGAACACCACCTGTGCCCCCAGACCCTTAAGCCCCGCTCCCAAATCCCTGTAGCGCCTCATGACCTGGCTGGGAGTGCTCCGAGCCGTGTCATTGGTGCCCACATGAATAAGGAGCATGGGATAGCGGTCTGTGGGTTTGAGGAGCTTGGGGATCCTCTCTGCAATGTCCTGGATGCGGGCCCCTGGGAAGCAGCAGACTTGCCGGGCTAAGGGGTCAGGGTGGCAGATTGGCCCCTCCGTCCCCCTCAGGAGGGAGTCTCCCACAACAAACACCCTACGTTTTGTCTTGGGGAGAGCAGGGGCGGGAGTTGCAGTTGGGCCCATGTTGCCTGTGGGGGCCGGCAACTCAGCAGGCTCTGCTGGGGCAGCAAGAGGTGCATACCTGTTGCTCAGTTGTGGCGGGGGTGGGGCCTTGGTGCGGCGGGCCTTAGGGCCCTTGACCACCTTGGTCCATGCCCCTGGCTGGACACAGCAGGAGGTCCCAGAGTCCTCCTCTGGCCTGGAGGGAGACTGCGATCTACCCTCTGCCTCCCGGGGGAGAAGGGCCTGGCAGTAGGAGTCTATCTCCTGCTCGCAGTCCCTGATGGCACGCAGTCTGTGGACTGTGGCCTGGAGCTCCTCCAGCTGGCGTGCCAGAGACCCCAAAAGGGAGCAGACCCCGCAAGGGGAGGTTGCCATGCTCCCAGGCCCCAGAGCCTGAAAAAGGGACAGGCAGCCCCCGCAGCCGAGAGCCAGGGGCTCCGTCTGCGTGGAGCCCGGAACCAGGGGCTCCGTCTGGGTGGCCGTCTCTGAGGTGCCAGAGGGGGGGGCCGCGGAGCCCGAGGGGACCCTCGGGGTGCGGCACGTGCCCATCCGTGTCATGCCTCTGGTAGGCTGGCTACAGCTGGGACTGTCTACCCTGGGGGGTGCGCAGGCAGGGTCCGGCGCCCTCCCGCACGCCCTCCCACGCGAACTCCGCGCTAACTCATGTGCCGGCAGAGAAGCGCGCCTGTTTGTGCAGCCTATTCATGCGGCTCCGGTCGCGTGGCTCCCTGGGGGGCTGGGCGAAGTAGGGGCCTGGGTGGGGCTTGACCCGGCCCGGCTCCACTCAGCTGCCGCCTCCCACACACACACTAAGGGATTAGCCCCTTCTCTCCACGGGCCCCGCTTACCCCGGCTGCGCTGGGGGTCAGCGGGGGGCTCCGCGGCTGCTGGAGGGTTTCTGGGGGGCTTCGGGGGAGCGGGGGCGCAGCAAGCTTTCACCCGCGCGTCTCTCGCCGCTCCCGCGTCTAACTGATATTTGGACCTGGATTTTAAATTTTGGTAAGTGACTGTATGACAGGATGAAGTTCAGTCTCCCTTCTCATCATTACCATTCCTCAAAAATAATATGTACAACAAATACCAATATCTTTGGATAGAAAACAAGTGATCTGGACAGACAGGATCTTCTTGTCCCTCCCCTAGCTGTGCTAGCTGGGCCCCCTTCAGCCCTTCTATACCTCATTCTTCTCCATCTGTAAAATCTTTCCAGTGATATATTCTGCCAGTGGCATCAGAAGAGAGAAAACCTTGGAGAGAATCTCCTAGCATACTTTTTCTATGAATATACTAAATCTAATTCCTCCATTCTTACTCCTAGGAGTAGCATCCCACTCCATAATTAGGTGGTACATATTCAAGAATGGATGACACAGCTAGACCCTCTATAGGTGATCAAAGGTTTGTAGGGAACCACAGATTGTAGGCTGAACTGAAAACCCTCTAGGGACAGCATTAGGAATAGTTAAGTAATTATTACTGTAACTGCTGAAATAATTACACTCATGGTATTTTGGCTATGATGCCTTGTACTTCTTGGCAACCCTGGCCAATGAAAGTTCTCCATTAAGTCATAGAATCATAGAATCATAAAAGTAGGGTAGATCTTGTAGATCTTCAGGTCCGACCCCCTGCCTGGGAAGGAAGAATACTGGGTTCAAATGACCCCAGCCAGGTAGGCATCAAGCCACTTCTTAAAGACCCCCAGGGTAGGAGCCAGCACCACTTGCCTTGGAAGTTGGTTCCAGATCCTAGCCGCCCTAACTGTGAAGTTGTTCTTATGGATGTCTAATCTAAACCTACTCTCCAACAACTTGTGGCTGTTATTCCTTGTTATCCCGGGGGGGGGGGGGCGCTAGAGGAAACAATGTCTCCCCCAAACCCTTCTGGTCCCCCCTAGTGAGTTTATAGATGGCCACCAGTCCCCCCTCAGCCTTCTCTTGTGAAGGCTGAACAGGTTCAGGTCCCATAGCCTCTCATTGTAGGGTCTGCCCTGCAGTCCCCGGATCGTGTGGGTCCTCAGAATTTGATGGGGATCCAGTAAGTATAACCTGGAGAGTGTAATATTTGGAGCACCTACAGTGCTTTCTTCTCTAAGGTTGTATAAACAGAACATGCTACCCAACACCTAAGATGGACCAACCATGTACCACAGTACAGGTAGCCAGCACATTGTAGTGAAGCCAGTTACACTACTTTTAGAAGTTCATAGACACGTTTAGCAGCCATCACTGAAAGAGTGACTTCTTTGTGGTCAAAGAAATCAATCCTAGTTCTGGTGGCAGAACTTTAATAGGAGACTATGGTATCCCTTTTGCTCTAAAAACTGTCCCAGGGCACTTTTGAAAATTTTACCCCATAAAACTGAAGTCATATTAGAAAATGCATATGGCTAGTAGGTATCTAAATTTAACTAGAAAATATATACTGCAGATATTGCCACAAATAAAATATTATATAATTAAAATTCAATATTTTACACTTAAGTACTGATGCTACATCATTGATTCCACTAAAATACCAATATTTACACATAAATTAAGTCTATACTCTATGTCAGCATTTTTTATTTTTACAATCAATTATAAATTATAGGGCTTTAAATACAGCAAATTGCATAGATTTAACATCCTGCCACTTCATTAAAAACAATTAACCAGTTAATTATTGATTCTTGATTTATTACTTTTGGTTACATATTAAAGCCCCATCTTAAAATTGAATTCAGGACTGGATTAAGGCAATTTCAAGCTCCAGCACAGCAGAACCTCCTAATTTGGGGGATGGCACCACTTGCAAGTCATAGTCTCATTTCCACTTGGAGTAGCAATGGAAAAGAGCTATGGGAAGGCAACCCACCCTGGGAAGAGAGGTGGAACAGTAAAATGTAGGAAGGGCAGTTGGAGTCAGCCCAGAAACAAGGGGCTACAGACAGATGAGCTGTTTTAGCAGGAAGAACAGGCAGGTCATCACCAGGAACAGAGAGGAAACTCTGGCGAGTGCCTTTGGAGCCACAAGACCAGAAAAGGCAGGGCTTAAGAGATTCTTAAAGCCTGTGCCTAAGAGTAGGTAGCCAGTTGGGCCCTGCTAGTTGTAAGGGGAAAAGTTCCTGCCCCAGAAAGCTACTGACTCCTGGAATTGCCAGGACCATGCCAATAAAACCAGAAATGTTTGCTGCCTGGGGGGTCGGATCTACAAGACAGGGAAACTTGTCAACTGTCAGTTGGCTAGGAGTTTTGTTAGAGCCTGGGTGTCCACATGTTTTGTTTGAATTTCACTGGTGGTTTGTGGAAGAGACTAAGGGGTGGTAAGGAGGTCCCAGGGGTGCCAGGACAGCATGGCATTAGAGGCGGATTGGGCCAATAGCCCAAAGAGGGGCAGGTGCAGGGTTAGCTAGCCAGGAGCCCAGCATCCAGGAAGGGCAGAGACCAAGGCTGGAAACCAAAAGCCTGGGAAGAGTGGAGCCCATGGATGGGAGCCCAGTGCCCAGAAAGCGTGGAGACCAGAGCTGGGGGTCCAGTGCCAGGGAAGGGCAGGGATCAGCGCTGGTACAGTAGGCCTAGGCAAAGGGCACAGCCCAAGGAAAGGGTCAGCAGAGAGCCTGAAACTGAAAGCTAGGGCCTCAACAAGGGAGTAAAGGCCAGAGGTGGACTGGTAGTGATATGGGGCAAAGTGCCCCACCTAAGCAATGACCATTAACATCTGCAAGGCATGGATGTGGTGTAAGGGTTGGTTGGAGCTATGTTGTAGCAGAAAGCCCCCTTTTCCTCTTGCCTGCATTTGCTTTCCCCTCTTTGGATATGTTTCTCTTTTTCTACCTTTTCTTCCTTCCTCTCTCTTTCACTTTAAGATAAGGAATTGTATTTTAAAATTTGTATGTGTGCATTTTGTATCTCCCCTTGTAGTTTGGTATTTTTATCTATTTGTGTGCCATGGCATTTGTAACTTATATTTTATACTCCTCACCTTTCAACTTTCAACGGAATATGTTATACATTGTAACAATGTTAACAAGGGCAGGAATCAAACTGTCATTCTCTGTATCAGGCTGGCCTCTGAAAGAGTGAGTGAATCAGTGATTGAATGTGTAACATAGTAGCAGGCAGCAATTATCACCTGGAAGCTGCAGATCGACCACTCCCAGAGCCCTATTCTAAATTCATCAACGGGCTCCCAAACCTGCACGTACATGCAGACGACCCCTGGGGCTGACAGATGCTGTCCAGTAGCCACCGAGGGGGGGGAAGTCCCACGAGGGTCAATGACCCCTGGATTGGGCAAACCAGAAAACTGGGGAGTCACCAAAGTCTGCCAGGGACAGATAAAAGGCAGTGAAAAGTGACCCTCAGGGGCGCCCTCTTGATCTCCAACTCGACCAGACCTGTCCAGCCAGAAAGACCAGCCGGCGACCCCCTTCTGGAAGATAACACCACACTGAAAAGGGCCTCAACGACAGACTCCAGCACTTGTAGGATGGGTATACCTGACTCTGTAGCCTGCTAGTGTGTGTGTGTGTGTGTGCATGTGTGTGCATGTGTGTGTGTGGACCAGCCCCAAGGTTTATGATTGCAGTGTTTCAATCTGCCTAATAGACTAGAATTTTAGGGATCCCGAGTTGGACATTTGTAGCCAACAATGTCATTAGCCTTTAAAGTAATTATCATGAACACCTGTGCTCATGAGAGGAGATCTGACTTGGGGAGCCCTGGGGCAGCCTCCTTTCCTAAAAGTTTTATTTTATCAAGGCATGGCAGATGAGGTTAAGGGGATATCACCCACAGAAAGCCAAGGAGGCAAGGGGTGAGGGGGGTCACCAGGGACCCAAACTAACACCTAACTCTTATTCAGAGGAGCATTTGGCTCACTAAGAGACATATTTCAGCCTTATTCTCTTCCTCCTGTTCCCATATATCAACCTCTTAAAGCTCGCAGTGGGCCAGTTGCAAGAGAAGAGCTGGAGAGAACTCTAAATAATACCCTCTTCCACCTCCATCTAACATGTGGTAGTCATGACTGCAATCTTGGTACTTAGAAGGACTTTTATGTACCCAGGCAAGTGTACATCACTATAGCTGTTAAAGTGCAGCCCTACTGAGCATGTCACTCGCTGTGGGCACATGTGTGTGCCCAGAGCTGAATCACTAACTGTGCTACGGCCAAAAACTGCAGTTATGAGGCTGAGGACAGGTCATTTAGGTGCATAAGTTGAAACAGGATTTAACTGCTAGAAACATACATCTTAATGAAAGCTGAGATTCTGATAGGAGCACAGGATCCCAAGTTTGGAACACAGAGCTTCAGTTTGTTTCTGATCCAACCCAGGCATTTGTGTGGGACCCCACTGACTTCAGTGGGACTCTACACAGACCCATGTGGGCCATAGGGACCAAATCATTAAAACACTCCCATCTAAAAGCTGGGCATTTATCAGCACAATATAAACAGCAATGGTTTGAACCATCACTAGTCAAAAACTACATACAATGTAAACCTGTAAATAAACCTGCAGAATTCAAGTAGCCAGTTTTAGAATTTCAGAACTGGTTATGTCACCGGAAACTCAAAATCAGACAAAAGCAAGAAGTGACACTTCATGATATTCTTTATAAATTATCCAGTAATCTCTTGTCTTATTGTAATAATGGGGTAGTTAAACATAGTGAGCATGAGACAACCTCAAGCATTAGCATTAATATTTATTATCTGTGCTATGGCTGTTCTGAGAACCCTGACTGATATGGCCCAGTGTGCTTGGTGCTATATACACAACAGTGGCTGCATCTACAACAAATTGCTCATTGCTACTATGCAGTAGTGTAGCAAGGCACTAACCGTGATGCAACACTACTGTATAGTAGTAATGAGCTACTATGCAGTAGCTCCTTCCTACCATTCAGGAGCATCAGAAAAAAATGTGCAAGGATGCTACTGTGCAGTAACGCTGGTTACTGCAGTCATTTCATACTTGGTTATGCAAATACTAAATGACACTGCAGTAACAACTGTGCAGTCCACCACTCATGTAGATGAGGCCAGTGAGAATACCCTACCCAAGAAGTTAACAAACTAGAGAAGACAGAAAAAGGAGTGTGGGCAGAAGTATGTTTCACAGATAAATTTAAAAACCCCCAAAAGATCAGCTCATAGCATCAAAGTTTGAATTCTGACATGACATTTCCATTGAAGGGGATGACTATCGGTGAAAGAACTCATGGAATGATCTTAGATAAGTTCTTCAAAAGAACCCATAAAAAGGATGGTATGAAAAAAATGAAAATTGAGAACTTCTTTATTTCTTTGTTTATTCTGAAAGAGAAAAACAAGATCAAAAACCTCTATCATAGTTGGAGAGTGGTCAAATTAGAACTGCTCAAGTGAGGCCCATGTGCAGCATTAACTTCTCAGAAGTTACCTTACATTATTTACTTATTTATTCTATTTCCATACCATGCTTCCCAAGAAAGGCTCAGATTGGCTTACAGTAAGAAAACAGAACAATTTAGAGAGAGGAGAGTGACAAAACAACTTAAAAGAGAACTGGAACATCAAGATAAAACACAGACCCTTAGACAACATCTCATCCTAACTTTTTTTTGGCAAATGCTTGCCCAAAAAGAGAGGTCTTACAGCACTTTCAAAATGTAAAGCTATCCAGGCCCAGAATGTAAGGGCCTGGCTCAGGATCAGGCGCTAGTACACCTCGAGAAGGAGGGAGTTCTAGAGCTGAGGAGCAATTGTGGATAATGTTTTCACTAAGTGGACTTGGCATAGTCATGGTACTTGTAGGAGGTGGATCTCAGCCGATCCTAGGGATTGTGCTGAGGCATAAAGAAGTAGGCTGTCTCTAGATACACAGAGCTAAGACCATGTAGAGCAGTATAGGTCAAAACTAGCACTATGAATAGTAGTGGAAAGTCACTGGGTACTAGTGCAGACTTTGGAGCACTGGAGTTATGTGCTCCACACAACCTACCCCAGTCAGAAGATGAACCCCTACATTCTGCACCAGCTACAGAGCATCTTCAGTGGCAGCCCTAAATAGAGTGCACTGCAGTAGTCTACCCTTTGGGGTATGAAGGCGTGGATGATAGTGGCCAGACCAGGGTCTGAAAGAAGGAGTCATAGCCTTCCTTCTCACTAGCTGGAGTTGGTGAAAGGCACTCTTAGCCACTGCCAGCACCTGAAGAGCCAGATGCAGGAGAGGACCCATGACTTTGGGCATGAGCAGTTCAGTAAATGTCCCTGTTGTTTCCAGGGAGGACCTCAGTAATCTTTTATTATATGGGGACCAATCAACAATCACTGCCAAAATTCTCACTGAAGACACTGGCTCCATAAACACTACAGGATGGAACTGTACCACGGTTCCAGTCCAGGGGTCGGCCATGATGACCCTAGAGCAGCTTTGAGCCCTCATCCATCTCCCTTTGGGGAACCACCCCTTATCTTTCCTGCCAAACCTTGATGTATTTAGCTTCTAGATAAAGGGAGGTTGCCCCAGGGTTTCCTAAACTTGATCGTACTCTCTTCGCCAAAAGTATCCATGGTTATTGCCTTAATGGCCAATTATATGGCTCCGACATCTCCTTTACACCATGTCCATGTGGTGATACTCCTTCCTGTTGTCCACAGCTAATACACCTTCCTGTTGTCACACACCCCTGCTGGACTAGAGGCTCCCAGCCCTAGTTCTCACCCCTCTTGGGCTCTGGGTCCCTTGACCCCCTCAATCACAGCTGTGACCCCCTCCCCCCCCCATCTTTAGCCCCTCTCTCTGGGCCCTGGGCCCACTTCTAGGCCAGTTAAGACTCTCGGGCTCCTCTGGCCCCACCAGTCTCCTGCTGTGGCCCTGTTTGGCTTTCAGCACATCTCTGGGCTCTGGTCCTGCTCCTGGGCTAGTTAGACATTTATGCTCCCTGGCCCTGCTGATTTTCACCCCTCCTGGGCTCCAGACCTCTGGGCTCTCAGGCCTTGCTGACACATGCCTTTCTCTGGGTTTGGGACAGGAAGTCGTCTAGTCCAAAGCAGGACCATCCCCGACTAGATCATCCCAGGCAAAGCTTCATCTAGCTGTGTCTTAAAAACCTCCAACAGTGGAGATTCCACAACCTCTCTGGGTAATCTGTTCCAGTGTTTTACTACCCTCCTAGTGAGAAAGTTCTTCCTGAAATCTAACCTAAACTTCCCTTGTTGTAACTTGAGACCATTGCTCATTCTTCTGTCATCTGACACCACTGAGTCCAGCTCCATCCTCTTTGGAACCACCATTCAGGTAGTTGAAGGAAATCCCCCTTCAATCTTCTCTTCTCTAGACTAAATAAGCCCATTTCCCTCAGCCTCTCCTAAGAAGTCATGTGCTTCAGCCCCCTCACCATTTATTTTCATTGCCTTCTACTGGACTCTCCAAATTCTTCACATCCCTTCTGTAGTGAGGGGCCCAAAACTGGACACAGTACTTCAGATGTGGCCTTACCAGTGCTGAATAGAGGGAAATAATCACTTCCCTTGATCTGCTGGCAGTGCTCCTACTGATGTAGTTCAGTATGCCACTAGTTCTCTTGGCAACAAAAGCACATCATTGGCTCATGTTCAGCTCACTGTCCACTGAAACCTCCAGGTGCTTATAGGCAGAGCTGCTGCTTAGCCAGTTAGCCCCCAGCCTGTTTGGTGCATGGAATTGTTCCATCCTAAGTGCAGGACTTTGCACTTCTCTTTATTGAACCTTACGAGACTTCTTTTGGACCAATCCTCCAATTTGTCTAGGTCTCTCTGAATCCTAGCCCTACCCTCCTGTGTGTCTACTACCCCCCACAGCTTGGTGTCATCTGCAAACTTGCTGAGGGTATACTCTATGCCATCTTCCAGGTCATTGATGAAGATATTGAACAAAACTGGCCTCAGCAATCCACTTGATACTGGCTGCCAACTACATATCAAGCCATTGACTACTATCCTACTACTAGGAATAACGCTCCTTGACTAGACTACTATGAATATTCCTAGTTATTCTACTAGGACTAGACTACTAGGAATAACGGGTGTAATCTAGGAATAACGGGTGTAAACTAGTTGGGAGTGGATTTAGATTAGATATTAGGAAGAAATTTTTCACAGTAAGGGTGGCCAGGATCTGGAATGGGCTTCCAAGAGAGGTGGTGCTATCACCTAGCTTGGAGGTCTTCAAGAGGAGGCTAGATAGTCACCTGGCTGAGGTCATCTGACCTCAGTCCTCTTTCCTGCCAGAGGCAGGGGGTCAGACATGATGATCCATTGTGGTCCCTTCCAACTCTACAATCTATGAATCTATGAATCCTCTGAGTCTGATGATCTAGGTAGTTTTCCATCCACCTTACAGTCCATTAATCCAACCCATACTTCCTTAACTTGCTTGTGAGGGTATTGTGAGTGACCATATCAAAAGCCTTGCTAAAGTCAAGGTGTATTACATCTGCTGGTATCCCCTTATCCACAGAGCCAGTCATCTTATCATAGAACGCAATCAGGTTGGTCAGGCATGACTTGCCCTGGTGAATCCATGCTGACTGTTCCTAATCACTTTCTTCTCTTCCAAATGCTTAGAAATGGATTCCTAGAGGACCTGCTCCATGATTTTTCCAGAGACTGAAGTGAGACTGACTGATCTATAGTTCCCTAGATCCTCCTTCTCCCCTTTGTTAAAGATGGGCATTATATTTGTCCAATCATCTGGGACTTCTATCAATCACCATGGGTTTTCAAAGATGATGGCCAATGGCTCTGCAATCCCATTGGCCAACTCCTTCAGCATCTTATCTGGCTCCATGGACTTGTACAAATCCAGATTTTCTGTATAATCTCTAACCTGTTCTTTTGCTACTGCTCACCTCCTCCCCAAACTGTGCCACCAGGTGCAATAGTCTGGGAGCTGAGCTACATGCCTCAAGTCCTGCTCCCTTCTGGTCAGGTGACTCCCTAATTGGACGCAGGATGCTTTCCAAGCAGCTCCTTCTCTTAAAGTGACAAGCGCATTAAGTGCACTGTCACAGAACCCATGGGGCAGAACATTCTTAAAAAGAAACAAAATGTAGACCTTTGCCACAGGACTCTGCAAACATTCCCCAAGACTGCAACAAACATTTCTAAATTTCTAGACTGTGCCAAGAAACTTTTAAGAATGTTTTATCTCTCCTCCCTAGATAACTGACATTTAAAAATTGCTTTTGACACTAAGAACATAAAACTTCTTTCTGACCATCAGTGCCCAGAATTGAGCTAGCATCCTCAGGAGTCATATGTCTGGGATCCTACAGTATTAACCCACTGAGTCATCCTCCTGGTTTAAACATTTCATTCTTTATCAATTTCCATGATAACCTCTAGTATGTCCTGAGATACACAGAAAGTATTCACCAGAAAACTGCTCTCAAAGATCTAGTGATCTGAAGTATAACATCTGTTCTCACCCGAACACCTGCCCTACTTCCCTTATCTCCAAAAATGGAGAAAAAAATGAAAGCACATCTAAGCACATCACATGCTTTTGCTTATTTGTGATAGGATTATTTTCACTCCTGACTGTTCAGCAGTTAATTCCACACCACAAGATACATGGTCAGGAGGTGAGCAGGCAGGTGGGAGTTTATAGAAAAGCTTTGAATTATATGAAAACTACAATCTTAATATAACAACATGCGTAAGATTTAAGCAGCAATTCAAAATGAATCATGGACCAGCCTATGAACCCCTTACTCACAAGAGTGAGAAGTTTTTCTTATAATTATCCCCACTGATTTAGCCTCCCAAGTTATTCATATGAGTAACAGCCTGAATTTGGTCTTTTTTTCTGTTGTGGCTTGTTCTCAAGCCTAATCCAGTTTTCTTGAATGTATTTCTCATTCATAATTGCTTACTGAATCATTTATGTGAACAGCTCTTGGTTTGAGCATTGTTTGTGAGCACTTCATTATGCCTATTCAACGTCTGCAATCTGAGTAGTATTGATTTATTTTGACTGTACATAAAGACCAGAAGCACATGGTATCATTTTTATACCTTGGTTATATGAATCTAATTCTTAGGATCAGGTGTCTGAGAGGCATACTAGTATTTTTTTTCACCAATTCAGAGTTCTCTTTCATAATTGCTGTATTTATAGACACTTTAAATTCACTGTTTCTATGCATCTTCCAGCCTGCAAACTCATTTGGTAGGCTATTTCTGGAAAATGAACACAAAACAAGATTAAATTAATTCTGCTTTTTCTGAGTTACTATGTGATAAACAGTATTTGAGCATATTCTCCAAATTCTAGCACACAGATTCTCAAACTGTGGCCCGTGGACCACCGCTGGTCCGCAAGCTCCATTCAGGTAGTCCGCAGAAAGCCTGCAGAACAATTGAGAATATCTGTACTTGTAAGGTAAGACTACTGATATCAAAATATGAGTTGTGTGCTTTGATTTGTAGAACCAAAAAAAAGTTTATTAAGTGGTCTGTCAAGACCCTCAGCAATTTTCAAGTGGTCCACGAAAAGTTTGAGAAACACTGCTTTAGCATATTTTATAATATAAGGCACTATATGATATGGCTGGTGTGTGTTTTTAATGTTTATGTACCTGACTTTTACTACAGACTAGATTCTGACTCAAATCAGTTATCCATACAAGGGGCCACATATCCACCCATGGGTACTGAGAGAAGCAAAGGATCCTGCCCTGAGTTTGGAGGCACTTTAAATCAGGCTAGCTTACTCAACTGAAGGGGAATGCGTTAAAACCTGAGAAATACTTTTCACTTAGGCTGAAACCAATTCACTTTACACTGAGTATATAGACTAACTCATTCAAGTGCTGATAATTCCACAATGTCTTCCCCAGAACTCTCCCCTGGGGGAGCAGACCAGTTCTCTTGCAGTTGATACATCTGACTGGGAATGAACTGTAGACTATTTCAGCACAAATTACTACAGGATATACCTCAGAAAATAGACAGGTAAGTGAAGAAACAGAGACGATACAGTAATACTTGTAGGGCTTTGCTACAGGGACACTTGCACCTGGGACAGACACCTAGATTAGCTGTGCTATGTAGAGGTAGGGCTAGAACCACAAGAATATGTGGATACTGCAACACTGAGTGATGGAATACCTACCTATGGTTCATGGTCCCAGAGACAAAGCCACAGGCCTTAGCTGGACAGTGAGGCTCTATGTACAATGCATTGGCAGAGTTGGGTGCCTCAGAGTAGGATTCACAAGACAGAAATCTGAGCAGAGATTTCTCTAAGATAGGAAATAATGAGGACAGGGGTAGAGCCGATCCTAGGGGTGCGTGGGGCCCAAGGTATATCAGCCTGTGCAGGGCCTATGCCATTGTTGGGGGGGAAGGGGGCCGGCAAGTGGCTGCACAGAGTGGTGGTGCCCTGGGCACATGCCGATGGCGCTGTCCACAGGGCCTGTATGGCACTGTCCGCGGAGCCCATGGCAGTCGCCCCCCCCCCCCCCCCAAAGGACAGCTTTAGACAGGGAAGTATATTACATCCAGGATTGGGACACCACTTAGGATTCACAGACTGGAACCCTCTTTTGAAAGAAGGTGCCTGAGGCCTTTCTTTCAAAAAACAAATAGACATCATCCCTATCTTTCAAAGGACAGTGTCATGCTGTATACTTGGAACACTTACACAGGATGTCAGTTCAGTATGCCCTGGGGTTAGCTCCTCTTTGTGTCTAAGATAGCAGTGGCAGATAGGTAGTGTGAGGTGGGTCTGTGCCCCAAATAGGAGCTAGTCTGTAGATTGGATCAGGTGCCATGCACCAAGATAGGGTCCAGTGCTTTCCCACTTGTCCCTGTGCTGCCCTGATCAAACTTGCACTGCCTTGCTCAGTGCTGTATGGTCCTGCTTGGCTCTAATCAGCTCCATGCACTTAATCTAGCATGTGGGGCACACTATCTAGCCCTCAAGGTACCCTCCAGGTCTGGAAATTTGATAGCAGAGAAGTGGTCATTAGCTGTCACTGGTCCCTCACCACTCAGTTTTCAGATCCATGGGGAGCCCCACAGTTCAGATGACATGGCTCTATAGGCCAGATCTGGCCTTCAGGCTAGGGGTTGAGCACCCCTGGTTTAAGAAGTTTCAAATCTATATATCCTAGGTGCATCTACATGTGTATTTAACAGAGCAGTATACTAATTTGTTGTGGTATAAGGTGTAACAGTCTACACATGAAATGCTATTAGATTGCACCAAACTAATTTTCACCTCCATAAAATAGTACTGTCGGGGACTATAGTGGTGAAAATAACTGCGTCTAAACACATGTAAATGCTGACTTGGGCTTAAATTGTGCTCAGGCACTGGTCAGCTCAAGCAGCAGGGGCAAGACTCCAGCCTGCCACCTAGCCACACAGCTCCACTCTTTGGGTACTCTCGTGCTTCATTCAGCCCTTCCAACACCTGACACTGCCACATGCACCCTGTATCTCCCAGACAAGTGCTATGAGCATTAAACAAAAGTGTTGGGCTCATTCACTTTCACTTTGTCCTCATTTTCTTTTTGACTCCCCTATGGTTCACACAAGATATGTAACCATTCATGGGAGAATAGACTGAAACCCAGGTTTTCTGAGCACATCTCCTAGATCAAGCCCTTTAGGTGAAGTACATAGAAGAGCATAATTTGTAGACCCTAAAAGACCTTAGGCATAAGGTAGGTTCCTGACTGCTTCAAAGTACCAGGGTATGGGGTACCTGTAGCCACAGAATGGTGGGTACCTGAGAAGCATTAATTTTTAAAACCAAGGTATCCTCAGATTTTAAATGCCTCTGGCTTTAGGCAGCAACTGAATAGAGGGACACAGGATCATAATTTTGAACTTAAGAATCAGGGATGGAAGGGGAGGGGTGCACTGATGCAGCTCCACCCCTCCACTGAAAGTTTAAAGCCAACTGCCCAGCAGTGTGTAATGGGCTCTACATCATGGGACAGCTGTGGTGCCCCCCAGGGGACACCCTATGGCCATTTACTGAGTCCAGCTCCCCCCCATCAGGCCTCCTTCTCTCTCACCTGCCCATCTTGATGTCAAAAGTTAATACATTTGGGGAGGCTGCCTTCAGATGCCCAGAGTTTACCTTTCAGTGCCTTGTTCTGCCTTGCTCATTATTAGGTTATCAGTTGGCTCATCCCTAACTGTATCAGGGCTCTCTCTTATCTGGTCTCCCCTGGCCCAACCTCTCTTTCTTACTCACCTGGGCCCATGGGAATCTCCAGGCTGTGGCCCCTCTCCCTAGGCTTTTAGCCCTAGCTGACCTCCCCACTTCTCCTCCCCCCCCCTCTCCCCTGACCCTGTCAGGGTTGTTTCTGGGCCCTCTGCCCCTCATAATATGGATTGTTCCTGGTGGCAATCCTCCTATGACCCCTTCTAGCTCAGGTTACCCATTCAGGTGTCAGCCCCTCAACCTCAGTCCTGCCTGTGCCTTGCAAGCTGCACTTGCTCTGAGTAATGGGGGGAAGTTGTCCCCTCTTACACAATGGCAGCAGCAGTTCTGTTCAGGCAGCAGCAATTGACTTCCTAGCTCATTAAAATCTACCTGATTCCTTCTAACCTCTGCATTCCACAGATGTTAATGACCCTCTCTCCTTTTTAATGGTCTGGATGTTTCACTAATCAAGCTAGCCTTTCTTTTGCAGTTCTGCTGTCTGTCTTCTGCAATAGCTGCTCCTGGTAATGTATCTCCTATTTCACTAGGGGAAAAATGGGAGAAGTGTTCTCCCTCTCCCTAAGCCTAGGGAGAAGGGCTGCAGCCTGGAGGTTCCAGTGGGCCCAAACTTTTAAAACTCATTTCAATAGAATTAGATTGAAGCGAAAACAAATATTAACCTGAATTATATAGCCCTAGACCCCCTAGCATAGTAGTAAAGCTTCTAGTTAATTTGTACCTGGATAAAAATGTGTGTTTTGTTATGTAGGAAGATACACCACACCATCTGCACTCCCCTTTTCAAAATCCTAGAACACCCATAGGTGGGATTTAGTCCTGTTACAGACCAAGCCCATAGAGACAAAGAAAAAGAATAATGAACCCAAGTTAACCAGCCCAGAGATAATCAATCTACTGCAGGGGTAATTCTTCAGCTGTGTTGGGCTGATGTCAGTGCTTTCTTTCTGGCTGGCTAGTGTAGCAAGGAAAAAGTGATGTGTAATTCAGGGTTGCCCCTATAACACATTGATCTTGGTCTGCTCTAACACTGGCCATGTATAGAATACCAGTAAGATCAGGGCAATGCCAAGGAGAATGCTAAGCCATCTCTGCAACTTACCCTCCACTCTCATGCTGTGCATTTTGGCTACATCTGATAATCAAACCATATGGCATTAAATCTTCTTTTCAGAGTTTTTTTTTTTGGTCATAACCCACATAAACTCAACGCAAAACACTTCTCCCCCATCCCAGCCACTGGCCCAGATAACAGGATTATGACTCCACCACAGCCAGTACTTTAGCTGAAATAGTAAGGGTTGTACTTTTAGATCTAGAGGACCCAAGTTCAATCCCCTGCTGGCAAAGGCATTCAAAGGGTTGTCACAAAGTCTTCACTCAAATGAAGATGAGAATGTGAATAACACAAACATCCAAATGTAATATGTCTATACTCAGCAGTACCAAAAGCTCCACTGCTCCTTTCATCGGAAATAGAGTATTTTGTGGCCTGCATTGCTTTTCTTAGATCACTCTTTATGTAGCTTCAGATGTGATTTGCTTTCTCCTCACATGGGATAAAATAACTGGCAATAATTTACAAGGAACAATGAAAATGGAGTGGGAAAAAGTAATTTCATACTGTAATTATGGGTATAAAGCTTTGGAGAAGCTGTTTTATTTACACCAAAATCATCCTACAATGTACATTTAGTGCCAGATCCTATTTTACATATTAAATGCCTCACTGGACCTAGATACCCAAGTATGATCCTATTCCACCTTGCCTGAGTCTCTAAAACCTAGCACATCTACTTTTCACTGCATCATCAATTGCAGCATCTGGGCGCCACAATTCAAGAGGGATGCGGATAACCTGGAGAGGGTCCAGAGAAGGGCAACTCGTATGGTTAAGGGCCTGCAGTCCAAGCCCTACGAGGAGAGACTAGAGAAACTGGACCTTTTCGGCCTCCGCAAGAGAAGGTTGAGAGGCGACCTTGTGGCCGCCTATAAGTTCATCACAGGGGCACAGAAGGGAATTGGTGAGTACTTATTCACCAAGGCACCCCTGGGGGTTACAAGAAATAATGGCCACAAGCTAGCAGAAAGCAGATTTAGATTGGACATTAGGAAGAACTTCTTCACAGTTCGAGTGGCCAGGGTCTGGAACGGGCTCCCAAGGGAGATGGTGCTCTCCCCTACCCTGGGGGTCTTCAAGAGGAGGTTAGATGAGCATCTAGCTGGGGTCATCTAGACCCAGCACTCTTTCCTGCCTATGCAGGGGGTCGGACTCGATGATCTATTGAGGTCCCTTCCGATCCTAATATCTATGAATCTATGAATCATCACCTTAACCTTAAAATTATGTCACAAGCAGCAGTTAGGTGGAGGAGGACCCACCCGCCTTTTGTGCTGGTGTTTTTTTTCAGGGATTCAAACCAGACAGTCTAAGATTGCATTTAGGTGATACTTATATACCCAATAGATGGAACAGGAGCTGTTCCTTATCATATATAATTCTAATATTTCCTTGCAAATATATTTCCTATATATGCTAAGATCAGAGGCAAGGAAGTAACACAAAGCAGCCGGACTACAGTGTAGAGGAATACATTTTCCATCCAAAAACCACCCTGATAGTTTCTAATGTTGCAGGTTGAGACTCATTATATTTTATTTTAAGGCTGAGCTAAAACATTAATTTTTAATACTGCATTATTCCCTCTAATTTTTATTGCTCTCACATTATTCAAAAGGCAATCTCGTGTTTATGCTTGAAAACAGTTTCCTTCCCCTGCCTATTTAGAAAACACAAATCAAGATTACATTTGCTTGCTATGCTGTTTCAAATTATTGTGATGATGGATATGAAAGTGATGAGCAACGGTCTAGTGAACTGCTGTGTAGGACTCTGTGAAATATAAATAGTAAAAAAAGCACTTATTCAAGAATCATACTCATATGATAAAATCAGTATTTTCAGTTGGTTTCTAAAGCTATTTACCTTATAAGCTGGACCTTTCCTGTTATTTTAATGCTTTGGGTAGTTCTGGAGGGAAGGGGGTAGGGAGACACTATTTCTTTTTCATGATTCTTTCTGCCTCTTCATTTTAATTTTCTCGGGTTCTATGTCCCAGAGACAAAAAAACACTGTGAGATGTCATAGGAAAGAGGATTTGAAAGGTAAAACGCAAGGAATCAACATGCCTGAGTTACATACCAGACCCTTCTTGTGTGACACTGGACAAGTCAATTACCCTCAGTTAATCTCATTAGGCCTCAGTTTCCCCCTTGTAAAATACAGGTGACAATATTTGCCCTTTTTGAGGTATACAGATGAAAAGTGTTACGTATTATTAAATATGGGCTTGGAATTGCAAACCTATTAAATTTGAATGGATAATGTGAATTAATTAGTTTAAAAAATATGCAGGGTAGTTCTCTTTCCTCATAGATTCATAGATTCATAGATGTTAGGGTCGGAAGGGACCTCAATAGATCATCGAGTCTGACCCCCTGCATAAGCAGGAAAGAGTGCTGGGTCTAGATGACCCCAGCTAGATACTCATCTAACCTCCTCTTGAAGACCCCCAGGGTAGGGGAGAGCACCACCTCCCTTGGGAGCCCATTCCAGACCTTGGCCACTCGAACTGTGAAGAAGTTCTTCCTAATGTCCAATCTAAATCTGTTCTCTGCTAGCTTGTGGCCATTGTTTCTTGTAACCCCCGGGGGCGCCTTGGTGAATAAATACTCACCAATTCCCTTCTGTGCCCCCGTGATGAACTTAAAGGCAGCCACAAGGTCGCCTCTCAACCTTCTCTTGCGGAGGCTGAAAAGGTCCAGTTTCTCTAGTCTCTCCTCATAGGGCTTGGTCTGCAGGCCCTTGACCATACGAGTTGCCCTTCTCTGGACCCTCTCCAGGTTATCCGCATCCTTCTTGAAGTGTGGCGCCCAGAATTGCACGCAGTACTCCAACTGCGGTCTGACCAGCGCCCTATAGAGGGGAAGTATCACCTCCCTGGACCTATTCGTCATGCATCTGCTGATGCACGATAAAGTGCCATTGGCTTTTCTGATGGCTTCGTCACACTGCCGGCTCATGTTCATCTTGGAGTCCACTAGGACTCCAAGATCCCTTTCCATCTCTGTGCCACCCAGCAGGTCATTCCCTAGGCTGTAGGTGTGCTGGACATTTTTCCACCCTAGGTACAGCACCTTGCACTTCTCCTTGTTGAACTGCATCCTGTTGTTTTCTGCCCACTTGTCCAACCTATCCAGGTCTGCCTGCAGCTGTTCCCTGCCCTCTGGCGTGTCCACTTCTCCCCATAGCTTTGTGTCATCTGCAAACTTGGACAGAGTACATTTGACTCCCTCGTCCAAGTCGCTGATGAAGACATTAAAGAGTATCGGTCCAAGGACCGAGCCCTGCGGGACCCCACTGCCCACAACCTTCCAGGTCGAGACCAACCCATCCACCACGACTCTTTGGGTGCGACCCTCTAGCCAATTTGCCACCCACCGGACTGTGCAGTCATCCACATCACAGCCTCTTAATTTGTTCACCAGTATGGGGTGGGATACCGTATCGAAGGCCGAAGGCCTTCCTGAAGTCTAAGTATACGACATCCACCCCTCCTCCTGTGTCCAGGCATTTCGTAACTTGGTCATAGAAAGAGACTAGATTGGTCAGGCACAATCTGCCCACCACAAACCCATGCTGGTTTCCCCTCAGCATAATTTGCCCTGCCGAGCTCTCACAAATGTGAGCCTTGATAATTTTTTCAAAGACTTTACCAAGGATGGAGGTGAGACTGACTCATATAAGTAAGTATCAGTTGCATGTTATATTTATTGGGTAGCACTCATCACAAAGCACTTTATAAATGATACACAAGGATCATTTCACATATGCATTTAGATAAATGCATCTACTGCTAGGGTGAAAGTCACCCACAGTTTAGTAACATTTACAAAACTGTTTTTAGGGAGAAAAAATAATTAAAACAAAAAACAAAAAAAAACTTTTTCAGCATGGGTAATGGTACCACAAAGTGAAAAAAATTGCATGATGAAGTACATCGAAGGTATTACTGTATTATTTGTCCAGTGTCAATTGTATTCTAGAATATTTAAGAAACATTGCCATGGAGACAAGCATCCTGGCCTAAAGGGCTTACAGTCTAACAACCAGAGTGTGACCTCCTTACTGATACTGGTGAGCATTTACTAATATGAGTGGTCTAGCTGAAGTCAATGGATTTATTCATCTGACTAGTTGCTGACCAGAGTGAGTAAGGAAAAGGCAACATTTACTCTGCTGTGTTAATCACCCCAGCTTCTGTGAACCATTTGTCTGCTTTCTCCACTACAGACTTCAGTCTTTTTCCAATGCACTCCCATGTACAGAATGGATGTCCTAAACTCTACCATCACCTACCCCAACCTGCTTGCCATGGTGTTTTAAAAAGTCATTTATTTGCTATGTTTATTCTTTCATGGAGAACATTTTACCACATAACCAAAGGTAAAGAAGTAAGAATATGAGAAGGGTGTGAAGGAGGTTGCTGGCTACAGATAATAGGGGGACAAGAGATAGAAGAGAAATACGGAAGTTTAAGTAGGAGCTAAATTGTGCCAGGCTTTGAAGGCTAAAAGAAAGAGCTTAGATTTTATGTTGAAGGTGTCAAAATGTCACTGCAGGAATTTATATGAGTCTGAATGTTCGAGGACATCAGGATTATTCTAGCAAAGGGTGTCGTGGGAATTTCAATGGCCACAAGTGGTCAGGACTATGGTTTTACTTGTCATCCATAAGACAGCATTCCCAACCTCCCAGAGTCCCACAGCACTACTGTGGGACATTGATTCAGTAGCCACTGAAAGATTTCAGTTATTGAATCCATGACATGTATTCCTTGGAGGTCTCCTATCCACCTATTAGCCCAGTCCAAGGCTGCCTAGCTTGTGAGATCTGATGGGATCATAGTACAAGGTGATATGACTTCTGAGCTATTGTTTGAGCCTTTAATGATATTGTGATTTTTATTGGTACACAAAACTCAAACAGTTTCTGCTGTTGAAGTCAATTCAAATAAAATTCCTGATTCCATTTAAAGTTGTATACCAGAGTATATGTGCATGTGTGTGAGGAGAAGTGGGGAAGAAGGAAGGAGGGTGTTAATCCATATTCTGGCTTTAAAATCTTAAGAAGTGAGTCACAGAGGTAAAGGGAGACTCAACTGTAAATATACAAACCCAGGCCCAACAAACTTTATAAGCTACCCCCAACCTTCTGAAGTCCTAATGTCACTATGCTACTAAATGTGAATGATGTTTACTGCAAACAGAACCTCTGAGAAATCATTTTCAACACTCCAAAGCAATTTTCCAGCATCTGGTTTTTGGTATAAAATTGTTACGTTTTTCTTCTTGTTGTGTATGCAGTGATTTAAGCAGAGTGTGGCTGCTGCAGGGAATTAATCAGAGTAGGTGGCTGAACTCCACTTCTAAGTAATTAGTTGAGACTGATAGAATTGGTCATGGGAGGTCAGTGGAGTGGGCAGTCTGCAGCTGCGTACCTCTGAGCAGTTGCAACAAGAATCCACTTAGACTCTGTTTCAGAACTTGTAAAAGAGACTGAAGGTTTAAAAACCATAGAAGCACAATCTAATTTCTTTTGAGGGATTGTTAACATAATTGATCCCTCTGTATTCTAATTGGTAATACTGCTGGCATTGACTTGGATGGTCTCAGGAGAGAAAGTCTTTACATTCCTTATTGATGTGAGCTATGGAGCTGACTTGTATCATAATAATCTTTCAGCTTTCCCTAACTCTTGGAAGACCTGTAAATGGACATTAGTTCTCTGCCATGCCCAACCCAGTTCTGGTTTTCTTCTGAATTCTCAGTTACATTTGTAATAAAAGTATTGAAGAACCTGGAGGCTGATAAGAAAAACAGCTGAAGATTTCATTTTGAGCTCCATTTAAAGGAGCAAAATTGAAATTGCACAGGCAATCTGGAGAAAGAGATTACCAATTGTGTCTGGACAGAAACTTCACCTGCCCAAACTCATGAGCAGGACATCATCAGAGCACTCAGATCAGCAATCACATGTCAGGTCTCTGTCGTTGGCTGCTTGGGAAACAAAATTACACTTTCGTGGTGGCCACATACTATCCATCACATTCACATGCAGTGGAATTTTCGAGAACTCACAATAGTGAGCTGATAATTTCCACAGTCAGAACGGGGAATATGGTATGTTGACATGAGTTGGAGCAGTCAGGCCAATCCTGAGTGCTTCTGAAAATCATACCCGTAGGATATACTCTACTCAGCACGGCATTCTAACTTACAAACTAAATTTACTGTCTGATCTTCCTTTTGGAGCCCTGACAAATTTTCCATTGCCACATTGGCTATTAGGGCTGTATGAAGCTTTTGGGTGCTGATTTCATTCGAAGGAGATTCGGCCCGATTCATCATCTGAATTTCCAAATCTGACTTGAATAAGGAGATCAGTAAAAAGGTCTGAATTGATTTGAAGCTCTCTGAATCAATTTGGAAAAGATTCGGAGAACTTTGAAGATTTGGGCAGTCCCCGCTCGTCGCTGCAGGGAGCTGGACCCCAACTCCGTGCTGGTAAGTAGGAGGTGGGGGACGGGGGGCTAGAGAAGGGAAGAGGGGACCATGAGGGGGGACCCCCACCAGGCCTCATCCCCTGCCTGCTCCCCCAGCCCCCCTGAGCGCCCCCCAACCCCTGCCCGCTTTTTTTTTTGAGTGTTGGACCTTTTTTTTTTTAAAGAGCCGGAAGGCTGGGGCCGGGCAGGGCATTCATTGACAGGGCTAGGAGAGCGGGTGGGGGATGGGGCCTGGAGCTGCCTACTCCCATAAGGAGCAAATCTGCTCACAAGGTGCACATGTAGACCTATTCCTGCAGCTGGCTCACTGTGCCTTATTTCACTGCACAGTAAGCCTAAATTGCATTAAAAGCATGTGTAGATGCACGCGCTATAGTGTAAATTTATTGCAGAGCAAAATCAATAGTAAATTTATCCAGTGTAAATGTCATCTGCCCACAGCCTTTGGCTAACGTTTCAATCCTGCTTTTTTGTTGTTCTTGTTCATTTGTTTTTGGTATCCTTGTTACTCTAACGACTTCCCCTTCTTTGTCAGCTATTGTCATAGTATATTTCTACAGTTAATAAGCCAAATTGTCTTCACCAATGTTATCTTTAAAGTAAGGCAAGTACATGAAAGTACAGTTCTCTAAAATAGATGCACAAGAATGTGTCTCAGAATATCCAATACTGGTGTGCTTATGTGATCAATCTGCAGAATTACACACATTTCAAATACTACTGACCTTTCACTGCACACTCTTGTTTATCTTGTTACAACATGAATCAGGCAATAACATACTTAAATTCTTTCAAATTGTTCCACTGCAGACAGCATAAGCTATATACAAATTATGCATCAAATGGATTTGCACCTTTAACTATCTAAACAATATTCTGTGGTCATATATGCACAAAACAAGTGCATGCTCCTTTATTTCACAATGCGGACAGGAAAAGTTCCTTTGCAACTTGAATATATTCTTTCCGCAATTGCAGGAAGAGATGACTCATATTTCTTTCATCCTGGTGTACACACTGCTAAATAAAATGGTGTTAACATTTCTTCAGACCACTGCACAACAATTGATTCAAATCTTACATGTATTCTGGGTTGGTGAGCCACTCCTGACTCCAACTCAGAAACAAGTTATGCCTTATACTACAGCATGGAATTCTTCTCATCTTGCTGTCAGTGTAAAACAAATTAAAACTGCAAACTTTGACTGGAGCCCCCAACAGAGGTGAGAGGTATCTTATTTTGGACCCCAAGACCCATATAGGCCCTGCCTCTTCCATTTCATTTAGATATATTTTTTAACAAACCTTTTTGACCTTTGGTTTATAGGCAGAATTTTTCATTTAAAATTGATCTACCTTAAAAAAAATCATGTAAAAAGGGTTAAATAACAAAACATGAAAGAAAAAATAAGGTGAGGTGTTTACTGTAGCCTTTAAAGGCTACTCAAAATATAGACTTTGAATGAAAAAGAATGGCTTTCCGAATAGTTCTTCAGGTATTTGCAACATTCTCTGTGTCCTGTATTTAACAAGATTGCAATCAAAGCACTGCAAATAGAGATTTCCCCCATACCTACTTCATTTTAATTCATCATCAAAATCTCAAGTCCAGTTTTGAAAATGTATTCGTATCTTTCTGTAACGTTAATGCGATAAAACTTGCTTGTACCTGCTTAATGAAAACTTACAATATCACTTTCTTATGTTGTTTCAAAATACACTTGTTCCATAAACTTCTCAAATCCTCACAGACTACTTTAGAAGTCATTCTAATTGCCAAGAATTATTAATAACATTTTGCCAAAGTGGTGTGAAAAAGAACAGTGCAGATCATGGTGATTTATAATGTACCTGTCACTTGCAGTTAACATGAATATAAATGTGCTCTTCTCCCTCTCAAGCATCTGATTTTACCACAGATCATGCCTAAACTCATTCCCAAAATATAGAAGTCACATTTTTTTACACTGAAAAGGAGAAATATCATGTGTTCAGAAAGGAAATCAGATAGAATATATTCTGACTCCAATGCAAATATCTACCTTTTTGCAACCACCAACACACCATCCATAACACAATTTGATGTCATTAAAAACCCCCCAAGTACAAGTAATAAGGTCCTAAGAAAAGAAAAGTATAGCATTTTTTGCTTTCAGTGTTTCTCTAATGTATCTTTATTTCCAAGCTCAGCCACCATGCTAGGCTTTTTATAAACACCAGAGACAGATAAAACTTAAAATATATAAGTACTGTAATTTTAACAAAAAACAGGGGAATACAGAAAACCCTCACTATTCACGGGTTCGGCATTTGTGGTTTCAAATATTCACGAATGCTGAACTCGCATCTTAAATATACTTACAGGAGCTCCCATCCATGCTTGTTGCTACTGGGCTCCTGCCGCTGCCGCCACCGGGCTACCGCCATTGCCAGCGCAGGCATGTTCCGCCCACCCCAGCTGCCAAGGTCACTGTGTTCATGATGTTCATGAACACAGTGCCATATTCGCAGATTTCATCACTTGTGGGGATCTCAACGTATCCCCCATGAATGGCAAGCATCACCTGTAAACTAAAATCGATTGCACCTTTTTAAACTATTATTTTTCCAGCTAGCACTAATAAATACATGCCATGCCACACAAAAACCTATAGGCCTGAATTCAGTTCTTAGCTCTTATACAAACAACTGGCAAAAGTCTGTATCTTTCTATACCTCACACTTAACTTGCCAGGCAGGGGTCTTCCCAAACATATCACAATATCCCATGCAAGCTCCATCCCTAACCAGAAACTGTATGGCTACATTGGTGGAACACCATAGGCAGGCTTCTTAGCATTGATTCTTAGTAGTATGCTAATTAGCTCATACTGCACTCCACAAATGCAACTGCACTGCTTCTAGTTTAGGAGGCAACTTATGCATGGAGCAGTATGATGTGCTGAAGGGCCATACTTCCTGGCAAGGTAAGTTCACAATGTAGAGATGTCTCCTGGTAACTCTGAACACTGCTACAAATGCAACCTCTCAGTTCACTTGACAAAGACAGCAAATATCCCTGGTTCCTTATACTGAAACTGTTCTTATACAATAGTTGAACCTGCTGTACCACTACTTTCCTTTCTCACACGCTGTTACCGTCAAAGTACCTTCGGAGAGTCTTCCAGTTTCTTTTCCCTGCTAATTGACTGTGATTCTGGGAAGTTGCTTCATGTGGAAAGAGTTTATGAGGCATATGTTACAAAAGGATGGGGAAGAATAGTCTGGAAGTGCCAAAGGTGTCTTAGGTGGGGAAGAAAATCTTAAGAGCATATTCTAGCCTATCTATTAGGATTGTAAGTGTCTAAGAGCAATGCTACTTCACTTTGCTCAAGTCCCTAAAACAAATTAACAGGTCTACTTTTGTAACATGCCTTCCATCCTAACCTTAACATTAAGGCTAGGGACAAAAGTTACACATACACCAGTTTAAGTGATCAAAAATTGGTTTAAACCTGTAAAACAGAACATACGGTCAGTGCACATAAACCAGTTTCAAAATGGCTGAAACTAATTTAAGATAAACCTGGTTGAATGTAGTATCTGACTTAACTGATTTAGGTCAAACTGGTTTATGAAACTTCTGTCTCAGACCCCTTCCTGGTTCAAGTTAAACCACAGGCCCCCACCAGGCTTTTCAGCCTTGGGCTGGGCTGTGCTGTCTGCTCCAGCAGAGATGGGTTGAGAATGGGGATGCAGGGACTGCCCCCATCTAGGCAAACCCTGGCTGGGTTCTGGGGCCAGGGAGGTGGGTGTTAAATACCCCTTCCCCAACTCGAATTTACTGCTAGCTGTGACTGTATACTAAAAATCCAGGGGGTACCTGGAAGCAGCCTCTGCCTGTGCCTGGAAACAGGAAGAGTCCTGCTGTGAGTTTGGACTGCAAATCCCAGAGACGTCAGGGGCAGCAGGAAGAGGAAGTGAGCACACAGCCCATGCTGGCTATGTGCCAGACAGCTGTGCTGTAGCGTTGCTTGGCTTCTGGCCTGAGCCATTTCAGGCATGTGGCTGCGTTTCCTGAATCAAAAGTAAATGTGTCCAGTTGGTTCTCAGTTTAATCTCTACAGCTTAGACCAACCTGCAAAGACTGAATCGATTCAGCCTCAGGCTTTTTGACTGTCTGTACTTAACCTAAATCACAAAGAGCATAAGAAGGAGGGAGGCTAACCCCCTTCTGTGTTCATAGATTTTCAAAGGCCTTACTCTGAAATAGGATTCCCCTTAAACATCTAAGTAACATTTAAACATCTAATAGGTGGAACAGAATCTAGCTATGACTGTGTGGGAGTTTAGATGAAGCAATAGGATCTGTGGAGGAAAAGCTATCTGCAACCCCTGAGTACATCACCCTGCTATCTTAAAAGTGGAAAAGGGAAGTAGAAAATCCAATTGTGCAGGTTATCAAGGTACAGGACACCACTGACGAAGCAAGACAAGGTTTCAAATGTTCTAATCACTCCCCATTTTTATAGCCTCCCCCAACTCATATACACCTTCTCTAGCTGCCACCTGTGATATAATGTGTTTGGTATGACCATCCTTTGACTCCCCTCCCTACTTACAGGTCAAGCACTAAGCCTCCACACAGAGATCAGAGCTATGGCAAAGCTATAGAACATAAAATGCTGAAATTCATTATTTTTTGTTACATATGTGACACTAGAAACTACCATGGGGGCATGATTTGCTAGCAAAATCTAAGGGCATAGTAGTTTAGGGACTCCTTCTCCACCCTCACTGCAAATGGGACTCTTTACTTCCACAAAGTAAACAGCATTTTTTACTAAAAAAAAGAAAGAACTCCAAAAACTCATTCTCTGACCAGATCTTCAGATGGTTTTAATGATCATACCTTCCTTAAATTAATAGTTATGCCTATTTACACCAGCTAAGAACCTGATCCTGCATATTCAAAATAGATGTTAGATGTTACCATCATTCTGAAATATGATATGATATACCAGACAATTACATGAATCAGGCACAATTCAGCCCTGCCTTGTATAACCTACAATACAGGATGAGCACAAAGTGCATTCTAAATAGGAATGGTAGTTTTTCATATTGGTTTGATATTAGTGTTAAAGAGGGCACAAGGTGCAGAGCAATTATGAATCAAGGCCACAGACTTTATAGTTAACTTTGAAATACTGTTAATATTCAAGCGGAGAGATTTCAATTCCCTACCCATTTTTTCAGTTATTTTCCGAAACCTCATATTTCTTCTTTTATCTAAATCTCCAATTTAGCTTCCTGATAATTTTTATTTGTCATAACACTCTGGTTAAGTAAAAGCATCATGTTTTCTACAGTACATCAGAGAAAAGGTACTCTTAGACTCTCGGGTTATATATTTTAGAATCTCAATTTAAATGCAGATTTTTAAGTCCCCTGTTAAGAGTCCATAAGGGATGTCTCTCACTTGGTTAAAATACCAATAGCAAAAATATTTCAGACTTAACATTCCTCTTTTACTGAGTGAGCCTAGTTAATAGTGAGTCCCAAAGAAGATGAAGTTTAATAGAAGAACTTTTTCCAGGAATTTTCAGGCATGCAATAAGTCTCAAAGACAGACTGTTTCCATGTAGCAGAATTCCAATGCACTTGTACAGAAAAGACTGAATGTATTTCATCTGGTGTATGAATGAAATATCTCCCTTTATCCTCTGAATTACTACTGATCAGTACAGTAATCCCAAACCAACAGCAGCTACAGCTGGGTAAATTTTGCCATACTGATCCAAATGCTAAGTGACATAGAGTGGCATAACTACACTTTACGACACTCACGCACAGTTTGGATTCTTTATCCACTTGTGGTGGGATAGGATTACCTTATGTTAGAACCAAGATGGAATAGGGAACTCCTACCTTTTAGCTCAAAGCCTCATGTTTAGGGTACTTTCCCAGGGAGCAGGAGATCCCAGATCTAGGGCCGCATCATCAAAAGAGAGCCTGAACCTATACAAGTGCTCTACGCATCAGGCCATGATGTAGGAGTTACTCAGTCCCCTCTCCAGCCCGCCTCCTGAAGCTGGCTCATTGTATCTTCTCCTTTCCCTGAAGTGATCCACTTCACTAAGCCAACCTTCATCTGCCTTGTTGCCTCCAACTGGCCCTATACATCTTCCTTTCCTGGCTCCCCAATGGAGGAGCTGTTTGGCTTGTGGCATGCTAGTTAGAGCACTTTGCTGGGAAACAGGAGACAAATATCCAAGCCTTCTCAGGGTAAAAGGGGCCTAGAAGCCAGGCTTCCCAGTCCCTGAACAAAGACCTGTCCTGCAACACTAATATACTTGGTTAACTTCAGGTATGTTAACTCCAGTCCATACAGTAACTGGAATTATTTCAAAGGGTCTTCTCATATATGTAGCTGCATGGTGGTGGCAGGGAATGTAAGATGTTTTGATACAGATTCAAAGGCAAGATTTTGAACCCTGCTGTGAACTTGTTCCAAAGGCTTCTCCCAGTTGACCCATCTGTAAATGGGCATTTGGTCAATCAGGCTTGAGAGTCAAAAGACATGATGCCAGCCACATGATTCCTTTGTATTCCATTAGCTATACAAATTTGCCTTGGGCAGGTGGGTCATTTGGCTGTGATTTTTGATTCCCATATATAAAATTAAACATGTGTTAAAGTATTTGTAGTTTCTCAGTCTCTGATTTGGAATACCCTGAGAGGAGGGGGAAAACACTTTCTAAAGGAAACTAGAGTTGTGCACATTACAGCTTTCAAATATGGCAAGAACATCAAGGTTAGGAATGTATTTCCATTAATTTTTGTTTAACTATTACATTATTTTTCAAAAGGACCTTGCGATTAAAACAGTCTCTCAAGTCAGTGGATTGATCTGAATTAGGCAACCAAGAACATTAGGAAGTCAAGCAAATGTGGGTACCTTGTTTTTATTTTCTTTGGAAGGGAACACACAAAACCTAGCAGCAGCCTGCAAGTTCACCTTTCTATACAGAAGTTGCATAGTAGGGCTTCTAAAATGTAATCTAAGGCCAATAAAAACCAATTAACCTTTTCCTCAAACTTGTCTTAGACTGGTGTAGGCTTGCCTCTACTGCTGAGCTGAAATTGTGGCTGCTATAACTTTCCACCCTTTGACTGCAACCAGTGAAGAAATAGGTGCATCTGAGTTTCTAAACCATTATTATCCATATTATAGGAACATCTTGGAGTATCAGTCATAGACCAGGACCCCACTGTGCTAGACACTGTATAAGCACAGAACAAAAAGATGGATCCTGCCTCAGAGATACAAGACAAGAGACAACAGATGGGCACGGAAATATGCTGGAGCATAAGAAAATAATGAGACGGCATTAATCAAAATGATAGGCAATAGTCATAACACAGCAAAAGCCTAACCACTGTCAAATTTTCTGTGGGCATTACAGCAAAGTAGGGCTTTAATGAGGGAAAGGAAAGAAGATAATGAGATAGGTTTGTGGATTTTTATGGGAGCTGCTTCTGAGCCTGCTTTTTGACTCTGATAACCTTTGTCATATATTTCACTTGTTCAATAGATCTCTCTTGATCTTTTTGGACTAATGGCATTCAGAACCCTTCCACTTTAAAAAATATATAAAATCCATAGAGTAACAATCTCCACCCTGAGCATGACTAGATAACTCCATAGTATTACTGATACTATTACAGGTTGCTCAAAAGTCTCACTAACTTCAGTAAGAGAAGGATCAGACCTTCCTCACTTTTTTCAAGCTATCATCCCTGTCTTTAACACTGTAAATAAACTTTCTTTATGCTGCCATCTGTTTGGACAAATCTGACAATCTTGAGCAGTTAGCAAATACAATTAACCTTTCTATCAGATGTCTGTTGTTTTGTTTTCATTTTTTATCCTTGCAGGTAAAATTAATAAATAATATTGTCCATGATCAAAGATGTGTAAAACATCCCTGGCATCAATATACTGTCTCAAGTTCCTGTAGAAAGAGTGAAGACCAATCAGAAGGTTCTCTGCTGTGCAGCAAATCAGTTCAGACATCATCCTTATGCAGTGGATGGTGCAAAATTGTGGTTTGCTAAGCACCTTGACCCCATTCTGAATGATAGCTGTCAATTCACCCCAGGGTATCTGAAGTCTACCAGCCTAACAGTGGGTGTGTTGACATGTGCATTAGATCTGGAAGAAGTTTACTCATGAGTAAACTACTTGTGAGTAAATGCTCACCAGGCAGGTGTCGACATGTACAAGGAAGTGGGAGCAGATTTCCTGCTAATGGCATTAAAAGGCTTTGATTCCTGGGGCCCTGCAATGGGCCCTTGTTACCACTAGGGGAAGCTCTAGGCTCCCCCTGGGTGCTAGCTCAGGGGCTGGAAGGGAGCACCCTGGGTTGGAACATTGCACCCTGACCTTGCAATGCTGCCAGGTGCTGGGGTGGGGACAACGACCCCCTGCCCCAGCAGCAGGGTGTTTCTGTCCCCAGCTTCCCAACTGGGGGCAGGGGGCATGGAAAGAATTGCAGGGGAGGGACAGGTCCCAGTCCCCTGCCCTTATCTGCCGGTGGAGCAGCTAGCAACTAGCTCACTGCTAGCTACCCCAACAGCAGACCATGGCAGAGGGCTGGGACCTACCCTACCCCTGCAGCTCTCTCCAAGCCCCAACCAGAAGTTGCAAACTCAATCACCCAATTGGGGCATGGGGCTGGGGCCTGCCCCTGACCATGACAGTTCCCAGCCCCTCCTCCATGATCACAGGGCAGGGGCTGGGGAACCCGTTCCCCACTTACTTCCATGATCATGGATCTGGCTGGAGAACAGGCTGGGGAACCTGTTCCTTGCTCAGCTTCATGATTATGTATGTGTGTGTGCAAGTTCCCAGGAGAGGGGCTAGCAGTCAAGTTCAGCTCTGTGTGAGGCGTAAGACCAGTACTGCACAGAGTAGGGCTGCGTGTGCACTGACCACAGTGAGAGTAGTTAAGCCTGATAGCTCAAGGGAGCTGTTCAAGTAGGGTGGGTTGAGAGTGGCCCAGTGAGGGACAGTATGGAAGAGTCCCAGTGAGAGCGAGTGGAGTGAATGAGGCCCTGTGAGAGGAGACAGAGTGTTTGAGCCAAATGTCAGATACCCAGCAAGGGGCAGAGTTTAGCCCAGTCTCGGGCCAGAGTTGTTACCTATTTGCGGTGCCATCTGCAAGGCATGGGACACAGTGTAGGGATGGTAGAGAGTTGAGTGGAATGCCCCAGGCATCAGGGCATTACATGGGCAGCCTTCCATATTGAACATGAAGTGTATTCCAACAAGTCATGGCAGGTGAGACAGGGAAGACTCTTCAAGACAGAGGGGTGGGGAAGGTTAAGATCTGGTCCTGACTTGGCCCCCCTATCACAAGCACCCAACCTCTCAATGCCATATCCAAAGAGACATGACTACAGATGCAGAATGAGAGGCTAAAACAAATACCTAACAGCAAAAAAATGGACATTCCAGTGGCCAAGTCCTTACCATCAGGGGTTGATGAACCATAGCAAAGGGGACAGTGTCTCAACTGCCTATGCACCAGATTTGGATGCTCCACAGAACTAATGAAGAAGTGGGACTATACCATTGGTTCAAGCACCCACAACTGCAGCACAGAACCTCAGGCTATGCAACACCTACTGCAATGCCTGAAGTTCCTTTCAACTTCCTGTCTGTAGCTATATAGCAAGGGCATTCTCTTTAGGAGAAAATTTTGCTCCTCAGTCACATGTCGCCTCCTGACACAAAACTAAAAAATAACAGCTTTTTGGTTTCTTTTCATTCCTAACTTTTATTTAACCCTAATTTCCCCCCCTTTCAAGTGTTACCTAGTTTAGCCTGAATACTCTGGTGCACGATGAAAACATGTTATGAAATGAATGGTTTATATTACTCGAGACTATGAGAGATGTCCCAAGCCACTGAGTTTGGTCCTCTGTATTAGTATCACATAATCCTTTCCTTTCTTGATATTTGGACAATGTGGGCCAATTCTTTATGAGTACTGTGAGGAATCATCTTTTACTGATGTCAGTAGGAGTATGAAGTACCCACCATACTCACCAAACCTCAAGATTTGGCCCCTATATCTTTTGGAGTTACCTGCTACAAGGTCCCAAAGCAAGCCACAAGCCAGAAAAAATATATATATTTGTATCCTCCTGGATTCTGTGTTTGGGAAAAGATTTTGGTAATTTGTGCTTTAAGATATCATCCTGTTTTATAGCTTTTCCTGTGATTTTTCATTCCTATGACCTTCAATTTTTTATTTTTTTTTTACCCACTCTCCTCTCCATTTTTCTTGACTTCCTCTGAAACATGTAATGATATTTAAATTGAAATCCCTAGCTACAATGGATTTGGTTGATTAGAAATGGAGACTTCATGATGCAGTACCTTAATCTTCTTTGAAAACAGCACCTGGGGCTCCATGGAGCTATAAAATTGCAAAAACAAAGGCGGGTGGGGGAAGTTGAAAAAGGGGGGTTAAGTACACTGCAGAGAATTACTTTATAGTACAACATGTTACATTTAAATAGGAAAGTACAAATGTATCATTTTAACAAATAAGGGAAGAGGTGCTTTTTTCATTCTCTTTCTATTTTTACTTTTTTTTCTTACTGAATTCCTTTGATAGTTTTCCAGGGTTGTTTTGATGGTGATGATGATGATGATGTTTAAGCTATTTTGAGTATATATTATATATAAGATTCCAAGGCCTACATAAACCATTCTAAATCATGAAAAACTTTATAGAAATCTATAGACTTGCACTTAAGTCAAACAGGTGAGTGATCAGAATTGAACATTCACCACATAAAAAGAGGATTAACTGAAGTTCCAGACTGTGCTATAGCTTGTTGTTCTTTCTTTGTCTTGCTTATTGAGTTTACAAAACTTATGGGCAGAAAAATCTCTTGTGCTATGATTTCAGTATGTTGCCAAACATAATGGGGCCGGCCTGTAGACATCTCTGCTGTACAAATAATAGTGATACATCATATATTATTGCACATAATTTATATTGCTTGTATTTTTTTCCTGAACCTTAGAACTAATCAACAAGAACCTGTTATTCATAGATTCATGGACTGTAAGGCTGGAAGGGACCTCAGAAGATAATTGGGTCCAGCCCCCTGCACCAGGCAGGAAAGACAGTTGGGGTCAGGTGACCCCAGCAAGGTCACTGTTCGGTCTCCTTTTGAAGATTTCCAGGGTAGGCGATTGCACCACGTCTGGAGGGAGCTTATTCTACAGTCTGGACACTCTAATTGTGAAGAAGTTTTTCCTACTGTTGAGCCTGAAATGACCTTCCAGGAATTTGTGGCCATTACTCCTGGTTTTCTCCAAGGGTGTCCTGGTGAACAGTCGGTCACCGAGCCCTTGATGTATTCCCCTGATGTAGTAGTAAGCTGCTACCAAGTCTTCTCTCCGCCTTATCTTTTTCAGGCTGAAGAGTCCCAGGTCCCTCAGCCTTTCTTCATATGGCTTGCTGTGCAAGTCTCTCATCATATGGGTAGTCCTTCTCTGGACTCTCTCAAACTTTACCACATCCTTGTTAAAGTGTGGCACCAAGAACTGGATTCAGTACTCCAGCTGCTTCCAGACCAATGCTGAGTAGAGTGGAAGAATCACTTCCTTGGTTTTGCTGGAAATGCATTGATTGATGCATGCCAGAGTATTATGTGAGTAATATGAGTCTTATATTATGGATTGATTGATGCATGCCAGGGTATTATATAGCATTCTTCCTGCTGGCTACAGCATTGCACTATGGGCTCATATTCATATTGTGATCTATTATTACCTCCAGGTCCCTTTCGTTCATGGTACTGGTCAGTTGGGCGCTGCCAAGCCTGTACGTGTATAAGGGGTTGTTCATCCCCAGATGGAGCACTTTACATTTCTCAATGTTGAACTTCATCTGGTTCCAGCCTCCCCAGCTTGCTAGTCTGTCTAGATCCACCTGTATCTGTAGCCTATCTTCAAGCATGACCATGCTTCCCCATAGCTTGGTGTCAACTCTTCTGATTGTTAATGTGAGTCCCACAATACTTCATACTTCTGTACTGCTCACAAATTAATATATATGTGTGTTGGGTAATTCTGGTGGTGAATATGATTTTTTTGTTGTTTCATTTAAGAATTAGCTGACATGCTAGGGGTATTTCCTTTTGCCCTATTCTTTTTAAGTACTGGAGTTCTTCTGCAGAGGTCAAAACTGAACACAAATCCAATGAACAACGCCTGGTCTAAGCAAAATTTGGCATTCTCCATAAAGTTGCAGCAGCAGCTCTGGCTAGGCCCCAGAGCCCAGGCCAGAGCTGCCACTGCTACTGCTGCTACCAGCCCAGGCTGGGGCCGGAGCAAGCGGGCTGGAGTAGAGCTGGAGCCATGCTGGATCTGAAGGGTGAGTGATGGTGGAGCTGGTATGGGAAGGACAGAAGCTACGGGTGGTAAAGGGGAGACAGCAGGGGGTAGTCAAATCTAGAAGCTGTTCTCTATAAATATTTAATCTCTCTATATATTTATTATAAAATCAGAAATAGCCAGTGTGACTGGAAGGCTGCTTTATTTATTTATTTATTTATTTAAAACAGTATATTCTGGAGTGTTAAACAACAGATGGCAAACAACCAACAATTTTTTTTATATTTTACAACATTAATGGTAGCATTTTTTTAACTAGCCACAAAATTGTCAAGAAAGTGCACAGATTTTTGGCCCTTCACTGTAGGAGTCAGAAATAATCATCTGTGTAATTAGAGTTGATCCAAACTTCATTCAATGCCCTTGGAAGTCAGTGGAAAAATTCTTATTGACCCCACATGTTTTGGATCAGACCTTGTGTTGGAAAATAACCTGCTGAGAGATCTGACATTTAAAATGAGGAGTTGAAACTGTTGAAAAGATCAGGGACCTGGAACATACAGTTTCGTCTGCATTTACAAATATCTTTAAATCTTTTCCTCTTCAGCAAGTAAAGGAAAAGAAGAATAGACTTGTAGGTATTGGGCAAGTTTATTACTTTACTTTTAAGGGAATTCTTTTCAACAACAGCAATCAAATAATAATCTGAGTGGATGCATCTACACAAGATGTGTTACTGCACATTAGACTAATCTAATGCATAGTCAAGTGTCACTGTCTACACACGTACAGCAATTACTGTGCAGCATATTAGTCTAATGCACCATTTTCTAGTACCTGTAGATATGGGCACTAGAAAGATGCTGAATTAACTAATGCATCATACTACATGTGTAGATTCTGACCAGGAGCAAATGCCTGCCAGCCATGTGGAGATCAGGACCTGTCCCAATCTCCACATGGCTGGGAAAGCTGCCTTAGCTGCCAGGCAGCTGTTGACCTACCCCATAGAGATCAGGACCTGTCTATGGGGTGGGGAAGCAGTTGCCCAGCAGCCAGGAGAGCTCTCCGAGCCACACAGAGATTGGAATAGGCAGGCAGCTGCCTGGCAGCCAGAACAGCTGCTCCCCAACTTGGGGCTAGCTCAATCTCCCCTCGGCTCAAGCGGACCTGCCCACTGGAGCAGGACAGCTCCCCTCCCATGCCCCACTGCCACCTTCAGGAGCTTGGGGCTAAGACTCCTTACCCCTGTCAGCCCAGGGCTGGTACCTGGGGGAGCCTGGAGCTCCCCCTGGCTGCTGCAGGCGGGAAGAGCAGGGCAGGAGTAGCCTTGGAGTGGGCTGGTTCTGCTGGGCTCAAATTTCTCCCAACAGGGGCACATATGTGGATGTGCACTGGGTAGCACTTTAATGAGCCTGAATTTTCTGTGCAGAAAATTCAGGCATATTAATTGCACATGTAGACACGCCCAGTTACTATAATGTAACTCTGGAATAACTGCTCTTGAGCCTGCATGTTTGAGATCAGAATCCGAGTATTCCTGATTAGAATTTAATTAAAAATTTTACTGCATTGAGAAAAGGCACGTTAAAACTGAATGTACCAAATGCTGTGCAAAAAACTGAGTTAAGCAGGATTCAAACCTCCCCTTAACCATCTAACTCTTCAAGGTTTTCATGTACTTTGAAATCCCCTAAATGAGCATTTCAATTAAATCAATGGGCTAAACTAAGCAAGGAATGTGCTTACCTCTAAGGGTCCTGTTACACACTGTACTTTGAGATGCTCGAATGTTGATTGGTATTAGTGTTAGCTCAAATTGGGAGCAGTCACACCTTAAAGTTAAAAACCTTCTCTGACTGTTCCCCACCTGCACAGCTGCGACCTGCCACTAGAGGGCTGGCAAGCAGGGGCCTGGCTAGGAACTACAGCTGTGAGTTCCCACTACAGGGCTGGTGAGCCAGGACAGGCTTCTATCCCTGCTCTAGGTCGGGGGTGTGAAAGATGGGTTTGGGGTGTAGCAGAAACATGAAGCAGGGACGCAAAGCATTAAAGGTATGGGGGTTGATAATGAAATAAGAGGTGGAAAGGAAATGGGGTTAGGGGAAGGGTAGTGAAATGAAGGAACTCAGTGACTGAAGGATAAAATAAAAAGAGGTAAATAAAAATAAATTAAAAACAAATAAAGAGGAAGTAAATTAAAGAAGATCTCATGTTATAATAAATTGGGATTTGGGATTAGATTGTGGGGGTGCTGGTTGTGTTTCCTAGGGTGGCTGAGAGGTAGAAGCACTGAAGGAAGGTGCTTTTGCGGGAGCTACTGCCCCTGCCCCAGGAAGGAAGTCCCAGCTGATGGGGACCCAATCCAGCCCTCTACCTTGTTTTACCACCCCACCCACAGTAAACCCCACTCCTGGACCCATCCATGACCGAAAACCTAGCTACCTGGCATGTGCTCTACAGACTGTGTGCATGGGGTTGCACCCTAGGTATGGAAAGGTCACACCCCTAGGGTCGGGAGGGGGAGTTGGCTTGGTTCCAGAACTGGTCCCTGGGCAATAGTGTTCAGCTGGTAGAATATTTTTCCATGAAGAAAAGGAGGGAGTGGGGGCGGGGAACACACTGAATCCAAGAATGCTGGAGGACTGCAACTTGGGCAGGTCATCTGTGATGAGTTGCCGCACATTAATAGAACATGAGCTGAGTAACGTGGGTCAGAGATGAACCTATCCTGGAGTGGCATAACTTTAAGCCACCTGAAGTGAGCTTAAAACTAGTTTCAGGTGCTAGTGTGTGGACAATCCAGAGGTTAAGAGCTCCAAGAGATGCCTAAAATTACTATGTAACAAGGCACTAACCAATTACTAACATGGGTTTAACACCTGAGATGTATTCAATGAGTTTGGGGGCTTTGTGCATCTTAGTAAACTATCATTTACCTTCTCAATATCATCCATGGTCAGGAACCTTTTAAGTCTGCAGGCCAGATTGATCCCATTTGGGTCAGAGACAGGGGCTAGGACCTAGCTGCTGCTGTCACTTTTCACTGTGGCAGCATGGAGAAAGCACCCAGGGACCCCGCTTTTCCTTGAGGCAGCACAGGGAGTATGTTACAGCTGGCATTCTTCCGTGCAGTGGCATGGGAAGGTGATTACTGCCAAATCCTCATGTCCACAGGTCAGATCAAATGGCCCTGCATGCTGTAGGTTACTGATCCCTTCACTAGAGCATATGTGAGGATGGGTGGCAGGAATCAAATGGATAATAAAATTAATTTTCTTAACCCCGGGCTCATCTACACACACATTTGCTTCAGCCTAGATTAACTGTGCAGTAAGCCACAGTAAGGGTTTTTGGGTAGGTGTCTACACATGCAGGGGTTAGGGAGTAGATTTTCTCCCACGTCCCTGCAGCCCTGCAATGGGCCCCTGCCACCACTAGGGGGAGCTCCAAGCTCCCCTGGTTGCTAGCCCAGAGGTGGGCAGGGAGCACCAGGACAGAAGACAGCTGTCTCCTAGCCTTGGGGGGGCTGCCTGATGCTGGGGCAGGGACAATATGCCCCTGTCTCAGCAGCAGGGAGCTCCTGTCCCTGGCTCCCTGATCAGGGGCACGGGACTTGGAAAGAGCTGCGTGGGAGGGGCAGGTCCCAGCCTCCTGCCCTGATCCATTGGTGGGAAAGCTAGCAGCTAGCTTGCTTCTACCTGAGGCAGGGAGACATAGTCTTGCTCCTGTGGCAGAGCCCACCCTGGCAGCAGGCAGCTCCTAGGGGCAGGAAGCTATCTCCCACACCCTGGTGGATGGCTGACTGGGAGCAGATTTTGCTCCTGGTCAGGTGTCTACACAAGTGCTATAGTGCTGCTACTAATTCTGAGTAAATTTGCTCCTTAGATTTGCAGGTAGCACATTTACTCTGGATTAGGGAAATTGACTGTGAAATAAGCATGTGCATATGTAGACATGCATACTTACTTTGCAATAAACTATGCTAATGCAAAATTAAGCATATTATATAGACGTGCCCCCTGAACCCTGAATGGTAACCATTGGCAAAATCGGCATGAGCACATGTCCTGTGGGGGTAATTATGAGCTGATCAGCTGTACACTTAGCCAGGAGCTAAATTTTTCTTTTTGCAGGAAATTTTGCAATTTCAATTTTTTTCTCTATTCAAATACAGGAGTAAGGGTTTTTTTGTCCTTAAATTTCCAACAAAATAAGATTATACATTCTAATTTTTTTTTTTTCTATTTCTGCCTGTAACAGCCAAAAGCCCCAAAGGGAAAAAAAAACTTACCTGGTCAAGTCCAGGAGCACCACACTGTTTGGCATGCTGAGGGAAGCTGCTGGAAGGCTCGGATTCCACTTGGCACAGGCAGAGTGAGTGGGATTGCCATGATGCTCTGAGGGAAGAACTTGCCCAGCAGGGGTCAGGAAAATGCCAGGGGGGAACTCACCTGGCAGGGTCCCAGGTAGGCAGTGCTTCCCCAGCATGCCAAAAGAAGTACAGGCGAAAAGAGCAGGGGCCACACACCTGGCCCAGGGCGCACATGTCCCAAGGGCCCGTGCTGATTGGCCTGGAGGGAAAGCCTGGGAAGTTAAAGGGAGAACATTGAGCAGGGCTCGGTGTTTGGTGTGGAAGAAAAGGGGACGCTACAGCTGCACCAGGAGGAGAATTCTGCTACAGCTGAGACCCAGCAATCTGAACACTCAGGGGACACCAGGGAGACTGCAACTCCGAGTGAGGAACCAACCCAACCTATCACCCAGATAAGTGAAGCCAGACAGCAGCTAGCCTTGGAGGTTCCTAGATAGGCCAGGGTAAAGAAGCAATTTGCCCAGAGGCAAACCACTGGCTCCGGGTAGCTGAAGATAGTGGAGCTGAAGCCCAACACAGACTCAGAAGTTTTTTTCTTCTTGTTGTAATGTAGTAATCCTGAGCTAGGGAAGTATAGCAGGGGAGATCCCAATCCCCTGCACACCTGAGTTCTGATTAATCAAGCCCGAGAGTCAACACCTGAGACCCAGTAGCATCTGAACATGAACACTGGGACTGGCAGGAAGAGACTCCATCTCCTCAGGACCCACTGATCCTGGAGAGAAGGAAGACTACAGCAAGCAGGGTTGAGACATTCGAGGAAGAGTGAACTGCCTATGGGGCACAGCCACAACCTCTCACAAAGCCCACAACCAACCAGGCTGGAGAGGATCCAAGAACAGGTCATTTGCACTCAGTACCAACAAGAAGAAATGACTTGTCACCCGAGAGGAAAGGGGCAGGGTGATGGTGGAGCCCTGCAGAAGACCAACCTCACCCATACAATCATCACTAACAATACCATCGAAACTCCTGAGAACTAACCTAACATCAAAGATGTGGCAGGTGAGAGGGAGGAAGAATGAGGTAGAAGTCCCCAAGATTCCAACGGGACAAAGAGCAGCGGGTAAGCCCATCCATGCATACTGCCTTTAAATTTTTTTTAAATATTTTTTGTAAGAATGGCTAATTAATTTAATTTCAGTCATTTAAAAAAATTGAAATGTTCTATCTAGAACATGTCAAAACTAAGCATTTAAACATTATTGTGGTACCTAGTTTCATTATTTCTTCCTAAAATGAAATTACAAAGATATGATATAGAAATATTAAAAATGTGTCAATGCCCACAAAAGTGATATATTTTTTCAGTGAAAAGCCATGGTAATAGAAATTTTTTACCAGGTGTACTCAGCAGATACGTGATCTCAAAATTTAAAATAAACACCAATCTACAGTTTGGACAAGGATCTCTCCTTGTGGTACATTCTCTCATTACAGGACTTCAAACACCAGAGGCCTTTCCAGGTCTCTGGAAACTAAGGAAAGAAAGGGTATGTGTCTTATTAAGACTGAGCCAAGAGCTTTTATATATAGCCTCCAGAAGGCTGTCACAACATACCAGCTGATCCTTCTCTATTATAACTTATATCTGGAGACCATATCTCTTATCCACCCCTGGGTTTAAAGGAACAATGCATCAGGAATGCCATTTTGTCTCTCAAATCTCATCTAACATCTTTCCCAATTATATAGTTGGTCCAGAAAAATCTTACCTCTTGCCTGTTCCGTGGACCATCAGAGGTACAACATTAAACCCTACAACAGATTTTTAGAGACATTTCAATGCCTCTCTCTCCTTGAGGTCAATAGGAATTAGGCATCTAATTGCCATTAAAAATCTGATCACTTAACACAGTGGTTGTCAACCGGGGGTACACATACCCCCAGGGGTGTGGTGGGCCAGTAGGGGGTGCTCCTGCATTGAGCCACCAGCCTCACTGTGCCTGACAACCTTCCAGGCACCAAGTGCCTCCCTGGGGGCACCTCATGTTTGGCCAACCCCCTTCCTGGAGCACACCCACAAGACTGGGGGTAATGCTGCCACCACCCAGGGTCTGGACTTGGCCCTGTGCCCCCTGGAAAACACAGGTGTAGTATTCCTTGAGGGTACTTGATCCACTGCAAGAACTTGGGGTGCTTCCCTCAGTCTGAAGCACAAATAGTGGTCTCCCTTCATCAGCCGAACCAAGGGGACCCCAAGGTATAATCTAGACCCTCTCCCAATAAGTCCCCCACACTAGGTACAGAGGAGAACTTTATTGGTTACAAGGAGTAGGTTTGGAATAGGGTACAGGGTAGAGTAATATCAGAGAAATATCTTAGAGCAAACAGTGGCATGGTAGCCTTTGATCATGCATCTGAGTTACTGCAAGCTATATATCTAGTTAGATTTCAAGTAGTTTACTCACAAGTATCATCCAGAGGCAGGTGGAGATTTCCTCTGGAGGTAAGCAGTTCATTGACCATGAGTTTCAAGAGAGAAAGTAAGTTTCAGATGGTCCAGGTTCTCTGAGAGTTCTCATCATGGCTGCTGCCCCCACCTCCTGTGCAGTCCTTAACTTATATAGACCTTATGACATAATTTACCAATGAAGGCCAGCAACTGTTGGCTACCAGTCAACCAATTTGAAATGCATCACTGGTTGCCAGGTTGACTGGCAGGATCTCTACCTCCCTCCCAGTCATGAAGACATTGCTTAGAACAATAGGGAGTCTAAGCCCCAACCCAGGTGTATGAGGCCAGTCACATAGGCAGAGGGATCAGGTTTCCCCCTCCCTCAGAAATGTATCCAGCTCAGGTTACAACTCAGGGTTACCTGAAGCCAATGAGGCCAGGGGTGTCTGCCCTCTTCAGTGACCATGGTAACCAAACTGTAAGACTGGTCACCTGCCTGATAGCAGAGTATGGGGAAAGATAGAGATGACATTCTGACACAAGGGTACTTAAAAGGGTCATAGGGGGTATGTAGAATGGATGTGACTGATACTGTGGCTGATAAATGCTGCCTGCATGCGGGCAGCGCACAGATGGGAAGGAGCACAGCCCAGCCACATGGAGAGCATCTGGTAAGTCTGTTCTGGCAGAAGGAACATGGGGGTGTAGATCGAGACCCCAGCACTGGTGGGGAGGGAGTGGGGCTGGGGCAGGGGCTGCCCAGCTAGGGCAGAGAGCAGCACCACTGGGAGGGCATGGGGGGCATATGCTCCCTGATCTGTGTGCAGGGCGAGGCAGAGCAGGGTGGGCTGTGGCTGCAGGCTGGGACCAGGGCAGCGCTGGGCTCTTCCTACTGGATTCTGGGCCAGGCTGAACTTGAGGCGGGTGGCAGCAGTGCTGGGAGGGGGTGGTTGGGGAGCTACAACTCTGGAATTCTGGAGTAGCTGCAAGCCCCCACCCCCTCCCTGTAACCCTGTTCCAATAGGCCCCTGCAGTGAGGGAGGCGCTGGGGCTGGTGCTGGTGCTGCACAGCTGGGTGGAGCGTGGGATGGAGCCACAAGTGGCTCATCCAGGGGATGTGGTAGGGGGTGGCTCCCACTGCTGCACACACCCCAGGAAGGCATGGGGAGGCACATGCCCTTGGATCTGCATGTGGGGAGAGGGCAGGCTGCCTCTGTGGGCTGGGGCCAGAGCAGCACTGGGTTGTTCTCAGTAGGGGTGTTGTGTTGGGTGGGGCTGCACTGGGAGGAGAGGCTGGGTGGGGGCTATGGTGGATTCTGGAGTGGCTGCAGCCCCTCCTTTAGCCCCACTCCCAGCACCACTGCCACCCGCTCCAAGCACAACACATCCCGGCCCCCCACTAGGAAGAGCCCAATGCAGCCTCAGCTCCCACCTGCCCTGTGCGCAGATCCAGGGGCACACCCCGCCATGCCCTGCCAGGGCTGTGCATAGCAGTGGGAGCCCCCCCTGCCCGTGCGGCTTAGTCCTGTGTCCCACCCCAGCTGGGCATCCCCTGCCCTTGCCCCAGCCCCACTCCCTCCCCCACTGCTAGACCAGCCTGCCCCACCCTGCATGCAAATCCGGGGGTACACACCCCCCATGCCCTCCCAGGGTGCGTGCAGCAGTGGGAGCTACCACCCCCCCCCCGCCCTTCACCCCCTGGATGAGCCACTCCTGGCTCTACCCTGTGCCCCGCCCTGGCTGTGCAGTGCCTGCCCCAGCCCCACTCCCTTCCTCAGCATGATGGTCTCAATCTGCACCCTCCCCCCCTTAAAAACAAGAAAAATATCTAAATGGGTACATGAGCTGAAACTTTGAGTCAGAAGGGGTACACTTATTTTAAAAGGTTGAAAACTCCTGACTTAACAGATGTGTTGACTCTGTCTGCACTTATAGGCTAGTGCCCCATTACAATAAGATTGTCTCAAATAAAGCAGTGAACAAAAGCTGTATGTATATAGCATGTAAACTTGAATGGCACCACAAAGCCAGGGGCTATCTTTTTCTCTCTATCTGACCAATAAGGCAAAATTTTGTACATTTCAAAGCACAGGAAGGTGACTCTGAAAATCAAGTTAATTGAAGGAGAAAACCAGTGGGTAATCTTTCAGAGTGGGAGAGTTCTACTGCTTGACAATCAGCAGTAACTATTGCTAGAGAAGATGAAACACATTGAAAACTAGCAGATGCTAAACATTCACTTCACTGCTTTGGGAAAGGAGAATTACACCAAAAATACAGCAGCTGGTTTAAGGTAAACTTGTGCAATGTCAAAACAAAAGGGCCACATCCAGATATGCAGGGGTGTGCGTTTGTAGCAGCACAAATAGTAGCAGCAGAAATGTATGCTGCTACTTTGTGCCTCGGCTCACAACCCTGCATGTGCACTTTGTTGTGGGACACATTGTCCTACTTTGAGCAAAATGCACCTTGCCCAGCTCTTCCTGGCTCTTGGTGTGCTGGACCAACAAGGGCACAAATGGAGCAGTAGATATGCTCTGGCTAGCAGCCAGAGTATCTCACTGGAGGACCAAGCCTCTGTTTGTTCTGGTGCACACTGTTTTCCTGTGCTCTGCATCCTGTTTTTTCCTGGTGCATTTTTTTGCTACTGGGAAATCCCAGTAGCACGTTTTGCTCCTGTGCAGCAAATTTGCAGTGTGGGGCATATTTGTTGTGCCACAAAAAAGGTTTGTGGTGCAACAAACTGCACATGCCTGTATCTCTAGACTTGGCCAAGATATCCAACACATGCTCCCCATGAAAGCACTTCCTGTTCCTGTCTCTTGGACTGTGTGCTCTAGCATTTTCAGCATGAGTTTGGGCCTCCATTCTTTCCTCAGCTCTGATGTTTATCATGGCCTAATGATTAGGAGACTATTGGCATTTAGGAGTCCTGGTTTTGGTGCAATCCCTCAGTGATGCAAAAGGCTCTAATATGCGATTAAAAGAAACTTTCATGTTGAGCCAAAAAAAAGGGAATCTAGATTCACAGATTCACAGAAGCTTAGGGCTGGAAGGGACCTTGTGAGATCATCAGGTCCAGCCCCCCTGCTCTGGAGGAATCTAGGCACCCCAAATCTGTGCTACTTCCTTGTAGCCTCTTCTTTCTCAGAACAAGTCCTCTTTGGCCTTTGCTGTGTTTCTTTTACTCCTCCGATCAGCACAGCTCCTCTATCCACCTTCACCTTGAAGAAAAAGGTGGCACAACTTCCCTGTTGCAAGAAGTAATAAGTAGCATGTCCTTCAAACTGTTTCACATCCTGTGGTACAAGCAGAAAGACAAATGCCTCTTGCTGCATGCTTAGGTTACCAGACATGATTTGATTTACCATTTTTTTTAAAGAGATCATTCCTTAAGCTATTAGAGAGCAGAATGTTGCCTGTTAGTCCAGACCAGCTGTTTGTTCTTTAACTTGTTGGCAAGATGAAACCCACAAGACACGAGACACTGAAACAGTATCTTGGGTTTGTTTTTGTTTTTGAGGCTTGTGCTAGTCTCATATACCAGGAGGGAACAATCTGTATACTTGTGAGCCCATCTGGTTTAAGCTGTTGAGCAATAGCAACCTTTGTAGATGCCAGCTAAGGCAGCGGAATGGTAAACACAAACTGCTGTTGCCTAACAAATGATAGAAATGTCATGATAACATACTAAATTTCACATTCAGTTACAAAATGCTCCCACCTACCAATTCAGACCTTACACCCCACTGATACTCTCAAGGAAGAAAAAATTATCATGCACTAGAAATAGAGAAGAGCTCTGAGACTTTATGGCTAGATTAAAGCATTTAGTCACACCCCATGCTAAAGAAAGCCACAAAATATGATGAGTAGAACTGGAGAAAGAGGCCCAGGTGACAGTAAGGAGCTAGGCTGGCACAGCTATGGGCTGAGACTTAGCTGAAATATTACCTACTGGGTGTGTCTACACAAGATGACATTTACTGCAGAGTAGACTAATTAGCTCCTCAGTAGACACTGCACATCTACACGTGCTCCCTTATTAGGCTGAAGTAAACTAATTAACTCTGCAGCAGGATAGCATTTGCAAATACAAGTACTATCCTTCTGTGGAGTTTTTTAACTCCACAGCAGTGCACATGTAGACGCTGCCCCAGCTGGCTGGGACATGAGGGTGCTTCAATGCAGGGCCTGCCTACTGGTTAGTCATGCACTGGAGAACCCTTGTGCTGCAGCCAGCCCCTCTGCAGCCTGTGGAGCCAGGGGAGACCAGCCCCAGGCTGGTAGGCTAACCTCTGGGCCCCTGCCAACCAAGGCTGCTTCATTCTGGTTCAGCATATTACAGTCCTAGGCACACATTCAAACAGCATGCCCGGGAACAATAAACTCAGTCAATAAGTGCCAGAGTTTATTGCTTTGCATTAATTGCATATGTAGTCATGCCCACTGTGTTTTTGCCTGCCACTCTCCCAGCTTGCTGCATCCTCAGAAGCTTTGGGAATCATTCCCAAAGCCCGTAGGTTTCTTGGTGGAGTTTTATCTCCCTGCTTATTTTGCCCAGGGATTGAATAACCTGTCCCAACATTTACCCTATTCTGGTTAAATTGCTCCTGAGGATTGGAACATCTGCATCTCTCCACCAGTCTCTACTACACTTCTGTCACCTCTGCTGCAGGTAACACACACAAGGGACAGCTCTTTAGTCTCCATGTTAATTCATAGCTGCAAGAGGACTGGCTAAATTCTAGCCTTTAGTGAAGTCAATATGAGGCAGGGGACAGAAAATAAGAAAGAGAAGTAATTTGGGGTGAGTGGTTTAACCAAAGGAAGAAAGAAAAGTCATTACATTGTTTAAAAGTGACCTATCAAACTAGTAGAAGTGATTTATTTCAATGAGGTCCAGTTTCCACAGTAATGGCCTTATATCCTACCAAAAGGAGAGCTTTATTCAAGAAAGCACTTGGGCACATACTTATGCACATATTTGGCTTTACTGACACTTGTTTTAAGAGATAACGGTGAACACATTAAACAAGCTGTTTTCTCTGTGAAAAAATAGAGGTAATTTTTCAAATACCAAATGTGATGTAAAATCCCAGTGGAGAAAAGGCGCTGCAGTTCACTTCAGTGTTGCTAATGCAAGCAAACTGGAGATGTTGGAAGAGAGTTAACCTCAACTAGCTTTACTCAACCTGTGCTGTGTCAACACTAAGATTTTGTTCATCAAGGTGTCAGCTTGAGTTCTCTTCCGGGTGCTGATGAGGGGTGAGGGAACACACAAATACATTTTGTTTTTCCAGTGATGACATAGCTTTAGTATGATCTTTGAATACGCTTATTAGGGGTGAAGTTTGGAGAGAACAAGAACATATCGCTACAGAAGACAGAAAAAGGGTTTTTTAATTTTCTTTTTAAAGATTAAGCAAGGGAAAACCAAGGGAGAAATCAAGTAGCAATGAAGTGACTGGTGGCACTTTTCCTATGGAAAATAAAAAATAAATAATAAAAAAGATGGCTATAGAAGAGTGACAGAGCCTTTTTAATCTATATCATTCTTTCAATGGAAAAACATTTCCTAATCTATTAAAGCAACAAAATCATTTTTTACTAAATGAGGGGAGAATAAAAGCTATGATATGAAGTTCACAAGGCTCCACCATTGTTTAGAAGAATAACTAACCCTACTACTATTTTTATACATATATTTAAAACCAGCTGGCAGTGGGGATGTTAGGACTTCGAAACAGAGTGAAGGAGTAGTAATAATTCCAGCTAATAGAACTATTCTTTTTACTATTAGACAAGCTGAAATTGTGATGTAAGCATTATAGGCTGTAAGAGTGATTAGAAATAAGAACTGAGTACCTGGGATCAAAGTGAAAATGTTAGAACGTTTTGGTTAGGTGCAGACATTCAAAAAGCCTGAAGCAGAATCAGTATTAAGTGATGTAGTTTTCTATAAGTGGTGTAGTTTAGATTGGGTCACACTGTAGAAATTCTTGGCCCAAGATGAACTTTGCTCTGCCGATGAATCAGGGCTATGTAGTCAGCAAATCCATAGGCATTTGTAATCCATAGGGATCAGCAATCCAAAGGGATCTTGTACTCTGACGGGTGTTTGAAAAGGTGCAGTAAGTTTGACAAGTTACAAGAGACTAGACTTCCTTTGCCACAAAGCTAATACTAACCTGAATAATAGATTATATCCCTGTTTCTGGCACAAGAATCATTTAAACCAGTTTATTGACAGATGGTCCTCATGCTTCAAGGGCTTAGCTGGATAGCCCAAGGCCTGATTAACCAGTGTTGAGTGGTCACATCTGCCACAGACTCCATGCTCAAAGCATGAAGTGTGCCCCTCCTCCCTGCCCCCCCCCACACACACACATACACACACACACACACTGCAGCACCATGTGCATGGACAATTGTTATTTTATGTACTGGACTGACATTTTGAATGACATGAAAATTATACATCGTGTATGAGTTTGCTATTGCATTTAAAAAACCTTCTTAGACTTTCTAAAGTCCTCCTTGAAAGCCATGACCAAAAGAAGTAAGCAGTTTGTAAAATAATAAACAGTCATATTTGCCTAGGTGCAGACAGCACTGTCCAGACAATCAGGATAGAAGTAATCTTGACACTGGGAAAATGCCAAGACTTAATCTAATCGCCATGGATTTACTTCAGTGGAAAAACTCAGACGGATGCTTGCTCAGGCTTTGCTCACTGATCAGCAGGACCGACAACTTCATGTTTTTGCAAGTTCCTCCCATCCAACATTCTCAGTCTTTTTGGCTTTCTACATACCATTTACCGCATGGGTGTTTGTCTTTGAAGCATTTGGGCACTTCTCAACCTTATATACTTCTTTTTGTATACTGAAGGGTTTCTTTGTCCCAGCTCACTAATATGGCACACTGATTGCGAGGGCCACCATTTTTGTGCCCAGTTCATGGCACCCACCTCCCGCATGCTCTGATTGGCTGAAGGGATAGGTTTAGGGCCACGTTTAATTGAAGCAACAGAGGCCTTGGGACCAAGGCCTCTGATCGCTGCTGAAAAGCCCACAGCCTCTCCCCACTGACTCACTGGAAAAGGCAGGAATAGCAGTAGTGGCCCACGTTGTTTCTGACAAGCAGAGAGGAAATTCTCTTTTTAAAAATGCACTGAGATCATAGTTATCACTGCTGATTGGCTGATGCTGAACTCAGTGTCAGGTTCACTACTGATTGGCCGGGAGCTTGGTAGAGCGGAGTGGCATTTTTTAAAAGAGAATTCCCCTCCTGTCTGTCAGGAATAATGTAATAATGTGGTGGAGATGACCACTATTGCTGTTTCTGCCTTCTCCAGTGGGGAAGGGGGTGGGCTGTCGGCTTTTCAATGGTGATAGGCCTTGGGAGCAAGGTCTGTGTTGTTTAATTAAACCTGGTCCTAAACCTGTCCCCTCAGCCAAGCAGGGAGAGTTGGGGGGACATGAACTGGACACAAAAATGCATACACTGATGACTCTGAAACTCATGCTAAGCTTGGGCCTACTCACAAAAGTTAAAATACAGAATACTGATGCTAAGTGCATAATGCAAGAGGATGTGAGTTCATGGCTGGGCCATCTGAGAAGAAATAATGAGGTATCTCTTCTAGCTTATCTTGCTATATTCAGGATGATTTCAGGCAGGCTCCTTGTTGTCTGGTGTGTAACCGTGTGAAATATCTATCCTTGATTAATTGGTATGGTAAATATTTCTTTTGCAATTAACTCATGTTTATGTGCAGGAAGAGATATTCTCCATATGTGATAGGTTTCTCCTCCTGATTTAGTTTTGTTTTTGTTCTTCTCTCATGATTTACCTTGTTTTCCAAGGACATGTATGTTTTTCCTGGTTGTTAATCAGTTTCTTAATATGTTCCAAACTGGATAACCTCTTGTCACTGACGAAGGTAATTCATTCAAATTAAAAGTTTCTGACAACCAATAATAAGCAGGTTGATTAACAGGATTTTCCTGTCAAGTACTGGTTGGGACTCTCTCTTAATTTACACAACCAAAAAAATGCTTTGAAGATGCTAAGCTAAGGGTATAAAAAGGCAGTAAAACAGCAAACAGGGCATGCGCTTCAAAAGTGAGAAATCTCTCTGACACCAATTGCTAATGCGCCCAACTTACTCGAGAAGTTGAAGAGAAACAGACTGCCTCTTTGGTGAGAAATCATCACCTTATACCTAATTACTAGACTTTAATTTGGTTTGGGCTCACTTAACTTAATTTTAAATACTTGTAGTAAATAAAGCCTTTCTGTCATTCATCAGATGAGGTGTCATGTCAATCTCTAGGCTAATCCGGAATCCTAGGTTTTTATTTGCTAACACACATGTACACGCATACCCATGCACATGTGCACACACACACGCATGCACACACATGCACAACACTTGTTACATAACAATTTTCTTTTGTAATAGTTGTGGGAAAGTAGACCTTCATCAAAGCAAAGTTAAAGGGTTGACCCCTGGTGTGGACCATGTCCTCAAGTTGATTGTAATGTAGCATTCTTCTGGTCCATTGACTCAGAATCATGCAAATACCTCTTTCATTTTGTGTATCATAATCATAACCTTGGGTGATGACATCTTTCCCTGGACTGTCCATATGAGGAAGAAGCTTATAATATCATGCTGGTACTTCTCCGATACATTGTAAAAGGGGAAGTTTTACTTATAAGTTAGCATGATCTCACATTCCATGTTCAAGTGATCACAACTTCCTTTCAAAAGCCAACCCTTCTCTGTGCATGTTTCCACATAGCATGTGTCAACCATACAATACCCAGTTTTGATCATAGTCATGAGCAGTTAGATTGCACAGAACTAGTATGTTCACCCCAGGAGCCCTGAAGGTAGTCAGTCCTGATGGCATTCGCACATGCTTCCAACTTGCATGTCTTTGATCACTTTTCATGACTGCTTTCTGTAGCTTGAAGTACTCCTCTCCTTTCTGCTCCTTCATTCTTCTTTCATCCAGGCTGGAACTGGCATCAGGCAAAATCCAGTGGTGGTGATGAAAAAGGCTATTATGTACTTATGTAGAAAAGTGGGCTTTGAAGATTGATGTGTGCCTTTGCAACAAGAAAATTGTAACACAAGAGAGACAAGAGAGATTCCGGTATGTAATCCTACTGAAAGCAATGAAGAATTGTGTCTGGTCATTTTAAATAGTCTTTAATATTTTTAATGAGAAAGATATTTTTCATGAATGCTATTCTTCATAAAGTATAAGGATAAAACCTGAATTTAAGTCAGAATGCTGCTTACAATTGTGACAGTTTTAAGATCTTACAGCAACACAGCAAGTCTTGAAGTATTAAGATTTTTGTTTATTTGTGGTAAAACACTTTCTTCTATACTATGCATAGGGACTACTAACTCTATGCAAAACTATGGCTACAGTTAAAACAGAGGAACTTTACTGTTTTTTAACAACAAGGTTAATGTGGCCTCTACCACTAAAGTTAGTAGAAAGCCTAGTAGCAAGACAATTTTGCATTTCTTTTCTTTCTCACAACTTCAGTAGAATTCCTTCACCCCCTGCCCCCAATGGATCTGCAGTTTTGCAGGCCCTTGGCTGGATTTGCCACAAAGTGGAGTGGTGTCAATCTCAGCTAGTTCCACTGCTTTAATGCAGTGCATTCAACCCTTGAAAGCCCTTCCTCCTCATCAAGAACATCAAGTATTTCACTCAGCTTTAGTAGACTCCTGCTAGTATCATCATCACCACCACCACCACTCAAAACAGTCAGTTATTTTAAACCTCTCCCCTGCTGTGCAGCTTAATTATCTACTTTACATCAGGAAGGGTGGATAAGGGAAAGGGATTCAGGACTACCATGTTCCACCAGACCTTCATCTAGGGTCTTCTATGAGCAGAAGGATTTCTTCTAAGTTTTCCTCCTCCCATAACATGTCACCAGTCAAGCCCCTGAACACTTCCATACCTCTAATTCTGCTGCAGTCCTTTGCAGTCCTGCTTCTGCTTGGGAGTTGGCTAGAGCAGTAATGCTCAACCTTTTTCCCAGTGGGCTGATGGACAGCACCCAGTTCATCCAGGTACCATGGCAGGCTCCCTCCAACCTTCCAGAGGGGGCTGCAGGACAACCCAGCCCTGCAGGGGAGAGGGGGTGTGGTCTGGCCCCAACCCTGCCCTGCGGGTGCAGGGGTAAGGAGGGGGGTTGCAGCTCAACTTCAACCCACCATGCAGGGTTTGGAAGGGGGAGGGTGGCTGTATTAATTGTCACTGCCTCCCTGCTAACAAATTTCTTGACCCATGGGTGCCCCACAGGCCAGATGTGATGGCTTTGTGGGCCACATTTGGCTTGCAAGTTGGAGGTTGAGCACCTGTGAGCTAAACAAGACCCTCCAGACAATATCCTCTTTCTACAATAAATTGGCCTGAACTGATTATCTCTTGGATAGATGGAGCCCACTATGGGACATGTGAGTTTTTATTCAGGGAGTGTATCTTTAGTCTCTGCAGAAGGTCTACAGGAGACATGTCAGTTGTTTCTATTTATGGGTTCTAACAAATGTCTCAATTGCCTAGTCAGAATCCTAGTCAGTACCATCACCATTCAGGACTGCCCACTTCTAAAGAAGTATTTCTATTCATTTCAATGAAATTTAGATTGTACCCTAGCTAGCTGAGGACCAGTTAGCAGAGAGAAACACTGAAAACAACTTCTGAAGATGCAAGCCTAGAATGGACAGCCTTTCTGCCATTGGGGAAAAACTTTGTAGGGCCTGAAGCTGAGTGTTCGCTTGGGTTCCTGTGTGATCTGGGATATGCTCTCACTACCAGGGAAGTCTTGTGGTAGGGCTCCTTAAAGATAAGAAGATGATATACTTGCAGCCTCACCTACAAGAGATACACATGGAGAACTGAAAATAAGAAGTAATTGCATTTTGACTACTGAGGAGTGTATACTCCCAGGTTGGGAAAGGACAGCTCCTAGTGGGAATAGTAGAGCAGAGAAGGTTGAAGAGATCTGTAGTCATGGAGGGGAAATGGGTATGAAATCCAATTACCAGGAAGGCTACAGCTGTTGCCAGAACTGCCCACATGTGCAGAAAGGCATAAGTATGAATCAAAAGGCCGTGCATACAGAAAACAAGTGGTTGCCATAGTGGAGGCTATGGTGAGAGCTCATATATGCCAAGAGGCACAAGCAGGAAGCAAAAGCTGATTATTTCCAGTGCACACAGAAAGTGTGTTAGCTGCTTGTTGACTTGACCTCGTCTCATTGTTCTTCTCCTATTTGGTGATGAAGGTAGGAGGTAGAGCCAGACAAAACTGAGAAACTGCTACATATGCATTTTTCAGTTTGAACAACAATAATATATTAAGCCATATCTAATTAACCTAAAAAAATGCAAATACAAAATAGCATTTACGGGCAACACAGCTGAATAAATATGCTGCAAATACTTCTGCATTCCCCAATATATTGTAGTTTTAGTTATTTAATCTTCCTGTTACAATACTACAGTGACCTGGTGCCATGTATTTCATTTATTTGTTTCTTCCATAAAGGGGAAAATACCTTAGTTAATTGTTTTAACATTTACATAATCACAACTAGGCTTAAAGCATTCCCTCTGCATTGAGGAAGTACAGGTTCTCATTTTCGCTATTGCTGTTACTTGGCTGAAGGCAATTTTCTATAAACCTGAATTAAGGAAGTTAGAAACACAACTAGTTATAGTTTTTATTATTATTTTTATTTCAGTAGCACAGAGAAATCACCCTAAGGAGTGGGGGGCTCCATTCTTCTAGGCATTCAACAACACGCAGTAAGAGATGGATCTTGAGCCAATGAGCTTGCCAGGCAAAACAGCAAGACAGACAAATAGACAGAAGGGGAAATAGGCAACAGCAAGAGAAGTAATTTGCTGAGATCAGACAGCAGATCAGTGGCAAAGCAGGAAATAGAAATACATTCACCTCCTGACTCCCAAGAGAGGCAATGAAAAGGACTGAAATGATGTGGCAAGGAGTGAAAGTAGAATATAGTAGCCGCAGTATTAAGAAGAATGAAGTTTTTCCTCCTGTTCTCTTCCTCTTCAGGATTATTTGGGCGCACACTGCTGCGTTATGAAGGTTAAATCTGGGCCATGAACTCATTATCACCACTTTCAAACCTAGTATGTTTAGGAAATGGTGATGTGGAAATATTAGGGATGAGATTCTTAGCCCTGCTCTTGTCCTTTTATGTGAAAGAAGAAAGGGAGTGCCATAAATGGGCTCTACAACCTCATTCTAGCCAGGCAAGGATTCTTTTGACGCAGGTGTTATGGATAAGAGCTGAAAACTAACTTCAGGGCATGTTATAGGCAGGATACAGGCAACAGCATGAAGTATGCAGAGACCTTTGGTAGCACTACCATCTAACAAGCAGCATGAGGAAGCTGCCATAATTTACACAGTCTCACAGTACTATCTGTTTCAGAAGCTCCAGGCTAGGGGGGGACACAAAAGTGTTTTCAAATCATCTTAGACTCTCCACCCCTGAAAGTTGTGCTGTACTTCTGAGAGGAATCTCATCCTAAACTTTCTTAATGCCATTATAATCAAAAGTCCGTATTGTGTAAAGGTACTAGTTACCCTAACCAAGCCCATGTCTAGGCTTTGGTTTAGCCAACCATCTTAATTCAGACAAATATTTCAATATATGTTTATTTGCTTTTGAATACACTGGGATGTAACCCTGTGTTTAAAAATAACTACCCATGTGCTTTGCTCAACAGGGCTGTCTGCAAGGAAGGCTACTGATTCCTTGAGACTTTGTTGACTTCAGAAGTCTGATCCAACTCCTACTGAGCAAACATTTGCTTTTCCTCCAATGAATTCATAAAGGTCACCAAATTTCCTAAACTGTAGCAAATCTGCCACCCTTAGACCCTCTTCTTCCACCTTAATGATACACAGATAAACTGAACCCTTTATACATAAACTGAACACTCTTGTTCATATTGCATGCATCAATTTAAGTAAAATATGTTATAATTGCAATCACATTCATCTTTCCTTAAATACTTTTTAAAAACTTTATTCTTCCAGCTACATGTAAGAAAAAATTATCATAAAATCCTTGTTATTAAAAATTTAAATTGTCATGTATAAATATATAGATGTCTCTGTGGCACTCCACTGAACAAGTACATGCTGTTTTTGTCCCTAGGAGTTAAAAAATAGAAGGCAGAATTTCTGCAGATTAAAACACTGTAGCATTTGTAATGCTGAAGCTGAAGGGAGGCTGTCCAGTTGATTAGGCCACAAAATTGATTTGCCTTTAAAGATGTCTCATATTATAGCTCTTTTCCCCCAGGCTCCCAGACGTGGTTCTTTTTAAAAATCAGTCTTCATTGACAAACATTTATGACAAAGCAAAAACAAATGGGGCAAGGATCAGACACAGAGTTTGTGATGTCCAGCACATGCAGGGAAGATTTTTTCCAAAAGCATAAATGGCATCCATCTTCAACTGACTAGCTGGAGGAATTAGGCACCATATTTCTGGCTTTGAAAATCTCCACTTGCTAATTTTAAAGCACGGGATTGTAGCATGAATTAGAAAATATGTCATTATGAACCAAAGGCATTTCGGACTAATCTGCTGCAGGTTCAAAAAAAAATATTATCAGAAATGCATTCATTAACTTTGTGCATGTATTTTATTTCATTGTGGTATAAAATTGTGTGTTCTGTTAATTGCAAACAAATTAAGATAACTTACCATAAAGTACTCCACACATGAATAAGAGTATGAAGGGGCATGATTTACAGTTGCTATATAAACCATCTAGGGAGTCTAAAGAACCACTAAAACAATCTGTTGTATTATGGAACATGAAATTATTACAGAAATTTCCCTCAGGATGATGATCATAAGTATCTATGGTTCACAGGAAGAATGTAAGGGTGATTTGTGCTGACCTTAGTAAAACCATCTGTGAGGGTTAATGAATTATATTGCAATGTGTCCATTCTATATCATCATCTCATGTCTGCCGAGGGAATGACAAGGGAGCATGATGAATTATGCCACCTATTCCAAGAATTGTAATACATATACTTGCAGAAACCTTACCAGAGAGTACTCAAATAGCACTGTGGACTGTGCACCCCTTAGGGCCCACAGAACCGTACTCTGCTGAGATTTAAATGGAAGAAACATACTTTAAGAGCTGATACTTTAATAAAAAAAATGTATGCTCACTTGTGTTTCTTTCATATTCTTTTCATATGGAAGTTTAAACCTTCAGGTATAAGAACTAGTATAGTAATTTAGGAATGTGAAAGAAGTAGAATTTCAGAGAAGAATAGAATTCTGAGCAAAAGTTGGAACTGTTCTTAATCCATCATATTATACTTAGTTTTAGCACACTATGGGCCAAATCATATTTTGCTTTATGCACCTAAATGTCATTTAAATACAACCTGGGATTCATCTATGTACATGCAAGCCTGCAGAGGTCCACTCAGGGCTGTACTGTGACCAGGAAACCAGGCCCACTACATACCTAAAACCAGATAATTCCTGAAATTTTAATTGCATAAAAACTGACTAGGGGATATTAGACTGGTGAAGAGAAGAGCGCCCCCCCAGTGCCTTTTAGCCCAATAGCTTAATGATTAAAGGTACTCACCCAGGGACTGAGATATTTTGGTTCCAGCCCCACCTTCTCCCCGCCTCCCTCTACCCCCAACACCTCTCGCCCCACAGTAGATTGAATCTCCATCTCCTGCTTCCCAGAAAAGTGCTCTAACTGCCAGGCCACAGGTGTCACATAGGCCCTTCTTCTCCCCTCCTGTTGAAGTTGGCCTACTAGACAGTCAAGATATGCGAGACAGCAAACTAAAGGGTGTGTGGCTCAGTGAGATGGCTGCTGATCTAGAAGAGTAAAGTAGAACCCAAAGCCTGTATGCCCAGTGCTGCTTATTATTTGATCCAGTGATTATTAAAGGCAAGGTACAGTAGGCCAGATTCAAGAGAAAGACTTGAGAAGGGGCTGGAAAAAAACAAGCCCAAAATAATAGGAATACTGTGTGACAGGGGGCCATCCCAGGGCCAGTCACAATATTGGCCCACCCACCTGTCTAGGGCAGTCCACTCCGATTTGCCCACCATGCTTTGATGCAACTAAACCAGGTGAAAAAGTACGGGAGTCTCCCCATTAATGCCCAGATGCCTAAGGTGTTATGCATGCCCTGATGCCTATAGCATTATCTGACCTCCCCTTTACTGTGTCCCATGTCTTGCATATGGCATTCAAATCACTCCTAACTTCTCCGGCCCCATTACTGGGCCACACTAGGCCATTGGCCCAAACTATCCACTATTAGTCCCCTGGCCTCATTGCTGGGCTGCGCTCGGCCCAAACTTGGCCACAAGCCCCCTCACTGGGGCCTCTATCCACACGTGTACTCTGGGCTCTGTGTTTCTCATCAGGCTTCTAGCCCCTAACACTCTACCCCTCACTAGGATCACTATTCCACCCCCTCACTGGGGCTATGGGGCCTGGCCTTATGCCCTGCAGGCCTCAGGTGTGTAGACATGCCTGGATCCCACTCTTGGCCTACGGCACACTCGGGCTTCAGGCATCTACAGACATACCTAGACCTCACTCTTGGCATCTCACTAGGCTTCCCTCTGATTTAGGCCTTGGGAACTCAGGCCCTTTTGGCCTCTGTAGTCTTGCCCAAGCCTGTTGCTTTTTAGTCAGGGTGTGTTTCCCTAGCCTTTCCTTTTTGCAGCATCACCCACAATGCAGCAGGGGCTGAGGCTTTGAAGCACCCCATACTGACCCTCTACTAGGGAGACGCTGGTGTAGCATTTCCTAAGGACTGCCACACCACAAGCAGCCCCACTACACCATCCTCCTCAGCAGGCTGTAGACGTAGGTCATTCTAAGGAATGACCCTGCCCTGGTCTTTCTTCGACCCCATGGGCTCCTGAGTGTTCTCCCTCAGCTACTCACTCTCGTGCTCTATTGCAGTCTCTATCTCATAACTGCACTCCTCCTCTGACCCATTTCTCTCTAACCCCATGCCTCCCATCCAGAGGCTGTGCCTCAGCCTCCTTCATCACAGCCTGCTGTCCAGCTGAGCCTGTCCTCCCTTTGGCAGTGATGTCCCCAAAGGGACCTTCAGTCTCTTTAGGCTCTGGCACTGCTCCAGACCAGTCAAAGTGCCAGATAGCTCTCCACAGTCCTGGCCTGCCCCTCATACTGGGATTAATTGTCTTTTGGCCTTTTTGCCCTGGCCCCCTTGCTTTGACCAGCCGGGATTCTCTGGCATCAGCAGCTGGACTCCCTAAACAGCAAGGGTCCCCCTCTGGGCCCCACCATAAAGCCATCTTTCCTGGGCTGGCTTGGTGCCCCAGAGATCTTATATGAGGCAGCCCTTTGCTCAACTGGGCTCACCTGAGCTCCTGGCCTCACCCCTGCCAGCTTTAATCAGGGGCTTGCCTAGCTCCTGTGTAACTCTAAGCCCCATTAGCAAAGCTGGCCTCACTCTTCCCTAGGTCTAAAGCCTTCTCCCCAGGGCTTGGGACCCCACTGGTTCCCTAGAAACCTCCTCTGTCCCCATAGTTCCTACCCTGAACCTCCAGATGTTCCTGGGAGCAGAGGAGCTCCAGCTGGGCTCTGTTAATTTGTCAGCATCCTTGCAGCAACAGCCAGCTCTACTGCTCAAGGCCTGCTTTTATCCTGCAGTTACGTAGCCCTGCTCCAATCAGGCAGCCTCCTGATGGCCATGAGGCGCTCCTGATTGGCACTGCAGTCACCTGCAGGCTGCCTCACAGCCTGCTGAGGCCCTTAAAGTGGCAAGCACTGACAGATGTGTTGCCACATACTGCAAGTGACCTGTCCAGTGAAGTAGCTACTACACACTTATAAAGAATTGTTAACATTTCCTGGACAAATGTAGTGATCTCATTCATGAATGCTGTACGCCCCTGGAGGCTGAGGGGGCATGGTGACCACCTGCAGGCCACGGCAGCAATGTCGGCAGCGAGGGCATGGCAGCGGTGAGCTCCTGCAGGCAGCTGTGGTGGTGTCAGAGGTGTGGGCCGACTGAGCGGGGAGCTCCCATAGGTGGCCACAGAGATGTCAGCAGTGGGAGGGGGTGGCAAGTGCCAACCAGCTGTTGGCAACTGCCCACAGGTCCTGCCGACAGTGTTGGCAGCGAGAGAGGGAGTGGCAAATGGCGATTGTCCGCAGACACTGCCAGCAGCGTCAGCGGCGCTTTATGCAGAGGGTGCACCGCCAGACTTAGGAGGTGCATATGCACCTGGATGCACCCTTTATGCGTCATCAATGATCTCACTTAATAAGTGTTGTAGGATGAGCACATAGGAAAGCAATACAGCAGATCCAGAAAAGGACATGCTGGCACATGCTTGAAAGGCCTTCAGGAAGCTGGAAGTTTCAACCTGCGTCCGACAAATTTCGAGCCTTTTTTTTGTGGCAGTGAAGACTTTGGAGGTTAAGCAATTCCAGTAAAGTGTTTTGCAGGGAGAGAAGGAGTGTTACCTGTCAATAGCTGTCCAGGGAAAAAGGCTGACAGAGAGAAAGCGTCTGTAGGGTAGTCTAAAAACTGTCTGCTCAGATCAAGCAATAGTAAGCCTTAAGGAAAAGTACGTATGTATATGGTCTGCTTTATTGTGATTTAAGATATATTTAGAATAAAATATTTTCAAGGAAATATGTAGCTTTAAGGGGACCATTTGATCACTGTATTAATCTCTGTCATTGCCCCGAAGGAAAAAAACAACAGGGTCTGAACCTAAGGCAGACCTGCAGATAATCATGACTAATACCAAAGGACTGTATTCCAGTGACTGGCTTGAGTCTGTGATTCCACACAGAGCCAGGTCATTCCAGAAACCCAAGGAGACATGGAAGCTGTGTGCTCTAGTGAAATCAAGAGAGGTCAGTGGTGGTGTTTGTCTGTGACAGCTGTGCTTGGAAATATGATGCAGATATTGGTATGCAGCTACCATTATTGTTGTCATACTGCTTAATGGTTCCAGCTGAGATCAGAGTCCTATTGTATAAAAACACATACAGTCCGTATGCCAAAAAGGCTCAGTCAACACAGACAACACAGACAAGAGGTGGGAGAAAGAAAAACATGATAAATGGGGCACAGCATGATTAAATGACTTGCCCAAAGCAATACAGACAGATTGTGAGAAACGTGGGGACTAAACCCACATTAAGCAAAAGGCCATGTTTCATCTTACAACTGGTAATGCCCTACTTGACTGACATATACCTCGGTGAATAAGTTAATAGGTTGGATTAAAATGACAATGTTTAATCAATCAACTGTAACCGAGTACCTTGGTTACATAATAATGTTCTTTTTTGCCTTCCCTCTCTTTGCCCGTTTCCTGTTTTCCTCAGTAATTGGTGTTTTCTTCCTTGTATAGCAGCTTCATCATCTAATCTCAAAGGATTAGCTAACACAGAAAAATGTAACAGTGCAATGGACTATCACTTTATAACAAAAGGTTTTAATAAACTAGCGTTCCATGCCCTCTTCTGCCATCTTATAGATCTGTCCCTTTTATGTTACTGCTATGTTTGAACAAGCAATACTTGAAAAAAATTCCATGTAAATTTGTTTAAAAAATTGGTAAATGGCAGTGTTTGTATCGCTACATAAGGACATGAGCTATCCAGTATAGTGATACCAACTATGTATTGGCACTGATGATTGCCAAAAATGATCTTCAGAGAAAATATTAACAACTATATCGATATATTTAGATTTATTTAGATTTCCAAAGCTTAGGAAAGATGTTTAGACATTAGATTTTAAAAACTGGGATATAACTTTAAAGCCAGCATGAATACCCTGAGTGGAGCAGTACAATTAAATATCACCCACCACCAGTAAGTTTAGGATATAAAAACTCAAATCTCCTTCACCTGTAGTGATTCTCCTGCTCTCCTTCCCATGGGTGACTGGTGCCTCTTCAGGCATGTGCCCCCCCTGACACCAGTCAGTGGCCAGGGGAATGGGGGTAGAACTCTCTTTTCCATTTTCAAGGGGGAGGGAGGGAGGAGGGATGTTGAGCTGTGCAGTATTCCCTGAAGGCCATCAGATTTTGTCTATTTTTTTATCAAAAAAGAAAGAAAGAAAAAAAAAAGAAGCTGTGGAGCCTCTGTGAGCAGACCCCTCTCTTTTATACTAGAATAATGGAAGTAAAAATGCATGTTCATCTAGTCAGAGGGGAAAAATAACAAAATAAAACATCTACCTCTCTAACCAATCATAACAAAGCAACAGAATTTGAATTTCGATTATATCTTGTCAATCTCAAAAGCAGGGGAAAAATGATATTCGTCAAACTGAAATAATGAATACATCTAAAGAAATTACAATCTGCTTGTGGATTTTTAGTGATCACTGAAAGATGCCAAAATCATCAGACAAGTTGTTTTGCTGTGAATTATTCACTTAGGTCTAATTACTACTCTTTCAGTCAAAGACAATGGAAACCTCTGAGTCCCTGTCAGCAGGTAAGAACTTCTGGTTATGTCTATTCATTGATCTTAACCTAAGGCATTTTTATGACAGTTACCAATATAAAACTAACAAAAGGATTTTCTTTCTCTGTAATTTTTTCAATTTTCCTCTTTACAGATTCATATTATTACTCTATCATTTTTTCCTCTTTACAGATTTATATCATTACTCTATCATTCACATATACACCTTGAATTAGCAAAGGACTTCAATACACATGCTTAAATGTGGTGAAGAAAGTTCATATTAAAGAAAAAACACGGAAGCAATAAATCCTGTGATGCATTGGGACATAGGTTTCCTGTTAATTGGTCTGTAATTTACTTAAAGAAGGCACACTTTTGCCAGTGCAACTACTTAAAGTCTCCATTAACTTACATTCAGTATAAATACGGCAATAATATCTCAGTCCACTAGCATATAACCCTTTCTTCCCACCTGAAAACATTTGGGCTCATATAATAAATAATAAACTAACTAGCCTTCAAAGTAACACTGTACATAAACCAGGGGAAGAACAGTATTTACTGCTGAAGGAAAAAAGTTGAGGAGAGGTAGAAAACCTGCACATGCATTAGCAAAAAAGCCAAACTCAAAATGCGGTTGTAGATTTTGAGCACTTGTTCTCTACTCCAGACCTCTCAATAAATAGTCCAGGCTGTTTGGCTTATTTTTCTCTCAGTTATACATGAATACTCTCAGGCCAGGAAGCCTTTTCTTCTTACAGAATGTATTATGATAAATAATGAACTTGGAAACAATTCCCAAATTCTTTGTCCTTTAAAAAAAAGAGGAAGATCGTCTAAGTTGCATCATGCTTAGAATGATACTTATTTTTGTTTTCCCCTGCAATCAACATTTGCAGTATTTTTTTTTCTTATGAGATATGACTTAAACATAAAGCAGGTTGCAGAAAGTATTTTGTATCTGATGCACTATAAAGCAGCATGAACTGTGATAGACATAGGTAGGGATATATGCACGGACCATTAGTAATGCAGAAGGAGGGAAAGGGAGGGAGAGAAGAAAAGAGCTCCAATAAACTATAGTTAACAAAATTTTATATAATGAAAAGCTGCTGTATGTAGATAAATATTATCATTTACTGAAAATAAATGGTAGGTCAATGTCAGATAAAGCCACTTGCAACAGTGAAAAGAAACATGGTATTTTCTAAACAATCAACAAAAGGATAGTGTGGCACTGGCTGAAATAAAAAGTATACAAATGTTTGCATGTATTTCTTTTTTGGATTGCTTCTCCAGGTAAGTACCATTATTTCTGACTCCCTTAACCCGTTAGGAGTTGATTGTCAGGGAGCAACACTGAGAGTGAGAATAATATAAAGGATGTTTGGTCTTGGGTACAGCATAAAAGTTATTATGTAGGATTCTTAGCTGTAATATATCTTATTGCTTAGAATCCAGCCCACAAAGGTGTTCTCCCACATGGTCTGAGTCATGGTCTGCTGAAGTCAATGAAACGATTCTCATTGCCTCCCATGGGCTTTTGATCAGGTTTGAGCCCATGGCTAAAGTTAATGTTAAGGCAGTAATTGACTTCAATGAAGGAGGTCATGCATGTAAAAAAACAATTGCCTACTGGATGACTTCTACTTCCTTAACCTATAATTGGGTATATGTATAATTTGATCCCTGGTGTAAGCCACTGAAGTAATTGGCTTTAAATCAAACATGAATTTGGTTCATAAAGTATGGAAACTTCCAATTAGAAAAGTCACCGTGAATCAAAATAGAACACCAGCTATGACTCTAGTGCTGAACCAATGATCCAGTAAAGAGAAACATCTGTTATCCCTATAACCTAAGTAAAATGTATTATTATTATTATTTTAAAGTCACCAAGTATAACATCTCTAGGGAAAGGTAGAAAGGAATAGGTTTATCCTTTGGCTGAAAATTCCAGTCTACTAAGCTTCAGGAAGCTCAATTCAAGAGTCAGTAATTTTCACTGAATTAAAAAAATAGGACATTTTTAGGCCTGAAGTAGGTACTTTAAATGTGAGGCCCACATATATTAATGCAGAGAATATTAGAATCCTTGAATGATCATCTGTACAGAAAAGCGAGAAATTGTTTCTTTCACACGCCTACTCAAGAATACTCTTATACTGAGAGAAAGCGCTTCTATTGCCATAAGGTATTTCATTCAATCCACAGAAAAGAATTGCTTTAGGAAGTTAGAAAATAACATTTCAGCAGAGGATACAGTAGTAACTTATAGAAGCTACTATGAAACTAGATAACCTTTCAAATCCATTTATCAAAGTGGTTGCATTTTTCATTTCAAGCCAAGTGACAAGATGGTAAATACTGATCAAAGGAAGTTAGCTGGTTTCTGTAAGATTTTATTAAATAAAAACTTACTAAAAAATACCATTGTGTATTTTATAGGCTCTTGACAGTTGTGGTTGCTTATAAACTGAATTTTGTTTTCTAGACTGAAACCAAACACAGAAGGTGCACTATCTACACCCTTTAAGAGACTGCTGTAAAAACAAATTTAAATATATTAATATTAAAGATCAACTCAAATACAGATTCTGAGGAAGACGTCCGAGCAAACCAATTTTGCTGCATTGGCCTATCCTTTACAAGGTGCAACCAGCCGGTAACACTGGATTCAATGCATCTCTGCAGCATCTTATGCTGCTGGGTAAATCCAACATCATCACTGTTCCTAATATCCAAGTGAAGTCATGTCAGTAAGCTTTAATTTGTTTCCTTGGGATGAATCTTTTGAGAGTCATAAAATGTAAACTGATAATGGATGGTGACATTTACACCTTCCTATGTCAATTTTGGTGCATCTGGCCCCACAAGGGAAACAGACTTTCTAAAATCCAATACTGTATTATTTACAATTTGCTACATAGCAAAACTATAATTTTAAAGGTAAATTGATCTTTAATAATAGGTTGTGATCGATTATTCTGGATCTCCATAATTTTAGTTCTTTATTGCTGGATGTCTCACATTCTCATCCTGTGATGCCACTTTAAATTTGTGCCCCTTTGAAATCAATGTAATGTGAGAAGGAGAAGCTACTTTGTCCACACTGGTGGTGTGTAGTTGTTTAACTTGCCAATATTAATAGTTTATTGTATAGCTTTTTGACAACCCTTACATTATTTTATTATGAATTTTAAATGCAATATTAATGCATTTTTTCACTTAGTTTCTGCAGAATGGTTCATTCCTCAGACAGTAGTATATTACAGAGACAATTTTAAATGTGCTGTCCATTCAACATCTTGTTACTGATGTCTTGCTAGAGATTACTTGTAATGCATAGTGTGAAATCTGAGCTTCTGGTCTGGGAATAACAAAGATCAAATGTATATAAAACACTGTATGCGAATCCTATGACTTGTCAAATCTAAAGGGCTTTATACAAATGAAGCATCTCTGTTGACCTGCATAGTCTCCTGCATCTGAAAGGCTCAAAACATTCCCAATCAGGAAAACATACTTCAGCCACAATTCACAGAATAAATACTAATAAAGCAAAAAGGATCACTATGAGAAATTTAAATGTAAAGTAAAAGAAACTTCGCTTAGAGAAATGCCAGAAGGAAACCAGTGGAAGAAATGAAAATGCTAAGGATTGTGTGGAACTCTGAAGTCATACAAGTTTTTATGCATTAACAATTCATATGGATGTACATTTGTTGAAGAATGCAATCTTCATCCCTCTTTTTTCCTTCTTTAGAAGTGTCACAGGGCACTAAGGTGCCTGCTCCTTTAAGGGCTGAAACTGCTAGGGAGAGAGCCCTAGGAGTCAGTCAGGAACCCCTCAGCTGCAAGTTAGCATGGCAGCAGGAATGAGGGCATTAGCCCGCACCTGCCGGCGGTCAGCTGAACAAAAGAGGCAGGGCCTGGGGGCATATATAAACCCAAGGGCTGGGACTAGAGGGTCAGTTCTCTGCCAGCAGCTAAGGGGGAAGGAGTTCTCCTAGAGGAAGATAAGTGAAGAGGCTTAATGGCCCATCTCCTGCTTCTGGTAAAGTAAAGGGACTTCAGGAGCTCACCAGACCCTGGCCTACAAGGTATATTGTCCTGGGGGAAGAGTGATTCATTTAAAGGGACAGAGCACACCCTGAGGTGCTTGCATTATGTTATAGCCCAGGGGCTCATATTTTGATTTCTGTTTGTAAACCAGAGGATTGGGTTAAGGCTATAGGGGAAGAAGGAGGCCTCACTGGGGGCCCATTACAGTGTGGGGATGCCAATGCTAGTGTGGGTGCAGTATCTGGGGTGCACAGATGCCAGTGCCACTGTGGATATGGCGAGAGAGACAGGTCTGCCTTGGTGCTAGGCTCTCTGGGTGCAGAGAGAGTGAAAGAGACAGGGCTCCAGAGAGCCCAGTAATGACCAGAGGCCAAGTGAAACTAAGGCCTCGGAGGGACACTATGTGAATGCCATCTGTGAGGCTTGGGGCATGGTAAAGGGGTGGTTTGGAGCCACGCATCTAGCTCATAAGGCTGAGGGTGTCCTGAGACATCCATTTTGGAATGGGACCCAAAAGGGGTCTGAGAACCCACAGGGTTCAGTGGGGTCCATCAGGACCGTGTCCAAACAAACTTAAGGGCAGCCTCCCTATTTATTATAGTTAAACCAAGATGTGGCAGGCAAGAAAGAGGGTGCCTGTTAAGCATGATTGGCATGGTTAGGGAGCCCTAGGGTATCACGGCCATCCCTGGAGAACCCAACCCATGACAAGAAAGCCAGGATAAATGGAAGCATCTAATATCATGTAAGTAAAGAACAAAGTCAACATCCTACCCTCTAGTATATCTCCGTGTATTCTCACTTAGGCTAGGAAAAGAAGTTACACATAAACTGGTTTAAACTAGTCCCGGAACAGAAGCTTAGTGCATATGAACCAGTTTCAAAATGGCTGGAACTGGTTTAAGATAAACCTGGTTGAATGTAGTATCAGACTTAACTGATTTGGGTCAAACCAGTTTACAAAACTTCTGTCCCAGGCCCCTTCCTGGTTCAACGTACATGACAGTCCCCCAGCATGCTAGCATGCTTTCCAGCCCTGGGCTGGGCTGGGCTGGGCTGTCTGCTCCAGCAGAGAAGGGTTGGGGAAAGTGGAGGAGGCAGGGACTGAACACCCCCCAGATAAACCCCAGCTAGGGTCTGGGGCCAGGGAAGGGGGTTAAACTTGTCTTCCCCCTGAGTACAGAGCTGCCCTGCCCTGCTAAAAATGTAGTGCTGGCTGTGACTGTGGACTACAAATCCCAGAGGTACCAGAAAGAGGAAGTGATGAGCAACCCTGCTGAGTCCTGCTGTTGTGATTGTGAACTGCAAATCCCAGAGACCTTGGGGGCAGCAGGAAGAGGAAGCAAACACATAGCCTCTGCTGGTTATGTGCCAGAGAGCCATTCTCCAGAACAACACCCTCTCCCCCTTGCTTCTGGCTTGAGCCACTGCAGGCATGTGGCTGCATTTCCTGAATCTAAACTGCAGAGATGAAACTGGGAAGCAATTGGACAGACATTCACTTTTGACTAACATTCAAAGACTGAATTGAATCAGCCTCAGGCTTTTTGACTGTCTGTACAGTCCTAAGCCCTAGTGATTATGCACCCACAGAATGCTCATTTGAAGACTATATCAATGATGGGCACATAGATAATTATTGTGTTACAGGGATGCTGTTAGGAAAATGGCAAGATCGACTCTATTCAACCTAGAGCTGTGCATGTATTTTACTACTTGCACATTGGGTTAGCAATTCAAGTAACCCTAAGGCTGCTTCACCTGAATTCTAACACTGGTGTTTGCTGACAGTAATGGATTAATACTCCAAGGACCTAAATCTGACTGGCATTGTGAAGGACAAGTTTAAAAAATTGTTCCCAATATAAATTGCTCTGAATTTTTGGGGTGCATAATAAAACAATGGAAGAAAAAATCATTTTAAGAACATAATTGAAACATGCCTGATTAGAAATACTGTTTCAAGACCCTTCTTGCTTAAGATGCCATGCTAGTCACATTTTGTTTGGAATCCAGTACCTATTTTACCCAATACATATTTTTGCTCTCGTATTAAGTTTCTTCTGGATTCCATGTCAGAGAATGAATCTCTAGTATCATCAGAACCAAATTTCTGGAAATCTCTTTCTATTGACAAGTCAAAAATGAGTTTAACTTCTTGTAAGGCAGCTGGTTCTTGTTTTAAGGGGAAGTGGTAGTGCTCCCTTTGGTTAAAGGGACTTTTCCCATTAGAAGACACGAACTGAGCCAGAAATGTTTTTAGTGACTTGTCCAGGGTCATAAGGTGAGTTAATGAGAAAGGCAGGACTCCCTGACTCAATATCATGATCAGTTTACCAGAACATGCCACTGTATTAAATATGATTTATAGTTCAGATTCTTTTGCCCTTATTTTCTGTAGAACTCACTGGAAGCACTTTTCTGATGACCACAAAAATGTTTCCTTGGGATCTGTCCTGCAAGCAAACAAAACACCAACTGCTGCTGGCACTATGAAGACCTGTGTGGAAGCTGTATCTTTGCTACAAAACTGCAGTTTATGAAATTAGTACATCCAATATGACATCTGTGTCATCAGCTTTACTGGATAAAATAAAAGCAATATGCCATCTGGGTCTGAATCTGCCTGTTCAGTGCTTGGGTACTAGAGGCTCTGTAGAAAAGCGAATGTGTCATGAGCAGGGCTAAGGAAGTGATATTTCTGCTTTACTCAGCGTTGGTGAGACCCCAGCTGGGAGCAGTGTCCAGTTCTGTGCACCACACTTCAAAAAAAGATGTGGAAAATCTTGAAAGGGTCTAGAGAAGTGCCACAAGAATGATAAAAGGCCTGGAGCACAAACCTTATGAGGAAAGACTAAGCGATCTGGGACTGTTCAGCCTGTGGAAGAGAAGACGGGGTGGAGGGGACTTGGTAGCCATCTATAAGTATGTAAGGGGTGAATATCGGGAGCTGGGAGAAAAACTGTTCACTAGGGTGCCCCAGGGGAGGACAAGGAGCAATGGCCATAAACTGTTAGAGGATGGTTTCTGGTTGGATGTAAGGAAGAACTTCTTTATTGTAAGGGTGACCAGAATCTGGAATAAACTTCTCAAGGAGGTGGTGCAGTCCTCAACCTTGGAAGTCTTCAAGAGACTAGACAGACACATTGCTGGGATCAGTTGACCTCAGCAGTATTCCTTCCCAGAGCAGGGGGTTGGACTCAGTGATCTTTCAAGGTCCCTTCCAGCCCTGAACTTCTATGATTCTATTTAATTATGATTCTATGAATCGAATATAAAATCCAAATAGCAAAAAAAAAAAAAGTCTTCCTGAATCACCTCAGTACTGAATCACTGCAATACCACATAAGAACCCTGCAGATACTTTTAAATTTTCCCTTATAACACACGTGGAAACTTTTGTCTCCATGTCATATATGTGCATAGTGATCCATTGAGAATTTTGCATTACTTTGTCCAAAGACTCACACAAAGTCTTCAAGTCCAGCTATAAATCCAGTGCCTTACTAACAAAACTACCCGTTTGTCCAACTTTAGCACCCAGATTACAGAAAAGAAACAAAAATGTCATGCTTGGGAAAGTTTTAATATCTAAAAACCAGGACTGTGCAGCAGAGCTATCTCTGATATCACCTCAGAATTATTAGCAACAGAAGAAGAGCATATGTGCTAGCATTAAATTAGCTGAAGCCATATCTCACTCTCACAGAAGAGCTGCAAAAGGGCTCTTTTCTTATAGTGCAGATACCCACTTGGGAACTGTTATACCTTTCCTGATACACTATAAACAAGCTGTTTGTTCTATTGATATGACCACTACACCCAAAAGGACTTTAGATAGAAAACTGCAGAAGGATCTGGAGAGACACTGGGGTTGATCTGGTAAGACACAAATCATTAGAACTGTAATATGGATGTGTGTTCACTGTCCTATTACGTAACTATAGGGGATTTCTACATGTCTTTGGTGGATATGAAATGTATATGCTGCATCCACAGTTCAGTACAGCAATTATACTTGTTAAATATGCACACAGTTATGAAACATTCATATATACTGCACACAGTAGAAAAGTAAGATGACTAATATACTGAGTCCAGGAAGTTCTAGGACATATTCATATGTATAAAGTCTATAGGATTGTAACATGAAAAAATATAAATCATTGTATATGTTTAAAGGCAGATAGATAGATGGAGGGATGGATTGATCAATCCAGATGTCCCTATCCCCTATAACATCAGGTCACAGTATAACATTAAGTCAGAGTATTTCAGTTATAGTGCCTATTTGTGTGTGTGTGTGTGTGTGTGTGTGTGTGTAGTACCTATCCATAGATCTCAAAATGCTTTACAACAATGGGTATGCATTACTTTCTCTGTTTTACAGAAGGGCATGCATGCTGAGGGAGAAAGAAGTAACATGCCTATGCTGATTCAGTGAGTTGCTGGCAGAGGAAAACAGAGTATGTCATCGTCAACTATTGTAAAGCAATGTAGCACCCTTTAACTCAATGAAACATCACCAATTTTTGTCTAACCCAGAATCTCTGACTTCCAGTGTGCTCTCCTGTTTACTGTACCTCACTGCTTCAGAACTGCCCAGTCTAAACACATCTTAAAATGCTCTTGCATCTATCCCAGTCTGTAGAGTGGAGCACACTTGCACCACCCAGTATCTTTAACTATGACTGAGCTGATTTTATGCCTTCAGCTACCTCATTGTCTAACTGACTAGTAACCAGATGGTCATTAAGAAGACCTTTGTATACATATTTCCAGGCCAAACAAAGATGTAGTTTCCATAACTACATTTTGGAATAGACTTGAACAGAATTGTTCAATAATTCATCTATGATGCCACTAGAGGTCAGACCATGTATCATTAATTAGCACCATGAGTTATAAGATCTCTAACAAGGCTGTAATTTCAAATATATCTATCAAGAAAAAAATTAAAGGTGTAACAGTTATCAAAAAAAATAAAATTAAAAACTTTCCCATCAAAAACCCAAATTGTATTCTTGAAGATTCATAACATTAAAAACAGATCATGCACAACAGATAGCAGTGTAGCTGTTAAGTAAACATAACTATATGAAATATAAAACTGGTATTCAGTTAAATATGAATATTCTGTGAAAATATAAACTTAGTAAAGGCCCCTGTCACCATGGTACCTCAGTTCCATGCAAACTTTATACATTTAGCCATTCTTAGCAATAGCATATGCATAGCTAAAGCAGGGGGACTGAAGCAACAGCTCCAGGAGCTGGAATTAATGGGGCACGGGACAGAAAAGTAATAACAGCTGCCTCAGGCACATGATTGCATTGACAGCACAGCAGGAGCTGGAAGTCGCTAATGCCCTGATACCCAGTTTCCTTGTTATGCCTGAGTCTTAGGATGCTATGACAGATGAATACCTTACACATTTATCACAAAAATATTTCTTGTTTCAATGCAAATATAGACCCAGCTTGTGCTGTATGTGTGGAAAGTATAATATTCAATAATACTGGATATCATAAATAGCTATATCCCTGAAACACCTGCTTAAAAAAGGTCACATATTGGTATATACTGTATTTACTTGAATGTAAGATGATCCCCAAAATTAAACGAACAGTGCCATAGCAAGGGGGTGGAGAGAGAGCAGGGTGACCACCTCATGCAAAATGAAGGGGCACCAACAGATACTGCCCAGCTGGGGCAGGGCGCAGAACAGAGCTGCAAGAGGCTCATTTGTGGGGGCACAGAGACGGGGGGAGGGTGGCTCCCACTGCTGCATGCACTCTTGGGCAAGATGGGATGGGGGGGCATGTGCCCTCCCTTCCCCCCCTGCCCCCCCCAGATCTGTGCGTAGGGCAGGGGCAGTCTGCCACTATCAGCTTTGCCCCAGGCACCAAACTTCGTTGCTATGGCACTGTAAATGAATATAAGATGAGCCCTATAGTTAAATTCTATATATGGAAAATTTTAAATTTGTTATAATTTTCCAGCTACAGAATCTGATTATTGGAGGTTTGTCTTAAATTTGTCCCCTTCCCATTGCTACAGCAGGGAAAATAAATCTGGGGGTTCAGAGACCCCCCCCCCCCCTTGCCCTCAGCTCCCCACTCTCTTTCCCCATACCCCTTTCTTACTGTCAGACTCTGCTCTCCCTCAGGACATGGAACAGAGGAACACATTTGAAAACACTGACCTTGAAATAAACATAACTTATCATACAGGCAAATTACTACAAGTTTCTGTAGATTTACTTCAACCAAAATTGACACATTTTACCTTTTTTTTCCCCAAACTGCTGCAAGTTTTAGCACAGGTACTCCATAAACACAGTTTTAAACAGCACTTTTGTGCCTCCTTATATATTATACAATCTATCTGTTAGATTAGTCCAGCCAAAAAGCTTATAATTTATCATATAGTCTATTGGGCTGGGTCCCAGCAGAGTCAACTGTGGCCGACAGCAAGGCAATCCCTCTGTGATTTCCATGCTCAGATTTGTCTCCTTTCTTGAAGATTGTCATGATCATGGCATCCCTGAGGTCATCTGGGATTTCTTCATCATTCTAAACCCTTAAAATGAGGACATGAAGCTAGATAGATCATTGTGAGAATCCTCCTGAAACGTCTCCTTCCACTTGCTGAAGAGCTCTTCCCAGAATCTTAGTATGGTTTTAAAGCACCAAGAGGCACACTGACATGATCTTCACACCTCAACAACTACAGGAAAAATGCCAGGAAAACATAAATCTCTCTACTTGGTTTTCTTTGACCTCACAAAAGCCTTCTACTCTGTCAACCGTGTAGCACTGTGAAGGATCTTTCTGAAGTATGGATGCCCACCAAAATTTGTCACCATCCTTTGACTACTCCATGACAGCATATGAGCAGTGGTTTTCAGTAGCAGATCTATCACAGATCCCTTTGAGGTCAAGACAGGAGTTAAGAAAGGCTGCATCACCACTCTTCTCAATATACCATGATGCTACATTTGACTGCCAACAAGCTACCAGTTGGAGTGCAGCTAAATTACCAAATGGATGATAAAATGTTTAATCTTAGCAGACTCCAAGCCAAAACCAGGACCACTCCAACCTCAATCAGCGAGCTCTAGTACACTGATCATGCTGTAGGCTCTGCTCACTCAGAAGCAGACCTTCAGGCAGTCGTTGCTGTCTTTACTGAAGCATACAAGAACATGGGACTGATGTTTAACATTCAGAAGACTAAGGTCATCCATCAACAAGCTCTTAATCAGCAGTCCCTAGTTCCAGTAATTCAGATTCACAGTGAGACTGGAGAATGCTAAGTATTTCCTGTACCACAGAAGCCATCTCACAGAAGGCTGACATTAACAAAACAATCCAATATTACTTCAAATGTGCAAGTGCAGCCTTTGGACATTTGAGGAAATTGCTGGTCTCACAACATCAGATCTGAAACCAAGCTCATGATTTATCAAGCAGTCATGATTGCCTCCTTACTGTATGGATCTGAGACTTGAGCAATGTACAGGACACATGAGAATTACCATCAATGCTGCCTGTGGAAGATCCTTTGAATTCAGTGGGAAGACAGATGTGCCAATGTTAGCATCCTTTCACAGGCAAACACCATGAGCACTGAAGCAATGATCATTTGACATCAACTTCACTGGGCCAGCCACATCATCTGGATGTCCAATTCCAGACTCCGATAGCAAGTTTTACTCTTTCAACTCAGTCAAGGCATACACTACACTCAAGAGGAGGGAAGACAAAGCACTTCTCAAGATGTCCTCAAGGCCAACTTGAAAAATGCATCAACATCACCTTGTGGGAGACTATTACCCAGGACCATCCCAAATAGAGGAAGAGTCTGCTGCAAGTATCTCATTACTTTTAAACCTTGCAATAACAACAGGAGATGGAAAAGTGTACGCAGCAGAAACTGTCACAGGCAAAAATTAAGAATCTGGAGCCAACCACCCCACATGGAAACATGTGCCCAAGTTGCAACAGCGTATGTCAATCCCAGTTCAACCTCATCAGCCATCTTTGGACCCACAGATAAAACATTAATGGAAGACAATCATGCTCAACTGCAAGGGATTGTGAAGAAGAGCAGAGTCAACGGTATCTCAAGTCATGGTGGCTCCACAGCTCACCACTGCTCACTCTGTGTGTGTACTCCTCCCCCAATCCGTGCCCCCACAAAGGATTCCCCCCACTTATGGCTGAAACTGGGTGTTCTTGTCATGGGTCCTGGGATTCTCCAAAAAAGTATATACAGATGAGGGTCAGGGCAACCTGGTTCAACTCTACCTCTTGGAGGCTAGGGACACACTAATCATATTCAACAATGACAGAGGGGGTGATAAAGGGATTCCAGGTGAACTGTTTGAGGCTCCATTTGGTGGTCAGATATTTAAGGCTAATGAAGAAACAGAAATCATTGGAAATGGAAAAGGAGGATGCAACTCAGCTGTGGGAGTGAAGAGGAAGTCTAAATGTATTCAATGTAGTGGCTAACCTTGACTTGAAAAAGAGTCGGTGCTGAGGGGGACTGCATACAATGGGCACTACCACATATCTTATTTAGATAGGCTGCCCTAACCTATCCTTGTGATAGGTTGACACCAGCATGTTTGGCCTATATCAGAGACCCCCCTTGCATTTAACTAAATCTACATAGTTTGTTTCAATTACTAAGCATATGCTGATTTTGGCAACAGTTTAATGATAGACAATGTATTCAATGAGGGAAGGGGCATGGGGGGGGGGAGATCAATGCCCTCTGCTGAGGGAGGGGGCAGGGGCAGGTGCTGCCCAGGCAGGGTGGGGGGGGGGCAGACCCATGGCTTCTGGGGGTGGGGAGGAGGCTCCTGACACCAAGAAGAGCCCCACATAGATCTTTGGAGGGGGCGTACCCCCCTGTGCCCTCCCAGGATGCAAGCAGCAGAGGGAGCTGCCTTCCCCCCCACCCCACCATGAGCCACGGCTCCAGCCCCCCCTCCCACCCTGCCTGGGCAGTGCTTGCCCCTGCTACTGTCCCAGTCTCCTCCCTCACCGCGGGTGGTATTGATCTTCCCCCCCATGCCCCTTCCCTCCCCCCTCCCCTTCCATCACACGGGACTTACCAGCTGAAGGCAGCTCTCCACGCTGCTGGCTGTGCTCCTTGCTGCCTGAGTGCTGTGCTGCAGCTGCATGTAGCATGGATATTTAATCAGCTAAATTATTGGCCCCATTGAGCCAATATCTGATACAGGCAGTTTTCTTGATATCGGTTCCAATCCAATATTGGACCAATATATCAGTGTACTTCTATATTTGATATAATAGACAGCAGACCTGTGTACAAACACTCAGTACATATGTTACTAATGATAAGCTAGTCTTATGGTCTATTAATAATTATGAACTTGCCTTCATAATCTTTTTCTTCCTGTAATACTTCATGCCATTTCTAATACCCACAAAAGAACAGGCTCTGTATATTCCATATAGCTAATTTAAGTGACAAAATACTATCACCTCTAGAAAGCAAAACAGTGAGCCAGGTAGAGCTGAAATTGTATCTGAACAGATAAGCAAAAGTGAAAGCCTACATTTGCTGTAGACCTATTTCTACAACACCTATTCATATTGAGTAGTCCTACTATAGTACTTTTATGAGTAGTCCTACTATAGTTACTGTGAACAAGCATTGCAGAATTAAGAACAGTGATTGCATTAAAAGTCTGGTCTGCTCATGAATTCTTTTATTCTTTTATTACTTCACAAGTGTTTCATATATAGTGCATTGCTTTTTTAGCAATGTCATGTGCACAAATAAATACCTCTGTGATATTAAAATCTTCTTGTATTCCTCCAAAAAAAATAAAAAGGTAAGGCAAAATGATAGGCAGTTTCCATGGAGGTATAAGCAGACATCAGGCCATAGGGAAATGCATGGTTTGTCTTTGCCTTTGTCACCTGCTTCACTTCAAAACAGCACTGAGTCTGACATTGCACAGCAATTTGCAATTGGAGACTAACCCCTGGTGGATGGAGAGAGAAGCAATGTTATCAAGTTGTGCATAGGAAAATACAAGCTTTATTATTAGGATATACAAATCTGATCTGAAATTGAATTGTAAAAGTGAATTGTAATGAATGCTACTGCCACTCTGTTTGCTGTTTTTAGCATTCCCACAAAATAACAGAAAAGGCATTAAAAAAAACAACAAAAAAGAGAATATGAAATACAACGTGCATGGTATGCGGTCAATGTGCATTAGTTTAACTATTCATGGCACAGACATATGCTACTGTGTTTTGACCACCTAAGCAGAAATAGGTCATTCATATTTTTAAAGTCAAATCACAGACGTAGTGACAAAGCAACTTAGCATATTGATCAATGTAAATCTCCATGTAGGGTCCTCTCTATTTCCTTAACATTGTCAACTCACAGATGGACAGGACACTAAGGGTGCCTATACATGAACTGGGAGGCTGTGACTGATGTGCACTAATTACAGCACATCAGAGCAGACTTGACTAATTGAGTCTGCTGGAGCATGGTAATTACCACGCTCCAGCCAGCCTCCTTGTCTCATGTATCAGCTTCCCCACACTTCACAATGGCAGCAGGGGCACTTTAACTAAAGCTGGTTTGACACTTTAACTGAAGCTCATTTGACACTCTGGGTGCTTTAATTAGAGCAGTTCTCAGAGCTGCTCTAATTAAAGTGCTCCCCTTATGCCTAGAGCATGTGTAAAAAACACCCTAAAACAAGAGCATCAACTAGGTTTACAGGCATATTTATAAATAGAGTTAAATGGCAAGTAGAAAACTATGGAAACTGTACTACTGGTTGTTTGTACAACTCTTCCTACTACCACCGATACTGTAACCCAAGTTTGGCTTTTCTGTTGTGAATGTCTTGGTTTTTGCTTTATTCCCATAATTTTAGAATAATGCATGTTCTAGCCAAATGACCATATTCAGCAGTGGTGTACCATGGGTCTCCGGAGCCCGGAGGCCAATGCTTGCATGTGTGCCCCTCCTTCCCCCATCCTGGGGATGATCCAAGCAGGGTGCAGGGCCATAGACAAATCAGCCTGTGCGGGGTCCTGCCTCCCACCCCATGGCACTTGCATGGGGGAATTAGCAACAGAGCATACCAGCTGCAGGGGGACAGGCAGCACCCAGAATTTCCAACCGGAAAAGCCAAAGAAAGCCACAGCCCACTGGGTGGGAGGGTAGGCCACACAAAAAATGCAGGAGGCACCCTCACCTCTCCGGCTGGCGCCCCCGCCCTGGCTGGTGCCCAGGCGCCATGGTCCCCTCCCGCTTCCCCACAGCAGTACGCCACTGGTATTCAGTAGTTTTCCCAAACTAGGATTTCAAAAGGAAAAATACCGGGTGCCTATACATGAGCAGTGAACAAGCTTTAGTTCAAGCACCCCTGCTACCATTTTGAACTTTGGGGATGCTGATAAACAAGACACTGTAACGCTTTAAACCTGTATAGCCTGCAGCATAAGCCAGAACGGGAGAGGCAGAATAGCAATGAAACACTTCAGAGATTTCTATCTGAGAGGTTCTCACCAAATGTAGAGCAATGTTTTTCATAATCCACAGAGCGCACATCATGAGCACAAATGTATACCTACTCCCTTTCTCAAAGCAGAGAGAGAAGAGCCTAGCTCATGCTGTGTATAAATACATGATAGTGAGAGCATTACCAGAACTCTGCCTCTGTTACAGCCAAAGTATTAAATAACAAACAGCCAAGGAGCAAAAAGGAATAAGGAGAGGAAAACATAGCAGGAACAAGAAAAACAAAATGAATAGGATAACATACAAAGGCAGAAAAAGTTACTGATTAAAACCTAACATCTGCTACTTAGGGTGACACCTGTGCTTGAAATACATAGAAACGTCATTCTTGGAGAAATAAATGTCAGAGCCAAAAATTAGTTTTCACCTCCTGTCCACATCAATACAAGAAATAGACAAATTCAGGAATGTTTGTAACAAAAATAATGTAGAATTGGAGATAATAGTTTTGGAAGCACTGGAGGAAAACAGAAAGTAAAATTAAAAAATTCTAAATGAATTATTAGCAGCAAAAAGATATAAGTAGTTGTAGCTACTTTCTTAGGGCAGAATCCAATTTCACTTCATGCACATAAGCATCCACGTAGCTACTTAGCATGACCAGTAGGCTGGGTGCTAGGCAATCAGATACATGGCGCCATACACATTTACACAAAATTGTAGGGGGGGAGGGGAAGCACAAAGCTAGAAGGAAAGAAGTGAGCCCTCTTGTATTTTAGCTGAATAGTCTAGTGGTTAGGATACTCACCCAGGAAGTCAGAGACCTAGTTTCTATGCCCCACCTTATTCAGAGAAGATTTGAACCTATATCTCTCTAATTTCCCAGCATAGTGCTCTAATTACCAGGTCACATGTTAGAGTCCAATGCCCTCTCCAGCTCTCCTTTTGAAGCAGGCCCCTAGATAGCCAAGAGAGGGAGATATATAGGGTCAGTAGGAAACAAGCTAGAGGGTATGTGGCTCAGTGAGATGGGTGCTACTCTAAAAGTTATGAGTTAGTAGTGTCTGTATCATGGATCCTTGCTCCCACTGGGGTACAAACTTCCTTATAGCTCTTCTCTACTGCTCTTTATCTAATGAGTAAGAAATGTAAAGTGTAGTATCTCAGGTTCAAGAGGATGACTGGAAAAGGACTGGATAATGCCTAACCCATGGCCTGGTAGTTAGAGCACTGAGCTAGAAGATGCAGCTAAAAAAAAATACTACTTAAATCTGAGTGATGAAAGCCAAAACCTGGGTCTTCTGTTTCCTGGACAAATGCCTTAACCACTAAGCTACTGGGAGAATCCCCTCCTCCTTTTTCCTTTGTTAGGCCACAATTTTAGAACTTATGCTTAGGTACATGCATATGTAGCTATGTATCTGTCTCACCAGAGCACACCCTACCGAGCATGCTTATGTGCCCATACTGCGTGTGGAGTAGTATTATAAATTGTATGGAAGTACAACAAAAGGCAGTTATGCAGCTAAGTACCATTTGGGTGCATAAAGTGAAACAAGATTCTGCTTTTACCTTTTGTGTCTTATATCTATTGGCCCTCTATTTTTATGTATATTGTTGAATATTTCTCAGCCATGGGACTGTCGCAGGGCACCACAGTGCCTGCTCCTAGAGAGGAGAAACTGCCAGGGAGAGAGCCCTGGCAGAGCCTAATAAGCACAGCTGCGGGTTGCCAGGGTAACAAGTGCAGCTGCGGGTTGCCGGAGCAACTAAGGGGAGCCAGCAGCCTGTAGGGGGCAGGGCCTGGCCCTTATAAAGCCCAGGGCTGAGGCCAGGCTGGCAGTTCCCTGCCAGCAGCTGGAGAGGCAGGAGCTCTCTTGGCCGAGAGATGGGTAGAAGCCCGATGGCCAGTACAGCTCATGAGAGCTCCGAAGGTTGGAGTAATGGTGCTGAGTTATAGCTAGGTGCCATAGGTTTTAGTTATAGCCAGGAGGCTCTAGTTTATATTTGTGTTCAGGCTTTGTTATTACACCGGAGGTTTGGGTGAGGCTGTAGGGGTTGGAGGAGGCCTCATACGGGAATCCCAGTGGTATGGGGACCCTAGCACCTGAGTGAGGGCGCAGTACTTTAAGAAGGAACCCCAGTGGTATGGGGACCCTGGTGCCAGTGAAGGCGCAACTTACAGTAAGGAGCGCAGCCAGTGGGTTGCGGGCGGGGAACAAAGACCTCGGGTTGTGTGCAGGGTACGTAGACCCCAGCCCCAGAGCAGGGCAGCATTGAGAAGCCCAAGGTGGGCATAGCGAGCCCCAAGGAGGGGGAGCGCCATATTGGACTATTGAGAAGCCCGAAGTGGGTACGGCGAGCCCCAAGGAGGAGGAGCGCCACACTGGACTATTGAGAAGCCCTAGCATGGGCACGGTGAGCCCCAAGGAGGGGGAGCGCTGTATTAGGAAGCCCAGGACGGGCGCAGCAGATGCCAGCAAGGGCATCACTTGTGGGGTGCATAGACCCCAGCCCCAAGGAGGGGCGATTACTGAGGAGCCCGAGAGGGGCGATTACGGAGAAGCTCAGGACAGGCGCAGTAGACCGGGTGAAGGCTAGCACTGCAGAAAAACCCAGGACAGGGGCAGGGTGCTGTGGTGGACCCAAACCAAAGGCGTTGGCAGCACAGCGCCCCAGGGGAAGGGCAAGGTGCTGCGGTTGTCCCCGGCAAAAGGGGATAGTAGCGCGGTGAGCCCGTACCAGAGAGGGTAATGGTGCGGTGGGCCTAAAAGACCGGTGGATCGAGAGGACATCCCAGAGGGGACTAGCCTATTGTAGAGAAGGCCCAAGAGTGGGCTAGATTATAGAAAAAGGGCCCGGGAAGCGGGCGTGCAGACACACCAATGTCTATTGCATCTGCAAGGCTTGGGGCGTGGTATTAGGGGTGGTAGGAGCCACGCGTAGCCCAAAAGGCTAGGGTGCCTGGGGAGCACCTGTCATACCGGGAGACCACAGGAGTCCGGAAGAACCGCGGGGACAGAGGTCCCGAGTAGCCGTGCCCAGGGAGTCATAGGCAGCCTCCCAACCTTACATTTACCAGCAAGACATGGTGGGCAAGAATAAGAGGGTGTTTTGGGCTGGCCTTGACACGGAGCGAGGGACCTTGAGGAGATCACGGCCCTCCTAAAGGACCCCGCCGTGACGGGGACACATTCCATCTTGTAAGTTAATTCTCCTAGGAGTTCTGATACTTTTTTTTTTAAAACTCATCTGCAAAGTTCAGTGCTAATTTCAGTGATTGATCCCCCATACCTAGCTTTTATATATCTTGACATCTGATTGTGAGGATGACTTCTGTCACCCCTGAGTTTATAACATTTCTATATAAAGTACCTTTCAGCTGACATTTTCAAAACATTTCACAACTGAAGTGAAGTATCAATATCTTCAGATTGTAAATGAAAAACAGAAGCATGGAAAGGTAGGATTTGGACAGCACTTTCTTTCTGCAGCACTGTAACTGATTGTTGTTATTATTATTACTTACTGTGTGACCTTCACTGTCCAAGACACACAAGATATAGTCCTTTCCCTGAGAAACAGTCAGAGAACCAATCTGCTGAAAAGTTTACTCACACAGATAAGAAGAGTTAAGCAAGTACTTATGTTTTTTTTGTGGACTGGGATCCAAAGTCCTAATTCTGCATCAGGTTCTGGCAATACACTTGTTTTCATATATTTACAACTCCACTAATGTCATACTAGCACACCTTCATGAAAATTCAGAGGCAAGACTGAGTCTGTGTTGGAACTGGCAATGTAAATGTACACAGCTCACATTTGTGAATTGGAATGGTCACTACTGATATTGCATGGATATAATTTATTTTTGAGCTCTGTTTGCATGTCTCTACATGTATTTGCCCAGTCATTATTATTTTGGATCCCGTGATTTTAGTAAAAATATGAATTATTAACATATGACTGGGAAGTATGCACTCAGACAGCCAAAACACACAGTAGATGCACAAACTGTGTACACATATAGCATGTGTGTACAAGAACCAAGTATTCATCAGTACTGGCCACAAATATGCCCACAAAACTCAAAGTGCAGAATATAGTGTAAATTTCTTTGCTCTCTCATAGGAAAAGTATCAGGAATGGCACATATTCATGAATAAGTAAGACTTACTGAGCCTAAACCAGAAAGTTAAGAGTGAGGGGTGTTGGCAGGAAATGCAACCAGCAGCAACATATGAGAAGGCATTAGAGAAAGCAAGCTTGACTCTGATTTATTTTGCACCTTTTTTATGCCCATCTGTATGTTTCTTTTCCTGCTACAGCCCCACCCTTCTATGCATTCATCATGTAAGTTACTCCAATATTCTTTTAATTTCAAATAGTATTATGTTATCTGCAACCTGGGACACAAATGCACAAGATGTAAAAAGGCTTCTCTTGAGCACTTTTTCTACAAAGGGACAGAATTTCACCCATAATCTTTTAGCATTTTGAATTCCTCTCCATGCAGCTGGACAATAGGGTAGGTTGGCAGTTCAATATTTATACATGCATTGCCTTAAGTGTGGGCATGGTCAGAAATGTAAGTTTATAAAAATATTCCCTTGTTGGTTTATGTGTCAGTTCCCTATGCCTAACTCATATTTGCTTGGTGACAAATAATTTCACCCCTGTCAGCACTGCACAGCCAATGCAGCTTTGAAAGAGTAAACTGCATCCGATTCAGATTCATGCATCATCAGCAAAACTCTTACTTGAGTTCTTCTGATCGTAATTCTCAGCTATGCTGTACAATCACACTCTTTAGAAATCAGACATCCCCCATCTCCCTAATTCAAGCTTCATGCTGTCTGATGTTTAACTCTTAATTATAGCATCATCAATATAGACAATTCAGTGAAATTATACCAGAGTCTCTCATAATTTCTTTCATGAGAAAGGTACCTTGGTGGACAAAGCCTCAAATTTAAAATATTTAGTCCTTGTTTATTTTGGGCATCTGTCCTGGTTCCATCAATGAACTATCATCTGCCAAGGTAGATGTGGAGTTCATATTGGTGCATGTAGATAAGGGAAAGGTAGAACTCCATGTAAAGAAGCAGATTCCATTCCTAGCATCTAACAAAGTAGGTTTTTTCTTTTGAAAAGTCGTATCTTGCTAAATCAGTTAGACTCCAAGGTGCTACCTTCTGTCTGACTTCAGACTAGCACAAGTAGACATGCCTGTATTCCAAGAAAATTACAATTTGCACTGGTTGATATTATCTTGGGTTCAAGTATGGGTAACCTCAACTGGAGCAAATCATAGTTTTTCTTGGGCACATTTACATGAGGTGCTTAATGTGTAGTAGATTAACTCTACTGTGCATTTGCATGCATGACAAAAACCATGCTAATATACTAATGCACAGTAGTATTAGTCTACTGCGCATTAAGCATCGCACAAAAAATGTGTGATCACACTAACATGCAGTACAGCAGTCTACTGAGTATTTATTTAGTACTTGATTATACAAGTACTAAACATAATACACAGTAGGCACTGCACATTAGTGAACATGTAGACATGTCCCATGTCTACATTTTGGGTTTGTCTACACTGTTGACTAGCCAATGATTACTGAAACCCAGACAAATTCCTAATGTAAATAAGGTCCTACACCCTTGCAAGCATTTGTTTAGTTCTTATAAGAGTCAACTTATTCCTCCATCTTTCTAAGATAGCTAATTTAACTCCCAATATGGATTCTTCAACTAGGTTACAGAACATAGGGACTACTTCCTGCTGAAGCAAAGGGGGTTTGATATCTTTTATTGGACCACCTGTGAGTACAGACTGTTCCTGCGGATATGTGCCTTCATGGCGCTGGTGTTAGATATTAGTGTACTAACCTTTTTCACAAGGTGGTTGGTGTTTTGGATATTGTTCTGGTGCTTGATGTTCTGGATATTATGGATGTTTTATTGTGTATAGAGAGAAAATTCCTTGAAGTGAAAAATGGTTTGAGGATAGCTTCTCTGAATCCTGATAGTTATTCAGTGATATAATAGGTGTACAAGGGTTACCTTACTTTTGTATCATCCTGGGATGAGAGAGTCAGACTAATGTGAGCAATTTTCCCCCCAAATCTGATATGGGAAGTGTTTGATGTTGTTTGTAAGTTCAAGGGTAAATATTGGTATGGGGTCCTCCCCAAGTTCTTCATAACATTTGGGGTCAGAGAGTTGTCTGCTAGCCTCTTTGATACCATCTTTACCATTGAGAATGAGAGAGTGTGACTCCTCCAAAAATGCACGTCACAAAATTCACTGGAAGGTATTCACACATCAGACCTGTACCTCCACACAGGTTTTGGGGGACTCTCCCTCTCAGTGGCTGCTATGCCTAGAAACTTCACTCATCCTACTGTGCTTTCTACAGCATAGGGAAGCAAGGAACAAAGTTAAATTTAACAATGGCATAGATAGAATTAACTTGGAACTTCAGTCCCTTGAGCCTTCCATGCACAGATCCACATCTCCTTGGAAAGGCTTCTGGGAGATATTAAAGAAATGGGAAATGATGGTACAGTGGCAGGACTTACCCTACAGACCCAAACGTTTGTAGCCTTTTCTACCCATGGAAGGAAAAGAGATGATTTTGACCTGTGTTTTAGTAAATAAGATGATGAAAGAAGTTATATTATTTAAGTTGAGATGGTCAAAAGAGTCTGTGGAGCCTATTAGCTTCCACAAATGATGCACTGTGGAATAAAGAAGATGGCCTGAGGCTGCAAGATTTGCCTCCTGGATAAGCTACCATTACTATTTAGTGTTTAAGTCTGCAAACAGCCTTACTCATGTAAATAGTTCCATTGATCTTGGAGCAACTGTGTGAATATTGATATATTCCTTCCATAATGACTACTGAATCAGGCCTTTGCATTGTAACTACTTTATTAAGGTCCAGCTTACATCTGCTAAGCTACTATTAAGGGTAAAAAGCTGTGAGAGGTCACCCTTGCCCAGTCAAGCATATAGACATGTTAATTTCTATTTCAAGGAGACAGAATACCTTCCTTCCCTGGTGCAGAAGGAGAACATATCAGCTACTAGGCAACAGCCTTATAAGAGTGCATGGGTCACTGCAGAAATGGTGGAGTCTCACTACCTCCCTTAACCATACACCATATCAAGCATCCCTAAAAAAATTGGAAGAAAGGTCTCGTGAGTATAATTCTGTCTAACCCTTACATGTGCCTCAGAAGGAAAGGGGACAGCTATTTCTGTAGCTTCCCTTGCACTGTATATCACATTAGAGCCAAGCAAAATCTGGCTCTACGATTAAAGATATTCAAATAAGGAGTGTGACTTTTGCAAGGGTTCAGAATAAATGTATTTCCAAGTGCAAAAAGCTCTATTCAGTTATGTCATCAAAGATTTATGCAGCTGAAGAATGAATTTGTGGAAAAGGGAGTTCCTTTACTTCTGCAGCCTACTAAGTTATGCACTAAATTGGTGAGGAAACAAAAAATCTTTTGTCACACTATGATGATGAGCAACACTTGCATGATGCACAGCATACAGACTGCTTTGGAGTTTTCTTTCCTTTGACATTAATCAGGGACAGTGTGTCTCAAATCCATTAAAAACAAAGTAAACCACTAAAAGGAAATAATTATGTTATCAGTTTTGCATAGCTAGAACCCCACTAACATTTAAATATTCTTACAACATTTTAATGAATTTAGATCAGTGGTTAGGACTCTAGTATTCTTCTCTGGAAAGGGCTGATTTTTCTACCTTGAGAAAAGGGATTTTTATGAGATAGTATTTTGTATTTATGTGTTCTTATTGCTGCTAATATATTTTGGGGTTTTATGAATTGTATGAAAATAGTATACTTCATATTTCCACTGTGACTAAATAGGCATTGCAATGAAACCTATGTATCAAAGTCTCTTGTCTGGTTTTCTTATTGGGTTGCTAAATATTGAATACTGTACTTCTAGAAGAAAAGAAGTATTAAATGTATTTTACACTTAGGTTTATGGTTTATTTATATTTTAGAACAGATAAATGAAAAAAAGAAATTTAAGATAGTTAATTATGAGTTGAATTCACTTCAGTGTAGAAGAGAAGATGAGTATTTGCACCATTTAGTATTGATGGAAGAGTGATACTAATACCTTTTCCCCATAGTTAACCTGCTCAACTCCCCAGTATTCTTGAAAGACATATGCATGGTAGGACTTGAACTGGCATGCTATGTGAAACAATATTGCCATGCTTGACATTTTGTACTGGGGTCATATTTCATAGTTGGTAGGGTCAGAGGGGACCTGAGCAGATCATCAAGTCCGACCCCCTGCCATGGGCAGGAAAGAACACTGGGGTCAAACGACCCTGGCTAGGTGATTATCTAGCCTCCTTTTGAAGACCCCCAGGGTAGAAGTGAGGACCACTTCCCTTGGAAGTTGGTTCCAGCTCCTAGTTGCCCTGACAGTGAAGTACTGCCTCCTGATGTCTAGCCTGAATCTACTCTCAGTCAACTTACGGCCATTATTCCTTGTTACTCTCAGTAGTGCTTGTGGGAACAGGGTCTCTCCCATTCCCCACTGGTCCCTCTTGGCAAGTTTATAGACGGCCACCAGATTCCCTCTCAGCTTTCTCTTGTGGAGGCTGACCAGGTTCAGGTCCCATAGCCTCTCTTTGTAGGGCCTGCCCTGCTGCCCCCGATCATGCGAGTGGCCCTTCTTTGGACCCTCTCAATGCTGTCCACATCCCTCCTGAAGTGCGGTGCCTAGAACTGGATGGAGTACTCCAACTGTGGCCTGATCAATGTTGCATAGAGGGGGAGGATCACCTCCTTGGATCTGCTCGTGATGCATATGTGGATGCATGACAAGGTGCAGTTAGCCTTCCTGACTGCGTCTTCACATTGGCGGCCCATGTTCATCTTGGAATCAATAATGACTCCAAGATCCTTTTCTGCCTCTGAGCTGACAAAAAGAGAGTTCCCCAGCCTGTAGGTATGCTGCTGGTTCTTCCTCCCCAGGTGCAACACCTTGCACTTGTCAGTATTGAAACCCATCCTATTCTCATCCGCCCACCCCTGTAACCTGTCCAGATCTAGTTGTAGCCTGGCCCTCCCTTCTAACGTGCCCACTTCTCCCCACATCTTAGTGTCATCTGCAAATTTGAACAAGGTGCTTTTCACCCCCTCATCCAAGTCACTGATGAAGATGTTGAACAATGCGGGCCTGAGGACCGAGCTCTGGGGAACCCCACTGCCCACATCCCTCCAGGTTGAAAATGACCCATCCACCACCACTCTCTGGGTGCAGCCCTCAAGCCAATTTGCAACCCATCTGACTGTGTACATGATGGAAAGATTCTGGCCTAAGAAGCAAGAATACAGAAATCTAGGGGTATAAACTGTGATTATCTTTCAATGATCAACTGGATTTTGGAATGATGATCTCTCTACCCAGAATGTAGACTGGAAGAAGACACTGAAATTTCACAAACAGAACCCTTGTTTAAAAAGTTAGAGACTATAGTTGAAAGGTATGTTGGTTGTGAAAAGTGGTCAGTCCATTGCTATGTACAAACAGAAAAGATTAATGTAAGAGAAAGTAAAGTGTCACCATGGGGAAGACATTTTCCAGATTTTTGCTCCCCCGCGCCCCCTCCCTATTCCACTCCCCACCGCCTCCCAAAAAAATCAGTAACTCTCTACTTCTTTCAAGAGTAAGTTATTTGTGGTAAAACTTTTGCTTTGCTAAGCCTTAGTTCATTTCTTTCCTACCATCAGAGATATCCCTATGGTATGACGAATCGGGGCGACTGCCCCAGGCCCCACGCTTTGAAGGGGCCCCATGGAGCTGGGCAGAGTAGCTGTGGCTCCTCCTGCAGGGCCCACCTGGAGCTGGTGGCTCACCCACGCGCCACAGAAGAAGCATGAAGACACCCCCCTCCTTTTGCAGGGGTACCACGACCCCATGCAGTGTTAAGGGGGCTCCGATCCCCCTTGGGTTGGCTCTGCCTACCATGTTGCCCCAATGGGTTTAACTAGAAACCAAAGTTCTTACACCCATCTGAGCCCTGGAGGAATGTGTAGGGACTAAGTTTGGCTAAGATGCTGGTTCTATGTTTTCAGGTGGTTTAACCATAGGGTCCTATTTGTTGAAAATATGGGTCTGTCTCTAAAATGTAATATGGGTCTGTAGCTAAGTGTGATGTCCCAAAAAACTCAAAACAAGAAACAGTCACTCCCTAACCAGATCAAGGGGGCTTAGCGCTAGGCAGCTCCCAGGATTTGATCTGATAACAGCCAACTGATGTTGATCCAGAAGGGGATTAGCATGTATTTTAAAACCCTGTGTAAGGCAGAATATGAGGCTTCGTCTGATTTGGCCTTATTTTACCAATATCCTTCAAGCAGAGGGAGAAGCATGGCTAGGAGATGATGAAACCTCAAAATCTTAGAGCAACATAAGATTCTGCACCATGGATCAGTTGATATTACTCAGAATACTTTTTAGACATCTAAATAAAGAATTCAGAATCTAAATGTAGATACACATTTTTTTTTAAATCTTTTTCTCACAATTACTTCCATGTTGAGGAGAAATGACAAGACAGAGAAAAAACATTAAGAACTCTCAGATTACCAAAAAAAATTGATTTAATTATTCTGGCTGAAAAAGCTTTAATTGTTGCTTTCCTGCTAGTAACATTCCAGCTGTTCCTATTAAATTAAAATAGCACTTTAATCCCTGTCAAGTTTTTTTTTTCTAAAACTCTTAAGACTTTCTTGTTTTTGAGATTCAGTGGCACAGAGAGAAAAAATATGGAAAAAAGAATCTGAGAAGTTTGCCTCATCTCACAGCAGCAAAACAGAGGTTCTAGTTCTCTTTGGTTTTGCTTAGATTCATAGTATCATGGCAAACAGGGTTAGCCTCCCCTCCTCTCCCCCTCCCCCCCCCCCAAAAAAAAAAAAAAATTCTGGTGCAATCCCTTACTCAGGACAGCATCATCCCTGTCTAAACTGTCACAGACAAATGTTTTCTAATTTGCAGTTAAAATCTTTCAGTGATGGAGATTTTACTAATGCACTAGGTATTTTGTTCCAATTCTTAATGGGTGTGGACATATGTAACTATTGAATCATTCCCAGATGTGATAGGGAATGGATTCACAATTGTACAACTGTTGTGGGTAAAAATGCCCACATGTACATTGTACTGTACCTTAGCACTGCAAGTAGCACAGTCTCTTTTTAGGAGCTGAAGTGTTACAGCTGCAACACCAGGGAGTGGGAGTGAACACCCAGCCCAGAATGCTTCACAGTTGGTGGAGGAAGGGTGCTTTCACTCACACTTCAGGGATTTCAGGGGTTGATGACCCATATCTGGGGGGATTTTTCACATTTCTACTCTCCCTTCTCTCATAAACATGAGTTCAATATAGTTTGGTAGCCTGCATTTGACCAAACTTGACAGTGCGCTTTGCCTGACATGGGGTGTCTGGGACAGGGGGAAAGCTTGGACTCCAGTTTTTGAAATCCAAGGGAGTGTGAGGGGCTGTGCTCAAGTAGTGAGTAAGGAAACATCTGGGTATTAGATTTCAGTTTTCATTGAAGAAGCAATGCCAGGGAGTTGATTGATAAAAAGTGAAAACAAAAGGGAAAAAAGGGGCAATAAAATTCTGGCCATATGCTAGAGCAGCCAGTTACAGCAGTGGGCATGATGAAGAGTGATGCAGTGTGGGATATCTAGAAGACCAATCAGACCCATGCCACAACACACTTGGTTTCCACAGGTAACAATGTCGCCATTCATAGTGAAGCAGTTCAAAAGAGTATTTGATTTTCCAGGTACGCTTTTTAACTATTCCAGGCACCTTTAAACTAGTTTAACAGCCTTGTATACCTGTCTGTCTCAGATTTAAACTACATGTAAACTGGTCTAAGTGTTGGATGTGTCCATTCCCTTAGTAATAACCATTTTTATATCTGAAGTGTTATCAGATTCCCTCTCCTACTTCTGAAGTCTGGATTGCATAACTACAATTCTCCCAACTTTTCCTGATATTGCATGGTTTTCAAGGCCTCTAATCATTTTTGTTGATTTCCTTTGGCTTCAGTCCAACTTTGTTCATATATTCCTGAAGTGTGGTGCCTGAAACTGAATATGGTGCTCTCAGTGGGTGTCTACACATGCATTAACACGCTTTAGTTAATGTGCATTAAATCTAGTACCTCCATTGTGAGGTACTAGGAAAATGCACATTATCTTGTCTTAATGCACATTAACTAAGGAGCACAGTTTTAAAGTGATGCTTAACATGCGTTAGCCTATTTTAATGTGCATTAACTAAATAGCACTTTTTAAAGAGATGCTTTAATACACATTAAAATAGGCTAACGCGTATTAAAACATACATGTAGATGTGCCCTGAGGCCTTGCTGCCCTGAAGAAAGTGAACAAATCCCTCTCACAGTACTGCAACCTAACCATTTTGCATTTGTGCATTTGATTGTTCCTTCCCAAGCACAGCAACTTTGTATTTGACCTTATTGGAATTATCCATTTATTTAGGACTCCTTTTCCAATTTATCCCTTTTCCATTTACTTTATTTTTCTCCCCTTTAAAACTGTTTACACATTATGTAATTCCCCCTCCCCATGGTGTTAGAATAGGTGTGTGAGAAACTTTTTTTCCTCCATGAGCACAAACTCCTTAAGATAATTTACCAGTTAAAAGGGGTCAGAAGGAGAGGAATTCAGGCCTGGCTCAAATAATACACTGTAGATTCCAAATCCAAAGTGCTTATTTTTTAAAAGCTAGGTACGCTTGTGAAGCTAGTGGCTTTATTTCCATATCGTATCACTTTTAAAACACTTGAAAGCAAGTGAATGATTATTATATTGTGCTCAGCTGTGAGCCAACTGTGTCCTAGACAAGTCAGGTAGGCATCAGGCCTGACTAAAGAGCTAATCCAAGGATCAGATTTTACAGATGTCGCTATGTGGACAGCCCCCTGACATATGTAGAGTCCCACTGCAGTCAGGGTGTAGAAGACTCTTAGAACACGTGGGTCCTGTTGGAGGACTTGGACCTATTTTTGAGACATGAGGAAACTAATGACACGCATGAGAACCGGTCACTGTGCAGCTTTTGATGAAAAGTGCATTTTTAGCTATTAGGTAGTATCAATAGCAGGCTTGTTTCTTCTACTGTCTCCCAGGGGAGCACAGTAGCTTTTCTTTCACTGGTATCAGATACACTGCATGCAGGAAGGGCCAGTGTAGGCAGATGTTGAGGGGAAGGGTGGTTGCAAAGGATGGAGCTAGACTGTTCTTAGTGGTGGCAGATGACAGAACAAGGAGCAATGGTCTCAAGTTGCAGCAAGAGAAAGTTAGACTGGTGTGACAGCCAGAACCAGAGGGATTAATAAGCAATAATATGTGCTTCTTGGCGGCATTTGGTATTTTGCCTAAACAGGTAATATTAGTTAATATTAGCTTGTAAGTTTGTAAACTGCAAATGTAACTTGATTGTCATAAGTTTAACCGAAATGATAAATTATCTGTTCGTGGAACTGACTGGGCCCCATAGGCAAAGCTGTAGCTGTGAGATTAGCTGGCCTAATGGTTTTTTGCTCAGGGTTCAGCCTTAGTGATAAAAACTGGATCTAACTGCTTGACACACCCAACACATTTCAGGAAAGCATATCCCAAGAAAGCATATTCAAATGAAGCCTAAAAGGGGTTGGGATTTAGGCGGAGCAATGTCAATTTCAAACCTAAAGGTGCTGCATCATAATTTGCTTATTGGATAAACCTGAGTCTGGGTAATAACCTTTTATGATAATTTTAACACCTTTCAATCCCATAGGGTAACAGCTATAGGGCAACATTGTGAGTGGCCCTGAGGCCAACAGATTAACATAAGACTAGATATAAAAAACACATGCATCAGGTAACCAGCAGGAAGGAGGGAACAGAATGGTCATTTCTGTTCCACACCCGGACCCCAGACTCCTGGTGTGAGGGAGGATTGGATCCTGATCAAAGGACCTTCCCCGGTAATCCCTCTGACAGCGTCAATCATCAGGGATGCCTGAGTTCCCTGGAATCACTTGGCACGCACCTGGCATTGAGGGACTATCGATAAGTTGCCAACCCATGTCTGTCTATTTGTTGTTTTGAACAGCCCAGTGTGGCTAATACTCTCACAGTGCCCAGTTGGCCTGTGACAGATTGATCTATCTGTTGTTATTATCTGTTGTTATTATTTACTATTAGCTCTTTTATACTGCCTTATCTGCTTATCGCATTTATCCTTTTGTTAACTGTTATGTGTGTGTAAGCTATAATAAATTTGCCTTTAATCCACTCCCAACTTTGCCTCCTCGATCTGAAACTGAATCAAACAGCCCAGCTGGCCTGTGATAAAATTGATATACTCACAGTGCCCAGCTGGCCTGTGACAGACTGGATATTAGGAAAAACATGCTCACTAGGACTCAGTGGCGATGCATAGGTGGTGTACACACACCCTCTGAGAGTGCTGGTGTACCCCCTCACAGCCAGCATCCCCTGAAGGTGGGCAGGGGGGCAGGCAGGAGCACTGGTGCCCCCACCGAGAGTGCCGGCTGGAGAGTGGGGGTGCCAGGAGAAGTGCCACTGGGACTTCTGGGCATGAACCTAGCCCTTCTGGGCATGCTGCTGGCACTTCCAGGCAGCGTTCCTTCTTAGAGCCAGCTTAGAGGGAACACTGCTTCTGGGTCGGTGTGACTGGCCATGGGGGGACCCCTCCCGTAGTCACTGACTGGCCGCTGGGGGGGCAAGTGCCCCCCCGACTCAGGAGGCACCAGTTGCCCATGCTAGGATGGGGTGAAGCACTGGAACAGGTTACTTAAAGAGGTTGTGAAAGCTCCATCCTTGGAGGTGTAGCCCAGATGCACACAAGTGTATGCTCCCCCCTTCAAATAGAAGAGGTAGGTAGCTAGGTAGAAGTGCTGTGAGAGGGAACTGTAAAATACTGGCCAGTTCCCTCTATTCCCTATAGAGTCAGGCCAGGACCAGGAATAGCTTAACTGTATACAAATTTATTAATGTTTACAGGGAGCCTTACAAGAGTGCTATTAATATGCAACTGATACAGATTTCATAGATTTCTAGGGTTGGAAGGGACCTATTAGATCATTGAGTCCGACCCCCTGCTCTGGACAGGAAAGAGTACTGGGGTCAAGTAACCACAGCCAGGTGCTTGTCTAATCTCTTTTTGAACACCTCCAAGGTAGGGGAAAGCACCACCTTCCTTAGAAGCCCCTTCCATATTTTGGCAACCCTCACCATACAGAATTTCTTCCTGATGTCTAATCTAAATCTACTCTTTCAGTTTATGGCCGTTGTTCTAGTAGCCCCAAGGGGTGCCCTGGTAAACAGAGTCTCCCCTATTCCCTGCTGACCCCCCCCCCGATGAATTTGTAGATAGCCATGAGATCACCTCTCAGCCTTCTCTTACAGAGGCTGAAGTGATTTAGGTCCCTTAATTTGTCTTCACAGGATCTTACCGGCAGGCCCTCGATCATATAAGTAGCCCTTCTCTGAAACCTTTCCAAGTTATCCACATCCCTCTTGAAGTGCGGCACCCAAAACTGGATGCAGTACTCCAGCTGCAGCCTCACCAATGCCACATAAAGGGGAAGTATCACCTTCCTAGACCTGCCTGTGATGCACCTATTTACAGACTTATAAAAAAGTATTGGTAAATAGGTGCAACAATAGGTAAGTATAGCTAGACAGATAAACACAGGTATCAACAGATAAATTCAGGCAAGAACAATAACATCAATTAGATACAAATAAACCTCAGCTTGCTGACATAACCCAGGCCACATTGAAGGATAACAATATAAGTATCTATCTATTTACAAAATGAGAGGCACAAGTCTTTCCACCACTCCAGGTACCCACGTGGCTGAGACTATTAGGTGTTCCCCTAGGGTGCCAAACCCTGGCACCCTCCTAGTGGGAGGAGGGTCCCAGTACCCCCTCGGCCCCAGATGGGCCCCATCTGGTCCCTAATCCCTCAGGATCCCCTTTCAGGGCTTCCTCTCCTGGGGGGACATGTTCCCTCGGTACTCATGGATCCGGGGAGCAGGCTGGGAAGGCTCCTAGAGCTGTGGCTGCCTTGTTAAGGCCGCCCAGGGCCCTGTCTTCTGTCCTCCTTTGGGGCTCAGGCCACCTCGTGTGCAACCTGACACCCAGGCCTTGCCTTCGGCCTTCCATTGGGGCTTTGGCCACCTTGTGCAGGTCCCAAAACCTGGACTGCTGATCCTCAGTCGCACCCCCACTGATGCCTTCTGGGTGCCCAGCCTCATGCTGGGGAGAGATTGCAAACCTGAGTCACCCGGAACCATACTTAGGGTTTGGGACGCTGTGCACTGCTGCATGTACCAAGTCCTCCGCCACATGCCGAGGGTAGCAGACCCGAGTTGCCACATGCGGCTCCCAGAGTCTGGTGGCCTCATGCACTGCTATGTGCAGAGAGTATCCCAGGACCCGAGCTGCCTCCTCCAACGGCATCTTTAGGAGCCTGGGGCTATCACCCACTGGGGCAGCTTTTCTCAGCTCCACTCTTCTTGAGTCCCTGGCTGTGCCTGCCACACATGCAGCTCCTTTTATTCACTCTGGAGGCTCTGCCTCCGAACGCTGGCCCGACCTGCAGAAAGCAGGCTTCAGTCAGGTCCAGGAGGCTCTTTGCACCCCCTCTGTGTGAGGGGAGGGGCCGGCCCCGCCCAGCCCTTACCTGATTGGTGGATGGGCTCCACCAATCGAAAAGAAGATTTTCCAAGTCTGTTGGAGCCCTGCTGCATTGGTAAATCTGCCATAGAGGTTTTTCAGACCCTGCTAGACAAAGCCCTGGCTGGGATGATGTAGTCGGGGCTGGTCCTGCCTTGAGCAGGGTGTTGGACTAGATGTGACTTCCCAAGGTCCCAGCCAACCCTGACTTTCTATGATCCTGTGTGCCACTACTGCCAACAGATGCAGACAATGGCCAGTTGTACACTTGTTTCCATAGCAAAAAAAAAAAAGGAGTGCTTGAAGGAGATTTGGGAGGGTGGCTTTATACACAGGTGTTTGGAGATCGCTCCAAGCATCAGGGACAGTGCAGCGAATGCAATGAGTTTGAGCTGGTCAAACCTCCTGGCTGTTAGACACTCAAGGGCATCATAAACACAAACAGAAACAGAAAGGCTTCACCCTTCTTTATTCCTCAAGGGAGAAAACAGCTTAAAAAGGGCAAAGCCTCAAAAATCCCTGTCCCCATCTCCCCCTCTTCCCTTTTTTGCCCCCTGTCCCACTCTGCTTTGGCCCTGGGGCATCCCTCCCTCCGCCTCTTTCCTCCCCCCCCCACCCCCGGGGGTTTGCTTCCTTATTTCCAGGGACCCCGGTGTACTCCGACTGAAAAAAAAAATTCCCAATTTTTGGTTAAAAAAGTGTAGCCCCAAATCCACATTTTTCTGAGATTTAAATGAAACATCACTATATAGACGTATTAGTGGTGTTTCATTTAAATCACAGAAAAATGTGGATTTGGGGTTCTTTTTTTGAACCGAAAATTGGGGATTTTTTTTCAGTCAGAGAAAACCAGGATTCCTGGTTATTTCTTCTAGCTTCATTTTTCTGAAGGAGGCGGCTCGCCCCGCGGAGAAGAATCAGGCTCAGGTCTCTGACGCATGCGCACGGACGGGGAAGAACGCAAGCTACAGTGAAGCTAGAAACCGCCCCCACTCCCCTCAGCGAGGAGGGACCTACTTACGCATGCGCCATGGCGTCTCCCCAGCCGCTCACTCCCCGAGCCCCGCCCTCTCCTGATGTCACGGAAGCTTCGATGTGCGCAGGCGCAGCCTGACGCGGAAACTGAGCGAACGGGGGTCTAGCTGCGCATGAGTAACGCTTGCTTTTTCCCCGCCTCCTCCCCCGTGTGGGTGGGAGCCAATGCTTGGAACGCTGAATGAAAACCGGAAGCGGAAACGCTCTGTGCAACGGCTCTTCCCTTTAGTTAGGCAGCTTTCCTTCCCCCCTCCCTCCCTCCCTCGCCGCTGGTTGCTGAGACCGGTGCGCGGGCCCGCGACGTCAGTTTCTAGCTGCCCTTACCGTCGTCCGCTCCTCCTCCTCCCGGAGCCCCCGGCAACGAGGGGGCCTGTCCTGAGCCGCGCTCGCCCTCCCTTCCCTCCCCGCCCGCCCGCTGCGTGCGGCTGCTGGGCCCCTCGCTGCGCCCGCCCCGCCCGCCGCCGCCGCGATGTCGGACAAGGAGTTCATGTGGGCCCTCAAGAACGGGGACTTGGACGAGGTGAAGGACTACGTGGCCAAGGTGAGGGGGCCGAAGGGGAGGGTACTGTTCCGCGCCGGGGGTGCTGCTCAGCTTTGCGCGGCCTTGCCGGGTCTTAACTGTGAGATTATCGTATGGGAAGCTCGAAATTTACCGTATTTGCTGAAAAACAATCCTACACTGAAAAAATATGCCAATAAACATGCAAGTAAGTATGCAAGTCAGCTTATTTACTTTGTTTCCCTCACTGTAAGACTGCAGCGAGGGAGACGGGTTGTCCAAGGGGAAGCATTTCTTTATTTCGAGGCAAGCAGTCATAAGAAAGTCTGGCAGCAGACTCAGAAGTCAGTTAAGGCTTCACGGTAATGACTTGGGTTTTGCCTATGTTGCATCAGTTGGCTGCCTTGAAAATTATCATACATTTTGAATGCTTTTACTGTTATTGATTATATGATAATTGTGCACCTGGCAACACTGGTTCTGCCTTTGTGGGAGAGCAGCACCTACTAGCCCACCTGGGCTGGCAGCTGGCTTCTGTCTGCCTGCTCCTTGCAGGGCATGTTTGGGGGAAACTTTTCATGGTACTTTCTTTTCTTTTCCCTTCATCCTACTTGGGCTTATGACTATTTTATTTATTTTTGGTGTGGGAAAGGCAGCCACGTTGGAGGCATTTTGCTTGTCCTTAGTTCCTTCTTTAGGTAGTTGAGGCTGGAGGCCAACCCTTCCTTGGCCTTTTTTTGTTGCCAGTGCTATTGTAGGTCTGCAGCTGAGAGCAGGATACCTGCAAATGCTATTGGGGGGGGGGGTCTGACATGTGACTTCTTGAGGGGGGATTGGCAGTGTTTTATAAAAGCAGGATGTTGTCTGCTGTGGTTCCCCTGCTTTGTGTGGCAGGTCAGGGTCCTCGGAAGCAGAAAATGAGGGTTGGAAGGGACCTCAGGAGAGCACGTTCTAGTCCACCCCCCTGCTCAAAGCAGGAGCATCCCCCCCCAACTATCTTATCCCAGCCAAGACTTTGGAATCTTAAAAACCTGCAAGGATGGAGATTTCATAACTTCTTTGGGTAGCCTGTTTCAGTGCTTTATCACCCTCATTGTGAGGTTTTTTGTTTTTGTTTTTGTTAGGCCTATGTTGCACTAGGGCTGACAGTAGTTTTACATGGAGCTTAGATTATGGTGCATATTGGATGGTTTGGATAGGGATGATTCTGCTTCAAGCAGGGGGTTGGACTAGACTAGTTCTCAACCTTCCTTGTACCAGGACCCATTTGTAAATATTAATTTTCAGTCCCAACTTAGTGCCCCCAGTGTGTGAAAAAGACCCCTTCTGGGTGTGGGAGCTGTGGGAGGCCCCAAGCACCCCTTGAAGGCTGGGACTCTGCCAGCCTGCAAGGGAAAAGCCACAGTTTCCCTCATTGTTCTCCTTTTAAAGTAGAATCCATTTTTAAAGCTTGTTCACAACCCTTTCATATATTCTTGGGACCCACTTCTGGATTGTGACCCACAAGTTGAGATGCTGGACTAGATGACCTCTGGAGGTCCCTTCCAGCCCTGCTTCTTTGTGACCCATGACTTTCCTGCTAATAGGTATGCCTATCAAATTAGTGTAAGGAATTACTGTCCCCTCCATTCTCCTACTATGCCAGTGATTCTCAGCCAGGTGACTTGAGATCCATTCAGGAGTGCCATGTGTTGCCCCACAGTATTGTTAGCTATCATGTTGGGTATGCAGCCATGATTCACAAGGCAAAACTAAAGTTTTCATATAGGAATCGATAGTCTTTAAAAATGTTCTTACTAGTTTTGGTCTTTCTGAGTTCTTTGCAACGGAGGAATTGCTTCAGTATTTTTTTTCCTGAAGTCAAAAAAACCAAAACTAGGTATTAGTATTTTTGAAGGGGTGTCTTGAGTCCAGAAAGGTTGGGAACCACCATGCTATGCATTTAATTATTGCTGATTCTGTTTATCAGACATAACTTCAGCTTCCCATTGGGTTTTTTGTTGCTAGCCCCACTTACTCAGTTGCTAGCCTCACCTGGAGTATTGTGTCCAGTTTTGGGTCACTAACATAAGGAGGGATGTGGACAGATTGTTCCTCTGCACTAGACTTTTTTCCAAAAATGATCAGGGGCCTGAGAGAGAGAACTTTCGAGAAGACTGGGGAGAAGGCAGGGGTTGATAACAGTACCTGAAAGATGGTATGGAAATGGGCTGTCCTCTATGGCAGAAGTTCCCAAACTTCTTATTGCATACTCCCTTCCAGACTTGTCAGCTGTCCATGTACCCTTACCAGCATATGTTTTAACCCTTGAATGCCAATTATTATAATAATGAAAAATTCAATCTGCCTTTACGTAACTTCTCCTGCATACCCCCAGAGATGTCTTGCGTACCACCAGGTATATGCTAGGGTTACTACATGTCTGGATTTTCCCAGACATGTCCTCTTTTTGGGTCCTCTCATCTCTGTCCAGCTGGTTTTTTTTGTTTGTTTGTTTTGTTTTTTAATATCAGCAAATGCCTGGGATTTTGCTGTGTCTATGCTTTCCTGGTACTTTCCAGCTTGCCTGAGCAAGGAGCTGCTTGGGGTTCCTTCCAACTTCCTTCTAGTCCATTTAACAAAATTATTTGTGATTTAAATAATGCAATGATGGGGAAGAAAAAGGAGGTGAAAGAAACTTTTGTAGTCACTGTCAGGCTTTCTGATGATGTAAGGAAATAGTGCAGAGATTCAGACTTTTTTTTCCTATGTTTAGTATTAATAACAGTTTGAAGGCTATCTTATCTCTGAAGGTTAAAAACATGGGTTTTTTTTAAATTCCATGTTTGGATTTTATACAATCAGTATTATCCAAGCTGCAAATATATATGTACTTTGACGTTGTTCTGCCTGCTAATTCTGTTTTCCTAGTTTAAAAATACCAAATTAGTTTGTGTGTGGTTTGTTTGTTTTGTTTTTAGATATAGGTACTTGCATAGACCTCTATCATTGTAGCGAACACTTAGCTGATTTTGAGTTTGAGAGACTTCCCACCTCCACAATACTGGAATTAGGGTATGGAGATAATGGGACTAACTGATGTGTGCTTTTGTGGTAGAGTCCCAAGGGTGGAGGCTTTCTGAGTCCTAGACCTGTGCCTTTTGATGAGACTTCCTGGTCTGTAAGGATATAGGTTGAGAGTTGTATCTGATGCATCAGAAAGAATCACCAACGTATTTGTATCATTTAGCTTTAATTAATCTTGAATGAAAAGATTGCCCTTGATGATATTTGGAAAGAATTACAAAAATGTAACACCAACAATTCCATGAGACATATTTTTTCCAGAACATTTCTAGTTATGAAAGGAAAATGGAGAACTTTCACCAAACCTCCCATGGCTTTTCAAGCTTGTCAGACTAGTTCAGGCAGAATAAGCAGTACATTCTGAGAATGAGGAGCCTTTGGAGAATGACCTGCTTCCCCCCAATAGAGAGACCTCCAGTTTGAATGCCTTTTCTGTCTTCACATACTGCTGTATAGTACAGGGAAGCTATTCAGTGTTTAATGGGCTAAAACCTAACACAACATCTGATGAAGTGAGCTCAGATGTGAATCTACCCTGCTCTATGGACTTAAATATCAAATGGCAATCAATAGAGGACCAATGTGCATTTGTGATAGCATAGCAATATTTGTGATTGAGAACCTGAATTGTGCACCAACTTCAATTTCAGGAAAGGTTTTAAGAAGTCCTTTCTGGGTTATAGTCTATGAAGAGATGATTGACATACCTAATCATGGCAAGATACCTATCCAAAAGAGACCGTTTCAATTTCAGTCGGGCATTAATTAGGCTGTACCAACTTTTAGCTCCTGCATGTCAAGTAGGAATTGGTACTCTATTTAGACATCAAGACTGCAGTGTTTCTACCCAAGAGTGATATATCAATCATTGATCAAAAGGGGAAAGAACATAATCCTCTTGCATCTATAAGATGATATGGATAGAATCTGTCAGCTAGCTCACATCCATACCTGTTTCTCAACCAGGGCAATGAAATGTAATTGACGACTTGAAAGGGATGGAGGTTTATATTGGTGTTTTCATACTGAACGTACTGCAGTTCCTGTCAACTTGCTAACATATCTGAAGACTGCATATAGAGAAGATGGAACCCTGAAAAATTCCATGTGAGAACATCCTTGGGAAGGATTGTCTATCTGTCATAGTTTCTGAGAGTCCAGGGCAAAAAAGAATTGTTATTTGAGCAGTACTTTTTACAGACTGTAATTGTTCCCATGTCTTGTGATTCCTTAGACTTCACATTTTGATGCAATATTATCACGGACACCTGATCTTCATTATGACAAAATGTGTATTAATATAACCAGTGCCACCTTTGTGCCACTTTCAAATTAATATCTTCAGTATCTAAAGGTAAAGTCAGTCTTGAAGCATTCTTCTTCATAACAGCCAAGAGTTGGTGACCAGATTCCCCCTATCAAGAGACTTCCTTGAATAGTAGCCAAATATATGATTAATTTGTGGCAGCCACCTACCTTGTCCTATTAAAACAGACATGTTAACCTCTAGCAACTGGCTTTACTGTTCCTTCTGGTTATTACTGGACATGTAGAATGTGGGTAATGGGAGCACTTTGTCAACATTCTTCACATTTCCAATAGTTCAGACATTAGCATCCTTCTCCCTTTGTTTCTGTCTCTCTTGTTTTGTCCTTGTTTTTTAACTTTAATATAAAATGATTGAAGATTGACTTCCAATTTATGTGAATTAGTGCATCCATCTGCAGTTGTTGGAATATAAATATCATACTACTTCAGGTGAAACCGGGGTTCAGTTGAACTGATGTGAGCAGTTAAATGTATTGGCTTGTTGTCTTTATGCACAGTTTATTCTCTTTATGCACAGAAGGGCAGATTTAAAGTTGAATGGGGAACCAAAATTTTGGCATTCATCTTAGTATCTGATCTTAAATAGGGGTGCACTGATAAAGATTTTCTTGGCTGATACCGATAGCCAATTATTAACCAGCCATGTTGGCTGATACAGATCTGATAATCAGTTTATAGGAATGCAGCCCAGCAGCTTGCAGAGCACCATTGTGGGTGGAGGGGGAAGGGATGTGGGAAAGGGAAGAGATGGGAGGGGCAGATTGAGGCCCCCATGGTGAGGGAGAGAGTGGGGCTGAGGTAGGGACAGGTGCTGCTCTGCCAGGGTGGTGAATCCAACTGCAAGGCAGGGTACAGCACAAGGTGGAGCTGCAGGTAGCTCATCCAGGGAGCACGGGGGAAGGGGGAGGCCACAGGGCGGCTCCCTGCTGCTGTGCACACTGCCAGGGGAGGCATGGGGGTGCATGTGCTCCCCTGGATATGTGCGTGGGGTAAGGATGAGCTGCCCACTGCAGGCTCGGGACAAGGGGCTGTGCTAGCCTCCCCCATACTCAGCAGTGCACATGCACACAACATTTTATTGGTGACATTATTGGCTACATCGGTCAAAAAAAAAAACCAATAGCCGATTAATGTTAATTTTCCCTTTTATCAGTGCTGATTCGATATGTGATGGATATATCAGTGCATCTCAACTTTTTTTAAATATATAATTTTTTAAAACTTTTTTTCTTGTATAAAGTTTAATATCCATTCTAGTTCAGATAAGTTCAATTCAGGTGAGTACTACCACCAGAGATTTCTGCTGTAATTCTCTGAAAATAATCTTGATAACTTGATCACATGAGCAGTTCATGACTACTGCTTTTTCTAATTCTTCACCTGTATAAACTGTTGTTTGCTTCCCTGAATACAGACTAGTAGGGAACTGGTGAAATCTCTCTGCTTGGTCTCTGGCTACACTTTGGCCATCAGATGGAATAATTGCATATGATAGCTAATAAACCTAATAGGTCAAAATGCAAATGAAAGTAACATCTTGAGATTTGGCCATTACATGTTTAGCCCTAACACTGTTTGATTCTTACAACTTAGGTTTACTGTTTGATTATGAAGTACATTTGGGAAAGTGACTTGTGACAAGATTCCCAGTCTTGATTTGCTTGGTCCTTACTGAAGGACTGGCAATGCTTGACCATACTTGTGAACTCTCATAAACTCTGTCTCTTATATCCGAGCACGTGAATATTTGGAAGTGTGTTCCTTAATGTCATAGTTAATTCTGCTGCAGCTTGTAATAGTGTTAAATAAAGCTTGTCCTTCCTTGTCTAAGTTGGGGTAGCTTAACTGACCCTTGAATATGGGCTGTAATATCCTTCTTGGCTTCTTATGGGCTCAGATCAAGTTTAGTTATGTTTAACTTCCCTTTGTAGCTAGCAAACTCCTTCGCTAACAATAAAATAATTTTGCAGCAGAATTTATTGGAAAAGTCTGTATATAAAATCAAGTGATTAGCATTAAATAAGTGAGTGAATGGGGTGAAAATTGTACTTTGTTTTCAGTTTTTGTGACTGATTATCAGAACATGCATCATCAAATCCTTTTGGATATTAAGCTGTGATTGAACTCAAACAGACTTTTCTTACTGAAGCTTTGCGCTCTAGAGAGAGAGATTTTTATAAACATGTTTTAAGCTACTGCAGTAAAACCGGACACTGAAACATTTAATTGTTCAGAGAAGGGCTGTTCAACTTAGCTAGGGGCCATGCCAGTGAGGACTACATGCCACTTAGTGCACACGAAAGAGAGGGGGAGCCTATGTGGGTGGGTGGCTTCCGCCTTACTTCCTCCGCCGTGGACTTCCCCGCTGCACCACATCAGAGGCTCCCTTGGCTCTGCAAGGTGTGCCATACTACTCCCTGGGTGGGGGGGAAAAACATTAAAGCCAAAGAAGCGAGGCAGAACCCAGTTTTTTACATTATTTTTTTGGATACTGCTGATGTGCTGCTCAGTTTTCTGACCTTATAAATAGTACAGCATTCACTTGCAGCCTGAGGAATACATTTCCTTATGAATAGCTTCTTAATTTCTCGCTTTCCTTGTTGATGATAATAGTACTGAAAAAAAGCTGATTCACAACTGGATTATACCTTCTGATGCTAACACAAGGAAATACCTACAGCACAAGACTTTCAGATCAGTGGGTAACATCTTGACAAATGTGGAAGATTTATGGATATATGTATGTGTAGTATTTAAGTAGAAGTCATTTCACTTGTGGATCACACTAACTTGGTGTTTTAGGCTTAGCAAGCCATAATATCAGTGGAGAAAGCTGATCCAACTCAGGTATTTTTCCTGGGTGGGGGGTTGGGCTGGTGGTCAAGTAATGGGTAAACAGGGCCGGATTAATGCATAAACTTGGGTTGTAGCCGTGTTGGTCTAAGGACATAGGCAGACAAGGTTCCTTGGGTGAATTTGATATCTTTTATTAGACCAACCCAAATGGTTGGAGAATAGTTATTAAGCAAGCTTTCGGATTCAGAAACCCTTCATCAGGCTAAAGAAGCTTCAGTAGTTGGTGTGTGCTCTTCCTGGATGGAATAAAAAGTAAACAAGCCAGGGGCTAGGCTGGGGAGTCAGTTGTCAGGCAGATTATAATGTATCAAAAATCCAATGTCTATGTTCAGTCCCTGATCTCTAGTATCCAGCAGGTTGATGAAATGGAGCTCATAGGCTCGTCTCTGGGAAGTGTTGTGTAAGTTTCTCTCCAATCTCTCAGTCCTAATCCCCAAGGGAGAGTGGCCCTCCTGTGAGAAATGTGCCCCCACCTGTAATTGAGTGTTTCTGTCTCTGATGGATTTCCGGTGTGCATTCATTCTGGTGCGCAGTTGTTGTTTGGTCTCTCCTACATATCTTCCATCAGGGCATTTGATGCATTGGATGAGGTATATTACATTTCTGGAGGTGCAGCTGTAAGATCCAGGGATGCTGGTGGCTCTGTTATGGAGTGTAGTAATAGTAGGGGTGGTGGAGATGTTGGCAGGATTTGCATTTCTTGTCCTGGCATGGTCTGGATCCTTCTGGTAAGTTCTGGGCTTGAGGAAGTTTGCTTCTGGCGATGAGGTTGGCGAGGTTCGGTGCTTGTTTGACGGCTAGGATGGGCGGCTCTGCGAAGATCTAGGCACATGCCTAGGGCTCTGAGCTGTGGGGAGGAAGGGGAGGGATGGTTCTTCCCTCTGCGGCAGCGGTGCGAATGACCCCATCTGCCTCCCCTTCCCTTCCTTTCTGCCTGTCTTGCTGCTGCAGTGGCTCTGAGCCCCTCTCCCTATGGGTGGCAGTGCCAGGGGGCTAGGTCTCGGCTGGCCCTGGGGCCCATGAATTTGTTTGCCTAGGGCTCACTAAAGGGTTAATCTGGCCCTGTGGGTTAATATGTATTTTTAGTAGTGAAGGGCACTGCACTTCTAAAGGGACCTGGGGAATACAGTAAGCTGAATATGAAGCAACAGCATGCCCTTGTTGCGAAGAAGGCTAACAGCATACTGGGCTGTATTGGTACAAGCTTTGCCAGCACATTGATGGAAGTGATTCTTCTGCTGTATTTGGCACTGGTGAAGCCACATCTGGAGTACTGTGTCCAGTAGAAGACTGAGGGGGATTTAATAGCAGCCTTCAACTACTTGAAGGGTGGCTCCAAAGAGGATAGGGCTAGACTGTTCTCAGTGGTGGCAAATGACAGAACAAGGAGCAACAGTCTCAAGTTGCAGCAAGGGAAGTTTAGGTTAGATATTAGGAAGAAATTTCTCACCGGGGGGTAGTAAAGCACTGGAACAGACTGCCCAGAGGTGATGGAATCTCCATCCTTGGAAGTATTTAAGACCCAGGTAGATAAAGCCTTGGCTAGGATGACCTAGTTGGGGGTAGTCCTGCTTTGAGCAGGGGGTTGGACTAGATGACTTCCTGAGGTCCCTTTCAACCCTAATTTTCTATGATATTAAGATGTTGCTCAGCTGTTTTAATGTTGCTCAGATTTTCTACTAACTTAAAATGAGTTTGAAAATAAATAATTGTTTATCTAGGCATCTTTAGTGTGCAGGTTGTAATACTTTATAGTGAAGACATGAGCTTACTATCTGCTTTGATTTCATGAATCCAACCTCTGTTTTTAAATAGGCAATGTTTTCTGAAGCATCCTTAGAACTCAAAAAGAGAGCAGTTTGAGAACAGTGAAAATCGAAATCCTGTCCTCAAGCCCTGTATTCTTCCATAGAGGATTAACTAATTTCTGATGCCTTTTTGATGTCATCTGAGAATATCGTTACAGAAGGAAACCATAGTTGGAGAAGATAACATGACTAAGGGTGTCAGTATTCGTCTTATGATCTGAACTGATATTGGGGTCACCTAATGTTAGTCACTGAACGGTAGCTCAGGTAGGAACTTGTATGACTTATGTATTACTGGCCTACTTAGCAATTAGCACTTGGATCAGTTATCTGAAGGTACAATTATCCACTTCATGTTATCAGTTGCCTTGGCCATTTGGTCCCTTGTAATACAAAATACTTTGCAGTAACAAATTTGACTGCATTGAGAATATGTTTAAACAGAAAAATGTATGTGTGTTGAAGGTTTTTATTACCAGGAACTCATGCGATATTACACCTTGGTTTAGCTTCACAAAACTTTTGACAAATAAATAGTTTAAACTTTCTCTAGAAGACTGCTTTTTGATGTTAGAAGATTGAGAGCAGATGGATAACAATGATTGTGAGGGAGATACTGGACTGAGGTGCTGTCTGTTTCCTGCCTGCAGTAAGGTGGCTGCCCTTTTTGTTTGGAGGAGATTTATTTAGCAATCATTTGGTACCCATGTGGGATGGGCTATCTTTTCCCACTTCCCTGGAGAGAGAAACAGTAAAAATCAGCAACACTGCTTGGATTTTGGTCAGACTTTTTGCTGACTGTCTGTCCAGCCACCTGAATATGGCATCATCAGATGGGCCAGTACTCTGTGCCTAAGAACATGGGAGTTGTAATGTTCAGTGAAAATTAAGCTTGCAGCTGAGATGGCTTCTATGTCATCAGATTAAGAAAAGCACATGGCTTTTATTTTGCTACAGAGTTGAAAGTGCAGAGGATCTAAGTGGCTACACTTAAGCAATAATTATTACAATTATCTTTGGGGGGGAGGGGTTTATCTGTGTCTGGTATTGAAAACTAAGGGCCACTCTATACATTATAGTTATAATTAACTGAGACCAGCTACACATGCAAAGTACCTATCACACAATGAAAAGCTCCAACCCGCTATGAAGTTAGACCTTGAAAATGTGTGTACTAACTTTATAGCTGCATGCTATCCAGCTTTAGTTTGCACGTGTAGCAAGGAATTCATTGATATACTGTGTGATATTAATCTACTGGTAATCTGGCATTGGAGGGTACATTGTGGTATCTCCAGTGTAAACTTTCCTGGAAAAGGAGTGAAGAGGAAACTCCTGCCCCAGCATAGTTCTGAGCCTCAGGCTCTTTTCTCCTTACACAGCACTACCAGCAGGAGTACTGTGCAGTTTGAATCCTGTGCTTCCTTTTACCACAAACGATAGTTTGGTGGCATTAAGATATTGTCTCCTACAATTATGATAAAAAAAAAGGCTACAAGATGTACTGGGTAAGAGCTTAAGTAAGGTTCTCTGAGAGGTTGGTTTGTGTGTGTGTGTGTGTTTTAGGTTATTCCTCTACACCCCTGCTCTAAACCTACTTCAGATCCAAGGATGGCTGATGGGTCTGATCTCGTCCATTGGTCTGGGAATTTGGGGGTATTGCCTACTGTCAGATTCCAAGGCATGGGGCCCCATTGGGGGTATTTTGGCAGTGGGGCAGGGAAGCAACAGCTGTATTAACTGCTCCCCACTACTCTCTGATACTGCTCACCAGCACCCAGAGCTTGGATCCAGCTTATAAGGAGCCCTGTGGTCCAGATGTGGCTTGAGGAGGTGGGGGGATGAGGGTCAGATCAATTTGATACCCCCTGCTCCACAGAGAAGCTGGGGCATTGGTCCAAGGATTACCAGTCTGTTGCTGCTCTTGCATAGTTTTCTTCACCTGGCATGTAACTTTCTGGCGCATAAAAGCCAGGCAGAACAGGGGCTCAAAGGAAGTTGTTTTTTTGCTGAATTTGTAGCTGACAGTTCAGAAGAGCCCACCCCAAATGAAGTCATTGATTGGTTGTCAGATATCTTGTATAATTTTCCCAAAGTATTAAACTATTCCTTTTTCATCTTCCATCTTTTTGTTTTAATTCTATCAGTGTTTTGTTCCTCAGTTCCCTGATCCTTCTCTTCATTCTGAAGGACTAAATTTTTGTCTCGCCACCATTACCAATAGATAGTTGCTTTTCCTTCATCCTTTTCTCTTATATGCAGGAGCAGAAAAAGTAGTTCTTTAGAAACATTAGCGTAAGTACTAACCTGGAGTTTTGCCTTAGTCCTGCTGGCCCACAGAAGTAGTATTATGTGCAGAAGATTTATGATGGTGAGCTCCCTTTGAGAACACAGGCTCTCATCTGTTGTATACGTTCTACTTGAATGTAATGTATAATAAAACTCTGTGATGACGCTGCACTAGAAATACTAAATGGAGGTGTGATCTTGCATGGGGACTCTGTTAAGGGGGAGAAGTAAAAATGAGATGCCTGCAGTATCAGACTAAGATCCCAGTTGTGTATATTAGCTATTCTTACAAATTGAGTGTGTGTTTTTTTTGTTTTTTTTTTTTCTGAGCTTTGAATTGGAACCATTTTGGTTTGTTTGCCTGTTACTGTGTAACTTACTGCCTTTTGCCAATATATCCCACAGTAAAACTCTCAGAGCCTTATGGTCCAGTGGCTGTTCAGTGTACTGTTACATGGGATTAGTATTCAAATAATGTGTTATGTCTACAAGACAGAGTATTTAGTACCGATAGAGGTTGAGAATATTCTGCATTACCTTCTGGATTAGTTTTGCTTATGTAGTTTAATTTGTCATTGTTGTAAACAGTTATGTAATCTGTTAATTATACATACCTAACCAATGTTTTTTCTATGCTATCCAATAGTGTTCACTTTGGGCCTGTATTTAGTGCTGTACTTTATCTAACACCCAGTAAAGTTATGTTATTTAGTAGATTTTTAAGGTGTAGACTCTACCAAAATATTTTGAAGACAATAATTGGTGATTCCCCGCTCTTCTGAATTCAGCATCAGTGTTTTCTTTCCATTATGCATATACTAAGGTGTGAAATATTATACTTTGTTTTTGAGGTCAGGAGTGTAGGACAAGTTTCTGGAAGCTTACATTTGAAAACAAGGTTCAGTTCATCCTTGTTCTTTAAAAATACTCACTCATGTAGCAGAGGTTTGTTTGTCTTTAAAAATGCTGATACAACAGCTGAAACACAGATGGCTCAGTAGTTCAGTTTATTTAGCAGTTTTTTTTAAATCAGTCTTTGGATTGAGACAAAAGGACTTTAGATTGCATTTCATTATAGTGGGTGGGTTGGGTACTTGTTTATCATTGTGATTAAACCTACAAAGTGGACTCGCATAAGTACCTTTTTGTTGTCTTAAATTCACAGAACTGCAATAAATCTTGCTGGGTTTTTGGTTGTAGCCATGTTGGTCTAAAGACACAGGCAGGCAAGGTTCTTTGAGTAGACATGATGGTCTAATAAAAGATATCACATCTACTCAAAGAACCTTGCCTGCCAGTGTAATAAATCTTAGCATTTGTGTTGTACTTTGAAAGCCCTTGTAATGCTTGGTGGCATGGGCAAGTGATTTATTTAACTTGCCTTAAGTTTCCTTAGGCAGTGAGTCCTGGAACTAGAATTGGAATGTGAGGCTGGTGCAAGAAAACAGGCACATATTTAATGTAACTGAGCATTGCATGACAGTAAAAATCCTGGTCTATGAGTACTTACCCTGTTTTGACTACCAAAAGTGCTGTATTGTTATTGCTGAATTGCTTTCACACAGTGTTCCTTAATGTATTCTAGGCGTTTCTGGCTTCTGCTCTTTTGCTCAGTTTTCTGGATGGCTCTGTCTTCCCTGACTTCATTATGGAAAGTAATAGGGCAATAAAGTTCTGGATCTAGTCAGATTAGAATGTCGCTCACTGCTGGTGTTTATATGAACCCTTCTCCTGCCAAAAGTGCATTTCTGGGCCCTGCATCTTTGATGTCTTTCCCTTGACAGTCTGCTCAACTTTTCTAAGCTTGCCTTCAGAAGTCCTGTTCCTTAAGGTAGAAGTAATTTGTCCTTTTTTTCCCCTGCTCCAAGATGTAGGAGAAAAGAAGCCAGAGAGCCAGTCCTAGGTATTCCATGAGGTGTACAGGGAGGAAAGACAAAATAGCTTAGTGGAAGACAAAGCAAACTCTCAGTGTTCCTCAAACTTTCAAGATGGAACAGAAAACAAAATGGTGTTGGCAAGAATCAGGTTATTATTTACTCCCTTGCCACTACCCTCCCTCCCTTCAAATACACAGCAATTAGGAAAGGAATGAAAACTGACTTTCTTTTAGCAGTCACTTTGTTTTTTTCAGTGATTCTATAAGTAGTGCATTGGTGTCTTCTGCAGCTTTAGGAGAGAGGCCTGCATTAGTCTTGTTTAATCTAAACCTTCAAAACAGTTGATGTGTAACTATTAACGTAGAACTGTTTTTAAATGGAAGATTTCGATTCTGCACAGGGTTATGGCAGTTGCCATGGAAAACTTCCTACTCAGTTCTAGAATAACGAAGATGTGTCTTAACTCTGACTTAATCCACAATAATCAATATGATATGTAATTGAAGAAATCTGGCTTACTGTTCCAAATGGTGAGAAATGATGCGTAAGTAATAGAACACTAGATCTTTAACTTCTTCAAAGACAGCATATCCTACTTTGGAATACAGTAGCTATTCAGATTGATCTAGTGTGCTTTTAACTGAGGAGAGACCCCTGCCCTAATGCTGTGCAGGCTGTTCAGGGGCAGATGATGGTCTGGGACCATGGATGTTCTCCTAGCAAGTGCCCATGAGGTGGTTTGACACTTGATCCTTGTGAATAGCAGAACATCAAAAGGTCAGCAGCAGCTGATTTACCTGAATACTTTGAAAACTATATATATATATATATATTTTTTGTTGTTGTTGTTGTTGTTGTTGTTTTTATTTTATTTTTTTTAATGGAAATACAGCTTTAGAATGTGAGTGGAATGAAACCATTATGAGTTTTACAAGATTACTGCTCCTTCCCCCACTCACCCCACTCACATTCTGAAGGGACAGTTACTAATATGTCCCTAGGCTTTTGCCTGTTAGTACAAAATTGCATCAATTAGTGGTGATGCAACCTAAACAATTTTCATTTTTCTTAGTCTTTTTTTATTGCTAATCGAAATGAAAGCAAGGCTGTGAAAATAAGCATTTTTATCTGTGGTGAGCATGAAAGGGTGTGAATTCATACTCAGTTGTACACTGCTGTGGCACTAGTATTTCAGCTGTTTTCCTATTCATATCAAGGTAACCTCATTGTTTTGTGGAGGAAGTAGCGGATGAGGCGTTCTTCAAACAGCTAGTGGAAAATTCACTCATTACAGGCCAGGGTTCTCATGGGGCATGTCAGTCACCCTAACATCTGCTGGGAGGTCAATACAGCAGTGCGCAGGCAATCTAGAAAGTTTGGACAGTGTTGAGGACAACTTTGTCATGCAAATGCTGGAGTGGCCAGTGAGACATCATGCTCTTCTTGACCTGCTGTTCACAAATGGAGAAGAATTGGTGAGGAATGTGCAGCAGACACCACAAAATGATTGAGTTCAGGATCCTGAGGAAAGGAAGGCTGGAGAGTAAGGACCCTGGACTTCAGAAAAGCAGGCTTTCACTCACAGGGAACTCATGGGCAGGATCCTCTGGGAAACCAGTTTGAGGGGGAGAGGAGTCCAGGCGAGCTGGCTGTACTTTAAAGAAGCCTTACTGAGTGCAGGAACAAACCATCCCGATATGCAGGACAATTAGCAAGTATGGCAGAAGACCAGCTTGGCTTAGCAGGGAACTCCTCAGTAATTGAAATCACAAAAGTGAAGTTTACAAGAGGTGGACAAACTTGGACAAACAACTGGGAGGAGTATAAGAATGCTTGGGCATGCAGGGATGCAGTCAGAAAGACCAAAGGACAATTAGAGTTGCAGCTAGCAAAGGTAACAAGAAGGGTTTCTACAAGTATGTCAGCAACAAGAGGAAGATCAAAGAAAGTGTGGGTCCCTTGCTGAATGGAGGAGACAACCTAGTGACAGAGGATGCAGAAAAGGTTGAAGTACTCAGTGCCTTTTTTGCCTCAGTCTTCACCTCCTCCTCAAACTGTGCTAGCAGGTGCAGTAGACTGGGAGCTGACCTTACCTGTGAAGAGCCACCAGTGTTGAAAGAACAGGTTAGGGACAATTTAGTAAAGCTGGATATTATACCAATCCATAAGGCAGGATGGAATGCACCCGAGGGTGCTGAAGGAGTTGGCTGATGCGATTGCAGAACCACTAGCTATTATCTTTGAAAACTTATGGCTATCAGGAGAGGTCCTGCATGATAGGAAAAGGGCAAACATAGTGCTCATATTTAAGAAAGTGGGGGGGGGGGGGAAGAGGATCGAGGGACCTACAGACCAGTCAGGCTCACCTTGGTCCCCAGAAATATCGTAGAGCACATCCTCAAGGAATCCATTTCTAAGCACTTGGAGGAGAAGGTGGTGATTAGGAACAATCAGCATGGATTCCCCAAGGGCAAATTATGCCTGACCAACCTGATTGATTTCTGTGATGAGAGACTGCTTCTGTGGGTATGGGGAGACCAGTAGATGCAATATACTTTGGCTTTTGATACAGTCTCCAACAACATTCTTGCAGGCAAGCTAAGGAAGAATGGGCTGGATGAATGGACTATGAGGTGGATAGAAAACTGGCTGGAGCATTGGGCTCTGAGGGTAGTAATCAATGGCTCAATGTCTAGTTGGCAGCTGGTATCAAGTGGAGTGCCCCAGGGGTTGGTGCCTGGGGCCTGTTTTGTTCCATATCTTCATCAGTGACCTGGAAGACTTCATAGATTTCATAGACATTGGAGTTGGAAGGGACCTTGGAAGATCATCGAGTCCAGCCCCCTGCCCAAGGGGCAGGAAGTCAGCTGGGGTCACAGAATCCCAGCAAGATAAGCATCCAAATTTCTCTTGAAGGCATTCAATGTAGGTGCATGAACCACCTCCAGTGGCAGGCTGTTCCATACCTTGGGGGCTCGGACAGTGAAGAAATTCTTTCTTATGTCCAGCCTGAAACGGTCTTGCTGGAGTTTATAACCATTTGACCTTGTCATCCCTTGGGGTGCTCTGGTGAACAATCGTTCCCCTAGATCCTGATGAACACCCCTTATAAACTTACAGGTGGCCATCAAATCACCCCTGAGCCTGTGCTTTTCCGAGCTAAAGAGTCCCATAGCTCTCAGCCTGTCGTCGTAAGGTCTGTTTTCCTGACCTCTGATCATGTGTGTGGCTCTTCTCTGGACTCTCTCAAGCTTCTCCACATCCCTTTTGAATTGAGGAGCCCAAAACTGGATGCAGTACTCTAGCCACAGCTTCACCAAGGCCGAGTACAACGGAAGAATGATGTCCTGGGATTTGCTTGAGAAGCATCTATGGATGCAAGCCAGCATTTTGCTTGCTTTACTGGCCACAGCATCACATTGAAGGCTCATGTTCATCTTGTGGTTAATCATGACCCCCAAGTCCCTTTCATCTGTAGGCTCGGCAGTGCTACGCTGGCTAGCACTATAAGGACGCTGCAGGTTTTTCCTCCCAAGGTGAAGAACCTTGCATTTTTCGGTGTTGAATACCATCAGGTTCTCATCTGCCCATTTCTTGACCCTGTTCAGGTCAGTCTGGATTGCCCTCTTGTCCTCAGGTGTGGATGCTTTATCCCAGAGTTTGGTATTATCGGCAAACTTGGCCAGTCCGCTTCTGACTCCAATGTCAACGTCATTAATGAAGACGTTGAACAGTATAGGTCCAAGGACAGAGCCTTGGGGGACCCCACTGGTCACAGGACACCATGATGATTGATTTCCGTCAACCACCACCCTCTGGGTCTGACCACGGAGCCAATTCCCCAGCCAGTGGATCGTGGTGGACCCGAGGTCGTAGTTGGCCAGTTTTGCCAAGATGTGATCATGGGATACCTGACTGAAGGCTTTTTTGAAGCCAAGATATATGATGTCAATCTCCTCTCCCTTGTCCAGGTGATGGGTCACCTGGTCGTAAAAGGAGATGAGATTGGTCTAGCAAGACCTACCCGCAACAAACCCATGCTGGCTATCTCTCAGGATGTCGCTGTCCGCCAGTCTGTTGAGAGTGGCCTCTCTTTAATAATCTTTTCTAAGACCTTCCCTGGGATAGAGGTCAGGCTGATGGGCCTGTAGTTTGCCGGATCCACTCTCCTCCCTTTCTTGAACATAGGCACCACATTGGCCTTCTTCCAATCTTCAGGCACTTCACAGAATGCCAGGAGTTCTCAAAGATCCATGCCAGGGCCTGGGCTATGATGCTAGCTAGCTCCTTGAGTACCCTGGGGTGTAAATTGTCAGGGCCAGCTGACTTGAAGGTGTCCAATCTCTCAAGGTGTTCCTTCACGAGGTCAGCATTGATGGAGGGCAGGGAATCTCTCACCCAGGCCTCCCTCATGCAGGCCCCCCTGTCCCATAGTGGGCAGGGGCGTCGCGTGGGACTGATGAAAGACCGACGCAAAGTACCCATTTAATAGGTTGCTTTTTTCCTGGGCGTTTGGTTGTCAGTTGTCCCATCTGGTTTAGCAGGGGTCCAGTGTTGCCCTTGCTTTTCCTCTGGCTCCCCACATATCTCTTTATTGTCCTTGATACTTGTAGCTAGTTGGAGTTCCATCACAACCTTGGCTTTCCTGGTTCACTCCCTGCAGGACTGGACCAGCGGAGAATATTCCTGCTTGGAGGTGGATCCTGTCCTCCATCCTTTGTAGGCCTTTCTTTTTAACTGCAGGAAGTCCGCTAGTTCCCTGGAGAGCCAAGGGGACTGCTGTGCCCTTTTGCTGCCTTTCCTCTGAGACGGAATAGCATTAGCTTGTGCATCGAGGATCATTCCCTTGAGGAGCAACCAGTGTTCCTGAGCTCCCTTCCCCTTGGCGTCGTGGCTCCTTAGGGCCTCACCAACAAGCCTCCTGAGCTTGTCAAAGTCGAGCTTTCCTGCAGTCAAGGACTTCTGTATTGTTTACGGCAGATGGTGAAGGTGATCAGCTCGTGGTCACTGTCACCCAGCTTCCCTTCAATCATTAGGTTGCTGATTAGGTCATCCCTGGTTGCCAGTACCAGGTCGAGCAGTGCTTTACCTCTCGTTGGTCTGTAGACCTCTTGTGTCAGGTAGAGGCCATCCACGCAGGAGAGGAAGCTTTGCGACCACTCGGATTTAGCAAAGCACTCTTTCCGCGAGCTGTCTGGGTAGTTGAAGTCTCCCATGACACAACAATGGACCTGGCGCCATGTGGCCTCAGTCAATTCCCTGGTGAACTCCTAGTCAAGCTCTTGACTTTGGGTGGGAGGTCTGTAGTAGACTCCCACCATTGTCCCCCCCTGTGCCATGTTCCCCACGGATTTTAACCCAGAGGGTCTCCAGCCATCCACCCTGGTCGCCAGTGTCGGCTTGCAGGGATGCATGGCTCTCCTTGACAGAGAGCTATGCCCCCGCTCCTTTTGTCTACTTGATCTCTCCTGTACAGGGTATAGATGTTTATACCTGTGGTCCAGTCATTGGTAGAGTCCCACCAGGTCTCTGTTATCCCTATGACATCATAATTTTTTGCATTAAGCAGGAGGAAAGTTTCTCCTGTTTATTCCCCAAGCTCCTGGCATTTGTGTACAGGCAGGCAAGTGTCCCCTTGGGGGCCCTTGCCTTGCCTACCAGTTGTTCCAGGGCTGGGGCATGGGTGGGCTCCCTTAAATGCCTTGGCCTGCTGGTTTTGCAAGGGTTGCTCAGTGGGCCAGTAGTAGCGGTAGTCCCCCTGTCCCCTGGTGGGCTTAGTTTTAAGGCCTGGTGGAGCAGGTCAGCCAGTCTAGCTGAGAAGAGCCTCCTCCTCCCCAGCGGGGAGAGGTGGAGGCCATCCCTTCCCAGCAGCTCACTGCCTTTCTAACCAAAGAGCAGACTGTGGTCATGGAAGCCAAAGCCTTCCCAATGACACCAGCACCGCAGTCTTTGGTTCACTACCTGGATCCTCCTCTCCCTCCTCAGCCTGTAGCCGGCATAGAGTGAGTGCACCCTGTGCCATCTAGTTGGCAGTTTAGCCGCAGGAGGTCTGCTAGTTCCCTGGAGAGCCAAGGGGGAGAGCTCCAACTAGATGGTATAGAGTGCACCCTCAGCAAGTTTATGGTTGACACCAAGATGGGGGGAGTAGTAGATACGCAGGGTGTGGGGAGGGGAGGGCTAGGATTCAGAGAGACTTAGACAAATTGGAGGATTGGGCCAAAAGAAATCTCATGAAGTTCAATAAGGACAAGTGCAAAGTCCTGCACTTACGATGGAAGAATCCCATGTACCAGTACAGGCTGGGGGCTGACTGGCTAGGCAACAGGTCTGCAGAAAAGGACCTGGGGGTTATAGTGAACAGTAAGATGAGTATGAGCCAACAGTGTGCCCTTGTTGCCAAGAAGGCTAACGGCATACTTGGTAGGCGTGTTGCCAACAGATCAAGAGAAGTGACTATTTCCCTTTGTTCAGCACTAGTGAGGTCACATCTGGAGTACTGTGTTCAGTATTTGGCCCCTCACTACAGAAAGGATGTTGACAAATTGCAGAAAGTCTAGCAGAGGGCAACAAAAAATGGTTCAGGGAGTAGGGCACATGATTTCTGAGGTGAGGGAACTGGGCTTATTTAGTTTAGAGAAGAGAAGACTGAGAGGGGATTCAATAGCAGCCTTCAACTACCTGAAGAGGGGTTCTGAAGAGGATGGAGCTGGACTGCTCTCATTGGTGACAAATGGCAGAACAAGGAGCAATGGTCTCAAGTTGCAACAAGGGAAGTCTGGGTTAGATATTAGGAAGAATTTTCTCACTAGGAGGGTAGTAAAGCACTGGAACAAGTTACCCAGAGAGGTGGTGGAATCTCCATCCTTGGAGACCTCAAGATTTTTAATATGTAAATGATATTTCAGAGTTATATCTAGTATATTTGGATGTGCATAAGTCGCTCAGCAAAATAGTACTGCATCATTAATTATATTTAGCTGAGCCATCTTCAGTTCTCTTCCCTTCCTGGTTCATGGTAGGTCTAAAAGGCATGAAGGCAGAATAACTGATCCAGCACAGGATGGATGGGGTGGGGGTCATCAATGCCAGTGAAGGAATCAGTAATTTAGGCAACCTTTTCTTCCAATAATAGAAGTTTAGCTACTGGAACTATGCACTGAATACTCTATTTTCCATACTGATATCTCATTTATGTGATATCTAAAGAGAATACAGAGAATGGGATTTCAAGAATTTTCGTTGGTTCTAAGTGTTTATAGGTGTCAGAGGAACTAAGCATTCCATCAGAAAGATGGCAGGAGGTATATTCTAGGTTAGGGGTGGGGGTGGCAACCTGTGACCTGCAGGCCAGATCCAGCCTACAAAGAAGCCTAATCAGGCATGGGGATTTGGTGTCAGGGAGCTATATTGTGCTGCCTTTTCCCCTTCTGGGGAGCCTGCTGCTCTGTCAAGCTTTTGCTTCCCTCCCTGCAGAGGGGTTGGGTTAGTCGAGTGCAAGCAGCTGGTGGGTGCAGGGGAGGACAGAGACTTCCAGCCCCCAGCCACAGCCTGGATACACACTCAGGCCCTTGCTGGCAAAAGGCTGCTGATTCGTGTCCTAGAGACAAGTGTATAATTTGCAAGCATTTATCAGCAGTTTTTGTTCTGCTTCGTTCTTCATCTAAGATTTGAGTTCTCAAGAGTTTTCAGGTACCAGTTTTAAATTCAGGAGTCTGAAATTGGTCCTGTTTTCCTTACTACACAGATACAATAGGAAGAAAGAAAAGAAAGATTGGGATTTCTCATGGAACTTGATCACAGTGAAATTTATCTTTAGATTTTTTTTTTCCTGAAACAAGTTTTGCCACCATTGGAAAAGAAGTTTAGTAACATATATTTTTCGCTCCCCTCTTTCCTTTCCTGAGTGTGTTAGTAAAATCATGCTGTTTGTAAAGTAGCAGCGTTTTCCACTAGTGTGCTGGAGATTGGGAATTTACAGACCCTATGTTGCTGGGGAACTTCTGCAGGCTTCAGTGGGTAGGTCTTTGGCACTATATTTGTGATGTGGCACTTTGCCTGCATGGTGGCTGGGCAGCCAGGAGTAAAGGAAGCAGCCTGGGCTCAGAGGTAAGCTTCACAGAAGTGGCTCTCTGCTGCCCACCCATTGCTAACCAGTGGTCTTAGTCGGGTCCTTCCTGTTGCAAGAGCTGAGGGATAAAAACACACTAAACAAACAAACAAAATCTTATAAATGGTTATTAATAAGAAGTTGAAGAGGTAGTGTTTGGCACAATACTAATGCTGGATTATTGTTAGAATTTGAAGATGCACTTCTAAAACTAGAAGTACAGACTTTAGTTGTTCCTGATGGGGTTGGATATTGGTGTTATAGTTCAGGCAAAATTGCAGGTTCAGAAAGGAAAAAAGAAAAAGGGGGAGGAACCCCCCCCGCCCCCCCCAATTCTAAGTCTCTTTAGTAGCACAGGAGTGAAATGCTAGGGGACACGGCTGAAAGGAGGAGATACTATGTTAATACTATTTAATAGTCTAGCAGGAAAGTAATGAACTTTTAAATTTCTGACATCACTAAGTATGCTCATTGTGCCTTTTTGATGGGCTGTTGTCATAGTGCAGGGTAGGGACAAAGCCAATAACATCTCATTCATATTTTATAATTTGAGCTGCAAAATAATCTGAGAACTATATTTAAATTAAAGTTGTTATCCTAATATCCTATTCTGTGAGGTTTTCAGTCATAACAAGTGAAAAATTGATGTTTTCTGGAATTTGTCCATTTTAACTGTTTGGCAAGAGGCAAGGGATTCTTTTAGTGGACCAACTATGTTTGGAAAGTTAGACAACATTTTGAATACAAAACATGCTTGTAAGGCCTGAGCATCTTCTGTAACTGTGTGGAGGTCCTACTGGGTGCATGCTACAGGAATATTCTGATTTTTATACTGCATAAAACAAAAACTAGTTTTAAATATTTATGTAGACAATTATGGCACATTTTTCTAACATGTAATGTCTTTAACTGTAGCACATTGTTAAAGTTCCATACAGGATTCTATTTGTAATGAAGGACTGACTTTATATCTACATTTTTCTTTAGTGTTTTATACATATGTTTCAAAGCATGTTTAACAGTCTTATCTTATGTGGGAAAAGACAGAGACACTTGCTTTTTGGGAACAGCTTTATTAGAAATAGATCAGTGGCTCTTCTTCTCGTGCAGTTTGATTTATGGTCTTATATTGCCGATCACGTGCCTAAAGACTTCTCACTTAAACTTTCTTTTGGAAAAACTAGGGGGGAAACTAGTGCATATGGAAAGTTCTTGGTACTGCAGCCTAGGTGTCATTTGGTTTTGTTGAATTTCCTTGTGTGTTCCAGGCTTACATTCTTGAAGTCAGGGAAAAAAAAAACTTTTATAGTAAACCAGTTGAAAGTGCTTTGCTCTGCTTCCCTAATTTTCCATTTTACAAAAGCAGTATGGATTTAAATGGATATTTTTTTTGTGTAATAGTTGCATTCATTGTATTTTTATTTTTCATGTGTTTTTAAAGATGAGCTGTAAAGATTTTTTTCTAAGGCTAGCCAGTTCTTCAGCTTCAGACTCCCTGTCAAGGAAAAATCCAACTTGACTGTTTCTACAAAACACATTTTTGTGTTCAGACAATTGTTGACATCTAAATCTGGGGGGTGGAAGAGGAGAATTCCCTGGCTTGAGTTCCAGGGTATTAACTGGGCATGTCCTCAGTACACTGTGCTGAAAAACTAAGATTTCAAGAGAGTCAGACTAATCAAAAACTTGGAAGATGGTTCTGGTACAAAGGGGCATGCAAGGTCTGTTGTAAAGGATTAGGCTTTGCCTCAAGGTAGGTGTATATGTCATGATCTAATTCAGCTCTTTTCCAGAGGAGAAGAAAGGCTTAAATGCTTTCTTTCTCCTCCCCTTCCCCCTCCCCCCAACTCTGTGGGAGTCAGTTGGGATTCACTTTAATCATCATTCAGCTATTTCTCTTTGAAGTGGTTTCTCTGCTCCTACAAGATCATTGAAAAGACCTCATTTGGTTTACTAGAGTAATGTTACTGCATTATCCTCAAATTCAAGAGTTGTTTCTATTAATTTACAACAGTAATCCTCAACTCTTGCTGGCTTACATACAGCAAAACTGACCAAGCAACATGCTGCAGACATTGTCTTTGCTTTTCCTACTAATATGAATAAATTTGTGTCAGAAATAAAAAGTTTTCTGTGGCCATGAGTAGTGTCAGAGTGTGTTGTCTGAGGCAAATTTTTGGGGACCATTGATCCAGAGAAATATCTTGAAGCTTCACTTCAGTGTTGGCTTGTCTATAGAATGCATGCTCACTGTGTTTTGTATTTAATTCTTAGAGCAGATTTCTGGAAGCAGAAGTGTACTAACAGTATTCTTGCCAACTGTTTCCATATAACCGTCATCACAACCTGTCTAGAGAAGCTTCAAAGGCTTCATTTCCTGCAGGAAATTAAATCCTAGGCGATTTATACTTAGGAAGAAGTTTTACTTGCCACAGAGAATTCGCAGCTCAAAACAATGTTTTATACGAATCTTAAAGAAGAACAGATAGCCCAGCCAATCTTAACTTCTAGCATTTTTATATCCTTATGTAAGATAGTTGGAAACACGAAGTACAAGCCTAGCTCTGAATTTCATATCTTTCTTTGTACTGTCCTAAGAGTTTGCTTGCTTAACCACCTGTATTCTTTATATCCTTCCTCTGGATCTCTTCCTGAGGATTGCAGGACAGAAATGAGGACTGATTGGCTTGAGGTGGTTGCTGCTGCTGCTTCTAAAATTTTTCATAGAAATGCAAGACTTTAAGCTAGGGATGGCCAAAATTATGGCCCGCGGGCTGGATCTGGCTCACCAACCTATGCTTGTCCCACAGCCCTCCACATGGGGCCAGACGCTGCCGGCACTGCACTCTGGCCAGCGTGTACAGCTGCCCGGTAGAGCTGTTCCTAGTGTGGCTGCAGCCACCTAGCTACTGCTTGCTCCTCTCACCTCCCGTGGTGATGGTGTCTCCTTCTCTTCCTCTTGCCCTTAGTGTGCTGCTTTGAGTGAGGGGGAAGCTTCAGCCAGATGGCTCCTGCCCCAGGGCATGGGGCTCTGGCTCCAGACCCTGGCCACCTTCCACCCACTTCGCCCTCCTGGCGCAGTGTCGGTGGCCGGTGGCCTGGAGCTGGAGCCACTTGGTTGGAGCTTCCCTGACCACCCCAGAGTGGCGCACCAGAGGTGGGAGCAAGAGGAACCTCTGGAGGTGGGAGGTTGCTGAGTAGTACCCAGGTAGCTGTAGCCACACCAGGAGCAGTCCCACCGGGAGGTGTGCAGGCCAAAGTTCTGTGCAGGCTGCTTCAGGCAGGAGCAAGTGGGGCATTGCCCCGTGTGAAGGGGCAGCATGGGATGGGAGAGGGTGCAAACCATACCAGCACCACCTGGGTGAGCTCATGTGCCAACTTTCTTTTGAGCTATCATGCAATTACCTCCATATATGCTACTCAGAACAACAAAACCCCACATGAAACGGGAGAAAAATTATTTTTGAAATGTGTTTTATAGTAGATGTATGATTTTAATATGCAATTTGTTTTTTTATCTATAACTTGTTAAAATGATAACTTCTCAAAGATTGTGTGTGCTGCCCTTGACAGCTTACCAGAACTCCTTAGGTGACCCTCCAGCTCTAATTGCCCATCCCTGCTTTAAGCTGTGGCTAAAAATTTAGCATCTTCTCATTGAGCTGCGTACAAGGGTGGTCACTACATGAGAAGTTGCTTAATACACTACTTCTGCCAGTTTTAGAATCTAAAATGTTCATGTTGTTGCTAAGTGACAATGAGTGGGCTTTATCTTGGTGGTTGAGAGGAGGAGGAGGAGGGGAGGAAAGCAGGGAGGAAGAAATACAATAGACGAGCAGAAGTACGTATTCTTCACCTGGGTTGTTATTTTTATAATTTCTTTGTTTATTTTCAACAAACTTGGGTTAAAAATATTGTTTATTTTTAAAGAAAACAGTACAACATATTTAACATTTAATGTGGAGCGACACTTCAAATTATATCCAAATGAATGGTCTTTTATTATAGAACTTCTTTGTACCTGATAGTGTTTTAACAGTGAAAAATGCAAGGTTCTGCACCTTGGGAGGAAAAACCTGCAGCATATTTATAGGCTTGGCAGTGCTACGCTGACTAGCACTACAGATGAGAGGGGCTTGGGAGTCAGGATTGACCACAAGATGAACATGAGCCTTCAATGGGATGCTGCTGCTAGTAAAGCAAGCAAAATGCTGGCTTGCATCCACAGATGCTTCTCAAGCAAATCCCAGGACGTCGTTCTCCTGTTGTACTTGGCCTTGGTGAGACCAGAGCTGGAGTACTGCATCCAATTTTGGGCTCCACAATTCAAAAAGGATGTGGAGAAGCTTGAGAGAGTCCAGAGGAGAGCCACATGCATGATCAGAGGTCAGGAAAACAGACCTTATGATGACAAGCTGAGAGCCATGGGACTCTTCAGCCTGGAAAAGCACAGGCTCAGGGGCACCCTGATGGCCACCTATAAGTTTATCAGGGATGTTCACCAGGATCTGGGGGAACGTTTGTTCACCAGAGAGCCCCAAGGGATGACAAGGTCGAACAGTTATAAACTCCAGCTGGACCGTTTCAGGCTGGACATGAGGAACAACTTCTTTACTGTCCAAGCCTCCAAGGTCTAAAATAGCCTGCTGCCAGAGGTGGTTCAAGCACCTACTTTGAATGCCTTCAAGAGAAACCTGGATGTTTTTCTTGCTGGGATCCTATGACCCCAGCTGTCTTCCTGCCCCTAGGGCAGGGGGCTGGACTCGATGACCTTCCGAGGTCCCTTCCAGCTCGGATATCTATGAAATGTCTGTGGTGTTTCCTGTTAGCACCAGTACATACAGCCGTCTTCAACTACCAACTCTGGAGCAAGCCACATATAACTGTCCGTGTAAAAAGCATTGTTCCCTTAAATAGTCACTGGAAGCCCCAAAAAGGGTCAAGTGAAAAATAACCCACCTATAATTTTCTTTGAGTGGTATCCGGTGATTTTTTTGGAAGGTTTTCAAGTAGATGGGGGGGGCCAGCCATTCTCAAGTTATAAGCATACAGATGTACACTTCATTTTACATTTTTATAAAATGGAGATATATATATAGATGCCAATTCTTTTCTAAAAATTATTTTATTCTATACTAGAAAAAACAAACACTTCGTTGTCTAAATAAGCACTTGGTATATTTGATATACAGAGTTTGTTAATTATGAGAAGGGTGGTAGCTATGAACATTTTACATGCTTATGTTTTGAAGAAGTGCAGGAACAGATATCTCCTGTTTTGAGTTAGTTTAGTAGTCCCTTGGAAGGCTTGGACTTATAACTTTTTATTGTTTTGTTTTGTGCATCCATGCTGTTGGATTTAGCTCATTAAATAACATCACTGAAGAAAATCTAATGATTGATTTTTTTTTCTTTGTTTTGCTTTTTTTTTTTAAGGGTGAAGATGTCAACCGGACATTGGAAGGTGGGAGGAAACCCCTTCACTATGCAGCAGATTGTGGACAGCTTGAGATTCTGGAATTTCTGCTATTAAAAGGAGCTGATATCAATGTATGTAGTTAAATTACAGGTGCACAATAAACTGATTTTTTTTCTTTTTTCCTGTCATATAATAAGGTTGGTGTTCTGTAGCCATGATGGCTCTGGAGATGTATGAAGCTGAGTTTTTTGTGGTATCTTTTTATTGGACTAACTGTATAGTTGGGAGAGAAGTATAAGCTTTCGGGCATAAAGCACTCTTCACATCTGAGGAGCTTAATTTGTGTCTGCGTCTCTCAGATCTGAAGAAGGGTGCATTGTACCCAAAAGCTTATCAGATTTTTTTTTTCTTTCCCAACTATACAGTTAGACTAATAAAAGATATCACAAAAAAATTTTTGTTTTGTGTAATTGGTTAGTGTAAATATGGAAAGGTTGTGTTAGTCAGACTGAGACTGATGTCTCAAATGAACTGTTGGTAGGCTTTTTTACAATATTGGCACCACAAAACTGGAATTTTCTTAAACCCAGCTATTATAGAGAGAAGTTGAGCCAAGAAAGTTTTCCTCAAAATTATCAGTCTGCAACAGTTACTGTTTGACATTATTATAAGTCCCAATATCTTTTTTTTCCCTTCTCTTCTAGCTTGTTGAAATATCATAATATTTCAGGGAGATTAAAAACTTGGCTAACTTCATTGTAATAAACATTGAAATGACTAGGATGAAGAATTTTAACATTATTAACTTGTATGTTAAGTAAAATGTCCCTTTCTCGCTTTTAGGCTCCAGATAAACATAATATCACACCACTCCTATCTGCAGTCTATGAGGGCCATGTTTCCTGTGTGAAATTGCTCCTCTCGAAGGTGAGACATGCGTTTTACCCAACCCTTGATCTTACAATGACTTAACTATTAATAGAGATGGTACTTTGACTTTGGTCAAATATAAGTGGGTTCAAAATGAGTGAGTAAATCATGTAATCAGACCAGAAATTGGTGACCTCAGGATTGTTGTTCTTGGGCAGAAAAATTTAAAAAACTCATTTGAATAGGACATTGTGGAATGAGAAATCATCTGCAAACTAGACTGTAAGGTATGGCTTTAGCAGGAATGCAGATTCTTATTTCATTAGCTGGGCTAGCTTTTGTGACATCTTTGTGTTCCTATCAGTTCTTTGCTTGCATGCCTCATTATACTCCCCACCTCCTCCATCCTGCTTTCCCACTTATTGATTCTAATTACTCAATCTACTTTTTAAACTCTGCTCTGTCCTGTCCTTTCACAGCATCTGATGAAGTGAACTTGGGTTCATGAAAGCTTGTGTACATGCTTGCTCACTCTCACAGAGTGTCAGTCTATAAAGGAACGTATCAACTTTGTCACTGGCTATCTTTCACTTATATAGAAAATGAGGCAGAAGGTAGTGAAGGGATTCAAGAACGTGGCAAGCATGCTAGTAGTTGTTGAATGGCACTGGGCAGGTATGACCTGCCAAATGGAGATAACCCATAGTTATTCTGGCAGACCACTCATCAAACCAGTTATTGATGCCTCCACTGTGGTCTCGCCAGATATTGGGTGACATGATCTCTTGCAAAGTTGAAGTAAGGCAGGGTAGATGGGTACCTTTTTATAGGCTAACTGAATAAGCTATGTATAAGGAGCATAAACTTTCCTGAGCTCTAGATCACTTCATCAGATGCTGTGAAAGGACAGCACAGGGCAGTATATAAAGAAGAATGAGTGATTTGAATACAAAAAGTAGGGAGAAGTTATATCTACCCTGTCTTATGCCTGACTTCAGACTAACATGGCAGACTCTCTGTTCTTGCAAAGCTCCTTGGCTCTGTGCCTCCCCAGTTTTAATCTAATGAGCAAAGACTAAAGGCCCTTCATCTGTTTGTGGTTGTAGAGCCAAGGGCTCTGATGCATTCCTGAGGCTGAGTGCTGATCAGTTGACTGGACTGCAAACCAGATGTGCTGGGTACCTGCTTTGCTACTTGTCAATGCTGGGGAATCCTTAGGTCATGATTTCCCTCTTTTTCATTCCCCACCCCTTGTCCCAGAGTCAAGCCTCCTGCTATGCATGTGTAACATGTCAGTAGGAGTGATTTGTTGCGATCACAGATCATATGCCATCACAACTTTAACTGAACTTCTGCCAGGGGTCTGAGATCCCGCTTCTGTGTAAACTGGACACTGCTTTGAAGTTTCCCATGGTTAATGTGCAAGTAGCCAACATCAAAGAGAAGTTACTACAGTAACAAGAATTCTTTAGATGAATGTTATACATGCACATGAGAGATTTGCAGAAGACGTGTGCATGCGTTGGCTGTGGAAGAGAGAGAGAACCAGCTGTGCACATGGAAATTTACCTACTGCGCATGTGTTGGCTGTGGGGGATGCGCAGTTTGCAAGCTTCTAAAATAGTTATGCTGCGGAATTTTGCTGTGGCAATGAGCTCTTAAGTATGACTATGGGGAATGCCTTAACAGGTGTGCTGCAGAAAATTTTTATGAATGTAAGTGTGCCTTGGGCTGTAATAAGTTGGAAACACTGGTGTAGAAGAAATGTATAAGTATATATCTACCGTCTACTTCTATCACATGTGGGTGGTTTGTTTGTTTTTTTTGTTTTGTTTTGCAAGGCTTCACGGTGTCCAAATTACAGGTACTATCCTTGATTAGACTCAGACTACTCTAATGTAGCATTCCTTTATTAAGAAAATTCAGTTTTCGTTGCAGAAGTCTCAGATATTACGCATAAGAAATTCAACGTAGATTGAAGCCCATATGTGTAATATAGATTACACGTTTACAAAAAGCAACTAGAGTGTCATGACCCAAAGGTCTGATTTTTGTGTGCGCTTCGGCACTAGAATTATCCCTGTGGGATTAGAGCTTCATTGCACGGTGGAGTTTTGCTGCACAGAGAACCCGTGTGCAAGGAAGAGAGTTCCCGCCACTTTGCAGCTGTCTTTGCAGGGTGCATTTTCTTTGCAACACAGAAATGCACGGTGCAAAGAGTTCCCGCTCTTCGAATGCAAATTTGTTTCCTGCTATTGGCTAGTTCTAAATTATTCCCACGTGGCGGCTAGTGATTGGCCTGCTAGCTGTATAAGAGGCTTGAGCAGTTTCCGCCCAAGCCGAAGAGGACTCCACATCCATCTCATGGGGACTCTGGGTGCGCGGCAGGGTAATAGAAACCCTGTGTGTTATTCAGAGGAGTTTGGCGGCCTGATCCACCGCCCACCTCTTCCCGTCTTCGAGCGGTAACCTTTTATAAGACGTATCGACGAGTTTTGAGGCGCGCTTGTCCTGGACATCTGGAGTTCTGTCTGTGTGGAGCCTAGCAAACTCCACGTAACTGTTCGTGTTTTCTGTTTGTAACCGCAACTCAAGCAAGTTTTCAGCCTGCGCTGCGACCATCTCGGTGTAAGTAAACAATCTTAAAATCAACCGTTACGTGTCTGTGCCTAATTCTAGCTTGGCGCCTGCCCTCTCCGACCTGGCATGCCCGGGCTGCCGGCCACAGCCCGCGTGCAGCGCGACAAAGGGCCGCGGGTTCGCACCCGGCCCGCACAGAGAGCAGGTACTTAATTATTCAACTTTTCTATCAACTATCAGAACCAAATTCTTTAGGAATATTAGTACTACTACAGAAGTCTTGTTTTCTTACAAAATAAAGAAACTCATTGGCAATCGATACATGAATTAAACAAATTTTAGTCTGGCAGAAGACCGAATGTCAAGTATCAAGTTCTGGCAAGCCTTCATTCTGTCCCTGCATACCTGCAAGAGACGGACATAATTTATACAATATTGAATCATAGAAAATTAGGGTTGAAAGGAACCTTAGGAGGCCATGTACTCAAACTCCCTGCTCAAAGTAGAACCAGCCCCAACTAGATCATCCCAGCCAAAGCTTTGTCTACTTGTGTCTTAACCTCCAAGGATGGAGAGTCCACAACCTCTCTGGGTAACCTGTTCTAGTGCTTTACTACCCTCCTACTGAGAGAGTTCCTCCTAATATCTAACCTAAACTTCCCTTGCTGTAACTTGAGACCATTGCTCCTTTCTCTATCATCTGCCACCACGAGAACAGTCTAGCTCCATCGTCTTTGGAACCACCCTTCAGGTAGTTGAAGGCTGCTATTAAATCCCCCGTCTTTTCTCCAGACTAAATAAGCCCAGTTGTCTCAGCCTCTCCAGAAGTCGTGTGCCCCAGCCCCTGAACCACTTTTGTGGCTTTTGCCCTCCACTGCTCGCTCTCTCGCTCTTTTGCATTTGTCCACATCCTTGCTCTAGTGGCAGGCCCAAAACTGGACACAGCAGGAAGGACCTGGTGTGGCAGGGAGCACCACTCCACCATGACTGCCAAACTGAGGTGCCCTCTGCCTACCTGGCAGCAGCAGGGGCAGAACTCCATGCTGCTGCTGTTGCACATCACTTTTGTAGCTATGGTGGCATGGTGCTCCCTCCTGTCAGGTGGTGTGGAAATCTTGGGGGGGGGAGGGGACACCAGTCCCCTCTGCTGTCACCTTGGCCCCCCGTCTCCCTCTGCTGCATTGCCTCTGTCACATTGACAGTGCCCCCCCCCCCAACTCATTGCTTGTGCCCCCTAGATTCCTGTTTTATCTCAGCCCTTCCACTGATGTTGCGATCCTATTTTGCATCGCGACTCAGTTTGGGAACTGCTGTGCTAGGGCTCCATATCTGTTCTCCAGGCATACTACTGCAGGTGGAAATGAAGTTTTCTCCTTGCTGCCAGAGGTCACAAGATTCCACCTTCCTGGGAATCCATGTCCTCTCCCTTCTCTAGTGCTGTCTTTGGCAGGTCTTCTTCCACAGTCTGAGGTCTCCTTCAGCACTGAATCACTAAAGTCTTCATGGTGGAGGATGCTTCAAAGCCTTACTACCTCCTGCATCTCTTGCCTGCTCTCTGAGGGACACTGAGGAGGCAGCAGTCACATCGCAGGTACACTCCCACCTGACTGTCATCAGAAGGAACCTGCAGGCCACAGTCTCCACAGCACCAAACCAGGACCTGGGTGGAAGCCTTGACTGTGAGCAGTCCTGCCTGGACAGACACCCCACAGATGCAGACAGAGGCGGTGGTAGTGGTTCTGGCATTGAAACATACTTCAGTCCTTTCTCTGGGTCTCTTGATCTGTCGACTCTCTTGCTGCCCTTTTCCCAGGCAGACCTTCCCTAGCAAGCTTGCCTGTAAGCTGGCCTGGTCCCAAAAGGTTCCTTTTTCTCTGCTTCCTCTCACCAAGCTTAAAGGCTCCCTTTCAAACTGCTTGCCCTGTTTGCTGCCCCATGTCACTCACTCTCAGGTTGCTCGTTTTGCTTGTCTGTACTTAAAATGATCCTTGCTTGTTACCCATAAGATGTATTGATGTGAAATTTTGGTGATCTTTACACTGCCATCACAACAAAAATGTACTTGAGCTTGTCTAAAGATTTTTTTTTTTTTCCCCCTTGTTAGAAAGGTTTGAAAATCCCGCTCTTACTGGAGGCAAAAATGGTCTGAAATTGATAGTGCTGTGTGTGTGTGAGCTTCTCTCTAGGACATTTAGTGTAGGTACTATTTGGGGAGTATTTCTTGCATTTTAAAATAAAAACTCGGTAGCTGCTGATGACTAAATTTTTAACATGTAAATAAGTGGAGAAATAAAAAGGAAAAAAATCTGGGGTACTGTTTGATTATGTAATCACTGGAGGTAGAACTGAGATTTGAGAAGAGCTAGTTAATTATAGGTCAGCCAGAGCAGGAAATAAGTTAGCCTTATTCTTTTTTATTCAAATTAATAATCTTGGCAAAAAGTAGATTATGCTGAAATAAGAGTTTTTACCATCTTTTTGGAGGATTATTTAAATTAATTGATCCAAAACAACCTGGCTAACAGTACAGAAACTGCTATAATGTATTCTCAGTCTTGTTGTCTGGGCATCAGAATTTTTAACTATATGTATGGAAACAGCCTGTTAGATTTATTTATTTATTTATTTATTTATTTATTTATTTATTTATTTTTGCTTTATTCATTAAACTTGCTTTAGCAGAAATACTCAAATATATTTCAGGTGTCCAAAGAGGATGACAGCTTTATACAACAAGAACTTTTAGTAAAGTATGCACATACATTTTTGCATTCGTTAATCAGAGTTGTCCAGCTGATGACTCTCGGGTCATATGCTTCCCACCTTCCCCCAACCAGTCCAGGCACTGTTCTCCTGCAATTTCTGGGTTCCCCTTCTACCTTCCCCGGGGGCTGGCAGCAAAAGTTGGGTGTAGCAGTACAGCCTGCAGGCCTAAAGGATTCTGTAGGCATGGGGACTTGTGAGTGACTCAAGGTGCCAGTAGGGTAGGTGGGGCATAGGAGAGGACCCCATGACATGGTGCCAGGGTATTGGCATGGTGAGGGGCGAGCATAGCATGTAGGCCCTGACCACTCAGAAGTTGGACAGCCCTACATTAGAGTGACAATTTTTAAGCTTATTTAAACCACTTTTCAGATTTTTCAATTTAAACAAAACTATCCCGAATTAGAGGTATATTAACATTAACTTCAGATGTTTATGGGGGGGTGGACACTCAGTTACACAGTCATGTGAGTAGTTCTGTTTTAAGATTGTAAAGTACCTGCTTGTGGCCACTTGTTTGTTTTGAATTAGTACCCACGGAGTGGTAGTTGCTCTTCAAAAGCTCAAGTGTGGGACTGTCTTTCTTGCAAGTTAAAGTTGAAAGCATTTGCAGGATCAAAGTATTAATTATTTGTACGTTCAGTCGCTTCATCTTAGAGTAGTACCTGAAGGCTTTAATTAGTATCAGAGTCCTACTGATTACTGTACAGACGTCTAAAAAGTTTCTGTCCTGGAGAGTTTTAGTTATGATTGAATGTAAGACACAACAACTGAATACAAGATCAAAGGAAGCAATTCAGAATATAGGACTTTACTGGAAATGTTCCTTACCCATCAGTATTGGGTCTTTCAAAAGTTAAATCTTTATAGTTTTCCATAAAGATTAAAGATTTTTTTGGCTGATACCGATGGCCAATTAGCTGATATGCAGCCTGGAAGCTTGGAGAGCAGTGTCTGGCCAGTAAGTCGGTTGGAGGAGGGGCATGGGAGGGGCAGCTCAAAGACCCCATGGTGAGGGAGGGAGTGGGACTGGGCACAGGGTGGAGCCACGGTCAGCTCACCTGGAGGAGTGGGGCGGGGGCGGCTCCCCACTGCTGCATGCACCCCTGGGGAAGACATGGGGGTTATGTGCCCTTCAGGTTTGTGCGTAAGGTGAGGGCAGGCTGCCTGCTGCGAGCTCAGAGCCAGCTGCACTAGCCTTTTCCAGCAGGGGGAGCTAGGCTGTGGCTGTGCTCAGGGCAGACGACAGCAGTGCTGGAAGAGTGGTCATGGGGTGGGAGGCTACGGGGAATTTTGGTGTGGCTGTAGCCCACCCCCTGACCCCGCTTCCTAGCGCCACCTGCCCCACCTTCACCCACCCCGAGCACAGCCCCTGAGCTTGCAGCCGGCAGCCTGTCCTTGCCCCACACACACATCCAGGGGGTACCTGCCCCCCCTGCTTCCCCCAGGGGTATGTGCAGCAGTGGAGAACCCTCAGCTGCCTGTGGCTCTGTCCTCTGCCCTGCCCTGGCTGGGCAGTGCTTGCCTCTGCCCCAACTCCACCCCCACTCCTTCACCACAGGGGGCCTCGATCTGCCCTGCCCATGACCCTTCCCTCCCACAGACTTACTGGCCAGGCGCTGTTCTCCAAGCTGCCAGGTTGCATCCATGGCTGTGTGCGTGCTGTGGCTGCATGAAGGCACGCAGCATTTATCAGTGACACTATTGGGTGTACTGGCCAAGAAAAGCCTACTGCCGATTTTTTGTTTGTTTGTTTTTTGTTTTTTTTAATGTCAATTTTCCTTTTATTGGTGCTGATCCAATATATCAGTGCACCTCTATTTTGTAGTATAAGAAACCATAGCCAAGTCTTCTGTCAGCTAAGAAGGTAACACTAATGCAGTGAATGTTTAGTTATCCATTTCAGGTATTTTTAGGTGTTGAACATCATTCAGAAGTGCTTAGTCCCATTATTAATGCGTTTCTCCTTGCAGCACCCCTGAGAAGAGTGTTTTTCCTGTTTTTGTAGATGAGGGACTGAGGCTTTGAGCTTAAAGATGAAACTTAAATAGGCCTACTTAAATGGAAAAAAGATGCTATTTAATACCGGAAGTTGTGTAGAATTTTCTAAAGATTAACAACTTGCATTGCAGATACCTAAATGTCAATAGAATATTATGGGTCACACAGGAAGTCAGCAAAACTAACGGACACTACCAGTAGCTACTAAATTAAAGGCTAATGCCTTTATTGACATGACAACATTTCCTTTGTAAAAGCTGCAATTCAGATGGGAGTCCATTTATTTCTTTAACTATTTGTGTACTTGCAAGTGCATTTGCACCTTTTCTACCCAACTTGTAGACTTAAGTTAGTAGTTTTGTGGTATTTTTTTAAAGGAGTGCTGTAAATACTCTCTACCTGCCCTTGTGCTACTAATTGAGGGCATGAAGGTATGCAACTGCCTCAAATTGCCTTCATTTTTTTGTAAACACCTGTGCTGTGGGTGGGAACTTCACAAAATCAAGAAAACATGGGGTCCTTTCTTGAATGAGTTTTAGTTCAAGAGTCCCTGCCACCATTTTTAAGCACAGGGATGCTGATACATGAGATGATGCGGCACTTTAGAGAAGCTCTGACAGCCACTCTAAAGTGCCACCCCCACCCCCCTCTCCGGAGCATGTATACAACTTGCCTGTGCCAGTTGCATCATGTGGGGCCCTAGAGGTGCCTGTGACTGGCTGTACAGAGCCCTCTGCCCAGGGCAGGGCCACAGGACCATTCCAGGCCTGGAAAAACAGGGCCATTCCTTCCCCCATAGTTGGGCCCCAGGTCCTAGGAGCTGGACTCCAGCAGGGAGGTCCTCTTCCCCTCATGGTGTTGCTGCTGCCAGGGGCTGGACAAGCCCCTGCATCCTGCAGGAGAGGCTGAATGGACCTGCCCCAAGGAGGGCAGGATCCAGCTGGGCTGAAGGGTTGGGGGAGGGCTTTTGCACACAGCAGGGTGGTATGGCTGCCTTGGTCCCTACCAGGCTGGATTCTTGGGCACTGTGGGCTGAGGTATGCTGGGCCGGGCAGCTCTGCCCACCCCGCCTCTCTTCAATAATGCCTCTGCAGCACCTGCTGCCTTCTACAGCACGTGCTTCAGCCCCAGCCCGCAGTCTGCATCGCAGCAGTGTCTGACACTCTGTGCCAGCTGGTCTGCTCCAGCCTGTCAGTGAGGGGTTGGGGCTGGGAATGGAAAATGGCTCAGGCCCCTGTATCTGGATTGGGTCCTGTACACTCAGTCACACCAGCTCATGGGATGGAACCCAGGCACCCAGGGCCCCAGCCAGAAGGCATAATTATCTGTAAACGTTATCAGCTACAACGGGCAAAAAAAGCTGATAACCAACAATGTTGGTTCCCTTTTATTGATGTCGATCCAACAGGCAACCAATTATACAGGCAGTCCTCGACTTACAACATTTTGAGTTACAACATTTGTAAACTGACACCGTTTCAACTTTCTGACATCAGTTTCAACTTTACAACGCTTAATTTGACTTGACACCACGCCAGCGAACAAGTTTGCTGTGTTGCCCATCTCCCTGGAGAACATTTGTCCAAACTTTTCTTAAAGAAAGCGTTCAAGACTCCCGAGAAGACTCCAGCCAAGAGCCCTTCAAAAAGTCCAGTAAAGTCACCTCAAAAAAGTCCTTCCAAATCAATATGATTGCTATTTACAATAGAAATACATTAATGTAGCTATATTACTCATCTATAATTGACTGAGGACAAAATTCTGGGTTATTTTTGGTTAAAATAGGGTATCGGCCTTGGTTCAGGAACTAATCACCCGTTTAACATTGTTTCCTATGGGAAAAATCAGTTCCGAGTTGTAACGTTTGACTTGAGAGACGGCTTTCAGGAACCAGTTGTGTTGTAAGCCTGAGGACTGCCTGTATTGATGCACCTGGAGTCTTCTTATGAGTTAAACTCTTAATCTGTATACTGCGTTGTACTATAGATGGAGTGGAAAGTGAGATTTTAATTGATCAAGAAAATTATTTTAAGACTGAATGTATTTCTTTCAATATCTTTATTATGATACAGAAGTGTTTGAAACACAGATGTTATTGTTCTTGTGAAATTGTTATACTCCCAAGTGGTGGGTATGCTGAATGCCTCTTCTTTCCCTGTAAGAACTGCATGTGAGCAATCAATTTAATATTTGCAATTTTTTAAAAGGAAAAGGACTTGAAATCTGAACATCTTTGCATAAGATTGGTCCAAATGACCTTTGAGATCACTTCTTACTGCCAGGCTCTTGTACTAGGCCCACAATATGCAGAATTTTTCAAGAATGAGGTCTTGCTAAGATTTGGCCCAAATGTATCTCCAAAGTAGTCTTGGTCTTCCATTTCAAACAAACCCCTTGCCATTCTTTTCCCCTTAACATTTTACCAGGGAGAGCCTCCATATATTGTGATGTACATAAGGCTCTTTGCTTTTATGGTCACATCATCAAAGCTGCTCATAAAGTATAATCCATGAAACATATTTCTCAGAAACCTTGTTATAGATGCCTATTTAGGAACAGCATATTTATCCATCTGCAGACTTTTATGGGCATCATACCACTGCAGTAGCCTTTAGCTCTTATTCAAGCCTTAGGAAGCCTATGTTCAGGCAGACTTCAGTTGCATTCCATAATCCTGCCAACCCGTGAACTGAATCTACCTATTACCTACAAGTGGAATAGGTACGTACATACACAACCATACAAAGGAAAAAGTTACTGTTGCTGGTGTATGCAACACATCTTGGAACACTCTGCAGTCCACCCATGTTCCATTTTCTTTGGCGATTTATAAAGTTGCTTGGATTCTGGTGTAGACGAATTAATGAGTTGGGGCAGCAGTACTCTTTAATGCTGGCAGTTGGAGGCACGGGCACAGACAGGATGAATGCGCTATTTTTATAAGGCTACATTAGCTATGCTCACACTTGCAGGTGATATTAATGGGTATGGCACACTGCAGAATGATTACAACAGAGATAAATAAGATTTTGGGGGCTTCCATTATTATGTTGCAACATAACTTATTTATGATTTGAGGTTATACTTTAAAGAAGCTTTCTAAAAAGGTACAAGAATCATGAACAAAAAAATAAAGCCAGGGGGGAGGGGAGGGAGTGTGTGTGTGTGTGTGTGTGTGTGTGTTTCAGTTTTTATTGTCCCAGTTTGAGGTTACCCTCAGTACATATTTTTTTTTTAGGTTTTGAGCAGAAAAGTAGTGCCATGATGCTTTTTACTTATGCCGCCATCATCAGACCAGTCCCTGGCGTAAAACAAGAGCGCCTGAACTAGTGATCTCTGCAGCTGTTCAGATTAAGTTCTATCTACTATGTGTCAGTACTGGGTGGTCTCTGGGAAGGCATGGTGTAGATCTAAGTGTTGTTCTATCTTTGGATATATTCTAGAAGGCCACCTAAACTGCTTTCTTGGCTACATTATGTAACTGGTATGGAGGCCAGAATTTGACTTGTTTTTAACTTGGCATGATGTTTTAAAACAGGTTATTTTTCACTTACAGAGTTTCAATTCTCTTCCAAGTTTGACACATTTGTTTAAATGAGCAAATTTCCTAACTGATGGGTAGAGGACTAGTTTACAGTAATTTAAACATAAATTAAACATTTAATTTAAACTACTTGCAGTAATGTGAATTTGAATTCTGCATGATTTTTCATCTGGCAAGATGGACCGAGTAAATACGGAAAGAAATGAGCCATCTGCTTACAGTATGACCTTTTTTAAAGAATGGTTATCATTTTTGTAAGTTAATAATCCTGATGTACTACTGGTCCTCAATTACATTTTATATACATATTTATTATATTCTAGATTCAGAAGATTCTTGGAACAGTTCCATGATTTGTGAAAATCTTTAGTTCTTGGTTTGTGTGATTTTTTTTTTTTTCTTCCTCTCAAGGATTCTATAAAGAATAATTAAATATTCATGTTAATTTAATAGTTATTGGACTTCACTCACTTTGGGTACAACTATGGTTATTGAGTAGTAATTAGTTAGTAATGGGTGCACCTCTTAACTTTATAAAAGATCACTAAATAATGTTCCTTATTTTAGACATGCAACACTTAGCTGCTGCTGAAAGAAGGGTAGCAGTGATGAGGGGTTCTATTAATTTTTTCATTATTTTACTTGTAAAACCTCTTGAGGAATGACTGCTAGTCCTACAGTCTCTTTCCTTTGTAATAAAAGTAGAGAAAGTGGGATTTCCTCCCCCCCCGACTAAATTCTAACTGAAATTTTTAAAATCACTTTCAACATAGGAATATAAGCTCTGAATTTGAATGTAGAGGTATTACCAAAGTTAGTTGCCCACCCTGAAAATCCTTGCATCTAGAAACAGAGAATTCATGAACTTCTATTTGGATGCATTGTAACTTTTAATTGTTTTTGTACCTGGCTTACCCAGGTGATACTAATCACTCTATCAGTGATCTACTTTCTTCATTGTTCTACCTAACTGTTGTGTTCTCTACAGACTTACCCAGTAACTACTTGTTTTTCAAAGTCATTAGTAAAAATGTCAGTAGTCTAGGGCCAAGACCAATCCCTGCAGTATCCCAGTAGAAACAGCCAATTGGCAGTTACTTGAAACTTGTACTTTTTAACAAATTGCATTTGTAGTGACAACTAAATCCATTTAACTTGTAATATGTTGATTGTATATCATTCTATTTTATTAATCAAAGTCAGCTCCTTATAGAAATCTGTCACAAGGATGGCTACTAAAAGTTCATGTTGACATAATGAAAACAAACAACCCCCCAAAGTTTAGTAAAATCAATTTTCCATAAACTTTTGTATTAATTACCTTCCTTGAGTTTATTAATAGTGAACTGGTCCATTATAGCTTTCCTGGGATCAATGTCAGGCTTGCAGGCCTCTAGTTATCTAGGTCATCCATTAACCTTTTTCTAAGCAGTAGTGCATGTTAACTTTCTCCTAGTTCTCAAGAACTTTTTTGGTATTCTAAGGGTTACTGAAAATCAGCATGATTTCCTCAGGCCTCTTGTTTTTCAACTCTTGGGTGCAAGATCTAACTTTTTAAGATAAATATTTTAATAGCTGCTGTTTAATTTCCTAGTTTGCTGTTGGGGAAGTATTTAATCATTTTAAGGTTAATACATAATCTTTTCCTTGATATAGAATGGAAATACTTAGTTACACTTCTGTTTTTCTACATTATTATGGGCAAGTCTAGCACGTCCATATGAAAACAGAGCAATACCAGTGTTAAGACTCCTTTTTTTTTTTTTTCTTTTTTACATGTTGAAAGTCCTCTTTGGCCTTAGATTTCACTTTGTTTGTTTTTTCTCTTATTGATTTTTTTTTTTTAACACTTCTGACTTGTTTACTGCTATTAACTTCCTCAATTTTATAATTTTAAGCTGTTTTCACTTCCTCTAATGTAGCCTATATTTAGCAGTGTAACTCATTAGCTCAGATTGTAGATTTTGGAGAATGTGATAAAATGGTCTTAAATCAATTTCTCTCATTGATATCCATTCTCTCTTCTCTTCCCCCCCCCCCCCCCCACACACACACACACACACTCCCCATGTTGCCTTTTCCCAGCTGATTTAGATGGTTTTTTTTAGGACCAAGTTAAATATATTTGAAGTAGAAAATGCATAGATTACCAGATTTGGATTTTACTACTATAGAATAATCAAATCTGTTCTCATCTGTATGTAAACAATTGCTTATTTTAGTTACAAGTGTTGGTTCCTCTTGATTTGTCAAGCAAAGATCTAATACAGATTTTTTTTTCAGTACTCTGAGTATCCTTATACTACAACTCTCTGTAGCATATGAATCTTAAAGAGGTTTTTGGTTGTGTGTTTTTTGTGTGTGGTTTTTTGTTTTTTAACTGCAGATTTTATTGTGGCAGTATATGTCCACCTTGTAGTCTTCTGCTTTTAGGAACTATACTTCAGATGATCAGAAAATGCTGATTATCAAAAGTACTAATTAAAGAAGAATGTTAGACTTGCTTTGGTAATAAGAGACTTTAAAAATTCTGGGGAAGTTTGATTCTACTGAAGCAGGAAAACTTTACTCTCACATAGAGCATAAAACGGCTTACTTTTAATACTGTTTTAAAAGTAGTGAAAGCATGTTGGCATAACTTAATTCAAGCTGCATACTGAGTGTATGGAAGTATTCAAGGTCCACTACAGTAAGAGACTTCCAAGGTCTGAAACCTCTCAGTTTTGGGAGAACAGATGGTCGAGTCCTTTTTTAAATTAGTTGAAACTAAAATGTAACACTGGTAAAATTCAAATGAAACAGTTTATCACCAGTTAATAGGGTTACAGTTAACATAGTTGCAGAAAGCTGTAGTCCTGACTCTTGCCTCTTCTGGCATTTTTTTTTTCTTCCTTTTTCAGCTTGATTTTTCTCTTTTAAAGCAAGGGTGTAGTTTAAGTTGGCAGGCTGGAAGCAAGCTCGTGGGGCTTCTTGCCGTGCCCCTGCCAGCACCAGCAGCCAAAGTGTTTAATGCTGCTGCTTATGCCAGGGTTGCTGTAGTTGCTGTTGTCAATTCAACTAGCATGTTGGGATTAAGGATCTGCTGCTGGTTTCTATGTCAAATGGTGATTTTAAAAAAAGCTAACAAAGGGAAATTCTGTGTTGGGTAAGGGGTGGGCAACATTAACCTGTGGATGCTGGGGTCTGGCCATGCCAGTGCAATGACTGGGAGATGCAGTAAGAATCCTGACAGGTGAGATCTTAAAGTGAATCATCTGGCCAGAGAAAAGCCTTGCAGGCTTGAATTACTCACCTCCATGGACCAGACATTTGACATCCTGCCTTAAGGTGTTTGTTCCATCAAAAGAGGGATTTCTTCCCTTTAGGGTTCAAACTTCAAAAACTTCCTATTGCCTTTTTTTTTTCAGATTTTTTTTTATTCACTTTTTAAAAACCCTATAAAATTGACCTCCTCAGTTTGATATATTACATTGCAAGAAAATGAGATGTATTTTGAGAGAGTCAAATGTTGAGGTTGTAGATGATTGAGTGTTCTCAGACATTGCTGTCACACTAATCATTGTGATAGGCTGTAGTCAATTACTGGCATGATTTTGACAGATTGGATTCATTAAATGTTTTCTGACCATGGTTGTCTTTCTGGTGTTTCAAGCCTGCTGATATCGCCTGAAATATGGGCACTGATGAAACCAGCTGAAAGTTGGCAATCTGAACTTGAAGGAAAGAGAATGTATTATTTTGAGGGTATATTAAAGTAAGAAATTGAGTTGTCCTTGAAACTTGTTAAAATTTTGAGTTTTAACACTTTGTTTCCCACCTCTAGATTTGTAATTGTATTCAATTTGTAACTGTATGCAATTACAGAATAGACAAAAGTGGCAAGAATTATATCAGGAGGATCATTAAATACGTCTCTTCTGTTCTTTAAAGGGGCAAAAATAGCTTAAGGGAAGGGGAATTTGCCCTTTTCTGGGTGCAGAACAAAAATGAGGGTTACCAAAATTGTTACTTCCATTTTTAAAAGATACTTTACTTTTTTCTGGCAACTGTTGTAGCTTCTATCCACCTTTCTCATTAGTGAAGTTGCTGAATTCCACTGTTTCATGATTGGCTCTAGAAGAGCTCTAAATTGTCATTGCGATTTGAAAGAGAATTATATTTAAGGAAAAAGATTTCCTAATTTAGTAAAAAGCTAAATAGTGGCCTCATTAATGAAACTGGGTAGTAATGTAAATGTTACAAAGCTAAAAGTAAAAATGTGAAAAGCTGATATGAAATTTAGAGCAATTACTAGGAGGAGAACAAACTTAGATCTCAGTAGTGAATGAGCAATTTGTCTTATTTGGTTGAAAGAGAGATTAATCTATTGAATCAATTCTCCCTTTTTCTGGTACTGGAAGATCTTTGTGGCAAGCAGTACATTGTATTTTCTTGTGCATACAGTGTCCTGGAATAAAATACACACCTTCATTTTGAAAGCCAGAATGAAGGAGAAATCTCTTCCTTGTAGCAAGCAACTGAGTAGCAGCAGGTAGGGAGCTAAGCCAGCTCATTGTTCATTCATTGTTCCGCTCCCTGTCCTTGCATGCAGACTTTAGTTTCACTTGTTGCTTTTGCCAGTGAAGCAGCAGAAACTGCTTTTACTGTATTTTCTTGCATGTAATATGCACTTCAGTGTCCAGCAGCGTTTTTGGGGGGCGGGGGGGGAGGAGGAGTGTGGTATGCAGGAAGATATGGTATTACCTGTGAAACTTCATTTTCAAATGAGAACTGAAACATGGCCTGAGATGCAGTTTTAAAAATAACCTTCTATTGGCAATTTTTTAACAACTCCTTTGCAGTTGACACGTATCTAGGATGTGCTCTATAAATTATCTCTAGTTCTGTTTGTATATAAAGAGTATTACACTGGTCATGAAGTGCACATGTGTAAACTCCTTGACAAGTAAATTTGACTCCTTGCTGCCATTTCTAATTGCTCAGGGATTTTTGTTAAGCTTGAGTTTAGAGATGGATTGTTACTTAGTCCATTGATTTTTATTTATTTTTTTTAAAGACGGGTGCTGCAGGATCCTTTTAAGGGTGCAGTGGAGTACTGTCACAAACTTGCCCAGTTCTTTAAAAGTCTTAAATTCCATGCAGTCTGCATGGATGAGACCACACTACGAATCAGCTTTTTAGTTTTCATTAAATGTAGAAAGGTAAATGTGAGTTGGAAGCCATGTGTGGCTTCCGGAGTACAAGCTGAAAGAAGAAAGTGACCAGCTTAGTTTGGGGAATTGGAGCTGGACCAAAAAAAAAAGGGGGGGGGGGGGGGCAATTTACTTCGAGTGGTGGGTTAGGAAATGCACTGTGAAATATTGAGGGTTCTGTACACTACAGCAATCATCATGTTTCTGCCAAATCCCTGTGAAAGTGCTATGCAGACTTAAGCTACCTAAAGGTGGAACAATTGGATGAAATGCATCCTTCCACTCTGAGGAGTTGGTAGGTATCATCACTCACCCACACTTCACCTGGGATTCTAAATAGAGAAATCTAAGTGAGCATTAATCTAAATAGAGAAAAGGAGACCAAACAGCTGCTTCAGAGTTCAATTTTTGTCTTTTAGAGCCACTCCACAGTTTTACGAGAGAGAGGAGAGCTACATCGCCATTCTTGAGTGTTTGTACAGATCACCCCTGATTCAGTCTAATGTGGCGACATATTACTGTCGGGTTAAATGCTTAATTAACAAAAAAAAAAGCATCCACTTGATTGTTACTGCAGAAATGTTTTCAGTGTATATTTAAAAGAAGTATACATTTATACTTACAAGTCTTGTGGTTTTCTTATATAGCTGTTAAAGAACTTGCACATGTGTAATTAAGGGAAGACACTTGGCCAGGAGCGGTTACTGTATACCAAGCAAGTTAATATTGTAGGTAAACTTTACATAGTATAGATACTAAACTATGCATTCTTTTTTGAAGTGATATTAAAGTTCACTGTACAATAGAAAAAAATGAATTATATCTCTGTTAGTAATCATTGCAATACTTTTATAAAACATTTTTCATGATCATTGTCCCCTGGGGGCTGTCTGTGTTTTTTGGGAACATTTTAAAAAAATACACTAATGATAAGAAATTTGTTTAAGCAGTTGCATAATTCACTTCCAAATATGAGTGATATGTAATATGCCAAACAGGGGGGCATATATCAGGGTTCAGCCTCAGGCACAGCACATTCTAAGCCACTGGCATAGACAAAATATCCAAGCTCTTATTCATAGAAATAGAAAATGAGGGTTGGAAGGGACCTCAGAAGGTCATCTAATCTAACCCCTTGCTCAAAGCAGAATCAGCCCTAACTAGATCATCCCAGGCAAGGCTTTGCCTACCTGGGTATTAAAAACTTCCAAGGATGGAGATTGCAGCCTCTCTGAGTAGTGTCTAGTGCTTCACTATTATCCTAGTGAGAAGGCTTTTCCTAGTATCCAACCTAAACTTCCCTTGCTGCAACTTGAGACCATTGCTCCTTGTTCTGTTATCTACCATCACTGAGTGCATACCAGCTCCATCTTTGGTGCCCCCCTTCAGCTAGTTGAAGGCTGCTATTAAATCCCCTTCATCTCTTCTTCTCTAGACCAAATAAGCCCAGTTCCCTTAGCCTTTCCTCAGAAGTCGTATTCCCCAGTCCCCTAACCATTTTTGTTGTCCTCTTCTGGACACACTCCAATTTTCTGTATCCTTTCTGAAGTTGGGGGGGGGGGGGGCAAAGCTGAACACAGCACTCTAGATGTGGCTTTACCAGTGCTGAGTAGAGGGGAATAATCACTTCCCTCAGTCTGCTGGCAGTGCTCCTACTAATGCAGCCCAGTATGCTGTTAGCCTTCTTTGCAACAAGGACACATTTTTGGCTCATTCAGTTTCTTGTTCACTGCATGGTCCTTTTCCACTGAGCTGTTGCCCAGCCAGTCAGTCTCCACTCTGTACTAGTGCATGGCATTGTTTTGTCCTAAGTGCAGGACTTCGAGATTTTCGTTTGGTCCAGTCCACCAATTTGTCAAGGTCTTTCTGAATCCTAGCCTTACCCTCCAGCATTATCAACTACTTCCCCCTGCTTGGTGTCATCTGCAGTCTTGCTAAGGATGCATTCTACCCCATCACCCCGTTATGAAGATATTCAACAAAACTGGACCCAGGACCAACCTCTGGGCCACTCTGCTTGATCCTGTCTGTGAACTAAACATAGAGCTGTTGATTACTACCCTTTTGAGCAGGGGTGGGCACAATGCGGCTCGGGGGCTGGATGTGGCCCGCCAAGCCATTCTATCTGACCTGCGTGGCCCCTAAAAAAATTTAGAAAATTAATATATATCTACTCTGAGCTGCCTGTTATGTGGCCCTTGATGGCTTGCCAAAACTCAGTAAGCAGCCCTCTGCCCAAAATAATTGTCCACCCCTGCTTTTGAGACTGACTATCCAGCCAGCTCTCTGTTTATCTTACAGTCCACTCATCCAACCCCTAGTTTCTCTAGGTCATTGCTCAGCTTTTCTATGGCTCTTTGTATAGGCAGCAGGGTACTGCAGACCTGTATTGCCATGTCTGGCAATACCCTGTGCAGTTCCATTTGATTCTTTCTAGTGAAACTGAATAGTGGTTTTATTTCTTTCAAAGGCTTGAGCACCTTTTGAAAGACTGATGTCTGTAGGGTCCCTTAGGGATCCACACAATCTCCCATTGTTCTCAACATGTAATTAGCAGCTGATAACACTGCATTCTCTGCCATTGCTTCTGATGCAGGCATTCCAACAGGTTAATGTGGCAATGTGTGGTGAAGGAGCAGTGGCCAGAGGCTCTGTTGCTAGGGAGATGTCACCCCCACCCCTTTTTGCTGTTCAATATGCATGTTTTTCTCCTGTGCTGCTGCTACTACTCTGCCCACCTGCAGTGAATATGAAGAATGTGGGGTGGACCCCAGCTCCTTTAGTTTCCTCTATATCCATCTACCTCAGCTCCTGCTCCACTTGCACACCCATTATTACAGTAATGTTTGTGGAAGAACCAGCACACTTTAAAGAACCAGAAGAGATGTCACCACTGTTCCTTGAAGACGGATAGCTTGTAGTGACCAAAGTACCTAGGTCCTGTTTGGTTCCACGCTAAGCTTGGATGATTATGCAGATGGTGTTTTAAATAGCCTTCTTTATCTGCAACTCACTAGGAAATGTAGGCCTCTTCTCTCTGAAGTGCATATTGATGTTCTTGCATAAAACACAGTTGATAGGGAGGTAAATTTAATTAGTCTGTTTAAATGTTTGAAATGATATATAAATGTTAAACCACCTCTGCCTCAGAGGCCAGCTGGTAAGTACTGCCAGAATCTCTACAACATGAGTTCTTCATCACAAGGGCATAGTCCAAATTTGCAGATGATACCAATTTATGGGGCAAAGCAGACACACTGGTGGGCAGGGAGTGTAGTCGGGCATATTTGTACAAACTGGAAACAAAAGCTGGGCAGAACAAAATAGGATGCAGTTTAACAAGGATAAGTGCAGAGTACCACACCTAGGGAGAAGGATTTGCTAACATGCATACAGATTGGGGGATGACTTTCTAAGCTGCACAGTAGCAGAAAGGATCTCTGAGTCATAGTGGATTCAAGATGAACATGAGTCGACAATGTGACGAAGCGATCAATAGAGCTAACTGTACTCTCTATCATTCATGAATAGATGCATCATGTACAGGTCTAGGGAAGTGATACTTCCCTTCTGTGCATCACTAGTGAGGCCACAGCTGGAGTACTGCGTTCAGTTTTGGGTGCTGCACTTCAAGAGGGATGTGGATAACCATGAGAGGGTCCAGAGGCGGGTAACTTGTTTGATTTGGGGTGTGCAGGATAGGTCCTATGAGGAGAGGTTGAGGGACCTGGATCTCTTTAGCCTCCACAAGAGAAGGCTGAGAGGGGATTTGGTGGCTGTCTGCAAATTTGTTTGGGGTGGGGGGGAAGCAGGAAGGAATAGGAGATGCTCTGTTCACCAAGGTGCCTCTTGGAGTAACTAGAAACAGCGGCCACAAACTGACAGAGAGCCAATTTAGACTAGACATTAGGAAGAACTTCTTTATGGTAAGGGTTACCAGAATCTGGAATGGGCTCCCCAGGGAGGTGGTGCTCTCTCCTACCTTGGAGGTCTTTAAGAGGAGACTGGACAAGCACCTAGCTGGGGTCATCTGATCCCAGCACTCTTTCCTGCCCAGGTCAGGGGGTTGAACTCAGTCTGATGCGGTCCCTTCTGACCCTGAAAATCTGACATCTGAGGCATGCTTGAGGCTGTGTAAATTTGTTAGGGTCAGAATTAAACAATTAAACTTGGGCCCTGTCTACAGGCAGACTCCTTAATTTCTCTTCATGTTTTAGCTCCAAATACATGTAGATTTAGCATCTAGTACTTATTTTACTACTTGGTCTTTTACATCAAGTTCATTACACTGTGTTCAGTAAGTGCTTTTGTAAGAGAGTTTCTATAATAGGCTGCAAATACTTAAGGAGTTATATTGGCAATTTGAATTTCGATTTGTTTAGGATTTTCTGTTTTCTGTGACTTGTCTTGACAAGGAGGTACACCTTGTATTGAAGAGTTCCAGGAATTAGTTTCTTCTCCCCACATCCCCTCAATGATGGGACTTATTCTGTAAGTATAACATTGTGCTAAACGTCTGAGTTCAATTCTAGAAACAGCCTTACTTTATGCACTCAACTATAAAGCCTTTTTTAAAAATTGGATGTAATCAGTCTTATAAATTCTTAATCTAATTATAGAATTGCAATAGAACACTCATTTCAAATATCATTAACACACTAACTTCTAAATGCTGTTTTTTCTAGAAAAAAAAGTTGCAGATGGCAAAACTCCCCCCCCCCCCCCCCCCATGGTGAATATAGTCTTAAAGTACAAATAAACATCTCTTAAGTGATAATGCTGAAATTCTGTTTTCAGTACATTAGAGCTTATGGGCTTCTCTTCTTGCACAGTCAAACTCTTCTAGCATCAGTATTATGTTGTCCTTTTAAGCTTAAGTGCAGGAACAAAATTCACAAATCACTTGCTGAACAGTCCAGACATTCAAATTTTACTTAGGCTGCTTTAAGGCTTTCGTAATATAAAATATTGAAGGAAAACAAACTTTTAAGCATTATCAGTTTGCATGCAGCTTCTAATCTCCAAGTACACTGGACTAAGCAGTACAAATAGTCATTCAACACCAGTAAAAGAAATGATAGCTTCTCTTCGTGATTGCATCTTTCTCTCAGGGTAGTGAATATTTCCATCACTAAATATTTGTTGCTTGCCACTTCTCTGAGTGTTGATTTGAAGAACACAACCTTCTAAAACAGGGGTCGACAAAACCCCTGGCACGCATGCCGAGTGTGGCACACGAGGCCATTTTGCTTGGCACATCATGGCCAGCCCTGGCTCTGGGTAGCAGCTGTCAGCGACGGAGCCCGGGCTGCTCCAAGCAGGGCTTGTAGCATCCCAGCTGCTGCTGGGATCAACCCGGGATCCCGGCTGGCAGCAGCTCCCCAGAGGCAGAGCCGGCTGCAGCCGGGAGGCTCCAAACAGCTGTGCTGGGCTCTGTCATCAGCTCCGCACCAGTGCATGCACCCGTGCCTCGGAGCGGGCGGTGGGGCCTGAGGCAGCACAGCCTCGGTCTCTCCCCCGTTCCTGGCATGGAGGTAATGAGCCCGGTGCAGCTGTTTGCCTGCTGCTTGGTGCAGCTGCCCAGAGCCCAGGCTGGCTACAGAGTGCAAACAGCTGTACTGGGTTCATCACCTCCATGCTGGAAGCGGGGGAGAGATGGGCTGCGCTGCCTCGGGCCCCTCCCCCACCGCCCACTCTGAGGCACAGGTGCACGCGCCGGTGCGGAGCTGATGACAGAGCCCTGAACAGCTGTTTGGAGCCTCTCAGCTGCAGCCGGCCCTGGTTCTGGGGAGCTGCTGCCAGCCGGGATCCCAGGCTGCTCCCAGCAGCAGCGGGGACTCTGCAAGCCCTGCTCAGAGCAGCCCAGTCTCCAGCAGCTACCCAGAGCTAGGGTAGCTGCTGGCAGCCACAGAGCCTGGGCTGGGGGCAAGGAGCAGTACAGCTGGGTGCAAGGGGCAGTAGGGCTGGGGGGCAGAGGCTTTGGGTGGGGGCAAGGGGCACAAGCAGGGCATTCTGACGTACCCCTTGCCCTCAATTTGTTTTTCTGCCATGTCGGTACTCCGGCACCTTCCGAGGTAGTCGTTGTGGTGTTTTTTGGCACTCTGGCCAAAAAACATTGCCTACCCCTGTGTCCAATGGTGGGTTTTCACCCCAAAAGTTCCTCTCCTATCTGTGGTAGAGGCTTGTCTCTCTCGGTCTAGGTGTTGTCAATCTCCGGAGCTCACCACTTGTCTGAGCGGCTTTTTTTCCTTTTGTTCCTTTCTGACTTTATCTTCTACACCAAGACAACTTTAGCACCTCAGCTAACAAGCCAAAGTTCACCGCGATGTCTTGATGGCTCCTCCCACACGTCCGCGATCTTGCCTGCCATGACTTGTTGTTACGGGAGAAAATAGAATGCCCGGGTGTGTGGGTCTTGACACTTTGGCTCTTGCATTTTACCTTGGTGTACTGAGGGCTCCACCAACACCTACACCCTCACCCGTTCCACCGGGTGGTAATTCAGTTGTCTCCACAATCTGCCTTTTGAGCAGTAAAAAAAAAAAAAAATGCTCTTTGGGTCTCTAGGTCTGGCCACTCAGTATCCCTAGTGGGCCCGGTTGTACCTCACCTGGCTGGCACCTGGCACAAACCTGCCAGTAATCCTAGCCAGTCTTTTTCCTGGCTTATTGTCCTGATGGTTGTAAACGTACTATCTGGGGTGACTTTCCTCTCACCCGAACGAAGAGGAGAACAAAAAAAACCCACCCCAGCACTACTTCTGCCCTTATAGTCCCAACTTTGCAGTACCCTTTTTCTTCAGCCCTGCTGTTAGGGTCTTTACGGTACTTTCTAACTGCCTCTGGGCAGGGCAGTTTGTTTCTCTCTGGGGCATTTCCCTCTGGGTTCTCTCCCCTGGCAGCTCCCTCCACAGAGTTGCTTCCCTTAAGTCCGGTCTCCCTTGCTTCCTCAGCACCTCCGGCTCTCCCTGCTGTCTTGCTGCCTGAGTTGGTCGTTTCCTGTGTCCCTCTTTTGCCTGCCCCGTGTCTCCTTTTATCCTGGCGTTCCGGCTGACTCCCCCCTCCCTTCCTGAAACACCGGGTTAAGAAGGAGCCCTGCGGAGTTCTTTGCGATACAGGCGGGGCCATTTTACTTCTCTGGGGCTCTTTTCTCTCCTCACACCCTGTTCTAAAATCACCCACCCATCTTTAGTGTAGTCCTCTTTCTGCATAATCAATGACAGGTACACTTTTCTCTGGGAGTGGAAACAGACATGTGCAGTTCCTTTGTAAGTACTATTGAGTGCATAGTTTCTTCTCTCTTAAAGCACTTCTCCGGAAACTATTTGAATTCTGAGAGGACCCAGTTGTATATACTTTTACTTCCAGTGAATAGGGGCATAACATGGAATGAGAGACCAGATTAGACCCTTTCTTGCCAGAGTAAGTCTGGTTCCCTGCAGTGTAATTCTGATATTTCCCAGTCAAATATTATATATTCCCCAAGGCTTCTTCATCTTGCCTCAAGAGGCTGTCCCCCAGTCTAATGCATATCTTTTTCCATAAATATCATTCCTGTGGAATTCTCCTTCTTTTTTTCATCCTTCCCATCCCTCCATCTATACCTCCCGCCCTTTCTTCCCATTGATTGTTTATTTTTTCTCTCTCTGCAAAATTTAAGAAAAGTGAATAGTCTTGTAAAATCAATATGAGCATCATCAGTCGTTTAATTAAAATTAAGTATTGGTGTGCAAGGCTTTGTTGAGTGGTAGTCAGCACTGCTTCATATCACTGTTCCCATTTTAATTGATCCCCCGAGACTGACGTACACTTAAAATATTGTTCTTTGATACAGGAAAAAAATCTGCTGTTTTGTACAACTTTTATGATTTTTTTTATTTTTATTTTTTACTGTTAGATAAAAGAACATTAAATTAAAGCCAATGTACTAGCCTAGTAAGTAGTCCTCACTTTTTTTAAAATGTGATTCTTGAAATTGTATGCTATTTAAGGTGGGGAAACAATGATTTTGGAGTGTCTGAAGTACTATAATGTACTTCAGAAATCTAAAAATTGAATTAATTTAGCTTTGGAACCAAGTGTATATTTGAGAAATATACAGGACATGGAGAAAATATTAGCAATACGTTGCATTGTTCCAAATATGTCTAAGTATTTACTATGTCAGAAGACCTCAAGAAAGTGCCAGTACTATAATGTAGCCTTCTATATAAAATTACCTTTTTTTTCATTATGTCTTTACAGGGTGCTGATAAGAGTGTGAAAGGGCCAGATGGACTAACTGCCTTTGAAGCCACTGACAACCAGGCAATCAAAGCTCTTCTTCAGTGACGGATGGACTGATATCTCTAATGTCTCTCCTGTGGCCTCACACTGCTGCCTGTCTGTCACTCTTTGTATCTTCCAGCTTCTTCAGCTAAATCCTTTGGGGGGAGGGAGGGGAAGTATGTTTATAATTTGGACTAGTTAGCCTCTATCCAAAAAAAAATCAGAATGTTTGGAGAGAGTAGAAACCTACATAATCAGTGTTCCTTTAGAATTTTTTTTTTTGATGCACAATCTTATTTCTCCATTTCTAGTAGAACTGAACTTTATGGAGGGGGAGAAAAAAGAATACGATCTTTAACATTTTGTTATAAACCTCCCAGGTTCTAAGGTTGCTGTTGTTGTTAAAGAATCATTGAGACGAAAATATGATATTATGTGTTCTGAAATCCTAATGGAAAAGGAGACAGTAGTCCAACACTATTAGTGTCTCCTTCCATGATATAGCTTTGTAGTAATCAAGGCAGTTGGGTTGCTTGTATCTCTTAAAGGGTAGCTTCATCCCTCCTGCCTTATGTTGCAGTACTGAAGTTTTCTGATGCTAGTTAATGGAACAGTCTTCATGTTGACTAATTGGAAGTCACACTGAGTTTTCTTCATTGATTCTTGATTTTTTAATCAGGAAAGACCAGTTCAGTCAAGGCCTTGTTAGGCTCCAAAAGATCTGCCAAGATAAACTTGGAGTTTTCTCTCCTGTTCGTGTCTTCTAGTTCAGCCCAGATTAAATTTGTAAAGCTTTTGGATGTATTTGAGAAATGTCACTTGTAGTTGATTCTTTTTAAGATGTCAGATGGAATTCTGTTGTTCACCATGTTAACATGAAATTATATAGAGAGAGGCACCTGGTGAAAACTTCAGGCCCATCTGGTACTCGGGGATAATTTCTCTGCTACTTAATGGTTCAGATTTAGATTGCTGCTGGTATTATTTAAGTATTGTCAGCAGACGTAATTATCAATATTTCTAAACTTTTTCTACTAAAGTTTAAAAAAAAAGTCATGTTGCATATGAAAAACTTTCTAAGTTCAACAGTAGGAAAAGGAAGGCTTAAAAGCAAATTTGTATTGAAACTTGTAACTACACCATAGAACAGTTTGGGTTTTTTTTAATTAACATGAAGTTTGCTCAGATTCTTTATCATTTGTTGACCAAAAGGACAGTTTTAATTTCATTCTTTCCTCAAGGGAAGGTTCTTCTGAATGCTCCTACTTGCATCCCTATGCCTTTAGGATGCTGCAAGTATATACAGTTTTCAGATAACACTTACTGTACTCGTAAATATTATAGCACTAGAACTTTAAGTCACGTTGGGGAGGATTTTAAAACTGTGACCCAGGAATTCTTAATGTTCCTCTCGGGAACATCAGATATTTTGATTTTCATTTTTGAATTGGCATTAGACATGCCAACTCACCCAAAGAATGCAGAATGGGTTTTCTAACAAGAAAATCAATCCATCAAATGTATATTGACACCATAATCTGTTCTTTACTCTTGGGATACCAGTATATGCAGTTTTCAAGCATTCTAGTAATAGAAAAATGTATAATGTGTTTTTGTTTCGTGCAGAATGTATAAACAAAGCAAGAAAATATCTGAAGTTGAACAGTTCTCACCTAACTTTCAATATTATGCTTTGGTGATTGATTGATTGCCACCCACATAAATATATACTGAGTTGTTTTCAGTTATAACCATGATGATGATACTGAATGTACCTCAGTTACAAACAGCTTATATATTTAAATTGTAAAATGAGAATTATATGGGTTTATACACATGCAGCATCCCTCAAGAGATGAAAACAATCAAGAATACAATCTTTTTGTCCAATAAAGAACTGTACTGTGCAATTATTGATGCTTTTCAGTTATGGTTGGCAAGAAAGAATGGGGAGATTGGAAATCAGTGGTTAAAAATTGTAATCGGTCAATGAGCAGCTGATAAGGAGAAGCACATTTGGTTAATGGTTTTACAAGTCTTTAAATAAAGAGAACTTTGTAATCCTCTGTCCCTAGTCAATGCTGGACTGTCAAGTCATTGCAATAGTGTAACTTGTGAGTATGTTTGAACTTAAGCTACCACAAGTATTGAATTTTGTTGAAATAAACCAGTCTCTGTTTTATGCTATTAAATAGATATTGAAATGCTAGTTGGGACACCTTGATTTTTTTCTCATGCTGAAAACTTCAGTTTTCAAGTTGTTTGTAGTGTTTCAATAAGTTATCTGGTGATCATACACATCTTAATGTCATCTTTTCTTTTTCCTCTCTGCTTTTCCTTCCTCTTCTCCCTGTAGTATTGGGCCGTTTGAATCTTTATATTGATTGTGGTGATGTAGTGGAGGCTATTTTGCCTTCTGTTTCAACAGTAACATAAGTACATTTTGTTTTTCTTAATCTATTTCACTTGAGGAGAAAAATGCAAAAAGGACATTAACAAGATAAGTATTTAGTTTGGCTATTCTATGAATCCAATCTGCCTTGCCAGAATATATAAAGGATGGTGTTTAATATTTTTTTACTAAAAAATTGTTTGCTGCTTTGCACTACACATGGTTGTCACTTTTTTCCCTTTGTCTGGAATTTTAAGAAAATTAAACATTTTAATCTCTCTATTTTGAAAATTTTGTATTTAAAAGCTGAATTTATTAATTCAACTTCTCTTAAATTAGGAAGAAAAAATAGGCAACTACCTACATTTGTGACTAACCATTAAATGAGCTAAATTATCAAACGGTAAACATTTATGCAAGGTCACTAGAGTAAACAAACACAATCTCTTCCTGTTCTTACACTTTTATCTTTTTCCTTTTCAAATGAGCTCAGAACTGAGTTTTAAAATCTTGGAGTTCTTGTCCCTTGCCAGTCTTCCTCATTTGAAGAAAAATGCTTGAACCTTCAATGCAGCTCTCCTTTTTTCCCCTTCAATGCATTAATTTGTCAGTAGAAGAGGCTGGTAAGAGTGGAGTGTCCTAGCTCAAGCAATTGCAGTGTTGCATGCAGAATTGCAAAATAAACTGTCTTAATTATATTTTGTAAATGGAGAAACAATCATATCTTTCTACGCAGTGATGGAAGAAATTAGTGCTTTGTGCATTTTGATATTTGACTTCCTCTCTTCACCAGTGTAACTACTTTGACACAGTTGTGTTTATCATTATCATGGTTCATAGATATCAGAATGCTAAACAATATTGTATTTTTAAGTTTGTGTTGCAAGAACGAATGGAATAAACTTGAATTGTATGACAGAGAAATCTGCAACTTTATTTCCCTTTGCACCATTTTTGCCCACTATGAATTAAACTCTGCACTGTCATCTATATAGCTTTTATAAGTAGTCCAGTTTGACCAGCACTGTGCATAGTTTAGCTGTGTTGATACAAATTATTTGGACGAGTCTGAGGGACCTATTGGGACACTTGAGAGTGGTCATTAGTCTTCATCCCCTGCTGATTTTTAGAACACAAATGCAGTCTTCCCCAAAAATATCTGGGACTGATGAGCATGGGGTTATCCCACGCAGCCTTACAATGGTTTACAGACAGTTCATGTTGGGATTTGCTTTGTTTAAAGGAAAGCTTATGTTTGGCATTGACTTGAACTCTTACTTACTTGAAAGTCAAATAAACCAAATAACGTTATGATAGCTCAAACACTTGAAGATTTAAAACGGGTTCTTCAATAAATATGGAACAAAAGGTTGAGATAGAAACTAAGTGCAAAATTTGAACTTCTAGGTTTCATTAATGTCCACATTCTTATCTCTACTATATTTACTGAAATCTATGATTACCCTGAATTTAAGACACCCCCCCCCCCCCCCCCCCCGGTAACTGGATTTTCTATATGGAAAATTTATCAATGTTATAATTTTCCAAGTATGGAATCATAGAAAATGAGGGTTGGAAGGGACTTCTTCCTCCTTCCCCCTCCCTCACCTCTACTGCTACAGCAGTGCGCTGTCTGTTTTAAGTGATTAAGATGATTTCTGAGACAGAATGGAGGCATGGGATACCGGAATGGCTGCCAAGGGCTGGCTCCCTCCTGGCTGCATGGAAGTGGGGCAGAGTCTCCTGCTTAACTCAAAGCTAGAGGTTTAACTGTTGCAGCCACTGCTGAATTGGCAGCAGCTTTTAGCTGTGCAGGAAGAAGGGGGCAGGGGGCAAGTGATGCTGACAAGTAGTCTGTCCTTATTCCATGTAGCCAGAATTTAGTATGACTAGTAAAAACTTTTTTTCCTCTCAATTCTACTTTCCGAAAATAAAGTGTGCATCTTATTTGGAGGTGTTTAGTATGCAAGAAAATACAGTATTACACTGCCCTGAGTGTAAATGCATATAGATGGAAATGCATGGTGCTGGGAGTTTGCTGCCCCAAAATCAATTTACTGTAGATTTGTTTTATAGGAGTCGCTTGAAATTTTTTTTCTGGGGTGAGAAGGTAAAAGGGGGAAGGACCCTTCTCTTGATTTCTTGCCTTGGTTGTCCTTCAAGTAACACAGTTCATTCCTTCCTGATCTCTGTTCTCCAGATCATTTGGATGAAGAGCTAACTTACATAAGGAGTACATGTATGCAGGTTGCATATACTTTTACATATATGTTGATTTTCTGTATGTCTAGTGGAAAAAAGTGATAACAATCAATTTTAATAGTTAACAGTTTCTGTAGAAACAGATTTTCTAGGACTCATTACAGTTCTGTCTAAAACAAATTCAGTTGTGCTTTTTAAGATGCATGTATTTTAAGTAACATGGTACAGAAAAACATAATGAATTGGGATGATATTTGTATAAAAATTTTTTTAAAAGGGACAAATTATCCCCAAAGGAGAAGTTTCACTTTGTTTAGGATATCTCTTCTACAGTTTTCAATTTTGAAAACACAAACTTACCTGCTAATGGTATGTGCACAGTTTGTCACTTGAATAGTGATACATAGATGGGGGACATAGTCAAAATGCGCTTAGTTTCCAAGTCATTTCAGAAGGTGCCGCTGCTGGTGACAAGTCCAAAGATACATGGGTATGTATTCAGACATTAGGTATTCAGGTATCCTTGTGAGAATTTGCAGCTGCTTAGCCCATGCCAGCCTGTCTGCACTTGGATAAGGAAGATGAAATGTACCAAGAACACACCTGAAGAAGGTAACTTAAAAATGTAATGCCTTAAAAGAACACCCTGAAGGTTATTCAATGACAACATCAACCCAAGCTAAATTCATACTTGGTGCTGAAGCACTGAAGGTACAGTATCATGTTACATCTAAGAAATACAGCCACTCTTAGGGAGGGCAGCAGCCCAGCAACTAAGGGAGGGGAGAGAGCAAAATCTTTCACGTAGGCAGACAATCTAGGTAAGCCAATATATGTACCCTGCATGTTTCTGTTCCTAACTGCACTTCTAATTGTCCTAATGGAAAGACTACATCTTTTAAACATTAACTTGCTGAAAAATGAGTACTCAAAACACTGATAATTATGCCCACAAAACTAAATTTTATTTATTTTAATCATTTATTCAGCCAGCCAGCCAGTTGTTATTAAGATAATTGTCTAGTATGTGGGGGAAAGGGTAATTCAATTAATACTAATTAAGCTATTTAGTGCTTCACATAACACGCATCTAATTTAGCTATAATGGTGCTAAATGTCTACAGGTAATTCATTTGTATATGCATATGTAAATCAACATAACCATTTATAAAGGAGCAAATAACTAATTTTAATAGCTAACTTTACCTTCCACTTGGATTAAAACAAGTGGCCTTTGTTGCTCATTTAGATTTAAGAAGGTAGCTTCCTGTTCCCTAGACTGCCTGTATATCCAAGTTCTGAATTTCGCATTTTGAGTGTTCATCTCCATGAAGTAGCTATTAGAAGTTATGAATTCAGTCTTGCATCTGAAATTATGACATCTGATAAAAGCATGGTGATAGTTAGTCTGGCTGGGCTTCCAGTAAGGAAATACTTACAGATGCTTATGTGAATTTGCTTTTAGTAGAAAACCTTCTCTGAATTGTAGATCAGAGGTGACTGATCACTGATGTCGCATCTTGTGTTTCATTGCAGCTTTCTGGGTTTTAGTATTGGACTTGTGTATCTGTCCTTGGAAGTTTGCCTCTTCTTTTGTACTTCAACCATTAAGGTAATCCTCAGAAGTTCTAAAGTTTAAGCAAAACCACCTTTATGCTTCTTTCTCTTACTTTTAAAATTATGTAATGAACAAATTGTGCTGCAGGCATGGTAATTGTTAAAGTGCATTTGCCTGTCATCTGCTTAAAATAAAGCAAGCCATATTGCTAACTTACAGCTTCAAAATAAGGACCAGTACCCAAAAAGTGGGAAAGCCAAGTCATTTTAACAAACTATTCAGTCTAAGGTACCATTACATCTGGGTTTATGAGGATAATATTAAACCTTCCTTATCCCATCATTTGCTTTTGGCATCTCATAGCGACTTTAATTATTATACAAATGGCAGTAGTCTTTTCACAGAAGTGTGGATTAAGTGGAGCACAAAATATTTAAATCAAGCTGTTAGCAATGATATAAGACAGGCCAGAGACTGTCCACCTGAAGACTGCAGAAAAACAATTTGTTTATAACAGCTAGCTATAAAAATAGCTTGTACAATATTAATGTTGTTATCACTGAATAAATAAGTACATCAAAAGTACACTTGTTTTCAAACTACATGAGTAAATTAGGGGGAGGTAGGGATGGACTCATCAATGTCCAATAACTCAGAAAAGGCAAAAACGTTAAGACGACAAGGTAGAGAAAAATCTCAAGTAGACTGGCATTTAAAAAGGGAATGAATCTTTAAAGAATTAAACAATTCAGTAAATCTACTTACCAACATTTAAATTCTTTTAAAGAGTTATTTAGTGTTCCTGCAAGCTCATCTTCCCTAGAGAAGAGAATGTATTATGTTTATAAGTTGTGAAGGACAGTGTTTAGCTAGTTGGCACAATGTAGGGATTAGGGGAAATTGTATGCAGTACTTTATTTCATCTCACATTGAGAGAGGTAGTTAGCTGTGTTACTGTGAAGCTAGGGAAAAGACAGACCAGGGTGACACCTTCTAGATATTAGTGATCACACTGCTGACTACAGTTCCCCTGGGTCGATGATGGCCAGGTCAGTGAGGCAGTTAAACGATTCAGTTTTTCAGTATAGTTTTTGAACAGGGTGACATTCCACTTAGTTACCTCTAACAACTTTTAAAGGAAGCAGTATTAGGATTGAGTTGCTTGATCAGGGTTGAGTTTTCCAAGCTTAATTGCAGCAAGAACTGCTGAAGAAGCAACTTGAGGTCCCTGCTTTACCACAGTTTATGTAATACATTTTTGGTTACTCTTAGAGGGGAAAAAAAACAAGGATGAAAAAAGTTAAAAATTAAAGATGAAAAAGAGATGTAGCGTATAGACAAACTCAGGGATGTACAGAAAATGTACCTTCTTTTTTGGTCTGAGCTATCACAGTTTTGAAGAAGCTAATTGGAATATGAATATGTAATCTTAAACAAAAACAGTAATAATTAGTTGAGTCTCAGACTGCTAAATAGATGGAGGTAGTTAGCCATATTAGTCTGAAGTTGGTTAGAAAGCAGGGTAGATATGCACCTTTATAGACTACCAGTTACTAAGTAAAGTATGAGAGAACACAAGCTTTCATGAACCCGAGTTCATTTCCTCAGATGCTGTGAAAGGGTGGCATAAAACAGAGTATAAAGTGGAGTAAGTGATTAAATACAATAGGTGGGAAAGCAGGATGGAGGGGAGGAGGGGTGCTTTGAGAGGCATACAAGCAAAGAATCCATAGGAACAAAGGGGTCACAAAAAGCAATCCAAGTAATGCTATAAGCATCTGTAGTCCTGTTTATACCATACTTAACACAGTCCAGTTTCTGGAAGGCTGACTTAGTATTCTGCAATTTCCTTTTCAAACTTTTAAAAACTTTTTCTGCCTGAGAATAGCAATCCTGAGGTCACTCATTATTGTTTTAGGCAGTCTAATGAGGAAATGCTCCACAATTCTGTCTGTTGGACTGCCATTTCAAGAAACAATAGTGCTCCGGAACCTGAGGCAAGATGGAGGAAATCTAAAGCTATAGTTTAGAAGCTGAGTTAAAATACTGTATAGTCTGATTCTCTCTCTCTCCCCCTTCCCCAAATGATGCAAGTAATGTAGCAGCTGATTACAAGACCCATATGTATGCACGTAATAGGGCCGCAGTTTTCAAAAATGACTGGGAAGGACATGGAAAATATATTACCTAAACTGTTTCTATTTTCCCAATCATTTGCATTGCCTACTGGGTTTTCAGGTGTGAATCTCTTTCCTGGGAAAAGAGTTTGAGAAGGAATTGTGTAGCAATTCATCTATATCAACTATCGAGGACCATCAGCAATAAAATGGAGTCACCTGGGAAACTGGCCAGACACCAACTTCTCACAGTTAGCATCAAAGGAAGGAAGGATTTTTTGAAAACAGCATGACAGGAGCCTTGTTGTTAGAGGGGGAGGACTAGGAGTGTGTACAGAAATGCTCCATTTAGAGCACTTTTTATAGCACGATGAAGTTACACTGCTCTTAAACATGACAGAAGTGCAGTGTTTGGGTGAGAGGGGGGTCTCTGAGCCTCTTTGCACTTTCCAGGCTAGGAGGCAGGGACGCTTCTCCATTGGTCAGAAATTTTGACCAGCATACAGAACTTATTTAAAGTGCTATAGGTTGCTAAAGTGCTGTAAAAGTGCTTCAAATTTAATACCTCATTTAATAAGGGTTAATTGAAAATACTGTACCCATTTTTAAAGTGCTGTAAAGCTGTGTGCTGTTAACTCACAGGAATAAAGCACTTCAAATGGTGAAAAAAGAAACTTTTGTACACACCCTAAAGTATCAGGGTACTCTGGTAAGAAGTGACTGCCCAATGCAGCATGAGAGGTTGTTGTTGGGGCAGAGAAGCACGCAATACTGCAAACCTGGGCATGGAAATAAATGGTGTTTATTCCATTCTGACCTGAGAAGCCTAAAATACTGTTGAATAATAAATGCGGGCTTGATTTAAACAAGTTCTCCTGCATTGCTGCAAATTTCTGCTGGTGTATATCACCCAAACGATATGAACTCTGACTGGAGTTGTTATTTTAAAAGTGCTGAGCAATCCCTAGGAGAAACAGTGGTGCTGAAAGTAGAGACCGAGTAGGCCTAGTAAGGCTGCAGGGTGTATTCCTGTCTCAAAAAAAAAAAAAAATCAAATCTAATTTAAAGCCTAATGCTTAAAGAAAGGGTCACTCTTAAATAGACTATATATAAAGAGCACGTAGGACTAGTGTGGAACCATGATGGACTTTCCTCACAAAGAGGCTTGCTTTTTGGAGGATAGTTTGTCAGTTCTCCAGTTGGGTATTCAAAACTTTAGTGTTTTTTTGATGATGCCTTTAATCAGTCTTGAAAATCACAGCCTAGTAAATGAAATGAAGAAAAAAAAAAGTTTGTGCAAATAATAGATATTTAGAATGTAATTCTTATGTTTAAATTTAATGTATTAAATGAAACTCTCTCTGCCTGAATGATACTTCAATTGACTTGAGAGAAATCTTGGTTTATTTGCCAAAATTATTTTTTGGGACAACTAAAACTATAGTTTTGACTGAAAAAAATGGGAGGGCGGAGGATGGGAATTTGATAAAAGTTGAGAAGCTTAATTGTGAAAATGTCAAGTTACTTTAGATTTTCATTTTGAAATTTAGCTTTGTCACTTAGAAAATGTTAAAAAAGGATCTCTGGAAATATTTCACTCCTCCAAAGCTTTTTTATTTTTTTTATCAGTTTAGACGAGAAGTCAACAAATTTGTTTCAAGTAAACTCCAAACGAATTCTTCTTCGCCAATTTTTAACCTTGGCTAAACTAAAAAAAGTTAATTATTCACTCTTCCTTCCCCCATTCATTGCTCAACTTGGCTTCAGATTTAGAGCCCCACTAAAGTCTTTCAAATCCTTTGCATGAACTGTCTGTATTGGTTATAATCACTTATTGAGTTGTTCATTATGAAGCATAAGGCTGTAATGCAGAGTTAAAGGTATAAATAGGTTATAGGTTGGCACAGAAGTGAATGTTAGGAAATGTTATTTTTATAAACATGTTTGGGCATTGGTGGGAATTTTCTGCATTTCCTGTTTACTCACTTAACATAATGCAGATGTTCTTACCTGCAGCTATTTCTAATGTTTAACTATATCCAGGGGTATAGGTTGTATCCAGTTCACAAGTAAAGGGCACTTGCTTAACATTTTCAGTCTACTAAAAAAGCAAGTTTTAAAAGAATCTAAGTTTCCTCAAAGTTGGTTCTTGCCACACAAACAGATTTTGCAACATTTTAATAGAATAATAGAAAATTAGGGTTGGAAGGGACCCCAGGAGGGCATCTAGTCCAACCCCCTGCTCAAAGCAGGACCATCCCTAACTAGATCATTCCAGCCAAAGCTTTGTCTAAGCCAGGTCTTAAAAACCTCCAAGGATGGAGATTTCACAACCTCTCTAGGCAACCTGTTCCAGTGTTTTACTACACGCCTAATGAGAAGTTTCTTCCCAATATCCAACCTAAACTTCCCCTACTGCAACTTGAGACCATTGCTCCTTGTTCTGTCACCCCTGAGAACAGTCTAGCTCCATCCTTTTTGGATCCATCCTTCAGGTAGTTGAAGGCTGCTACTAAATCATCTCTCTGTCTTCTCTAAACTAAATAAGCCCAGTTGCCTCAGTCTCATCTCAGAAGTCATGTGCCCCAGCCCCTTAACCATTTTCATTGCCCTCCACTGGAGACTGTCCAATTTGTCTGCATCCTTTCTGTAATGGGGGTTCCAAAACTGAACACAGCACTCCAGGTGTGGCCTTACCAATGCTGAAAAGAGGGGAATAATCATTTCTCTGGACCTACTGGCAACACACCTACCAATGCATCCCAGGGTGCCATTAGCCTTCTTGGCAACAAGGGCATACTGCTGGTTCATATTCAGCTTATTGTTCACTGTAACCCCCAGTTCCTTTTCTGCAGAGTTGCTGCCCAGCCAGTCAGCCCCACAGCCTGTACTAGTTTATGGAATTGTTCCATCCTAAGTGCAAGACTTTGCACTTGTCCTTGTTGAACCTCATGAGGTTCCTTTTGGCCCAATCCTCCAATTTATCTAAGTTATTCTGAATCCTAGCCCTATCATCCGGTACATCTACTACTCCCCCCAGCTTGGTGTCATCTGCAGACTTGCTGAAGGAGCACTCTATGCCATCTTCCAGATCCTGAGCTCAATTATCTCGTGGTCACTGCTGCCCAGGTTGCCATCCACTACTACATTCCCCACTAATTCTTCCCTATTTGGGACCTGTAGGTAGAGATGAGCATGGCCTCTAGTTGGCTGTTCCAGGATTTGCACCAGGAAGATGTCCCTGTGCGGGCCGGGTGCGAACCCGCGGCCCTTTGTCGCGCTGCACGCGGGCTGTGGCCGGCAGCCCGGGCACGCCGGGCCAGAGAGGGCGGGCGCCGAGCTAGAATTAGGCACAAACGCTTAATGGTTGATTTTAAGATTGTTTACTTACACCGAGATGGTCGCAGTGCAGGCTGAAAACTTGCTTGAATTGCGGTTACAAACAGAAAGAACACGAACAATCACGTGGAGTTTGCTAGGCTCCACGCAGACAGAACTCCGGATGTCCAGGACAAGCGCACCTCAAAACTCGTCGATACGTCTTATAAAAGGTTACCGCTCGAAGACGGGAAGAGGTGGGCGGTGGATCAGGCTGCCAAACTCCTCTGAATAACACACAGGGTTTCTATTACCCTGCTGCACACCCAGAGTCCCCACGAGATGGATGTGGAGTCCTCTTCGACTTGGGCAGAAACTGCTCAAGCCTCTTATATGGCTAGCAGGCCAATTGCTAGCCGCCATGTGGGAATAATTTAGCACTAGCCAATAGCAGGACACAAATTTACATTCGAAGAGTGGGAACTCTTTGCACCGCGCATTTCTGTGTTGCAAAGAAAATGCACCCTGCAAAGTGGCGGGAACTTTCTCCTTTGCATGCAGGTTCTCTGTGCAGCAAAACTCCACCGTGCAATGAAGCTGTAATCCCACGGGGATAATTCTAGTGCCGAAGCACACACAAAATCAGACCTTTGGGTCATGACAGTCGCCAACACTCCAAAAACTTTCTGGACTGCCTGCATACTGCTGTATTGTCCTCCTATCAGATGTCCGGGTGATTGATGTTCCCCATGAGAACTAGGGCTTGTGATCAGGAAACTTCCACTAGCTGTTTGAAGAAAGCCTCATCCACCCCTTTCTCCTGGTCTGGTGGTCTATGTGCGGGCCGGGGGCGATCCGGGCCCTTTTTTGCGCCACGCGGGCTGTGGCCAGCAGCCCGGGCACGCTGGATCGGAGAAAACAGGCGACACGCGTAGTGATTGAGTCAAGATTGTTTACCTACACTGAAGATGGTTGCGGTGTAGGCTGGACAGTTTTCCAGGCACAGCTCCAATTAAATCCTCATTTGAGGACTACGACAAGCTCGGGTCTCTCCCACGGAGTGGTTGAGGCTCTATGGATCCTTTTGCACGCAGGAAGAGGGATACGTTGAGGATTGCGAACGGCGACGGGGAGAGGCTAGAGGCTGATCAGACCTCTGTTGCCTGCTTGAAATGCGCTGGGTCCGATAGGCTCCGCAGTGCTTAGAGATCTTCACACAGTGTGAAGATCCCTCCTCCTGGTGTTCGTGGAGTCCTCCAATTTGGGTGGAAGCCACTCGAGCTTTTTATATGGCTAGCAAGCCAATCGCTAGCCGCCACGTGTGAATAATTTCACGCAAGCCAATAATGGGGCTCGAATTATAATACAAATGGCGGGAACTCTTTGCAACGAGCATTTCTTAACTGCAAAGAAGAAATGCATGCTGCAAAGAAAGCTACAATTTGGCGGGAAAATAACTCAGTGGTGCCAAAGCGCGCACACAACAAAAATTACACCCTTGGGTTGTGACAGTCTATAGCAGACCCCCATCACGACATCACCTTTGTTGCTTTCCCCTCTGACACCAACCCAGAGTGTTTCGACAGACCTATTCCTAGACTCATTCTGGAGCTCTGAGCAATCGTATGGTTCTTTTACATAAAGCACAACTCCTCCCCTTTTTCTCCCCTGTCTGTCGTTCCTGAACAGTTTGTACCCATCCATGACAGTGCTCCAGTCATGCCAGTTCTACCTCGTCTCTGTTATTCCAGTTATGTCATAGTTCCATGACTGTACGAGGACTTCCAATTTTTCCTGCTTGTTGCACATGCATTCATGTACAGGCACCTGAGGTAACTAGTTCATTGCCCTGATTTCTCAAGAAGTATGAGAGCACATGCCTTGTTGCCCCCTTCTGCTTGCTCCTCCTCCCGATCTCCCACTTCCCCACTTACCTCAGGCCTTTAGTTTCCATCCCGCAGCAAACCTTGTTTAAAGCCCTTCTTACTAGGCTAGTGAGCCTGTCTGCAAAGAGGCTTTTCCCTCTCTTCATCAGGTGGATCCCATCTTTTCCCAGCAATCCTTCTTGGAACATCATCCCATGGTCGAAGACACTAAAGCCCTGCTGGCAACACCACCTGTGCAGTCAGGTGTTGATCTGCAGGATGCACCTACTCCTGTCCAGGCCCTTTCACTTGACCGGAAGGATCGATGAGAATACAACCTGAGCCCCAGAACCTCTCACCCTTGCACCCAGAGCTCTGTAGTCACTTTGGATATGCTCAGGATCTCCTCTGGAAGTACCATTGATGCCCACATGAATGAGCAGCATAGGGTAGTAGTCAAAGGGCCAGATGAGTCTCGGTAATCCCTCCATGACATCTCAGATCCAGGCTCCAGGCGAGCAGTAGACTTCCTGGGACAACAGGTCAGGTCAGCAGATGGCTGCTTCCATCCCCTGCGGAAATGAGTCTCCAACTACCACCACCCTTCGCTTCTTTGTGGTGGCGGTCATCTCAATCCTTCTCACCTTGGTGAGGCCTGGCCTGTCTTCCTCCACCAATGGAACATGCTCCTCCCTCTCTGCTGATAGGGCTGTTTATCTGCTCTCCAGATGAACCACTGCAGGTAGAAGTCAATATTTCTGCTTGCTGCCAGAGGTCACAAGCCTCCAGCTTCCACCCTTTTGGGAGTCCACGTCCTCTCTCTTCTGTAGCGCTGCCTCTGGGATTCCTTCCACAGTCCTAGAGGTCTCCTCCAGCATCAAATCGATGAACTCCTTATGGCAGAGGATGCTTCAGAGCCTCCCCACCTCTTCCTGTAGTTCTCTTGCCTGTTCCCTGAAAGAGACCAACAGGAGGCACTGCTTGCACCGCACAACCTGGCCATCACTGGAAGGACACTGCAAGCCTCAGTCCCCACAGCACCAAACCTGGACCTGACTGGAAGCCTCTATGTTGAGTGGTCCTACCTGGACAGAAACCTCACAGGTGCAAGCATAGGCAGTGGCAGTGGCTCTAGCACTCCAGCCATTTCCTTGTTTCTCTTAAGTTTTGTAGCCTGCATATAAAAAAATCACTTTCTGAAACATTCATATATCATTAGGATAAAGCAGATCTGTACCATAAGCCAGCTATATATACTCCCTTTCTGATGAGGACAAAGTTTTAGCAACTTCATTGTGCACTTACAATGACCATGATTGGTTTTCAAGCACATTGGTTTATTTTGATACAAAAAGCAGGAGTGATGAAAAAATGCTTTTTGATGATGATTTTGATGTATTGCCACGGGAGGCTTGTTTTACTCATTTGGTACCAAAATCTGCAAATAGGCAAATATGAAACAGGGTTAAGCAGGAATGATAGATGGATTTGTCAAGGCATCTGACCTGATCTTAGGAGAACTGAGATCAGTTCCTCACTGTCATAGGCTTGCCCAATAACATAAAGGAAGTTACAGTACTTATTTCTCTATACCTCTATTTCCCAGCTAAAAAACTTCTTTTTCCCCACCCTTTGGATTTGTTTGTATAGGACTCTTATAATATGCATATGATATCTGGGGCTCTTATGAGATTTGTTTTTTATATTTTGCAGAAAAGTAGGATTCTTTTGTAGGGGGGTGGGGAGGAGAGAGACAAAACCGATCAGAAGTGCACTGCCTTCTAATATCACAGGTTCAGAATGAAAAACAAAAAGCCTATACATTAATACAATTCCTGAAGATATTGGTAAGCTAATACTTATGTAGCAATATTAAATGAAATCTTGAGAGAGCGGGAGAGATCCAGCCTACGGCAATAAAGCTGCTTGACCTGTATGTTTAATAAGGAGATGAGATTGAGAATTAACAGTTGGCTGAAAGTTTGGTTATGATCTCATCTATTAAGAAAAATTAGCACTTACTTAACAGGCAGTTACTTAGGGAAAAGGGAATTCCTTCATTCCCAATTTGCAGTGTTTGGAGGTTGGTGTCAGGGGTGCAATTCAGAGAGAAGCAAAGGGAAAAAAAGGGGAATGAATGTACTGTAAACTAATGTTGTAAAACATCCCTCTGTGACTGTTGACATTCTGTCAACTGCATTCATTCTCTGCATTACAGAATTGACCTGCAACACATTAGTTCATCTTTCTCTGCTCTTTCTCAATGTACAACTTTAAAAATGTCCTAGCCTATCCCATTAGGGATGCTTAGCAATGTTGGTGTGGGGAGCTGTTATTTTCTACAAGCTTTGATTGAAAACATCTGCTGTGAACAAATAATTCCCTTCAGTCCAGCTGTCATCTACAGCTCAAAACTAGGAAACAAATATCACAGCATCAGAGACTAGCTGTACTAAACCTCTTCCATTTTATCTTTCTTCCACTGAAAGTTCATTCCCCACAATACATTTTTAATGTTTTGCACAGTACAGTTTGTTTGGGGGGGGGGGTTAAGATCTCTTGGGGTGCTGTTACAGGCTATCTTTAAAACATTTTAAATCTGTGGCACGTTATGCTGTTAGAAAAGTTAGACCAGCTTCAGAGAAGTCACAGGTTAAAGTTTAATGCCATCTCATACCTGCCCAACTGTGACTTGCCACCAGAGAGCCTGGCAAGTAGAGATATGGACAGGAGCCAGGACTCTTCTGGGTTGAGAGAGGAGGGGTGAGGGTGATATATAGCTGGGCATGTGGTGGCTTCTCTTATTCTGCAGCTGGCACGAGCCAGCCAGAGCTACAGGTGGGAGTGGAAAGTCTCAGGGAAAAAATAATTTGAAGTCAATGGGCAGAGGGGAGAAATAAAGCAAAAAAACAAAATTAAACAAAACAAAAAAACAACAACAAAGGATCAAAATCTTACATGTCTTTCACTGAAATGGGATTGGGTTAGGGGAGGAGTTGGGTTAGTACTCCCATCAGGGCAGAGCTGAGCCCCAGTGGGCTTGCTGCATACATGCCACACTGGGGCAGAGCTGAAACTCAGCTGAGAATGGTTTCCATTCTCTGACTCATTCTCTTCGCACAAGTAGGTAGTAGGTTTGCTGTTGTTGTTTGCATGGGGATGCTAAAGCAAGCAGCAAACAGATGACCTGTACCTGAATGCTCAAAGCAGTCACTATGTGTTGGCATTGTACCCCTTGATGGTGGGAGGAGATGTTGGTTTGGTCCAGTACCACCCTCTGGCAGCAGAGTTCAGGAAGGTTAAAAGTTTGCCAACAGAGCAAAGGAGTGGAAGGGCTGGGAATGGTACATCTTGGGGTGCTGAAGAAATTAAAATAGCATGTTTTATCTCCTTGGAGCAGACTAACAATACCCTGGAACAACCTCAAGAAAAAAGATGAAAGATAATCCTCAACTGAAATGGCATAACATTAAAATGTTTATAAGGTAGTTTCATGAGTTAAAAACTTTAATGGGTGAATGCTCCCTTTTTAAGTTCCTTTATGATGGTTTAAAGGTAACCTGTAATACAACCCCTAGATGTTTCCTTATTAATGCTTCCTTCCTCCTTTCTAGCAAGCTGGGTAGTAATCTTATGGTTGGATTAAGATAATACACATTCTACTACTGGCTATGCCAGAAAGCTCCTTAAACTTTCATTGGTGCAACATGTAGGGTTTGCCAGAGAGATCATCTTGCCCTTGTGCCCAAGAACCTGTACTGGCTTAAAACTTACTTCTGGGTGTAATTCAGTTGGTTTGGACACTATAAAGGCTAAAATATTTGGTTCCTGCGTACTTTAGATATTGGTTTTCCCCTTGTATTCTGCTGACAGTGAATGAGAGAGTTCATCTGACGGCCCTCAATTTTTCCTTTTCCTTGGCAAGTGCTAGTTCCAGACCATGTTCAATCTCTGACAGTCCAAATCTTCTCACCTGCTGTATATCTTGCCAATCTTATCTGATTTCCTAGGCTTTTCTTAATGCATGGGAGGCTTTACTGTACACTTGGCTTTCATTTTTGCAAATAATGTAAATATGTCCAGGTCAATAATAAGCACTTCTTAAATATAAATGAGTGCTATTTTTTTTCCCACCCAGAAGTCAGCAAGGTTTTTGTAAGGATTAGAGGGTGGGAAAAAGAATGTAAATAAATTACGTAAACAGGTGAACAATGAGAGAGATGCTTGGTTAGAAGAGACATAAGTCGCAATTTGAAATGCTAATGGTTGGATCTCAGGGTTTTGGGGTTTTTTGAATTTTAAAAGGAACTGAGTTTAGCAAAACTTCACATGAACACCCATACCAGAGTCTAAGTTTTCCCTGATAGGAAAGTATTGAGCCGGAATTAGAACCCCAGTGGCAATAGTGTTTTCGTGTAGGTACTTAAATGGTTCCTATTGATGAAATATCTAACGTCTCAAACTCATTAAATCCAAGAGGCACTCAAACATAGCTATGAAAAATAGGTGTTGGAACCCCCTAAATTTAAAGTTATCTGGATCTCCCCTACTCTATTTTGCATGTATTTTGCCAGATGGAGGACTGTATAACAGCCTTTCTCTAAAGAAGGGAATCGAATTGGATATCTCCTCCACGCAGCCACCCAAATTCTACATTGGTATTACAAAAAAATGAGGATGGGGGCACATCAGAAATAAGAAGGGATAGTACAGAGGTAGATCCATGGAGTGGCTAGCCAGTGCACATAACAGTATTTACATCCAGTTTTCATTGCTGAGAGCTTATTGAAAGGCTCAGTGAAATCTTTGCCTAGCCCCTCCCTCCCAAACAATTGGGCACAAATTCTAAAATATATTTAAAATGTATTTAGGTGACTCCCTTATAATATGGGTATCTGAATGTTGGTCTTTATTTCTTTCCTTGCTAATGAAGTGAAGGCACACATTTCCTTCAATGGGACTCGTGGTGTAAAAAAGAGAATTTGGTCCTTATTATTCTTTTTCTAGTAACAGAAGTTCTGCTGATTCTTTTGTTCCTTAAATCTGAGAATTGGCTTAAGAATGGTTTATATGTCAGTCTGATTTTTCTAGAAGTCCAATGATTTGCTCAATCTCATAACTGCGGTTGGCCATATCCAGATGAGCAGCCATATGGTAATTGGCACTGCAGACACATTTGTGGTGTGACATACCACATGTTCCGTTTTTCTCTGTGCTGCTAGGGAGCAGCATGGAAGGTTTTGGTTGTTTTTTTTTTTTTTTACTACTAAATATCCAGGGATCAAAAAAAGCCACAGAGAAAATAAGCAGAGCTGTGCACGCGGTGGCAGCATGCGCCACCCAAAGTCGGAACCTGGCTGGGCGGAGCCACACTCCACTGCTGGCCAGGCTCCGCACAGCAGGATTGCTGCTGCTGCAGTCCCAGTAGGACCCCAGGTAAGGCTGCTGGGGCCAGCCCGGTGCTGGCCTCAGCCTCCCCTACCCGACCTGGGATAACCTGCTGTGTGCCACTGTGCACATTGCATGGGTTTTTCCCAGAGGCAACTCGCGGTGGCACATGGTGCACCTCTGCTAGTTGTCCTCAGGGAACCAAACATCCACACATCTGAGTGCAGCCATTATGTGCAACTACTGAGTGTGTGTGCATACACTAATTGTGTACATTAATATTCACACCAAGTAGGCTTTGGCTCCTATGACTTTAAAAAATCAGACTCAACCCCTGCAAAAAATATAAATATCTATATCCATTATTTGCAATTTGTGCTTTATCTGGCCCTTAGATGCCACTACAAATCTTTGTAACACAAAGGTGTACATATAATAGATTTCATCACTGCTTGAGAATGCTAAGTTACTTGTACTTGCCTATGATGAAAAATATTCTAGTTACCTTGTCATTTCAACTTAGTATTCTTTGGAGCAATATTTGTTGAACAAGCACATTGGGAACTTCTTAGTGGCTAGACATGTTATCTACAACCCTTCTGAATGGATACATTCCCATTACGAGTCCATTTTCTGCACATTGCTTCCATGTATGTAAGTGCTAATGGATGCAAGCTTTCTCTGGAGAAGCTGAAGAACAGTAATGGGCTGGAATATGTAAAATGACTATATCTGAAAAAGGTTTCATGTTACTTGGGACAACTTCCAGCTCTGAAAACAAGGTAGCAGTGTCACAGGTCTCCAGAGACTTCTAATGTATATGCCAGATTTTTTGAAGATGACATTAAATAGTTCAGACCAGTAGCAAATGGAGAGAGACTTCTTCTGCTTTCTGCTCCCAGTTCTGATAAGGTAGAGAGAAAGAGAGAGCTCTTAGTCATATAAGGATGGCTCTCCAAAAGTGAAAGGATTTAGTATTTTCCAAATATCAAGCCCTGCCCCAAAGAGTTAACATTCCAATGACAGGAATGATGCAGCAACTGACACTTCTTTAAGTTTGTAAAACTTATAAAACTTACCAAGTGTGGTATGCACATGGGGTATAATAAAGATGGTAAAACATAATCACAATACAGAGTGTTAGGAAGGGAGATAAGAACAGGTATGCAAAGTCAAAGGAGCTTAGGTAGGCATCACATGGAGTTCTAGCATTTTGTATCTGACAGTCCTTTTACAAGGAGCTGAAGGATGGAACATGAAGAATCAGGAGTTATCACTTCAGCACTACTGTAATTGGGATTTATGTTCTCCAGATTTGGGCTGCTGTTTTGGTTTCCCCTGGGTGTGCTTTACATGTTCATTAATGCGCTTTTGCTACTGCCTATTAAATTTAGTACTTCTGGGTGCCTATACACAAGTGTGGAGGCTGCTCTGACTCGCTGGAATTCCAGCATGTTGGAGCAGACTTGATTAATCGAGTTTGCTGGAGCTTGCCAATTAACATGCTCCAGCAGCCTCCTGCACTTCATGTATCAGTGTCCCTGTGCTTAAAAATGATTCTGGAAGCGCTTGAACTAAAGCTCATTCGAGCTTCAGTTCAAGTACCCCGCCTCCATTTTTAAGTGCACGGACGCTAATACACAAGACACAGCAGCACTTTAGTTAAGCTGGCTCTCGGTACCACTCTTATTAAATCATCACCCCTCCCACCCCCGAAGCACATGGAAAAGTGCCCTGTAATGTGAGTTACTAACTAAATGCACATTAGGCTGTCCAAATGCACAGTACCAAAAGCATATGCTTTTTTTAAGGACTCTTAATGTGCAGTAGCCTAATTTTACTGTGCATTAACTTATTAGCATGGTTTTTGCCATGATGCTCTAATGAGCAGTAAAATAGGCTACTGTGCATTAAAGTGCATGTGTAGACGTTCCCCTGAGGAGGATAAAGTAGTAGCATCACAGACCCATCTGAGAACTATGGAGCAATGGAGATAACAAGATGATAGGCAAAGGAAGGTTACAAAAATGAGATCATATGGTTACCAAGTTGTCCATGCACTTTATTCTGTTTAGAACTTAGAATTCAACTTCCAGGAAAGATGAAGCACCTCGCAATAACAGTTGTAAGCCAGAGTCCACAATCAAGTTTACATTCTGATTTCAGAGTGAAGAACAGAATGTAGAAGGTTGTGAGGAGAAAAAAAATCCCATTAACTTTGCTGCTATATATCCAGCTCATTTTCCCAAATATTTAGCATGTTGGTTTGTACATATATCAGTGTGTGTGCTTATTATTCAAATGACTGCATGCTGTTTAAATGTTTAATACAGAACAAGAGTGTTTTATATAAACTGAAGGGCAACATTAAATGCAGACACAGGCGGTCTGCTGCGTACACAAGTATTCCCACTGCAGAGGACAGCTGCAGCAGAATGTAAATTTCCAGATGGCATTTTTCCCAGCAATGGCTGTGAAAACCAATTAATAATTTCATGGCCATTTAGGCAGAAAACTGTCACCTTTTTAAAGGGTTTCAACCAGATTGTTCTTAACTCCAGATAGCAATGACTGACACAGGGTGAGTGGATGATGCTTTGAAAGAGGTAAACTAAGCTTGACTTGCCTAGTATAAAACTCCCCACAAAAAACTATGCAGTCTCCTGGATCTTCTCCCATGGAAATGTTCCCAGTAATAAAAGGCAAGTAGCACGTGTACTAGAACTCTTTTGCTCACTGGCCACATTATCTCATTCTTTTACAAAAGCTCCGAAGTATTTGCTCTGGCATTATGAATTCAACCATTAAAAAGCTGATGTGAGAAATCTAACAATCTGAGGTTGCCTTTGGCATTCTTGACAGTGGTGGCAGTAAGCAAATCAATGGTATGTGCTGTGAATGTAAAATATAGAGGTGCAGGTTCCTTTAATATTTTTATGCTTTATATAAGTTCAGTAGTGCTAAAGGGTTATAACTAGTAAAGGAAAAAGCCCTATGGCCATATTTGGCGCTCTCTCTGTATGCATGTGTGTGTATGTATAATGTGTGTGTATGTATATATGTGTATATGTGTATGTATATAATCACCTGCCTTGTCTAACTGGGGCTTGTTCCAGATTTGTATTGTTATATTTGAAAACTCAGTAAGCTTTTTTTTCTTCTGTTCACAGTATTACTCATTGCCATTAAGTTTCATAGTTGGCAGGGTCAAAAGGGACCTAAGCAGATCAAGTCCAACCCCCTGTCATGAGCAGGAAAGGATGCTGGGGTCAAATGACCCCGGCTAGGTGGCTGTCTAGCCTCCTTTTGAAGACCCCTAGGGTAGGGGCGAGCACCACTTCCCTTGGAAGTTGGTTCCAGCTCCTAGCTGCCCTGGCTGTGAAGTAGTACCTCCTGATGTCTAGCCTGAATCTACTCTCAGTGGATTTGAGCTACTCTGTACCCCTTGGCAATAACTTTATTCAATTCTGGTGTGCACCTCTGCCCAGGAGGGCCCTCTCTTCATCAGTGCGGTCGCACTTTTGCTGTCTTGTTTCCGCGCAGAGGTGGCACAGCATGAACATAAGTTTCCCATTCACCCTGGTGGGTAGCACGGGGGAAAAAAAGATTTCGTGGTGGGTACAGTTTCACCCTGACTATTCCAAAATAGCTCGACAAGGGTAGGAAATTCTCATGAATGATTTCAGGGTGTCTGGTTGGGTATTCCTTCGTTTTGTTTATAAAGGGGTAAAGACTGGTAAAATTGTAATAATGTATTTGTTCGCTGGGTTTAGTTTGGTAATATAGACATATGGCATTAGTTCTCCCTGCAAAAAGAGCATCCCTACACATCCCTCTTTTTCTGTCTGTGATAATTGTCTGGGGGGAGAAGCGCTATGGTCTGTGGTTCCAAAAACATAAATCTGTACATGGCCATGCAGATGGAGGCCAGCGTGATGTATTGGAAAGGATCTATGCAGCATACTCCATTTTGGAGTTCACCATCTACTTTCACTCGGTCTACCTGCCCTGTCATTTTCATAATCTCATCCCTGCAGAGGGTAGCAGGCCTCTTTCAAAATGTTTACGTCCTGCTGGCAATAATAGGCCAGCTCCTTTTGCATGTCAAAGGTCTTATTGCGGTTATTCTGATACCATTCTAAAAACTGTCCTTTCTCACTGGACATCATATTTTCAATGACGTAGTACTCCATCTTTGGGAGAGGCCCCACATAATTTTGGTTTTCTGCCATGTTAAAAAATGTGAGAAATAACCTTTGCATCCTTCAAACCCTATTGCCTGTGGAAATCTGCGATGTTTCATTGGCAAAAAAGCGTAAAGAATCTATGAAACGGATGCCTAGCCTGGTCACTTCAATGCACATGAGTTTACCGCCCTGAGTGATTAGTTTCATGCCCATTTTTTCCTTCAATAACTGGCTGACAATGAAGTAACCATTGTAGCCTTTGGCATTGTGAGCTATGAAGGTGTAGTCCTTGAACTTTTTATCCATAAAGACTTTAATAAAATCAGACAGACACTCTTTGCCCTTGAACTCCCAAGTGCTTTCTGGCTTTTTGGGCTTAGCTTTACAAGCCTTTTGGGGGTTTTTGCCTGTGACTTTTTGAGGGTTTTTTTTCCCTCTGTAGCTGCATTGCAAAAATGTAGTTGGGCACATGCATCCCTGTCTCCTGCACACATTCAAAACCATCAAAAATGTACCCCTTGCCTTTTTCAGGCTCTTTAATCTGATGCATAAAGCCACCAGTGCTTGTTTACATCTGTGATTTTCCCATAACACTGTTTGCACTGCCGCCCTTTGCACTCATGCTTTTTGTCCACGTAAGATTTACACTCATCGCACAGAGTTTTAGTCAGACATTCAATCCAGTTTTCAGAGGCCAGGGCCACGTGCCTTTCTAAACACTCTTTGGAATGACAGAACAGGTTACAATTAGGGCACCTCTGTGTCCTGCCCATCTTTTCAGTGCAGTTTGGGCTCAGGCAAAGATGACATTGGAACCTGCACGTGTGGCTATGGCTGTACAATGTCTGACAAAGATCGCAATAATTTCTCATGCCAAACACCTTTTTCACATCCAAAATACCATAATAATAATGTTCACCATGCAGCAAAAGGAAACAGGTGTCGGGGTATCTGGGTGCGTCCTGTGTTTTAAATAAACTCCACCCAATTTTTTCCTTATGCATCACTATGTGAGTGTTAACCTGTTCAAGGTTTTCAAACAAAGGTACTTGATGGAGCATAACCTTTTGATATACAGACATGCCTAATTTCCTATGCAGTTCTTTGGCACCATCTAGCAGTTTGACATCTCTGGCCCCTCTACGTTTTGTAACAGCCAATAAATAGACTGCCTGCAAAGCACAGGTTAGTATCAGGTATTTGATTAAATACTTCCTCTTTTTAGCAATGATCTGGGAATAGGGGATAGAGCTTATAACTCTATGGCTCCCACCTCCCCGGCCTCTCACAATGACCACAAGCAGCTGAAATGTCAAATCAAGCAATATTTCTCTCTGGCTTTGTAACAGATTACTGAACCACTCTAAAAAAAAAAAAAAAAAAAAAAGCTCTGGGGTCATCTTGTTTAAATTAATAGCTTGAGAGTATAAACAGTTTGCCATGCTATCTGCCTGAATACGTAACTGGGTATAGTCATTGCCTGTGAATCTTGGGCGGAGTTCTGCTACAATTTCTTCCACCCCTCAGCTTATGGTTTCGTATGCCATGTGTAATGGCACATGCTCCAGATTCACAAAATGGAACTCCTCAGTGTACCTCATGCCTCCAAACCTGGCTGCAGACCACGCTTGCCTTTTCACCCGCACCATATGTAAGTCTCGTAAAACATCCTCTGCTGACTCAAGAGACCAGGGGGTGCTTGAAGGGTCCTCTAAACTGTCTTCCACACCAGATTTGTTATCCCAACCCTCTGACTCTTCAGGTCTTGGTGGTGGGGGAGGTCTGGGAAGTCTGGGAACATTTGAGGGGCCCTCTAAAGGGCTTCCTAAATCATAGTCACCATCTCCCTTCCCTGGTTCTGCGGGTCCTGGTGAAAGGTCAGGTCTGGGAGGCTGGGGTACATTTGAGGGACCCTCTAAAGGACTTCCTAAATCATATTCTTCACCCCCTCTTTCAGGCTCCGTGGGTTCTGGTGAAGGGTCAGGCCTGGGAGGAGGGGAAACGTTTGAAGCATTTAGAAGTGGCCTTCTAAAGTGCCAGTACTAGGGGATCTCTTTTTTTCTCCACTGTTGTGTAGCCTTCCCCACGCTCTTCTTTAACCAGGCCCTTACTTTTCACCCTGCGAACCACTTGCTGCTTCGCCACCCATTCTTACCCCCGCGTTTACCATGACTCCCCCTCTTATGATACAGGCCACGGCTGCTGTCTGAGTTACACAGACTACCTCCTCTCTGAGTAAAATTTACCCTTTTGCTTTGGTAGTAATCATGATCTTTCAAAGTGCTCTGAACACTCTTTCTGAGATGTATATGCCTGCCAGTACCACCCCAAATCCCCCTCTGTTTTTCACAATAAACTTGATCTTTCAAAAAAGGAGAGAGACTCTCCTCTTTCTCTAAATTGTGTGAGCAATCAGTCCTGGGTTTCTTATTCACGGGGTCCAGATCACCTGTTTTGGGGGTGTGAATCCTTGTCTTTTTTACATATGGTTTTCTCAGAAGTATGTGGCTTGTTTTCCTCTGAGGAACCATACCCTTCTGTTCTGTTCTGGTGGTCTTCTGATCCTTGGGTGTTATGATCTGCAGGCTGAGCATTCCTGGGTGTTTTTGCTTGTACTTTTAGAGGTCTCTGCCCAGGCCCCCACTCTTCTTCGGTAGTGGTGCATGTGATCACTTAGGAAATATAAAATGTACATCTCAGCATTGAGAATTCACTTTCCTCGCACACTACAAATTTAAAATGTGTTTAACTCCAACACACAGCTGCTCCTCCCACAAGAAACACACAAAGTTTCAAAAGCTGATTTCAGAAAAATTACCTTTTACTACTGGATAAAAACATGACTCTATGTGCCTGTTCTTCTGTTCCTCTCTTCTAGTGTGCCTACTTCTCCCCACATCTTAGTGTCATCTGTGAACTTGAACAAGGTGCTTCTCACCCCCTTGTCCAAATATCTGATGAAGATGTTGAACCGTGCGGGCCCTAGGACTGAACCCTGGGGAACCCCACTGCCCACATCTCTCCAGGTCGAAAATGACCTGTCCACCAACATTCTCTGGGTGCGGCCCTCCAGCCAATTTGTGACCCATCTGACGGTGTAGGCGTCAACACCACAGTGCATAAGTGCTAGGTTCTCTACAAACCTCAGCCCCTTTGAGTTTAGGTACCTCATTCAAGCTGCCCATTAGATTAACTCCATTCATGATACCTAGTCCCACTTTTGAGATACCCATATAATGAATTTTGAAGATAGGCAATTCACAAAAACAGTGGTAGTACTGCACATCCAATTTTTCCACAACAATTTAGTGGTTAGAATACTTGAGCAGAAGACTACCATAATGATTTTCTGAGTGGAATTCAGTGGTGCTGATGTGAGTTAGGTGTGGTTCTTTCTACCCATCCTTCCAGGGACTTGCATAGAGTTTAAATGTTTTCTAGCAACACCTTGAAGTGTAACAGAACTTAGTCAGGAGTGGGTGTGATTAAGTGCTCCACCTTAATCACTTTGTGGGCATGCACTAAAGCCCTAGTATGGGCATATATAGGAATTTGTAGTCCAAAAACGGAGGCATCCAATGAATTCTGTGGCTGCTGGACTAGGACCTTTTTAATGGATTGGGGAATTCAGGTGCCTAAACTCTGCCTCAGTCCCATTTAAGTGCTTGCAGAAATGCTTTGAATCAGGTCTAGAGACTACTGTAAATATCTGGCCAACTAGTTATTGATGCCCCAAAATGTAAGAATTCTTTCTGTGGAGCTAACTTTTCAGTGAAATTCTTTCCCAAGGTCTATCTGTAACAAACTTGAATCAGTATGTCTGTTTCTGATTTAGTGTGATCAACTAACACTATGGACAGCGCTGGCAGAATTCATCCACGGCCTTTATAGATGTTTGACAGTAAGAATTAATGAAGAATTTAGGAGAGCATTTGATCCATTCCCATAGAGCCAGGCAGGGGAATCTGGAGGGTTAACCTCAGATGTTCTGTACAAAGAATGTGAACTGACATAAGTTTCATCATTTCATCAGTGTTTGATGGTGATTAAAAGTCTATTTTCCTTATTATCCATTTCTGTTGTTATGTTGTGTCTTCCACCCATTTTGCCTAGGTGTAAATGACTACATAAATGAACGGTAAATGAAGATGTAGGCCCATGCTTTGTGCTCTAAAGTTCCTCTCCATTTAGGTCACATACCTTTAAACGGATATTTCTAGATGGCATTATGTTGGCATTTAGATGTGTCCAGTACTTTATTTCAATTATTCAAAGAAATAGAGAACATAGTCAACAACTATGGTAAGCTGGCTTCTGGGACTCTACAAAAAGCAGAGAATGTAGCCAACTCTACGAACCATAAGCCTGTGTACAAGTGTTGCCCATCAAATCATTGGGTTGACGTGCTCTAATTTATGTTGCCATTACCCCTCGGTGTAAAATAATATCTGGTAAAACAGTGAAGGCAATGCCAAATGGAAGAGATCACCAGGGCAGTAGAAATGGGAACAGAGACCTACAGGATTGAGGAAAGGCTTTCAATGACTTCTCCTGCTTCCAAGTACTAATAAGTGCATTTGCTGATTGGTGGCTAGACTATTAAATAGACTTTATCATTTATTAATGGAACTTCAGACTCCTGGCTAGAATCCCTGGATGAGTGTATGCATGTTGTGCCTTAGCTAGAGATCATACTGGAACACTTGTGGTCTTTCTGCATTGGTTTCACTATCTGAGTCAGAAAAGAGGCTCTTGTGATTAAGCTAGTATGAATTTCTCTCTTCAGAAGCCAACATGGAATGGGAATGCTGAAAAGCAATTACATCCCTGCTTGGGACATACAGCCTCATGGCTTTCCATAGCATTCTCTGTCTGATTACTTAGCGTAACACTGATACATTGCAAAGGGTATCTCATGTGATGTTGAAAGATAGTAGCCGCAACCCAGATCTCTGAAAGTGGCAGATGGCAGTGGCAGGTAGGTAGTAGGGCAAACTGGGGAAATTTAGTGCTGCTTCAGGGAAGTGGAAAATGTAGGCCTTGTACCACAAACAGTATAGTGAGATGAAATGCTGACAGAATACAGCATTAAAAGGTTATAGCTACTGTTCATCTTGTTTATCACACACATAGCAACAGACACCAGAACTATCATGTAGCCAAGTCAGTGGAAATAGTTGAGACTCCATGGAAAAGGAAAGAAATGGGTACTATTTCTCTCCACTACAGTGCACTCCCTAATGAACTGCAGATTTACACAGTCCAATAGGTTCTGTTCTGAAGAACTTTCACTAGCTCTATCAAATGTAACAGTTAAGAAGGCTTGTATGCGCTATTTATGCAGCTGTAATTCAAGAGAGATAGAAAAAAATAAGTCTTCACTTGAGGGCATTAACTAGAAACTATTTTTAAATGATCATTTAAACAAAAACTTTTACTTGTTTTGTTTTTAAATTAAAATTAATGTACACAGAAAATTTTCATATACAGGAAATGTCATTCAGCAAACAAAGCTTGCAGCTTTGGTGTTTTTGTATCTCTGTTTCATTTCTAAGTGGTGATAATATTTAATATTAAATTTTAAAACTGATGCTTGTCATAAAATACTGATGTATCAAAAGAGCATTTTGAAGTGTCACAGTGTTGAAATTTTTGAAGTGTCATAGTATTGAAATAATTGTGGGGAAGGAAATGTACTGTGTTTATACTTTCAGTTTAGCCTGGCATAAAATTAGCACTTTTCCCAAGGTCGGAGCATTGTCAACAGGGTTTTAAAATGTACAATATAATGATGAGTAATCACTCAATTATGCCAATCTGTGCCATGCCATCCTTTCACCTTGCTGGGAGTTACCAATCTCTGATTTTTCATAGCTAGATTCGAGTCCTGGAACTTTAGTTTCTTGTAAGATAGAGCATGTCTCCCCTCAGACATATTGGGCTGGGTGTTGGCTCAAACACATAGGACTACTCTGTGTGCACTAAAACCTGAATTCTAAAACCTGAACTAGAGGTACTATAGAAAAGCTAGTTAGCCTGCCTAAGGCACTTTGTTTACATACCTTTTATATATAGTTTTGGAGGTAGCATAATCAGAGCATCATGGCATGGTATCTGATGAAATGAACTTGAGTTCATGAAAACTTGTGTTCTCTATATATCTCTCATTTAGTTAGTCTGTAAACGTGCATATCTACCCTGCCTTCTTACTGACTTTGGGTCAGGGGTGGGCAATTATTTGGGCCCAAGGACCACATTGGGAGTTTTGATCAGCTGTTGTGGGCTGGGTCAGCACCCCACTCCCCCTCAACAACTCCCCAAAACTCCCTATGGCGCTTTGGGTGGGCAGGAGCAAGGTTTAGGAGTGGCAGAGGCAAAAGGGGCTGGGATCACATGTCCCTGCCCTGGTGTGTGTGTGTGTGTGTGGAGCGGGGGCGCTAGGTCTCAGGAGCCTGCTGTAGGTAAGATGAGGGGGAAGATAGGGGGAACATGCAACAGAGTTCCCCTGGATAGTGTGGTCCGCACTGCCCCCATCGTGCTCCGCATAGGCCAAGTCACACCTGCTCACGCCAGGCAAGCCCGTGCCTACAGCCTGGCCAGGTGTTGCTTTGCACCTCTCACCTCCTGTTTTGCCTCCAGCCAGCCTCCATGTCTCATGTATCAGTGTCACTGCACTTAAACATGGCAGCGGGGGTGCTTTAACTAAAGCTCATTTGATGAGCTTTAGATAAATCACACCCGCCACCATTTTGAAGCACAGGGACATTGATACACGAGACTCTCCCAGCACTTTAAATAGAGCAGCTATCGGAACTGCTCTAATTAAAGTCTCTCCCCCCCCTCCCCCCACAAAAACACCCTTTAATGTGTGGTACTAAATTTCTTTGTGAAGGAATTCACTTTGTGAAGTGTCTTTGGGAAAGAATTCTACCTGATCAACACATCAAAGAGCTATTCAACACAGCTCACAAAGACACTCTCATGGACCCAGAGGGACAGCCTTCCATTTTCAGCTCCCTCTGTGCAAAAATGAAGTTTATTTCCTACCTATGGGGATTTTTTACCATCTTATACCATCTACACTTTTCCCAGAGCCTGACAAAGGGACTTTGATCCCAAAAGCTTGCAGAAAAGGACAGTTTTCTTGCCATTTTCCAGTTGGTCTAATAAAAGGTATCATTTTGGAACCAAGAGTTCTAGTTTTTTGTATGTCTTGAAAGTCTAAGCACATTCTTTCCGTATAAATTTTATTTAAAAATCTATAACATGGCAGGTAATAAGTTTTAAATAACAAAATACAGAAAATGTTTTTATAAAATCCTCAAAAGTCAATGTTCATCTTGAAGCTTCTAGTCCTTTGAGGCACTGAGCACTGACTTCAATAAAAGTAAAGAGTACAAATACCTCATAAGACTAGGTGCCCAGGCAATTAAAATCCCAAATGGGACTTCCATATTTTTTCCAAAACTGCTTGGGGAAACTTAGTCTATAAACTTATAAATTGTCCTTTCCAATGGCAAATGTGTGATTAGGGCATTAATCTATTTCTCTTTTAAGCAAATTAATCAATCATTTTCTTTAGTAACACATAATACAATTGCTGGCTACTGTCAGAGCAACTACAGTACGGCTTCATATCCATCCAAACTAAGTTTGGAGAGATTATTAATATTACTGAAACAACGGATGAAGCAAGCTTTGCATCTCCACAATATTTTCCAAATATTTAATGTATCGCCATCCAACGCCTTTAAGAAACCTGGCAATTACAGATGGTATGCATTAAGTTGCCTGTCTCATATTTAAATAATTAACATTAATATTTGTATATTCTATATGCCTTTTTTCTAGATTCAAATACACCCTATGCTTAGAGTTCAGCAATGTTGACCTTGTCTAATCACATATTTTTGACCAATCAGTGAAGAAATACACTACAACCTCATGATGATAAACCTTTTTTATAACAAACCCCAGCTTCTAACAATTCCAACAGCAGGGACCATTTTTTTATTATTATGATGCAGAAAACTAACTGTATTATAGCAAACACCCTCTTTAAATGGCCTTTTCCCCTCATTTCATGGCAGTTTCTTATAATGAGGTTGTACTGCACTGTATAAAATAATAATGTTTGGTTCTTCTACATCTTTTTCTATTAATGCATTGCAAATGAAATTAAGCAGAATTATTGCCGTTTTACAGCTGGGGAAACTGAGGAAAGGAATTCAGGTATCTGGACTCGCATTCCAATATACTGTCCATTGGACTATGCTGCTTCTCATAGACTCCTATCAGAGATCTAGGCTCATTTTATGAGATACTTTAAAACACAGATAATGTTTCTGCCCGAATAAAGTTACATTTAATGCTTATCACTACTTCTTAAGTATAACATAAGTATGAAAGGTTAAAAAGGCATGAATTACTGTTAGGTAAACTGCCAGTGTGTTCTTGTCTTACTATACTTTGAGAAGCAAGATTTTTTGTGATATCTTTTATTGAACCAATTGTACAGTTGGGAGAGCCTTTGGACAAGCTTTTGGGCATCAGGTACCCTTTCCTAGGTCACCTAGGGGACTCAAGGAAGGGCATCTAATGCCTAAAAGTGTGTTCAACACTTCTCCCAAATGTATACAGTTGGTCCAAGAAAATAGATCACAAAAAAGTAGGGCTGTGCAAAGATTCAGGTGCTGATTCGATTCAGAGGAGATTTGGCCCAATTCAGCTGCTGAATCTCCAAATCCAAATCAAATCAGGAGACCAGTAAAAAGGTCTGAATTGATTTGAAGCTCTCCAAATTGATTTGGTAAAGATTTGGAGAGCTTCAGAGATTCAGGCAGCCTCACTTGTCAACTGCAGGGAGTTGGGGCAGTGAGGGGCAGTGGGGATCCTCCCCCTGCCCCCCCATCTGGCAGGAGCCAGTGAGTGCAGGGCTTTTTTTTTTTTTTTTTAAGAACCAGGGCACTGGGGATGGGTGGGGCAGCCATTGATGGGGCTGAGAGGGTGGGCAGGGGATGGGGCCTGTTTGATTCGGAGATATGGCCAATTTGGTGATGGCCAAATCGATTTGGGACAGTGATTCAGATCACTAAATGAATCACTGTCCCGGCTGAATCTTTTTTCTTATTTCCTCTACTTGGAGATGGAACACTGAAGTTTCAACAAAGACTGACAGTAGGGGCATTCCTTGCCATAAGTAAATGGTTGATTCACTATAAACTGAATGGTAATGCAATGCTAATGCAATTCATTGGAAATCAGAGTTTATAAATAAAATCAGATTTTAATGAGAGCTGTCATCTTGTGAGAGAGGAACCTCCTGACTGCTGGCCTACTGAATGTTTACTTAGTAGCTCCAGATCCCTCCCCCTTGGCCAACTTTGTTTTAGATCCCTTTCCACTGAACCAAAAGGTCAATTAATTCACAATGACTGTTGGAGGAATCCAGGTTATGTGGAGTTCTTTCTATCTCTTTCTAGTCTCTTAATTATGCAGACAGGACATGTAGTTTCATCCTCTGATACCTCTTCTATATATCAGTATGTGGAGACCAGTTTTTATTGACATTCCGAAGTTTTGCCTTCATTCATGATCTGTGCGATCCCACTGATTTTCTTAGAATTCAGCTGGCTGAGGAGTTAGGTATCCAACTCTTCTTTAGGCACCTAACTACCTTTGTGGGTGTGGCTTGTAGGACCTAGGCAGTAGATGGTTAGAAATCTAATTAGGGTTAGTTTTCCTCATGAGTTTCCACAAATCTCTGTATTTATGATATTTCTCCAGACAGATAGAAGGGAGAGAGATGAGGTTACTCACTGCTTCCAGGAGTTTTTCCAAAGCCACTCTCTGATCACCTAGTATGAGCCCTGTCAAAATGCAGAAAACTTTCCCCAGCAGCCTATAAACTGACTGATTTCCACTCTGTTCTCAGCATCTGCAAGATGAGGTCTGTCATTTGACTTTTGTTTCTCATTGAGAATGACTGTTCAGCATAGCTGGCTTTGACCATTCCAGGTCTCATGTTAAGTTTGGACAATTAAAACCTTTTTTTATTCCACAGAGAACATTGTAGTGTTTTCTTCCAGCAGGCCTTTATTTGGATTTTCCCAGTCACTTCTTCACCTTCAACCTTGCCCGCATAATAATTAGAGATGGAAATAATGATGAATGACATATTGCAATAAAAATGTCCCAGCTAGGTCAATTCCTGCCTCTCCCTCCTGATGCATCAGTTAATGACTATCCAAATATTAAGTACAGATGGTAGAAAAAATATTTGTAAAAACATCAAAATAAAAACATTGGAAACCCATTTCCTTCCAATTTTTATGGATAAAAAAAAGTCTAATGTTTTACTGCCAAACCATAAAAGCCACAGAGGCAAACAAGTGGGGTTTTTTAAAGTATTTTTTTCCATCTTTTGAAGCCAAAAAATTAAGAATCTTTCATTTTCAGTTTTCACCATGTCAAATTTGGGATTTTTGTTCCAATTGTCCCCTCTATTTGTTCCTTAAATGTTCTCTAGGCTCTTGTGGTATAATGAAGCATACAAAAACTGGAAAAAGTTTATAGGTTTTTGATTATCAATATTATCCTTGAAAAATCAGGAAAATATTAAAACCTAGAAATTGGCTGGGAAAATGAACATTAAAAATAGTTTTGAATGAATATTTTTGACGTACTTTAACAATTAGGTATCCCCTGAGAATATGACCTGTCAGAGCTTAGGGACTGGTGACCCATAAGGTATGCTACATAAGTCACTTATTTTCCCAGCCCCTTCCACAGGATAGAAAAGACTTCAATCCATCAAGCCTCTGTGTGTTAAGAAAAAATATGGACTGGTCTGTATTGCATATGGTTAATCTAATATTGTATGTTAAAATCATATGCATAATACTTTTAGCATTTGGCTGAAAGAATCTGATGGGCCTAACTGTAAATAAATAAAAACTGGTGAGCTTGGAAGACCAGTCAGAGAGGAGAAAAGAAGATCAGGAAGAATGAAGAAAAAAGAAGTAGAGGAGAAGAAAAGAATGCAGACAAGGTGAGACAAGGAGTTAAGCTGTTGTGAGCATAATGGTGCTATAACAGTTTATACAAGCCTAGGACCTTCCCCAGGAAGATAGAGACACAATAAAAACAGAAACCTAAAAGAGTAGAGGAGTAGAACAGAGGGTAAGGAAATGAAAAACAAGAAGAGACTTGTGTTAAACCCTGTTTCTTAAGGACTAGGAATTTTGACAGAGTTTAGTCCCTTTGGCTAAATATAGACAGTCAAAAAGCCCAAGGCTGAATTGATTCAATCATTGCAGGTTAGTCTAAGCTGCATAGATTGAACCAATAAGTAAGTGAACAGATAGTCACTTTTGGAAATGCAGCCACATGCCTGCTCCTTGGCTAGAGCAGACAGCTTGGGCCAAGACTATCCCACCCTCCCTGTGCAGGGGAATGGGGGGCAGGGAGGATTCAGGGAGGTGCAAAGCATCCTGGGATGCTGGGGGACTGAGTTAACTTGAATCTGGAGGGGATCTGGGACAGAAGTTCAATAAACTGATTTAATCTAAATAAGTTAAGTCTGATACTACATCCATCCAGGTTTATTGCTAAACCAGTTTTGGCTATTTTGAAAGCTGTTTATACACACTGAACTTCTGTTGTGTTACAGATTTGAACCAGTTTTCAATCACTTATACTGGTTTATGTGTAACTTTTGTCCCAAGCCTTTGAGAGAGGAGGAAGAGTGGCCTCATCTTTTTCAGTCATGACACCACTGAACAGTGAAGGAATGGTGTCATTGGCTATACTTTTAATTATTTCCAGTACTACTTCACTGTTGCTGTTCTCCTTATCTCCTGAAATATGTAGAGATTTAAAAGAAGGAAAACAGTTGTTTTTTAAGGGTTTGATGTCTGAAGGGATAATTAGTTACCCAAAAAACAAAAAAACCCTAAATTTCTCTGAGGCAGAGGTATTTGTAAATATAGGCCCTGATCCTTTACTAAGTTTTATGTGCAAGTTTAACTCAAGGTGCATCTATATGAGATGCTAACTTCACAGTAATACTGTGCGGTAGCATGTCACAGCAGCAACAGAGCTAGTATGCTACTGTGCAGTATTATTAGGCTACCATGCAGTAGTGTCACTAAAAAAATATTTGCCAGTGCTACTGCAGAGTAACTCTGGTTACTGTGCATTTTGTTGCTTGATTATACAAGTACTAAATAAATGCACAGTAACGTTTTGTGTAGACATGCCCTGTATGTACTGTGAATAGTTCCACTGGAATCAATGGGACCACTCAGTATACGTCCATATGGCTTTACAATTAAGACTTTGCAGAAACAGAGCCCTGGATAATGGAAGAAATGTCTGAAAAATATATCTTATAGATAAATTCAGGAACAGTTTGCCAACTTCCCATCAAAATGACTCAGAGGGTAGAAATAGACGTTACCTTTGTGCCACCATGAAAACTTTTATGTCGGTACAAAACTAGAGTGAACAGACACCCATATATTTTGTTGTGCCCCAAATGACCAAATTTTTGGTCAGAAGGTAGATATTTGCTTTCTGGTGAGAGAGAGCCCAGAGATACCTGGGTTCTCCAGCTGCCCTGGGTAGGGGTTCAGAGGCTTGAGGGGCCTGATCCTATACAACTCAGGAAATCCTGTGCAAGATTGGGCCCCTCACACCCAGGGAATACTAGCCCAGCTTTCCCTATTTACTGAGATGCACCCTGGGACCTCCAGGATGTGTCTGGGTAAACAGGGAAACAGGCAGGACACTGGACGTTTCACCCAGTGAAGTGGATTAGTTGTACCAGGAGATATCCTTGCAGAGCTGATCCATTTCATTTGGTGCTGATGACTATTTCTAGCTAGAGTCACTTTTCATTTTGGGTGGTGATAAAACCATGGGATCTCTCACATATATTTATTGTCAGTTTCTAGAACATAATCTTTAGGGCTGTGCAAAGCTTCAGGTGCTGATTCAATTTGGAAGAGATTCGGCCTGATTTGGTGGCTGAATCTCTGAATCCAAATCAAATCAGGACCAATTAAAAGGTATGAATCAATTCGAAGCTCTTCAAATCTTCAGAAAAGATTCAGAGAGCTTTGGTGATTCGGACAGTCCCCAGTGGCTGCAGCAGGGAGTGCAGCCAGACTTGGAGCTGGTAAGTAGGGGCGGGGGAGGGGGGATGGGAGGAGGGAGGATGGGACCATGGGGGGATCCCTGCCAGACCCCATCCCCTGCCTGCTCCCCCAGCCCCTCCATGGCTGCCCCACCCACCCCAGCTCCTGGTGCTTTAAAAAAAATCCCCACTCACCGGGTGCTGCTGGGTGGGGAGGGGCAATCCCCACTGCCCCATGCTGCATGGGGGGGTCTACCATGAGCCCTTTGACTGCTCCCCCAGCCCCCCCCCCATGGCTGCCCCACCTGCCCCAGCTCCCGGCCCTTTAAGAAAAAAAAAACTTGAGTGAAACCCTGGGACTCACTGCTTCTGCAGTGGTCACGGGGCTTTGGGGGGTTCATGCAGAGCCTTCCATGTGGTGGGGGGCAGTGGGGATTGCCCCTTACTGGCAGGAACAGTGAATCCGGAGGGTTTTCTCTTCTTTTGTTTCTTAAAGGGACAGAGCTGGGCGGATGGGGCAGCCATGGGAGGGCTAGAGGAACAGGGATGGTTGGGGAGCTCGTGCAGAGCCCCCCATGTAGCATGGGGCAGCGGGAGGCAGCGGGGATCAACCCTCCCCCGCCACCCACCTGGCAGCACCCAGTGAGTCAGGGCTTTTTTTTTTCTTCAAAGTGCTGGGAGCTGAGGCAGGCGAGGCAACCATTAATGGGGCTGGGAGACCAGATGGCAGATGGGCCTGCCTGATTCGGAGATTCGGCTGAATTGGCTGGCTGAATTGATTTGGGACAGAAATTCGAATCACTGAATCGAATCGCTGTCCCCTGAATCGGCTGAATCTGAATCCGAAGCAAAGACTAGCCACTTTGCACTGACCTAATAATCTTCATTAAGATTTTTCTTTTAACCAGGACATGTGTTTTGAGGGTTTTGATATTTTTTACTAATAGAATTAGTATGAACACTGTTATACTGGTGCCAATCATTCCCCTTTCTGTACAGAAATCAGCTATATCAGCATAAGCACCTTTATACCCATGTCAGAACTCCACATTAAGTGGTAGTACTCCTTTAAGTAGATGTAATTGAGGCAGTACCATTTTTATGTGTAGGCTTTAATTTTCTTCAGTGCCATTGCATGCTTGATTAATGGGCCTTCACTCCAAGGGATTCAGTATTTGTACAAAACAAATTTCTTGCCAGGTTGCTTTATTTTTTGTTGGGCGGGGGCATTAATTGAAATTACAGAAACTCAGCAGATGCTTGATCACAGCTTTCTCTACAGAACAAAGCTCCTGGTGATGCTTCCCAGCTGCCTATGGCTGAAGCAGACACAAGTAAGGGATTTTGAGAGGAATGTGTTTACAGATCCCAGTGTTTTAAAACAACTTACACTAGGGTACTGTGCAGTTATGCTCTCTGAACTTTTGACATATGGCTCTCAGACCATATCACTGTTACACAGCTTCTGTACTATGGCTCCCAGAAATATTACCTCCTGATATTACTCTTCTGATATGATAACAATTACTGATATTTGTTTCAGATACCTTGGCTATAAGAGCCTTTGGACATGTTGTAAAATATATTAAAATAAAAAGGCAAAGAGAACTTAGGGAAGGCTGTAGTAAAAAAAAATAAACAGTAAGAATTCATAACCTACTTCCCTTTTTTACATTGTGATACTCTTAGGCTACTTCCAGATTAGGAGTACTTGACCAGAACATGATTATTTTAATACTGTGCTGACAAAAGGATCCTATGGTGCAGAGAGAGATTTACTGGCACACCTGCACTTTGTACTTGAATAGTGAAAACGCCATCACAAGCAAAACAAGTGCAGTTTTTGCCTCTATAACTGTATCTGCATTAGGTGCCTCTGCTGGCCTGGCCATGTCAGCCTGGCGTCTCACCTCTGCATGCTGCTAACAAACATAGCTAAGCCAGTAAAAGTTTGTAGTGAAGATGTGGCCTTCCTCATATCAGGCAGTACTTTACACCATAAGGTAGCTCTAATTCAAGGTAATTTATGTTAAAATAGATATACTGTATTCACATACTCACAGAAAATTATTCATAGGATTTTTTTCTGATCATTTAGACCTTCCTCTGTGGCTTCCTTTAGATCTTTGGATCATCTTGTCCTGATTAAAATTCCATAGCTTAAAGGACGGCATATCCCCTTTTGGTCCATAATAAAATTCAGACCATCCACAGAACAACATAGTACAAACAAGGGGATTCACTGAGGAAGCATGTTATTTCTTTTCAGAAGGTTGCCTTCTCATCCTGGCACATAGAGACAGGGAGGGAGGGGGAGAAGAAGCACCTTTCTAAGGCCTGCTTGGGAGAATAAAGTTCAGTTGGAACAGATGTGCAGCAAGTGAACAGTAATGTGTGAGAGAGACATCTCTAGCATGACTGCAGGAGCCTTGCAGTGGTACTTTTGGAAATGTACAAGCCTACTCCTTTTTAATATTAATTATCTGTGCACTACTGGGGGAAAAACAGATGTACAGTACATACCATACCAAGACTTGTACTGCTGGAAATGAAACCCAGTAAATCTAGGCAGCACGGAGGATTGCTTTCCTCCCATTCAGTAGAGTGTTTGAGTTACTTTATCTGAGGTGACACCACTCTTCTGGAATAAGATGGAAGTCAGAGGTCATTGATAATAAAGATTGTTATTATTTTTAATCTTCTGGCAGATGTATTGTTATATTAAATATCCACTGTAATTGGAATTCTCAAGATGTGAAAGGCTGGCCTTGAATTATTCCTAATTATTGGAATGGAAGGTTGTGCCATATACAAACTGAAAGGTAATTTCCCCTAGATTTGCAATAGCGTTTCAGAGTTAATTCATTGCTTTGTCATGCAAATAATGCCTATGCAAACAAATGCACACTTTTTCTTTTATGTTCATTAGGACTGCATTAATTTACAATGCAGTGGAGAACTAGAACAACACAGAGCATTACAGTTCAGATATAGAAATGCCTAGAGACACAGTAAGGTCCTAGTTCAAGCAAAGTACTTAAACATGTGCTTAATTTTAAGCATATTCTTAACTTGTTTGACATTGGTGGTACTTAGCCACTTACTTAAGTGCTTTGCCAAATCAGGACAATAACACGTTCCTAATGCTTTAATTAGTATTCTGTGTGCTATGTCTGTCTTGTGTTGGGTTATAAATCTAATTCGGCCCCTTTGTGCATATACATTCTTTAATTGTATGATCACATGCTATTTTATTTTGTACAGTACCTCAGTGCATGAGATGGATTGTGCTTAATTAATGAGCATAGATTTGTTTTCTCTTTAGTATTCTATGTGTGGTCCCAAGACACATTTATTTTACAGTATCTAAACCCTAAAGGTAAAGTCATTGTCGCAGGGCACCTTAGTGCCTGCTCCTAAGAGAGAAGAAACTGCCAGGAAGAGAGCCCTGGCAGAACCAAGTGAGTACAGCTGTGGGTTGCCGGAGCAACTAAGGGGAGCCAGCTGCCGGTAGGGGGCAGGGCCTGGCCCTTATAAAGCTCAGGGCTGAGGCCAGGCTGGCAGTTCTCTGCCAGCAGCTGGAGAGGCAGGAGCTCCCTCGGCCGAGATATGGGAAGGAGCCTAAATCGCAAGTACAGCTCATGATAGCCCTGGAGGCTTGAGCTATGATGAGGCGTTATGGCCAGGCGGCTTGCAGTTGTGTTACAGCCTAGGGGCTTGCGGTTTTGCTTTGTGTTTGTGTTATTACACCCGGAGGCTTGGGTGAGGCTGTAGGGGTTGGAGGAGGCCTCAACTATAGGGACCCCAGAGAGTGTGGGGTGCCCTAGCGCCAAGAGGGCGCATTATCCTCAATTACTCGCACGCCAGTGCGTGAGCAGCTGGCGGCGAGGAGCGCGGCCGGTGGGTCGCGGGTGCAACCCGTAGGTTGCGGACGGGGACCAAGACCCCGGATTGCGTGTGGGGGAACATAGAACCCGAAGGCGCAGCTCGCATGCCACTGCGCGAGCAGCTGGCGGCGAGGAGCGCGGCCAGTGGGTCGCGGGGCCCAGTGTGGGCACGGCGAGCCCCCAGAGAGGGGGAACGCCCTTGTATGTTATTGAGTAGCCCAGTGTGGGCGCGGCGAGCCCCAGAGAGGGGGAACGCCCTTGTACGTTATTGAGTAGCCCAATGTGGGCGCGGTGAGCCCCCAGAGAGGGGGAACGCCATGGTGTTTTATTGAGTAGCCCAGTGTGGGTGCGGCGAGCCCCCAGAGAGGGGGAACACCATTGTGCTTTGTTGAGTAGCCCAGTGTGGGCGCACGGGCATAGTGAGCCCGGCCGCAGGCTAGTGCGGCAATCCCCCTCAGACCAAGGCAGGGCGCTGCGGTTGCCCCTGAGAAGACAGGGAGTAGCAGCGCGGGGAGCCAGAGTCAGGGAGGGTATCCGTGCGGTTGGCCCATAGGACCGGAGGCCCGCTGGAGAGTCCCGGAGCAGAACCACACCGGCAGGGGAGGCCCAGAGTGGGCCAGGCGAGAGTCCCAGCAAGAGGCTGGGCACGAGAGAGGGAGCCCAGAGTGGGCCACATTAGAGAGGAGGCCCGGGAAGCGGGCGTATAGACCGAACAACGTCCTTTACATCTGCGAGGCTTGGGGCGTGGTATTAGGGGCTGGTAGGAGCCACGCATAGCCCATAAGGCTAGGGCGCTTGGGCAACGCCCATTGTACGGGGAGACCCACGAGGGGTCCAGGAGCTGACAGGCCCGAGGAAACACAAGGCAGCCTCCCTATTACATATATTCGATCAAGACGTGGCGGGCGAGAATGGAGGGTGCCCTCGGGCCAGAGTAGCGCAGTGAGAGGGCCTCAAGGAGATCACGGCCCTCCGCGAGGACCCCGCCGTGACAGTCATTATTTTCTTCATGGACATTTCTATAGCATTGTAGTATAACTGATTTACACACATTTGTTATTTTGTCTGTATGGAGCCCTTATAAAGTTGAGTTTTTCTTGTTTTACAGATGGAAAGTTTGGAGACAGACAGATTAAGGTCAAAAGTATCCATTAATTTTGCCTGCCCAGTTTCAGGCAGCTAGAACTGAAGGTTTCAAAATTATTAGCATTAAATAGAATGTTTGTTATATATTCATTGACATCAACCTTGTTGGGAGCTCAGTACATCCACAAATAAGAGCCTAGGGTATCAAGCTGGGTCTCCTTTTTGACAACCTTTGAAACGTTTGGTTTAAGTGATTTGCCCGGTATTTGAGCAATATGATAGAAACCCAGTTCTTCAGCCAGTACTCAAATTTTTCCTAACCATAAGAATATGCCTTCCTGCTATTTCCTGCCTCAAAAATTATATGCCTTTTCACATATGCAACAAATGAGGCACAGAATCTAAACACAACAGCCTCATTCTATGTACAACCATAGTTCATTTCCACCGCCCAGTCTGTCCATGGCACTGAATAAAGAAGGGCTTCATGAAGAATGTTATTGTGTAAGTAAAGGTGGCATCATAACTATATGTGCAAGGGGACTGAATTAAGGTTGTACTGGAAACCTTAAGTTTGGCATTTGCTAACTTTCGAGTGCCTGACTTTTCACCCTTAATAATGTTTTATTTACATCTTAGTTTTTTTGGTATTTAATTTCTTAGGTTAAAATAAAACCCCTGAAGAGACAAAAATTCCATTTAGTGGCATCATCTTGACATCTACTTGAATCAAAAGTAGAACCATAACATAGACCTCTATACTGAAGCTAAAAGATTCTGATACGTACTCTCTGGGCATGTTTACACGTTCGTTAATGTACAATATTTCTGTGCATTTAGTTTAGCACTTGCTTAATTAAGTACTAACTAAATGCACAGTAACCACAATTATTGTGCAGTAGCACTGGTGCATGGTTTTTTTTAGTGACTCTTACTGCACAATAGCCTAATACTACTGCGCAATAGTGTATAAGCATGGTTTTTGCGCAGCACACTACTGCGCAGTGTTATTAGGCTACTGCATATGAAGCGTCTCATGTAGACGCACCCTTTATCTACCAGCAAGATTGGGATCCATTGCAAGTGTTTTTTACTGAGATTTGCCAGCAGCAGAAAAATGGTAAGGCTCAGGGGTCTTTACTCCCCTCCAGGCTCTGCAGTGAAGTGCGATTTAGTCTTCATAGACTCTTCTGCTTGTTCTTCCCAAGTTTGATCTTTTTTACCCCACCCTTGCTTCAGAACATGTCCTTGCCCATTCAGTCTTAATGTCTTTCTCTGGGCTTCCTATCCAAATGCCATCTCTGGGCTCCTTAAATTCTCACGCGCTTCCACTCTTTTTTCCACACACACAGAGAATGAAAATCTCTATGCCTGACCAGCAAGAGTCCTCCACATCTGATGTACCTTCCCTTTTCCTTTCACCAGTTCCCATTCTGAATCCCCATCCTTGCTCCAGATTCCCCCTTCCTTGGCTCATTGTTCCAGTCTTTGTCTAGCCAATCCTGAGTTATCTTTCGAACCTCAGGCCCGCTATAACTTCACTTGCTCCTAATATTCTTACCCAGCCAGCCACAACCTTTCCCCCTCTTCCCTTCTGCACCTAATCTCACAGTCTGTTTCCCCAGAAAGTCCTAACCTTTTCCTCTTCCCTTTCTCATTCAGTTCTAATCTTTTTCCAACCATCCTCGGTCTTCCCTTACTCTCACTTGCCAGATTCAGCCCACCCCTCAAGCTCCCAGTCACACATTCCCTCTTTCTTCTCTCACTCCAAGACTCTTCAGAATCTTTTCTAAATTTACTTCTTTTCCTTCCTCCTCTACCCACCCACCCATACCAATCTTGGCCTTTTATGCGTATAAATTAGACATGTTCCTCCTCCAAACTCTCTGGACATAAACAGAAGGAGCACAGAAGAAACGCATTTCCTAGTCAGATCTGGTGCTTGGCTCTATCCATGTTCATTCATTTTGTGTGAGTGATGCATGAACAATTTAGTGACACAAAGGCCTGGAGCATGCTCAGTGCCAATGGAAACTTTAGAGATTTTAGCTGCTAAGATCTAAAAATTCTTACTGAGTGCATGCCAACTTGGATTTTTTTTCAAGGGTCTATAACTGAAAAAGATTTTAACAGGAAATAGAAAGGCACATCCCTGCAAAATCTTGTGTCCTTAATCCTAAAGAATGAGCTTCTCAAAGTAAAAAAAAAAAAAAAAAAAAAAAAAAAAAAAAAAATCTAAGAATCTTTAACATTGAAAAATGATACATCATGTGCTAGCCTTTTTCTTGGCAATGGCTGAATTTTTCCAAATGTAATTATACCAGCACAACTAGTTAAAATGTGGCTGTTATAAGCAATGAAAGCAAGGTCTACTAACAGGACCCTTAATAATGTGCAAAACAGCCAGATCCAGGTACAAGCAGTAGTATCGCCACTCATTTGCTGTCTGACCACTGTCAAATATTTTGTCAAGATTAAGTAGAAATCCTATTCCTACTGAACTCAATGGCAAAACATATACTGATGTCATGAGAACAGGATTTGACCTGTAAATTTTTTGGGTGGTGGGAGGGGAGAGCACAGATTCTGAGTCATTCTTGTTTTATTTATCATATCTTTTATCAAGATTGAGCATTTAATCTTGCCCTTGGTTTTCTGCCTTCTTTCCCTCCTCTTATACATCAGCCCGTCTCAGGTCCCTGTGTTTTGGACTAAGGTTGGAAATTTTAAATGTGGAAGCTGTTCCTTGTGGCCTGATTTAATTCTTAAATGACAAAACTCCCATAGATTAGAGGGTTCTAGAAGAGGCCTTCGGTTACTATGACAGTCTCCTGAGCCTGAATAGTTTTGAGACTCCTTAAAGTCCTTAGAAACAGTGGGCACATCTATGTGTGCACATTTACTGCATGTTAACTAAAATTACTGCACAGTACAGGTGCATATCTACGTTTGCATGCCCATACTGCGCGTTAAATATGGTGACATACATTGACTCGAGCATAAATTTGATGCCTACATCATGCAGGTATCAAATTTACACCAGATTAGTTACTGCTCAGTAATGCATGTGTAGATGACTTACTGCACAGTAACACTTTGTGTGTGGACTGACTTGGGACTAAAGTTAGTCCCAAGTCAGTCTACACACAGCGTTAATGTGCTTTAATGCCTGCATGTGTAGACACCAGTCTATTCCTGTTTGCTGTGCAGTAATTTGCTGCACAGTAAATTTAAGATGGTGTAAATGCACATGTAGATACACCCAGTAAGTATACTCCTTGTTCTATGCTGTGCGATGAAATATCCAAGGGTTTGGGACTTACGCTGTGGTATGATAGCTGATATTATACAGTACCAGAAACTTAGCAACTAAGATGGGGAGCTAAATTAGCTAAATACTCCTACAATTATAATCTGTTTATTTTAAATAGTTAATGGAAATTATAGATCTAATAATCAGTTGATAACCCTCAACTATTTGCAGATAATCTATTTACAGAGGCTAAACTGTGGTAAAGGCAGGCTGTGCGTATGGCATGCAGTAGATAAGGGAAGAAGCAGGAAAAATAGTAGTAGATTGGGTAGGGAGCAGAAAGCAAAGAGGGTCAAGTGGTACTCAAGGAAGGTACAGAGTTTAGCTTGTGGTATGCTTTACAAAAATCTGACCCCTGATGATCTATTACTTGGAGTCTGTGACATGGCAGGAGGCATGATTTTTGGGGTCAGGGATCAGATCCCATTAAGTCTGTACATGAATGTGTGCCAGGGGCCCTGGAGTTAGCCAACAAGAAATCAAAGCACAGGGATGTGTCTGATCTCTCCTGCTTCCTTTTCAGAGCTGAGGTGCTTGAGCCAGGGTTTCAGGGTTCCATCCATAGGGAATGCTCCTATCACTGCTTATACATCATATAGAAATAATCCTGCCCCTAGCAAGCCTATCCTTTCCTGACTAAAGCTACAACTTCAGGCACTGAGGGACTTTTCAGCAGGCAGAACCTAATAAGTATTAAGTGCTTAAAGGATAAGTGGCTACTGGATGAGTGTTTTCTGGATCATAGTATTGTCATTAGATGGCTAAAGTTCACCTGCATCCTTTGTTTTAGTCATTGTCCTTAAGGCATGAGCATATGAACAAGTTATCATGAGGAAAAGGAGCATGGGGCTCTCTTCCTTTCCCTGAAGGGCAAACTGGCATAGGTTGGCTTTCATTTGCCAACCTATGAAGTAGGAGCATGTACAGGAGTACATAACATGGTACATCTAATGCACCATAAATCTCTGCTCTCAATTGCTGCATAGTTGCTTAGTTGTGTTATGCTTTTAGTTGAGGGGATTTCTCTCAGAGGCTTTCACTACCAACAATTGCTAGCACTGCTTCAAGTATAAGAAGGAAGTCTTTTGCCACTTCTCCTCTTTGCCTCCATTCCTTTCCTCCTCATTGACTATATCATTTTTTTTTTTTTTAATTTGTGGTAGTACCTTGAGACCTTAGTCAAGAATCATAGTCCTATTGTGCTAGGCACTGTACAGACATACAGCAAAAAACAGTTTGTCCCAAAAGTTTACAATGTAAGTATGAGGGAGAAATAAGTACACAATAAAGAAGTGAGGAGCATCGTTACTAGTGACAGTAATGGTGTAACCAACGTACCAGAAATATATTTTCACAAGAGTTAGAGATGTTGCTTTATTTTTGTTCTGAAGTTGATATTTCTGTTTACCCACATGACAAAAACTACATTACATCCATTTATTATGCTACCTTACCAGTATGCCTCAGGCGCAATCTGGAAGAACCCACCAATAGCGGTAAGTGTGTAGTTCAATCCCCATTGATTTCTATCTGCCATGGATCACACTTGTCCTTCTATAGCACTACTTTGGAGGAAGAGTGCATTCTTCCCAAAGTTTTTTATCCTGTACATGGAGAGTCATGTTCACCTGTTATTACTGTCCCTAGACAGAACTTTTTTTCCTGTTGACAGTGCCAGGCAATAGCTCCTTCCCCATACCTTTGAAAACCCAATTCAATTAAGAGGCTATTTTGGATCATTTACAAAAAAGAGAAAGAAAAGGTAGGCAAAAATATAGCAAAACAGGGTTTTATGGAATATCCTTGATAAGACCATGAAAAGAAGCTCTGTAACTTAAGTTACAATGTTGTAAGAGATTACTGAACAAAACCAGCTTGAATAAAACAGTTCAAATCTCTGAGAAGCATACTATGTTAGGAGCATAATACATCTGGGAATGTCATCTCCTCAGAGAGACAGAGAAAACAAGGCCTACAGGTGGGGTTTGCAATGTGGTTGCATAGCCTAGTCCATTGATCCAGGTATAACAAAACACAATAGCTTTTGCTGCCATCGTCAGCCTATTTTGATATTTTAGAGAATATGCTTTGTAAGCGATGAAGTGGAGCAAGGGGACACCTTGAATTAGACCATGCTACATCTTTCTGCAAAATGCATATTTCTATAGGGCTGAAAAGCTGAGCAGAAATTGGATAGAAGTCTGGAGCAGGACATTAGCAACAAAAGATAATTACCTGCTTTTTTGGATGCAACCTTCATTGACCTATGATTAGTCTTAATTCATTTCCCATTCTTCACTGATAGTTCTGTGCATTTTAAATGGGTTTTCCCATTGTCCCCACTGTTTAACTACAACCCTGGGGATTTGCCAACCTTAAAAGAATATCACAAAATCCTTTGCATATTGTGAAATTACCTTTCCCTTTTTTCCTTTAAAAAAAACTCATTCAACACCTTTGTGATAGGAGACCATAATTAGCATGTCAATCACTTTCACCCTGTGGAATATATCAGCTTGTGTGTAACAGCAGAGCCCAAGGTTATACACTGATAGACAATGACACATTAAACATTCCCTATGAATATGTTTGGGGAAGGGGAGAAAGGGATAACTAGTGAATTATTTGCTCATACCTGTTACAAATATAATATTGAAAGTACATTTCTGTTTATGATTTAGGTTATAGAAATGGCAAATCTACCAAATAAAAAATTATTTAAAATAAGTGACAAGATATCCAAGAGTATGAGCAGGATCTGAAAACTTGTCTGGACTAGCTTTAAATAGCAAGGCCCCGGTGCTGCCATCTTCATTTTCTGACATTTAAAATTTTATTAATGAAGCTTTCCTGGAATAATATAGATATGTACAGAGCTTCTGAGAAAATATATATTCAACAAATACATCACTCTGGGAGGTATCCTAGGGCCATGCTATGGCCTTGATATAACAGTATTGGGAAAATTTAAATGTTGTAATTAAAGTCTGTCTCCGGTTTGGCATCAGTTGTTTGACACTAAGAGTCAGAACACTTTTAAAACTTTCATATGGAAAAGAAAGGATTGAGAGAAATATCTTTGAAAGCTCTGACCTTGTTTATACATTCACATAGAGAGCGAAGGCAGATATCTCTCATATCACAGGATTAGCATTATAGGAAACATTGAAGGTACTGTGGTTCATGGTCCAGCCATCTCCTTATAAGAGAATTGGTTCAAACTATGCTCAGGTAACAAATTAAATGAATTTTGTATTATCTGTCTGTAATTTTTAGTGGCAAGATTTTCCCTATCCCTTCATTTTACTTAGTTAGAATTTTGTAAGAGGTGGAATGGAATACAAGAACACTCTGGCTTGGATTGTGCTGTCCTTTTCAGAAACATGGGCTCCTTAAGGGTAGAAAGCTGAAAAGGAATTGAATACAAAAGGTTGAGTAGGAATTTAGGAATAAAAGCTAAATATATCAAGGTATTTGGGTATAACAATGGATTGGAACATGGGAGATATGGGTTATATTTTTTATTCTGCCACTGGCTTCTTGGGTGACCCCAGTCAAGCCTCTCTGTGCCTATAGGTATAATGATACTGACCTCCTTTGCAAAGTACTATATAAGAGGCAGATTTTATTATTTATTATTACTCTGATCATGGAGTCATGGGCTGATATGACTAGTCAGATCAAGATGTTGATTTTTACTAGTGTGAGGAGTTTAAAAATAATGCTGTTCTTTCTATAGGTCAAATAAAATTACGCCTAAACTTTAACGATATCAAACATGTGAGAGAAACTGATTTTTGTATGTGCAAGAGTTTTAAATGTTTTTGCTTTCCTGGTTAGAAACACCTCTGGATTTCTTTGTAACACATTTAACCTTGAAATGGCAGGAAGAAAATATCATTTTCACTTGGAGAAAAACCTTCAAAAAATAAGACTTATCATACCTGGTCAGATCACTGGTAGCTGCTTTGCTAGTAGCTTTGATACTACATAAGGAACCCCTTGTTCAGTTTTCTAAATTGTAGTTAACACATTGCATCTGCACTCTCTATGCTGCAGTGGCTTTTTATTTGCTTCTACATGTTGCTTTACATCTATAAGGTACTGAACCCTCTCGATCTTGGCTACCTAAAAGCACCTTTTTTCCCTAAGTACTATTCCAACAATGAAGGACAATTGAGGCGTTTACTTAGTCAGCCCTTAGATTTGAACTATAGTTCTCTCTACTTAAGGATTTGGCATGATCTCTCATAGTATGCATCCACAAGATCAGACTCCATACAAAATGCATTGGAAGTCACCTTATTCTTTTCTGAGGAGAAGATGGTGTTGCCACTGCTGACTTTTTTTATATACTTGCCCAGTGGTTAGAGTATTTGCCCAGGAAGAGAGAGACCTGAGTTTATTTCTTCATCAACTTGATGTGTCCAAACCCACATCTCCCAGTTCCAAGGAGAGTGTCCTAAGTGAGTTATTTTGCAATATTTTAAATCCCTCCTTTTAAAGTTCTGTCCGTGTGTCATGAGGAGAGAGAGCCAGCGATGGGACAAGCTGAACCCTGGCAAGAACCAGCAAAGGAAAGGAGGGAGACGCATTTTCAAGAGAAGCTGCTCAATGAAGCTAAAGCAGCCCCGGAAAAAGATGGAGGAGAGAAGAGCACCAGATGAAAACAAGGAGAGAGGTGTGGCATGCCAGAAAGAGAGGGGAGCCAATTGGGAAGATGGGGGCGAAGAGGAGTTGGATGTCAGCTGGATGGGGAAGATGGAGAACTGTGTCAAGCCAGGAGATACTGACTGAAGAATCATTGCTGGGAATGTGACCTGGGAGCCAGCATGATTTCAGGAAACAGAGGGCCAACCAAAAAGAAATGGCCGAGTCCTACAGTGACAAGTAAAACTTTTCTTATTTTTTTTATTACAAGGTTGGGTCGAGCTAGAGCATCTTTGTGAAAAAGAAACATAAATACAATAAGCCTGACACCATTTAGGGTGCTTAAAGTGAAAGGCACCTATTTTTTGTTGGACTTGTACCCTTGAAGAAGAAAAAAGGGAAATTAGGCTCATCGACCCCAAAGGACAGGAACTCATCTTTGTTTATGATACCTGAGTTTATTTTGGGATGCTTAGGTAGGGGTTTTGAACATAATACTTACCTCCATGGGAGAAAGTGTTGATCAGTAGCTTGGGGAACAGGCTTCTGCCATTTCTTCCAGTCCAGGATGTGGTGATACAAAAAACAAGAAAAAACAAATTTAAAAAGTTAGATAGACACCTAATAAAAGAACCTTATCATAAAGAACACACTGTGAGTTTTCATTTTTTGGTCAACCAGTTCATTTTATGAGAAAATGCAAAACTCAAGGGAATTGATCAGTACCTCATTGTCCAGCGGCATTTAAGTTGCACACTCCCAGTATAAATCCTTGAACATCAAGACGTGGCAGGAGAAATCTGGGGTCACCACTGAGAAAAAAAATGGGGAATAATCTGGTAATTAGAGACCCAATCTGGGTGACTGTGATTTACATACACCAAGGGACTAGACAGTATACATCACACCTTGGCAGAAAAGGACGCACACAGTTGAGGACTTACCTGTAACACAGTGGCTAAGCCAGGGGTGGGCAAAATATGGCTCTCAGGCTGGATCCAGCCTACAGAAAACTCTATTTCCCAGTAGCTGCTGCCAGACCCAGCCGTGCTGCCAGGGAACCCCAGCCTGTCCACCCCACATGCACTGCTGAAGGCAAGGACCTTTGTGGGCAGGGCATGCAGGCAGCAGCTGGGATAGGGCTGTGGGCTGGTAGGGAGCAGTGTCTGGGTGTCAGATGCATTGGCAGGGTTGGGGAGACCCTGGTATCTTGGAGCAGTGACAGAGCAGGACTGGGCCCAGGGCAGAGCCATGATTCACTGCTTGTGTGCTCCTGCAATGGGTGTGGGTTCCATAGGCAGGTAGAAGCTCCCTCTAGGGCTCTTATTCATTGATTCTTTTTCTGTCTGTCTGTCTGTCTGTCTTTTTTTTTTTTAATTCTGCTCTCTTTATTCAGTTATTCTTTCCAAGGCTCAGTGTCCCCTCCCCAATCATACATATATGCTGCTGCTTCATGAATGAAAGGAAGACTAAAATGTAGCAAGGAAAAATATAACAAGAAACTAGGCCCCAGAGAACTACAGTCAACCTTCTGAAGCAGGGCACTTCAGTATCTACATACCACACACTCTTTTGTGGCTTTCCACTGCCTGCTTTCAAGGTTTGTTTCATATGTTCTGTCACTCTTTCTCCAATCTAGTCATCAGATTAATCTGTCACCAAGTGACCCTTGGTTGCCTAGCAGAAGTGCTTGCAGAATATCAGTGCCAAAGCTTTTCTCTTTCAGAAAGAATTAATTCCCTGTGATATACTATCACTTGAGCTTAATTTTGGTCTTGCTGGAATAATAGACACTGCCATTAGTTTAAAACAGAAGCCATTTGTCTGCAGGTCCCCACGTCCATGGCTATTTAAAATTCCACTTGCTCTCCCCATCTTGCGGGTATCTGACTGCTTCATCAGCCTTTTCGCCCTGTGTCTGAGAGCTTCTATAAATTGCATAGAAAGGGAAGAATCCTAAACAGAAAGATCTATTATATGGGATTGGACAACAGTATTGGGTAATTCATCAGTAGAAGTATTCTTGCTGGAAGCACACCACCACCAATAGGAGAAGGGCCTGATCTTCCCCTCCAGACTGAAGAGCAACAGGTTCAACCCACTATTGAATATTAACAGGTTCATATAGGACACTGTGTCCTCAGTGATCCTCCAAAAGTGAAAGAAGAAATCTAGTAATGTGTGCCTGTACCCTTGTTTGAGTCGCATATAAGTGGGAACACACAAGAGCTGAAGTTGAGGTTTCTGGTGTACTCGTAAGAGGAACAAAGAGTTTAGTTACTTGGCAATAGTCTAGACCTGGAAACCTTCTCTCTAGGTCTTTAGGTTCCTTGTACGTGATCTCAGTGTCCTATCCTCTACATATACCAGACTAAAACACTCTTTATTCAAGTATTAAATTCAAGGTCATTATTTCAGTCTTTAATGGATTGCACTGAGGCTGCTTATCCTCCTTCCTGATGAACAAGACCTCATTGTCTGTGAGTCAAAGAAATATTTGAACACACTTCCTCTCTCTCTCTCTCTCTCCCCGCCCCCTCCCCCCCACAGGCTAATAGAGGTGATGGCATTAGAAACTTCTGGGCCATGGACAGAAGAACCAAGAATGATCACAGACTTTACCATACCACCAGGGGGTAATAAGCAAGGTCTAACTCCTTGCCATAGCTTTCCCCACACTAATAAGAGAAGTACTAACTTGTCAGTACTAACACCTATGATGAGAACCACAGAGGGAGCTCAAAATTAGATGGGCCTATCAGTTTCATGGTTCTACCAGGTGCTCATATACCAAAGTGATATGTGGCATAAATAATTAAATAAATTATGAAGGCCCTGAAACACTTTCTTAAGAGTAGGGAATCAGGCAAAATATAGAGGAAGTCCACTGTTGCTACTTGACAGGGCCTGCTTCTTCAGGGTGCTAGTATTGACCCATGGAGATGGAGCACTGAGAGCTATGGAGCACTAGGCAGATTCTGTGCTAGCTCAGCAGTCAGACTCTATTACAGACTCTTTTTTGAGATGCAGGCAGGAGCTTTGCCCCACTGCTCTGGTGCCTTGGAAACAGGAGGACTGGAGCAATCCATACTTTCTCCAGAATCTCCCCAGTCTCAGGAAGGTTCAGGGAGCAGAGGGGGGGGGGGGGTAGTTGTAGAGTGAATATCTGCACTGCTCCCTCTTCCAGAATCATTTCTAGCAGTGGAAGTTACTTGGGACCATATCAACAGACCTTACTAAAGTCCAGGTACATTATGGATGCATCTACATGATACACTATGTCGCTGTAGCAATGTGCTCCCTCACTATAGCTCATTGCTATGGTGACGTAGTGGCTAAAAATAACCATGCATCACCAGCGCAGTGCAGTATGAGCTGTTACTGTGTCATCATTTAGTACTTCCCAAAAGATACGTACCACAGTTTTGGTAGGACGTGTACCGCAGTAACAACAGCGCCATAGGGGCACGTGTAGACTGTACTGTACTGCATTGAACTGATTCACTAAATTAGTTATTCTGTCAAAGAGGGGTATCAAGTCAGTTTCACAAGATTTGTTCTTGTTGGCTGCTAGGGATCATCCTTTACTCTTCCTGATGTTTACAAATTGACTTCTTTGTAATTTGCTCCAGTTACTTCCCAAGTATTAAAGTTAGGCTTTTCAGTTTATAATTCCCTGAAACTTCCTTTCCTCCGTTTTTAAAAGTGGGCATTATATTAGCTTTTCTCCTCTTCTCTGGAACCTCCATGACTTTGCAGGTATTATTGCCAGTACCTCGGAGATGTCTTCAGCCAGTTCCTTCAGCACCCTGGGATGAATTTTTCAACACCCTATTAATTTAAATTGGGATATTGGTGGGAAATAAACAGAACAATAGGGGAGAAAACAGGTACCTGGGAATAGATGAAGTAGAAACAGAGTAAGAGCAAGGTGGGAGACTTAAGAACTTAAAAAAACTTATTTTAGCATGCTTAAAAATAATCTAACTCATAAATGATACTGCTTTCCTAACAATGACCATGTTATAAAAAAGCTTGATTTCTGAGTTGAAAACCTGCCATAGCATTATCTCAGCCTTATGGCTGATATGTATTCTAACTTATTCTAGCCTCTCCTGAGTGAAAACAGAAGCACAGAAAAGTAGGGACAGAAGGGACCTCAGGAAGTCATCTAGTCCTACCCTATACTCAAGGCAGGATTGCCCCCGTCTAAACTGTCTTAGACAAGTGTTTGCCTAACTTGTTTTTTAAAATTCCATTCTGTGAGCAAACTTTATTCACAACTACCAGGCATATAACAATGTCACGTAAAACAAAAAAGAAAACTTAATTTCAGACCATGAATGCAAGATAAATGTCATCCACAAATAGCTCTCTCTAATGTCTGGCTTCCTCAGTGAACTTCGGCATTGCTCTGTATCTCTCTGAATTAGTGAGACAAGTCTGTGGATGGTAGGCGGGCTGTTTTTACAGCAGCTCTTGATAGCAATTTGCAGAGATTAGGACTGTTGTAGAAAGACATTACCAAAGTTTTAAGGTCTGCTTTGTGAAGTTATTTGAGATTAACAAGGATTGGCTAGCTGGCTTGAATATCTCATTCAAAGATGATAGCAGCCAAAGGAGGAAAAGAAAAAATCAGCCATGAAAGAGAACTCAATTTTGTTTCTTATCATATTGCTTTTGTTTAGGGAAGGATTTTCAGGGACCTCTCAGAGCTGACTTCTTTATGTGCATTTCAATAATAAGAGGTGGCTTTTGTCTTAGATGAATAAACTCAGACCGAATCCTGGGTCTGGTGCATGTCTGCACTGACAAGATAGTCTGCTTCAATCCAAGTGAGAACCCATGTGTTCAGGGCTGGATTAATGCATAGGCAAATTAGGCACATGTCTAGGGCCCTAAGTGAAGAAGGAGCCCAGTTGTGCTTATTTTGCCATGACAGTGCTGCTGCTGCACCACTGCAATGCTGCCTGCCTCCTTTCCCTTCTAGGACTGCAGGCTGCAGCTCCAAGCCCCAACAATACTATTCTACAGTGAAGTTATTAATTTACTGTGCCCTAATAGGAGTGCACATGTAGACAGTGATGCTTTACTGCAGAACTAATTAGTCAACTGGGCAGTAAAGCGCATGTGTAGATGCACCCACTAAGAACAAAATATGGAGCCCAGACACTATCAATACATAGAAGGACAATCAATTAATCACTGTTTACTCTCATTCTCTCATGGCCTCTAATTCTCTTCTAGTGTTGCAGCCTTTCTCAACTTCCTCTCAAGGTATCGCTATCCTCATGGTACAAATAATTTGATTGTATTCTGAACTATTCCCAGCATTGGCTGATATATTTATAAACAGTTACACTTTTCCATGCCCCAGAGGATTGATTGCCATATAACATAGTGCATGAAACATGGTGAAGAAAGCTACAATAGCTTTATATCAGTGGGTGTAATTCACTTCATTACCAGTGCCAAGGGCAATTCCTTTCTATCTATAATTCATCTTACTGCAGTTTAGGCACAATAACTGTACTGCTGCAGATCACTCCATTCTCTGGCTTCTCCCTAGTGCTACCTCACTACAATCAATTTTCTGATCAATAGCTTCTACTCTCTTCAAATCTAATAACTGACACACGTATTTTATAACTGCCAACTTCTTCTATCACTTTAATAGCTATAAAAGATTACCGTCATTCCCACCAGTGTTTCCTTCCATTGGTGGTACTAGTCAATGAATTTCTTCCAACACAGGTTTCCTTTATTTAGACTGATTACCTTTTAAAAAATTCTGATTTTTTTTTCTTTGCAGTATGGGAATCTTGTTTGACTAAAATAACAGCAGATTCAAAACTTTTCTTTGAAGTAGGAAAAAATGTGGAAAGTTTCAGGGATGGAAAAGTCCTACTAGTTTGTTTAATATATGCTTTGTAACCTATCCTAGCAATTTAATTCCTAACTCTTTCTGAGCCAGTTTAGGGTCTTGACTAGAATATGATTTAAAGGTGTGATGTTAGATCTCATTTCTAGTTCTAAGAAATACTTTCTAAAACTGTAGTCAAGACAGAGCCATTGTACTTAAATTTGTCAAGCTAAAACCAAAGGAGTTTAAAAGCTGATGCTTTTGCTTGACCAATTTAGCATGTACTAAAATATTTATAGCATCTAGAAGACCCAGCCCAGGTGTGCTAGGTACTGGGAGGGAGATGCCTGCAAGATGTACTTCCAAAAAACATACCAAAGAGATTTTCAGAGATGCAATTAGGAGTTAGGTTCAAAAAGCCAGAGTTTTAACAGAAGCTGGATGTCATTGTCCTTTGTACCTCTGAAAATCCACCTTCCAAGCTTCCAGAGCAATGTGGGCAACTGAAAAATGAAGGGCAGAGAGGTGGTGATTTGCTTCAGTTCAGGCAGCAAGTTAAAGCCAGAAATAGAAGTCAGGCTTCCTATATCCTAATTCAGCACTTTAGCCACCATATAGGCTGCTCTTTAAGCTTTTTCCTCTTTGTTTACACACTACTCTGTACATCTACATGAAGCGCCTTAATGTGCAGTGGACTGTTCTACTGTGCATTAGCGCATCATGACAAAACCCATGCTGATGCAATAATGCACAGTAAAGTTAGTCTATTGAGCATTAAGCATCACAAAAAACATTCACCTTTGCTACTGAGCATTAGTGTAGCTATAGCACCTTTATCTAATACCTCATATTACAGGTACTAAATTTAATGTGCAGTAGCAAAGACACATTAATGAACATGTAGACACACCCACTGATACTGATTTACCATAGCCTTGTCAAAAATGTCCTCCCTTAGTCCTCCTTCATGAGGATTTTTCTTTGGAAAAGGTGAATAAAATATTATTTATTTTTTCATCAATCATCATAGTAAAGGGTAGGTTAATGGATTTTGTGGCTGGGCTGATACATTTTTGAGACAATTTTGTGAGGCTGATTTCATGCAGCATAAGAATAAAAGCTTGTGCCAATGTAACATTATAGCCCCTTTAGATCTGAAAGATGAAATGGGGTTGGCAAATCTGACCACTTATATTTAATCATGATCAACTAGTTTATTACAATGACTTGTGATGTTTTTTAATTAACACTATCTTTGACTTCAGTAGCTTCTACTGTACACTAGAAAACTTGCCAATACAGTTATACTGGTATACAGATAGAGCAGTATCAAACACACTCCTAGCATTGATACAGAAAAAGATTTTGCCCATTAGCTCATACTGACTTTGTAAAGTAAATGAGGCACAACAGTGAGAGCACTTTTTCTGATATAACTAATCGATACTAGGACTTTGCCAACATAAACATACGGACATGTGAAAACTGATTACATTACTGGAAACATCTTAATTGCTGAAATGTCATGGGTTTAAATCTTTGGTTTTAATGCTGATAGCATGTATAATTTATCTCTGGCGACTTTAAGAAAGAAGAGGGTGTGTAGGAAAAGATATCTCCTTTACAAGCTTTTCTGAGCCTTCTCTTAGGCAGTCTTTTGACTGATTTTATCTTTCCAAGGTTTGAATTTGCTTCTGATGGGTGAGATAAAAATTACATAGGTAACAACTGGATCCCAATGAAATATATATCCCTCTTTTCAAAGTTTTTTTTTTTTTTTTTTTTTCTGTTTTAAGCCCAAAGACATTATAGGCTAAAATGGAGTCTACTTTTAGTGCTGCTTCAGTTGTATTATATGCTTCTAGCTTTTACAAGTATTTTAATATGAAATGTTTTAGATTATAGAATTATTTCATAAAAGATTAGATTCCTTGAATAGCTATTATAATTAACTAAAATTTACAGCAACAGTAGAATCCTTTTCCTAAACACTGTAAAACATTGAGACTAAGTTGTAAAATTTATGATGAAGTTATGATGACACATTTATTTCCATTGTCTGAAAAAACCTACAGGCAATAAAAATGGATGTACTCTTCCAAAAAGCAATAGTGAGAAATTTAAGAATTGTAAAACTATCTGGGATAATTTAAAAAGAAGGGAAATCAGGTTTTTTGGGTAAAGTCTTCATGGTTCATTATTATTATTTTAAACAAGCAAAAAGAACGAAAAGTGACTGCCCAGAGGGTGGAGGGAAACTATTTAAATTATGGGATTGTTGTCTTCTTCCCCTGATATTATGATACTTTAATTTTATCCTAGAAAACAGAGACATTGTTCAGTACTTGCCCCAAAAGCTAAAATTCCACAATCAAGAAAAAATCAGAAACCTGCAAAAAAAAAGCCTGGCTTCAAGAGAAAGTGTAAGCAGCTATAAAAAAAAATAACAATATATAATAAGGAATGGGAAAAGGGAGAGATTGATGACAAGGAATATAAATTAGAAGCTAGGAATTGTCTAAAAGTGGTAAGGGTAATAATACATAAACAAGGAGATATCTCTGGCCAGCTGGGTTAAAAAAACAGACATTTTACTCTCAGTAAGTATAATAACCACAACAACAAAATCCTAACAATGGTGTGGGTTTATTACTAGATGGAAATTGGTGGATTGTCAATAATAATGGCATAAATAAGGTCTAAGTGTTCAATAAATAGTTTATTTCTTTATTTGGAAAAAAAGCTAGCTGTTGCATGTGTAGTAGTAAACAGTAGTAAAATACTTTTAATTCTAACAGTAATTAAGGTGGATATTAAAGAACATCTATTCAAGTTGGATATTGTAAAATTAGCAAATGCTGATAATTTGCATCCAAGAGTTTTTAAGGAGTTAGCCCAACAGTTCTCTAGATCAATAATATTGATTTTCTGTAAGTTGTACTAGTCTTTAGATGAGTAAACAGAATGACTTGGGCAATTATAGACCTGTCAGTATGGCACAAATGCTATGGAATATAATAGCTTTATATTCCATAAATGCTGTGGAATATAATGCTATGGTAGGATACATCCATTTTACCAGACTAAAAGAATTAAAGTAACAACTGCTAGTAATCACCATGGATTTTTGACAATACCTCTAGTCAAACTAACTTGGTATGTTTTTTATATTACGAGTTAGGTACATGTATAAAGCTGATATATTTGCAAAGCATTTTATGTAGTGTAGCATATCATTTGGATTAAGAAGCTAAACTGAAACAAAATCAGTATGATTCACATTAAATAGGTAAAACCTGCCTAATAGGTTTCAATATATGATTGTAAAAAAATGCAGTTATCACTGAAAAGATATCACTAGTGGTATTCCAGAGGGCATGAATGCCACGTGCTCCTGGAGGCTGGGGGGGGGGCATGGCGAGCTCCCACAGGTGGCAGTGGCACTGTCAGTGGTGGGAGTGTGGCGACAGCAAGCAGGGAGCTCCTGCAGGTGGCCACAGTGCTGTTGGCAGGGGGCGGCGGGGGGGCGAGCCCCAACCAGCAGTCAGTGACCACCCACAGATGCCACCGGCAGCACTGGCGGCAGCCGGTAGTGATTGCAGACTGCCTGCAAGTGCTGCTGATGGTGTCAGCGGTGAGGGGGGGTTGTGAGTGGCAACCACCCGCAGGCGCCGTTGCCAGTGTCCATGGCGCCTTTTTGCACGGCGTGCACTGCCATGCTCAGGGGGTGCATGTGCACCCGTGTGCACCCCTATGCATTGCCAGTGCCAGAGGGATCAAGTCTTGGTAGACATGGTTAAAATTTTTCAATTGAAACTTTTGTCCAAATATTCCCATTTTTCAAAACCCAAAATTGTTACAGGAAAAGGATTGGTTTTATCAAATATTCTGTCTTAAACATTTAAGGAAGGTTCAAAACAATCAAAACATCATGTTGACATTTTAAAACAATTTTTCTTCATTAAAAGGACTTTAGAGACAATTTAATTAAAAAGCCGTGAAATGAAAGGTTAAACAAAAAGAAATATTTTGAAATTATCAAAATAAATTGTTTTAATTGAACTGATCTGAATGTTTTCCTTCAGGTTATTAGTTTGTGATGAACCTTTGTGATTTCAACTTTTCATCCCAAGATATTTTGGAAAGGAATTTTTTTTTTTTAATTTTTCAAAATTCTCATGGGACAAGAAAACAATTTCCTATCCAGTTCAAGTTCTTGATCATATGCTAGTTAATATTTTTTGTCAATGAATCAGAAGGATGTATTAAATAGTTACTCACAAGCTTTTCAGATGATCAAAAGTTTGCTGGTATGGCATATTAAAGGAGTGTATCACTGATAGTGATCTGGATTACTTGATAGTCTGAGTCTGAGCAAATAATGTTTTACTATGGGTCTTATGACACCAGAAAGTTAGGCCTTATTTTCAGGCTGGATGACTGCAATCTAGCAAGCAGTGATGAGAGCTGGGGAAAAATTCAGTGAGCAGTAAATTTACTAAAAATGTTGGCTTAGGTTCATCAAATCTATTTATGTATTCCTGTCCAACTTGGTGAGTAAGTTTGGCCAAAAATGGAGGGATTTTTTCCAGAAAAATCAAAATACTACTGTTTCAATTTTAAAAGTTTCTTAACCTTGAGGCCATCTTACTGAAGTTTGTGGTCTTGAAGCAATAAGTGAGTACAGAGAGGACCTATGACCTGTGTTATACAGGAGGTCATCAGACCAAATTATCACAATAGTCTCATCTCACCTTAAAATCTATGCAATTTATTCCTCATTGAGAGAGAGCTATGTGATAAATAATTCATTTGATTGTTTTCTTTCTTATCGCCTACTCATATATCTTGCTGTGCCTTTGGTGGTGTACTAAGTAACAAGAAAACAAAACTTCTTTGTTTGTTGTTTTTAAGGGTAAAAAATCCACATCTTACAAATCAGTCAGTTTCCTCTCCTCCTTTACCTGCTATTAATCATCGGTGAGGACAGAATGCATATTTTCTCACCTTATCCCTGGGGATGCAGCATGTATAAAGCTTAGATATCCTGAGTCCCACAGCTATCTCCAGAGATAAATGGTACTTTTTTTCCTGTCTAGCAGGCTCAGCAGGAAGAATAGCAAAGCAAACAAAATGAGAGTGCACCCTTGAGAAACCAATAGCCTTAACACAGCTGGATGGCCATTTTTTTCCATTGCTTAAGGAAATCTGTACTTCTTCATAGTGAGAGAGAATTTTCAGCTCTGCACAGCTGACATTGACCTGAAGCAACAATACTGGAGACTGTATAGCTCAGGGGATTTGCAACAGGACAGAGAGACTTTTAGCTCTGAGTCACTTCTGTGGATTTGTTAGTGCTCATAAATATCATCCTATGGCTCTTAATTAGCTCATTAAGCAACTTGATAGTTGCAGATTGTTTCCTAATAGTGGGCAAAATTCACATCTCACAACCAGCAATCATAACTGCCACTGCCGTGATTCCTGCTAATCTCTTAGACCAGGTACAGAAGTTACACTTCTATTATGTGGTAAGCGTGCAGAAAGTGCTCTACAGTTGTAACCAAACAATGATGGTCAGGGCACGTAAAGTGCTGTAAAAATGGTGGATCCTACTCTAACATAACGCTGGATGGATGTGGTATCAAACTTCAGCGCTGTAGGTTAGAGAGCTGTAATGAACATCTGTACCACATCCTACTGTGACTCATGTTAGGTTGCATTCCAGCAATATCCCTTACAGCATTGTGGCAACCTGCTTACCCCCTCTCCCAGGGCAGCACTCTAGGTTTGTCCAGAGCTCATTTCCTCTGTCCAAGCACCAAGCCAATCCCACCCCTGGGCATTCAGTGACACAAAGTGGCAAAGCCCCTGTTTCCAACCCTCCCCCCACCACCTTGTTCCCTCCAGCCAGCAATGAGCCACTGTCTGGTGGTATTGCTCAATGTGGGGATTCCACCTTCCCCATTTGGGCATTTGTAAAGATTGCAGCTTTCAATTAAGTGCTGTGTTGTTTGCTGGATACCACATTCACACAGAGGCCTGTCCAAGATGTTCATCTTGTACATAGGCAGACAAGGTTCTTAGGGTGAATCTGGTATCTTTTATTAGACCAACTTAAATAGGTGGGAAAAAAATTAGCAAGCTTTTGGGCTTAAAAACCCTTTGTCAGGCTGAGGAAGCCTCTGCAGTTCGTGTGTGCTCTTCCTGGATGTAATGAATAGTAAAGAAGTCAGAGGCTGGGCTGGTATGCATGCAAGACAGGCAATCAGTGAAGATGTAAATTGAGGAATCAGTGGATGAGAGACAGGCTGGATGGAGGGGAAGAGGGAAAAGGGGGATGAATGTAGCAGTTAAATAGTGAAGAGGTACCTAGGGAGTCAGATGTCAGGCAGGTTGTGTGTCAGAAATCCAATGTCTATATTTAGTCCATGATTTTTTGTATCCAGGAGGTTGATGAAGTGAAGTTCATAAACTCGTCTCTGAAAAGTGTTTTGTAAGTTCCCTTTGAGGATTAGAACTGAGAGATTGGAGAAAGAGAGTGGTTTTTTTGTGAGAAATGTGCCCCCACCAGTAATTGGGTATTCTTGTCTTTGATAGATTTCTGGTGTGCATTCATTCTGGTGCACAGTTGCTGTTTGGTCTCTCCTACATATTTTCCATCTTGTACATAGTTGTTTAGAAGCATCCGTATCCAGATCTCAGTCTATTCAATCCTTGACCCATGCTTCTTTGTCAAGATTGTGCCAAATGGGGGCTTTTTTGCTGTTAGTATAAAACACTGTAATTTCAGACCAGATTAGTCTGAATGATCATTTCATTTCCATTCATCCCACCCTTTATCTATATCTAGCCAACACACAAAGCCATAGTACCCGGCCTTCCAGGTTCTCTATGGGCCCAGAAACCTAGCAACAGGGGAGTGGTTAGGGTCAGTCTTCTTATGTCACTTGGTGTAATGCCCTGTAAGTACAGGGCATACATCTTTGTGTGTGTAAGTTGTGCAGCCTGTTATGAATCTCTGGGCACTGTTAAGTAGTGTCGAGCTTTTTAGTGTGATAACTTCTGGACCATACATAGAATAATAGAAAATGAGGGTTGGAAGGGACCTCAAGACATCATCTAGGTCAACCCCCTGCTCAAAGCATAACTGTCCCCAACTATATCATCCCACCCAAGGCTTTGCCTAGCCAGATCTTAAAGACCTCCTAGGATAGAGATTCCACCGCCTCTCTGGGTAACCTGTTCCATTACTTTACAAACCTCCTAATGAGAAAGTTCTTCCTAATATCTACCCTAAACTTCCCTTGCTGCAGCTTGAGACCATTGCTCCTTGTTCTGTCATTTGCCACCACTGAGAACAGTTTAGCTCTATCCCCTTTGGAACCCTCCTTCATGTAGTTCAGCTATTAAATCTGCCCCCCCCCCCCCCACCGTCATCTTTTCTCCAGACTTAATAAGACACATTCCCTCAGCCAAGTTCCCTCTCCTCAAGTTGTGTCCTAGCCCCCAAACCACTTTTGTTGGCCTCTGCTGGACTGTCTCCAATTTGTCCACATCCTTTCTGTAGTGGGGGGACCCAAAACTGGACATAGTACTCCAGATGTGGCCTCACCAGTGCTGAGGGAAAGAATCACTTCCTTTGATCTGTTGGCAAAGAATTACCAATGCAGCCCAGTATGCCATTAGCCTTCTTTGCAACAAGGGCACACTGTTAGTTCATATTCAGCTTGTTGTCCACTATAACCCCCAAGTCCCTTTTTTGCAGAGCTGCTAGTTAGCCAGTTGGACTCCAGCCTGCATCAGTGCATGGGATTGTTCCCTCCTAAGTGCAGGACTTTGCAATTATCCTTATTAATCCTCATGCGAGTTCTTTTGGTCCAATCCTCCAATTTGCCAAAGTCTCTCTGAATCCTAGCTCTTCCTCCCAGCATGTCCACTACTCCCCCCAGCTAGGTTTCATCTGCCAACTTGCTGAGGGTGCACTCCATCCCATCTTCTAGATTGTTGATGAAGATATTGAACAAAACTGGCCTCAGGACCAACCCCTGGGGCACTCCACTTGATACCGGCTGCCAACTAAACATCAAGCCATTGATTACTACCCTGTGAGCCAGTTTTCTATCCACCTTGCAGTCTATTCAGTCAACCCATGTTTCCTACAGGAGCACAGTAATCTGCTGCAGTTTATACCATTTTAAGTGCAGTGGTTCTGAGCACTTCGAACCAGTTTGTATCCCATGTCATGCTGTCTAAAAGTCTTAAGGCAGTAACCTGAGCAGAGATTTTGCTTCTGGCCTTTTGAATATGATGTTTATAAGTGAGGGAATGGTCTAACGTGATTCCTTGGTAGCTCGAGGTATGCTCATAGGGAAGGATGTGGTTGCCTACTCTGATATTCATTGTGCTTTTGGTGCAATGATTGTCCAGGTGGAAGACTGACCATACTGATTTGTTGATGCTCCCCACTGACCTTGTGCCTTTCAAATACCCTCCCTTTCCCCCACCTCCCTACACACAATCCCTGTACCACTGGTCTGGAATGAAGATGAGGCACCAGGGTCAGTACCCCCTACTGTTCTCGGGGGGCTTATCAGTCTGTGTTACTTTGAGTGAGGCCATAAATCTGGTTAATTGACAAGTGGTCATCCCATTCCTCAAGATCATGTTGCTTTCCTGAGAGGCCAGTGTGTTGACACAGATCCACCAAATGCAAACCAGCTCCCAAACACACCACAAAAGAGACTCAAAACTTTTTTCATCCCCACAGCTGGGATGTAACCAACAGTCACAACTGAGGGTTTTTGCTGGTGTGGCTCCAGGTGCATTTGGCAAAGGACCTACATATGAACATCACTGCAGATAAGGTTTAGTGGGAATGGGAAAAATTCACCCTAGTAAACAACCCTCCTGGAGAACTGGAAAGGGCTCATCCCTCTGGGCCCAGATGCTTGGGTTCTCAGCCCTCCTGGCTCCCACAGCAGGGAGATGGAACCCAGGCATCCAGGTTTTCCCCGCTGGGATGCAGAATGCAGGTATTCCACAGTATGGTTAGTGCCAGGTTGTGAGCAGCTGCATGGCTTCTGGCCCCAGGCTGGGGGAAAGGGTCTAGACAGGGGATTCACCATAGGTCCCTCAATGCCTTACTTGCCTGAAGACTCCATATTTGTGTGCAGGAGGCCTGGTTGTGGTGCTTGAGATACTGGATCCAAGATGATTGGCTGTATACCTGCAGAGCACTGGAGCTTTGTGTAAATGGCACTGGTGAAATCAGGACCAAATGGGAACCTCACTATGGTGGGCTGGAATGGACAGGCTGGCAACTGCTTGCACCTGTGTTGCTGCAACACTTGTTTGAGCCATCCAGGCCCAGGAATGCACTGTGAAGGTCCAAGAACAAGGACTACAGATAGCCATTTGCTGTCTGAGGAGCCTGAGGACTCCTCCCTGGGGCAACATGCCTGAGAGTCCTAGTGAGGAAAGGGGAGAGAGGGGCTGGATGCTGGCTAAGGGGGAATGCTCCACATTGCGCATTCATTGGGAGATGCTGGGAGATTTTTTTTGGGGGGGGGGGGGGCTGGAATAGGAGATATGGTGCATGGGAGCTGCTGACCCACAGTTCAAGGAGCCAGGAAGGCACCTGATGGGACCCACTCCAGGGAGCAGCAGTGTAGGAGGGGAGGGGGACCAGGATGCCCAAGACCCAATGCCAAGGCTGACAGTGACTCAGCCTGCCTTCCAGGGCCAACTCACTGCCCCAAACTTCTGGCAGTCACCAGTGTAGGTGCGAGGCCTGAAAAAGGCTGAAGGCCAATCTGGGAAAGGGCATGGGAGCTCTCAGAACAATGGATGGTGGGGGCAGGCCCACTAGCCTGCTGGGCTGGGGCACTGCAGCCCAGGTCCCACTGTGGGGGAGTGACACAGCCTCTGTGAGTATAGGCAGCCCCCTGGTCACATGTCCAAGTTCCAGAACAGGCAACCTTCCACAAATTTTCTTTATTATGCACATGAAAAGTTTAGCAGCAGCAACATTTAATTAAACCAAGGGGCATTAGTTTCATGCACAGCATTCCCTTAACACCCCAAGGTTTTGTGTTTATTAAGTTGAACTCCCGCAGTTTCCCACCTCCCTACCTCCTACGCCTCAATGTCATAACCACTGAGTGCAACCAGGGTCTTTCCCCAGTCTCACTGTTAACTGAGAAGAAGTTCCAGAGCAGGCAGTGTTCTACAGTTTTTGTCCAATAAACACACTGACAGTTTGGCAGGTTCATTTGATTAAAATTAAGTAAGTCTCCTCCTTGGGCCGCATTTTCCCACAGCCCTGGTGTGTGCCCCTAGGTGGGGCTGGGGAAGGAGAGGGGAAGGGATAAGGTGCCTGGCCAGCCTGGGTTGGGGGCAGTGGTGCCCATAATGCAAGGCCAGAGGAGCCCAGGGCTAGAGACCCACGGCCTAGTGCCAGGGTGGGAGCACTTCAGCCATGCTCATCCAGGGAGGTTTCTTGGTCCACACAGGTGAGGAGGTACTCAGCCAGGGCTTTGCAGATCCAGACAGCTTGCTGCTGTGCAGGGCCTGGGCCACCAACATCAGCTGCAGGGAGGGTCACAGAATTCAGGCATCCAGGACATGGGCACACACATGGAATACAGATATCTGGGACCCACACACACCCCCAACCCAGGCACTTGAGGCACGTGTACATGCATGCGCACACACAGAACACAGGTGTCCATACACGCCCCCTCCCCCAAACCCAGGTGTCCAGGACACACACACCCGAAACCCAGACAACCAGGACACGCACAAGTCAGCTGTCCAGGGTGCGCACACGCACAACCTAGGCATCTGGTATACACACAAAACACACACAACCCAGGTGTCTGGGACACAACCACACAAACAGAGAACCCAGACATCTGGGGCATGCATGCATGTGCGCACACGCACACACAATGCAGGCATCCAATATACAGAGCAGAGAAGCCAGGCCAGGCACGCAGGAAAGGTAAGTGATCCAGCTGTCTGTAGCTTTGGTTTAGCTGACTCTGTGTTTGGTTGGTGGGTGTGTGCTCTGAGAAACTGGGAGTGAGTGTTGATTGCTGATTGTTTGATTGTTGTGGGTAGCTGCCTGGGCCTGAGTCAGCCCAGGCCCTGAAGAGTGTAAAAGGAGACTCCCCAGGTGACCAGGGAGCCAGTGAACAGGGACTGCCAACAGGAGCAGTTTCCAGACAGTTCACAGGCCAGTTCATGGGCAGGAATGCATGGGAGCTTCTGCCAGGGACCTCAGGTAAGTGATTGAGGACGGGTGCTACTATGGGGGTGGTGACACAGAGCCTCCACCCAGACAGGCCCCTTGGATGGGTCGGCAGTGCCTTGGCCCCCTGTCTGCAGGGGTTGCCTGGTGGGATCTCTGGGGCCCGGGGGTAGCTCGGGGGCCAGGGTTTCCCTTCCCTGTCCCACATGTGCCTGGATCGAGGCCCTGGAGGAGCAGGTGAGGGAACTCCAGGTGGAGGTGAGCAGGCTGTGGGGGATCAGAGCAATTGAAGAAGAGATGGATGGCTACTTTAATGCTCTGCAGGACAAAATGCCTGGTGGAGAAGCTGTGAGGGAATGCCCTGAAGCAGATGCTGGTGAGTGGAGGATGGTCACCTCCGGGGCCAGACCTCTCACTGTAGAAACAGCCCCCCCAGTGCAGTTGGGGAACAAATATGAGGCCCTGGCTGCACTGGAGGAGTGTGCGGTGGGGAAAAGTGCACTGGAGGAGCCTGCTGCCATCACTGAGCGAGCTGAGGGCCAGCCAGGTAAGCAGAAGAAGAGACACTGTGTCATCATTGTGGGCAACTCCCTACTGAGAGGAACAGAGGGACCCATCTGTCATCCAGATCCCATGGTGTGTGAGGTTTGCTGCCTGCCCAGAGCTCGGATTCAGGACATCATGGTGATGATCCTGGACCTCATCCAGCCCTCTGATCACTACCCCTTGGTCCTCATCCATGTGGGCACTAATGACATGCCTGGGAGTACTCCGGACCGCATCATGAGTGACTACAAGGCTCTGGGGGCCACGCTTAGGGAGATGGGATCACATGTGGTTTTCTCATCTGTTCTTCCAGTGAGCAGATGCAGATGGTGCCACAAGACCTGCATCAGAGAGGTCAACTGGCAGCTTTGGAGCTGGTGTTACCAGGCAGGCTTTGGATTCTTTGACCACAACCCACACTTCTGCGCAGATGTAGCCCATCCCGCCTTAGCACATCTCTCCCCAAAAAGTAAGTGTGTTTTCTCTTCCAGGTTGGCTGATCTCATATGGCAAGCTTTAAACTAGGTTTGTCAGGGGTGGGGATGCAGAGGTATAGGAGGACACTTCAATGTCAAGCCAGGTGATGCAAGTAGGAACAACCCAGGTAAGTGACAAGGACCCAGGCAAGCTTGGGAACAAGAGGGCAGCATGAACACCCATAGGAGGTCTCAATTGCCTCTACACAAATGCTAGAAGTATGGGGAATAAGCAGGAGGAACTCATCCTCCTGCTAGCTAGCAAAAACCCAGACCTGGTTGGGCTTACAGAAACCTGGTGGGATTCTACCCATGACTGGGCAGTAGACATCAAGGGCTATAGGTTGTATAGATGGGATAGAGTAGGGAAAAAAAGGCAGGGGGGGAGTAGCGCTTTATGTTAAAGAGTAGTACACGTCCTCGATGATCAGGATGGGTTCCGAAGAGGGGCAAACTGAGGTGCTCTGGGTTAGAATGCAAGGAGGTCTTCAAGAGGAGGTTGGATAGATATCTGGCTGGGGTTTTATGATCCCAGCACTCATTCCTGTCCAGGGCAGGGGGTTGGACTTGATGATCTATTTAGGTCCCTTCTGACCCTAGAAACTATGAAACACACACCGCACTTGGTGGGCTCAGGATGCAGTGGATGGCCATGCACAGGACAGCCAGCTGGAGGCTTGTGGCCCTGAGGGCACATGCCATGGCAAGCCACTGCTGCATCAGGTCCAGGAGGATAGCCGTGATGTCCCTTCCAGCCAATCAGGTGCGACTCAGTCTTTTGGCTCCACTCATGAGTCTTTGGTAGCCCGGGGAGCCTGCAGGACATGCTGAGAGGTATGTGAGAACCCCCACTCTATCCCCTCACAAGGGCCAACATGTGTTCTGCTTGTTCCTGATCTAACTTTAGGCTCTTAGAATCATGCTCGAAAGTTAGAGTGCTTCTGCCTCAGGCTTCTTAAATGCCTGTACTTACCCTCAGTCACCTGAGCACTACTGGGGTTAACAAGGAACAACAGCCATAAGTTGACTGACAGTAGATTCAGGCTAGATATCAGGAGGTATTGCATCACAGTCAGGGCAGCTTGGAGCTGGAACCAACTTCCAAGCGAAGTGGTGCTCTCCCCTAACCTGGGGGTCTTCAAACGGAGGCTAGACAGCCACCTAGCCAGGGTCATTTGACCCCAGCATCCTTTCCTGGCAGTGCTGTTTAAGCCCTCTCCTAGAACTGAGACCGAATGCTAAGGGTCTTCAGGGCAAGACATTTTCTATTATGTAGCAGCAACATACCAATACGCCTCTGTGGTGTACTTAGAAATGAGCTCACCAAAGGAATAATATAGATCAGTCTTCAACCTTTTTAAGCAGGAGATCACCTTTGGCATTTAAAAGCAACCCAAGATCTACCATGTGCTGCCACCCCCCCACCCAGCAGGTAAGTCTGTGGGGAGGCAGATCAAGGCAGAAAGAGAAAAAATTATTTGGGGGCATGCCTCCCCAGCAGGTAAGTCCCACCCAGCCAGGGCCGCACTAAACTTACCTCTGTTCCTGCCTCTGTGGCATTCTCCCTCACCACGAGGGCCTCGATCTAACATCTGCCCCTTCCCCTCCCCCATGGACTGGCCTGGGGTGCATGCATGCATGCACGCAGGCACTCAGCCCCCCACCCCAGCCTTGGATCAACTCCAAGAGGCTCTGAGATCTACTGCAAGAGGCTCCAAGATCTACCAGTGCATCGAGATCCACTTGGTGGTGACCACTGATATAGATTCTATTATTCTAGAGCAGTTATTTCAAATGTGGTTTCAAAACTTTTAAAAATCTAATTCCAACGCTGCCAAGAAAATTTTTAAGTATGTTTGTGCTCAAGGGCTGTCTACCAGCATAGTTACTCCACCTCTGCTGAGTGGAGTAGGGCTTCTGCTACTCCCAGCAGTTGGCTGAAGGTGCATGAAGAAAATCCCTGTGCCTTCAGCCAACTGCTACAGTTCCCTCAGCAGCTAGTGCCTTCCCAGACTGCACCTCATGCTCATAAAGCAAAGCTGTTGTAGTGGAACTGTCTGGACCTACCAGAAGCACCACAGTGTGCAAGTGTTTTAGCATCTTGGTGGTGGCAGCTGCTGCCTGGCATACAGTAAGTATGGGTAGAGCCACATGAAAGCAGTTTCAAATTAGCATTTCTAACTTCTATAAAGTAGCTATAAAATGCAATATTTAAAATAAAGGGGTGCCTAAAATTAAGCATAATTCAAGTGAATCCATTTTTAAACACCTGAATTACCTATTTCCTAAAATACTGAATGTTCAGCAGTTCCTACCAAGCTCAGTAAAAGCAGCTGGATGCTCAGCATCACTGAAAAAGCAGCTGCTAATTTTGAAGCCTAAATACAGATGTAGGAGCCAAAATTGTGTCAGCTATTTTGAAAAAAACCCCCAAAAACTGGCTATAGTTTCTTTCATCTAAGACCATGCCAAAGCAGTTTATATGCACTACAAACAATACACATAGGAATTTCTTCATCCCCCATTGAAATATAGCCAGCTGTACTCCCAAGCAATAAGTAGCAGCATACAAAAGAGTTTCTGTAAGGAAGTGAGGATTTAACTGAAAAGAAGAAGAAAATTTAGGTGGGCAGACAGTAATTTGATTTTGGCATGGTCACCACATATAAAACCTCTCTCTTTTTAACAAAAATGTATGAGATTTGTTATGACCATAATTGGTTAGACCGTCTTCTGTATTTGAGAGAGACACTTCCAAAAGCATTGCATAATAGCATACCAGTCACTTTGTAGGGGCAACAGTTCAGTGGTGGTTTGGTGTAATATCTTTTACACTATGCTAGCATTCCCTAAAGGCCCTTGCATTTCCCCAGGGATCTCCAAGAGCCAATAATTTTTACCTGATAAACTCCAGTAGCATGGCCTGTACAGTTTCAGCCAAGAGCATAGCCCAAATCACCAGAAGCACTGATGTCCATATCAGAATTTGAACTCGCAGTAGGTCCTGAGATCCAAATCTATTGTGTCCCTTCTTGTATCATTCTAGGTCATAATCAAAGAGTATGCATTTGTTTAATCCATTATTCCTGTGAAGTTTTTCATTGACTGTTTGGGGGTGAAGGATGGCTATACACCAGGCCTGTGCAAAGCGGTTAATATTCTCTTCGGATTCAGATTTGGCCAATTCGGGGGATAGTGAATCAATTCAGTGATTCAAATCACTGTCCTGAACCAATTTGGCTGAATCTGATTTGGATTTGGCTGAATCAGCTGAATCTCCGAATCGGCCCCATCCCCCGCCTGCTCTTCCAGCCCCGTCAATGGCTGAGTCCCCAGCTCCTGGCTCTTTGAAAAAAAAAGCCCGGCATTCACCGGCTACTGCCAGGTGGTGGGGAGGGGGGCGATCCTCGCTGCCTGCCACTGCCCCACACTGCATGGGGGGCTCTGCCACAAGCTCCCATCCTCCGCCTGCTCTCCTGGCCCCAGTTCCCGACCCTTTGGGGAAAAAAAAGGTCCCAGTCACTAGCTGCTGCCAGGTGGGGGGCGATCCCTGCTGCCCCCCACCACAAGCCCCCTGACCCCCACCTGGTCTCCCAGCCCCTTCATGGCTGCCCCGCCTGCCCCAGCTTGTGGCTCTGCTGCCCCCCACTGCCCCATGCTGTGTTGGGAGCTCTGCCAGGAGCCCCCAGAAGCCCAGACTTCGTCTGCAGCAGCTAATGAGTGTGGGCTTTTTTTTTTTAAAGAGCCAGGAGCTGGGGTGGGTAGGGCAGCCAGGGGGGCTGGGAGAGCGGGCAGGAGTTGGAGGGTGCTCAGGGGGGCTGGGGGAGCAGGCAGGGGATGGAGCCTGGCAGGGGTCTCCCAATGCTCCCTCCCCCCCTTCTCCAGCCCCCCATCACACCCTGCTTACCAGCATGGAGTCCAGGTCAAGCTCCCTGCAGCAGCCAGCGGAGACTGCCTGATTCTTCAGAGCTCTCCGAATCTTTTCTGAATCAATTCAGAGAGCTTCAAATTGATTTGGACCTTTTGATTGGTCTCCTGATTCGATTCAGATTCAGCAATTAGGCCTCTGAATCTCCTCCAAATCGGATCAGCGCCCAAAGCTTTGCACAACCCTACTATACACCTCTGTCTATAGTTTCCAGCAGGCTGTGTCTCTAGCAAACCCTTTTGTAAGTTCTTCTTTTTCAGTAAATGTGTTACTCTGAAGATTGAGATTTTGAGAAGAAAAAAGGGGAATTTTTTAAGTTATTGTTTTCCAGCAATCTCTGCTATTGGCTAGGGAGCTCAAGATGTTTTTACTTGACAACTTGGTGTAAAGAGGTAGAATCAACCAATTTATTTCCTGCTGACAGCTGAAAACCTCTAGTTTCTCTCTGCTTCATGTCTTTCTAGTATTTGCCACTTGCTTCTAATTGCAGGGGGTCACTGCAAACTGCCTCCAACTCATTCGTGACAACTGTGCTTAATTATTTTATTGTCCATCTCATATCTCACTAGAGACACCATTTTTGCTTGATTTCTCACCTCTTCCTTCTGCTTCCCCTTGACCCCTGAGGAGGGAATATTCAATGTTCCTGGTGTAAGAGCTGGAGGTTTAAAATGTGAGCATTTAATTGAAAAAAGAAAAAAAAGAAGAAAGAGAGTGAATGCATAATTCCCAGTTGTGCATTGGTGCTTGTTCTTGTCATCTTTCAACACAAATAGGAATTTTAACATTGTCTCAGTAAAGGAGATAATTCACAAGGTGGTAGAGGTAACTAGTGGAGATATGTCTGTTACATATTGATTCTTGCCCACTGTTTCTAAAACATCAAAACACTTTGTTCCGTTTCTAAAAGATCAAAGCACTTTCTAAAATTTAAAGCACCATGGATTCTAAAGGGGAAGTAGAGGCAAGACAGCAATTTTAAGGAATTAATCCATTCAAGTGACCAATGAAGTGGTATGCCACCAGGGTTCAGACTGATAATATGGCTATGGACAGACATTCAAAAAGTCTGAGCCTGAATTGATTCAATCTTTGCAGGTTAGTCTAACCTGGCTTGTCCCAGCCACCTGTGGAGGGTTCGGGATTGAGAGTATGGTCGGGGGTAGAAAGGTAAGAAAGGTTTATTGACTTAACAAAAACACAATTACGTGTAGTAACGAGACAAACAGTGACAGACAAAAGCAATTTGTGTCGGCAGCTTATCGGCAGTCCCCTCTGATGCCTGATACACAGCAAGTTTCTCTTTCCACAAAGTTCAGCGAAGTCAGGTGTCCCCAATCAGCGCTGTCCGAGAGGTACCAGGAAGGACCCTGGAATATAGTTCTTGGGCCCCTCGAGGTCCACAGGCCCACTGATCCAGGCAACAGCTAACTAATCCTTTTCACAGAGCTGCATCTTCCTTCAGAATGGTTTCCAGATATTCCAGCTAATTTATAGCTTCTGAATGGTTCTGATAACATACAACCACTCAGATTCCTTTTACTTCAACTATCCTTAGACTGACCAATAGCAGTACAAGCCTTGCATTCCTTTGATGAGGTACTTTTAACTGTGCCACAGGGCCGTACTACTTCTAGGCTTTGCTAAATTTACTAGGCCTTATGTTATACAAGGCCTCACTACATCTTAAACTTTAATTAGGCTTTTAGCAACAACATATAGTTTAATATTAAAACAAATACAGGAAAAAAACACTTAGTCTAATCTTCATAGAGCCTTCAGCAAGCACCTTTATCAAGCAGATATAATTTCAGCTGTCACGCTGGCTAGGCCAAAATAGTTTTGTAACCAGACAGACATCCCAGAAATGAAGGCACATGGCTGCAGTGGCTCTGGCTAGAAGCTGGGGGGGCGGGCACTAGAGCTGCCCTCCTTTCCTTCCACAGAGCTGAACTGAAGCGGGTGTGGCCAGGCCCCGGGAGGATGCTTTGATTATTCGCCCCCTCACTTAGCAGCCCAAAAGGGAATGTTTATCACCCCTAACTCAGTGTTTATCAACCTATTAAGAAAACAAAGCCTCTCTCCATTAACTAATGGAGCTCTTCTTAAACAGCTCTTCCAAGGAAGGAGACTAAGCTCCAAAAAGCCCGTCTGTCTGTTGTCTCCCACAGCACGGACTGTAGCCAGCATCTAGTTTGCTACCTAATGCTGTGGTGTCTGTGTAAGGCAGAGGGCAGGGGGAATATCCCTGCTTAGCAGGGAGAAGCCAGGCAGACACTCGGTGCCTGCAAGTCTCTGCTGGAGCTCTGGCCAGGGAGCAGAGGGGAGGGGCCAGCCCTGCAGTGGAGCAGAGAGCCCTGCCCAGCCCAGAGAGCATGCTGGGATGCTGGGGGAGTCTGATTTATCTTAAACCAGCAAGGGGTCTGGGACAGATATTGCATAAACTGGTTTGACCCAAATCAGTTAAGTCTGATAAACCTGATTGAATGTAGTACCTCAAACCAGTTTCAGCTATTTTCAAACTGGTTTATGTGCACTGAACATCTGTTCTGTTACAGGTTTAAACCAGTTTCTGATCACTTAAACTGGTTTATATATAGTATCTGTCCCTAGCCTATGTCTTCACTGTACAGTTAATCCAAGCTCTTTCTTGCATTTCTGTCCGCATACCCTACGTCCACACAAAATGACCTTTGATTCAGGTTTGGAGAAGTGCTATATCTGAAGTAATTTACCAGCTGGATTCAGGTTCAAGCTTGTGCTCCAGTTTAACTTTGTCTATACTATGACTACTTTGCAGTAAGGATGCAATCAAAAATTTCTTGAATGCTGATAGCTTTCCAATTTCTTCCTACAATTCCTTCCCAAGAAAGGAACCAGCAGGTTTTTTCCTCGTTTCACACACATACAAGGATGGAATCCTAGAGTGGCTCAGAAAAAAAGCCAAATTACTTCAGACAAAGCACTTCTCCAAACCTGAGTCAAAGGTCATTTTGTGTGGATGGATATAGCCACAGATACACAGACAAGTTCAGGAACAGGAAGGACAGCAACTCAGATAAGGCTTTGCTAAGGGGATGCTCACACCTGTGCTAAGCTAACCCTAGTGCCATATACCTTTTCAGCTCCATGAACAAAAACATGCTCTGAGCTGGTTTGCAGAATTATAGCATGCTATTACCTTTCGAAAGCTGCTTTTTTCCCCACAGATCCATTATAAAAGAGCCTAGGCACTAGTTATTATGATTGCAAAGGAAACCTAAAAAATGTGAACTTAATTACCTGTGTCAAATTTGCAGATAGCTTAAAGCAAAAGGTTTGAGATGGGAATTATCCCATTCTTCTCAATTAAATGTTAACTCAGATGACTAGCACTGATCATTAGACACCAACATTATTAGCTGTTTTGTTTCTCCTTTGGAAAAAAAAAGACAAGATAACAATTTGATCCAGTTTATACAAAATGCCATCTCATTTTGGTGCACACATGTCTGACACTGGGAAATATCACCGTTTTTTACTGCAAACAAGAAAGATTTTTGATCAAGGAGTCTAGGATAGCTGCTGGACATACTTAAACACCACCACAGAGGAATCAATATCATTGTGTCCAATGGAGCTAAACAGCATGCATGATTAATCAGACTGGATCAAATATCTAACATACTGCAAGAAAAAACTGTAATTGAAAGCCAACATTCACCACCTCTTTAAATCCCAATTCCTATTTGTTATCCCATTAATAACAAAGCTCTCACCTCTAAAGAATTAAATGCAAAGATCTGAGGAGTTTGGGACTCTATTGTGCTGGGTACTGTTAAAGCATGTAGTCAGGGTAAACTCCTGCCCTGAAGAGCTTATACATTGTACAGTCTTGACAGAAGGTGGAGGCAAAGTGATGTTATTATTCCAATTTATGGACAGGCCTATTTGTTATGTAAATGGAGAGCAGTGGACCTAGGACCACCAAGAAAACTATAAGCCTCCCTCACTTAGGGAGGCCACTAGATACATACATAACAACCGATTCCTTGGATGACAAAAGAGGAAACAAGGACAGGAGTGGTGGTCATAGGTTAATAACAAGAGTTCCAAGAGGGCACACTAAGAAGAGAAATTGAGGGGCATTGCCCACTACTTTTGAATGTGGGCAAGGAGCCTGTGGATGTCACACAGAGAGAAGAGGAGTGACAGAGGAAAATGGCCCCACAGTTGCCTGGGTTCTCTCTGGCCAGGGTTTCCTTCTTGGTTTGGTAGATGGAACATTTGGCCAAAGCCAGCAGGAGGTTGGCCAGGATGTTCCAGGACTATAGATGAGGAGTGCATAAAAGAAAAGATGCAGGGAGAAATGCAGCTCAAGCCTCAGAAGGAGATTTCTGAGGAGGCAATGAAGTGACTGCTGTCTGGTGCACTCAAGGTAGGCCAGGGTCTCCCTCTGCTGCCAGAAAGGGTATGTGTTAAGAATAAAGTCAGCATGGAGTCAGTGAAGCATACCAGATACACAACTCTGGAGATGACTCCATGCAGAAACTGCCAACTTAGATCTCTGGTAGCTCCTGAGATTAGGGTGGAAGGAAAGGTTGGTGAGGTGTGTGGAGCTGGCAATGGTGGGCTGTGTAGAAGCAGACAGGCTTGATATCCCCCAGCCTGCTGAGTTGGTGTGGTAGGGAGTGCTGTGGGGCCTCTTGAGGGAGGGGGCCACTGACATACTCTGGAGGGCTGAGGGATATGTGCAGGTGGGGACTGCCCTTGCACAGGATAGCTTAGATGTAGGCAAGGGCAGCAGGAGGCCAATGTATAGACAGGGAACTGGCACAGAGCAATTCAATGATTTACCTAGGGTCAATGTTAGAGCGAAAATGAAGCTAAATTTCCCCAAATCTCAATCTAGTTCCTTAACAAGATTACCTTTCCTTTCATACACTTCCCTTCCCTGTCCTCTAGTCTCCTACATAATCTACCTATCCCACCATCTCTTTACTTCTATCCCTGACCTATTTTGCCTCTTGCATGCTTCTTTCCAGCATCTTCACCTACAACCAAGACTATACATGTATTCGAAGACCAGAACTTCCATTGTCAGGATCAGATCAGTGGTAGCCCAGCAATAAAGGCTTCCCTTCTCTCTTCAGCATTGTGAGCAGATACAATAGAGACATGGCGCCATTCCAGCAGGCTTGACATTTTGTTTGTCTGCTGCACAGTGAGGGGCAGATGCTATTTCTTCTCTGCCAGCGCTTAGTGTCTGGTGCTCCTAGCAACTGGCTTAGAAAGGGTGGGCTGGAAAGGAGTGGGTAACAGCTATTGAAGGGGAGAAGTAAGCGGGAAGGAGAAAAATTGGCCCAGTAGACTAGAGCCACAGGCTAAAAGAAATACTTTTGCTGATCTTACATCTCTAAGATGCAACAGAGGGCTAGTAAGAGACTTTGTTTATGTTTATAATATGCATTGAGACAGTTACCAGGCATTCCTATGAAACCAGCACATCTCTTATTATTCTTTGTCAGAACCTTGGAACAGCATAGTAATATGGGGGTGACAGGGAGAGGGTGGGGGGACCTTTAAAAAAAGGTTAAAAGAAGGACATTCAATTTCTGGTGGGGTTTTACTTTTTCTTTCTAAAACTTGACTGTTTTTGTATTCCAGGTATACACTGGGTAACTGCACTAAAAGCATCTTAATCAGGGGAAATGACTTGCTTGCACCATTTCTAGGATGGAGTATGTTGAGTCTGTATTAGCATCTGATAAGAAATGTCTCACTTAAGACTCATTTGTATTGTTTGTACTGTCCCAGTAAATTGCTTTGTATTCACTCTAGAATTTGTATGGGAAGGCAAACTACATACAAAGCTACCAGAAATGGAGAATTGTTTTTTGTTTGGTTGGGTTTTTTTGTTATATAAAACTTTGCCTGTCAAATAATTTATAATTGAACAGAGATCATACTGTAGACATTTCAGGGCTTTTCTCTTTTTTTAAAGTAAAACTATAGGGCTCCAAATGAATTGCTACACAAATACACTGTGCTAACAGTGTATCACAGGGTACAGTCTCCAAGGGTGGCCATAAAACCTCTGGAGGAAAAAAAAAAAAATCTTCTGCCCCACTTTACAGGCAGTCCTTCTCGCCATCATCATGATGTAATTGGTTGTTTAGAATGTGGGAGACTGCCCTGACTTTACTGTAATGACCACCAGGTGTTTGTGGTCTATGCCTTATGGGCTAATGACATAGCTCTGTTCCACTCCTACATTATGCTCCAAGCCTCGCAGATGTTACCCTCATTGATCTCCTCTGTTTACTCACTCAGCTCCCCCTCTGGGCCTTCAGACCCCATAGTCTCTCCCTCAGCCCCGTCTTGTGCTGCCAGACCCCTCTGGTCTCTCATCAGTCTCTCCTTTGGTCCTTCTCTGAGCCCTCAAACCCTTTTAGTCCTCCCTTTCCCTTCCTTTTCTGTTAGGGTATGGTCCCTTAGGCTTCCTTCTCCACAGGGTGACCTACAAGGCAGTGGGAGCTGAGGCTTTCAGGTGCCCCACACTCAGATTTCCTTGGGCTGGCAACATGTGGCATTTCATGGAGGATGCCCCACCATAGGAAGCCCCATCTGTCAGTGTCCACCATGCTGACCAGCCCCAGTAGGGTGTAGTTTCACCCAGCACCAGTCTCTAGGCTATCCTGCTCTAACTGTCCAGAGCCCTCCTAGGCTCCCCCCTGATGTCACATGCCCCTTCTAGCCTGCCAGCTTCCAACCCCATTTCTTGCTTCTCCTGGGCCCCCTTGAACACAGCGCTCTCTCTCAGATCCCTTTTCTCAAACTCTCAGATCACCCTGCATCAGCCACCTTTATCTTAGGCCACCTGTCCATTGACCCCTTCCTTTCTGGCTGTGATCCTCTCTAACCTTCAGCCTACCCTAGGCCCTGGCCCCACCTGCGCCAGTGAGCTTTCCAGGCTCCCTTGGATTGAGCAGTCTGGCAGTGGTTTCTCCTGGACCTTTGGCCTATCCTAGGTCCTGAATCCACCCAGACCAATGAGATTCTGTGGGTCAGTCATTCAGTCGTCAGTCTTCTCTCATCTATGAGTCTGCCCTCTCAGGCCCCTCTCACACTCAGTCCTACTCTCTGGGCTCTGGACCCCTCGTCAGGTCCCATGCACTCAGCCCCACTCTCTGGGCCCCACCCAGCCCCTTGATAGGTCCCCTACCCACAACCTTGCTTTCTGGGCTCACCCAGACCCCTCACCAGGTCCCATATACTCAGCCTCTGTCTCCAGGTTCTGGACCCTGCACTGGGTCCCCAAAAACCTCCTTCACCCCAAACCTCCAGACTGCTCTAGATGTTATTCTTCATGCTGACCTTTCAGAACTGCAGTCATCCTGCTGAGACAGTATTCTTTCGGTAGCCTCCAAGATATTACTGCTAAGTCTGCCCAGGGTCTGGGCATATATTGTGTCCAAGCCCAGCCCTCCTCCTGGGTCAGATGACTCCACCATGAGGCCTAGCCTCACCTAGAATCATAGAATCTTAGAAATTAAGGGCTGGAAGGGACTTCAAAAGATCATCAAGTCCAACCCCCCTTCTCTGGGCAGAAATACTGCTGAGATCAAATGATTCAAGCAAGGTGTCTGTCCAGTCTCCTCTTTGAAGACTTCCAAGGTTAGGGACTGTACCACCTCCTTGGGAAGTCTATTCCAGATTCTGGTCACCCTTACCGTAAATAAGTTCTTCCTTTCATCCAACCTGAAACCATCCTCTAACAGTATATGGCTATTGCTCCTTGTCTTCCCCTGGGGCACCCTAGTGAACAGTTTTTTTCCTAGCCTCTGATATTTACTCCTTACATACTTATAGATGGCCACTAAGTCCCCCCTCAGTCTTCTCTTCACTATGCTGAACACTCCCAGATCCCTTAGTTTTTTCTCATAAGGTTTGTCCTCCAGGCCCTTAATTTTTGTGACCCTTCTCTGTACCCTGTTAAGATTCTCCACAACTTTTTGAAGTGTGGTGGCCAGAACTGGACACAGTACTCCAGCTGTGGTCTTACCAACGCCGAGTAGAGAGGAAATATCACTTCCTTAGCCCCACTCATGATGCATCAGCTAATGCATCCTAATATGATATTAGTTCTGTTGACTACAGCATCGCACTGGCGGTTCATGTTCATCCTATGATCAACCATAACCATGAGGTCTCTTTCAGCCATCGTGCTGGCCTGAACATCTCCTCCTAACCCATACACGTCACTAGTTACTTCTCCCCAGATGAAACATTCTGCATTTATCCTTATTGAACTGCATCCAGTTCTGCTCCACCCAACTTTCCAGCTTGTCCAGGTCTGCTTGGATCCACATCCTATCCCCTAGTGTGACCACTTTTCCCCATAACTTAGTACTATCTGCAAACTTGGCCAGCTTGCTTTCCACATCTTCATCTAAATTGTTGATAAAGGCATTGAACAGCACAGGGCCATGAACCAAACCCTATGGGACACCACTGGCCACCTCCTGCCAAGACAATACAGACCCATCCATTAATACTTCATGGGTTTGACCCCTCAGCCAGTTCCCAACCTACCTGACTATGGACTCTGCCAGCCTACAATCCCCCAGATTTTTATAAGACCATCATGGAAGACCATACCAAAGGCCTTTTTAAAATCCTAAAAAGCTATCGCATATCCTTGGGCTGCTTCTTATCTTCTCTGTATTTTCCTTTCTTGGAAGCTTTTCTCCCTATGTTGCTCTCTTTGCAGCTTTTCTCAAGAGCTACTTTTGGTACCTCTTAAGAGCAGTCACCTCTCTTCCCCCACCCTCAATCTATGGTTACCTTTCCTCTTAGGCTGCAGACTTTTATAGCACCTGCTTTTCTGGTAGGCCTTTTATTGACCTTTTCAGAGCAACTCCAATATGGGGTTTAGATATCACATTACAGTGGAATATAATTATTTTTCCTTTGCAATTCTTTATATGACAGGAATTCTGCATTAAAGAAAAATGGATTTGTATTATGTAAGATTTGAATTGCTCCACTTTCTGAAAGAAGTTGGTTCACAACAAAGATCCCTCACTTGAGAATACTTTACTTTTAGCTCTCAAATGCTTTATTTTGAGCTTTGTAAGCTGAACTGCCCCAAGGAAGGATACCTGTAATTTGTGGACAGGTGCTTGCTAGCTGGGCTCCAGAAAATTGGCAGCATTGAAGATCAGAACCAAGACTTCAAATCATCTATTCAGAGCTAGAAGAGGAATCAGAATATCGAAGTGATGTTCCCCTGTCACCCTGCTCTTAAATCCCTTCCTCATGTACACACCTTAAACTAGTTGAAAGTCTAGTTATAATTTCATTCCTTTTTGTATGTGTGACCTTATAGCTTGTCTTGTCAATCCTTCCACTCTGCCAACAGTGCCATCACCAGATGTCCATTTGCCATTATCCCACATAAATGCATTGGGCTTTCTATCATGCCACCTCTTTCACATGGAAATACTTTCTTGGACTGATCTAAAGGTCCCTGGTAATCATGTAATGGGATGTGAGGAATTTTATTTTAGATTTCAAAAGTTGGGTATACTGCTCTGCCAGATATTCAAGATCTGTCATGGCAGGGTACATGATTGCTGGGATCTGGATAAAATTCCTCAGATCCCATTGTGTATCTGCTAGGGCATACAGCTGACTGTCCATGCCCCAAACTGTTAAATGGTGTTCCTGAAGTTGGCTGCCTGCATGAGCTACAGAGAGCTCTATGCCACATGTTTAAATTAGTGTGTTGCAAACCAGCCACAATGCCTGCTTTGCCATTTTTATTGCATAATAAATTGGTTCAACATGTGGCATATCTCAGTTTGTTGAACAATGAACATGGTTATTGCATGATAAATCTAGCATCTCTCAGTGGCCTAAAGCTGCTACTCCGTCCTTCTTCAGATCCCTCATCAAGATATATTCTCTTCTCTGGTGATGCCTACAGTAAACTGCCAACTGGGAATGGCTAGCCAGTGATCAGTAAACATTACTATTCCTGCTTGTTTACATCATTCAGAAAAATAAAAAGCAGGAAAATCTATTCTAACTGCACCCAGCTGGTCTATAATACTATATATTCTATAGCAGTGGTTCCCAACCTTTTTTTCCCTGTGGACCAGCATGGAAGTGGGAAAGGGTACATGGAGCTGGCTGCCTTGCTCCCAGGGCTTCCCTGCCCCTGATCTTTAACCCCTAATGTCACTGCCAGTGGCAGAAGCTGCTTGCCTGGATGAGTGGATGGGGGTCTGAACGGGGGACTCATGCCATGACCCAGCTGTCAACCCTTTGTGGCCTGGTATTGGTCCGCAACCCAGTGGTGGGAATCTCTGTTCTATAGGTTTATACATAGTGTATAGCATAGCATAGCATAGTATAGTGTGAGCAAGTATTATTTCTAAGTCAAGGTGAAAAATATGATTCAGAGTTTTTCCCATGGCTTACTTGCCTACCACACCTTGATGGGAGTTAATTGAAGGAAAAAAACCCACGTGGGTAACTCTGTGAGATCATCACAGTTGTAAAGTCTCATATTTAACTTGCTTAGTGCGACTGTGACCCTGAGGTCTGCCCACTTCAAAAGAGATGCACTGATTCACAGTTTCTGCAGGCGTGCTTAGATCATAGCAATGCCCTTACAAGTTATAAACCAAAATGGAAAGAAAAGAAAAAGAGCAGCTTCTTCGACCGTTTATATCCCCCAACTCGGGTCTAGGCAATTAGATTAGTCTTTACAGTCCTATTATCTAATCTGGTAACTCACAACAATGTCTCTGATTATCTCTTATTACCTTAGCTGGGGTTTATCAACCCTTGGTTTCAGCCAACGCTTCTGTGCCTTCAATTCTCACGAAATACTGAGTTCTGTCACTTTCATGCCTCCACACAAAAATTATCACCTTCATCAAATTCATGACTCCAGATTCTGCTTCTAGGGGCTCGACACTGTCCACTCATCTGTCTTTTATCCCTGTCATTTTTGGTTACTCAGTTATCAATGTCTTGTGTCTTTCAGGTGCGGCAAGCACTCCCGACGCTGATTGATGATGTCAGTGTTTCTCGCCATCTCATCGTCTTCATGGTATATTTCTTTCTTCGCCGTATTCAAGTAACGGGGAGTGATGTCTCCCTGTTACATATAGTATAGTGTTATACATTCTATAGGACTATACTATACTATACACTGTTAACCATCTTTTCATTACATTTCCTCCCTGTTCCAGCTAAGAACTCTCTGTACATAGTACAGAACATTACTGCTTCGATCATTATTTATGTATTTATGTGATATATTTGCCACCTGGCCCAACAAAGGCTTGGGACAGTTTACAGTAAGAGAACAGAACAACTGTAAAAGAGCAACCAGAATACAAAAATAAGAGACCAACTAAACAATATCTCAGTAATTGCAAGGAACGATCTCCCATGCATTTTTGCCAAGCAGACTTGTACTGATGCAGGAAGTTGCTCTCAGCTGACCTTTGGGATCATAATGGGGTAGGCAGTCTCTTAGATATTATGTAGGGCCCTGACTGTTTCGGTCATTTAGGAGGTTATAATGATGACCCCATCCTGAGCCCCTGTAACTGTGATTGTAATATATATATTGTATTATCATCACCACCAATAATATTAGTATTATCATTAGCAACAAGCACCACCACCACAACAGCAACAAAATGATCAGCACCAGATGGAGTTTCTACGTTGTTTTTATGCTCAGCATTGGGTACAGTTTGCTGTTGTAATCCAACTCATTTTTAAGTTTGAGTAAATATTACTATTCTGGAGAATGGTTGTTCATCCCTTGCTTGACTCTATATGTCAAAACAGTAGCAATTATGGCTACTGCAGGATATAATGGGATATAATGGGAAATTATGTAATGTGTGTGTTGGGGTGTGGGGCAGGAGTGCAGAGTAAGTCACTAACCCTAGGAAAGGGAGATTAGCAACGGACAGGAACAGAAATGTGATAGTACCCAAGCCTCTTTCTAAACCTAATCATTGCTCTCATGGCCAACAGCATAAGGCCACATAAAAGCAAGAGAAAGAATTTAACGTCTGCCAGTGGCTTATAGTTGCTACTCTTTCCTTCTTCAGATCCTTGCATCAGAAAATATTCTCTTCTCTGGCAGTGCCTACAGTAAACTATTGATTTGCTGGTCTTGACAGTGTCACACATTATTGTCCTGTGTAAATTCTTCTTTTATGTGATGGAAGATAGCCAAAAAATTGCAGCAGAACAATAGCAATACCATTCCAGAGTCTTCAGGTTCCTTCAGCTTCACTCAGTTTAGTTTTACACCATTTAGATTGCATTTATTGCAGTGGATGTTCTCTTGGTGATGGAAAGACATTAATGCTTTTAAATAAGAGGTGCCAAATGAATGCCTGTGGGCCAAATCCAGCCCACAGAACCATTCCATTGATGCTGATAGTCCAGTGGGCTACTGTTAGCTGGGGGGGAGGGGGCAGGGTCTGCTGCAGAATTTAAGGTCCCTAGACCCTGATTGACATGGCCATCAGCAGCAGCCCCTCAGCTCCACTCTGCCACCCATACATGGCTTACAGCCCCACACCTCCAGACCTGTGCTGCTACCTGGATACAGGCTCTGACCGCCCCCCCCCAGCACCATGCTGCTGCTTTGCTAGTACCCTGCATCACTGCCCACCCCCTGCTCCAGGCCAATGTCCAAATGCACCCTCATGCTGCTGCCTGCCCTCACAACTGCACTGCTGCCCAAATGCAGCTTCAAGCTTCTATCCAGGCCCAGGCCCACTCTGCTGCCTTAATGCAGCTCTGGAGTTGCTTCTGGTCCTACAGATCCAGCCTGAGAGGAGCCTCTGTGGTCCAGACCCAGCCTGGGATGAGTTTGACACCCCTGTTTTAGAGGTCCCATCCGCTTCTGATCCTGTTCACCATGAAGTCATACTGCCTTGATCATGAGTAAATAATTCTTGAGAATTCTGTTCTTATTGTTCCCTGGCTTCAGGGTCTCTCTCACAGTCATTGGTAATGTGTAGAGGGTGCACACGGGTGCATGTGCATCCCCTGAGATTGGCCATGCATCCCCTGGAAACACCAGCCACGAAACTTTGGGCTCAGTGATCTAGCAGACCCCCCTCCCAGGCTTAGGAGGCACCAGTTGCCCATGCTCATGGCACTCCACATTTGTTCAAGTACAGATCCTTCTGAAAGAATTAGAATTAGTTTACAAGGAAAAGAAAAAAATTAATTATAGTTTGAGGAGTTAGTGTGCCAAATATAGAGACTAAATTCAAACATTAATGTGTGAAACCAAGAGATCTTAGTGCTGTTCTATGTGTAAATCTCAATGCAGATTTCACTATAGAGTTGCTTTTGTAAGCTCTCTAATTATATAGTTGCTGTGGGGAGCGGGGCTGGCTTGATCTTTAAACTGAATTAGCTTATTTATATATTGTAGCACGCACAATATGTAGTGAGAAATTACTGCGAATTCCCTGGAACATCTGCAGGGAAATTTGCCTTGCTTAACAGGCCACACTGGGAAGCTAGTAAGGCTTTCACAATTGCTGTGATGCCCCCTGTGCACCTGATAATGTCAGCTCTTGCCTTTGCAGAGAAGAGTTCTATTTTGGGGACTGCCTATGCATAAAAATATAGATACACACAGTCCTGTCATTATCTGAATGGAGAACATGAGTGTCTGCCAATTGTGGCTTGGATTGCTGTACACACAAATAGCACTGGGAGAGAGCTATTCTGGATGAGTTGGCCTACATACCTTGGAATATTTGGGGGGACTGGGACTTCCACTCACCCAATTATTAATGTCAATATTCTAGTGTGGTTAACATTAACATGGTTATCCAGTTGAAGTCAATCAATGGAGAAACACCCCCTGAATTCAAAAGGTGTAGTTATCTTCTAACTGAGAAGTGCACACACATCCGCTCACCCACCCACCATGGTTTCCTCACCAAAAGAGGAAGGACAAAACTTTAAAACACCCTTTAAAAGGTTTCTTCAGTGTTTCCTTCCAATTAAGGTACGCTTATATTACTTTGGAATTTCTACATTTGTAAAGTCATTTACATTTTATGATTAAATAAAAAGGCAAGATTTAAAAATGTTAAAATATTAATGTAAACATAAACTTAAAACATGGTGACTGCTGAAGTAAGGGTCATTCACAGTGTTTCTACTTCAGACTCCATTGCTTTCAGTGGAAGTACTTGTTTTCTGGAGGTTAGCTATGTGGGCAAGCTGGTGTAATTATAGCCTGATCAAGGTGTAGCTTGCTAAGCAGCAGGACTGCTTTCACTTTACCCAGCATGAGTCTAAGTATCCACATCTCTCTGGGCATGTCTACATGTGCACCTGACTGCGCAGTTGCTACTGTGCAGTCATTTAGTACTTGCTTTAACACAGAGGGCATGTCTACAGGAGATGCTACATTGCCATAGTAATGAGATACAGCAACTAGTGTCTGCAGGCACAAATCGTTACGTCAATGCTCATTGCTACTGCACAGTAGCTCATTGCTACTGTACAATGGAGTTGGAAAAGATTCATGCACTACCAGGGCTGCATAGTAATGGAATATGCTAAAGCAAGTACTAAATGACTACACAGAAACCACCATTACTGCACAGTCCTGGAGGTGCATGGGTTGTTTCCGACCCTACTGTGCAGTAGCAATGAGCTACTGTGCAGTAGCTCGTTACTACTGTGTAGTAGTGTCGGCATCACAGTTTGTGCCTGCCAACATTATGTCACCATAGCAATGAGATACATTACCATAGCTCATCGCTATGGTGATATAGTGTCTTGTGTAGATTCATTCTCTGCATCGTATATGGTAATGATATCTGGTAGATCATAAGGCTTGCCTTTCAGTGTGCCAGGGCCCACTAGTTCATCTTCTGGACATAATTTCTGCCCTCTGTAGCTTGCCACATCCTCTAAAATCCTTTATATTGGCCTTATAAAGGGGACAGGGAGAGGGAGGAGATATTTCAAGAATTGGCATTGGTTTCAGTGGGATAATCCAAATGCTTCAAGTCATAGATGTGCATGAAGAACATTGCTAAATCATATCTAGAACTAGAAGAAAACTTCTTCCCATCACCTTTCTACTGCTGTCTCCAACCCCTTCCTTATCCTTCATTTCTCCAATCCCTTTAGTTTGGCAGCACCACCTTCTTCAAGAGCATGTTTTCCTGTTACAGGAAAATTTTAGGACACGGGACTACATATAAGTTACGTCAACACTAAAAAGAGATGGACCCAAAGTGAATGTACATCTGGGTATTGCCTCCATATTTAAATAATTTCTTCACATTCCTAGCAAGTCACTATTTCCACAAACCAGAAATTGTGCCAGAATGGGAGACTCATGTGGATGTAGAAAATAAAATCCAGAAAGCACACATTCAGATTTTTTTCCTAATGCAATGATGTATTAAACAGATTTATTTATTGCAGTGTTCATGCTGCTGTCTTATTTTCTGATTTTTAAACAGTGAAGTGATTGGACTACCTTAGCACAACACACAACCAATAGCTATCTCAATCATTCTGTAATTAATCTTTAAATTAAACACATGCATGATATTTGTCACTCTCCAAAATTCATATGAAGGACCTACGAAGAAGAATTTGCGTAGTAATAGATGTACAGCTAAGCAGAAAAATCAGGGCAGACGGAGGAGTAGATGGGTAGGGGTAAACATGCTGAGGATTGCTGCTTCTGGAGTTTTAGCTTCTACAACAGGAGTGGGCAATTATGTTGGTTGGAGGGCCACTTAAACAATTTTGGTGAGCTGTTGTGGGCTAGGTGGGAGGAAGGTGCTGACCTGGCCCAATGTGGCAGGGACGGTGGGGGGGCAATTGATCCTAACTCTCATGGGCCCATCGCAACCACTACTGGGGGCATCAGACAGAGCAGGTGGGCAGATGAGTGAAGTCTCCATGAAGGAGGACCCCTATGGGCAAGGTGCACTTGGCCAGGCTGATGTGATGGGATTACAGGCAGGCAGGAAGTGACGTCTGGGAGCAGGATGGATGGGCAGGGCTGGGATCATGGGACAGTGAGAGCATGGGGCCAGGGCCCAGGGCAGAGCCACAATCCACTCCCTGCACATCCCTGCAATGGGCACCAGTTTCATGGGCATGGACATGCAGGAAGCAGATCACTGATCTGACCCTGGCCTTAGCCCAGCACTGTCATACCCTTGCAATCCTGGCCCACAGCCCTGCCCATCTGTCTTACTCCTGGACACTGCTCCCTTCTTGCCCACAGCCCCATCTCATTAGCCTGGCCAAGTGCACCCTGCCCACAAGGGACCCGGGCCAGTCTCCATGTCTCCTTGTGGTGGGCACAGGGTGGACTAGCTGGGGTGTCTGGGCAGTGGGGCTGGGTCTGGCAACAGCAGAAACACTACTGGTAGGAGCCAGAAGGAGCTACCACTGTTGCCAGGAAATGGAGTCTACTGTTGTTCAGGGTTGCCAGGAAATGGAGTCCAGCTGCCGTGTTGCTTCTGCCCCACCATGTACCCAGGGGCAGTGGGACCAGCTGCATGTGCTATAGCCCAGGCTGCCCCCCATGTCTGGGCTGAGTGGGGTCAAGGGACTTGCCACTGGCTGGATTGAATCCCTTGGTGGGCCAGATCCAGTCCGCAGGCCATATTTTGCCCACCCTGTCCTAGAATCTTAATCTCAGGATCTTGATGGATAGCTACTTGCAGACTCCTTTCTCTCTGCAGGGAAGTGGCTAGAAAAAACAGACTGAAAGTCTTCCTTTACACTGCTTCAGGCCTGTTGTCTTTGGATTTGATCAATCACTGCTAGTCTCAAAAGCCACATTAAGTTTCAGTGGCAGAGTCAGACTTCTCAATCTTGGAGCATGGAAAAAGAAATGAAAGTAAAGGTAGTGCTAACCATCAACCAAATTACAGTTTCTATTTTACCTTTATGAGAAGAGGTAAACATATTAAGGCCATGTACAAACATTCAGTTTCTCCTGGGAGTGTCGCTGCTCTCCCAGGAGAAACCACAAATGTGCAGATAATCAGGACTTTTCTCCTAGAATAAAAATGGCTACTCTGGAAGAGTTTGTTGGTTGTTCCCAATCTGGGAACAACCAGGGTCAAAATTGCTTTTGGAAGAATGAATGACTATACATGCTCTCTTCTGAGAGAAGCTATAGCATGATCCTTTAGCATCCCAGAGTGCTTTTCTGTCTGCCTCCCCCCAGAGACAGTGTATCACTGTGACAGTGGCAGGCCCAAAGTCTCCAGATGGCTGCTTCTGTGCTTATTTGAGTTAATTCTATCAACAGTCACTTAAAAGACATGAAAAGATGATTGGGATGCAAAGTATGATAGGAAGAAAGGTGGGAAGGGTTTAATATCACATGCTTTCTCTGTGCTCCAGGTACAATGCTGCCTGGGTTCCCTGTTCTACCCCTACCCATCCCTTCTCCCCTGTGTTCCTGTTTATTTCACCTACCACACTTTTATCTTACTCAGTGTGCAGGTGTTTGAACAGAAGGAGATCCTAGGTGACAGGTCTTGTGGTTTTGCTGGACCTCCTGGTATGCTGCATTCTTAGTTAGAACTTTCTCCAACTTGGTAAGACCTCTCATTTTTCTTCCCACAAGCCAGACCTTGCCTCTTAAAGCTCCTGAATCTTTCTGAGCAGTCCCAGCACCAAGCTGGCCTTCCTTGCAGCCTGTTAGGCCACCCCAGAAGCAGATCCAGAATTTTGGAAAGGGGAGTACAGAAGCAGTAAACAACACTGCAGGGGTGGCTTTACCTGCTGCTTCTAGCCCCACTACCCCCTCCAAGAGTAGGCAGACCTCAACCCATGAGCAGAAATCAGGGACTTTTCTAAGCCCCCAAAGAAGGTAAGAATTCTCACCCTAGTCACTATCCCTACTGATCTGGGGATGAGGAGGACTTCAGAGCTGCTCCATCCAGGCTGCACAGGGGCGAGGCTCAGCCTGGGACAGCAACAGCAAGCAGGTAGATTTTTCTTCCCCATTTTTTAATTTCAGCCTGGCTGGAGCAGGACAGGAGCTCACCTCACCCTCAGTGCTGCAGAGACCGTGACAGTGGCAGGAGCAGAAATGGAAGGGAAGGGGACAGGGAGGGGATATGCCTCTCAGCACAGAGGGGAATCAGACAGAGCGGGGGGGGGGAGGGATTCTTACCTTCTTCAGGGACTTAAAACATCCCCAGCTGTTGCTCCTGCTGCTTGGTTGTGAAGGTGTGTGTGGGGGGGTGGGAATGGGGGTGGAGAGGAGGTGCACTCACACACTGCACTCCCTCTGCATCCACCCCTGAGCCTCCTTCAGTTCTTCCCAAGCTTCCCACAGTCAGTTCCCCTGGGCCACTTCTTTTCTTTCTCCAGACAGAGCTCTTACCTAGTTTGCTATCAGAACCCTTTTGCCTTTTATTTGCTGATGGTGCTCTTCTTTTCTACTGATCCTGGGGTGTCACTTCCAGCCTCCTTAAAGGGCCCTGTTCCTTTTCCCCTGTAATGATGACTGAAGGGGTCCTGTTACAAAAGGGAAGTAGTAACTTGTGATGGAAGAAGACAGAATGGGTCCATCATAGTGGTTTGGATTCATGTGTGACTTTCAGGATTCCAATTATGGATCTCAATCTCCTGTCACAGCAGTACTATACAAGGTAGCACCTGATTGCCTGTTTAATTTGAAGCATATGCTTAAGTCCTACTAACTTCAGTGGCACGTACTTAAAGTTGAACATGTTCTGGCCTAAATAGGAGTGCTTTCTTGAATCCAAGCCTTACAGCTTTTTGAGCAGAATCAGACTCGGTTTGTTCATATCCGAGTTCCTTGGTCAGTTGTCTTATTGGGAGGTGGTGTTCACATGTACACACATCAAAATGCCTGTTCTATGTTATGACACCATCTCCAGACTGGGTAAAAAGAGGCATTTAAGGGCATGTCTTCAGCTCCTTTGGACTGCTTGAGGAAGCTTTACAATTAATCTGTGCACACATGCTCCATGTGTGTTATGCCCAGAAATTGATGCAAAGCAACTACCTTAATGTAGCATGCAACACATGCCATAAACACTCCTGAGGCAGTGAGTTCACTGGTATACACCCAGCACCCTGGCTACTCTATATGTATTCTGAGGTATAGAGCACACAAGTAGGCATGCCTTGCTTCACTGTGGCACTCCCTACCATGGTCCAGGGGCTGTGTAGACCAGGTCTTAACATTTCTTTCCTGAGACAGTGGGTACATCTATATGTGTGCTTTAATGCACATTAGCCTATTTTAATACACATTAAAGCATCACTAAAAAAAACATGCTATTTAGTTGATGTGCAATAAAATAGGTTAGTGTGCATTAGGCATCACTTAAAAACCATGGGCCATTTTTACATATGCTCCAGGAATTGAGGAGGTGGAGCTTTACTTAGAGTGGCTCCAAGAGCCACTCTAATTAAAGCACTGCTGCATCTGCTTTATCAGCATCCAGGTGCTTAAAGCAGCAGTGGAGGCACTTGAACATAAAGCTCATTTGATGAGCTTTAGTTCAGGCACCCTCACTGCCATTTTTAAGCACAGGGACTCTGATACATGAAACACAGGAGGCTGCTGGAGTATGGCAATTGTCATGTTCCAGCAGACTCGATTGATCAAGTCCGCTCTGATGTGCTGGAATTCCAGCATGTTGGAGGAGCTTCTGTGCTCATGTATAGGCACTTGGGCTCTTTAGTTAATGCACATTAAGACAGATTAATGCTCATTTTCCTAGTACCTCACAATGGAGGTACTAGATTTAGTGTGCATTAACTGAAGTGTGTTAATGCACGTGTAGATGCACCCAATTTGTGCTACAGCATTTTACACAGTGACCAGACTGAATGACTATTTCTTTATCATCTTAAAAACATAGACATAACTGACAGCCTACAAAGGTAGGCTGAATGAAGAGGATTCCTTACTATATCTCCTTTGTAAAATTTCTCTCTCCCTTTTCATTTTTCTGGAACTTGCAGACAACAGTTACACTGCTTTCATTCCAAGGACCAGAATACAGCTTCTTTCTTCTACCTCCTCTGTTGTTCTGGGACAATCTGATGACTACTTAGCTATCAGTCAATGCCTAACAAAACTAAGGTACAGCAGCACAAAAGAGACACTCTATATGCTGTGCAATTTACTTTGCTATCCCTTGAGCACCATATAAAGGATCTCAGGTAGGTTATCTTATATTCCCACTCTGCCAATATGTCATATTTGCCCTAGAAATGTTGTTCTGAGATTTACTGTTATGGTGCTGATGATGAGAAATGCAATGTAAGCTTGGCTGTTGTGGAGTTAAGATTGCTGAATGGTTTCTTCTCTTTATAAACTTTTGAAATTCTTTAAATGGTTTCTTTGACTTTTTTGACAGTCCTTAACAAATCTTTGGCACATGACTGGCGAAAAAGAGTCAGGGCTTCTGCTTTTGGTAAAGAACAAAAGGGAATTGGACTTTTGTACATGAGTAATAAAAGCAGCTTTCATTAGATTTTTTATATGTAGTACTCATAAAATGTGTTTAAGATGGTGGTAGCCCTGGATTATAAATCTATCCCTGGAACAGAGGGAGTATTGGCAGGCTTCCACCATGAACTGTCTGCTGTCAATGGACTTCTGAGAGAGACAAAATCAAGCACTGAGGGAAAAGTATTATGTCCATGCCCACTGAATCTTACTGTCCTGATGAGTCTGGCAGCAAGTGTGTCAGTGGTGATTTTTTTTATGTGGATTTTCTGAACTGGGCGGAGGGGGCACCAACTCTTTCAAATACTGACTTTGAATATAGAAAGTCTTTGGATTATGATTTTCAGTCATTGCAGTCTCGAATTAAATCTGAACCAGTTATTAAAATGGTAAAAGGGTCATAATTTCATCAACTAATCCTTTAACCACCCACACTTTACTAAACTTAAACTGAGAGTGTTAACATTGACCTTATATTCCCTGGTATCAGAAAGGGAGGAAACATCACACCTTCACCAACTTGGACTGCCAAACTTGGTGTTATCTGAGACAAAGGATTCAACATGATGAACTGGAGAGCGTCTACATGTGCTATTAATATGTAGCAATAAACTTCAGCACAGTTTATTGTTCCCAGGACCTCCACATGCTGAGCCGAGTCAGAGCAGCTGAAGCTGGCAGGAGGCCTGGAGTGTGGGGAGGGGGTCAGCCTGCAAGTCCAGGGCTGCTGCAACCTGGGTAAACATGCTGCAGAGGGGCTGGCTGGGACATGAGGATGCTCCAGTGTGGGGCTAGCCAGCAGGCAGCTCCTGCACTGAAGCACCCTCGTAACCCAGCAGCCTGGTCAGCATCTCCACGTGCATTGCTGTACACAAAACCCACCCCAAAAAACAAAACAAAACAAAACAAAAAAAACCTCCTGCAGCACCATAGTACTTGCATTTACAAATACTAACCTGCTGTGGAGTTCATTAATTTCCTGCAGCCTAATAGGGCTGCATGTGTAGATACCAAGATGTTTGCTGCAGAAATAATTAGGCAACTCCACAGTAAACAGCTCAAATAGACACATCCTGGGACATTGATGAAGAGGCCTATGCTCTGCAGTATACTGAAAATGTTCAAAGATGTGGACCTATTTGAGAGTATTTCAAAGTATTTCACTGCTCTGCTGACTAGTGTTTGTTTAATGGATATCTATAGCTATATATCTACATATATCTATATTCTGAAGTGGAATACCAAGAAGTAAAAACTGTGAAAAGGAAAAAGAAAATTATTCTGAAGTAGAAACCTCCACTAAAATATTCTGAAGGAAAGGGAATATACCCATGGATACAAGGCAATTGTGTTTTCCTTCAATAATGAATTAATTCATTTTTCAGAATTCCAAATAATATGCAATATGGTAAGGTCATGTTTCTGCCATATCCAGACAACAGTTCTGTAATGTCTGGAAAACATAACAGATAACACAGATGTGGGGAAAATAAGATAAGTGCCCTAAATGTCCCTGTAAATTGGATTATCCAACCTTTCTTCTCTTGTCATGGGAGAAATCAGACCTGAAAATCCACATATCTTACTTACTTCCCCCTCCCCTTATACAGATTGAGGAGATATTGTTTTCTTTCATTATTCTCCCCATTCTCTTTACCCTTCTCTCCTGCCCTGCTGGTGGTTTTCTATATGTTAGTTCTCAAATGCAGCAATCTGACTTATTAGCATAGAAATGACAGCAAGAAATATACGAAAAAGCCATTTGCTTTACCCTCTCCCTGCAATTATAGCTTAACTGCTTCAATAAACAACAAAATAATTCCCTACACACATCATTACCACTGAAAAGATTAAAATAGTCTAGCTATCAGGGAAAAAAGAAAGCAAGCACATATGACCGACTCCCCCACACAGACACCCACCCTGAATTCCACCAGGCAGCTCCTTCTTGCTGAGAAATTTACATGACATTCCAGAAGACGTGATGACATCTCCCTCTCTGTGCCCAAAGAGCCCTTGAAATGTGGTAGGAAGTGAAAATAAAGACAAAGACAGACAATTTTAAAAAAATGATAATAACAGCTGTCATGTTATAGCCTTCCTAGAGGCCACAAAATCCCAGGCAGTTTGCAACCATTTCTTCAGAAAAGATCACAAGGCAGGGGAGGGGATGACACAAAACTAGCTGAAATAATTTAGCTTAGGATGGCCCTGTATTATTATACCGAAGGCTCGGGTATGACTGTAAACTGCATCTGACTGGAAGGCTTTGTGTCAACATAGTAGGGCTGCTCATGGTGGGGTATCTCCTATAAAATATCAGTGTTGCATCCTCCAGAGTAAGGCAAATATGGGTGCCCCAAAACACTAGCCTCCACTGCCTTGTGGATACTTTTTGGTTGGAGAAATGCTAAGGGACATCATCCTAACAGAAATGTGCCCTCACTGAGGCAATAGGCATCCAGCCACAGTCCTTGTCTGTTGCTTTCTGGAAGAAGCTACAGCCATCAAGGTACTGAACATCTGGACTCAATCTGACCTTTGGCTTCTGTCTCAATGGTCTAAAGTGGGGATGGCAGATCTTGGGTGGTTTCCACTCCTCCATTCTGTTGCCTAGGTTTACGCATTGAAGGTCTTGGTGTGATGGTCTCAGGACTTCATACAAGCAGATTCACCAGACATGTGGCTAGACCTCTTACACATACACCATGATCCAGAGGATTGACAGTTGTCTACTACCTTTCATTAGACAAGTTTTAAGAGTGTTCTGCTGTTTCCTATGTATTTTATGAACTTACCTTCAGATTGTCTTTTTTTAATACTTAGCCCATTTATGGGGTCTGTATATTAATTGTGCTATTCACTGCTCATGACATTGAACTAAATAGAATTTGTCAAAGCAAGGACTGTCTTTTACTGTGTGTTTCTACAGCATTCAACACAACAGAGCCCTTCCCTGTCTATGGCCTTGGTTATTGTTATAAAAACTATATTGGATAATAATAGGAAAGTAGCACTTATTGTTCATTATATTCAAAATATATAACCAGAACCCAAAGGTTCTTTGGGTGAATCCGATATCTTTTATTAGATCAACTTAAATAGTTGAAAAAAAAAAAAAACTTTAAGCAAGGTTTGGTTTTAAAATCCCTTCGTCAGGCTGAGGAACTCTTTGCAGTTGGTGTGTGCTCTTCAAAACACTTCTCAGAGATGAGCCCATGAACCCCACCTTACCAACCTCTTGGATAAAAAAATCCAGGAGGAGGTTGGTGAGGTGGGGTTCATGGGCTCATCTCTGAGAAGTGTTTTGAAGAGCACACACCAAGTGCAAAGAGTTCCTCAGCCTGATGAAGGGTTTTTAAACCCCAAAGCTTGCTTAATTTTTTTTCCCCCAACTATTTAAGTTGGTCTAATAAAAGATATCAGATTAACTCAAAGAACCTTGTCTGCCTATGTCCTTAGACCAACATGGCTACAACCTATACCCTTGTAAAAATATAACCAGCAGCATATAGCAGTGGGTGCATTTACACATGCAATTAATGTAAGCCAATAAACTCCTGCCAGCCTGGGTCTGCTCCTGCCTAGCTTAACAGGCTGTGGAAAGGCTGGCTGGGACACTGAGGTGCTTCACTGTGGGGCTAGCCAGCAGGTAACCCCCAGACAGAAGCACCCTGGTGCCCAAGCCAGGCATATCAGCATCTACACATGTGCTGTTGTGAAGTAAAAAACTTCTCAGCGGGGCAGTACTTGTATTTACAAGTAATAGGGGCACATGTGTAGATGCTGAAACATTTACTGAGGAGTTAATTGTGGGTTGTGTTCCTTGGTGGAGGCTGTGGAGGGCAGGGTTAGTAAGCTATAAAAGGAAGTGGATGGGCTGCATACCATCAGGGAACACAAGGGAGAGACTGATGCTTACTGATGCTTTCTGCTGGGCTCTGCACCTAGAGAAGAATACCACAGAGACCAAGCTGATGATTCGGCCTGAACAAGATACCCCAGCTGATAGCAGGTGGAAACTGGTTACATCACAACTGAAGCCACGATGTGCATCAGTGGTCCTACCAATAGTACTGCACAACAGTTACGAAGCCCTCTCACCATCAACAGATGATGCACCCATGAGGGATCAACCAACCCCAGAAAGGAAACAACTTAGAGTGATAGTTGTGGGACACTCTCTGCTGTGGGGCACAGAGGGAGCTATCTGTCAGCCAGACCCCTTTGCTTGAGAGGTCTGCTACTTTCCAGGAGCCAAGATTCATGATGTTACAGTAAGTATCCCTGAACTGGTCCGCCTTATTGACCACTACTCCATGCGCCTTTTCCACGTGGGCACCAACAGTACAGCAAGGAGTATCCCTAGAAGGATCATGAGACACTACAGGACCATGGGGGCAAAGCTCAAGGACCTAGGAGCACAAATTGCCTTTTCCGCAATCCTCCCAGTTATGGACCATGGCTGTCAGAGGGAGGAGTGTATCGAGGAGGTCAACCAAAGGCTTAGAAGATGGTGTCACCATGTGGGCTTTGGATACCTCAACCTTGGTATGCAGTTTAACTACAGTGGCCTACATGCAAGGGACGGTATTCATCTTGCAACTAGGGGGAAGCAGCTCTTTGCCATGAGAGTGGCTGACTTGTTGAGGAGAGCTTTGAACTAGGCACATCCATGGGCCGGGGAGAAGATTCCGCTGCTGAAGCAGAATCTACTAGCCACAATAATACATGGGAGGGCTTTCAAACAATGGATGTCCAGATGGGTACTGACATCTTGAGGCAGAGACATTGTGACAGAAAACCTGAGGTGACAAGGGAGAGCTCAGATGCCTTTATGGGAACACCAGAAGCATGGGAAATAAACAGGAAGAACTGGCACTCCTTCTGACTGATGAGGAATTCAACTTGATTGGGTTGACAGAGACCTGGTGGGATGATACTCATGACTGGGCAGTAAATATTGAGGGTTACAGGCTTTTATAGGAAGGATCAGATTGGGAAGAAGGGAGGAGGTGTGGCCCTCTATGTGAAAGAGCAGTATCCCTCCCTGCAGGTCATTTTTGACAGCAGGGTAGGGTCCCTTAAGACCCTCTGGGTCAGGCTACAAGGGGAACCAGGAGAGGGAGACCTGATGGTGGGAGTCTACTATAGGCCTCCCTCCCAAGAGGAGGCGAGTGGTCAAGCATTCTTAGGAGAACTGACAGAGGCAGCTAGCACTAGAGACATGAACATCTTGAGTGACTTCAGCTACCCAGACATCTGTTGGGAAGACTATTCAGCCACCTCCAGCAAGTCAGCCAACTTCCTGGCAACAATAGACAATCTGTTTCTGACACAGGTTGTGGAAGAGCCTACTAGGGGCAAGACCACTCTGGATTTAGTGCTGACCACTAGTGGAGGACATCGTAGATGACCTGAGGGTTGGTGGTACTCTGGGCAATGGTGACCGTGACCTGATATGGTTCACCATCCACTGTAAGAGTGGGAAGTTAGTCACCAAAACAGAAGTCCTTAATTTCAAGAAGGCCGATTTTGGCAAACTCAAGAGGCTCATTGGAGAAGCCCGCTGCAACTGGCAATTGAATGATTTAGGAGTGCAGGAATGATGGTGCTTCCTTAGGAGACAATTCTCACGGCTCAAAAACTGGCCATCCCCATGCAGGTAAAAAGCAGGAAAGGAGCCAGGAGACCTACTTGGCTTACTAGGGATATTAGGGAGCTATTGAAAAAGAAAAAAGTAGGGTATATGTGTAACAGAGCACCCTGGGCTCTATTACCTAGAGAGACATAGGTGTAGGCAAGCAGCTGCAGCTGGTTACAAGCCCTTATCAGGCAGGGTTGCCTGACTGGGGAACAGTGCTCAGCTCAGCTGTAAGAGCTGAGCTCTGAACTGCAGAGTGGGCAGCAGTCTGCTGCCAAGAGCTGTAAAGGTAAACATCATGCTGATCAGTGTGGAGGTCTGGGGGGACTATGGGGATGGTATAGGAGATTTCCTGTCCTGGGCATGACAGAAAACTGCACCCTGTCAGGGAAGGGTGGCCTGGTGGAGCTATCTTGGATGCAGGAGTTGCAGTGGAGGTAGTCTACTTTCTGGACTTTAGGAAGGCCTTTGACACTGTCTCTCACCCTATTCTCATTAAGAAATTAGGTGACTGTGGTATTGACGCCTACACAGTCAGATGGGTCGCAAATTGGGTGGAGGGCCACACCCAGAGAGTGATGGTGGACAGTCATTTTCGACCTGGAGGGATATGGGCCGTGGGGTTCCCCAGGGCTCAGTCCTCGGGCTCGCACTGTTCAATATCTTCATCGGTGACTTGGACAAAGGGGTGAAATGTAGCTTGTTCAAATTCACAGATGACAGTAAGATGTGGGGAGAAGTGAGCACACCAGATGAGAGGGCCAGGCTACAACTAGATCAGGACAGGTTACAGAGGTGGGCGGATGAGAATAGGGTGGGTTTCAATACTGACAAGTGCAAGTTATTGCAACTGGGGAGGAAGACCCAGCAGCATATCTATAGGCTGGGGAGGTCCCTTCTTGTCATCACAGAGGCTGAAAAGGACCGTGAAGTCACTATTGATTCCAAGCTGAACATGGGCTGCCAATGTGGGGACGTGGTCAGGAAGGCTAACTGCACCTTGTCATGCATCTATAGATGCATCATGAGCAGGTCCAAGGAGGTGATCCTCCCCCTCTATGCAATGTTGGTCAGGCCACAGTTGGAGTACTGCATCCAGTACTGGGTACTGCACTTCAGGAGGCATGTGGACAGCATCGAGAGGGTCCAGAGGAGGGCCACTCACAGGATCAGGGGGCAGCAGGATAGGCCCTATGAGGAGAAGCTATGGGACATGAACCTGTTCAGCCTCCACAAGAGAAGGCTGAGAGGGGCTGTGGTGGCCATCTATAAACTTGCCAAGGGGGACCAGCAGGCAGTGGGAGAGGCCCTGTTCCCCCAAGCACTACCAGGAGTAACAAGAAATAACAGCCATAAGTTGACTGAGTAGATTCAGGCTAGACATCAGGAAGCACTACTTCAGAGTCAGGGCAGTTAGGATCTGGAACCAACTTCCAAGGGAAGTGGTGCTCGCTCCTACCCTGAGGGTCTTCAAAAGGAGGCTAGACAATCACCTAGCCAGGGTCGTTTGACCCCAGCATTCTTTCCTGCCATGGCAGGGGGTTGGACTTGATGATCTGTTTAGGTCCCTTCTGACCCTACCTACTATGAAACTATGAAATCTGTGGCGGGGTAGCTCTAAATAAATGCCAAAACAGTTACCTCCCCAGTGAAAGGTGGATAGGGGTGCCTGATAACCGCAACCCCCACATCCCTGGTGGGTTTATCTATAACAGGGATGTGGAAACCAGGTGTGCGGTTCCAGAGTTAACAGGGACCTGGAAGCTGGGTGTTAGGCTCCAGAGGGGAAAGGGATTAAAGCCCTAGTCTGGCAGAGAGCAGCTTGGAGCCCAGTGAGGGAGCCTGGGTCCTGAGAGTGATGGGATGCCTGGGGACAGGGCTTGGGAGCCCAAGGATGGGGCAGGCTTGATGCCCAGGGATGGGGCTTGGGAGCCCAAGGACAGAGCTAAGAGTCAAGAGAGGCTTGTGGCCTGTGGACAGAGCTTGGAACCCAAGGACGGGGCCTAGAGCCTATGGCAGGGGCTGATAGGGCCAGGGATAGGGCTGGGATCCCAGTGTATGAAGAGGCTGGTTGTTAAGCTGTGTGATAGTGAGGATGGTTGTTAAGCCATGTGATGATGAGGCTGGTTATTAGGCCATATGAAACATCTGTGAGGAATGGGACATGTCAAGGGGAGGCCAGAGCATGTACAGAGGCCCTTGTCAGCAGGACAGGTAAAGGGCAGCCTCCCACCTGATTAACATCAGACAATCAGGAACATCAAAGCATGGCAGGCGAGATGGGTGGCTGGCTAGCCCAGAAACAAGTGGGTGGACCTATATTGAAATTGGCCCTGGGATGCCCACTTGTTACAATATGCAATGAAGGAATCGCTCAGCAACCAGGGAGGAATACACCTGTGTCACCTGGACCTGCAGATATGAGACACGGAAAGCTAAGGCAGGTATGGAGATCAAACTGGCAACCAGTATAAAAGACAACAAAAAGTCCTTCTACAAATACAGAGGGAGAAAGGAAAAAAAAATAAAAAAAATCGGGCTCCATTGTGGGACCCCTACTGAATACCCAGGGGCAGCCCGCAGTTGATGCCCATGCAAAGGCAAAACTACTAAATATATACTTTGCCCTGGTATTCCTGAAACCCAACGGAGGCTGCTTACCTGACCAGAGGCCCAGGGAACAGGGGGAAGGTAACAGCCTACATGGAAATCAGCCCAGAAAAGGTGAGGGATCTTCTATAATGCTTGGACATTTTCAAGTCTGCTGGGCCTGACAACCTGCACCCAAGAGTCCTGAAAGAACTGGCCAAATGTATAGCAGTGCCACTGGCCAAGTTGTTTGAAGAGTTGTTAAACTCAGGAGTTGTCCTGGACAACTGGAAGAGGGCCAGTGTGGTGCCCATCTTTAAGAAAGGGAAAAGGGATGACCCTGCAAACTACAGACTGATCAGTCTAACCTCAGTCCTGGGTAAAATCTTTGAAAAGTTGGTTAAGGAGGCCATCAACTACAAGCTGGTAATGGATGGGGTGCTAAAAAGCAACCAGCATGGCAATACCAAGCTGTGGGGAAATGCAGGCACACCAGAGGATAAGGCAAAGATCCAGGATGACTTTAATAGACTGGATTTATGGGCAGAACAAAACAAAATCAGATGAGGTTTAACAGAGAGAAGTGCAAATTCCTTCACCTGGTTAGGAAGAACCCCTACCACAAATATACAATGGGCGATGGTCCACTGGCTGGCACAGCTTCTGAATGAGACCTGGAGTCACCATTGACTGGAAGATGAATATGAGCCAGCAGTGCAACAAGGCTGCCAAAAGGGCAAACAAAACTCTGGTGTGCATCAGCTGATGTGTGACCAATAGATCTAGGGAGGTAATCCTGCCTCTCTATTTGACATTGGTGAGGCCTCAGCTGGAGTACTGTGCCTAGTTCTGGGCACTGAACTTCAAGAAGGATGTAGATAAGCTCAAGAGGCTACAAAGAAGGGCCACATGTTTGGTTAAGGGCATGGAGGGTAGGTTCTATGAGGAGAGACTCTGGGAACTGGGTCTGTTCAGTCTGAGGAAGAGAAGGCTGAGAGGTGACTTGATAGCTGCCTACAAGTACATCAGGGCAGAGCATCAAGAACTAGGAGAGCAACTATTCAGGAGGACACCTCAAGGGAGGATGAGGACCAATGGGCATAAATTAATAAGGGTAAATTCAGGTTGGATATAAGGAAAACCTTCTTCTCTGTAAGGGTCACCAGAATCTGGAACACACTCCCAGCAGAGGTTGTGCAGTCACCCTCCTTGGAGTTGTTCAAGATGAGGCTGGATAGGCACCTTGTTGAGCTCATCTGAGCCTAATAACTTCCTGTCCACAGCAGGAGACTGGACTTGATGATCTTTCAGGTCCCTTCTGGTTCTATGATTCTAATTAGTCTATTCCACAGTAAATGTCTCGTGTGCTTCAGTGGGCATGTCTACGCATGTCGCTATAGCAACATCATTACTGCACCAGTACTTCCTTTTGGAAGTTTTAAATGATGGTGCAGTAACAGCCCGTACTGCACTGTGTGCATGGTGCACAGTTATTTTTAGGCTCTATCTTGCCGTAGTAACATGCTATAATGAGGTAGCCCATCACTATGGCAATGTAGGTACAGTATCATGGTCTTGCCTGCAGACGCTACATTGCTGTAGTGCATTGCTATGGCAATGTAGCATCACATGAAGACGTACGCAGGATATGCTATATTTGATACATGTACACAAAGCATAAATGCATCCATATCTATCTTATACATTCACTTATATACTGCTCACTGTTTTACATGCACTCAGCATGTTGTGTGGTTGTGCAGTTAGATGGATTTTTAAAATATGTATTTTAGGCATGTCTATTTTAAACACATTGCACTGTGAAGGGCTTCCCCCCAAGTAATCCTAGGTGTGTCATCTAGACATATCCTTAGTAATTCCACTTTACCATTAAAGCATGTTTTTAGCTGGGATTCTTAGGTTTCAATCTGAGTTTTCCACAATTTGCAGTTGGGTTGCAAAGGATCCACCAAGTTAGTCTGAGCAGTTCTATGCAGAAAACCATGTTGCACACAGAGAAATCTTCAGGCTTATATGTATGACCTTAATTGGCTCATAGCCAACAAAGCCACGTAGGCATAACTTGTTGAAGAATTCTCTGATGTGTCTCACGTTCTGTCTGCCTGCTAGTTTTTGTAAGATGGCAAGATAAGTGCAAAGAGATGGATATTTTCTTCTGACCTAATTTGAATATTGAGGCCAGCCCTTATATCCTGAGGGAATTTGAAAATATGTGGGATGAAGATGCTGCCTGGCACGATTTTCCTTCATGAAAATGCTGAGTTTATGAAAAATAAACACTTGCAAGAAACTGATTGGCTTAAATATAATTCCATTACTTGACTGACCATATGAAATACATCAAAAGAAGCTTACATTGCTTCACTTTAAGTAATTCCTGTGAAATAATGATATTACTGCTTCCTTTCACAGGTTTTTTTTCTTTTTTTATGTTACTGTTCCAGTGCAGAAAATCTGTACTGCATTATGAATACACTCAAGCACCAGGGAGCTGAGTGCAATAAAGGAATAGAATAGAATAGAATAGAATAGAAGATAAAGTATGGAGCTGCTACAAAATGGCTTGTATTTTCTTTTTTACTTGCTAACTTGACACTGTTTCTGCATTTCAAACGTGTTGAGGAAATTGTGAGCATTCTCAGGGGTGAAATGGAAAGTTTAGGTTCTCTATTAATGTGTGTCATGGCCACAGTTGTTTACTTTGTTATAATTACACAATCTTTTGTTAGGGGTCACAGTGTGCACATCAAAAAGAATAGAGCTCAACCTTGGCATACCAGGGCAACTTTGCCCATCTGGCAGCTAGAGCCAAAAATGTATATCAGATCTAATTAGCAAACATTTTTTGTAGAACTAAGCAGCATTTTATGTTTCAAGCTTGCAAAAGAGGACAAGTAGGTGATGGGTACTCAACAGCAGCATTCCCCAGAAGTGCTGGGGATGTGATCTACACTTGTTTGAAGAGCAGTAGGGGTAGGTGAGCAGGGTACCACCCCCAAACATTTAAAAGGGGAACAAGATTGTCAGTGGCCACTGCCATTTCCCTGACCACTGCCACAGCTCAGGCTACAAAAACAGCTTGTTACCCCTCTGTTGAAAAAGCCCTGTGCTCTTGCCTCAGTGCTACCATAGTGTAAAGAGAAATTCTAAATATTGTGAGATGGGATGAAATTGCAAGAGTGATCACACACATGCACACACACTCAAAGGTTCACAGGGGTTTTTTTTCTTGCAGAGAAACTGTTGCAGGCAATTTTGTTTCCAGAAGTGCCAGAGACTCCATGAAGTTCACTAGAGACTTTGCTGTTTCAGGTGGAAGGTGCTCAGATACCGCAATGATGTCTTGCAATGTGAAAGCTTTGAGAGAAAAACTCATCTCCCACTCAATCAAGAGATGCAGAAAAAGAAAATGTAAAGTTTTATTCCTCCTAGTTAACAAATTAGCAGCCTTTTTTTTTTCCTGTCTGAGGGGTTTTTCTCATTATAAAGGCTGATCTCACATTTGTGAGAATCTTTGGAGGTATTAGCTCCTGGTGACACTGTGCATATGTTCTTAAAACAGCATCCTGATGCCACTAGGTCTTGAAGCAGCATCCTCAGTCCAGAAACACACAGCTAAGCTGAGAACCACAGAAAGACTGACTAAGCATATACATTTCACACTAAGCCTAGCAGGAAAGAAGTTAATGGTTTGATCTGGAGACAGGCACGTAAATTGGACTGACCTGTGATGTCTATTAGAAGTGTCAAGCCTGGACCACCCGGCTGTAGTAGGTAATCAGAAGGTAAAAGGAAATAAAGAGGAGCTACCCTCACAGAGGGAAAACATGTCCATCTCTCTTAAACTGGATATATGAAGCAGGGAGCTCTAGGTGTGTTTGAAGAGAAAGGGAGTAGAGAGTCACTCTATAGACCTTTTGCCCATGTGATGGTTTAGAAAAATTAGCAAGGATTTCCTGAGGTAGGGAAAAGCCTGGAGACAAACTTCAAGTGCTCCCCCCCCCCCCCTCCCTTCTTCTCCTCCAGCGCTATATGCACTAGGGGAGATTCCTGAAATATTCTGTTACTGCTACACTAGGGTTCCCACCAGTATCAACACTGCTATAGTCACAGTATTGGGGAACTTTTAGAAACCTCTTTAGTGTAGACAGACATAGCCTTTGAGTCAAACTTACAAAGTGGTGACAACTCAGCAAATCAAAGAGACTGTCTAGGCTTCTGTGTGAAGAGATGACCCAGATGTAGGCTAGCTTGGAGGACAGGGGTGGATCTCTAGGGAAGAGATCTCTTTCTTCTCCTAAGGAAAGTAGGCAACTGTCAGTAAGAAGAATTATGTCTAAAATCCCCAGAGACATTTTGTTCTGGCCAAATAACAATCTACTGACGCAATGCCAGTAAATATAGCAAAGCTTCCAACAATGAGTCTTTATCTCCCAGCATCCTTGAGAGTCAGGCCAGCGGTGGGCACACTTTGGGCATGTAGTATATCAGCATTCCTACCACCTGAACAGCAATTCCATGTTGTTTACATGGGCTTGTAAAGGAATGTTTTTAGGCCATTCCCAAAGTCTAATACTTCCTTATTGTAAGGTGATAGTACTCATCCTTAGGTTAGGGCACTGTTATACTCTGCAATGGAATCAGAGGCTGTGTCCAGGCGAGTGAGGCTGTGCAGTATGTGGCACTGCAGATGTGTTTGCAGCACCACATACCACATGTTCAGCTGTTCTCCACACTGCAAAGGAGCAGCACGGTGAGGGGTTTTTTTGACCCCTGGCTATCTTGCAAAAAAAAAAGCAGAGCGGCATACATGGGGGCAGTGTGCACTGCTCAAAACTGGAGCCTCTCTGGCCGGAGCTGCATTGCAGCTTCCGGTCAGACTCCAAGTAGCAGGATAGCCCAGGACCCCAAGTAAGGCTGGTCCCCAGGACCCCAAGTAATAGCAGCTCCCCAGGACCCCAAGTAAGGCTGCTGGCCCCAGCACAGTTGCTGGCCCCAGCTTTGCCTGCCCCACCTAAGCTAAACTGCCACATGCCAATGGCACATGGCATGGGCATTCCCTGAGAACAACTAGCGGCAGCACAAGGTGCACCACTGCTAGTTATTCCCGGGGAACCAAACATTCACACTTATCTGGACATGGCCAGAGGGTTCAATAGAGAATGAAGTCCAATAACTACACTGTGGCATGTTGGTGCTCTTATGAGGTATCTGATGGTATGTTACACATTTAAGTCTTGCCATCACAATGTAATGATGCAACATTATAAGGGCAACCTGGCAAACATAATACTGGGAAACTGCACCATGATTCCTTTGTGTCTTTTCAATTGTATTTGAAGCTGCATCTCCTTTCTCTCCCTTCTCATTAACCTTTGTTAGGAGAATTGTCCTTCCTTTCTCACCCTACATCTTACTGTTGTAGTGGAGGGGAGTGTCTCTTATGTCTTCTTTCTCCCTTTATCTAAATATTTAAAGCAGGGTAGGGTGGGAACTTAGGGTGTTTTTACACATACTCCAATTAAAGTGCCCAGAGTGTTGTGTGTATCAGCACCCACACTTCAAAATGGTGGCAGGGGCACTTTATCTAACGAGTTAAAGCACTCTCCACCACCATTCTGAAGCATGGGGATGCTGATATATAAGATGCAGAGACTGGCTGGAGCACGGTAATTACCATGGTCCAGCAGACTCAATTCATCGAGTCTGCTCTGACGCACTGTAATTACAGTGCATTGGAGTAGCCTCCTGGCTTGTGTACAGGTATATTTAAATGAATGAAAAGAGATACTGGCAACTTCTCATGACATCAGGCAAAACAAGAAAAACTCCAGTCACACTCATGGACTTCATAACAATCATGTCATATATAGGTTTAGAGCAGTGGTTTTCAAATGGTGGGGCGCGCCCCCCTGGGGGACATGAAGGAATGTTGGAGGGTGCAGAGTGCAGGGGGGCACAGGCAAGGGGTTTGCAAGGAGGTGGCATTGTTGAAGCCTTGTGGGGGGATATGTGGGTAGTAATCCCCATGCAAGCTCTGCCAGTGGACTGCTGTACCTCTGAGAGTCCAGTGTGGCAGGAGTATATCCTAGAGCCACAACTGGGCCAAGGCAGGAGGCACTGAAGCTGTGGCAGATGGAGTCTGCCCTGCTGAGCTGGGCTGAGCCATGGCGACTCCTAGGATGAGGGGTGCCCTGTGCCTGGCTGCACTGCTCCTCTGGGATGAGCGGGGAGGGCATGAACCAAATAGTAACTCAAGGTGGGGCTCAGCTCAAAAAGTTTGAAAACCACTGCTTTAGAGCCACAGGTTGACTATTAATGCTGTGAAGATTTTCTCAGGTCAGAAGGGATTATTTAGTCCTTACTCTGATGCTTACTCACAGAGAGCTTCGGTGAAGTGACTAGAATTACTCCAGTAAGTGCTACTGGGCGCATCTACACATGTAAATGCTCCAGGGTGGGTTTACTCTAGAGTAATTTACCCTAGAGTAAACCCAACCCAGGCAGGCATCTACACATGCAGGGAAGTGGGAGCAGATTTGCTGCTCATGGCAGCAGTCTGCTCCTGCTCCTGCCGGCCCTGTACAAGCGCCCTCTACAGCAGCGAGGGGGAGTTCTAGGCTCCCCTGGGTGCCAGCCCAGGGGCTGGCAGGGAGCGTAGGGCCAGGAGACAGATGTCTCCTGGCAGGGGCTGGGAGACTGCTTTCTGCCCCTGAGAGCTGCCTGCTGTTAGGGCCAACTCTGGCACTGGAGCCCTGGCAGAGACAATGTTGCCCTGAGCTGGCAGCAGGGAGCTCCCAGCCCCAGCTCCCCAGCTGTGGACAAGGGGCTTGGAAAGAGCTGCAGAGGAGGGACAGGTCCCAGCCCCCTGCCCAGATCCACTGGTAGGAGAGCTAGCAGCAAACAATCATCTCTCAGCCCCAACTCCACAATCACCATCACCAAGTTGGGCCTGGGAGATATTGTCCCCGCCCAGGCTTTGGTGGCAGAGCCCGCCCCAGAAGCAGGCAGCTCCTGGGGGCAGGGAGCAGTCTCCAGCCCCATGATGCCCAGCGGTCTGGGACTAAATTTGCTCCTGGTTGGCTGTCCACATGTGCCATATTGCACAGTAATTACTCCCGAGTAAATCTGCTACTTGTACTTACAGATAGCAAATTTACTCAATATTAGAGCAAAATACTGCACAGTAAGTGTCTGCACGTGTAGATGGTGATGTTTACTGCACAGTATTTTGCTGTAATCCGAAGTTAAATGTCTTGTGTAGACACGTCCCCTATGTATGATGAAGAACAGCAGAGCTGGACCCCTGGTTATTTAGGCAGTCCTTATTTTCAGCCTGTCAGTCCCATTACTGCACACAATTTAAACCTTTGCATAAGTTTAGATAAAAGCCCATTTAGACAGCTGACCAGTTCTCTTTGCAGCTTCTGTTCTGTCCCAGTTATTATAATCACCAAAATATCACAGACCCACCTTTCTGTGATCCCTAGTTTATTTCATGCACTGGCACTGAGCAGCATTTCTGGTCCGCACTCTGAAAGGATAGAGAAGGTAAAGAAATAATCAGAGGAAAAACCAAATACTAGGTGGTGCTTATATAAACTGAAGTCAACCTTTTTCAGTTTTCCCAAACAGAAAATACTGTGCAAGGTAAATCTATGGTAGTTCCCACAGAAATCCAACAGAGCTCCACCTAGCATAAGGAAAACAAAGCAGAGCCTTGGGGAGTACAGCAGGGAAACCTGTTTCATATGTACAGCAAGCTTTTAAACTTCTTTATAGCTGTTTATTCCAGCAGCCCATGGTTTTTTGTTTATATCACAGCAGGACAGTTGTACAGGCTGCTGGACTGAAAATATGTGATAAACATACAAATACCTTTCTCAGCTTATATAAGACATCCTGAGTGCCATCACCTACCTTCAATCAAAGGCACTGTGTATATAATAATATATATTGCGTCTAAATATATAATAATAGTAATTCATTCTTTTGTGAACACCTCCCCCCCCCGCCGCCCCATCTTAAAACTCTTGATGGAGATGCCTTCACCTGACAGGCCCAAAATTGGTCATCAGGATGGGAAGGCCTGAATTATCTGCATTAAAGCAGGAAAAAACATAGGGGTACAACCATTCTTTTTAATGTAGCCTCCCTTTGACAAGCCTGGAAGTCTACAGTTTGGCTGGTAATCAAGTTCCAGTTCTAATTCTAATGCTTTTAGCTCCCAGGCTGGTTGTGGGGACCTTCGTTGGAGAGCTCATGAGGAGTGCCATGAAATCCTACTGCCCATCAACCTATTCCTGTGCTCCTCTGTGCTTCTAGATTGCTCTTCAATTCATGTGGGCAGAGTACTGATTTCCTGCAGCTCAAAGTCCTGCTATTTTTTTCCCCTGTCAGTCAATCTGCCAGTCATTTTCAGGCAGAAGGGAAAGCAACAGGGGCTAGAATCAAATTATTTTTAATGAGCCCTGACAGATCCTGGCTGGATCCAACCTTCCTATACAAAATAAAATGCGGAAGTTATGCAATGCTGTCTTCTAGAAACAGATAAAAATGTTGTCCTGTCCTCTTAGTCACCTTGATCATGTGATTTCTTTTACTCCCTTTAAGGCAAGTTTGACACCGTAGTTGAGATGCACCTTCTGTAAGCTGCATATCTACCCTGCCTTCTACCCCAATAGACTCTTATCTTTTAAGACCACTGCATGGGAACTGGCTACATATATTGGCTATGCTCTCAGAGCAGCTGCTCCTTTTTATTTGTAGTCTTACAAACATTGAATTGCATTGTTTAGCAAAAGGAATCTTTCCTTAATGAATAACACCTGTGCTAACCACATCTTATTTTTCTACTACTTATTCTCTTCACTTCAGGACTTACCTTGTAGAGGGAACCTACACTTGTCAGTTGTACTATCTGGAAACAGCTTGCTGGTTCTTATGCCCTAGCTCAAGGCAGAGCTTTACTACAAGACAGGGCTGAAAAACCTTTTTAACACCCCCCACCCCACGTTCATTCCAATAATAAATCAGAAACATTTCAGCTGTGTTTGCACCTTCTTGGCATTTGCCTTCTGCAAATGTTCTAGGACTTGATTTTTTTTCAGTAGGACTGTTCCTGGTAGCAAAACTTTTTATACAGCGCAGTATGTTTATGACAGGAGAGCCTAGAGGCCCCAACTGAGATCACAGCCCTGTTATGCTAGGCACTATACAAAGGTTTTCTCAGGTACAGTCCATGCATTAAAAGGCATGTTTTCCTTAAAAAGATGTATAATCTAACTCTGAGTTATTTGACACACAGTAGCTAACATTAGGTAATTCCTAGCGAAGATAAGACAGTCTGTAGCTGTCACATAAATGAACAAATGAAGACACATACTCTAGGGGGCTTTACAGTTTGCCTCAGCCTGATAATGTGTGTTAAATCTACAAATTTCCTTGAATTCATTAGGCTTTGCTTACCACATGTTAAATAACTCCAGATAAGAATATACCTTTTTCTGGGGGGAAAAATGCTTTTTCAAGGCCCAAAAGCTTAAAAGCAAAGGGCAAGACAAAGGAGGAAACATCTATATGAGATGCTACTGTGCAGTAGCATCTGAAAAAAACTGTGGTGATGGTACTGTGCAGTATTAACGCAAGGCAGTACTTATACAAGTATTAAATGACTGTGCAGTAACAACTGCACAGTCCACCACTCATGTAGATACAGCCAGATAGAAGGCAAAGCAGAGGTCTAGAAAGGCATACAGCAGCTTAATGCAAAAATTATCATTCAGTATTTCATACAGGCCTCAGCCAGATTTAGTTCTGTTATTTTAGGGCAGTGGTTCTCAACCTTTCTGGACTCATGATACCCCTCCATAACTTTTGTGATTTGAGTGGCACCCAATTTCAAAAACTAATTTATAGATTACAGTACAGAGGGTCCTGTCAGTGGGCTTGGGGGATTATCCAGGCAGGAACAAGCCTGAGCCTGGGCTTATCAGTTTAGTATATCTGTTTATCTCCTAGCACTTTACTATCTCCACATGCCTCCCAGCATCCTTCAGCCCAGAACCCTGGGGTACCTTGAGATCCTTTCAAGGGTGCTATGGGGTTGCCACACAATGTTAGGGCCTTTTTACACCTTATACTGTGAGCTGCACAAATGTTGATTGGTGTTAATGCTAGCTTGGAGTTTGGAGCAGTTACATTCTTAGTCTAGAAACTTTCTCTGACTGTACACCACTTGTACAGTTGTGACTTTTCACTAGACGTCTGGTGAGTAGAGGCCTCTAGGATCTGTAGCTGTGGGTTGCCACTAGATGGCTGCAGAACCAGGAGAGCCTTCTACCCCTACTCTATGGGCAGGGGTGTGGCAGATCCTGGGATACTGGAGGACTTCAGTTTGGGCAGCACATCTGTGCGGAGTGGCTACACCTTAATAGAACAGAGCTGGGTAGTGCGGATTAAAGATAATCCTGCCCTGGAGTGGTGTAATTTTGATCTGCATAGTGAGTACTTAAAACCACTTTAAGGTGTTAACATGTGGACAATCCAAGGGTTAAAACAGGGGCGGGCAATTATTTTGGGTGGAGGGCCACTTACCAAGTTGTGGTAAGCTGTCAAGGGCCACATGGTTAGCCTCTCCCTTTGACAGGTGCCCTGCCCCCTGGTCACCATCTTGGGACCAATGTCTCAGGGCCAGCACTTATGGGACCCAGAGCAGGGCACAGGCTGGCAGGGGTCTGTGGTGCCGGGCTGGGCTGCACCAGCAGGGAGAGGGGGAAGCTGGCCCGGCTCCATTGAGCCCCTGCTGGCCAGGACCCCATGCCCCTGCCACCCTGCTCTGGGCCCTGCTGGCACTTGCCTTGGGACATGGGTGTGGGCCCTGCTCCCACACCTGCTCACTCCCAGTGCCCCCCCAACCCTGCAGTACAGGCGGGGGGCAGTGCGCAGCCCCGACCCCCTGCTTGCCAGCAGGGAAGGAGCTGGTGCTGAGTGGCAGGGGGGGAAGCGCCCCCCCCCCCCCCCGCCCTGTGCCCAGAGCTCCCTGCTGCAGCCACTCGCAGCCCATGCAGGGCTGTCCTGAGCAGGCACAGGCAGCCCCAGGTGGGCTATGAGTGGCTGCAGTGCAGAGCGGTGGCCATAGGCCAGGTGAAGGGCTGCTTTTCTCCATGCTCAGCACCAGCTTGTAACCCAGCCCTGCTGCCAGCCTGGGCCCTGCACTGGCTCCAGGCTTGCTCACTGGGGCTGCGCTGCGGCGGCAGCAGCTGCTGCCCCTCCACTTGCCGCGCCAGGCAGTGTTTGCTGCTGTTGCCCATCTGGAGCTCACGCGCTGGGCAGCAGCAGCAAACACTGTCTGGTGCAGCCCTGATGGGCGAGCCTGGAGCTGGTGCACGGCTGGGTTACAAGCTGGTGCTGAGTATGGGGGAAAAGCAGCCCCTTGCCTGCCCCGTGCCCAGTGCCCAGTGCCCCACACTGCAGCCACTCACAGCCCATGTGGGGCTGCCTGTGCCTTCTCAGGCCAGCCCCACGCAGGCTGCGAGTGGCTGCAGCAGGGAGATCCAGGCACTGGGTGGGGGAGGGGCCACTTTTCCCCCATACTTAGCACCAGCTCGTCCCCTGCCCATCCCCACCCCACCCCCCTTACCTGAGTTTCCTGCACTGGGGCAGTCACATGGTACTAGGCCAGAAGCCCCTGCTGGGGATTCCAGCTGGGGGGGCAGGGCCAGGTGAGCCCTGCTGTTGCAGGAGCTCTCTAGGGCTTCCCCTGGGTCCTACTGCCCTTGCGTCCTATCATCTTTGACAGGAATCAAGGACAGGTAAATTTTAATTTTCTAAATTTTTTTAGGGGCCCCACAGGTCAGATAGAATGGCTTCACAGGCCGGATTTGGCCCGCAGGCCAGATTTTGCCCACCCCTGGATTAAGAGCTCTAGGAACTGCCCAAAATTACTGTGTAACAAGGCCCTTATACATTAATTTTGGGTGGCTTCTGGAGCTCTTAAGCCCTGGATTATCCACACATTAACATCCAAGAGTAATTTTAAACTCATTTTAGGTGGCTTTTAAGTCATGCCACTCCTGGGCAGATTTATCTCTGATCTGTGTTTACCCAGCTCACGTTCCATTAATTTGTGGCTACTCCCCACATATGAACCACCCAAGTTGCGGTCCTTCAGCACCCCAGGATGCAGTGTCTGTTCCCCTACCCTCCTGTTCTGTGTGGACAAACTTTCAACCCCCTGAACTCTACTGCTCAGGGGGTGGTTCTGGCACCAAGGCAACCCTCCTCCTGCCCCCAGGGATGTGACATTCCCACCTCCAGGGGTGCAACCTTCTGTAAACTGGCTGCAGAGCCCATGCCAGCTAGCTAGGTAGCGGAGCACAGACAAGTCCAGGAGTAGAGTCTAGGGAAGATGGGGGAGAACAATGTAGGAGGCCAGATCAGGTCCCCATGAGCTGTGGCTTCCTTCCTGGGGCAGGAGCAGTAGCTCCCCAAAAAGTTCCTTCCCTCACTACTTCCACATCCCAGTCATCCTGTGAAGCACAACAAGCACCCCCACACTTCAATCCCAAATCCCAATTTATTTAAGTATGGGACTTTCTTTCTTTTACTTCCCCTTTATTTCTTTTTAATTTTTTTTTAACTTCTTTTCATATTATCCTCCAGTGACTGACTTTTTTCATTTCACTGCTCCTCCCCCACCCCCATTTCCTTTCCACCTCCCATTTCATTACCTACCCCCATCCCATTAACTCTCTGCCTCCCAACTTCATGTCCCTTTCTCCACTCTCCCCATTGCAGCCTAGAGCAGGAATAGAAGTCTGTCCTAGTTCACCAGCCCTGTAGCAGCAACTCCAAGCTGTGCAGGTGAGGGACTTAAAAAGGCTTATACTACTAGTCCAAATCTTAGATTGTGAGCTCTCTGTGGTAAGAGCTAACTTTGCATTGTTTGCACAGCACCAAGCACAATAATAGAAATAATATCTAAACATAATTGAAATAATTAATCACACCCTCCTAGGTGTTTTCTAGCTTGGAAGGGGTGGGGGCCGTGCTGTGTTCCAAAAACAATAAACACAACAGAGAGAGATTTGCCTTGGGACTAGATTCTCAGTTTTGAGAAAATCCTTGAAAAATCTAGGCTTTTGGTTCCAGTTCACATACCTCCAACAAGCTTCAGGGCTGCCTGTCAGCACTAAACAGCTGAAAGGAATTGACTTTTACCCCCTTGCCTCATTACTCAGAAAAAGCCTTATTCAACACCTGCTTAAAGTAAGTGTGACTTTATAATGTCACGTCTTTGACATGTCTCACAATCTGTCTTTCTTTCTGAGTTATGTCATTTTTAATTTTTTAGTTTTCCCCTCCTTCTCCCATTATTATGCTATTAAATGACAAATGCCCAGGGCCATAAATTCATTTCAAAAGAAAAGCTCTTTAGCTCCCATCTCGTTTTTCTTAAGCTAATGAGAAAATGCACAATTACCAAATGTAAATCAACTATGGAAAAAAAATCCCTGCTAATCAGCTCCTATTTGCTCTGCCATTAATAATGTTTGTTTGACCATATCACCCAGGGAATGCAGGCATGTGAATCCCTGTTAGGATGCAGGAAAGAACAAGGACAGATTTGGAGGTCAAAACTGAGGTTTCCAAGAATGGCATCAGAGGAAACCCACAGCATCTAATCTCAACCCTTGAGTGTGCGCTCAGAAGCAGAGCTAGGATGTATTATGTGCTAGTAGTTGTGGTAGTAGTAATAATAAAAATCAATGTGCACTTACGTTGCTTTTATCAAAACAATCAAGCCTTAAAACACTCCTCTGAAGAAGGCAAGGATTATGTAAGAATCACATCATCACCCACAGACATTTCTGCTTACAATGGAGAGCTGAAAACCCTGTGGTTCACTCCCTGCTTAAGCCACCCACAGCTTCCAATTCACATTTTTTGTTTATTAAATCCAAAGTTTTAAAGAACCACATTATTGTTGCTTAAAAATGTCTTTTCTGTTACTTAGCAGGCAATCAGAGGTTCCAATCTTAAAAGCATTTGTGCATATGCTTGTTGTTTGCATTGTGGCAGTGGCCCAGGCACCATTGTGGGAGCTGACTAAGCCCTGACTCTACAGGTTGCTTTTGCTGGAGCAGATGGACAGTCAGGAACACAGATATGAGAATCATGGAATTCATAGCTGAGGCAGAACTTCAGAGCTTGGGCTCCCAGGCTCAATATTGCTTAAAAATGTTCAAAACAAAACATTTGAATTATTGAAAAAACTGGTTTTGATTTTTGCCTTTCTGCAAGACATCAACTTTTCATTTTGACATGGGACTAATACTTCTCCCCTCCGAATTTCCTCTGAATTAGAAAGTCCAGCTTTCAATTATCATATATTCTGATGTAAAATATGTTCCCCCTTCCAAAAAAAGGGTGTCCCTTATACATCAAAGATATATAGAGAAGAATAAATGAAATAATTGCAATAAAAAATGATGGAAATTCTTTGAATTTATGCTAATCCCCCCTCCCCCCATGCCCTCACAATGTCATCTTTTTTGGGGGTGCAGTATCTTACACGCCCATGTGTCCTACATACAGGAGATTACAGTAATGTCTGTTACAAATCATAAAAGAGCTCATTGTTCTTGAAAATGTTACTGTCAGATCATCCTAGGTTTTTTATCTCCTAGCCCTGAATTTAGGGCTCAGAGAGCTGCAGATCAGAGTTCTGCATATTGTGAGCTCACCATCCTAGTACTCTGAATACTGTTGAAGGACTCTAGAAAAATGAAGTTAGGAGCAGATATTTTTACCGCCTCCCCCCAAGGGCGGGGGGGGGGGGGGGGCTGGGAAGAGGAGAGGAAGGAAGGAAGGAAGGACATTCAAGCAGGCAAACTACTTTTAAAACACCCAGCTTTATTAGAGTATCTTTGTACCTCCTATGGGAACAGAAATAGGAACAAATAATTGGTTTGAGTTTGTAATCAGTCTCCTAATCAACACTGCTCCTTAACAGCTACTAAGAGCTGCTCCTTAGACAACAAGGTGTGCTCTCTCTCTCTTCCTGAGAATTGCCTGTAAATAGTCTGTAGGGCTCTTAATTCTTGGCAGCATGGGCAGCAAGAGGTTGACAACTAGGGCTGAGAACTAGATTTGAGTCTCTGACCTCAGTGTGCTAATTATTAATTGCTACACCAAAAGATGTTTTTCATTTGGTTTTGTTCTGCAGCATTAACTTGGAAAACCAGATGGATGGATTCCCCAAGGTAAACTGTAATGTGGCTTCAACATAGATTTATTTTGATATGCTTAAAAGCTTTGTCTTTGGGTGAAATAAGAACCTACATGACAATAGGTGTTTTCTGATCCTATAGAGTAAAAGAGAAGGAAATAGAAATCTAAAATCTATAACTTTTTAAAGATAAAATCCACAAAGGAAATCATTAATACTTCCATTTAGTTTAGACACAACTTTGTCTTTCTATATTGCCATCCTTAGCTGTTTGTCCTGTTTTGCAGTGAGGATGTGGTGATGTTCATGTTGTACATTGCCCCTCTGTAAGCATACCACAATGCCTTTTTTTTCATGACATGATGTTATGAAGTGATGTCAAAGTGCAAGGATATTATGCCGTATGTGAAAGCTTTTCAGGCCAGTCAGTATTGAAATTTGGATGGTACTGGAAATATTTGGTTTAGGATTGGATTAAGATAATCAATATTGTAGGCACACATAGAGCCCTCATTGTTCTGTGGCCTCATCTTTCCTTGGGATGTGCTAGTAGAGGCCACCCACACACATGAGCCATCTGCTTGGAAGAATCTTCCATCATTTCTCTACCATGCAGAAGCCTGTCTCCCAGTCAGTGGCCACATCTACACGAGGTGCTGACCGTGCAGTTGTTACTGTGCCATCATTTACTACTTGCATACACAAGTACTAAACAACTACTCAGTGACTGGAGTTACTGCACAGTAACATCCCCAAATGGCTTTTTGGTGATGCTGACTGAGCAGTAGCTCATTACTACTGCGCAGTAACATCGTGTCATACGTCGCGCTATGCAACACTTCTGTGCAGTAGTAACAAGCTACTGCACAGTGGTAATGAACTACTGCACAGTCAGTGTCTCATGTAGATGCAGCCAGTACCTATTGTATTGTTCAAAAATCCTTGACAGCCATGGATGCTGAGAGATATTTACTTCATTCAGTATTTAAGGCCTTTTCATCATTACAAAGTCCTGCAGGCAGAGCTGTGTCAATGGAGGGGCTTGAAAACAATCACACTCCATAGAACGGTGTAGCTGTGTCAGCAAACTCTCAGAGGGGACCCAACTTTGCTGGCAGAAGTCTTCTGGTGTTGATCTTTCTGCTGTTCAGGGGAGATGCTGTAACTGATGGCAGAAAATTTCCTGGTGACAAAACTTCTTCTTGGCTATAATTCTGATGACCCAGCAGGCTCATAGTGCAGACCAAGCCTAGAGCCTTGTATAAATGAGAGTTTTGATGGGGAGTGAAAGCATCACTCCACCTCCCTGGTGTGGATGCTGATCTGCTGATGGAGGAAGGGTTCTGCCAGCCCAACTTCAGCCATTCAGGGGAATGGGTGTAAATGATTGGGGGGGGGGGAATCTGCAAGTAAGAGTTGTGTCTGCCCCATTGTAGCACTGCCACCATACTTAAGACAATAACAATCCCATAAGGTAGACAAGGCATAAATATGTAACTCATTGTTATAAATTATGAGCATTCATCAGAAATACAAGAGTATTAAAAGGAGGAACAGTGGCACTGAAAACTGTCTTTAATTTAAGGAAGGCAACTCCACATATTACAAACTCAATCCCTGCTTCTTTCCCTCATTCTGTAACATCCTTTTCCTATAATCTGTCCCTTCATTTGGACCTTAGAAATGAATGCAGTAAAAGAGAATGCAGAGGAGTTAGAGAAAATAACTGCTGCCAGAAGAAATGAACTGCAGCACCAAAAAATGCCAAGTTGTTTTGGAGCCTTAGAGCTGAAGGGAGGATGGGCGGGGGTGGAGAAGGAAGGCTCTGTGTGAATTGTTTCTCTTGATTTTTATCTCTGTCAATCTTCCCTATCCCCTAAATCTCCTCTTTTTGCTCCACATTCAAGGGGGACTCACTCCCATTGAGGTGATGGGGTGCCTGTAGTCAGCAGTCACCTTTTGCATGACAAGAAATGTCCAGCTTTATCAATCTGGGATCCTGGTTATTACGCTATGTGCATGAAAACTACTCCCCTACTGGGACCAATCAGAGCTAAGGAAGGAAAAAAACTGCATAATGATAAAAAAAAAGAAAAAAAGGAAGCTGTAAATCCTTTTTGGGCCAGAGGGAAACATTACTTTTATTGGCATTTTTTCCCACCTGAAATTAGGTTTGTCTCAGGATGGTTTTATTTCTCCTGAAGGGGAATTATTATTATTTATTGGTTGCCAGCTGTTGTAGTGCTTCAAGGGACAATGTCTCATCTCCCCAGCTCTGTGTGCATATAGTTTTAAAGTAGTACAGATAAGAGAGAGGCTGAGGAAATGCTAGAGTGACTTTGATGCAGGATCTGCATGGTTAGATCCCCCACTGAAACATTATGCACTCTGCATTGAGCAACAGTGGCGTGTGAGAGTGGGGTAGAGCCGTTAGCAGAGATGGAATTTAAAAGAAAAGGGAATCCTGATGCTTTCAGTTTTCTGTTTGCCACACAGCTTCCTGTCAGGCAAACTTTCTCTGCCCCCATAATAATAACCTTGATTATGAAGAGATTCACTGGTCGTATCAGGCCTGGGAGACATGTTATTGCAGTCACATTAACTTTTTTATCTGTCCAAGCCAAAATGACCAGGATATAGAGTAGCACACTTTGGGGGAGGTTGGCTTAAGTTTTCTTTTTAATTCAGATGTCCTAAATTAGAGCTAAAATAACATCTGCCCACCCAACAGCCACCCTTATCCTCCAGAGCCTCCTAGGAGGAATCCTGCAGCAGCAATAAGGTAACCAAAGCCATGTGAATCTGTCACAAATGATGGGCAGATGGTCTCAAATCAGCTCACAGACCTATGCAGGAGCATAACTAGGGGTGGGCAAGTAAGGCACCAGTCCTGGGTACTGGTTCAGAGGGGCTACTAGAAGAGCAGGTTTCCAGGGAGCCCACATCCTGCAGCAGCAGCCTGCATTTAGAGTGATCATCTCACTGAAGTGGCCTCTGTGCGAGGAGATGAAGGGGGCAGGCAGAAGTGCAGCTTCCCGCTGTAAGTGAGAACACTTTGCAGGAAATGTTCTGAGTTATAACGATCCCCCTGGACAAAACAGAAGTTCACTGTTGGTTCCAGGGGCATGGGGAATCTAGCTACCAGCTGTGAGCCTGCAGCTGCTTTCCCCAAGCAATGCCCTTCCTTCTTCCCAGCCTGTCCCTGTTTTAAAATGGAAGGGAGAAAGGGAGCAGAGGGAACTTGTTCTAGGGGTTCCCCAGCTAGCACTGGAGGGTGGGGTGGGTGAATTAGAGCCCTCCCCACCACAGGGGGGGGCTCCAATACACCTCCCCCAGCCTCCAGTGGGGCTGAAAACCCCCCAGACCAAACTCTCTCCACGCCCTTCCCCCCTTCCATTCTGAAAACAATGACAGTTTGGCAGGCAGGAAGACACAAGTTACAGAAGACGCTGTTTTGAAATATTTTAATTTGAACCTTCATGCAACAGATTTTTGCCAGATCAGCCATTTTTTAAGCTGTTTACAGCTGTGCACTTGTGTTTGGTCGTGGCTTTAGACCACTCTCTGTGGCCAGATTGGGCAAAAATTGTCACTTCTGTCTGCACCTGAAGGCTAGGAACAGATATTATAAAAGCCTGAGCCTGAACTGATTCAATCTTTTCAGGTTAGTCTATCCTGCATAGGCTGAACTGGTTTGTAACTGCACAGACATTCCCTCTGGACTGAGAAAAAGGAGACACATGCCTGCAGTGGCTCAGGCTAGAAGCCAGCAGGTGCTAGAGCAGCCCTCCCTCCCTTCTATAGTGCTGAGCTAAGGAGTTGTGGCCAGGCCCTGGCAGGACCTCTGATTAGAGAGGAAGGGGCTCCCACCCTCTCCCCACTGCTGCTCCTGACCAACCCAGCAAAGAGTTGATGACAGAGCATTTAGCACCCCATCAAGAAAACAAAAGTCTCTCTCATCAGTTCAAGCTCTTAAACAACTTTTTCCAAGGAAAGAATGGAGGGACATTACCAGCTGGCCTGTTGATTAGCTCCAAAAAGCCATAAGCAAACACTGTCCTGTCTGCCTTTTTCCTCTCTGTCTTACACAAACACCTGTCAGCATTAGCTAGAGGTGGCTATGGTCCACATGCTGGCTATGGTCTACCCTGTAGGAGAGGGGAGGGAGGAATCCTTGCTTGAGCAAGGAGTGGTGGTGGTGTGGGGGCAGGAAGAAGCTAGGCAGACCCTGCTGTGCCTGCCATCTCTGCTAGAGCTCCAGCCAGGGAGCAGAGGGACAGGGCCATCCTTGCTCTGGAGCAGAGAGCCCCACCCAGGGCTGCAAAGCATCTGGGATGCTGGGGGACTCTAGTTTAAGTTAAACCAGGAAGGGGCCTGGTTTGACCCAAATCAGTTAAGCCTGATACTACATTCAACCAAGTTTATCTCAAACCAGTTTATGTGCACCGAACATCTGTTCTGTTTCAAGTTTAAACCAATTTCTGATCATTTAAACTGATCTATGTGCAATGTCTGTCCCCAACCTAAGTGTTCAGCACCACGTTTCTCCTACCCAGGTCACCAACATTTCTAGTTAGGCTTCTGCACCTATACCCCTTTCGACAGCTTTGTCAGGTTCCCTTAATTTCTTCTCTCTTCAATAAATATCTCTGGAGTCAGCAGAGTGGTCACAGCTTTGCTGTGTTTCCCTGTTAGGTCCCATTGCTTATTGCTGACTGCTTATGCACTTTTTTTTGTGCAAGACAGAGTTTGGGAGGGAAATATCAGTGGATTAATTTGTTCTTGAAATGGGGAACAACAGATGAGCTCTTCCTCAAAGTTGTACTGTTTTTTGTTGGCAGTGATGAGAAGTGGCAGTATGTTACCCTGCTCCTTGCAATTTCCCCCCTGCCAAGGAGTGCTAGGAAAAGAAGGGAGAACCTTGTGGCACTAGACTGGGACTTGGGAGGTCTGGGTTGAATTCCTGGGCTCAAAACACAGAGTCTCCATGTGGCCTGGGGCATACCACTCAACCTCCCTATGCCTCAGTTCCCTTTGGTTAAACAGCCTATTTGTGTCCACCCCCTTAGCTGCCTTATCACGTTAGACTGAAAGCTCTCAGGAGCAGGAACAGTATCAGCATGCATTTGTACAGAGCTCTTCATGAAAAGATGGAACTGACCGCAGTCTCTAAAATGCATAACCTCCTCCTCCCTGCCCCCCAATCTCTGTTCTGCTTTGCATGACCAAACATTCCTGATTTCTCCAGTTTGCTCAATTTTCCCACCCCCTCTAAGAAATAAATATTCTTTATTTAGCCCCTGTGGCCCTTTGTCTGAAAGCAGAAAGCTGCTGGAAATTGGCTAGATGTTCTTCTGACATGCTCAATCCCTGCCTCAGACATTACAGGCATTTGTACACATGGTTGTGCTGCAGTTCCAGGAGCTTTTAAAAGTGTCCGGCACTGTGACACATACAATTGTAGAAGTCAGAAAATGCACATCAGTGCTGAGAAAATGGCTGTGGCACGCTTTTAAACTAAAGCACTTTAAAGGGGGTGGGGCAGGAAGAACACCTTAAAGGTGTTTTAGTTCAAAAGTGTACTGCTGCCATTCCCTGTGCACTGATGCGCATTTCGCCGCTTATACAACTGCATGCGACTCAGCGCAGTGTGCATCAGCTTGCATAAAGAGCAGACTCGATTAACCTGCCAGATCTCCAGCACATCATGGAACAAAAAGGTATATGTATAAATGACCTGCAGTTACCAAGTCATGTTTGATTGCAATTATTGTCTAGAGTTAGGGTTAGGGACATCTAGACTCTGGCTCAAATGGTGCTCCTCCTCTTTTAGTTCTAAAGATTATCTTCTCACATGACATAAGGCAGTGGGGACCAGTCTATGGCACAGGAGCTGTAAGTGGCATGGGCAATCTCTTTGTATGATATGCACCAGATTGGGTGTGGGAAAGACAGGCAGCACAACAACAGACAGGGCAGAAAGCAGGAAGCAGAGAATGATCAGGGAGCAGAAACCTGAGCAGCAGATCAGGTAAGGGAAAGGCATCAAAGTGGCACTCAGGGAGGATGTGGGATTACTTTATGGCACATCTGCTAAAAAGGTTAGCCCCACTGACATAACGGCTCAGTCAATGGATATTTCTGACATAATCTTACTTATTTTACTTACTCTGCCAAGGAGTCCTAGAGGGGGATCTTTAATTTTCCTTATACTGACTGTGTACATGTGGTCATTTTCTCTTGCATCCAATCATCTACTTTCTGATTTCCTTTTCTTGAACAGAAATCAGAATTGCTATTCAATAAGAAAGTATTCTCCAATGATTAGTTCATTAAATATCTTGTCATTTTTCAATTGAAACAAATGGTTTTGACATAATTTATGTTTGTTGAACCAAACTGAAACAGTTTGTTTCAAATCACTTTAGTGTTAAACTACATCTGCTTATGATTCTGTGGTGCCTTGTGGTAATGGTCATTTACGTCTGGTGTCTTCTGCTGCTGTTTTCTACTCTGGGTTGCCTAGTTGGACTCCATCACCTCCAAACCATCTGACTCCCATGATACACTATGCAGCTCAGTCAGAAGGGAATTCAGAGTGCATTGTGGGACATATAGTCTGGCCCATGGCAGAAAATAGGGATCCAAAGCATGTGAATTTTGCAGAAACTGCCTTTTTCAGAAAATTCATTTAGGCAGAAAATATTTCAGAATAACTGGCTGGCTCTTTCTAAATGTGAAAGGAGAACTTTATTACCCAGAAACTAGCCCAGCTGGGAATATGTGCCTGTGGTGTCTGCCCAAAGCAAAACTCATTGCAGTAATTTACCATGTGTTTTCCTCCAAATGACACTGGCATCAAATCATAATCACAAAAGGCAAACATTCATTATATGGCAGGGTAAGAGAGAAAACCAAATTTTTCTTTCAAAAGCCAGTTTGAACAAATATTACTTAGGATTGCCTGCTTCTAGCAGGGGTGAATTAGTGCTCTCATTTTTTAAAAAAACTTTGAAAAAGTTTTGAGAAAATCTTTCAGAGTACACGAGTAACTGGCATATTCCTCCCACCCAGCTGCTTCTTGCTCTCCAGTACAGTATACTGGTTCACATGCACAAATGTGCACAACAGCACTTTGAAAGTCTGAAAGCATTTGAAAACATGAACATTTTTTTCCATTTCTTAAAAGGACATTTATGTTTTCCCACAATTCTTGTTACTCTGAAAATGTGTAGCAATTATCTGGATTGATTAGTAGGTGCATGACACAGCCAGTATTTAATAGAAGACTTTTAAACCTAGTTGTGGACATAGAATAATCACTTGGTTCATAGAATAGTTTCCCCAGTTATCAGCAGGTTCTTTGATTTATTCCAGTTATTTTTTGTACAACAGGATTTAACTGTGGTGGCATTAGGCCAGTATACCGTTTTCCACTGCATACATTTAACATACGCACTTGGGCTAGGGACAGAAATTACACATAATCTAGTATAAGTGATCAGAAACTGTCTCATATCTGTAACACAACAGAAGTTCACCACTTTCAAAATGGCCAAAACTGGTTTAAGATAAACCTGGATGGATGTAGTATCAGACTTAACTGATTTAGGTTAAATCGGTTGATTGAACTGTTGTCCCAGATCCTCTCCAGATTCATGATTTCCTAGTTGTTAGGGGCTGGAATATACCTTACAGATCATTGGGACCAGCCCCCCTGCATGTAGGCAGGAAAGAGTGCTGGGATCAAATGATCCCAGCAAGATGGGCGTCAAGATGGGGTTTTTGAAGATTACCAGGGTGGATGACTGTACCACTTCTGTGGGGAGCCTGTTCCAAATACTCGGCACTCAGCTTCAAGAGTTCAGACAGAAGTGACAATTTTTGCTTGATCTGGCCACAGAAAGCAGTTTATAGCTGTGACCAAACACAAGTGCACAGCTGCAGGCTGCTTAAAAAATGGCCGATTGAGTGAAAATATGATCCCTCATTGCATGAGATATCAGATGAAGACATTTCAAAATGTAGTGTCTTCTGTAACTTGTGTCTATGGAGCTCCCAGCCTGTTGCTGTTTTCAGAATGGGAGGGGAGAAAGGGAGCAGAAAGAATTCACTCTGGGGTTTTTTCAGCCCTCCCTGGAGGGAGGAGTGGGTGTATTGGAGCCCTCTTCCCCACAACAATGTGGGAGAGCTCCAATTCATCCACCCCATCCTTCAGCACTAGGTGGGGAACTCCAAGAATGAGCTCCCTCCTCTGCTTTTCCCCCTCCCATTCTGAAAACAGTGAACACTGGTAGAGAGCCATGGCCATTGCTATGGGAACCTGGCTGCAGGCTCCCAGCCCGCACATAAATTCCACTCCTTCCTGGAACCAACAGTGAACTTCTGTTTGGTCTGTGGTAACCTTGTAACTCAGAATGCTTTGCAGAAATTGTTCTGAGTTACAGTTGGGAGCTACACTTCTGTTTGCACCCCAAGTTAACTCGCAGTCCCCCAGCATCCCAGAATGCTTTACATGTCCCCCGCAAGCCCCCTCTCACAGGGTGGGCAAGCTAGCCTTGGCCCAAGTTGTCTGCTCCAACTGAGCAGGGAGGCATGGTGTAGTGCCTCCAGCTTCTGGGCTGGGCCACTGCAGGCATGTGGCTGTATTTCCAGAATTAAAAGGCAATGTCTGTTCATTCACATATCATTTCCATCGATGCAGCTTAGACTAACCTGCGAAGATTGAATCGATTCAGCCTCAGGCTTTTTGATTGTCTGTACTTAGCCATAGAGATGCAGTTTACACTCTGATTAGTCATTTCTATTGCTTTCTAAAATGCCTAAGGTTTTGCTTCTATGTCACCTAAAGTTACTCAGTTGGTTGGAGAAAGTTCATTGATTCTTTTGGACAAAAAGAGTAGCAAAATGGGACCAAACCTTGCTTACACAAATTGAGGCACTATGCTACATCTTTGGAATAGGGAAAATACTCTATGAATTGGCTTAAGGGGACTGTGAGATGTGGTGTCACTTCGGTTAATGATGTGTCAAGAGTAGCTCAAAGTCACAACTTCTCTGCAGAAGGTTATCTGGGGTTACAAATAACTTCATTAAACAGTCAGATTTTCCATTCCATAGCAGAGTCTGAAATACTTTTTCTCCATTTTGGATTAAAAAGCAGAATTTCCCAAATGTCCAATTTAGGAAGGAAATTCTTTTTTTAAAATCTTCTAGAAATAATAAAAATATTTAGCTTTCAGCATTTTGAAACTAAATTAAGGGATCCCAAGCTCTGAGGCTGCTAGTTTAGCAGTTTCTCCTTAGATTTGTCTGCTCCCAACTCCTTATCAGCCATAGCAGACTGTCATAGTCTGTTGCAGCTAGGCTGGGAGCCTCAGTAATAGGGAACTAAGGGTCCACAGTAGGTGATCCCAGGGGCCCTGAGATCCTTCAGGATTGCTAGGCTCCCAGTTTGCAACAGGGAGCCTGGAGGCTCTAAGATTCTTGGCTCAAGGTGGGGATATCATGACTTCACATCTTCCTGTGTTGGAAACCACATTATGACTCAATCCAGGATCAGGAACTTCCAGGTTTCCAGCTCCTTGGAAGGCTCCTTCCTGTCTCCAGCTGTATTTCCAAGGGCTTCCAAGATCCAGCTCTGCACTGGAAGAAAATGGCCAGTACTATATGTATAACAATTCAGACTAGAAATTACAAGAAATAGAGGAAGAATCATATAGCCCCATTAATTTTAGTACAGCATTCATTCAATTTTATACCAGGATTTCCATGTTGTCACTGTAGCATATAACTCAGGGTTTGGAGAGCTCACCAAAGCAACAGTGGCTTTCAATAGCCCCACTAAGCCATCAAGCACAATTGCTGTGGCACCTACTGGTCAGCTGGCTGGCAAAAGTCACAACCAATGTTCCCTCTAGGGTGTAGTGATCTGTGAAGTGCCACTTCGGTCCCACCTCTCCCTTTTGCTAAGCCTGGATCTGGACTACACTAAGCCTAATAGACTAGAATCCTCATGTAATGGATCCTTATGCAATGGATTTTGCAATAATCCTCCAAGCATAAGACTGGGGGCTGGGGAATGGAGCAGTTCCCCGGAGCCGGTAATGGGAACTCCCCATTCATGATGCAGAAATCTTATGTCGTGGTTAGACAAAGTGCTTTGGGTAAATGTGATATCATTTACCCAAAGCATTAATAAGTTAGTGCGCAGCACTGTATTAAATTGTGTGTGGCCGCATATGCGCGCACCTTGGAGGGAACCTTGGTCATAACCCCTCTACAGAAGGTTATCTACAGTTACAGATAACTCTATTAAAAATGACTTTTCATGCCTGGACCTTGGACATATCACCAGAATCCATTTGGAATTTTGGTCAGGAACCAAGCCACCTGAAGAGCTGAGCGAATCATAAAGGTCAGAATGGAAATATTGATGGACACAACCACATGTTCATCATTTCAATCAGGAAACTTCTTGAGGCCAATATTTGGTTCATGCTGCCAGAAAATGAAAAGGGCCCGTTATTAGGGATGTGTGAAACTTCGTTCCCCAATTTGATTTGGCAGAGTTTTGGCCTGATTCAGTGGCCAAATCTCCAAATCTGAATTGAATCAGGAGATCCTTTAATCTCTCCAAATCAAATTGGAACCCTCTGAATCAACTCAGAGAGATTTGGAAAGATTTGGAGACATAGACACAGTTTCAAATGTGTTTTCTACATACCTCAAGGTAGCAGGTGACTCATGAATGCTGTGATGCTGGGGGTGGATGGAGTATCCCACAGGAGCACAGGGGGCTCCCCAGCATGCTTGGCAACAGACCCAGGAGTGGACCAGAAGCACTTCCGGTCCACTTCCAGGTCCACTGGGGAGCACGCTGGAGGGCCCCCTCTACCCTCCCAGCTTGGCAACTGGTGCCTCCTAGGTCTAGGGGTGCACCCAGGATCCCCCTGTGACTGATTGCCAAGGCAGAGGAGTGTGGGGTAAGCCCTGGTGAACACGGACCCGGAAATGGACCAGAACTACTTCCGGTCCACTTCTGGATTCGCTGCCAAGCACATGGGGGGGGCCCCCCGCGCTCCTGTGAGATGCTCCATCTGCCCCAGCATTGCAGCATTCACGAGCTGTGCCTGGTACCTTGAGGTATGTAGAAAAAAACATTTAAAGCTGTATCTATGTCCGAATCGCTGATTCTCCAAATCAGCATTGAATCTTTAGATTTGGATTCAGCCGAATCGGGGACAGTGATCCAAACTGACGAATCAAATCACTGTCTCCGATTCAGGCCAAATACGAATCCAAATCCAAACCAAATATGGCCTATTTCACACACCCCAACCAGTTATGTGAAAGGAAGAGCATAACCCAGTATACTTGTATAACGCTACACAAGCAAAATGCCTCAGTCTTGGCTAGATTCATGAGCAGTCATCTGCTGGATACAGAGTGGGTTTCTTCTCACTGGTAATATTTTTGCCCATAGTGTGGCTCATATATTGTAAAGCCAGAATAAACCTTTTTAATCATATAATCTAAACTACTACATAACACAGTACTTCCATTAATTAATTATTTGCTCATGTATTTTATAAGAACATCCTGTCCTTTGGGCCAAAGCTATGGATGGATAGGTAGTAAAAATATAGGACACCGACCCCCTCCTTGTAATTAACTTGTCAGCAGGTTACTTTTACAGATACTTTTGCTTTTATAATATATGCCACTTACATTCGGTGGGCCTAGAAATCAGAAATACCTGTTTGCAGTTTTTGCACCATAAAATAAAGAAATAAATTGATCCAGAATTTTCCTGATGCATTTGAGACAAGGCTCATCTCCTTAGGCTGTAGTAGGCTGACTGTACTTATAAAAAGCATTTTGTTGGAGAGCAGAATGTTACATCCTGAACCATCTCCAGGACGATGATGGCCACCAGGTCACAGAGCAACACAACATTGCCCCCAAACACACATCCATTGAATCACTTAGCAGAGTACAAGCACATGGGAATCCTCAGTTGTGACACCCCCAAAGTATGAACCTTGGTGGGGGTTCACAACAGAAATCCTCTGAGAATTACAGAAAGTTAGGAGGCAGAGTTATGTTAAGTCAGATACTTACATAAAGCCAGTTCAATTAACCACAGCTGCAAAATCCCTGGAGATGAATGTTACAGCATTTGTAATGTACAGAAAGTGTCCTTATGTGTGTGTACATAGCTACCAGTGTTAGTCTGCACCACACAGCTATCATGAGAAAAGTGTGCCATCTTGTGGGAAAATACAGAATTCTTCACATGTATTATTTATATCTGGAGTTTCCTCCAGATTAACATGTGCACAAATCTGCTGTCATTGTTGTGGGCATAGGTGTACAATCAATGCCACCAGACTGATTATTATTTGTATTGCCTTAACTGTTACAAGTTGTAGAAAAATAAAGTCAGAACACTTCAAATGCAGGTAAGATATTTAGAGCATCCTTCCATTAGATGTTGATTTTCAATGGCATATTCAGCATCCTGCATTCTTAAGGACACATCCACTCCATGAACACAAACCAGTGCGTGAACAAGATCCAAATGCAGAAGATATCCACGATGGACTTCATAGAACTTAGACTTTGGATCAAGTTCCAGTTAGTCCATTCCATTCAGGAGTCTTTGAACTGAAAGCTAAAGGGGCATCACTAATGGATGTTCCTATGACTTCCTTGTACTAAGGCTAATCTGACTGGACCAGTCATTCTAATCCTTGTTTTCTAAACAAGGGTTGTCCAACTTCTAAGCAGCCATGGGCTGCACACCACATGGGATGCACCAGCAGGAGCCATGGACCCCCAAGGTCATAAACTGCACAGGTGCCCTCCACTGATACACTGTGTGCATGGGCCTCCCTTCACAGCTGCACCATGTATGTAGGTGCCCCCCACACCTCTACACCATGCACATGGGTGCCCCAGTCTTATCCTTGGCTCTTTGGGCTGCAGGCTCCCTGGCAATCCAGGCTATGCTGAACTGCACTGCCCTTTCTCTTGGGATGGGGCAAGGTGTGGAAGCTGGAGGAGGTGGGGGAAGCCCTGAGTCCCCAGGTGCTGTTGTAGCCAAAGCAATAGGAGAGCAGTGGCTGAGTGGGAGCTCAGAGGTTGCAAATTAACCCCTCCAGTTGGACAGCCCCGCTGTAAACTACAAAGCTAGAAACTCGTTACAAAGTTGGATTCCCAGTGAGTAGAAAGGAAATTATCCTGCCTCAAAAGGTTCACAAGAGGAAGCCTTAGATGTTTCTGATTAGCAGCACTGCTTTCCTATAGCTATTTAATTGATGCACAGCAAGTACAGCATTCCACTCTACTGCACTGATCTAGAAAGGAAAATCCAGGTTAGGTAAAATGTAGAATCAGATAAATCATATTTGGAGCACACATGCTTTAAATTGAAAAATAACTAATGGGAAGAAGGCAGTGGAAGGAAAAAGGATATTAGAAAGAAGTGTACTATGGACCATCAATCCTTCTGGATCCTGGTGTGTGCATGAGAGGTCATCAGGATCTTTAATGCAGGAGCATTATGTGCACATTCGGAAATCAAACGTGGGTCTCTACCACTGAACCACAAGGATTGTGCTACTGAACCACAACAGCAAGCAAGCTGTAGTATAGGAAATCTTAAACAACCATCCAAAAAGGAAATCAGGAAATCTGGCTCTTTGGAAAGCTTGAAAATAACTTCCTTTGTTATTGACTGTCCTTTAGACAGAACAGGGTACAAAGTATCAAAGGGAGAATGTTGAAAACAAGGGTTTTCATTTAAAAAAAATGCCTGTTCTGTGTTGCAAAGTTCAATTTTTCATTAAAAATTAAAAACTCTTAACATTTAACTACTGAAAAATTTGGGGTGCATGGCCAGAGACCATAACATTGTAGCCAAAATAGAAATATTTGCATTTTAAATTCTGTAGAGGGGGAGGGAAACATAAAACACCTCTGCAGCATTTATAAATGAAAATATTTGGGTTTTCACTGAAATACTTAGAATGATTTAGTTTTAGATAAAGAACATAAACATTACCATAGAAAATTGAGACTTTAAAAAAAAATTTTTTTTCCTTGGGAGACCCCTACTCTTTCCATTTTTCTGACCAGCTTTTAAGATCTTATTTATTTGAGTCAAGTTTTCAGAACTACAAAGAACTTAATGAGACTCAGGTTCCTGACACTTTTAGCTGCTTTTGAAAACACTCCCTGGGAATATTCTGTTTCAGAAGTAGAGTCAAAAAGGATCCCTTAACCCAGGGATGTTGCTAGATAAAGGATCTAGCTCAATCCAGGCCATGACACATGTTCCTAGTGTGTCTCCATACCCCAGAATTCAGCAATGGGTGCCATTCCCACTCACCCACTTCCAAATCAGTGTTTCTTCTAGGAGCCCACAAGCCAAATAACATGACTCCATGGGCCAATATCCAGCCCACAGGCCTTATCTTTGACACTCTTGCCTTAACCCATTTTAAACAGTCAGAGATAGTTTTATTGTATCATTTTTTTCCTAAAATAGACTGCAGCAGTAGCCTCAGTCAATAAGAATAGTATTCCTGAATATGGCTATTGCTAAAAGTTCATCCCTGATGTTTTTAAATTGTCTAAGAACAAGCCCCGATTTTTATCCCTGGGTAATGGTCATTTTCTATTTTCTCCTGATGCAATCCCTAGTCAGAGCAGTAAATTGCAATCAGTGACATGCACAATAATGCACAGATAAAGTCCCTGAAAGGCCGACACAGCTAAGAAGCTGACACAAGGATCTGTGGAATATGGAGTATATTTACAGCATAGTGAATGATCAATTCTCCCTCTAATGTAAGGCACTAAATAACAACTCTGTAGGCTAATAAATGCTTCAGACCAGCAGAAGGCCTCCTCATGTCTGACTAATTGTTCCTGTTTGGTTTACCTTTGTCATGGCCAATTTGATGGCCCCTTTGTTGGCCTACCTTATGCAGAAAAAGTTAGTCTATAAGGATGCCTATAGAAATGCAGGGAAGTTGCTCTGATGCACTGTAATTACATCATATTAACGCAGACCTGAACAATCGAGTCTGCTGGAGCATGGTCATTACTATGCTCCAGCAGACTCCAATGTCACATATATCAGAGTCCCCGTGCTGAAAAATGGTGGTGGGGGCACTTCAACTAAAGCTTGTTTGATGAGCTTTATTTAAAGTGTCCCTGCTACCATTTTTCAGCATGGGGACACTGATACACATGACGCTGTGATACACGTGCCCTGCCTTCTACCTTATACACATACAGATAAATCCATATCATAGTATTTGGATGCAGATCTGAACATCCCTAAAGTTTCAAGGTAGGAATTAGATGTTAGGTTCACATCCAGAAGTTTTCACACCTGTGTCTGCCCACAAGATTGCTACCTGTAACCATGCACATTTAAAAATGTTTAAAGCATGTCCTACCTGGGAAAATATTTTTTTTTCCATTACATTATTTTATTCAGATAAGCTTGAATTCCAGAGTGATTTCAGGAGGTCAGGTTCCCCGGTCCAAATAACATTAACATTGGATTCATCTTAGCCACAAGACTTCATTTAACAATGCTTGGTTCCATGCTAGGTCATCTCTACTCTCTGTTTTGTCCCTGTGGCAATCACTTCTGCAACATCCAGTGGCAAGCTTCACCAGCAGTCTAGTTTGCTTAAACAAACACATTGTGTGATTCCACTGATTTTCCCACTGCATCATGACATGCCTTCCAATCCCTTTTGCTTCATGCAGAGAAGGTGACTGAAGTAAGGAATAGGGAAAAGGAATATGCTAACTACATCCTATACAAGTACTGTGGGTGGATTTCAATTTGGATTCCAGGCATTCAGTAAAGTAACTTTAACAAGGACTTTAGGCCATTAGAAGCCCAGGAGATGCCTGTCAGGTAAAGGAAAGAATTAAGTGGCTGAGCGACCCCTGAGATTTCAGATCGGAACTCAGACACCCCAGCTGATAAAATATGTTTTTCTTTCTTTTTTTCAGAAAGAGAAAGTAGGTGACCTTGTTTCGGTTCTTACAAGTTCTCCAAGCCATAGCAACAGTATATAAGAAATGGTTTTCTAGCACTGCACTGATAATTGTATCTGTTTTCTTTTCTAGGGTCTCTTTTGTGCTATGTTGAGTGACTGATTCAGCATAGCGGTCTGTTTTTGGGGTAACAGGGACAACACGTTATAAGTACCATCCCTCACCTACCTTTCTGAGGTAGCACCTAGTTTATTCCTTGAATGTTTTTTTCCCCTGTGAACCAAGCTAGCCTAGGGCCTGTGCCTTATGTAAGAACAAGTGCTGCAGAGACCTTGTGCTGGGCCTCTGCACTAGGTGCCTTTCACTTGATGTACAGATACTGCAGAAGGCTACTTTTACAATGATTTGTGTGGCCCAACCAAAACCTTTGTGGATTTGAGGCTGTTCCTCAGTATTTTCCTTTATCCCTGTACCCCCACCACCCACATACTACTGCTTGCTTCTGTTTATGAGTTGTTTCCTTGCTGAAAGCAGTGCACATTTTTATGTTGCCCACAAAGTCCTTGTTTCCCAATTATACTTTCCCTGCCTCCACGTTCTGCCTCAGTAGTTTCTTTTTTATGCTCTGATCTCCTCCCAGAGATTTCTCTGTTCTTCTACTTTTCACTGTATCCTGATTATCCTGGTATCCTTTGACTTCTCCATTCTCCCTCCCCTCTGCCTTTGTGTCAGGGCTTGAGCGCATAGCTCAGATTCTCTTGTCACTGAGCATCTGAACAGGAACTAACACCAATGCTGCATTTCTGCTTCACCTTTTATGTCAAATCTGGTTGAATTCTGCTCCTCCCTTGCTGATCAGGTGAAAATCAGCCAGCACCTTAAAGGGCTGGGGGATCAACTGGGAAGGAGCTGCTGGAGAGACTGTTCTGAAACACTCTCAAAACACTGAGAACAGAGGAGACAGACAGGAAGTCCTCAATGAACAGATATGCTGGTAGAATAACTGACCTGAGTTCCTATTAAACCAATATCCACTTCGAGCATTTCTGATTCAGTGCTTACTCATGGCTGCACCACCAAGAAGTGATGAGTTCGGACACTGTTATGAACATAAATGTATTTAGATATGCTTAGTAGGGCTGTGCAAAGCTTTAGATCATCATTCAGATCTGGAGATGATTCAAATGATTCAGAGGCTGAATCTACGAATCTGAATCGAATCTCTGGACGCTTTCGGCTTTCTGAATCGATTCAGAAAAGATTCGGGGATTCGGCCATAGGGTATAATGGGGAATCAATGAAATATCTATAATTTTGTTGTCTTGTAGCTGATACAGATGAAACTTGCAGAGATGGTAGCCTCTGCTGAGAGCATAATGCATGCTAAGTTTCAAGGAGATAGGTGCAGGAGTTTCTTGGAAACTGCACCTCAAATTTCTGAAAGCAAAACTCATGTCAAGTGTGTGTGTTAAGCCACATGGGGGTGAAAACTGCAGGGATGGTAGCCCCTGGTGAGGCCACGAAGCCTGCCAAATTTAAGGGCAAAAGGTACAGGGGTCTGGGAGGAACTGCACCTCAAGCTGAGGACAAGCAAAACTCGTGACATGGGTGACAGTGTGTGTGTTAAGGCGCAGCAGGGTGAAAGCTGCAGGTTTGCTAGCCCCTGCTGCGGCCACAAAGTTGGCCAGCTTTCAAGGTGTTACCTATGTCATGAGTTTTGCTTGTCAGCAGTTTGAGGTGCAGTTTCCCAGAAATCCTTGCACCTATCTTCTTGAAACATGGAAGGCTTTGTGGCAGGCTTTGTGGCCTCAGCAAGAGCTACCATTCCTGTAGTTTTTACCCCACTGTGGCTTAACACACATACGTGACATGAGTTTTGCTTTCAGGACTTTGAGGTGCAGTTTCCCAGAAACCCCTGCATCTATCACCTTGAAACTTGGCACGTGTCATGCTCCCAGTAGAAGCTACCATCCTTGCATGGTTCATCTGAATCAGCCAAAAGACAACAAAGTTATAGATATTTCATTGATTCCCCATTATACTCTGTGGCCAAATCTCTAAATCAGCTCTGAATCTTCTGAAGCCATTCGGCCGAATCAAATTGAAAAAATGATTCGGATCTCCAAATCAGATCTCTGGCATCTGAATCAGCTGAATCTAAATCCGAAACAAATAGTTCCCTATTTGCACAGGCCTAATGCTTAGTACCATGTATTCAATAATAGATAAATATGCTCCTATACCTAACAGATATGGCAAAAATCCCATTGATAGCTAATGAGAACAAGAGATTCACTCAACATTCAGATCCATATCAGGATTTGAACTTGAAGTTTAAGGATGTCTGGGATATCAAGTCTACAAAAGTTGTGTGTGTGTGTGTGTGTGTGTGTGTGTATAACAATTATATATATGTTCTAATATAATAAAGGCCTTAGTCTGTCTGTCTGTCGGTCCGTAATGTTCTTGGAGCACTTGGTTGGTTACTGAAACAACCAATCAAAATGCTCCAAGAGCATTATGGACAGGAGGTGGCAGCGGCATGGCAGAGTGCTGCCCTGATGGTGGGGATGGAGAGGACAGAGTTGGGGGGGGGGGGTGAGGCCACTGGTGCTGGCCTTGCCTCCCCCCGCCAACCCTGCTCCTTGGAGGTGGTGACATCATGAGGTGCTGGTAGAGAGGGCCGGAGGAGACAGTGGGGCAAGCTTTCTCCCCTCCCACTTCCCTCCTAGGAGGTGGTGGTGGTGCGAGGGTGGGGTTAGAGTTACAAGTTTCCCCCTCCCCCACCCCACCTCCATCCCCGCCTGCCCCCAGTCATTCTTGACAGGCAATTTACTAGTGTGTGTGTGTGTGTGTGTGTGTGTGTGTGTGTGTGTGTGTGTGTGTGTTATACATAAAACTTTTGATTGACTTCAGTGGTATTTTGGCCCAAGTAAGAGAACTTCAGGCTTTAGGCTTAGCTATTCTAGTGACTAACAAAAACCTTGGCCAATTGCTCCTTTTTCAGCTAAATGGTATCTGTACAGTTAATTTAAACAGAGTTCCTTTTTGAACATCCTGAAGAGATTGGGAATTGGGAAATGCTACCATATTGATGCTAATTTGAGGATTTCCAAACTGACAGATCTAACTGCCATCAAACTCTAATTGTTACATTTAGGCTGATTGAAATAAAATTAGGGACTGTCAAATAGGGAATTAATTGTCTTGGGCCAGTGTTACAGAAGTCATTAATACTTTGTTCAGCATCCAGGGAAATGGTGTTTAAGACCAATTATAAGAGCACAGCTTTACCGTGTCAGTCCTTGATTCTGACTTAAGCATCTCAGGCCTAACATCAGGGCTAGTACTTGTTTAATCAAACTGGTCTGAATAAGATTTAATTAAGACAGTGCAATTTTTCAAGTCTAGACTAGGGCTTAGTCTCTTTAAATTGGTAATAAAATAGGTTTGGAAAGTTAGAGAACTAGTACAGCTACAAATATATAGACCCCTGCTTTGTAATTATCTTATTATGTGTAGTATTTGAATCAAGGCAGGATCCTGTAACCCTTACTTATAGAATTAATTCTGACAAGTTAATTAGGAGCATTCATATAATTACAGCAAAGACACACAAGTACTGGCTTGCAGGACAGGCCCCATACAACTTGACTTAGAATGGCTTGAAATAATGGCTAAATGGCTAAATATTTAATTATTAGAAATTCTTACTAAATTGCTTTGTCCACGGGCGGCGTATTTTAAATACACATTAGCTATTTATCTTATAGTTAAATGTTTATCAGTGTTACTATCTAGAAAAGATGCGATACATAAGAACTGAATAGCTTGATACAAAAAAGATCTTTGTTAATTTTATATTCTCAGCAAATAGATCTGAAAGCTTTGACCACACTGTTTATAAAATCCTTTGAGGTCATAAGTATGTTCACTTTCTTGGCACCATGCTATGTAGTACCAAAGTACTACCAACTACAAATCACCAAGATATGATACATTTATGATAGAATAAATTGACTTGTCTCGTCACTAAAAATAAAATGGACATACAATAAGCAGCTGTACCATAGAGTAAATATTCCTGCCATCTCCTTTACCTGGGGTGACTTCACTTCCCTACTCAGCATCATTCTAGGATAGCCATTCACTCACTATAAATAGACTTTCATGGCACCTAGTGGTGAGGTGCTTTAATAGTGCCTACTGCAAGCAACTAAATTAACACTCCATGTCCCATTCTCAAAAGTGATTTAGATTCTTAGGACCACATTTTCAAAGATATTTATGTGTCAAAAGATGCAGGCAGGATAGGTTTTTCAAAAGTGCCAGAGTCCATAGTCCTTAATGGTAGGTAACAAGATCCCATTTAAATCATTTAAAGATCTGGGCCTAAATGCCTAATTCAATCCACAGTCAGTTAGGTGTGTAAACATTTCTGGAAGCCCCACTAGGCAAAATATCTGCATCTTTTAGTGCCAAAAAGCTCTTGGAACAATGGTGTTTAGGAGCCTAAGTCTCAGGAAGTCAAGGGAACTTGTGCTTCTATGTTACATCAATGCTTTTGAAAATTTTATCCAGACTATTGTTATTGGTGATAAACTGTATTCTTGACTAGATGAAATATTTTACCTACTTGCAGTGATTTAAAGAAACCAGCCTATTTAATATTTTCTTTAAAAAAAAAATTAAAGTCTAATATAATAAAAGCCTTGTCTGTCTGTCTGTCTGTCTGTCCATAACACTCTGGGCCAACTGCACATGACTGCCCAGGGGCTGGACAGTGCTTGGCTGGCCTGAGCGGTGCGGGCACAACTGGGTGGCAAGGCTCAGGGGAGCACACAGATGTGGTTGGAGGCCAGGGAGCTGCTGCGCTGCACCATGCTTCCCCCTGACAACAGCCAGCAGGGAGGGGAGTAGGGAGCAGGAAGGGGAGAGGAGCAGAGGGTCATGGTGAGCCACTGCTGTTGCCAGCGGAAGGGCCGTGAGGGGGTAGTGGGGCTGAGGCTATGCCAGGCTGATCCCAGCAGACGGGTGAGCAGCGCCCCACCCAGCCCGGCTGTGGGGCCATGGGAGCCTGGCAGCTCCTCCAGGGCTGGAGGCAGGTAGCTCCCACCGCTGCACACACCATGGGAGAGCCGGAAAGAGAGACCCGTGCTGCTGCCTTGGCTCCCCAGCTCTGCACCCCTACACAAGCTGCTGGGCTCCAAGTGTTCCACAGCCCAGCTGGGTGGGGCACAGGCACAGGGAATGGAGCCCAGCCAGGCCGAGGCACAGGACACTTGGAGTCCAGTGGCTCCTGCAGAGGCAGCACCAGGGTGCCAAGGGTGGAGCACATGGCCCCTGATCTGTGCATGGGGCATGGGTAGCTGCGGCTATGGTGGGGCTCAGCCTCTGCTCCCTGACTCACTGCCCCTACTTTGACACCAGCACCATGTGAGTCCCGCAGTTGGGCAGGCCGGACAGCAAGGCACATGGTTGGGTATGTGGCTGGGTGTGTGGGGGTGGCATCTGGCCAGGTGAGGGTGATGTGCAGCATGTGGCTGGGTGTGTGTGTCACATGTGGCTGGGTATGTGTGAGGTATGTGGCTGGCTGGGTGTGTACGTGTGGCATGTGACTGGCTGGGTGTGGTGTATGGGTGGGTGTATGGGTGTGGCGTGTGGCTGGGAGTGTGCTGCATGTGGCTAGGGGTGTGTGTGTGGCACATGGCTGGCCATATGTGTGGCATGTGTGTGTGGCAGCATGTGGGATATGGCAGCGTGTGGCACTGAGTGTGGGGATGGTGTGTGCGGCACTGCATGTGGGAGTGATAGTGGGTGTGACTGGGTGTGTGCAGCATATGACCAGGTCTGGGACGTGTAGTGGGTATGTGTGGTATGTGGCTGTGTGTGTGTGGCGTGTGGCTGGGTGTGTGCATGTGTGGGGAGTGGCTGGGTGTGTGTGTGTGTGTGTGTGTGGTGTGTGTGGCATGTGTTGGGTGTGGCTAGGTGGGTGTGTGGGTGGGTGTGTGGCTGGTGAGTGTGGCTGGATGGATGGACAGGATTGTGGCATGTGGGTGGATGATTGTGTGTGGCATGTGGGCATTTGTGTGTGTGGCTGTGTGTGTGTCTAGGGTGTGGGGGTTGCACAGGGCCAGAAACAGAGTGGGTGGGAGGGGGGGGTTGTGCATGGCTGGACGCAGAGTGACGGCAGCGTGGGGCAGTGGGTGGTGGCGCTCCATCCCTGCTGCCCTCCCATCATTCTTGACAGACACTTGGCTAGTCTTTATTATAAATAGCAACAACAACATCACAATCATTAGCTAATAAAGAAATGCTTACTGTTAGGGGAGTTTGTCTTACCGTGATGTCATCCCATCAGTCCCCAGCTATGGTCAGGAGCATATGGTACTAGGCTCTGTACAAATGCATAGTGAGAAACTCTCTCTTCCCCAAAGAATTGATCCTTAAGGTTATTTAATAGCAGGCTGGTGGCAGAATTGGAAACAGAACTCCTCTTTCTAACTGCCAGTCCAGTGCCCTGTTGATTAGACCATACTACCTCTCAAGTTATGGACCTTTCAGCTCCTTTTGAAAGGAGGGGAGAAGCTGCTACCCAGGAGCCCACAGCCAGTCTTAGGCTGTAGCTGTTTCCTCTGCATGATGCTGTAGTTAGTATCCATGAGCTAAATCACGCTTCCTTCCCTTCTTCAGGTAGCGGGGTTAAAACTGGAGAGATTTGGCTACATTTGTATTGCTACAGGATCATACATATGTAACAACTTGTGCCTTTGATCGACATATAAATGTTACAGAAGTTTATTCCCTCCAGAGGCATAACTAACTTGAAACTTCATCTCCTTGGGTGATGCAGGCAGGGAAAGTGGAGCGGGCGACTCATACAATCATAGAGCAGTAGGGCTATGCTGGAAGAGACCCCCAGAGGCCATCCAGTCCAGCCCCCAGCCTGAGAAAGGTTCAACCCTAATCAAGCCATCCTATACAAATCCATTGTTCAACCTATTAGTAAAACTACAGTCAACCCTAACAAAACCACAAGACATAACACCCCAACCTGCCACCAGTAAAGTGGGGGGATGATGGCAGCCCATGTCCTGCTGCTGCAAAGTTGTTAAAAAATGATCGAGAGATCCAAGGAAGAGGGCCACATCCCCCACTATAAAGAAATGCAAAAACTATGGGTGTGCGAAATATGCCATATTTGATTCAGATTCGGATTCGGCTCAAATTGGGGACAGTGACTTGATTCATTGATTCGGATCACTGTCCCTGATTCAATTCTTCCAAATCCAAATCTGAAGATTCAATGCTGATTTGGAGAACTAGCGATTCGACCATAGACACAGCTTTAAATGTTTCTTCTACATACCTCAAGGTACCAGCGTGGCTCATGATCACTGCGATGCTGGGATGGATGGAGTGTCCCACAGGAGCACAGGGGGTCCCTGTTTGCTCAACTGCGAACCCAGAAGTGGACCGCAGGTGTCCCCCCAGACCCAGGAGGTGCCAGTTGCCAAGCCAGAGGGGCATCATTCACCAACCCCCCCGGCGCCACTTCTGGGTCTGCTGCTGAGGGCACTGGGAAATGCCCCATGCTCCATCTGTCCCAGCATCTCAGTGTTGACAAACTACCTGGTACCTTGAGGTATGTAGAAAAAACATTTAAAGCTGTGTCTATGTCTGAATCACAAAATCTTTCTGAATTTCTTCAAATCGATTTGGAGGGTTCCTATTTGATTCAGAGAGATTAAAGGGTCTCCTGACTCGATTCTGATGTGGAGATTTGGCCACCAAATCAGGCCGAATCTCCACCAAATCAAATCAGGGACCAAAGCTTTGCACAGCCCTAGCAAAACCCCCCATAGTCCAAACCAAGCTGATCATGGGGTAAAAATCCTTCCTAAACCCAAATATGGCAATTGTTCTGGCCCTGAGTGCAAGGGTAAAACCTCCTAGCCAGGAACCTCCATGTTTAAGTTCCAGCAGGACATTGGGACACCCCAGTCACAGTCCCCAATCTTGGTTGCAGCCAACACCCAATGGTTCTAAGGAAGGCTTAAGAAAAAAGCCCTGACACTTGTCCGAAGAGAAAAAAATTATCTCCCAGCCCCATGTGGCAACCAGAAAACCTCAGAAGTATTAGAAATACCTACACTAGAGCACAGACATAGCTAAATCATCCCAGACCAATGCCTGTCCAACTTCTTGAAGAGGGAAACAAGCACTTACCTCCACGAGCAGGGGCTGTTGCAGTTCTGGCAGTGGTGCAGACTTCTCCCACCTTAGTGCAAGCTCCCTGGCAGGGCCTGCCATTCTGATGCCCCCTCTGAATTGGCTCTCAGGGCTGCTGCCCTGCTCACCACTGCCCCTCCCAGCCCAATTATGTTACTGATTCCCTCACTCCCTACAAGAAGCAGGCAGAAGAGGAGAGGCATGCAGTCTCTGCTGGAAAAAAAAAACTGGCCCCTCACTGCTTCTGCCTTCAGCAGGCACCTGCTGAAAGCAGAAATGGTCAGGGGCCCAATCCTATTTTTCTGCACAGCCTGTCCACCTCTCCCACAGCTGGGGGGTGAGCCAACTAATAGCTGCATTATATTATATATATATTGCATTATATTATCAGGATGTAGTTTAGTTTGCAATGATGCAAACTCATTTAAAACCCCCAAAACTCCTGTACGTGTACAGTGTGACACCATTAAGCCACACAAAGTGACATTTTCATTATATGGGCATGGTAATGGTGTTATGTATTCAAGTGCCCATCTTGGTTTAGGTGAGTACTGATGGTAGAGTATGGATAGACATCATAGTTTCATCCGCAACAAGCAGGATGACTATAGATTGGGGTTTTTTTAACCACTTTGCTGGATTAGACCTCAGTTTTAAGTGTATTCTCCAGGAGCAGGAGAACTCTGTGTACTTTCCCAAAATAAAAGAAATGGCTGCCTTTTTGTTGCCTTTTAAGTGAAAGGAATAGTCTATTCACATTCCCTATATCACGAAACCAGTTTATTTTTTACTCTTTTAGGAAGGGTGATTGAGTGGCTTCATTATCCTTATGTTGGTTTCACAGTTTGTACTTGCTAGCAGGCAAAAATAAGACATTTGTATAGCTGCCAGGCAATGTAGGCACTGCCTTGTGAGATTTTCCTGAGTGGTGGGTGGGCAGTTAAAAACCTTGTTAACTCTTTGGACAGCCTAACATTTTGTCACTCCCAATGTGCAGAGCCTGTTGAACCTTAGAGCTTTCTCATGTGTGCCTAGACTGGGTAGTATTTACAGAGTGCTATGGAAAGGGGTGAGAAAACCCATCAGAAGAAAGGAAGATGCAGCAAGGAAAGTCCCTGCTCCAAAAGCTCTAACAATCTAGGACACATAGGGTACCTATTAGGGCACTGTTCTGTTTCAACTTGCATTTCAACATTTCAACAGGACAGTGTTTTGTTTAGAATTTTGTTTCGATTTGAAAACACTGTTCCATTTCATTTAATGGAAACAGTGATGCTTTTTTGACGCTGTTTTGAGTTTCATCCATAGGCTATAATAGGGAAGCTTGAAACAGCCTCTCTCATCCGGCAGGCAGATCAGGGGCCCGCAACCCCGGGAGGGCTACTGAGGCTGTGCCAGTCTTTCTGGGGTTGTGGGCCCCTGATCTGCCTGCCAGATGAGGGAGGGAATCTGGGTGCTGCCGCCTGGGATTGGCATCAGCACGTTGCGGTCCCAGGCAGCAGTAACCGGCTTCTCTCATTTGGCAGGCAAATCAAGGAACGCAACCCCAGCAGGCAAATCAAGGAACGCAACCCTGGGAGGGCTGCAGGGGCTGTGCGATCGATCAGGCCTGATTGCTCAGTTCCCCTCCCCAGCACTGTGATCCATCAGGCTGGGGAAGGCAATTTAGCTCAGCTGAGCTGAGTCCCCCTCCCCAGCACTAGGATTCCTTTCCCTAGCCCGATGGATCGCAGCGCTGGGGAGGGGACCTGAGCGATCAGGCTCAGTTCTCTTCCCCAGCCTGATCAGTCACAGTGCTGGGGAGGGGAACTGAGCTGGGCTGCTTCGAAACTCAAAAGATTTCAAAACATTTTTAAAGTTTCAACTGCCCTCATTTTGTTTCGAGGCTGTTTCGAAACCCTTTGTTTTGTTTTGATTTTGCTGTTTTGATCTCTAAATGAGTCAAAACAGTGTTAAAACGTAACAGCTGGTGAAATTTTACACAGCCCTAGTAGCTATACATGTCTCTGGGTGGTGTTTCAATTAGAGTGGCTCTTGGCTCCATTGCCACCACAGGTGCAGGTGAGAAGGGGGGAGCATTCCCCTCACCTGCCCACCACAGGGCAGCTCCAGTCCAGACTGTGGGAAACCCCCCAGGGCATGGAGCTGCCCTTGTATCCCCGTGCCCAGCTGGGCAGGCAGGCACCCAGCCCAGGGGAATGCTCCCCCACTCCCTCCTGCAGTGGTGGTGGGAACAAGTCACCCAGCTGCATGGGGGAGGGCAGCCCTTGGCTGGGGGACCCTAGAGTGGGCTGGGGGAAGATCCGCAAGGCCCATGATTCCCTCCCCCACTCCTATGCCTGACTGTGCATGTGTGGGACCAGCCTGGAGGCATCCCCTCTCCCCTTTTGCAGCAGTGCCTGAGCTGAGCAGTTGCCTGGCCCCATGGGAGAGGGGGAGGGGGTGTTTCCCTCTGCATGGGGCTCCTCACAACAAGGTAGCCCTAGGCTGGGTGACTCGAAGCCAGGGGAAGCCCCCTGAGGCCTGGGGCTCCCCCCTGTGGACAGATGCCCAGCTCAGCAGACTGGAAACAACATGGAACTGGGATGGGGACGCCTTCCCCCCCTGCAGGGAGGCAGTAGGGGGCTGGGGTTGTGTGCTGACCAGCCAGGCAGGGATGGTTCCCACTTGGCTGAGCCAAGCTGGGCTCCACAATGGTCATCAGGCTGGGAGGCATTTTCAAACACCCCCTGCCCTCTGGCCTGGGCCAGTGCAGGCCTCTGCCTGCCTTTCTAAAGTGAAAATTGAACATGAGTTCAGTTCATTATGGGTTCAATCTACACAGTTTAGAGAAACTTGCAAAGATTGGATCAATTCTGCCTCAGACTTTTTAACTGTACTTAGTCTCTGCATTCATCTGTTTGCCTGTCCGCCTGAACATCGTCAGACAACTGACTCATCTTCTGAGAAGATTTTTTCAACTGTTTATGGCCTTTTGATCTATTGCTTCCTAAGATTAACAGAACAGTTGCTTCACTTTAGCCTCTGACCTGGAAATAATAGATTGTTCTGTAATTGCCTCCACACACACTGTTTTCTGAGATGTTGCTTATCTATAGTTCTTGTGCTATTTTCCTATTTCTGTTTCCCACAGGCTCCAGTTAAATTAGAATGACAAATTTACACCAAAAAGTATAATTACCCAATATTTAACAACTTCACCTTAGTGATCAGGTCATATGTCATGTTCAAAAGATTATTACATTTTAGTATTCTTAGATTATTACATAATATCTTGTCTATCACAGTAAGAACTATTCAAAAATCAATTACAGCCATCTATTGTGTAAAATGTTTCATTTGAGGGCTTGGCTCTGTTTTGCCAGGAACTGTCACCCATACTACTTAGGAAGCCATATTTTAAATGAATTCTGATCTTGAGCACTAAAAATGCATCTTATATTGTTTATGCAGATTAAGTTTAGAAGTCTTCTTTGAGGCTGTGAGCCAGAAGGATATTTATGGCACTAAGTATATTTTACAAGTTGCAAAAAAATTAATTACACCTTTAGAAGTCCTTTTATTCTCCCCATCTCTCCTACTTTCCTCTACCACAAATCAGTGTTTCTTCTGTATTTATTTTTTATTTTCTATCTTTTCTCATTCAAGTCTATTTCCTGCCCACTTCAAACTAAATTTTCATGCACTGTTTTGTCTTTATTATAACTGTTAGCATGGGACATCATATGGTAGTCGCTCCACTTGGCCTAGACACATGAATGAGGGTGAAGTTACATGTTACACTTAGACCATACAAAAGGCACTAAAAATGCACCCTAAAAATGTGCACTAAAAATGTGAGCACCCACATGTTACACCTTGTCAACTTGTGCTAGATGCCCTCTGAGCATCTTAAATTATGCCACTTCTGGTCCTCCCTATCTAGCTCATGTTAAGGTAACTTCAGTCTGCTCCATGGAGGTGAAGCAAGCAATTTGCAGTCATCCAGCACCCCAGGATGTATGGCTCCCAGAAGTGAGAGTGCCTAGGTGTCCTGGCTCCCAGCCACACCCCTACTCACCAGCCCTCTAGTGCTCAAGTCAGAGCTGTGGAGGCAAGAAACAGTATTAACCCTTCATGTGCAACTTAACTTAAACACCACTTATCATTCCACAGATTTAGTAGTGCATTTGTGTACAGACACCTGAGGTGACTAGCCAATTGCCCTTCTTTCTTAGGAAGAATGAGGCCTCCCCTGTTGCCCCCTCCTGTTTCTGTTTCCTCCAGGTCTCCCACTTCCCCGCTTACCTCAGGGCTTTGTTCTCCATCCCCAAGCAAACCTAGTTTAAAGCCCTGATCACTAGGTTAGTGAGCCTGTCTGCAAAGATGCACTTCCCTCTCTTTCCCATCTCTTGTTATCAATCTGTCTTCTTGGAACAACATCCCAAGAAGGCTATTGAAGCTAGAACATGTTCTGAGCAGCCACAAAGTAACATTTACTATGCTCTCTAATGTGCACATCTTGCTAATCATTGGTCCAAGTCCAAGCACTGAAATTGTGAACCATCACGGTTTGCAAATTGCTTGTAATACATCTGTAGAGCAGTCCAATGATAGCTGGACATGTTACTTAATGCAATCTGGAGATACCAATCATACTTAGCTTGTTTTCTTGCTTGAACATATAGATGCTTTCATTTTAAATGCAGTTAACATGTCCTAGATATAACATGTGATATGTCCACAAGTCTCAAAGGGAACGATAGACAGCTCCACTGTATCCCTCAGTTACTCCTTGGGAAAGGGGATACAGGCAGTCCTTGACTTATAACGTTTCGAGTTACAATGTTTTGCACTTACAACATTTCTAAATTGACACTCTGTTTCAACTTTCTGACATCAGTTTTGACTTTACAATGCTTGATCTGACCTGACACCATGCCAGCAAACAAGTCACTGCGTCACCCATCTCCCTGGAAAACATCTGCCCAAACTTCCTTGGACACTTTCTTTAAGAAAACAGACAAGACTCCAGAAAAACCTGAAGCCAAGACTCCTGAGATGAGTTCACCCAAGAACCCTTCAAAAAGTCACCTCAAAGAAGTCCTCCTAAATCAATATGATTGCTATTTACAATATAAATGCATTAATGTAGCTATATTACTGCTCTATAATTGATGGAGTACAACATTCTGGGGTACTTCTGGTGAAAAAGGGTATCAGACCTTGGTTCAGGGAACAATCCCCCATTTATCACATTATTTCCTATGGGAAAATTGGTTCCGAGTTACAACATTTCAACTTAAGATGCTGTTTTCATGAACCAATTGTGTGGTAAATCTGAGGACTGCCTGTCCTATTTTACAGCATATAAATTGAGTAGCATCTAATTAAATAATCTGAGAGACCCTTCATGGGGCTCTCTATCTTTCACAGCAGAAGTTACCAGAAATTAACAGCTCTGTGGAGAGAGCAAGAGCGGGGCTTTTGATATTTGTACAGAATGACTAAACAGTTATTTATAAGGTCCTTGTGGTTTCTTCAGAGTCTAAAAGTAATGTAAGGAGCAAAACCACAACAACTCTTGGTAAAACATTTTGAGATCTAAGATACAAATGCTATTTGAGTCCCTAATATCATTAATACTGCAGCAGCCTTGGAAATGTGACATGGTACAAAATAGGAAATGCTATATGCTTCATTTACTGGTGAAAAACACTTCTACAAGCTGGGCATTATTATTATTTTATATGTTGACCTTTACTCCTATGTGAAAGCATTTCCAACCCAGTGTTTGTGTAGTTACAATAACTATTGTGCTCTCTCTTCTTTGAACATGCTGATTCTTCTACTGTTACGTTTTTATTTAGATTGATAAAAAGCAATATTGAAAATCAGTTTACCACACATGTGAAATATGCCATATGGGAGTAGAGATGGGCCTGGAATACCAAGGGGTCTTAAAAACAAAAAACTGACAAATCAAAAAGCAATACTTTTGTTCTAAATCCCAGTTCTTCATCCTACAACATCAAATGTGAAAGCAACAGGCCTGAGGGGTAGGAGTGGGATGCTGCTTTTAATTAAAGCACAAACAAAAAGGAGCACTTGAAGGGACACCACACTAGTGAGATATAAATAGCAATATTGCTGCCACATGACGACTAGTTTCTGTCTGTGTGCAGTGTGCCCATGTGTTCTGGACCCGTGATGTTTGAGTAAGGACAACTTCTGCTATACTGTCTCATAATGACCCTGTCTGGAGACTGTAATTTAATTCAGATCACAGGAAAGTATGGCTGGAAAGGAGGTCATCTCTTCCAGTTCCCTGTTCAAGGCAGGATCATGCCAGCCAAGGGTCTGTCTAACTGGCTCTTTAAACCTTCCAAAGATGACAATGCCAAAAAACCCAATGATTACTTTCAATGATTTAACTTGCAAAAAACCCAATGATTTCTTTTTCAACACAGTGCTTTATAAGATCCCACAACTCCTTCTTATGGTTAGGATGAGGAAGAGTGATAGACCCTAGACCATGGGCCGTGATATAAGTTCCAAACATTATCAGTGAAAAAACCTATCCCCATGCTATGCATTGTGGCAAGGTGGAGCTATATGAAAAGGGCTCATTCCTTGCTGTATCTTGTTCACTTATATCAGGGCGGTCCAACTTCTGGGTGGTTAGGAGGTAGGGGGTGCTGCATGTCACACTACTACATGAGCTGCAGATCCCCTGGGTCCCCCCAGCCATGTGTGCAGCCTGGTTCTTCCACAACAGTGTGAGTAGCCCTGACTCACTCTTGACCTCATGTACATGGCTCCTCTCTTGTGGCATGGGCAGTCTGGATTTGCTCCTGCTTCAGATGAAGCCACTTGGCCCCACCCTGTCCCACCCCTGTTCCCAGGAGCTGAGGCAGAAAGCAGAAGCCAAAGGAGGCAGGGGAAACCTGGACTCTCCAACCACCTAAGCTGCTGGAGCCATGGAGGCAGTGGCAGCTGGTGGGAACCCAGGAGCTGCATGTTAACCCCTTGGGGCCATACATCAACCACAGGCTGCCAGTTAGACAACGCTGGCTTACATCATGATAACGGAAGCACAAAGCTATTGATATGACACTTTGTAGTATGCAACAAACAGATTCTTGGAACAATACAATGAGCAGAAGGTTTAGGATTCACATTTTCAGTAATGTTTCTACATCTAAGGTGGCTAGAAACTTGATTTCCTTTTTAAATAAAAGCTGAGATGCTCATGAAATAATGGGACTCCAGCAATTTGAGCACTAATGAATTTATCATCCCAATGCCCCCATGAAGCAGGTAACTATTCCTACCCACGATTGAGACTGTGGGCTAGCATATTTAATTCTGTGCTTTTACATATTGTTTTTATATATGGTTCGCTTCTCCTATTCAAGGGTTAAAAGGTCTTGGGCAACCTTAAGAAGCAAGTTGCATCTGTGTTTCATTGGTCTCAAGACTTGAAATTTTGCCTTTTCCACCTCCTCTCCTGAGACAGATTCATTCCTTCCCTCATCCAATCCAGCAACAGTCCACTTCTTCCATATCCTGGACTGTCTGCATAGTGAGGGCAGATCCACAAGGCTATTTAGCCTACTGTAACCCCAGTTCTGACAGCTTAGCCGAAGAGGCTAAGAAGATGATGTACTGGATTCACTGTGAATTTCCTAAACTCATATAGGTTGCTCCAATTCAGTTCCTTTCCACAAAGCCTTCCTCCTTCCCATCCTCCTACTGTAGCTTCAGTATAGCTTATTTGGAAATATTTAGTTTGATATTGTTTATTGAGGAAACTGCTGCAGCGTTTCCTTCATGAAATGCTTAGCTCTCGTTAATCTTTTTACTTATCTTTTATTACAAAACCCAAATTAAATTACCCCCAAAAGTCCTAATACTTCAGAAATGCATGGTAAATTGTACCTCTGCTTTAATGGTAACTGCTTTACCTCTGCTTTAATGGAAACTGCATAACTGCAGTGCAACAAATTAAAAAAAATATTGACCTCTGTGCTAGCCAAATATACAAGCAGTTAATTAACTCAAAACCATATGTGACTTAAAGAAAACCTGCAAAGCAAGCATCAAACCATGTACCTAGCACTGTCAGCTGTTTCTTTATTGAAATGTTTCTGCTCTCGCCTTACACGTACCTCTTTGGGTCAGAGGCCAGGCTAAACACAGCAGGGCCAGACTGGTAAATTACCAAGTACATGAAAATTATTTTTTCCCTTTTCCTCTGTTATGAGTGTCAGTATATAAAGCAAAGCCCCAGATCTGAACAACTGTGGCTTGTGGGAAGTTTGAAATTCAGATCCAAACTTTCTTGCTCAAACCTATCTCCATTATAAATTAACAACTGCTACTACATTTGCCAGTCCTCTGAGTCAGCCATTCTCCTTACGGAAGTTCATTCTTCAGGGAACTCTGGAACTGTAGAAAAACTTAGACACAATAAAAAGAGGGGATCAAAAAAAGAACAGGAGCTCCTTTTTTGATAATGAATGCTTGTTTGTTGTTATGCTTAGCCACAGGTTACTAGGACCATTTTGAAGGAGAACACTGCAGATTCTGTAATGTGATACATCACAATGAGCTTTATTGATCACACCTGCAATGCATGAGAGTTAACAGTACTATTCAGCCTCATAAGACCTGATTCATCACATCCTTTCATCTTACACTTATTTTGCACAGGTGTTAATGATTACAGAAAGTGCCTACAGAGAAGCACTGAAAACTCTGGCCTCTAAGTTCATGTCCCAGCTTACAGAGTAGGCTCAGTATAAAACCTGACTTGGATTTTTTGGTGGTGAGCTTTTTCCATGGTGGTCAGTGCTAAATAGAAATCAGGATATTATGTTACCAGCATACTGTGCACATGTGTGTTTGTGTGCATGCGTGCATGCATGTGTTCATTCCAAGGCTGTAAGTTATTGCTTGGCTAAGTGTACTTTGTTATACATAGCACTGTGCCCCGTGTCATGGTGTCCTTCTCCATTAATCAGTTTAAAATAAAACATGCATGGAGTTTTGAAACAAACGTTATTTTGGTAAGTGTTTTGTCCCTACATTTTGGATCCCGGATAGAGTGATCCCACTGGATACAGTTTTCTGGTCAGGTGAAATGAGACACATTCTGCTTAAGGCACCTTTTCTAGCCTCCTCCCCATACACAGGATGAACAGAGCAGATCCTAAATAGGCCTACTTAGTCATGATAGTAGCTGCTGAGCTGCACACCTATTTCAGTTTCAAGTACAAAGTGACCACCATATAATCATTGCCTCTATGGAGATCTGCGACTAAAGTCTTCTGGTAATCACTAGACCTGCCCAGGTTGCCACTTACCCGTTGCCTTAGGACTTGCTATTGAAGGAAGACACTTGTGCACATCTTTTAACATGGGGATGCACATCAGCAACTACATACTTCATGGGAGGGAAACCTTAATCCAATGGCAATGAAAGCTAGACAACCAGAGGTTTCTGTTCCGCTACAGCCTTAATCTGCCTTTGCAACCACTGTGAAGCTGTCTTGCTTCATCTGTCTGCTCTGCCATTCATGACTTCTTTTTCATTTTTGGATTGCAACTAGTCTGGGTACATTTCTCTCAACCTTACAACATTGCCTACACCTACCAGGAGTACAAAACTGCAGATGGCATCACTCTCAAGTTCATTGGTAGTTCACTAGCCTCGCCACCATGCCAAGGTTGTGATCTATGGGGCCATATCCCCTGCTTATAGGGAAATAAAATATCCCCTCAGATTGAAGTGATTTAACAAATGTCAGGATGCAAAATTGTATCAATTTCCTTTGTTTGACATGTGTGAACTCCTGATTAACCAAATAATTTGGGACCAACTCGTCTGTTTAAATGCCACACCATTTCAGCAAAAGCTACTGTTTAATCATGAGGTAATAAACCTCATTTGAATAGAATTAGAAGTGATGTGGCAATTCTCCATCTCTTGAAGTCTTCAGATCAAGACTGGAGGCCTTCTGTAAGAGCTATTTAAAATACAAGTCATTGGAGTAGACACAAGAATGATTAAGTGAAATTGTGGCTTATGTTTTGCCAAGACCAGTATAGGCAAACATGATCATCCCTTTTGACCTAAAAATCTATTAATCAATGAAATAAACAGTAAAAAGTCCTTCTAACAATAAATTTAACTCTTTCACTTGTCCTTATCCACACATGTGCTCATATTATCATTCTATTGCTATTATATCAATATCTGTGGCATATTAAGAGGCATCTAAAATATTTGGCTTCCCAGCAAGTGTTATTCTGGACTTTCTGGAACATCTGGCTTAGGACAAGTGTGTTATTTCGGATAGACCTAGAACATTCAGTAGCACAAGATACAGAAATTCAGGATGTTTTAGTATATTCAGCATTACAACAAGCACAGTACAGAGAAAAACATAGAATGTTAGATAGACATGAATGTGTTATAAGGTATCTGGAATATGCAGCAGCAGCCAAGTATAGGTACCAGTCAAATAATATTTAATGTTCAGTTGACTTTGTGATGATGAAAACTCCTTAAAATCAGCTTTTAATAGTATACCATATTTAATTGAATGTAAGCTATCCCTCCAATAATTAGATTGCATATATGGAAAATTTATAAATTTATTATAATTTTCCAGGTATAGAATCTAACTATTAGAGGGTTCCCATGAATTTGTCCCAGTCCCACTGCTACATCAGGGAAAATAAATCTGTGGGATCAGATAGCCCCTGTGGCTTCGACCTCCCCCCACCTTCTTCCCCCTGCAGCCCCTTCCTTGGGTCAGGCCAGGCTGGGATCTCCACACCGTGTCTCTGCAGGTGGGCAGCAGTACTGGGAGGGGTTGCTGTGGGGGGCTATATGAATATAAGATGCATTTTGGGGGGCTATAGCCCACAAGCTCCTCCCAGGGCCACTGGCTGCAAAGGCACAGCGCAGCACAGCTCTTCTGGCCTGTCCCCAACCCTCCCCACCATCCCCCCCGGTAGGGTGTGGCACTCCCAGCCGGGCTTGGCCCTCTCCCCTCCAGATGTGGCACCACCCAGCCCACCCCCTCCCTCAGGCATGGTGAGGCTTTCCTGGCCCAACCCCAGCCCAGTCCAACTCCACCCCATTGGTGGAGGGGCCCCCCTTCCAGCTCCCAGGGAAGCAAAGGTAAAAGCCATAGTTTTAAAATTGGCGTCAAAAATAGGTGCTGAGTTTAAAACTGCAGCTTTCACTTCCCTGCTGATGATGATTCTGGGGCCGGGGCCCCAAATTAGTAGGGGCCCCTGGGCTTGTGCCTAGCTTGCCTATTCATTGATCCACCTATGGCTATAGACCACTTTCAGTAGCCAGATTGGGCAAAAATTGTCACTTTTGTCTGCACTCTTCAGGCTGGTGAAGAGAAAGGAATCCATAGTGTTAAAAACATTCTGCCCTATTGTGGTCTGAGTTCTCTGGAACAGAAGACATGCTGTATTATTTTTCCATAGTCAAAAAGCAAGTGAAAACTAAGAGCTGGCATTTTCCAAAGGGTGTCTTGAGTTTAAAAAGTTTAAGAACCATTGTTGTAGACTTACACCGTGTCTCATTCTACTGTCTATAAAAGGGATAAGACAAATTTGACTGAAAGACTTTTTTTCCCCCTCCAGTTAAAAAATGCAGTGTGTGAATGCTATGTCCTAGTAAAATATTTCAGGGCATTTTGATATTTTAATGATGGTTATTTTATTTCTGAGGAACAAGATGATTTTTTTAGGTTTTATACATCTTCAAATGTCTGGCGCCTGAATAAGAACTGAAATAGATTTTAGCTTCTTGAAAATATTTCTGGTGAGAACTAAAATAACTGATGAAGAGTTTAAATTGTGAAACACTAGGAAAATAAGCTACATTTATGTTGCAAAATCAAGAGATAACTTTCAGATGAACAATCTAAATCAGTTTTAAAGAAAGGTTTAAGATTCAGAAGCACTCAGTATGAAATGCATATTAAAGACTAAAGTTTCAACCTACCTGCTTCCTGTGTTTAAATGTTTGCACTCAGATTTCCTTGAATTTGTGCTAGGTTTTAAAATTCAAAAGGGAATTCGAATAAAATTGATGACATTCAGGATCTTCCCTCTATTCACCCATTTTTAAAGCCAGTTGAAAACTTTTTGTCCTATTCTATTATTAACCTGTAACATATGTAAGTCCAAGTCCTTTTCTTCCTCCATTTTTCTCAACAAAGCTTTTCAGTGAAATCCTGACTATGCTAACTTCAGTGAGGCCAGAATTTCACCTTCTGTTGACACTTGCTTCTTTCTTTATAGGGTACTTGGTAAATATTTTCCCCGTGCAATGCTCCATTGTTTGAGTTACTGTAAAACAAAATGTTTTATTCTTACCATTCAATCTAAGGTTTGCTTTTATAGATTTTTCATAATGTATATTTCTTGACCGTTTCCAGTGTTTATCCAAATATTGATTTGCTCTTAATGAGTTTTCTTTCTTTTTATCATAGCTTGGTGTAACCACCACATACTTAAATACAATTATTTACCTGATTTTAAAATAGTCTTATGTCTGCTGGCAAAATGCTTAGCCCTGCAGTTAATTGTGGTCCAAAGTTTTGGACCCATTACTTATTCATTCTTTTGCCTGGGTCTCAGATTGTGGCTACAATTCATTGTTGGTTACAATACATAAAAATAAGCATCCTGTTTTAAAATGAAATCCTCAAGTTCATAAGAACATAAGACGTGCCATACTAGGTCAGACCAATGGTCCATCTAGCCCAGTCTCTGATAGTGGCAGAAGTGGATGTTTTCAGGGTCAGCATTGAACTGGGTGTATCTAGAATGATATTTCCCCTGTTCATTAGCCTCCCTGACATCTACAATCATTGGTTTAGGGATGCCAGAGGAAATATCTCTGACTGTTCTGTTTAATAACTGTTAACATATCTATCATCCATAAATTTGTATAATCCCTTTTTGAACCTGGCTATACTATCTGCAATAGGGCTGTCCTAAACACCATCGTTTCATTTCAACATCCATTTCGCTGTTTCAAAGGGACAGTGTTTTCTTTCATCATGTCATTTCATTTCGAAGCACTGTCCCGTTTCATAGAAACTGTTTCACTTTTTCGACAAGTTTCAGTGTTTTGCCCATGGGCTATAATGGGGAATCATGAAAATGCCTAAACTTTGTCATTTTCTTACCTGATTTGGATGAAAATTGCAGGGATGATAGCCCTTTCTGAGGGCATGAAGCCTGCCAAGTTGCAAGGAGATAGGTGCTGAGGTTTCTGGGAAACCTCACCTAAAACTCTTTAAAGCAAAAGTCCTGACACTTGCCAGCAGCGGCAGCCTCCTCTCATCTGGCATGCAGATCCAGGGGTCCACACCCCTGAAAGGGCTGCGGGGGACTCCTCCCAGGGATGTGGGCCCTCAGGTCTGTGCACCAGATGAGAGGAGGCTGCCACTGCCTTCTGGGACTGGCACTGGGCACAGCCCACGCCCAGCACCAGAGAAGATTGCTGCTGCCCCCTGGGACTCCTCTCATCTGGCGCACAGATCCAGGGGCTCACACCTGTGGGAGGAGTCCAGCACAGCCTGGCAGCCCTCTTGGGGGTGCAAGCCCCTGGATCTGTGTGCCAGATGAGAGGTGGCTCAGGCTGCTGCTGCCCACCTGGAACAGGCGGCAGCAGCAATCTTGACTGGTGCTGGGCACAGCCCATGCCCAGCGCCAGTCCCAGGTGGGAGAGGTAGCCTGAGCTTCCTGTCATCCGGGGTGCACATCTGGGGACTTGCACCCCTGGGAGGGCTGCTGAGCTGTGCCAGATTCCTCCTGGGGGTACGAGCCCCCAGATCTGCATGCCAGATGAGAGGAGGCTCAGGCTGCCCCCTGGGACTGGCACTGGGCACAGCCCATGCCCAATGCTGGGGAAGATGGATGTTGCCACTGGTCCCAGGTGGCAGTGGCAGCGGCAGCCTCCTCTCATCCGGTGCAGATCCGGGGGCTCACACCCCCGGGAGGAGTTTGGCACAGCCCTCCCTGGGGTGCGGGCCCCTGGATCTGTGTGCCAGATGAGAAGAGGCTGCTGCTGCAGCTGTCACCTGAAACCATCGCTGAAGCCAAGTAAGCCCAGCTTCGAAACTCAAAATGTTATCAAACTTTGAAAACATTTTGAGTGCCCTTGCTTCATTTCAAGAATGCTTTGAAGTCTTTTGATTTTGCTGTTTTGAGTTCAAAACACATCGAAACAGCTTCAAAACGAAACACCCAGTGAAATTTTGCGTAGCCCTAATCTGCAACCTCCTCTGGCAATGAGCTCTACAGTTAACTACATGTTGTATAAAAAAGTACTTTCTCGGTTAGTTTTGAATCTGACTCCTACTAGTTTCATTGGGTATCCCCATGTTCCAGTATTCTAAGACTTGGTGAATTACAGTTCCCTATTCACTTCATCTACACCCTTCATGATTTTATAGAATTGTATCTATTCCCCTTCAGCCTTCTTTTCCAAACTGAAAAGCCCTATTTAGTTTCTCCTGGTATGGCAACTGCTCCATACCCCTGTATGGTTGCACTTTGGTTGTGCTTATCTGTACCTTTTCTAATTCTACTACACCTTTTTGAGATGGGGGACCCGCAACACACAGTATTCAAGATGTGGTCACATCATGGGCTTTTATAGTGGCATGATGATGTTGTACGTCATATTTTCAATTTCCTTCTTTAAGATGCCCAACATTTTTGGGCCTTTTTCATCACTGCTACACACTGAGCTGATGTTTTTAGATAACTATCTACAATGACTCCAAAGTCTCTTTCCTGAGTCGTAACAACTAGTTCAGAACCCAGAACTGTGTACAGATAGTTGAGGTTATTTTTCCCTGTGTGCATTACCTTGAGCTTGTTGACACTGACATTTTTTCCCACTCACTTAGCTTGGTGAGATCTTCGTGCAACTCCTCTATGTCAGTTTGGGGCTTGACTACCCAGAATAATTTGGTATCACCTGCATATTTGGAGATTTCGCTGTGTACACCCATTTCCAGGTAATTGATGAAAATGCTGAACAAAACTGGGCTCAGCACAAATCGCTGTGGGACCCCACTTTCGACCTCCCTCCATCTTGAACAGTAGTCATTTAGCCCTAATCTTCCTGTCTTTTCAGCAACTCACAGTCCACAGAAGAACCTTCCTTCCAATCCAAAGGCAACTCAAACTTAAAAAAAAAACAACTTGTATTGAGGAATCTTTTTGAAAACTTTCAGAAAATCCACATATCTTATGTCAACTGGATCCCTCTTGTCCATATGCTTGTTAGTATGTTGACTTTCTCAGAACTTCTTTGAAAGAATATTTCATATCTGATGAATAGCCAAAGATACTGGCCCAGGGTCACAGGCATAAACCTATAAGAGAGAAAATATTACTTTCCCTAAGACTCATATAACAAATGCAACTGCTATAAAACTACATCTACCAAATGTCAGCAGTGCTAAATATGAAAGATCTTGTCTCCTTATCACAAACAACCAGTTGAAAAGAAAATATAATGCTCTCTCTCCAATAATAAACATGGTTTATTTAAGGTGACTCCAAGGCTTAATGCTGAGTTTTAGGGACTATGGTTTTCAGTGTTTCTTTCCCTCCTTAAATCCTCTAATTAGTTTTTGTAGAGTTGGAATGTTGTTGCTGCTGTAATAGTCTGGGAAATAGGCAACTATACAGTTGGTCCAATAAAAACTATTACCAAAAAATGCCTTACTTCTCTAAAGTGGACAAGGTTCTTTGGGTAAATGTGACGTCTTTTACTAGACCAACTAAATAGTTGGAAAAATTGTTCTTTGCAAGTTTTGAAGGGCACAAACACCCTTCTTCAGGTATAGGTAGAGTCTGCTGGTGTTTTGTGTTCTGCTAGTTTATGTCTCATTGGTTTTGGCTATTATAAAGAAGCTCTCTAAACAACCAGAGGCATTTATTTCTAGTTTTCTATGCTAAAGTTGGGCAACGCCCAAACCTAGTTCTGAGTGTGTATAGAAGCACATCCTACAAATTGCCTTTCTGGAAAGCAGCCTTGAGGAGACTTGAGTTTGTATACTCTACCCTCTAACCAGAAGTAATCTGTGTTTTGGACAAAAGTACCCTTGAGGAAGACATGAACAAATGGTTTGGATGAAGAGGAATGAATAGAATGAAGAGGTTTGGACACCAAAAAAGGGGGGGAAATCTCAGAAAAACAGAAGAAGAAGCTAATGGAATAATAGGTGTGTGTATATAGTTGCAATTAAATGTGCAGCCGAAGCTAGAAAAGCCCTATGGGGTTTTTAGAGAAGTAGGTCTATTGTTGTTTCAGTAGCACGGACAAATCCCAACATAGATGGGCCTCCTTACTGTGAGACATTGTACAAAGACACAGTAAAATTACATCAGCATTGCACTGTTAACATGGGTGATTAGTCTGAGATCCTACCCCAGCCCATGTGTGAATACTAGGCCTGTGCGAATAGGGAAGTATTTGATTTGGATTCAGCCAATTTGGAGGACAGTGATTTGATCTGGAGATTCAGATCACTATCCTGAATTGATTTGGCTGAATCAGCATCAGAAGTTTCAGCGCTGCTTCAAAGAGATTCGGTGATTCCTGTCGGCCGGGGAGAGGCAGGCACAGCCAGGCGGCTGCAGGTTCTCTTACGGCTCATCCAGCTGTGCCTGCCTCTCCCTGGGTGGGGGGAGCTGCAGGAGAAGCCCCCATGGCTGCCCTGTCCAGCCCTGGCCCCCATCCAGACCCAGCCTAGTCCTGGCACTTAAAAAAAAAAAAAAGCCCCACACTCACTGTCTGAAGCAGCAGTGACTGGGGCCTTTGGGTGTTCATGGCAGAGCCCCCTCATGCAGCGCACAGCAGAGGGGGCAGCAAAGATCACCCCCCAACTGGCACCCATGTAGCAGCTGTTGCATTGCATGGGTGCAGTGTGGCTCAGCAGGGCACTGCATGCTGTCTGGGAGCTGGGGCCACTGGGGCTGAGTGATGTTGGGCTCTGGCTGACATGTGGAGCTGCCCCAACCCTCAGGCAGTGTGCAATGCCCTGTCGAGCCATACTGCACACACAACATGGGGTAGCTGCTGCACAGGTGCCAGGCAGGGAGGGTGATCCCCACTGCCCCCCACTGCCCTGCGCTGTGTGGGGTGGCTCTTCCATGAGCCCTCAGAGGCCCCGATTGCTGCTGTCAGAGACAGTGAGTAATGGGCTTTCTTTTCCTTTTTTTTTAAGTGTCAGGAGGCTGGGTTGGGCAGGGGATAGGGCTGGGCAGGACAGCCTTGGGGGCTTCTCCCATGGCTTCTCCAGCAGTATCTGCCTCTGCCCCAGTGGTGGGGGGGAGCCACGGGGGCTATGCCCTGCTGCCACTTGCCCAGCCAGCATGGGCGGGGGGTGTGATGCAGGAGTGATTCGCTCCGGGCAGCAGCAGGACATAGCCCCCACTCCCAGTGCTTCCACACCCACATCAGCACTGGGAGCAGGGGCTCTGCCCTGCTGCTTTTTGCCGCCTTCTGCCTGGAGCAAGCCATGCCCACATCCTGCCCCTCCCCTCCAAGCCCGGCTGGGCAAGTGGCAGCAGTGCAGAGCCCCCGCTCCCAGCAATGCCGCACCCACGTCCCACCCCCCCACTTCCTCCTCGAGTAATGCACCCCCGCTCCCCCGTGCCTGGGCAGCTTGTCCCAGCCCCAATCCCTCCCTTCCCCATGCCTCTTCCCTCTCCCCTCCCCCAACCCCAATAGACTTACCAGCTGGAGGCAGCTGTGTCAGCTGCCTGTTTAGTCTATGGCTGAATCTCTGAAATGGCAGAACTTTTTCTGAAGCTTTTCCAAATCAATTTAGTTGCTTTGAATCAATTCAGAGCTTTTAATTGGTCTCCTGATTCAATTCAGATTTGGAGATTCAGTCCCCGAATCAGGCCAAATCTTCTTTGAATCTAATCAGCTACCTGTCATCAGGAAGCTTCACATAGTCCTACTAAATACCCCCAAAGTACAACTCTACAGCTGTGTTACATTCTTCTTGCTTTACCTGTGATCCTCCATGCATTTCTGGGGCACAGACCTTGGGTCTTTGCAGTGAGATGCTTTAGGATTTTTATCAGTCAGTTATGGGAGAAAGTGTCTGTCCTTTGGATGGAATTATAGGAAGAGCTATCAGTATTGGAATGATTTTAGCTTTCATTATCACTGCAAAAATGGGTGGGATCCATCCTAATTTAAAGCAGAGCATGGGTTTTAACCATGGGTGAAATAACTGAGCCTTTAAATTTCTTTCTATGTGAGTGATAAGGGGGCAGTTTAGCTAAAATGAGGTAAGAGCCTGGGTTAGTTGTACAGTGAAGACATCCACTGCCCCATCATCTACATAAGAAAAGTAAAAACTGGTTTTCCTTCTTTCTTGTATTAGTTTCAGGGCAAAAGCTAATAGTTTTTCCTTACCAAAAGTCCACTGGGAGTCTGCCTGTTGACTTCAGCAGTCTTTGATAAGATCCTATATTTCTGGCTATCTTTTGCTGGAAATTACTGCTCCCCTCCTCCTCTACCCCCTGCTCTCACAAACACTCACATAGCATATAACTATCTATGGCTTCCTGTTTTTATTGGTTGATCCAGAAATTCAATAATGGTGCACCAAACTACTACCACAGATAGCTTATGCAGATCTAATTAGATGAATTGAGACATTTGGGCAAGAGGAGAAACACTGATAACAACCATAAATAAACTATCCAAAAACACATTACCATGCAGTCTGGGAATGCAGTCTGGGAATGCCAGTGCTTAAAGAAGCTGTATGTGTTGTTTTGAGCAGGATCTCAAGAGGAAGAGATCTTTCAGAATTTGGTTGGAGGACTTTAGGGAAAGTCAAGCAGAATCCTCCCCCCCCTCTTACCCTCCCTGCTTCTCCTGGGTATATATCCTGCCTACATCTATCATGAGCCACGCTTGCCAATGTTTTGACTATTAAGACTACTGCACTGGCAGAACTGAGGTGAAAAGAACAGTGTGATGCTGTAAGCCCAAACTGTGCAAAGGAGAGTATTAATCAAATGAGACACGCAAATGTTTGGTTACTGATGTGATACAGGTATCTTGCTAGCATTCAGCCAATGTACTGGTAATCCAGCTGCCTGTACCTTTGGTTTAGCTGACTGTTTGCCTGTTTGGTGGGGTTGTGCTCTGAGACGTTGGGAGTGAGTGCTGGGCAAGTATTGATTGCTGCGAGATTGCTTCCTGGGCCTGAGTCAGCCCAGGCACAAAAGGAGATAAAAGAAGACTCCCCAGGTGACCAGGGAGCCAGCAAACAGGGACTGCCAACAGGGAAGCAGTTTGCAGGCAGTTCGTGGGCAGGAGTACACAGGACCTCAGAGACTTCAGGTAAGTGAATGAGGATGGGGGCTACTATGAGGGTGGTGACACAGAGCACAGCCAGGGACCCTGCCCTGCTGCTACCTCCATCCTGGACCTCCTGTGAGGCCTCCACCCAGACAGTCCCCTTGGCTGGGTCAGCAATGCCCTGGCCCCCTTTCTGCAGGGGTTGCCCGATGGGACCTCTGAGGCCTGGGGGTAGCATGTGGGCCAGGGCTCCCTTGTCTGCCCCACATGTGCCCAGATTGAGACCCTGGAGGGACAAGTGAGGGAACTCCAGGCAGAGATGAGTAGGCTGCAGGGGATCAGGGCTGCAGAGGATGAGATTAATGGATACTTTCATTCTCTGCAGGATGAGACATCTAGCACAGAGATATCACTGGAGATTGCCATGACAGCTGAATGGAGGACGGTCACCTCCAGAGGTAGACAGTGTGTGGCTGTGACTGCTTCCCCAACACAACTGAGAAACAGATACAAAGCCCTGGCAGCACTGGAGGATGCCACAGCAGAGGAAGCCTCAGGGGAAGACATGTCCACAACAAATACCAGGCAGGCTGAGTGACAACCAAGCAGCCGGAGGAAGAGACACCAGCATATCGTGCTGGACGACTCCCTCCTAAGAGGCACAGAGGGGCCTATGTGTTGACTGGATCCCACAGCATGGGAGGTTTGCTGCATACCCGGAGCCAGAATCTAGGACATCACTGTGAGCATTCCTGACTTCATCCGGCCCTCTGATTACTATCCCATGGTCCTCATCCATGTGGGCACAAATGATGTGGCCAGGAGTAGTCTGGACCATGTTAGGAGTGACTACAGTGCTCTGGGGGCCAGGCTTAGGAAGTCGGGGGCACAAATGGTCTTCTCATCCATCCTTCCAGTCAGTGGTCGCCATTAGCATCAGGATGCCTGCATTAGGGAAGTCAACCTGCGGCCTCAGAGTTGGTGCCATCATGCGGGTTTTGGCTTCTACAACCGTGATCTTCACTTCCATAAGAGAAGCATCCTAGGGTGAGATCATCTTCATCTCTCTTCTAAAGGTAAGTGTCTGTTCTCTTACAGATTGGCTGATCTCCTCCAAAGGGCTTTAAACTAGGTTCACTGGGGGACAGGGAAGCAGAGGATAAGGAGAACCTAGGATCAGCGAGCCACAAGCAATGGACTGGATCAGCCCAGGTAAGCACTAAAGTAAGCACTAAGGGGCCCGACAGACATCAGGACAGCAGGATACCAAGGGCATCTATTGCAGGGCTTAAATGTCTCTACACTAATGCTAGGAGCATGGGGAACAAGCAGGAGGAACTTGCACTCCTGCTTGCAAGCAGCAACTTCATTCTGGTTGGACTAACTGAAACCTGGTGGGACCCTACTCATGATTGGGCAGTAGGCATTGAAGGTTACAGGTTGTACAGATGGGACAGAGTGGAGGAAAAAAGTGGGGTGGGGGGCAGGGGGTGTTCCTTTTTCTGTTAAGGAACAATCTATGATCAAGATGGGATCAGAGGAGGGCCAAACCGAGGTACTGTGGGTCAGGATACAAGGGGGTAGGGGGGGAAAGGGACTTGGTAGTGGGGGTCTACTATAGACTACCACACCAGGAGGATGAGCTAGACCTGGAATTCTCCAGACAGCTCTCAGAGGTTGTATAGTTAAGAGATATGGTTGTCATGGGTGACCTAAACTACCCTAACATCTGCTGAGAGGAGCAATCAGACAAATCTAATCACTCATGTAGGTTCTTAACCTGCATACAGGACCTCCACCTAATGCAGGAGGTATATGATCCCACTTGGGGAAATGCCTTGCTGGACTTGGTGTTAGGTACAGGGGATGACCTGGTGGGGAATCTGCAGGTACAAGGTAACCTAGAGGACCGTGATCATTGATTGATTGAATTCACTATCCGGTGAAGGGTGGGTAAACTAACCAGCAGGGCTGAAGTGCTAGACTTCAGAAGGGCTAACTTCAATGTGCTCAGGAGATTAGTTAGTGAGGTGTTAAAGCTCAAAAGCATTGGCAAAATGGGGATCCAGGAAGGCTGACATTAGGTTGGACTTCAGAAAGAACTTCTTCACAGTAAGTGTTGTGAGAATCTGGAATGGGGTTCCAAGGGAGGTGGTGCTCTCCCCTACCTTGGGGGTCTTCAAGAGGAGACTGGACAAGCACCTAGCTGGGGTCATCTGACCCCAGCACTCTTTCCTGCCCAGGGCAGGAGGTCAGACTTGATGACCTACTGAGGTCCCTTGTGCCTCTAACATCTATGAATCTATGAATGGATGCTGGTCAGTTCAGGTGAACGTACATTTATTAACTCTGGGAGACAGAGGCAAGAACTAGAGGGAGATTACTACAGAGTGTGATAGACTGAGCCCTGGTGGCTTAAAATAAATAAATATCTCAGTGGGTATATCTACATGTGCATTTACACCAGTTTAAATCTACTGTGCAGTAGGTTACTGCACAGTAAGCAGGAATAGGCCAACATCTACATGTGCAGGTGCTAAAGTGCGTTAATGCTGTGTGTGGACTGACCTGGGACTAAAGTTTGTCCCAAGTCAGTCCACACACGCAATGTTATTGTACAGTAAGTAGTCTACACGTACATTACTGTGCAGTAACTAACCTGGCATATATTGAAATCAAATTGATGCATGATGGAGGTATCACATTTACGCTCAAGTCAGCATAAGTTGCCATATTTACTGTGCAGTATGGGCGTGCTCATGTAGACGCATGCACATACTGTGTAGTAATTGAAGTTGCTGTGCAATAAATGCACATGTGTAGACACGCCCAGTGTCTCATGATTGCAGGCTGGACACATTGAAAGGATCCATTCTTGCTTACCACCCTAACCTACCTGTTTCCAGCTAGGGCTGCCACCATTTCTTGGTCTTCTACTCTGTTCCTTCCAAGTCACAATCATTAATGCAACTCATATCCATCTGAAAATGGAGCGAATTTTATCTGTAACTGGTTTTTCTGTTCAGTCTCTGGCTGCTGCTTTTTGTAGCTCAAACAGCATTGCTTCCCTCTCTTTGTGTCCTCTGTCTCACCCCCAACAACCCTATCTGTTTTCTCTCTAACTCAGTGTCTCTCCTGTTTCCTTCTTTATGCCCAAGTTCTGTTACTACCCTTTTTTCTGTTAGCGTTGCTCTGTTCTGCCTCTTGTTTCTCCACTGTATCACTTGTGCAGTGTTCTCTTCCTTACCTTGCTCCTTCCTGCTCTTCAGCTATCCTTCTTCTGCTATTTTCTTCTTTTCATTTTACTGTTCTTACATCTACCTCCCTATCATGCAGTCTTCTCCTCCATCACCCACACAACTTGCTTTCACCTACTGCTACCACTGTTGTGGTATATCTCATGCATTTGCCATGTAATCCATCAAATTTTTGGTTTTACTCTATCCTTCCCATGCAACCACTGCTGTGGAGGTCATGTGAAGTGCACCAAGTCACCAAAAGTGGGACTAAAAAGTGGAAGACACACAAGAAAGGTAAAAGATTGGACCCTGTGTACTAATAAAACAGAAGGCATATAAGATACTTCCATACACCCTTTCAATTAATACAAAGGGAAAGGAATATTCAATAATATTGAAAACCAGTCAATTCAATGTTGACTTCAATAATGTATCACACAATTTACAGTTAGCCTCCTTGCCACATGATAGCACTGAGAGCAAGAAACTGACAAACCAGGAAAGATTCCTAAAGAGCACTTAGACATTGAGAGAACTTGCAAGAATAGTGGGAATTGTAGCAGTAAAAATAAATAAATAAATCTCTTTAAGAAAAGAGATTTGGAAGAAAACTAAACTTTCATATTTTCAAGCAAAAGATAAGAAAACCCAAAACAACAACAACAACAGCAACAAAACTTTCCTTGGGGAGAGATTCTACTTAGTGCTGATCAAGACAGGATATTGGCCTAGGTGGATCAGAGCTCAATTCAGTGTAGCAATTATTACAGTTATGTAAGACCTGACTTGCTAGTCAAAAACGCATTAGCCATTAAAATATTGGAGCAAAGAGACAAGTGATGTAAGATGAGCAAAGAGAGACTTAAAGGTGAGAGAAATTTGGCACAAATAGAAACTGGTTTTTTTGGCTCATCTAGTAGAGCCTCTGCTGATGGATTACTAGGGTCCTGATTTGAGCTTTAGCCTTGGTAATGTGCAGGATGCATACAACACACACAGTTTAAGAAGAGAGTTAAAGTTTTTTCTGCTTCTTGGCAGCTAGTTGGAAGAATTCCAGCTTCTGTTCTGGCATGTCAATGTTATACTTCATTCCTGCAAGAAAATCACAGAAAAGGAAGCAGCCGCTCATGCTCAAATATGATTGAAAGACCAACAAAATCTCCTATTCTTGCAAACCTTATTTGTAAGGTTAACCATTACTCAGGAAAGTAAATCCATTGACTGAAATAGGACTCCTCTTATATGTAAAGGCTCTTTTCATGAGCAAGCATTGTAGGATCAACTTTCCTACTTTCCTAGGTGGCAACTAGAATAACATTAGAGCTATTATCTTTCTGTGATAAATGCTTGTACCATTTATCTCCCAAGTTTCTTTCTGGTTTCCAACTACCAGACAGCAGGACATGCACACAGAGAGGGAGTGGGGATTGGGAAAGAAAGAGGTTATTGTCACAGAGGCAGAAGCCTGCAAAATCTGTAAAGCTGCCTTTGCTGTTTTCGGCTGTTGGTGTTTTCCATTAGGCTTACTGTCAATATAAAAATAAAAAAGCAAGAGCAAGGGCAAAACAGAAGGAGGAGGAGGAGAGAGGGGATCAACCATCTTTAATTTATAATTTCAAAAAGGATTATGTTACATCCTTTTTGCTTCTCTAGTTTCTTAATGTTTACATTTAATCTCACTTTGAAACTAGCCAGCATCTGCTTTAGCATAATCTCTTTCTCTGCTATTTTGACTGAACTAAGGCACAGACGTGAGATGCATCCCTTAAAGATACAGCAGTGCTTTATTTTTTAATCCCGTCAGGCTGGTAGGTCAACACACTTAGGCATGAAGATTTTAGAAAGAAAATTAGTATATTTTTGTCATTCGTCAAATGTTTGATACTGATGTTTCTTAGAGTGATCAGAGTTGCATAAAACAGGTTAAAATTTGGTCTTACACCACTACCTCAGCACTTCACAAAGATGCCGACGCTGAGCCTGTTCATTCAGTAATAGGTTTGGCATAGCTTCAGTCTCAAAAGGAAATGATTTTATTTCCTACTCTTTCTGAAAAGATACAAAAGATTGCCAAGTCCTGTACTAGTGAACATCATAGCACAGTCCCTTTGACTTCTGTGTAGTTACACAAATTTGTACCAGCTTAAAATCTGACCCAATACCTTTTAATATTCAACTGGAACATCCCCAAAGACAAGACCTCAACCCCATGTCCTCAGATGCAGGTCATCCACAAGAGGAGCAGCACCTAGCATTGCGCATCCATGCTAAATGCATGGATGCTAGATTCATGCCCAGTGCTGGAAGAGAACTGACTCCATATTATTATGGCTGCAAGAAGAGAGTACTACCTCACCAGTGCCAGCACTGAGTATTTTGAGTATCAGTAACAAATGGATTTTACAAAGCTTGGAGATTCAGTAAGGGGGTAATCATTTAGAAGGTTGGGTTATCAGAGTCATCAACATCCTAAGACTATAATATATTCAGAAATATTATAACAGCTACATTTTATGTGGCCGATCCAACATTGCATTGCTACAATGCACAGAGAGGGAGGGGTGATAAGGAAAAAAAGAGGTTATTGTCACAGGGCAGGAGCCTGCAATATATGTAAAGCTAGTTTTGCTGTCCTCAGATATTGATATTTTCCATCAGGCTTACTGTCAAAGTAAAAATAAGAAGACAAGGACGAGGGTGAAACAGAAGGAGAAAGAGGAGAGAAGGGCTCAGGCTTGTAACTTTGATGCTGTTCTTCTTCATAGTGTGTTTCAAATGCATACATGAAAGTGGATGAGAAGATCCAGTAGAGTATCCAGGTCTAAGAGTTTTGTATCATAGGCCAACAGTCATGAAGTGCTGTTTAATTCTCTTGTCATTTCACAAGGTGCTTGCTTCAAGTAGTATCAAACACCTGATAGTGAAGAAGGATGGGGTTACCAATTTTTCCTTCAGTCAGTGCCAAGGTAATATCACTTGGTTTTGGTTGTTTCCCACTTCCTGACTGCACTCTACATTGTGGCACTCTGTATTCTGGCTTAGCACTTTGACTGCAGTGTTACATCCTACAGTGTTTCTCATCACTAGGACATCTCTGCTTCTGCCCTACTCTTTCTGCCCTACTGCTTCCTACTCCCTGACAGTCTGAACTCCAGCAGTGTCCACATTAGCATCTTGCTTCATACTCTCCTTACTTACTTCATGCTGTGCTGCAGCATTGCAAGAGCCTCCAAGCTTGCTCTGCTCCAACCATCTACCCCTCACCACTCAACACTCTCAATGACTTTTATAGTGTATGTAAAAAGTGGGCGTCCCAGGGCTGGTTTGATCATTGGCCCACCCACTTGTCTTAGGGATAACCACCCACCTTCCTCACTTGCCATACCTTGCTGTTAATGAACATACAATGTTAATCAGGTGGGAGGCTGCCTCTTTACTTGCCCTGGTGACAAGGACCTTTGTATGTGGCTCTGGCCATCCCTTACCATGTCCCATGCCTCACAGATGTTCTTCCAGTGCTTCACACTGGGACCCGAGCTCCAGAGTCTCACACAGGACTCTCACTCCTCGTTGGAGCTCGTAGTCCCAGTGCCTTGCAGATGTTCCATGGCCTGATACCCAGCCTGCTTATCTGGCCTACCACATGGCCACTCACTCACTTAGGCTCCCAGCCCCTAACAAGCCCCATCTGCTCTTGGGGCTCTAATCCCCTCTCAACTCAGGGCTCCAAGCCCCTTCTGGGCTCCAAGCCCCACTCGGGGCTCCAGGCCCATACCACTGGGATCAGGGCTCCAAGCCCCATCCCCTTGCCCTCCCTGGGCTATAATCCCATTTCCCTTCACCTGGGAGCTTTGCTAATAGCTCCCCAAAGACTCAGAGCCCCACCCCCCTGGAGGCTGACTCCCAGCTCGCTAGTGCATCCTCAGAACTCAACTGTGAGTCTGGGTGCTGCCTCAGGTCCCTCCACCTGATCTGGGCCCTGCTTCAGCACTCATAGTGAGTCTGGGCTCCCCCTGCTTGGTCTCACTACCCACTAGGGATGCAGGGTCAGGATTAGAAGGTGCCCTGTACTCACCTTTCACTGGGGAGGTGATTGGCCTGGCATTTGCAGGGACTACTCTGCCACAGGCAGCCCCACCAGGCCATCCTTCCCCAGCAGGGTGTAATTTTCTGTTGTGCCCAGGACAAGGAACCTCCTGCCATCCCTATAGTTCCTCCCTTGCCTCCAAGGTGTTCTGAGCAGCAGCTCAGCTGGTGGTGTCTCTCTGGCTGCTGACAGCAAACTGCTGCCCTGGCTGTTCAGGGCCCAGCTCTTGTAAGGAACAGCTGGGTCCTGTTTCCAATCAGGCTGTAGGGCTGTGCAATGCTTCAGTCCCTGATTCAATTCAGTGGAGATTCAGCCCGATTCAGTGGCCAAATCTCCGAATCCGAATTGAATCAGAGGACCCTTTAATCTCTCCAAATTGAATCGGAGCCCTCTGAATCGATTGGGATAGATTCAGAAAGATTCGGAGATTTGGATATAGAGACAGCTTTAAATGTTTTCTCTACATACCTCTAGGTAGTGAGTAGCTCATGAATGCTGCAATGCTGGGGTGCATGGAGTCTCCCACAAGAGCATGAGGGGCTCCCTAGCACTCTAGGTAGCAGACCCAGAAGTGAACCAGAAGCACTTCCGGTCCACTTCCCGGTCCACCAGGGAACATGCTGAGGGACTCTCTAGCACAGTCCAGCTCAGTGACTGGTGTCTATTGGGTTTGGGGGGGCAACTGGGGTCCTCCTGTGGCCAATCGTCAAGTTGGGCGGGTACAGGTGTGGGGACACGCTACTCAGTGGACCCAGAAGTGGGCCGGAAGTACTTCTGGTCCACTTCTGGCTTTGCCACTGAGCATGTGGAGGGCCGCCCCCCAGCAAGCACTCCTGTGGGATGCTTCATCCACCCCAGCATTGCAGGATTCACAAGCCACACTGGTACCTTGAGGTATATAGAAAAAACATTTAAAGCTGTCTCTGTCTGAATCACTGATTCTCTGAATCAGAATCGAATCTTGAGATTCAGATGCAGCTGAATTGAATCAGGGACAGTGATCTGAATCAATTAATCAAATTACTGTTCATGATTTGGGCTGAATCTGAATCAAATAGGGCCTGCTTCGCACACCCCTATCAGGAAGCCCTGCCTAATTGGAATTGCAGTCAGCTGCAGGCTGCCTTGCTGCTGCCACTATACCCCGTTCAGTAACAGAGCACATTCTCTGCTCTGTTACAGTGTAGTTATCACTTCCTGTTAGTGACTACTTTTTATAAGATTGGGTGAACCTGGCCTTGTCTATTGTTGCTCTTAATTTGTACTATAGTGGTGGTTGGGGGCTCCTTGTACCAGAACTCTGTATACCAGATGCTGCACTAAAAACTGTAATTTGCTCAGCTTGAAAATACAAATGAGATGGGATGCGCTTCACTTTGGCACATACCTTTAGTGTGCTGAAGGTTTTGTATAGTCTTGGTGCTAATTAGGCTGCTTTTCTGGTGTCACGGTGCTTGAAATATCAGTGTCATATGCAGTACTAAAAATCAGTATCTGCTCAATTAGCTCTGAAGAGAACAGCAAGAGAACATGCAAGCTGCAGAAAAGGAACAGCAGCAATAAGGCAAGATGTTCCATTCTACCATACTTTCCACATACTAAAGACTTCTTTCATTGCTGCTAAGGGTGTTATTATAAGTATTATTCTATATATATATATATATATATATATATATATATATATATATATATATATATACATACACACACACATACAGGAAAGCAAAGGTGGAGTTTTGCTATTTTTTCTATTACATCTGCTTTTAAGCTCTTGTGCCAAGCCGAGAGAGGCCGAGAGGAAATTTGGGTCAAGAAGAAATCGGCCCACACCCACTTCAATAATGTGAAAGGTGACTTGTATTGCCTTCAGTACATTGTGCACTTGCACCATCCCGAAGACTCAGCTGGCCAATGAGATGCTTCTGCTACTAAATTGGGTGCTTTAGGTGCTAGTCACAAAAGCATCAGCCAGTTCTTGAAAGGATCATACATACACACAGTGCTATTGCATAAAACTCTGAATGTCCCCTGAGGCGAATGATTTATTTATCCTTCTTTAGGACTTAAGCTGGTAAACTTAGGGCTCTCTGCCTCTAAAATGCCTCTGCCATGCTAAAGGAATCAAAATTTGGGGAAGAGGTGATATCTTTTATTAGATCAACTAGATATTTGCAAACAAATTATTTTATTTATTTCCAAGCTTTTGGGACCACTCCCCCTTCATCAGGCATAGGGGAAAGCAGAAGTTGTAAAAGTTCTCCTTGGTCGAAATGAAAATTCATATTTTATTTTGATTCCTTTTGCCTCTAAACCAGTATGGCTACAACCTGGATACCTGACTCTCTGTCATGATAGTGGTTGTACTGGGGTACATTTGAGTGGGGGGCAAGTGACTACGACTCACATTAACTAGGAAATCTCTCAATTAGAGATTTTTTCACCTAGACTCAGTCTACCAATATGTTTCAATAATTTTTAGAGGAATGTAGCCCTGTATTTGATCTGAACAATTATCCATCAGCAGATTTAGATTTTTGTGAGATTTGTCATTGTTGGAAATTGCTCCTGAAACATTCTGAGCTAGTTTCCTCACAAAGTCATGGCTCTTTGGGATAGTCAGTCATCACAAAGAGGCCATCAGTGAGGAGTGATGAATTTAGCCAGCTAAAGAGTCATCTGGAGTGATCTGTTTCCCCACTTCAGAACAACACATACAGCATGAAAGTGTGGAGCTGCCAAATATCTCGACCTACCCCATTTTTATTAGAGGAAAAGGGCATTCTAGAAGCATGTTCAAAGGAAGGTACCATGACCCTGTAGAAGATGCAATACTCTAGCAGCAAGGTGATCTCTTAAAGTCTTGAGTTAGAGAAGTTCTAGGGCTGCTCTGCATTGTACCAGACCAAGAATACCAGGAGCACAAACCTAACATACAGACACTCTTGTTCGTCTGTATTCTAGTATGCTGCATTGAGCAGATCTTCACCATAAAAATGAATTTAGCTTGAAAAATCTGACACAGACCATCATGGAATCAGTAATGTAGCCCAAGGCAGGGAGTTGCTCTGTTTCATTTTTGTTGGTATGCCTTGAAGGAAAGTATCGATTGCCTTGAACTGTCACTTTACACTTCACGTGTGCAGAGCATTAAATTATAGTTTAGCCTGCTCAGTCTGAGATATTTAATTGGTGCTGACCTCCTTTCCATTGCTGGCATTGCAGTGTCTTTTGTTTCTTGCTGTCAGTAAAAGTATGTGACTTGGCTCTAATGACTGTCATCATGTTGCAATCTCACAAAGTCTGCTGAGGAAGACACAGAGGAAAGGAGTCAGCACCTGCTGTCAGTCCTTTCTGCTTTCCCCAAACACTTCCCAGCCTGTCTCTGCTGAAATTGATGTCCTATTTTAACTCTGAAAGCATGATAACCCCTTTTTCACACCCTAAAGCTAGCGAGCAGAGTAACTTGTTGAACATTCCTACTGAATTTGAATGTAGCCTATTTCAAAAATAAAACTCCATTTTTGGCTCATCAGATCTTCTGATTTATTGAAACCAGAGGCTTGGGACTACTGTGATAGATTATTCCAACAGCAGTAGCTGCAGTGAGGACCTGGGGCTCCAGTTGAGAACCAGGCTCCATTAGGCTTGACACTGTAAAAATAAATAGTAAGAGACAGGCTGTGAGCTCTGCAGCCAAAGTCTAAGTAGATGCAGTAGTAGAAATAATAGGTGAGTCTTTAGACCTGTCCCTTTTGGGGTCATAGGTACCTCACTTTAGGCTGTGGAGTAGTAGATAAAGAACAAAGGAAAAAGAATTATTTTCCACTTGGGGAAAACAGACAGAGAAGATTAAATATTTTACCTAAAGTTGCATAAGAAACATGTTGCAGCACATAAACTAGGTCTTCCAAATCCCCGTTCAGGACCTCTGCTAAAAAATATCTCTACTCAGCAAATTAAAAAACCATCCTCATACATTCTGGGATATCTTTAGGGGACTAAGAAGGTACCAAGATAATCTCAAAGGGAATTCAGTTTCTTCAAAGACTGCACTGTTTCTGTCCTAAATGTGCCCCAAATTCTGTGTTTTTGTGTGGGGTTACTCAACATAGCAATACAACATTTTATTTCATTTTTCCTAATTTTCCTTTCCAGTTCCTTTAATCTTCACTCCCTTAGCAGGTGTGTAAAAATTCACCTGCCTAGACATCAGAGAAATAATCTGAGGTCAGGATCCCCTTTTCTTTGCTGCCATAAATTGGATCCCATTCTTTACATTTCACTGTGAAGTTGGTGGGGCCTGATTTTCCTTCTTCTTACTGAAAGCAATTAAAATCCCTCAGCTCTGCTAGCTTAAGAGAGGTGTAAGTGAGAGGTAGAACCAGAGCTCATATCTATTAATTGCATAGGGATTAAACAGAGGAAAATGGCTATGTTTCTCCCAGAAGCTGGGAGTTCTGGACTCAGATCCAGGTTTCATTTTGTGCTTCTGATTTACTTGAAAGTACAGACATACTCACTGATGTAAATGTAATCATTGTTACATCAGCTTAAAAAAGGTGGTAGACAGATAATGCAAACCCCAACCAATCTAGTAGAGAGCTACCCCTGAAAGAACTGGCAGCGAAACTGTACTGATATAAATTACTTTGTTTTAGGTCTTGGCCATTCACATGCCTCTTGGCATAGGCATTTGCTAAAAGCAAACAAACTATTAACTCTTCCCTTAACTAGCATAGTGTGAATCCAAGCAACTTAAATTTAAGACAACTCCCTAATAATTAGATTCCATGCATGGAAAATCTATAATTTGTTATCATTTTCCATGTATAGAATCTAATTATCTGAGGATTGTCTTAAATTTGTACCCCTCACCGCTGCAGTGGGGAAAACAGAGGTGAGGGGAAGGTGGCGGGGCAGGTGGGAGGATAGAAGCTGCATTGGCAGGTGGTGATGGGGGCAGCAGCTGTGGCTCCCATTCTGACCCTGAGCTCAGGTCGGGGCTCAAGTTGGAGCTGCTGTAACCACCTGTCCCCCACCCCCTTCACTTTTTATGTGATCTAAGACAAGGGGCATTTTTCCTCACACTGAATGGGAAAAAAGTCATCCTGGATTTAAGTAAATATTGTATGAGAGCTATTACAGGATAGTATGTCTGCCCCTTTTCTAAATTTGTGTCATCCTTTATTTACATAATCCTGCCCCATCTAGCTCTGACTTTGCCTTCATTTCATAACCCCACCCTAATCCAATTGTCCTCCCTTCATAATCCAACATCATTTTGCCACCCTCACTGTATAATGCCTGCCTGTCCCTTCGCAAACCCAGTAACCACAGCAATGAACACAAATGGGAGATGGACATATGATTAACTCCTCTTTGACAGACCCTTCACCTAGTTACACCCCATCCCACTCCACTGCTGCTATTCTTTTAGTGTTATCTGGCAATAATATGTCCCTAATAAAACAGTTTCAAGCTAGTTATAACCACTGTGATTTTCTTTCCTTTCTTGCCAGGTGCACCTTCCACTATTTGAACAAGCTATAATGATCTGGTACTGTATTTCAGCAAAAACATGTAATAAATAAAGTTGCCGTCCAGTGATTTCTGGTAAAGAGTCTGTATTTGTCATTCAGGGCTTCTCTCTTCTCCAGAAACGGCACCAGTTAGTCTGCTTTTGTATTATCAAGGCCTGTTTTCTTTTGGTTTGGGATTTAAAATTTTGTGGTGGTATTTACTGAAGAGACTGTTCTGTGTTCTTCTGAGGAATTAATCATAAGTCTCTCCTATGAGTGTTCACTGCTTAAGTTATTGACTTGATGGGCTAAAAGGCAGGAAATTCTCTGAATAGCTGAACTTGCTTTATGATTTTAGCAGCAATCTGTGGCACAGAGTCCTTGTCTATTTCATGTTGGATTTCATCCCACAGTAGCACCGCTAACAACCTTTTCTCTTAACTACAAGTCACAGTCTTGGTGTTTACCTTGGCTTCAAGCCACTGGATTTTATGTAGTGGGCCAACACGTAAGAAGTGGATCCAATTTTTGAATTTTTCAAAACCTCAAATTTACTAAACAAGGGTAATGCTGCATGATACACCAAGGGTTATATCCTCTCAAGCTGATGTAAATGAGGATAGCTGCAAATAGCAGCATAGTCATAATTGCATACACATCACAGGATGGTGGGGAACAGAGAGGAGTTATACATATTTCCTCTCTTCCTCACCAATCACTTGCCACACTAAGTAACTCCTTCTACTCTACCTTCACATTCACCCCCATAGGAGTCATAGAGAAGTAGGGGTGGAAGGGACATCAAGATGGCACTCAGCACTTATGCACATGCTCCAGGGTAGGGGGAGGTGGCGGGTGGCTGGGGCTAGCCCCCTGGAGCGCAGCCTGGCCCAGCCCACCCCACAGCCCATTCTCATCAGGTGGACCCATTCTCTTGATAACAGCCCTCTTCCCAAGAACATCTCTTTGTTGTCAAAGGAGCCAAAGCCTTCACATCAACACCGCTGTCTCAGCCACACATTCACTTCCAGGATATGACACTCTCTGCTTGGACTTCTACCTTCCATAGGAAGGCTTGAAGAGAACACCACTTGTGCTCCAAGCTCCTTAATCCTTCTGCCAGGAGTCTCATAGTCACCTTTGATCTGGTCATTGTCATTCCTGGCAGTAGTGTTGGTACCCACATGGACAAGTAGGAAGGAATAGTGGTCTCCAAAGATGGATGAATGACATCCTGAATTTGGGGCTCCAGGCAAACGGCATACCTCCTATGACCCCAAATCTAGATGACAAATTGCTGCCTCTGTCTCCTGTACTGTAGAAGGGAGTCAACAACCACCACTGCTCTTCTCTTCATTCTTGGTATGGTGGTCCTATAGCCCCTATCCTTGGGGCCCTGAGATTGGCGGTGCACCCCCTAAAAGAAGCACTCCAATGCTGCTGGTGGTGCCTGCGGGCAGTCACCGCTGTCTCCCCTTCCCCCAGCTGACACTGCTGTGGCTGCCTGCAGGAGCTCCCCGCTTGCCGCCGCTATGCCCCCACTGCTGCCGCTGCCACCTCTGGGCAGTCACTGTGTCCCCCCAACCTCCAGGGGCATGCAGCATTCATGCCTAGGTCCACCCCTCAATTATCTAAACCACCCCCACTCAGAGCAAGCCCAGTCATTCAGGAAGGAAGGAGGGAAGGGCAATCATACACCACAGGGGAGGAAAAATTCCCAAACACACCAGGCACTAGGTAAATACTTTAGCAGCAATCAGCCACCCCAAGTCACTAGCACAGAGAAAAATATCTTCAACGCAGTTCCACAACAGAGCTGCTTATCCTGGAGCCACAGCTCTCTGCTTACTGTTCATCTTACACAAATAAATATTTATTTTAATAGGTTCACAGATTCACATTTAGTGTCAAATGTCAAAACATGTGTGAGCTTATTATCCTCTCAACCCATATCTACCACTGTAACATGTTTTATATACTATTTACTCATACAAAGAAGGAGGTTTGATTCATCATTATGTACTGCCTTGGCATCCCTTCATTCTCTCAATGAGGTGTCTTAAAAGACTGCAATGGTTTTCTGAAGCTGATTTGCATATGTACAGAATGTCCATCCAGTAATTAAGTCTCATCTCTTCTCTGATGAATTGTTCTAATAGGAAATTCCTATTGCTGAACTGTTTCTAATTATAATAAAAAGAACATGAACTAGCATAGAGAAAGTTCCTAAAGTGTATGAGTGCAGCTAAATAGATTCATAGATTCATAGATTGTAGAGTCAGAAGAGACCACAATGGATCATCATGTCTGACTCCCTGCCCCTGGCAGGAAAGAGGACCAAGGTCAGATGACCCCAGCCAGGTGACTATCTAGCCTCTTCTTGAAGACCTCCAAGTTAGGTGATAGCACCACCTCTCTTGGAAGCCCATTCCAGATCCTGGCCACCCTTACTGTGAAAAATTTCTTCCTAATATCTAACCTAAATCCAGTCTCAACTAGTTTACACCCATTGTTCCTAGTCACTCCCTGGGGCGCCTTAGTAAACAGCGTGTCACCTATTCCCCGTTGAACTCCCCTAATAAATGTATAGGTGGCCACAAGTTCTCCCCTCAGCCGTCTCTTGTGAAGGCTGAAGAGATTCAGATCTCTCAATCTCCCCCCGTAGGGTCTTTCCCAAAGGCCACTAATCATGCAAGTGGCTCTCCTTTGGACCCTCTCCAGATTCCCCGCATCCCTCTTGAAGTGCAGTGCCCAAAACTGGACACAGTACTCCAACTGCAGCCTGACCGCTGCCACATAGAGGGGAAGCATCACTTCCTTTGTTCTATTAGTCATGCACCTGCTAATGCATGACAAGGTGCATTGTTGATGGCCTCGTTACACTGCCCGCTCATGTTCATCTTGGAGTCAGTTATGACTCCAAGATCCCTCTCTGCCTCCGAGCTGCTGAGAAGGACGCTCCCCAACCTATAGGTGTGCTGGGGATTCCTCCTTCCCAGGTGGAGTACCTTACATTAACTTTATTAAATTGCATCCAATTTCTCTCTGCCCATTGATCCAACCTGTCCAGGTTGGCCTGAATCTGCTCCCTGCCCTCCGGTGTACTAACTTTGCCCCATAACTCGGTATCATCAGCAAACTTGGAGAGGGTGCTCTCCATGTCCTTGTCCAAATCGCTGATGAAGATATTAAATAATACCAGTCCAAGGACCGAACCCTGCAGGACCCCACTGCCCACCTCCCTCCAGGCCGAGAAGGAACCATCCACCACCACTCTCTGGGTGCAGTCCCTAAGCCAGTTGGCCACCCATCTGACCGTGTAGGCATCTACTCCACAGTCTGCTAGCTTCCCAATGAGGATAGGGTGCGAAACTGTGTCGAAGGCCTTCCTAAAGTCCAGGAAGATGACATCAGCCTCTGCTCCCGCGTCCAGGCAGTGTGTAACCTGGTCATAGAAGGCTACAAGGTTTGTCAGGCAGGATCTAGCTGTGACAAACCCGTGCTGGTTTCCCCTCAGCATCGTTTCCCCTGCTGGGCCTGCACAAATGTGTTCTTTGATTACTTTCTCTAGCATTTTCCCAGGAATACAGGTAAGACTGACTGGCCTGAAGTTACCCAGCTCATCCCTTCTCCTTTTCTTGAAAATGGGCACCACATTGGCCCTTCTCCAGTCCTCAAGGACCTGGCCAGAACACCACGAGTGCTCAAACAGCTGTGCCAGTGGCTCAGCTATGACACTGGCCAATTCTTTCAGCAGCCGTGGATGGAGGTCATCCGGGCCTGCTGACTTGTACCCATGCAGCTCCTCCAGGAGCTCCTTAACTATTTCAGAACTAACCATAGGCGGACTGGTGCCATGTGGACATCCGTCAATGATCGAGGTGGGGGAATTGGCTTGGTTGGTACTTAGAAATACTGAAGTGAAGAACTCATTGAAGAGCTCTGCTTTTTTTCCCTGCGTCAACCACCAACTGTCCTCATTTGTCCTGCAGGGGCCCTATGTTGCTCTGAGCTTTCCTTTTGCCCGCTATATACCTGAAGAAGGACTTTTTATTGTCCTTGATTGTTGAAGCCAGCCTGAACTCAAGTCCTGCCTTGGCCTGTCTAACTAATTTCCTGCAATAGCGCTCCAGGGAGATATATTCCTCCTTGGTGGCTGCCCCCTGCTTCCATTGCCTATACATCTCTTTCTTTGCCCCCAGACTCTCCTGGAGTTCCCTGTTCAGCCAAGGGGGCTTTTTTGCCCCCTTACCTCCCTTCCTATGTAATGGGATAGACTGCTTTTGAGCCCCAAGGATCACTCCCTTGAGATACCTCCAACCCTCCTGGACTCCCATATGCTCTATGTTCTTGAGTTGCATCCCCTCACTAACTAGCCTTCTAAGCTTGCTAAAGTTGGCCCTTCTGAAGTCCAACACCTTAGCCCCACTAGTTACTTTACCCACCCTTTGCTGGATAGTGAACTCGACCAAGTGATGGTCACTATCTCCCAGGCTACCGTAAACTTGCATGTTCCCCACAAGATCATCCCTTGTTGCTAAGACCAGGTCAAGCAAGGCGCTACCCCTGGTGGGACTAGACACCATCTGGGTTAGGTGGAGGTCTTGCACACAGTGTAAGAACGTCCGTGAGTGGCTTGTTTTGGCTGTCTGCTCCTCCCAGCAGATATCTGGGTAGTTCAGATCTCCCATGACCACCGCCTCCCTCGCCTGTGTGGTGTCTGCTAGCTGTCTGGAGAATACATCGTCTAGTTCTTGATCCTGTTGAGGAGGCCTGTAGTAGACCCCCACAAATAAATAACAGGTTTGTATATTTCTTTAAAACAAATGGGCCCAAAACGATTGCGACCAAAACTGAAAGTGTTTTGTGATACATATATAAAGAAAAAGAACTGTAGTTTTCTTCATCTTAAGAGTTTTTTTCTGAGAGTTGTAGCAAACTCATATCTTCCTTTGACCAGAAAATGAAACCCACTAATGCCTAGTTCTTACAAAGTGCCATGTGCTAACCACTGAGTTATACTAGGGTGGTAATATGCCTCCCCTTCCCTGATATAAGAGGTTATTAGGACTAAATTCACAAGGGACTTAGGTTCAGCATTGTAATGCTTACTTTTTAAGTGTCCTGCTGTCTAGTAGACTTTATCGCCCCAAGTCTGGCACCCAGACTCCCTATACAGTGCCAGTAGAGAGGTAGGTGCCTATGAAAAGAGGTTCATAAAAGCCAGACATGAAGAGCAGAGAGCCATCTAAGCTACCTAAAAGAGAAAATGCTGAGGAAAGAGGTGAGTTTTAAGACCTTCTCCTCTCAAGGACTGAGATACTTCACTTGAGGTTGCTTCACTCCCTGCTCAGGACTCACAGTTGTAAGTCTTCTCCTGGAGTAAGGTGCTCAAAAGAGGTCAGCCCTAAACTAAAGGACACTAGAGAGGGTGACCCTCCCTCATTTTATTAACAGCCCAATGGCTAAAGCACCCACATGGGTGTGGCAGACCAAAGAATAAATCCTCCTCTGCCTGAGGGAACTAGAACGCTTTTTGATCTATGTAACAGGCAAGTGCCCTAACCAGGAGGCTATGGGGTGTTCTGGCATGGTGCTCTTCCAATTTCTCCAGCTGAAGTTGTGTCACATTGTATAAGGTAAGGAAAGAAACCCAAATCTCCACCTGTTCTATGTGATGGCCTAACCACTAATCTAGAGAGTCACTCTGTCTCTCTTCTTCCCCATGAATATTTAATCAGGAAAGACTTCACCACAAAATACCCTATGATTAGGGCACTGCTCTTAGGTGGGGGTTCATGTCCCCTCCAACAGAGGACAAATTTTAACCAGGGTCTCCCACACTGCAGCTTATTATTCACAGTGCCAGGCTATTGGATGAACGGTGAATGTTAGTATCCTCTGCAAGATAGGTACCAATCTGCTCAGTATTGCCTGCTGGGAGTGGGTGGCCTGGCGGGGCTCCCAGTGTTGCGGGAGTCCCCAGAAAATACCAGGCCAGTTACCACCTTGATGAAAGGTGGGTTGGGATGCCTTAATAACCCCAGCTCCCACAACCCAGTGAGTTACCCAATAGTAGGGCCATGAAGGTGGACCCAGGGTAAAGAGTGGGCTAGAGGCTCAGAGGCCCAACTTGAAACACCCTTGACTGGTCAATGTTGGGGCCAGGACCGGAAGGGTCAAAAGGGCCAAGGGCCCACTATAAGGGATGCCCAGAGCTGAGGGCCTGGGGTTTCCGACTGGCCTTGGAGGTGAGGCCAGGGGGAATCACACCTGAGAGAGAGGAGAGTTCAGGGAGCTAGGCAGCCCAGAATGAAGGCAGAGTGGGCTGCCTGATTGGAGGGATCTATTTGGGGTCTGGACTGAAGGATTATGGGCCCCAGTGTGAGGCCGGTGATGTTAAGACCTGTGGATGCCATCTGCGAGGCTTGGGCTGCAGTGTAGGGGAGGAACGGAGCCACAGATAGCACCCCCTGCCATTGGGGCAAGAATGGGCAGCCTCCTGCCTAATTAACAACATAATTATATATCATCAAGGCATGGCAGGAGAGGAGGCAGGCAGTTGCCCATAGAAACAGGTGATTGGGTCGGGATGAGATTGGGCCCTGAGCGTGCCCCTTGTTATGGCATCTAAGTCCACCTTGTGTATCTAGCCCTTAGTTTTGCTAGATGTAATGTATCTTTGTGGATTACAGATGGATCTTCAGATGGATTACAACACTAAAATATAAGGTTAATTCAGGGACATAGCTTAGAAGTTTCCCAGAAGTTCTTGTGAAGCTATATGAGATTTTGCCTTAAATAAATTGTTATTGCAAGCAGCTGTAAATGTCAGTGAAAATATTTGAGAGCCTTAACAAGAGTCACTACCCGTAATGACATTGAACTGCCAGTAATCTTCTTTGAAATAACTTTTTTTTTCTTCAAGTCTGCGAACAGTTATTTAAAAAATGAAGCTGTGTTTTTGTTTGCTTTTCCCTTTTCCTAAACATAAGGGTTTAGATAGTCTCTTATACAAGTCTTATTTGCTTCTGACCTATGGGGATTGTGCTGTATGAAATTATCATACTGTCGCAGGGCATCTCGGTGCCCCCGCTCCTAGAGTGGAGAAACTGCCAGGGAGCGAGTGAGCGCGCCCTGGCCTGACATAACGAGCCCAGCTGAGGCTGCTCAGGTAATGAGCGCAGCTGCGGGTTGCCGGAGCAACCAAGCGGAGCCAGCTGCCTGTAGGGGGCAGGGCCTGGCCCTTATAAAGCCCAGGGCTGAGGCCAGGCTGGCAGTTCTCTGCCAGCAGCCGGAGAAGCAGGAGCTCCCTCGGCCGAGATATGGGAAGGAGCCTAAGTCGCAAGTACAGCTCATGATAGCCCGGGAGGCTTGAGCTATGATGAGGAGTTATAGCCAGGCGGCTTGCATTTGTGTTACAGCCTAGGGGCTTGTGGTTTGCTTTGTGTTTGTGTTATTACACCCGGAGGCTTGGGTGAGGCTGTAGGGGTTGGAGGAGGCCTCAACTATAGGGACCCCAGAGAGTGTGGGGTGCCCTAGCGCCACGAGGGCGCCTTATTGTTCATAGCGCCAGGGAAGGCGCAGCTCGCACGCCAGTGTATGAGCAGCTGGTGGCGAGGAGCGCGGCCAGTAGGTCGCGGGCGCAACCTGTAGGTTGCAGACAGGGACCTAGACCCCGGATTGCGTGTGGGGGAACATAGCCCCTGTATAGCGCCAGGGAAGGCGCAGCTCGCACGCCACTGCGCGAGCAGCTGGTGGCAAGGAGCGCGGCCAGTGGGTTGCGGGCGCAACCCATAGGTTGCGGACGGGGACCTAGACCCCGAATTGCGTGTGGGGGAACGTAGCCCCCGGCCCCAGGAAAGGGGCGGTATTACTGAGTAGCCCAGTGTGGGCGCGGCAAGCCCCAGAGAGGGGGAATACCCTTGTACATTATTGAGTAGCCCAGTGCGGGCGCGGCGAGCCCCAGGAAGAGGGGGAACGCCCTTGTACGTTATTGAATAGCCCAGTGTGGGCACGGCGAGCCCCAGAGAGGGGGAACACCATTGTGTTTTATTGAGTAGCCCAGTGTGGGCACGGCGAGCCCCCCAGAGAGGGGGAACGCCATTGGGTTTTATTGAGTAGCCCAGTGTGGGCGCGGCGAGCCCCCCAGAGAGGGGGAACGCCCTTGTGTATTATTGAGTAGCCTAGTGTGGGCGCACGGGCATAGCGAGCCCGGCCACAGGCTAGTGCGGCAATCCCCCTCAGACCAAGGCAGGGCGCTGCAGTTGCCCCTGAGAAGACAGGGAGTAGCAGCGCGGGGAGCCAGAGTCAGGGAGGGTATCCATGCGGTTGGCCCATAGGACCGGAGGCCCGCTAGAGAGTCCCGAAGCGGAACCACACCGGCAGGGGAGGCCCAGAGTGGGCCAGACGAGAGTCCCAGCAAGAGGCTGGGCATGAGAGAGGGAGCCCAGGGTGGGCCACAGTAGAGAGACAGACCGGACAAAGTCCTTTACATCTGCGAGGCTTGGGGCGTGGTATTAGGGGCTGGTAGGAGCCACGCATAGCCCGTAAGGCTAGGGCGCTTGGGTAGCGCCCATTATATGGGGAGACCCACGAGGGGTCCAAGAGCTGACAGGCCCAAGGAAACACAAGGCAGCCTCCCTATTACATATTACATCAAGACGTGGCAGGTGAGAATGGAGGGTGCCCTCGGGCCGGAGTAGCACGGTGAGAGGGCCTCAAGGAGAACACGGCCCTCCATGAGGACCCCGCCGTGACACATACTAAACAGGTTGATACACTGGGCACCTCCCCATACACATGGCAGTTGTCTGCTCCAACACATGATAATAAACATGTATCAGAGCAGACTCAATTAACTAATTAGCACAATCCAGCAGCCTTTGTATCATGTGTATTCAGTGTCACTGCACTTCAAAATGGTGGCAGGGGTGCTTTAAAGCACCCCCACTGCCATTTTGAAGTGTGGGATGCTGAATACAAAAGTCATAGTGGGTGCTTTCATTAGAACGGTTCTCAGAGCCACATTAATTAAAGAGCCCTCCCCACCACCCCAGGGCACATGTAAAGACGCCCAATGGTCTCTAGTCTAAATCAGGGAAGTAAAGGGTTGGGCTGTACTTTCAGCCTTACCATTGATTCATTGTGAGGCCTTGGGCAAGCCAGTTAACCTCTCTGTCCCTTGTTTTATACATTAGTACGAAGGGGATGAGACCCACCTGCCCCCACAGAAGTACACTGAGGCAGTTTTTGTAATGATTGTTACCTGCTTTGAGACAGCAATAGCATGCTGACACAAGGGATGTAGAATCGCCTACTGAAGAAGGTACTAGGTTGGGGAGTATAGATGGATGAAAAACAGGGTTTCCATTTCACAGACAATTTCATTTTTTTTTTTACAGTAGCTTTAGTGAAAATTGGACAGAGCTTTTTTATTTAAAACAAATTTCCTGTGAACTGGACCTCATTGCTCATCATGGCATTGAGGTTCCTGTTGGTCTTGATGCTAACAGTATATTGGTCTCACAAAGAAGCAGAAGTGTGCCCTGCAGGCTTCCTGACTCCTGGGGAGACTCAGAAAGCATCAGTATCTTGAGTTTAACTCATCACAAATTCATTGAACCTAAGATACAACATCTGAGGGGAAAAGAACTGGCAAATTCCAATAAAACTGTATTTTAAAGGAAAACGTTGACCTGCTTTACTCTGGAACCTACTGACCTTGGGCAAGTGACTTCAACTCTGCATCCTATTCCATGCCTGCCTATCTTGTCTTTTTACAGTATAAGCTGTTCAGGAGAGGCACAAGGTAGGGCAGGATGTACCTTACAGACTAACTGGTTCAGAGAGGCATGAGTTTACATAAATGATAATCTATTTAATCCAATACCATCATCTGATGAAGTAGATTGTTGCGTATGAAAGCTCCTGCCATTCTGAACAGCTAGTCCTTAAGGGTGCCTATAGACATGCAGGGATGCTGCTCTGATGTGCTGTAATTACAATGTGTTGGAGCAAACTCTTGTTGAAGCTCATTCAATGAGCTTCAGTTAAAGTGTCCCTGGCACCATTTTGAAGCACCGGACACTGAATGTAAGAGATGTCAGTGGCCCTTGGGGCCATTGTAATTAAAGAGCTCCCCCCCCCCCCCCACCACACACACACCCCCCAGAGCATATAAAAGATGCCCTACGGTTATACTCTGCCCAACCTCCTGCTAACTTTCTTCAGCAGAGAGGATCTCCTCTGTGGTAACAACTGACAGCAGACAGGAACATTCATCCCAAATGAAACATTTTTTCCTTTCACTCTAGTAATACGTTTGGTAGTCTCCATTTTCCTTTACATTCACACCACCTGCCAGACCTAGATGCTTGTCATCCCACCCTTGGGTCTGAAATGTTTCACAGATGCCAGGAAAATTGGATGACTCTCAGCTCTAAGAGCTGACCAGCTCATAGGAATAAATTCTCTGTCTTTAGCAAGTTTACAGGCCTAAATTTAGAACAATATGCTATACAACGATAATCACCTTCATACTGGTATAATGATGTTCTCATTAGGAGGTTGTACAGTTTAAAAACTGTAATGTAGCCAGCTCTCAGTCTCTCTGTATCCAAGACTTTGCTGTCAAGATCTCCTGCAATGAGATATTTCTTCATCAGGGAATAGGATCAAACTGACTTCCCCAGCATCAAACTTCCTTGCTTGAGCTTCTTTGTGTAATTCTGAGGCTTTTGACCTTTGTGAATATTGGGTGTTTTTCCAGTTTCAGTAATCCTTGATGCTACAGTCATTCAAGGCCCACAGCATCAGCTGGGTAAGCTTTGTTTTGCCTTGAGCTGAAATTGAGGAACATATCCAGTGCAGTCATTCAAATTAACAGAAAATATGATTATGCATGTTTTCACAATCTTAGCTCCCATCTACCTTGAGGCTCCTTAATAGAGATGACATTGTACATATGTATGATACATTATAGCCAAAACTAATCTTATGCAGAGAGATCAGTGTCTGGGGCCATTTACACATCTGTACATAGCAATTTAGTAACAGTTGAAGGGAAATGGTTCCTTCTTCAGGCTGGCACATTATAATTATGGCTGCATTTCCCTCATTAACACGTGCAGGAATGCATCATTCACAGTCCTAAAATAGAAACCAGTCCCAAGGTGCTAGTGCACTTGGGTGTGGGAGTAGGGGAACGGGGCTGCCAGACATGGAGGATGAACACTGAGAAACTTAATTTTGCATGTGGGAGAGCTTGTGAACCTGCAAAACAGGTCCCAAGGGACTCAGGCAAATGATAAGCTACTAGACAGTATTCAAGCCCTTCTGACCTTAAGATACATCATGCCAATATAGCTACATTCATTTAATTTAAATAATTACAATTAAATGGATGCAGGCACTTCACCAGCATTACTTAGTATGTTATCCCAGAAGAGAATTTATGCCAACCCACCTTACTAGTAAATGAAGATGTACTTGTGTAAATGCCATTTTTCATGTGCTGGCACAATGAATCTACATTACAGCTATACCACTGAAAATGTCTTCACAGTAGAGAGGGTTTCAGGCTTTTACCACAGTGTAACTAACTCATGCAGTCCCCAGTGCATCATTTCTGAATTGCACCCTCTAAGAACCAGATGCACTACCACAGTATTCAGATTTTATGCCAGTGTGGCTCTGTTGATGTCAGTGGCAATATGCTGATAGGAAGCTGCAGGAACACAAGGATGAATCAGGGCCTAAATATCCAAGTTGCTCCCCTCACACAGGTAGGGGCCAGAGGAAGCCACTTGTGACAAGGGAAGCAAATAATAAGAGAGTGTAGGAGTGCATGAGTTCAAGTCAGACACCTTCTGCTTTAATTACCCATTCTTCCATCTTCTTGCCATGCAAATTACTCCCTCGCATTCACATACTATTTCTGTGGTGGTAAATACACCTGGAGGAATCTGAGTGTAAAGGGATAGGAAGCAACGTTTTCCCTGTTGTTGCTTGCACCCATTTCCTTTACAAGTGGGTCTGGGTTGAATGTGGTTCTCAAGAAATGGAAGAAATTGTTTCATTTACTAAACCTGGGGAAGGAGGTAAACAGGTTCAGGTTTCCTTCACTCATTAGCCAGTGTCCACCAGTCCTGACCTGAAGAGCCCTTTGCTATTCCATTTCTTGCCCTTCCCCCAGAATGTTGCTATTTGAATAATCTAGGTTTGAATATTCTCTAATTTAGTAATCTTTTACACCTGTGACTTCACTGACTTTAAAGCAGTTGCTCTTAGCTTACATTGGTGTGTGAGAGAATTAGAGCAAGCATCTATCTCTGTTTTGTTTCTAGACACCAAGCAGAACTCTGAGAGGCAAACTGGTTTATTGTCTGCCCCATTCCTTGCTCCAGGCATCATACAGTCTTCTCACCCTGCCCTTTCCTGTATCATGATATGTACAAAGTACTGCTTTTCTAACCCTGTGTTCCCTTCAAATTACCCTTGTCCCAGATAGCTACAGTTTAAATATTTTAGTGTTCCTAATAAATGAGTGACGATGGTGAATCATAGAGGCAAAATGTTCCTTCTGCATGGATGCCCAACTCCATGTTTCATGTATCCAATAACTACAACACACCCCTCAGCAGCTGGCTCTTAACCTACATGCTTTTGTATATCCTCATGCACAAAGCAGAGGATAAATGTATAGATCAAACATTTTAATAACAGTTTTTTAATGTAAATTGCTGATGTCTATTTACTGGACAAAATAAATTCCAACTGCTCCATCTAACAACTGAAACTGAAATACAAAAATATAATGATATTTATTCTCATAGCTGCCAGCAAACTCACATGCACCATGAGTCATTCCAGATGTGGATAAAAACAAAGTCTGTCTGTAAAAGTGAATTCCCTTATCCCAAAGAGAGTTGGTTTAGGAGAGGTGCTTGCTCCACTGACTTCAATTGCCCTCAGGAGAGCCGGTAGGTTCTTCTTCTGTGGGGGAAGGGAAGAGAAGAAAGCACTTGCCTATTCCTGAAGAAAGGGAGGAAGGAAACAAATAACATATAGAAAGAGATATATAAATTAAAGGATGCATTGGAAGACTTTAATATTGCTGCTATTCTATTACGATGCTCATGCCACTGTGACTCCCAGGTGGAACAGAGGTAAGATTTCAACATCAAAACCTGTTTATGGGAAAGCTCTGAGACCGTAGAATGGCTCTGACACTAAATTTCATTATTTTTCTCAGGTGCCGGTCCCAGCTCTTAAATTTTTCCCATTTATAGCAGGTTGTTATTTTTTTTTTGTTATCTCTTTTTCCCCTTTCTCTATTTAATTCTTTTATTTAAAAGAAAATTAGAGACCACTTTTGGGGCATGAAATCCCAAAGTAAAAACTTCCTGCTATAGGAGGCATGATTCTCTCTGCTCTCCTGAGCAGATGCTTGGGGTTTAAAAATAAGTAGCTATACTCGGCAAAGAAGTATGATGACTATAGCACAGAGGGTACCTCAGTATAATAGGAATGCCGAGCCTAGGTGACTAGTATTTTTCATACACAGAAATCTGTTTTTGAAGCTATCACATTTGGGCTGTCAATATGATTATATATATATGTGTGTGTGTGTGTGTGTGTGTGCGTGTGTGCGTGTGTGTGTCTATAGTCAGTGACTTGTATTCAGAAGTCACAAGTATGTGAGTCCACTTCTGGGACTCCCAGATGGCTTACAGGCACACTAGTGCCCACTTAATGGGCACTGTTAAAACAAAATCTTTACTAAAGATGTCCTTTTTCATTTTCTTTATTCTCTCCTGCGGTACTTGGCTGTGGTTCTGTGGTTGCTAGGTTAGTGCTGCCTGGAATGGGAAAAGGAAACACCTCCCATATAAATTTTTGGGACTGACCCTAAATCCACAGATTTTCAAGGGAATTTGGCACAAGTGAAAGACACACTAAATTTATCACTCAAAAAAACCCTGCTTCTGTTGACTCAGTTCCTTCTAACTGAGCCTGTGTTCTATAACAAAGTTGGGTTTTGAAGACGTGTCAGTGATTAATGAGCTGGTAAAGAGGTTTTAAGTCTTCTTCAATTAAATGTTCCCTAGGTGGTAGTGTGGCTGAATGAAAAAGTGCACTAGGCCAGGATTCAGGACACCTGTTAGGAAGGGATAGCTATTGTAGAGGATGGAAGCTTTAGCACATATTTGGGGGAGTGAATTGATGGGGTTTGTTACCTGGTCTGCCCTATATAAAAGGATAAAGGGTTTATTTCTGGCAGACATGATGGTATTGGAGGATTTATTGATGGCAAGTAGTTGCCATGGAGCTGCTTTCTGACCATCCACTGCCCCTGCTCTAAGCATGTCCCAGATACATGGCAGCTGAAGAGTCTCTCCTATTCATTTCTGACCCAGTAACTTTGGCTTCTCCTGAAATGTCCATGTGCCATCCCTTGTTTAGCAAAAGCTTGAAAGAAAAGAGCTAGGCATCGCATCTTGCCCCAGAGATCAGTAGATTTGGGCTCTGTCGGATTCGGTGGGAAGCAAGCCAGGGGTCATCCACTGAGTACAGCCTGCCACAGGTCCTGCATGGTCCAGAAACTGCTTTTGAACATGTCTTAATATTAGTCTTATCTGCCCTGACTATGAATAGGTTGAGAGAGGCTTTCCTCAAATGGCCAAGACCCAAAATCTTTAGGTCATACTGAACCAAAGCCAACAACTGAATAGCACCTTGAAGTGCACAGGAAATCAGTGCAGTTACTAGCGAAAGGATGGAACATCATTTTGGGGGCTAATATCTCTTCACAGGGACGCAGACTCAGTCCAGTGCCAGCTTTAGACTCCTAGTGTTCTTCAGGGAGGACTCCATTTTGGAGGAGTCATAACTGCATGAATGGTAGTGGCCAGAAGTGGCTGTAAGAGAAATCATTTCAAGCAGATGTAAAGAAACCACCTATTCTCACCAGCCTCACTTATGAATCTAGGAGATATTTATTAATTTCTTGGAAATGGAGGGGGAAATTTGACTCAATACTGAAGTTAAGTCACACCCTTACTATACACTCAGAAGGCTTCACTCAACTCAGAAGTTACAGTTCTGTTTTTTCTGGGTTAAACCTCAGACAGAGGAGTCTCATCCAAGACTTGATCCCAGCTTGGCACTGGAAATGAACAGACAACAAAGCATCTGGGTCTGATGAAAATGAGACATAAAGCTGCGTGTCATCTGCATATCGACCAGCAGCCCAAATCATTTAAAGTAAAGACTTTAGGACAAAGTCCGTTGATTTTAGTTGTTAAAAGTTGATTTTTATAATAGATATGAATGCTGGATAAAATATACCCTGGATTGCAATCCCAGTTGAGGACTTGTCCCATGTCTGTTTTGAGGTAAAAATGGCCCAACACTGGAGACATCCAGTGAAACCCATGACATGGGGACTCCTATAAGTTGAGCCTATAGACAGAATTCCATTGTAACAGATCGCTGGGCTTTTGCTCTATGTGTTTCAATCAAAAGCAAATAACTAGAAATGAACATATGACTTAGAGAAAGTCAGATATAAGGCCCCCTGCCCCTTGTATGTGGGATAGGGGCAATAAAGAAGGCAAGCTCAGGAAGATCTTTGGATAGGTCTCTACTGTAGTGATAAATGGGTGCCTAGCTCTCTGTAGCTTTCTAGCTGGCAGGAGGTGGAAGGCTTTGCGTGGTTAGTACTTAGTATTAGAAGTTTGAAAATAAACCATTAGGAAAGTTGTCTGATAAATGGCTGTTGGGAGCTTTATTCTACCTTCTCTTCCTGGTGAGGTAAAGCACTGACAGTCTTCTAGTACAGTAAGGGGGTTGAGTTCCATGTCTTTCTAATGGTTTTGCAACATTCCTACATTTGTTTTAATAAGCAACAGGTTATGGGATGGCCTTTTGGTGCAAATGTAATTTTGGTATTGTAATGAATGATGCTCCTTGTGACAAGATGCACATAAGATTATGACTACTTCTGATAAGCTCAAGCCAGAACTCGAGCTCTGAGTAGATGTGCAATGCAGCCTACTTCTAGAAGCTGTGGACACCAGGGGTTAAATTCTGTTCTTTTGCTATAAAACCACAGACTTCCGTAGAGCTGCTCTAAATGCACACTGCTATAACAAAAGCACAGTTTGGCCCAGGCTCTGTATTCTTGGGAGTGTTGGTCTCTTAGTAGAAACCCCAAGCCTTGCTAGCATATTTAATCTCAGATGGTTTTATTTTATTAGCTTTAAGGGTTTCCTGAGCAGGGTCAGATACTGCACAGGTTGAGACACATTTGCAGTGTGGTTGCTGGGGTAATGAAGGTGCAAAATAATTCCTTGTGGTTTAGCTTCCTCGAACACTGGGGAAGCAATTGCGTCTGTAATTTCACTTACCAGTGAAGGCTGGAGAAGGAGGAATGGAAAGTATGTAAGATTTGGGGAAAGTAAAAGTCCTCTCAACTGGTTGATAGACATTGGTTTGAACCCTTCCTCCTATGCTCTGCAAAAAGGCAATCTATCATTCCATAAAATTGGGGAGGTATTTATTCCCTCAAGGCATTTCCTACATTTGTCCTTAAGGTGAAGGAAATTGTTTGACAAATTTCTTTGGGACAGTCCTAGTTCTCAATATCCCATCAAATGTTCTGGCAATATAGCTAATGAACCCAAGTCAATAGCTGTTGTTTGAATCACCAGCCTTTTCAGACTTACAGTGCTCCCAGCTGCAGAAAGCCAGTAACTTTCTGGTGCTAAGAGAGCGAGAAATTTTCTGATCTCTGGAAGCTACTATGGGGGTAGCATTTAATGCTACTTAGGATGCATGAGCTCAGTGCCAAGTCCATGTGGTCCTACAACACACACAGCTTATACATTTAATCAGGGCAAGGGTACAATGTGAATTCCCAAATTATATTGTGACTCACCTCTCTCCCCAGCCCTTCCTCATAGTTAAAGGCTACCACCTCCCTTCTGTAGCATTCTTTAGGCTTTTACTGCTGACAACAATACTCACTCACAACTTCTGGCTTGGATGGTGTATTTGAAGGGAAGCTGGCTTGAATACAACATGGAATTACCACACAAATGAACACACACACCCAGCAGCCCCATGTGTACTGGCCGTACATGATTTTGGCTTATTGAGGACATGCTGATGCTTCCAAAGTTCTGCCCCAAGAGTAAAAACAGATTACACCAGCTGGACCTGGAACACGAGCTTTTTAAAATGTATGGTCCTATTCACTTGCATTAATTTCCATAGTCATTGTTATCTGATTAATAAAAAAAATGCATTACATATAAAACTATGAAGGAGATGAAAGCTGATGAAACACAACCAAACATCTTTGCTTGGAAGTGTAAAGTATATGTAGAAAAGACAAGTTTTTCCCTGTCTCAGGATTATATAATGGCCTGGAAAACTGCCAGGGTCATCTGTATGTCCTTGCCTTTGGGACCCACTCCAGCAAAATGCCATGGAAACCAGTAGTTACACTATCAGGTGGCTTGGCCCTGGATGATCCTACCTGTTATTACCTATCTTCCATTTCACACACACGTTAATTCTCAGAGCTGTATGTTCATTAGAAATAGCTGGAGTCTCCTCATTTCAGGTTAAAGTCCCACTAGTGACAATTGTAACTTTCTTTTGAGGCGGTCATATGGTCTAGAATATTAGGCTGAGACTCAGAGGATTCTGTGCCCCACTGAGTGGCTTTGGGCAAGCTACCTGACTTACCTTTGCCACTGTTTCCACATCTGTAAAATGGGATAATGGTTCTGACATCCTTGCAGAGTGCTATGTCAGGGCTAGGTATTGTCACTTGCACTGAATTGAATAATACATTTGCAGATTTAAAAGAACAGCAAAGTGAGAAAGGGAAGACAGAAAGAAAAAAGGAAACAATGTATTTTTCAAGTGAGATCTGAAAATAACACGAGAGCTGATGGGGCAAAGACACAGAAGGGTGTTATTCGGCATGGTAGATATTTCATTGGAAAGAGTGAGAGTCTATAAAGGGACAAGTTACAGTTTAAAGAAAAAAAGAGTCACATATGAGTTAAAAGGGTCAGATCCTGACCATCACTCAGGCTGCCTTATGCAATTCTGGAAGCAAAAAGTAGCTGGAACAGTACAATCTTGGAACAACTTTTCCTGCCTAGGGAAAGCTCCCTATAGTGCAGAGCTGGCTTTGCACTTGTACTAAACCCCGTCCTTCTCATGCCCCTGACTCTCAAAGCATCCCCGTGGAGCCCTGGGCAGCCCACTTCAAGACAGAACAGCATTCGAGCTACTCTACTGAGTACTGTCTACTGAGAACAAGATCTGTGACAAAATAAGCAATCTGCAGCTGCTGCCTCTGCTGACTTGGGCTGAGCCCAGGCAAACATAGCCAAGGATTTGAGGAATAGGTATAATTTTGAATTGGACTGTTGAAGCAACAAAGAACCAGTTGTAGGTGTTTTGGCTGAGGGTGGTATGGTAAAAAGACATCTATGCAGAATGAGCAGTTTTATTAACTTGTGATGAGGTCAGAGGGAGAATGGACTGCCAGAAATCACCTAGGTTTAGTTCTGAGAAGTGTTCTCCTACAGAGAAAATGATCACACTATTAATGAGCAGGAATCTAAATGATTCTGAAACATTCTTCCCCACGTGAAGCAGCCCCAAGTGCTAAAGGTCACATCTTATACAATCATGAATTGGATGATGGAATTAAAAAGAAAAACATGCAAGACCAAGATGATTTGGAAAAGAGACTTAGGTAAACAATAATGGAGCAACAGGGAGCTTTATGACCTTCTCCTCAGTACGTGCCAGCCTAAAAGAAGAATGTATATAGAACAATGATTCTCAACCAGGGTGCCACAGCAAGGGTGCCTTGAGATCCTTCCAAGGGTGCTGTAGGATTCCACCCAATGTTAGCACTCCTAGGTGTGCCAACATAATTCACAAGATAAACCCAGAGATTTCAAATGGGGAACATTCTGACCTGTTGTGATCTTTCTCAGTTCTTTATAACAGAATAATTGCTCTATTATTTTTCTGTAGTCAGAAAACAAATTAAGAGCTGGCATTTTCCATCGGGTGCCTTGAATCTATCAAGGGGTACGTTGACTCTAAAAAGGTTGTGAACCTCTACTATAGAGCTCATTACCAGTGGAACCTAACTCCTGAATGATGACAGTAACATAGAATTGGCTGGGACTGGTGACTTACTAGAAGAAGCCTCTGCTCCTTCCTTGGGCCATACCATGAGAGGCATGCACTCTGAAGTCACATCTGCAATTCATGTAATCCCTGATACAGACTTATCATATGATCCTGGCCATTTTACATATGAGTACAGACTCTGATAGCCTGGCCAAATTTCACTTTGAAAATTAGAGTCTACCTATGGTCCACAAAATTCCTCCTTCAGTGTCAGTATAAAATAGTATTCTTAACTTCCCGCTGAATGAGTGGTGTGATTGCATGCTGCTAAACCATTGTGTTCCACATCAGAAGTGACAGTGCTTGGGTGAAATGACTTCTGCATATTTAAATCTTGTAAAGTAATTCAAGGGTTCTTCTTTTTATTGCTTATTCATGTGCCTAAAGCACCCAAAGGCCTCATTTGTGCCAGGCATTGTACAGATGCACAAAGCAAAACGACAGTCCCTCCTCCAAAGGGCTTCCACTCTAATTAGATCAGTCAGAAAAAAGAATGGGAGAAAGGAAATGTTAATATCCTTCTTTGATTGAGAGAGTTCTGAGGCACAGGTAGGTAAGTTACTGGGCCAAGGCCCCTCAGGAAGACTATAATGCAGCATATTGGCAGGAGTAATGATTTTGTTCTCTCTCTCAAGTTTCAAGTGCTTTTTTCAATGCACGCTTTCTGAAAAGATAATGCCAGATCCACTGGGAAGGTAATGCCTTTTCACATAGAACAAATCACTTTCAGCAGAGCAAATCAGGGGCCTTAACAAAGTCACTCAGTTGCAGAAGTTTTAATTATTCCAATTATGGCTGGTGAGATCCTCACCTGGTGTAAATGGGGATATCTCCCTGGAGGGCAGTGGAGTTCGTTTGATACACAGGTGCTGAGGTTCTGGCTCAGAAAGTTAACCTAGAGACAGGCCCTCACTAAAATTGGGCCCTACAGCATAACCATGAGGACTATTTTAGTTGGCTCTGAAAAGGGTGGCTTGTGCTTGTTCCTTGTTGGGTGCAATCCCAGCCCCACTGATGTCAGTGCAAGCTTCCCCATTGATTTCAGGAGGGACAGAACCTCACTCACTATCTCTTACTGTATTTCCCATGGTAAGCATGAAGAGTCAAAGGTCTCTGGTAGCATGTATGTAATTTCTGGAACCTACATGATTTTTCAACAGGGGTAACATTAACACTAGAGATTATCTTTTACTCAGATTATCTGGGTGCCAGACAGCTGTAGGAAAAGAAGGAGCTGTAACAGGTTATTACAAAAGAGAACAACAGAAATATTACCCTAAATAGCACTAATCCCCCAGACCACTGTTTGTGAAGATCTGCGCTGTTGGGGAGATGCAAAGGCAAAAGCCTTTCCTCTGTTATTTCCCCTTTACACAAATGTTTCATATGTTGGTTAAAGCTGATGCTGGGGCATTTCTTGGCCCAGTTTGTTAATTAAATGAACACCACCTGACTCCACTGAGATCAGAGCTCATAGCATTGTTTTGAAATTTCTCACAGCCACAGGGAACAGGTTACCAGCTCAACTCTCAATGCAAAATTTTCAAGGAGCTTAGCTCAAGAGGAGTTAGGCTGTTGAAAAAATCCTGTTATGTGGGAAAAGCAAGTAACTTCAAGAGGGTAATTGGGGGACATGACAGGGAAAGAGCATGAAGCTGTGATTTAGTGCTCTGTGTTGCCATATTGGAGACTTAGATTTGATTCCCTCTGAAGTTTGACGGGCAACAAGATGCATTTCCTGGGGCAGATGTATAAACATTTACCAATGTGCATATAGTGTCCTCCTTTGTGTTATACTCAAAGAGCAGACTGTTGGGATTACACAGTAAGGCATAGGCTTTGTGCAGCTGTAAACTCCTAATGCTACATTGACCTCAACCTGGAAATCTGCCTGAATGAGTGAGACCAGGGCTAGATTGGTGTGGTCTATCTTGTGGGTGTTAAGATAACCCCTTGTGGAGCCTCTGATTTGATTTCTCCTTTATGTTGGAAAGGGACATGGCCCTTCTAAACTGATGGTGTTTAGATGAGCTACAGGAGGGAAAAGCATGTGTTTACCTAGCAAAGACATACATGGGGGGGAAGGGAGATGGGAAGAGATAGATGTAAAGAAAACATAATGGACAAGAAGCAAAGAGAAAAAGGGAAAGAAAGTCAGCTGGACAGAGGAGAATGAATGAAAATACTTGGGGCTGAGAAAAAGAAAAGATGGAAAGAGAGAGAAAATGTGATTAATATTGATAGAAAGACTAAAATAGACATACTGTAAAGTTACTGCAATTATAACCCACTCTACAGTGCATCATGAACCCAGGAGATGTTGGTCTGTTACAGCCATCTTTATCTTACCTGTCTGTGACTTCAGGCTAAATGGGGCCACTAGATTTATCTGGGTAGTGAAGGGATGTAGAATTGGGTTTGGTACATGGTAGGGCATCTCCTTCCTTTTCCTTATGAGTGGGCAAGAGATGGAGAATCTGTATACAAAAGAGAGGACAAGGATAGATGAATCTACTGCAGCTCCCTGTGAGACGATTTGTTCCTTTAGCTTGAGAGAGGGGGATCCATGTCCTTGGGTCTGGAAATCATCACTTCTTTCTAGAAGCTGGCCAAGTTTGTGGCCATTACGTAACATTCTTTCACTGGCTCTAGCAAGGTGGAAAGTTTTCATTGTTTTCTTGTTTGTATTTATATATTAAAAGTAGGATGGTGGGAACTGTTTTTATCTCTTACCTAACAAAATAGAAAAAAGAGTTTAAAATGTGCCATTATATAATTTATTACTATTGCCCATAGTTTGATGCTGAGCAAACACCATTTCTGGTTAAAAACTACTTGTATAAATTAACATAGCTGCACAGTTCCTTATCCCTAAATGAGACAATGCATTTCCTGTAAGAGAAGGAACTTCTCATTCTCTGGACTTTCCTGCCAAAAGTTCTGGGAATCAGAAAGTCCAGAAATGATCGAAAACACACACAGAAGTGCAAGTTACAGTGGCTGACTTATTTTAGGATCTGCTTGAACTGGAAAGTTTAAGGCTTGCTTGTATCCATGCAGAAATGCAAAGAGGGAGAAAAAAGGGCACTGTTATTTCATCCTTTGTGCTCCAATATAAAGAGTAGGTAAAAGCAAGTCTTGTATGCAGAAAGTAAAGGAATATGCATTCTTGGATTAAATTCCCCAAAAGGAACAGGAAAGCCAGGTGCCATGTTGCACCATATTGAAGTGTGGCTCACAATTGCATTCCTGATTCTGATGAACTACCAAGATGGCAGTTTTCTTCTATCAAACCTATTTAGAGGGATGAGTAACAGACTTGCTTTCTGGCTTTGGTTTGATGCTCATGTCTGCATAATCTTTTTGGTCCATTCCCTCCTCTGTCCCCTCTCACACAGCACACCCTCCATCTCTCTCTCACACATTAGCTTGTTTCTATCCAAAATTTTCCCAGCTGCAAAAGGCTGGGCTGCCCCCTGATTTTCAGATCCCTGTAAAAAGTGGGACATGTGCGAACCCTCTAGAAACTCAACTAGTGTACCTGGAAGAAGCAGCCAACAGCCTAGAAGAGGACCGTGCACTTGTTTGTGGAAGTCCACATAAGAAGGTTTCTGGCAGCTAGCAGAGCTTGTGGATCCCCTTCCCTCCCAGTGGGCTGCAGGGCCAGGTTGCAGTGGCCACGGGCTTCCACTGAGGAGCCAGCATTTTTAGCAAGTTTTTTTTTTTCATCCCAGTGATTCTGCACAAAATTCATAGATTTCATAGATTTCATAGACATTAGGGCTGGAAGGGACCTCAGAAGATCATCGAGTCCAGCCCCCCGCCCAAAGGGCAGGATGTCAGCTGGAGTCATAGGATCCCAGCAAGATAAGCATCCAGTTTCATCTTGAAGGTGTTCAATGAAGGCGCTTGAACAACCTCCGGCGGCAGGCTGTTCCAGACCTTGGGGGCTCGGACAGTAAAGAAATTCTTCCTTATGTCCAGCCTGAAACGATCTTGTAGTAGTTTGTGACCATTCGTCCTCGTCATCGCTTGGGGCGCTCTGGTGAACAAACGTTCCCCTAGATACTGGTGATCACCCCTGATAAACTTGTAGGTGGCCATCAGATCACCCCTGAGCCTGCGCTTTTCGAGGCTAAAGAGCCCCAGGGCTCTCAGCCTGTCATCGTAGGGTCTGCTTCCCTGACCTCTGATCATGCGCGTGGCTCTTCTCTGGACTCTCTCAAGCTTCTCCACATCCTTTTTGAATTGTGGAGCCCAAAACTGGACGCAGTACTCCAGCTGCGGCCTCACTAAGGCCGAGTACAGGGGGAGAATGACGTCCCGGGATTTGCTTGAGAAGCATCTATGGATGCAAGCCAGCGTTTTGGTCGCTTTACTAGCCGCAGCATCGCATTGCAGGCTCATGTTCATCTTGTGGTCAATGATGACCCCCAAGTCTCTTTCTTCCATAGTGCTAACCAACATAGCACTGCCGAGCCTATAAGGATGCTGCGGGTTTTTCTTCCCAAGGTGGAGAACCTTGCATTTATCGGCGTTGAACACCATCAGATTCTCATCCGCCCACTTGCTGAGCCTGTCCAGGTCAGCCTGGATCACCCGCCTGTCTTCTGGCGTGGATGCTTTGCCCCAAAGTTTGGTGTCATCGGCGAACTTGGCCAGTCCACTTCTGACTCCAGTGTCCACATCGTTAATGAAGATGTTGAACAGTATGGGTCCAAGGACAGAGCACTGGGGGACCCCACTGGTCACAGGACACCACGATGAGTGACTTCCATCAATTACTACCCTCTGGGTCCGACCCCGGAGCCAATTTTCCAGCCAGTGGATCGTGGGGGACCCAAGGCGACAATTGGCCAGTTTCTCCAAGAGACGATCATGGGACACCAGATCGAAGGCTTTTTTGAAGTCAAGATATATGACATCAATCTCATCTCCCTTGTCCAGGTGATAGGTCACCTGGTTGTAGAAGGAAATGAGATTGGTCAAGCAAGACCTACCCGCAACAAACCCGTGCTGGCTATCCCTTAAGATGTTGGCGTCGGCCAGTCCATTAAGGATGGCCTCCTTCATAAACTTTTCTAAGATCTTCCCCGGGATAGAAGTCAGGCTGATGGGCCTATAGTTAGCCGGATCCACTTTCCTCCCTTTCTTGAAGATAGGCACCACGTTGGCCTTCTTCCAGTCTTCGGGCACTACACCAGAGCGCCAAGAGTTTTCAAAGATCCGCGCTAGAGGCTGGGCTATGATGCTCGCCAGCTCCTTGAGTACCCTGGGGTGAAGATTGTCAGGGCCGGCTGACTTGAAGGTATCCAGCTTCTCAAGATGTTCCTTCACAAAGTCAGCATTAATGGGGGGCAGGGGATCACCCTCACCCGGACTTCCCGGCCCTGTAGCAGGCACGGGCGTCCCATGGGGCTGATGAAAGACCGACGCAAAGTACCTATTTAATAGGTTGGCTTTTTCCTGGGCGTCAGTTGCCCCATCTGGTTCAGCAGGGGTCCAACGTTGCCCCTGCTTTTCCTCCGGCTCCCCACATATCTGAAAAAGGACTTTTTATTGTCCTTGATGCTCAAAGCTAGCTGGAGTTCAGTTGCAGCCTTGGCTTTCCTGGTCTGCTCCCTACAGGACCGGACCAGTGCAGAATAATCCTCCTTGGAGGTGTCTCCCATCCTCCATCCTTTGTAGGCCTTTCTTTTTAGCCTCAGGAGGTCTGCTAGGTCCCTGGAGAGCCAGGGGGGCTGCTGTGCCCTCTTGCTGCCTTTCCTCCGAGATGGAATAGACTTAGTTTGTGCATTGAGGATCGCTCCCTTGAGGAGCGACCACTCTTCTTGAACTCCCCTCTCCCTGCGGTCACAGTCCCTTAGGGCCTCACTGACAAGCCTCCTGAGCTTGTCAAAGTCTGCTTTCCTGAAGTCAAGGACTTGCGTGTTGCTGACCGACTTGACAGCTTTTCGGCGGATGGTGAAGGTGATCAGCTCGTGGTCGCTGTCACCCAGCTTCCCATCGATCACTAGGTCGCCGACTAGGTCCTCCCCAGTAGCCAGCACCAGGTCGAGCAGCGCTTTGCCTCTCGTTGGCCCATAGACTTCTTGAGTCAGGTAGAGGTCATCCACGCACGAGAGGAAGCTCTGCGACCGCTCAGATTTTGCTGAGCGATCCTCCCACGAGATGTCTGGGTAATTGAAGTCACCCATGACAACCATGGTCCTGGAGCAAGCTGCCTCAGCCAGTTCCCGGGCAAACTCCTGGTCTAGCTCAGGACTTTGGGTGGGAGGTCTGTAATAGACTCCCACCATTGTGTCCCCTGTGCCGTGTTCCCCACGGATTTTAACCCAGAGGGTCTCCAGCCGTCCACCCTGGTCGCCAATATCAGCTTGCAGGGACGCATAGCTTTCCTTAACATAGAGAGCTACACCCCCGCCCCTTTTCTCTACACGATCCCTCCTGTACAGGGTATAGCCATCTATCCCCGTGGTCCAGTCATGGGTGGAGTCCCACCAGGTCTCCGTGATCCCTATGACATCGTAATTGTTTGCACTGAGCAGGAGGATGAGCTCCTCCTGCTTATTCCCCAAGCTCCTGGCATTTGTGTACAGGCAGGCAAGCGCCCCCTGGGGGGCTCCTTCCTTGCCCACAGATTTTACCAGGGCTGGGGCGGGCTCCCTTGAATGCCATGATCCGCTGGCTTTGCAAGATTTGCTCAGCAGGCCAGCAGTGGCGGTCGTGCCCCCGTCCCCCAGTGGGCTTAGTTTAAAGCCCGGTGGAGCAGGTCAGCCAGTCTGGCTGAGAAGAGCCTCCTCCCTAGGGGAGAGAGGTGGAGACCATCTCTTCCCAGCAGCTCGCTGCCTCTCTCGCCAAAGAGCGGGCTGTGGTCATGAAAGCCAAAGCCTTCCTGACGACACCAGCGCCGCAGTCTTTGGTTGACCACATAGATCCTCCTGTCCCTTCTCAGCCCATAGTCTGAGACTGGGAGGATCGACGAGAACACCACCTGTGCCCCCAGACCCTTAAGCCCCGCTCCCAAATCCCTGTAGCGCCTCATGACCTGGCTGGGAGTGCTCCGAGCCGTGTCATTGGTGCCCACATGAATAAGGAGCATGGGATAGCGGTCTGTGGGTTTGAGGAGCTTGGGGATCCTCTCCGCAATGTCCCGGATGTGGGCCCCTGGGAAGCAGCAGACTTGCCGGGCTAAGGGGTCAGGGTGGCAGATTGGCCCCTCCATCCCCCTCAGGAGGGAGTCTCCCACAACAAACAACTTACGTTTTGTCTTGGGGAGAGCAGGGGCGGGAGTTGCAGTTAGGCCCATGTTGCCTGTGGGGGCCGGCAACTCAGCAGGCTCTGCTGGGGCAGCAAGAGGTGCATACCTGTTGCTCAGTTGTGGCGGGGGTGGGGCCTTGGTGCGGCGGGGAATATATCAGGGAATGCCAGTTTTTGCGGGGATTGCAAAACCGCCTCTCTCACGGTTTCTGTGAAAAATGCAAAATTGTGTGTCCTGGTGTAAGTGCGCCCGTGTGTAATGCACAGTTGTATGTATTGTGTCCTCTTCTGTGCCTGATCCATAGGAAAAGAACTCTGTTTCAGCTTCTAGCTTCAGAGCCTGGCCTTTCAACTCATACAGTAGACACTCAGGAGTTTCAGAGGCTCCTGATTCAAGTTGAGATGTCGGCCTAGTTGGAGGCTGTCACACAAACAAGTTAACCTTCGTTGAAGGCATCACACATTAAGGCATCTGAATCTCAAACTATACTTTTTCAGCCCCTAGTCAATAGGTGTACTAGGTCAACAGGAACAACTACTCCAGGCACTGATGGGGATGGGGAGAAAAAAAAAATATGGCTGTTGCTGCAGCTCCATGTTGCTCCAGAGTACAGCAGCCATGCCAAGAGCCAGGCCACATTCTTCTGCTGCTGATACTGGGTGAGTTAAAAAAGAGTGTGTTCACTTTTCTAACCTCATTTCAGATGGAAGGAGCTGTTTTCAGTTTATTGTATTTTCCTTTGCTTATCTATTTGCAAAATATAACGCATTTCTTTTGTGAGCTCTGTTGACAACATATTTCCAAGTTCATTTGTTTTTTAATTAAAAAAAAAAAAAGAAGAAATTGTCAAGTCACACTCTGTCCACAGACAAGGGCACGTGAACAGCTCAGCAACAACAAAGCAATGTGCATTCTTCTTCGTTATTTGTATTGTGGTAATGTCTAAGAGCTGCACCAAGACCCCACTGTGCTTAGGAGTGGACAAACACTGAACAAAAACATGACTCCTTGCCCCAAAGGACTTCAAGGTAAATAATAGCTCAAGTGGTCACAAGAAGCCCTATGATAACAATCCACAGAACATGTGACATGATGGAAAAACCATTTGAAAAGAAGCATTTCAGTGCAGTGCTCCAGGCAGTTATCAACAATGAAAGAATAAATCAAATTAGTCAAAGCTTATTTTGCAGAAGTATATGACAGTTCATTTAAATCCAAGCAGTTTATTCAAGACTCTCCCCAGTCAGCTTCCTTGACTCTAATTCACCCAGCCCTCAAGGGCGACTAAAGGGAATAGACCTCAGGCTTCAATCAGGCAGTAACACCCCAAAATAATTTCACCCCAGTGGCCATTTCATTTTAGAGATAGTTATGCAATTCTGTCTCCATGGAGGGATTGTTGTCCTGAACTCAACCTTCCTCATTTTATGATATGATGTCATTAGCATTTTTTGATAAATCTGTATTTGGGTTACTTTCCTTGGAAGCCAAAATTCTTTTTTTCCCAAGTGCAGATCAACAAACTGCAGGAGCAGGAAAGCTGGAGTGGGAGGAAATATCATTTAGTCAAATAGACATTGACCAATGTGGCAAAATCTGCTTGGCTGGAGAGCCATTGAGCCAGTGTGAGATTCTGCAGAACTGGAGGAAGGGGAGAGGTGCTGAAAAGCTACAGTTTTCATTAGGTTTGATGGCACCTGTAAATGTTCAGCACCCGTCATCATTTGCTCTTGCAATAGGGAACTGAAAGAGGTTCTCATGCCATTATTGATCACACAGCTTGGTGAACTTGAATCTAAGCTATTCCTCTGCTCTGAGCTTCAACACTGGGTTTTCAAATCTCAGGCAATATGATGAGGTTTTAATGCTGCTTTTAAGACTTCTAAGAATTTAGCCCAAAATGTCCAACTACCTTTAGAAGTTGGCAATATGTTTGGTTTATCTTAGCTTGGTACGTTCACTTAATGTCCTAGCTGCAAGCCTAGTTGCGACACCTTCAGCTTTTACTCAGCTGACTCTGAACACGCTAATTTGAGAGCAGTGTGAATGAAGAAAGGATAGCCCCAAAGAATGAAAAATCTGGTTTCTGACTCACTCTAGGATGCATTTCATAGTCATACTTCAAAATTGTTGATGAATTTTTGGCAGTGCCAAAAATTGTTGATGGGCCATACACTGACATTTGTGTACTTTCCAAATGTTTATACCTGGCTTCTGTTGCATCCTATTAAAGGTGTTTTATGTTAGCTATGAACAGCACATAGAATAATAGCTTCCAGATAGACAGCAACAGCTTTCATTCTGATTGTACAACTGGACTACATTTCAAACTCCTGTCTCTGAGTCAAGCAGCTCCAGATTCGTCTGAGCAAAACAGCTGCACAATTCTACTCAAACACATCCACAACTAACTTCTGTTCTTAGCTACTTTCACATACCTCTCTTTTTTATCATCACTATTAGAGCATACATGGTGTTTTGAAGAGACCTTGTTTCCAGGAAAGTTGATTTGCTCAGTAATTCCCTTCTTCTTAGTGGACAAAGCTAGTTATATGCTTTCTCCATCCAACACATCTTCATGTCATTAAGAAAACTAGCAGCAGGTGCACAGACACTGGAGTTCAACTGACATCTGGAAAAACAGCTGGGCTCTTCCTATTTTTGAACTAGGAAAGCAAGAAGAAAGATTCATATGTTCTCTGTCTGCAAATGTATTTGAATTGGGAAGGGACTTTGGGAGAGAGAGCCTTTCTAATCAACCATGTAAAGAAAATTCATCAGCAGTTTTGAGTGTGTACTGATACCTAGCATCACTGGGTATTGGCCTGTCTGGTCTGTGAAACTAGAAGTGTTTTGATCTCACCAGGACAATTAACTCAGTGTTAAGTAAAGCTAACCTCACCCTTTCTTGCATAAGTAGGTGCATCACAAACAGGTCTAGGTAGGTGATACTTCCCCTCTATGCAGCATTGGTGAGGCCACAGCTGGAGTACTGCATCCAGTTTTGGGCACCATGCTTCAGGAGGGATGTGGATGGCCTGGAGAGGGTTCAGAGGGCCACACATCTGGTTAAAGGCCTACAGAAAAACCCCTATGTGGACTGATTGCAAGACCTGAACTTCTTCAGCTTCCTCAAGAGGAAGCAGAGAGGTGATCTCGTGGCCACCTACAAACTCATCAGGGGGGAGCAGCAAGAAATAGGGGATACAGTGTTTACCAGGGAACCCATCAGGGTAACTAGAAATAATGGCCACAAACTGGAAGGGAGCAAATTCAGATTCGACATCATGAAAAAAATTCTTCACAGTGAGGGTTGCCAAAACATGGAATAAGCTTCCAAGGGAGGTGGTGCTGTCCCCTTCCTTGGAGGTGTTTAAAAGGAGATTGGATAGACACCTGGTCATCTGACCCCAGTACTCATTCCTGCCCAGGCAGGGGGTTGGACTCAATCATTTAGTAGGCCCCTTCCAACCCTAACATCTATGAAACTATAAGAATCTGACCCTTTGCATATTGTCTGTGATCAGTTCACAGTTCATAGATTGTATGGGCAGTAGAGGTTATTGGATCGCTTAGTCTGACTTTCTGTATAATTCAGGCCATAGAATTTCATTCAGCTACCTTCACTATTAAGCCCACTGCAGTATCTGACTGAAGCATGCCTTGCAGACAGGCAATCCAAACTAGAGCTGAAGACATCAAGAGATGGAAAATCTTTTACTTCCCCTGGGAGCTTGTTATAATGATAATCACCCACACTGTTAAAAAAAAAAATGTGTTCCAAATTCCACCGAGATGTTTTGCCCACCTAATTTATATGGCCTTGTTTTTGTCCTCTCCCTGGATGGAGCTAATGGGTAATAATGAAAAATTATAATTGGATATTTGAGTTTAATTGATAGTTAATGAAGCAAAATCCAGATTTTTACCTGCCAGGTAATGCATTTCCAAATTGGCTATTAATTTAATTTTGAGTTGTCATACTCAAAGAAGTCACATTTAATTGTGGAGTTCTTCTAATAAAGCTATTTCATTGGACCATTCAAGAGAGACTTAAACAAAAGGAGAGTAAACACAATGGAATTAAATGTATTGAAAAAAAAATCAAATAGGTAGAGAGATGCATGCAGCTTCTGTTCAGTTCTACATGGGAAAGGGATTATAATAGTTTTCAGCAGTCCAAGGGATGCAAACATTTTTTGTGCTCTGATTAGTAGAGAAAAGGGAATAGAGGCATTAGGATTCTGGTCTCTCATATTTCTTATGGTCCCATAATTTGTCCTATGTCTTCCTACAGCAGAATCACTACAAAAATATGAAAGGCAAGGATCTTCGAGGGTGATCTCTTGTATTGGACCAACTGCATGGTTGGCATAGATTTGCACAACCCTTCAGGTACCAAAGTATCATTCCTTAGGTCTCTGGAGAGAAAAATACTAAAATGTGATCATTCATAACAGATGTTCAGTAACTGTGCTGGCAAGGAGCTATTACACAGCTACTAACTTTCTCTTACACTTTCTTTTCACTCAGACATCCTTATTTTCCTTGAGGGTAAGGGCACTGGCATGGGCAGATCTAGAATTTTGAAAATGGTGAGGTGCATTATCACATATAACACAACACGTATTTTTCTCCAATTAAAAATAAGCTAGAAGCTTTACTAATATATTAAGGCCTTGGGCTGTATTATTCAGTTTAAGATGGAAGCAAAACTAAATATAACTTCATTGGAAGGAATTAAAAGCAGTCTGCAGGGCTATTAAATGGGAGCTTCATCACCAGGTGCAGCTAACAGACAGTAGAAGTGCACAACAAGGATAACTTGATTGCTTGACCATCAAGACTATTAAAAAGGAGAGAGGGTTGCTAATACCTGTGGAATGAAGTGTTTAGAAGGAATCGGGTAGATCATAATGAGCCATGAAGTCAATTGACTCCCTCAGTGCTGCTTAACTAGAAATGCTGCTGCCAGTGCCAGGCAGTTGGTTTTAAATTTTGGGTGGAGCAGGATTCAAAGAGATGCAATTGCATCTGTACACCCTCCTGGATCTGCCCCTGGGTACAGGGTCTAGCTTATGCATCCTTCTGGACACATCACAACTACCCAGTAAAGCAGTACACATGAGCTCACCACATTCTGGCTCAGAGATAAGAGATTTGCCATTTCCAGCTGAAAGATACACTGATAAAGGTAAAAGGGCATCTACAGATTTGGAAGCAGCAGTGTTTTCCACTGCTGGCTTTTCAGATGTGCAAAAGAAAAATGATTAGGTAGCTTTTCAAAGCTGCTGAAAATCAGTGGGTTTTGGGGGTTTTTTTTCTTGGTTTCCAGTGTTCTCTTTCCTTCATGAGCCTGAAAATTCATATAGTTTTGTTTGTGTTGACCTTCCCACCAAGTCCTGCGTGCAGCATCTACCAAAGCACCAATACATAATTTTGCTCTTTCCCTCCCTACCCTGTTCTGCTCCTCAGAGTGAGAAATGAAAGTAGATTACACCACTAGACCATCCTTAATTTATTTGTCTCTGGAAAATAATTTCAAATTCTTTTAATTGTTTAGGACTGCCAGTGGGAAGGACTTTTGAAGTGGGTTATTCTGTGATACATGAAAAGGGACAGTGAGGAAAAATGCTATTGAGTTTGAGGCATTAGGCAGGAATTTAAGAAGTATGGGTTCAGATCCCATCTCTTTCAGAGACCCTGCCAGGTGACTAAGGTCCTTCTATATCTGAGTTGCCCATCTGAAAAACGGAGATAATATTTCCTTTCTCCCTATTTAGGTTCTAAACAAGGACTGTCTTTTGCTGTGTGCTTGTGGGATGCGTAGCACAAGAGGAAGCAATTCTTGGCAATGCTATAGTAGTACTAGTAGTAGTAGTAATTCATCTCCGATCCATTCCCTTCTTTTTTTTTTCAGTTACTCTCTTCTTACTTATTTCTCTCCAAGTCATCTAATGCAAACCGAATTTAGTATAGCCCTCTTTTAACAGTTTTCTCTCCCATATGGGCACAAAGTTGCCAGTGAGATCTCTCTTCATAATCATAGGAAGCAGAAATGATACAGGATAGATTTACTTCATGCTGATACCTGAAACTCGCACAAGTAAAAAGTGCATCAATGATATAATTTCAGATGAGTAAATGTTTTAGGTAACTGCCATCAGTGGATGAGTTTTAATTCACTCAGAATAGGTATCAGTAAAAACTAAGATAGTTTCCCACCCCTTCTCTCTTTCTTTCTCTCACACAGACATATCTCAGTTTCCTGAAATACTCCTGTATTTCAACTAGAAACTAGAAATGGGTTAAAGCCTTTTAGATCTTCCCGAGTGATGCACCTTAACATTTTATCATAAGTGCTACATAACCAGGGAAGGATTTGCTCCTTCAAACTGTTATACTAAAATTGCTCTACAAGGCAGAATTTATAATATATTTGTTTTCCCGCAGGGAATGACACATCTCAGGGGTTCTATAGCTGAACATACGTTGTGACTATGGTGCCTACAACAATATATGGGGAAAGGTTCAGATGTAATATGAGAGAAAATTTGAATTAGAAGAATGCTTTTAGAAAATAAGCTATTCTTAAATAGGTAATTTGAATGAATTAAAAGTATACTCAATGGCTGGTAATTACTTACACAACTAAATAATTGTATATAAATCATTGTTCATTTTAAAAGACTTTAAAAGGAACTTTCCTGAAAGCAACATTGAAATTCCCCACTTTTCTTGGGTGTACTTGGTAGCCGTGTTGGTCTGAGACGAAAAGACATACAAAAAACTAAAACTCTTGGTTCCAAAATGATACCTTTTATTAGACCAACCATACTGCTTTTCATGTGCATTCCAATGGTGATTTGCATTTCCTGTGTCCTGACCTGCACAGTCAGATTTTCAACCCTATCAGCTTCATTTTGGATTCTTAATTATTCTTTTTTATTATTTAAAAAATCCAAATGTCTATACCTCTCTCTAGCTAACAGGGCAGGGAAAAAAAGAGTTCTTCTTTTTCTTCATCATCATAATTTTTACTCTTAGGACATCAGACACCAAAGTTCTAGATTCTATTATGGGAACCTAAATGGGCAGGTGCTATTTGCTTTTATTTAATTGCTGGTTTAGTCTTCCTTTATAATAATATCTTTTTTATTGCGCTGCCATTTTCCTTTGAAGTTGATGGGACTTTCATATGCCAGTAGTGTAGGCCACTAGAGAGGATTTTTATGCAACATTTGTTGTCTAGGGTGCTACTTGGGTGAGTGAGAGGCTGTACAATGGTTACAGACACTGGCCTTTGGCAATACGGTGTTTCTCCTCTCTCTGAATCAATCTATATGATCCTTTTCTTTCCCTTCTTTCTGTTCCTCCTCCAGCACTTCCCTTTCCATTTCTCATGATTTATACTACAACACTAAATCATTAGCCTAGGATTTTTGATGGAGAAGGCAAAATGTCAAGAAAGATAAAGAACCTATTCCACGCTCTATTGAAATGCTAGTCAGGCAAAGTTCAGGCATGTGTAGAGCATTCATTTTACAAACGCCCTGTTGGACTGTAGAACATATACCCTTCTGGGGTCAAGGCAAGTGCAGGCTAAAAAATAAGGGCAGGTGGAAATATTACACAAAATCTGCTCATCTCTTATTAATAGAAACCCAGGCAATGTGCACTAGATGGATTGCATTCCTCCCTTCACTGCTTACTGCTTACTGCTTCTCCCTCATGGGCCTATACCCTCCTCCTCAGTAAGAGATTACTCTTCTTGTACCAGGTGCAGAACAAGGTCTGCCAAAGGTGCAGCACAGAATGGTTTTCTTTGTCTGCAAAACATTTAGTGACTTTGAACTGAGTGACAGTCGGTCTGGGAATAAGAGATACTTCAGAATTAGTCAGAGATATCAAACATCACTCTGGTGTTATTGCTTAAGTACTTGCAGTATTAATGCAGGAACTTATCTAAAAAACCACAATCAATAGTCACTTACTAGATAACATAACTACAAATTATTGTGGATGTGACTTAAATCCCTCTGAGACAAGTTATTTATAGAAGTTGAAGTAAAAACTTTAAGGGTATCTTCGGTTTAAGTTCTCATACCTAAATTAGTGATCATCTCTGATGCTGATATTGCAGTGTACTTCTGGGCTGTGGGTATGAACTTCTAGAAATACTTCAGGCAAGTTGTTAAAGCAAATTCTCCCATGCATGTCTCTGGTGATGTCACTTCTGGAAAAGACAAATAATAACCACAGTGAGATGCCCAGCAATCTTCTCAATAAAATGGGTTCTACTTCCCTGGCCAGGTATAGACATTACTTTCACCAGTGTAAGTGATCAGAAACTGGTCTATCCCCATAACAGAACAGAAGTTTGGTGCACACTGACTGGTTTAAAAATGGTTGAACCTGGCCAAAGATTTGCCCTTTCTCCCCCCACACCAAAGGGCAAATATGTTCTATTTGTTACCTATCTAAAAGATGCCACCTACAGAAAACCGTGTAACTTAGATTCTGCCTTGGGATTTTTGAATGTCTGTACCTAGCCCCAACGGGCTTGTGAACTATCACAGAGTATAGAATGGTTGCTATATTTGCCTATACAAATGGCACTGCCTTGCCAGCTTTCAACTCGTTTGCTTGTCAAATGCTTGGGATTATCTAAAAATAAGAAAGGTCTTGATCAAATGAAATGCCTTTCTATGAATAAGATAACTACTCTCAGCACAGCCCTCCAGATTTCTGAGCTTCACTCACTGCAGAATGCAATTACCAGAGTGCTGCAAAACAAGTAAAACAGGGCCCAGATGATGGTCCTCTTTTTGTTGCCTATTATATGACACATAGGCCATGGAACAGGGTGGGCCACCCAGGCCATGGCCCAACCAACTTTTAGCATGTTAATTTAGTTAGCTATGCAGTTAAAAAATAGCTGTATAGTTTTAACCGGAATGACAATTGCATATTTGTGGGTTATATAAATAAACATGCTAAAAGTTGGTCAGGCCATGGCCCAGGTGGCCCACTCCATTCCATGGCCTATGATATGACATGATATCAAGAAACACAGGAAAGGCCTAACCCCAACAAATAATAAAACCTGAACATAGCATTATTTATAGCTGACATTGTCTTTCCCATTATCAGGGCTGTTCCTCGGTTTGGAAGGAGTGTATGCAAATTAGCTCAGGTTGCTCTCCACTGAACTTCCCTCCAAACTATTGTATAACCCTGGTCACCTCTGTGTACTTGCATTACTGTCTTTCTATCAGTTTTGGGTTGCCTGTTTATGAAACCCTGATAATCCATGTTATGTGGACAAGGGCCAAAGTACAACTTCCTCATGGGAGACACTGAAGTAAATAAGAATAACTGTGTTTTCCCACTGCCATGGGACCTGGGTGGATTGAGAGTAGAGACAGAACACTAGCTAGGATCCAGGTATGCATTTACCTGCTTGAAGTCAACTATGGCCATGGGGCCACATACCTTATGCAGATCACTGCTGGTTATTGACAGGAATCTGGACTGATTTTAGGAATAGGCCTGATCAAGGGAACAACTCGGACTATTCAGAGCATAATTAGATCTTCCAGTGTCTCTGGGTGTGCCGCAGCTCAGAACAAAATAGAACTGCCAAAAGAGACTTCATGAAAAACATTTGCTTCAAACTATGGGATTGGGTTGCATACAAAATTAACCAGAAAATTCTTGGGATTCCTTGTTTTACATTGTCATTTGCCAGTAGCCACATGGGCCTTCTCTTTTTTCTTAGCATGCTCTTATACACACACATACAGAAACATACATGTGCACATCTATTGCTGAGTGTCCATTTGGTAGTAATCACATTTGCTCCTCCTTTTGGCTGTAGCATATGTCCAGACAGGAATGCTTATGCTACCATCTGGAATGCACTGCCTTTTTCCTTTGATGTCCAGGAGCATTGTTTCCCAAAGTTGTGAGTGGGAATTTGAGAAGAATAGGATGGTTTTACTGTGGGGGATGGGGCTGGACACACAGTAGAGCCTGGAGCTGTCATCTGGTGGTACTTAACTTCTAATGTGATGGGGACAGAAACAATCATCTTAGATGATGTGGCCCTCCTTGAAGTCCCAAGGATTCCAGGGTAGGAGCAGCATTAATGGCTGGCGCGAACAGAAATTTCAGAAGTCAGCCTGCCTGCTGCTGTTGACTAATATATGCATCCTGATCCTGTCTAGTCAGTATTTCCTTGATTCCCCCCTTTAGAGTTGTAGGGTCTGTTCTAGAACCCACTACTGAGGTCAAAGAAATGCATCTTGCTGATGTTAGCTGCTTAGGATGTGAGATGTGGAATCTAATACTCCATGGCCTGCTGAAGTGAATGAAAAGTACCCTAATGCATCATGACTCCATTTGGATCAGATTCTTATTTGTCGCACTAAGCAGGGAAATATCTGACTGAAAAAAAATGTACATTTGTGAAGTTCTCAATCCAGTGCCAGAGCCAATGGTTTATTATGACGTCTTGTCATAAGAAAAGGAAAATATAGGTACTTTAAAAAGGCTTGATACTAAGCAAAAGAATTTGTATTTTGTTAATAAATCACTATAATATATGAGGAGGTAAACACAAGGAGCAGCAGCCTGCTCTGGAAAGAAAGAGGAAAAAAAAATCCATCAGTTCTGGTCAGTTTTTAAATGAAACTATATGACTTTTAAAAGAGAGAGAAAAAATATTTATCACATTAGCAATGACGCCAAGGAAATTCCAGCACAGTTACTTTAGAAATAAAATAGCTTTTAAAACCATTTTAAATATAGGAGCCTCTGACTCAAAATACAATCCATTGCAGTCTTAGCTCTTTACATTATATTTCAGTAATGCAATAATTACCTATGCAGTTATGACCTATGAATTAGAAGGGCAGCTGGTGCACGTGTTGAGCGGGCAATCACAGTAGCAGCCTTTATCAGAGCTTGTGGGATAGTTATTAGAAGGAAGGAATAGTTGTTGTATTTCTAGAGTCTTTTACACTTGTAAAGCAAGATAGAGCAAGGATCCTGCCTAGGTACTGCTCTCCTCATTATTCTGGCTCCCTGGCCCCACCCCAGCACAGCTGGAAGGGCTGGGAGCGAGCCTGGAGCCATGTGCCTGCACAGTGCTATGGTACAGCAGAGGGGGAAGGGGAAGCACATGTTGCAGAACTGAGGAGACTCCCAGACAGTGCAGAGGGATGGTGGCAGAGGGACATGTGCTCAGTGTGAAAATATATTTCTTCCATCTCCTTTGATCATTCCACCCATTAATACATACTCTAGGGCTGCGCGAAATTTCAGTAGCTGTTTCATTTCAGAGGTGTTTTGGCCCATTTCGGAGCCCAAAACACCAAATCTGAAATGAAACAGAAGGCTCTGAGACATCTCCAAAATTAAACAAAACCGTCCAAAACGTTTCAGAAATGTTTTGGGTGTTTCAGAATGTTTAGGAGGCACCCCCCAGAAATAGTTTGTAAAAGCCCTGCAGCCCTCCTTTTAAAGAGCTGGGCAGGAGACTGGGCGGAGGATAGGGCTGGGCATGGACGCCATGGGGGCTTGTCCCATGGCTCCTCTGGCTGTGCCTGCCGCTGCCTGGGTGGGGGGAGCCACAGGAGAAGCCCACAGTCTTCTTCTCACCGAAAGCAGGTTCCAGTGTTCTAGGATGAGTATGTTAGGGCTGTGAAAAATGGCTGTTTCATTTTGGTTTCAGATTCTGCCATTCTGGAGGACAGCGATTCATTTCAGTGTTTTGGATCACTGTTCCATTTTGATTCAGCCAAATCTGTTTCTGAGTTTCGACGCTGTTTTGGCGCTGATTCAGAAATTCAGATCGGCCGGGGAGAGGCAGACACAGCTGAGTGGCTGCAGGTTCTTCCATAGCTCCTCTGGCTGTGCCTGCCTCTGCCTCAGTGGGGGAAGCCATAGCAGAAACCCCTATGGCTTCCCTGCCCAGCCCCATCTCCCGCCCAGTCCCACCCTCCTGGTACTTAAAAAAAAAAAAAAAAAAAAAAAAAGAAAAAGAAAAAAAAAAAGCCCTGCACTCATTGGCTGCAGCAGTGATGACTGGGGCCTCTGGGGGCTCATGGCAGAGTTCCCCCGTGCAGCGCTGGGCAGTGGGGATTGTCCCCCCCACTTGGCACCCACATGGCAGCTGTTGCATCGCACAGGTGCAGTGCAGCTTGGCAGGGCACTGCATACTGTCTGGGAGCTGGGGTGACTCCACATGTTAGCTAGAGCCTCACACCACTCAACCCTAGTGGCCTCAGCTCCCAGGCAGCATGCAGTACCCTGGCCAGTCATGCTGCAGCCATGCCATGGGGCAGCTGCCATGAAGGTGCTGGGCCGGGGGGGGATCCCCGCTGCCCCCCACTGTCCTGCACTGCAGGGGGGGGGGAGGTTTTGCCATGAGCTGCTAGAGGACCTGATTACCACTGCTACAGCTGGTGAGTGTGGGGCTTTTTTTTTTTTTTTTTTGAAGTGCCAGGAGGCTGGGGCCAGGCAGACGATGGGGCTGGGCAGGGCAGCCAGGGGGGGCTTTTCCGACAGCTGCCCCACCAGGGCAGAGGCAGGCACAGCTGGAGGAGCCACGGGAGAGCCTGCAGCTCCCCGGCTGTTCCTGCCTCTCCCTGGCTGATCTGAATCTCCGAATGAATGCTGAAACAGTGTTGAAACTCTGTAACAGATTCAGCTGAATTGAAATGGAACAGTGATCCAAAACACCAGAACGAATCGCTGTCCTCCAAAACAGCCAAATCCATAACTGAAACAAAACATAGCCATTTCGCACAGCTCTTCTAATCCTAGAACATTGGAACCTGCTTTCAGTGAGAAGATTGGCCAAGATGCATTCCATTATGTCAGTCACGCCTATTTAGATTGTAAGGTTTTCAGGACTCTCTCTCATTATTTATATACAAAGTGCATAGTATATTGTGGCCTGATCTCAGCTGGATCCTCTAGATACTATTGTAGCATAAATGAAAAATATTGCGTCAATGGCAGTTTCTTCACTGACTCCACCAAGTGTTATTTTGGGTCCTACATGATAATACTGATCAGAAATCCCCTTCCTTCAGGCATTCATAATTACTGGTGCTGACATGAACCATCTGCATCGTCATCATAACATAATGAATATTACTATTGAATAATTATTCAGTAACACTACAGGAAAGTCCTTTAGGGGGGAAAACGGTAAAGAGATGGTAAGTCACATTAATGCTCCTGTGCTGTTCTTTGATATTGGAAAGCTAACTTATGTCAAAGCTGCAAGTTAGTGTGGGAGGAAGCCAAGTCAGCAGAAAAGTTTCTAGAAGAATTTATAATCACTGTACACAGACTGTCTTGCAATTGGCTGCAAATCGTTATCTCAGTTTTGGTGCTAAGCTTACAAGCCTGTGAAGTCTATGTAAATAAAACCAGAAATCACATTCTATAAATGCACACATAACCCCTGAGGGAAATGTAAATCAGTGGGGGAGAGGGTGGAACAATTTGAATACTGTGAGTATGTGTGGGAAGGGTAGGAGTGGCTGGGGACTAAATTAAAATGCGGCACAAGAAAATAATATAAAAATGAAATATAAGAATTGCACACTGAAAAAGTTTATGAATGTAGTCAAAAGTTTCTCGGAAGTGTAGCAAGGGTTTAATATCGGTCTCGAGGGCCAAGCAAATAGTAGAGGGAGCTATACAAAAACTGGTCCATATAAAAAGACTGTATTTTCTAAATGCATGCTAACCTCATATTTGAAACTGCAATATTTCAAGCCCTGAGTCACTCAAATCTCATTGCCTAAAGCATCATAATCTGTGGATCAGTGATTCCCAATTGGTGTGCTACAGCACCCTGGGGTGCCTTGAGATCCCTTTAAGGGTGCCATAGAATGCTGGCCTTCGAGAAGCAGCATACGGCAGAGGCAGTGAGGAAGTGTGTGGCCAGAAAAGCGAGGACCTCTCATGTCCAGTCTTTGTTGCTCTCCTGCTCCTGCTGCAGCAGGTTGTTCAGGGCAAAGATCGGGCTTGTAAGTCACCTACATACCCACGCAACCTAGCCTCCACCCCCCTCCTCTCTCTTTCCCCTATCTTCTTTCTCCTTTTCCCTCTCTTTCTCCCTTTCTCTTTTCTCCCTCTCTTTTTGTTTCCAACTTCCTTTCTCTCCCCTTCCCCCCACCCCGCTGGATGTGGTCATCTTCACTTGCAAAGGCTGAACAACACAACACATAGCATGCTGTGCAGTATTACCATTTTTTCTTGAATCTAAGATGATCTTGGATTTGAGACAATCCCCCAATAATTAGATTCTATATAAGAAAAATCTATAAATTTGTTATAATTTTTCTGGTATAGAATCTAATGATTGTAGGGTTGTTTTGAATTTGTCCCCCTCCCCACTGCTACAATAGGGAAAGCACTAACTAGTGGGGCCAGGAAACCCCCTTGCCTTCTGCCTCCCCCCTACTTCTTGTCTCTACAGCTTTCCTACCCCCTGCCACCTGAAGTCCCTGCCCCTGACTCTAGCCTCTACCTCTATTCCCCTCAATCTCTGCCTCTTCCCCACAACTCCAGAGCCTTTGCCTTTTCCCCCCTATCCCCAGTTTCTCCCTCTTCTCACTCCCCTCATTCCACAAGGTTTCTGCATCTCTCTCTCTCCCTCCACTGCCACTTACTCCCATCTAACAGTAAGTGGAAGCATGGAGGGAGAGTAAGTGGAAGCGTGTTCCAGAGCACAGCACGTGGAAGCGTGGCCCTTGCCAGGCCATGCAGCAGTAGTGGTGCTGCTGATTAACTAGACTTGGGTGGACTGTCCATGTGCCCTTTGCCCAGGAAGGACTCCAGCCCAAGCTGGAACCAAGCTGTGCCTGACAGTAAGGGGAGTAAAGTGGAGGTAGGTGGCTGCTGTGGGTCTGACTAGCCCCAACTTGGGCTCAGGGCCAGAATCATAGCTACAGCAACTGCCTGCCCCTTCCCTTGCAGCTTTGTATGCAAATCTAAGATGAGATTCCCCCCCATCCATGCTAAATGGGGAAAAAAAAACCTTGTCTTAGATTTGAGTAAATACAGTATCACAGTTAAACTCAGAGATTTTAACTAGGAATCCATAATGTCTCATTAATTATATTGAGAGACAAAAACAAGTTTTACAAACTCCTGACCAAAGACCTCACAGAATCATGCTATAGCAAACTGTGGATGCTCTTAAAGATGCTATCTGCAGAAACACAGGAGAGGTAGATGCTTCCATGTCCTGGGAACGCAAGCCAGGCACTTTACTTATTGCCAATTGTCACGGCGGGGTCCTTTAGGAGGGCCATGATCTCCTCGAGGTCCCTCGCTCCGTGTCAAGGCCAGCCCAAGGCACCCTCTTATTCTCTCCCACCACGTCTTTGATGTTATATATATATGTTGGGAGGCTGCCTATGACTCCCTGGGCACGGCTACTCGGGACCTCTGTCCCCGTGTGTTCCTGGACCCCCTGGGGTCTCCCGATATGGTGGGTGTTCCCCAGACACCCTAGCCTTATGGGCTATGTGTGGCTCCTACCACCCCTAATACCACACCCCAAGCCTCACAGATGTAATAAACGTTGGTGTGTCTGCACGCCTGCTTCCCGGGCCCTTCTTCTATAATCTAGCCCACTCTTGGGCCTTCTCTACGATAGGCTAGTCCCCTCTGGGACGTCCTCTTGATCCACCGGTCTTTTAGGCCCACCGCACCACTACCCTCTCTGGTACGGGCTCACCGCGCTACTATCCCCTTTTGCCGGGGACAACCGCAGCACCTTGCCCTTCCCCTGGGGCACTGTGCTGCCAACCCCTTTGGTTTGGGTCCACTGCAGCACCCTGCCCCTGTCCTGGGTTTTTCTGCAGTGCTAGCCTTCACCCGGGTCTACTGCGCCCGTCCTGGGCTTCTCTGTAATCACCCCTCTCGGGCTTCTCAGTAATCACCCCTCCTTGGGGCTGGGGTCTATGCACCCTGCAAGTGACGCCCTTACTGGCGTCTGCTGCGCCCGTCCTGGGCTTCCTAATATGGCGCTCCCCCTCTTTAGGGCTCGCCGTGCCCACCTCAGGCTCCCTGATAAAATCACCCCTCTCTCTGGGGCTGGGGTCTACGTACCCCGCACACAACCCAGGGTCTGTATTCCCCATCCACAACCCACTGGTTGCACCCGCAACCCACTGGTTGTGCTCCTCACTGCCAGTTGCACCTGCACTGGCGCGTAAGCTGCATCTTCACTGGCGCTGTGAGGATAATGCGCCCTCTTAGCACTAGGACACCCCACACTCTCTGGGGTCCCTATGAGGATAATGCGCCCTCACTGGCGCCAGGGTCCTCACACTCCATGAGCCCCCTATGAGGCCTCTTCCAACCCCTACAGCCTCACCCAAGCCTCCAGTGTAATAACAAATTCTGAACACAAACATAAACTAGAGCCTCCTGGCCATAACTCAGCTCAAAGCCACCTGGCTATAACAACATTGCTCCATATGACAATGGTACTTGCTACTAGGCTCCTTTCTGAATCCTCACTCATGGAGCTCCTGCCTCCCTGGCTGCTGGCAGAGAACTGCCAGCCTGGCTTCAGCCCTGGGCTTTATAAGGGCCAGGCCCTGCCCCCTTCTGGCAGCTGGCTCCCCTTAGTTGCTCCGGCAACCCGCAGCTGCGCTTGTTACCCTGGCAACCCTCAGCTGAGCTCATTATGACATGCCAGGGCTCTGTCTCTCTCTCCCTGGCAGTTTCTCCTCTCTAGGAGCAGGCACTGAGGTGCCCTGTGACACCAATATTCCACAAACCTGGCAACCCAGGATGTCCCATTGTCTCTGGCATTGACTCTACCCTATTCCTATATGACACTGGAGCTGCCAGATAGCTGAAGGATAACATAGATTTCCTAAAGAAGCTAGGCACCCTGGAATCCCCAGGGATATTCCCCGCTCTGAGCTTGCACATGCACATCCTAGAAATTCCCCTGCATGTGATTTCAGAGATCATATTTCATGCTGCAGAGCAAGACACTGCCATATAGTTCCCAGCTCCATGCATGCAGACGTGTGCCTAGGCCAGGCAACTGGGGCTGTTGTCCCACTGGATTGGATCCCTGAAGCCCTGGGAGTGGCAGGACCCTGATCCTGTAGGACAATGGCCCTGGGTGGTGTCTGTACCTGCCAATCAATTGGAATTAGCTGTGTCAGGACACATTCTAGCCCTGGACAGATGTGGGGGATGGGGACAGGTGCGGGGAGGGGGAAGGGGAGGAAGAGAGAAGTCATGAAGTTGTACCCTGGCTTTGATTCCTGGTCCAACCAAAGTTTCAATCCAGTTGCCTGCAGTAGCAGCAGCATTTCTATTCAGGCAGCAGTGAGGGAGTCACTTGACTTCCTGGTTCATTATAATCTACATGCTTCCTTCTAAACAGCTCATTCCACTAACATCACTCTCTCCCTTTTAATGGTGTTGATGTTCCATTAATCAAGCTATTCCTTTTTCTGCAATTCTGGTATGAGCTACTCCCCTTAATGTAGTTCCTATATGACAGCCCAGAAGACTGTTTTTAACTCTAGATGAAAACCTTAATTTAGGTATGAAAATGTTAACTTTAGTGACTATCAATTCAGGTGTGGAAATAACTTTCAGCGAAACATTGGATGCACTGTCAAGATACTTAAGAAGGCTAGATTTTGTCTTATGAATCTGAAAGAGATGAACATTTAATTCTAATGACACAAGGATTAAAGAAGCAAACATTATTTTTTGCTTAAGTTTGTTGTGTTTTTATAAATAATGTACCCTATAGCAAATTAGTGGACATTCCAATAAAGCTATATTTGTTTTTGCTTCAATCTTAAACTGAATAATACAGCCCTAGCACATTAGGCCTTTACCACATTGAAAACCTAGTTGCTTTTTACCTGGAGAAAGATATGTTGTGTTATATGTGATAATGCAACACACTACATGCACTCCCCTTTTCAAAATTCTAGATCTCCCCATCTTCTAGCCTCCTCAATAGGTTAAATGCTCTGTTTTTTCGTCTTTGGTTTTCTAAAGTCACCTTTACTTCTCTAAGCAGTGGTCCCTCTCTCTCCCTTCTATTTTTCCCTGGTCTTTATATTTAAATTACCTTATTCCTATTTAGTACCCCTGCAAGCACATTCATAGCATCTAACAAAGTAGGTTGTAGTCTATGAAAGTTTCTACTTTTTTGAGTAAGTTAATCTATAAGGTGCCACACTGTCCTGCCTTCGTCTTGATTTATAGTATTATGGTTATTTGTGACTTTTTTCCAGTTTGTTTAAAAAATGTGTTTCCAGTTATATTTTTTTTTATGCACTTAAAAAACTAATTGATTTGTTAAAGTGGAGTTCTGCTAAATTCACAAAAGTTATAGAGGGATGCCTGAAGTCCAAAATGGTTGAGAATTAGGGTGTGCAAAGTGGGCCCAATTTGATTCAGATTTGGCCTGAATCAGGGACACTGATTCGATTTGTTGATTTGGATTACTGTCCATGATTAGATTTGGCCGAATCTGAATCTGAAAATTCAATGCTGATTCAGAAAATCAGCAATTCAGCCACAGGCACAGCTTTAAATGTTTTTTTTCTACATACCTCAAGGTACCAGACACGGCTCATGAATGCTGCGATGGTGGGGCAGATGGAGTGTGAATCTTTCCAAATCTCTCTGAATTGATTCGGAGGATTCCGATTCAATTCAGAGAGATTAAAGAGTCCTCTGATTTGATTTGGATTTGGAGATTCAGCTACTGAATAGGGCCAAATCTCCGCCGAATTGAATCAGGGACTGAAGCTTTGCATAGCCCTATTAAGAACCACTGCTTAAGACAAACAAGAAAACCAAGGTGTTTCAAGAAGTGTGTTGTCACTAATTCAGTAAGAGGCATTGAAGTCAATATAAAACCAGTTTCATAACATTAAGCTAGGGGGCCCTGTCCTTGAGGAAGTGATGTCTTCTGGATAAGTTTTAAACCAAAAAAGCTGATTAGTCACAGTTAAGATTCCAATTTAAGAAGCTGTATATTCAACTTATGTAAATTCTCATCCAGCAAATTTGGTTGCTGTTATAATTTCTTACTTCCCACACCAAAAGCTGCCATACAGTGTCAGTCTTAAATAGCTGCTGTATTTCTGTGGTAGATCAAGGATCTGTATAAATACATAGTTAGTACACTACTTGAAAAGTTTTATGGAGACAAGGCACTATTATGGAGGCACATAAGAAACTCTATAGTTAATTCTGTAGCCAGAATTTCAGTTTCCAAGTCCACTCTACTTCTGATTCCAGGCAGTGATTTGTCTAAACCTGCATGAAATTAAAATAGACCAAGAGAACATTTTTTTCCTCTGAAAACTGGAAAACTAAAAGCCTACACATAATTGAAGCCTACATAATAATAAAAAGACATGTGTTAGACACTGTGGTAGTGTCTTTAACATGCTCCGGCTACCTGTTCTTCAACATAGGGAAGATGAACACGAAATTTTCCACCTGTGTACAGGTCTCTGTCCATTGGGCTGTTTCCACTGAAAGGGCATCTAAAAAGTTAATAATGAACCTTCATCATTATGGACTGGAACTCAGCCAGCGGCTTAGCAATTACAATTTTAAATGCCCAGTGATAAAAGTTTTAATTACTAAGCAATTAGCTCTCAAAGTTTCAAGTACTATGCACTTTACTGCATTATGTAACTGCCAGGGGCAAAAGATGATGCAGCTAAGTGTGTTAGGGAAAAGCCCTGAACAAGAGGTGGGGGCCTGATAGAAGGGGAGGCAGCCAGGAAGTGGGTTCAGGCTCCCAGTTTTGGTGTTCAGGCCTCACACAGACTTACTATGCTCCAAAATGGCAAGGCTACTTCCCATACAGGAGAATAGCTGGGAAGGTGTGGGGGAGGAGAGGAGCCAAAACGAGGGGCTGTCTGGACCTGGAGCAATGGTGAGGGGTTTACTGGTGAGCCAGGATTCGTATTGGACCAGCAAATGAGGTTTCATTCTATCATTTATACTCTGGTTAGAGCTAGATATTTGCGATCTGGTTGGGGAATCAAGCATAAAAACAGCCAGAGCTGGCCAGGGAGCAGGGCCAAGCATCTATAAAAGCTATTATAGTTGCTCCAGGAAAATTTTGCATGCCCAGCAACTCAAGCTTTAAACGATACTCCAGCTTTCTCGAGGCAGTGTGCAAAGACTGTCCCTCAGATTCTTAGCCACACTGTTTATCAACAATAAAAAGGGAATGCCAATGCAAAATACCAGACAAAAGAGCACGAGAAAAGTGACTGAATTTCCAGAAAGGATGGATGCGAAACTCTGAAAACTAAACAACGGGAAAAAAAGTTGACCAGGTGATAACACCCCTCTTGAATCGTCTTACTCTTCTAGTTGCCTGGTTATTCTTTCTGCTGCATTTCTCTTCTCTGTTAGTGCCCTGATAATATTCCTTATATCCTGTTTTTATCTACATATAGAGTTTTACACAGATCTTTATTATATCTGCTGCTTAGCTTAAGCTGAGTCACTTTTTTTTCCTTCAAGACTGAAGAAGAGGACTTGGTACCCAAAAGCTTGTCCATTTGCCTCCCAACCTCCCAAACATACATTTGATTCAATAAAAGATATCACCCACAAAAATCCTTGCCTTTTGCATTTTTTCCTGGACAGTTATGGCTACAACATCTCCTCATACAGCCGCACACATTTTGTTGCCATTTTATCAACCCAGTAGTTCCAAAAGTAATTTAAACCTTTTCAAAAAAATTAAAATGACCAAAAGTTTGAAATTTTATTTAGAACTGTAACATTCTGGATTTGGAGGCAAATCAGAACTTTAAGAAAACCATCGTAACATTGTTCTCTTTTCGTGGCTCATTCCCCCCCACTTGGGGTCTGGGCTCTGAAAAAATGATTTTTTTGTGGGGTCACACTCCCTGGATAGATTAATTTTAGATGCATCATAGACAAAACTGATTGCTTTCAGCAATGAGTGGATACTGACCATGGAGTATTGATGTTTTATTTTTTTTCTTAAATCAAGTGTCAGAAAATTTGTGAATGACTACATTTATGGGAGTCTTACATTCAAAGCAATATGGTATGACACTATTTTCTTATACTGCACTATGAATACCAGGCATGGACAAGATCCCACTGCATTAGAGGCTATATGAAATGAAGGTTCCTGCCTCTAACAGCCTAGTCTAGGATGTCCAAGTAATTCATTCTCTGACCCAGTATAAGACTGGTCTTTGCAATATATTTTCTAGGTTTCATCCTGGGTACTTTTCTGAGACAGCCTGTACTTTGGTTATAGTGGATATAGAAAAAGCCTTGGTTCCCTCAGTGTATGTCACTGAAATCTTTCTTTCCATTATTTATTTTTTTTCAGCTGTACTTTTCCCAACTGCTCAGCGAGCGAAGAGGTCATCATCTGACCTTACTGATCCAGTATTGCAGAACTCACTGGAAGATGTGGACTTGCTTTATGAGGTTCAGTATATAGGAACAATAGCATATCCAGTCCCATAAAAGACTGGTGTTATCATTTCCAATCCATTTTATCTTCTTCATTTTTCCATATCCCTTTGCTTTACCTCTGTTGCCAACCATGCCATCTATTACCTTTGTTATTCTGCTACTGGATACCAAAAAGAGGATGAAAGGCATGTGTACGTCTTAATGTATAAAATATACTTATCCCAAATTACAGATGCAAGAACATTCAGCAAATTAAAGCAGATCTAAGCATGTCTCAATTCAAAGAGAACTCCTGATTAAAAGCACTAAAATTATTGCTTAAGAAATTCTCACCTCACAACCCTTAGATACACCTAGTAATGGACTTGAGAATTGCATAAATGGGGATGCAGTTGGATCAACATGAAAGGCAATACCCAGAACTAATGCCCTTACATTGCAAACATCCTACTTCTACCCTCTGTCTTTTAGCCACTTGGTGCCATTTTGTTTTCTTGATTGCAGATTCACACTAAATCAATCAAGCAAAATACCCAGGATACCAAACACCAAACATTGAAATTAAAAGCAAACAGCCTGGGGCAGTATTGGGCAGTATTAATATTTCATTTCTAAAGACTGGGGTCAAGCGCTGTGTTTAGGTCACATTTGAAAATTATTATGGTATTTTTCACCTAGCGTAGATTAGAAAACGTTCTGGTAAAGTTCAGCATGACGAGAAAAGACTGAATTAGAAAAGCAAAGGTTCCATTGGACAACATTTAAGGAGCCTTGGGCAACTAGAGCAGTGACATCAGAATAACAACTTGTAAGGATGGTAGAGATGAACAGTTAATTGCAATAACAGCTCCATGTGTTTCTGCATATGTGTGCATGCATACATGCAAGCATACACCTGTGGGAGTGAAGACCATGAAACCAATAGCACGGTGTACAGCAGATGCACCCATAGGGTTAGTTGTTTCTGTGTTTAGTGAGGTGTGTAGACAGGATTGGAAAAGCAGAGTCAAATTTTTAAGTACTCGTTTTTACACAAAAGCATTCAAATACCACTGTGATGGGCATTGGGCACACAATAGGTGGATAAGAGAATTAAGGCACACTGGTGGAACTTTAAAGGCAAATGTACCCAGAGACTCTCTGCTCATCTCTGGCTTTAGCCAATGTGGTTAGTCCTTTGTCTACATGTTCTTTAAAAGACAAGAAATAAGGACATATTATGAATTTGTATTTATCCTGTACATTTTCTGTTAGAAGATAAATACCTTTCTGATTTTGTACCAGTTTCTTTTAGCTCAGCTTAAAATTGGCAAAGGTCTGAGAATCTCCATCAAAGATGAGGAGTTAGCTTCACTAAGGAAGGCTGCGGCATTTGACACTGTCTGCAATGACATTATCCCCAAGAGCCTCACAGAGATCCGCAGGCTGAGTGCCAAGCTGTCTAACTACCCGACGGTCCTCAAGAAAGAAGATTTTGAAAGGACAGTGTTGACCATGGTCTACACGGTTTATAGGGCAGCCCAATCCCGGGGGCACCAGAAGGATGCTTGGGCTGAATCTTTTGTCAGTCTCTACCAGGCCCTGAAGCATGACTTGATGTTCTCAGACAGCAAAAACCCATCATAGTGAAGAACTTTATACACCTGGAAAGCAACCAGCTCTGCTGATAAGGGACACCTAGCACGTCCACCACTGTATTCGTAAACAATTTAATAGCCTGCTTCATTAAAAATTCTTTATTCTCTAGCTCCCCCTAGTGGGATCCACTTTTAAAAATGCTAAATAAGAGAAAAAATGCCTTGTTTTCAGTCCCTGGAATCTATTATCATGCTGGCATGGAGGATAGTATGGAGTGCATATATGTTTATATATATGCACTAAACAACTGTACCTTCCCCTTATCCTTGGGATGCTGATATAATATAATATGTGCTACCTTCCTAGCTGGAAAAAAGATAGTTTAGCTGCTGTGTAATGAGATGTTGACAGACAGAGAGAAATCCTTTATACAGTAAAAAGGATTCATGACAATTGGTTTGGAGATTGTTGCATAAAAGTAATTAAAGTATTTTTGCAAATAAAACTGTCTGATTGGTTTCATAGTTGTTCTCAGCCTTTGGAATGACTTGTGTATGTACATTTGGTTGAGCTAGTTTTTATTCTGTAGAGTGTTTTCAGAAGGCAAAGTGCATTAAGCAGACCACTTGTCCCCCAGAATAAGTATTTGTGAAGGCACTCTCTCCAGAAAGTCTGCCCCTTGCCAGGCTAGAAAAGATTAATCTATGATTTGCACATGACACTAAGCCTGCCACAAAACTCTCCACGGGCACATGGATCTGTTCACATGGAATCAAATGCAGAATCAGGGATCAAATTACTTTTGCTATTACATGGTTTAGCTGGACCCTATCACTCCAAAGTTAGTAAGTGAACTAAACCTTAGGTTCAGAGCGCGTGTGAAAAGGTGAATAAAACCATATCTATAGTTGAACTTTGGTTCATCTTTGCTTATAAATTAACAGTGCGTGCGTGTGTGTGTGTGTGTGTGTGTGTGTGTGTGTGTGTGTGTGTGTGTGTGTGTGGTATATATATGTCTGAACATATGTGCAAGACAGAAAGTACAATCCAGTAAGGAAACATCTATATAATTCTATGTGATTTAGGTGATTGAGCAAAGAATCACATGGTGGATATTGAGAATGGTGAACAGAAGGCATTCATACCGACTTACTAATGAACAAAACATAATCTGAATATATTTACACAAACAATTTAATAAGCAACCGCAAATTATGAACAGATCCATTAAAATCATGACCTTTTTACAGAAAATTGAGCAAGAAAGGAAAGGTCTCTATTGGTAAGTCAATTTGCAATGAATCTGTCCTAATGACAATGTCCTAAATTTCAAAGCAGGATAAACTAATCCCATTTCTCTAGATCCCTTAGATATTTCAGTTATGCCCATTAACACAGTGTCTGCATACTACCAAATACCTGTTACCCCTTTCATATTAGCACGTTTCTTTTAATTGTCCAATATTTTCAACTTTTTAATGGAAAAGAGGCCCAAACCAACACCCCAGAGGGAGGCAGGTGTGGTTGAACTCCAGGGTCCAGATTCAGAGCCACAATAAGTTCTCTTTGCATTGTTCAGGCCCTACAAAAGGTACAGGCCCTAAAAATTCCCTAATGGTCATATTCCAAAGAGTGGGGCATTCCCCAGGCAGCACAAAACCAGCAAAGCAAGGTCCCTCACTATCATCTCTGCAACCTCCATTGGAGGTATACTGGGAACAATAGGGATAAGGAAGGTGAATGGTTAGAGTGCTGACAGTTCCCAGCTGGTTTGTGGACCCTTAGGAGAGCATTGCTAGATGGTACATCTGCTAATAGCCCTATGGTCAAACTCTTGTCAAGTTGTAATTCATTAAAAATGGAGTCTATATCAGATATCCTTAAAATGTGTCATTATCATTGTGTGTATGTGTGTGTACAAAAACAGGGGTTTGGGTAGTAGCCGTGTTGGTCTAAGGACATAGGCAGACAAGGTTCTTTGGGTGAAGTTGATATCTTTTATTAGACCAACCCAAATAACTATTCTCCAACCATTTGGGTTGGTCTAATAAAAGATATCAAATTCACCCAAGGAACCTTGTCTGCCTATGTACAAAAACAGAGTATTCATAAACAAGAACACCATCTTAGGAATCCTTTAAGGTTGGCCTTTACATACATACCTAACAGAAAGCCTCAGAACCAAAGAGATGAAAAATAAAGCCATGTAAAGGTATAGGACCTTCATCCCTGCACTTAGAAATTCATACCTTGGCACTAGCCATATATCCTAATATAATCCTAATGAACTCTGCCCCAATAAAGATGTCAACCATCCAGGACTTCTTTTGCCAAACTCTTAGCACTACAAACAGACCAACAGATTTTCTATATGTAATGCCTCTAATACACAGTTCTAGAAAGGCACACTCCCACATTACACAATATTGATGGATTATTCTGTGTAAAAATTTTCAGCAGGAGTGGGAGGTGAGAGAGAGACAAATACATCTCATGTCTTAAAAGCAAGCACAGATCATCTGTGTATATTTGTTTCTCTCATAAATACCATGCTCTGGAAATCACAGATTTGCTCCTGAGGGGTAACTGTCACTGAATGCTCACTTTGCTTTTATTCTGTGCCACTCTTCCACTCCATAGAGTGGTAGAAGCCAACCTTTTTGGTAGGTGTGCCACAAATTAACCCCTTGCCTTCCCAAAATGCTATCCCAATTCTTTTCCCCTGTCTGATCTGCTGTTCTGCTTTTTGCTTCCTGGTCCAGTGCTCCCCCCATTTGCTGCTCTGCTCTCTGCCTCCAGCCCTGTGTTCAAGGGCTGCAAGAAGCTATGGGTGTTGATTCAATTCGGAGGAGATTTGGCCCAACTTGGTGGCCGAATCTCCGAATCCTAATGGAATTGGGGGACCAATTAAAAGGTTCAAATTGATTCGAAGCTCTCCAAATCTTTGCGAAAGATTTGGAGAGCTTCGATGATTCGGACAGTCCCTGGTGGGGACAGTCCCTGGTGGGCTCCATGCTGGTAAGTAGGAGGTGGGGTAGGGGGGGCCAGAGGAGGGGGGACGGGACCATGGGGAGACCCCTGCCAGGCCCCATCTCCTGTCCCGCAACCCCCCCACCTGCTCCCCCAGCCCCCCCTATGGCTGTCCCACCCACCCTGGCTCCTGGCCCTTTAAAGAAAAGCCCCAACTCACTGTGTGCTGCTGGGCAGGGGGGCAATCCCCACTGCCCCACGATGCATGGGGGCTCTGTATGAGCCCTCTGACCCTCCACACTCCCCCAGCCCTGCCACGGGTGCCCCACCCTCTGCGGCTCCAGCCTTTTAATAAAAAAAACAGAGAAAAACCCTGGGACTCACTGGCAACTGCTGCAGCCTCAGGGATTCGGGAGGCTTGTGCAGAGCCCCCCACATGGCATGAGGCAGCAGGGAGCAGCGGGGATTGCCCCCCACTGACAGGAACAGTGAGTGTGGGGGGTTTTTGAGGGTTTTTTTTCCTTAAAGGACTGGAGCTGGGGTGGGTGGGGCAGCCATGGGGGGCTGTGGGGGCCTGGGGTTTCATGGCAGAGCCCCCCACACAGCATGGGGCAGTGGGGGGCAGCGGGGATTGCCCCTCACCCAACAGCACCTGCTGAGTGAGGTCTTTTTTGTCCCAAATGCCGGGATCTGGGACAGGCAGGGCAGGCATTGCCAGGCTGGGGGGGGGGGGGGGGGGGTGGGCCTGGCTGATTTGGAGAATCAGCAGCAGCCAAATCTCTGAATCAGATTCAGCTAAATTGATTTGGGACATGATTCGAATCACCAAATCGAATCACTGTCCCCCAAATTGGCTGAATCTGAAGCGAATACTAGCCACCTTGCACAGCCCTACTGTGTTCCCTGCCTGATCTACTTCTCTTCTTTCTGCTTGCTGCTCTACCTGCCATTGTGCCACCCATCCCCTCCTTGATCTGCCATGTAGCACACACAGAGGCTGCCTGTGTCACCTGTGGCACACATTCTGCAGGTTGGTCATTCTTGCCCTAAAGGGCTGGGCTGGGCTCAGCCCCAGCAGTTTGTTGGAAAGGACAAGCAGAGCTTCTTTAATAACCAGCAATATTATGTATTTCTATACAGTAACAGCAACCAAGGGCTGAGGCAAGAATATTTCAGTACAATTCATTGCTGTGCAAAGACTTGCTCCCTTCCCCGTCCAAGATAGTACATCAGGGTAAATTTAACAGTGAGGCTTATGAGGCCCTCAGAAAAAGTCTGTCCAAAAGACAGCTTAGTCTGTCCTAGTACAACACATGGGGTACTATACCATACAAGAAGGCTTGGAAAAACTTTAATTTCTCAATGTAAAATGTAGTTTTTTCAAGTTCTCCTTGTAACATAATAGAAATATTACTATATTCCTTGGATTCCCTAAGTTTATTTAACATAGAATCCTAAAGGAAATAAGAAAAATGCAGTGTATTTGGAATTACTTAGCTGTCTGGTGTATTTGCTAAAGGAAGTAAATCCATTAAAGACATGTAGCAACTTGTCGTTGCAATACATTTTTATTTCAGCAGCTGGTTGGCTATTTAATGATTCCCTTGGCACCTCAATATCCTCAGTCTCTTTAGCTCTGTGTAACCGTCACATCTGGTCTGAAAAATGGACTTTTATTAGGCAGGAAATTCTGACATTGAAAATTTCTTTTCAGCCTGGTTGGGAACACAAGCCAAAATGCATTACATTATTCACAGAAAGGAAATTCCAAAAAAAATCACTTTGAGGCTATGCTTAATCTCAATAAAATAAAATGCTTAATCCCAATAAAATCAAAACATGTCAGTTCAATAATATCAAACCGTGAATACGTGTAATAGTAAACATTGTAGTAGGGACTAGCCAGGTCATGCGCTTACTGGGGTGATGGCTGCCAGGATGCCCTTCAGGTCAAAGGACTCCAGGCCATCCCAACAGCAATCAGGTAGACAGTGTGCCCCACTGTGCACCTCCTCCCCAGGTGGGGTAGGCACATGGTAGATAATGTGCTCTCCATGTGCCCACCCTCCAGGCAGGGCTGAGAGCCAGAAGCTGTGCTCCACCTGGCCTCAGAGCCCAGCCAGGAATGAGAACAGGTGGCCAGCATATCCTCTGCCACCTAGGGCCCAGAGGCCACAGCTGTGGGTGATCATGAGCCTGACAAGGACTCTTAGCAACACCTGGTGGTAGCTGCAGGGCCTGTGGCAGTATGCAGGGGTCTGGGTTAGCCCAGGCCATCCTGGAATTTCCCTTGTAAGGCAGCACCATCCCAAGAGAAGGGGAGGTGCTGGTGTAGGCACTGGCCCATGCTTCTTTCCTCCACCAAAGCCAGGGACATCTTACCAGAGACCAGCTCTACCCCAGCCCCCACAGCAAGAACATGTCCACCCTGCAGATACTGGATGTCAGGTGCCTGAAAAGGCCTCACAGGGGTTCATAGTATCTGTAGCCCCAAACTACCCACAAGGTTTAGCCTGAAACAGGTCTGCCCTGTGAACTAGGCTTGCAACTGGGGTGCAAATCCCAAAAAGCCTCAACCACCTGAAGAGAAGGCAGATGCACATTGCAAGGCTGAAGTGAGGCCCATAAGCAGAGACAGACATGACTATTTACATTATATTGATTTACTAATGTCTACATGGCCCAGGAGTTGTTAGCTGTAGACCCTTCCCAGAGTCACAGAGTTTGGCCAGCTCATATCGGTCCAAGGGCACTTGGTTTTTCTTCTCCCACAGGACCTTTTCTGTCAGCATGTTAAGACAGGCACTAGGGAAGGCCAGGCACTTATCCTGATCATCAGTGGGACACCCAAGTGGAAAGGGGTTGGGTGTAGAGGAGGCAGACCCCACAGAAGGGTCCTGAACACTGAGACCTGCACCCATCTCAAAGAACCCCATACAGTCAGATACCAACTCCTGACATCTTTTACCTTAACATCAAGTCATGGCAGGAAGGAAATAGTAATAAGGGGATGAAAAACCCATTGAGACTGTGGTGCCCGGCCCCACCCCAGTGCGGCCCTTCAGCCCAGGTCCCACTATAATGTATATAAATATAATATAGAGATATTACATAATACAAGTTAATATAGAAGTTGAAACACTGCTAACTGGAAGGATAGCAGTAAAACAAAACATATTTCTTATCAAACTGAAATATTGCAATATGAACATGAAATATTTTGGCAAACAAAATGAGAAAATTGAAGTCACTGTTCAATTAAAAAGTTGCCAAACCAGTGCATTCCTGCAAACTTTCAAGTTTATTTTTTGATGAAAATTCCTGGAGCTCTTTCTCTTAATACTAGGAGTAGCCAAGTGATGGCTCACACTAGTTTTCAGGAAACTGAAATGCTTTGCCAAAAAATGATGCATGAAGTCTGTTGGACTAATATCTTCTTATTTTAGCACAATGCGTGTTGCTCTTACAGTGCTCTGTCTGGGTGAATCACAGGTATGCTCCCACTCTAGCAGAACAAAAAACATTGGGCAAATATATCTAATAGTGCAGGAATTTGGTGGGAAGAATAAATAGGGTAGAACCCCCTGCCCCACCCCTTGGGGTAATTAGCTTTTCCACAAGTAGAGGATACAGAATACACAGAGCAAATGAGAATAGGAGGAAGCAATCTTTCACTTTTTTCCAAGAGGAAGAATAGTTAAGATTCAAATATGAGTTTCCCAATTTTCTATCACTGGGAAGTGAGAAAGAGGCAAAGAGTTCAGAATGATAGAGCTGATTCTAGACAGATATCCCTGCTGTGCATAGCCTTCCTCTTCCAGGCTACTCATACACATAAATGAAGGGTGTATCTACAAGTATAATTAGCACACAGCAATAAACTCTGGCACAGTTCATGCCAGAGTCAGTTATTCGTGGTTGCAACTGAAGACTGGTGTCTTCATTTTTCTCTTCCTTATCACATGGGCTACAGCATCAAGAAGGTGAATGTTTCAAACCATCATCTGCAATCACTGTTACAGATGTTAAAGTTCCTTCTTTGCACCCAGAATGTTCCCCTTATGGCTCTGTTCTCCTCTGTCCTGAAATGTGTGTGACCATGTTCCATTTTTGATAAATGGTTGGAAAGCCTTGCTATGATAGTTGTGGTCTTTTATCTCCACTTTTCACTCCACAGTCCTATATGTCCCATGGATGAAAACAAAAGTGCAAACAAGAAGGTGGAGACTCTCACCCCATGTCTTCTGTCTTTTCAGCCTCCCAGTTCTACAGTGTGGGGACAATAGTGGGTAATAGTGACACCTAAAAAGAGTACAAGGAAGGACTTCATTTTTTCCACCATTCTTCTCAGTATCCCTCCATTGTCCCTAGCTTCCCTTCATTACCCTGGTCAGTCAGCTTGTGCGTAACCACCAAGCTATGTGATAGTGTCCTCAGTGGCCATATGCAGTTCCTGTAGTCTGCCACTGAGCTTAGTCTGCAGGTAGTTATTGACAATATGTGACATGGTGTGTGTTTTGCCATAGCTACAGTCTGGGTTGTCGTGAAGACCCCAACAGTGGAGGTTGGTTGCACACAGATCTTAGCAGCACAGATATTTCATTACCCCATCTCTGATTGTTACTACCCATCTCTGCATTCTTCAGATCTAGTTCTCTTACTTACGAGGGTCAGACATCTGTGATATAGGGCTTAAACTACAGGCACTGTATTTTCAAGCCTCCATTTGCTGACTAGTGACCATTAGGGAACCCGGAGGAATAATAAGACGTGTCTGTTATTTGGCAAGCATTTTTTGACCAGCAGGAACTCACACCACACCTTGAACCTGCAGCTCTCAGTAGAGGTGCTGTGCTGCTCTTTTACTTGGCCTGTACAGCTCAGTTTTTCTACAGGCTGCCAGCAGGCCTGACTTTGGGTAGGTTTGGTAGAGATGATGTTGGATAACTTGAGCCTGTTTTGGAACTGGGCCTTCATATGTGTGGTTTCTTACAACATGCAACACACTAGATATGGGTGCCCTGCAATCTGTGGATACACCAGACCATTGGATGAAATATGTTCCTGAAGCCTTCAGTACTGTCAGTCGATTCCACATTAATCATATCAAAATCAATGTTATCATTGCTACAGGACATTATGTTTTACCTAATCCAGCAGAAGCCTATGCTTGGGGAGTCTGAATTCCACTGCCTAACTGCTGTGAGGTATACATAGGCAAAGAGTAGAGCACATCCCTGATGAATTATTAGCCTTCCTGGAATGAAGCCATCGGGATCATGAAAGAGAAAGTATATTTTAGAGAAAAACAATGGTTGTTTATTTATCAACAGCTCCCAGGTCTTGAAATAACAACACCGAAGGCCAACTAGAAAAGGCTTTCTTTTGTGAGAGAAGGTTGTTTATTTTCTCTAACTTCCTGATTGGCTCTTAGATAAGGGGGCGGAGCTTCCACCATTTTCCATCTTTCCCATTGGTGAATTGTAGTTGGACAAAGCTTTTTAATAAGTTTTTATCTTAAGACTGAGGATAATCTTTGCAAGGACTGTTGCTCTGTGGATTCCAGGCTTAGGATATGTAGGGAAAAGGTAAACTTAAAGCAGAAAAGAGAGGATTAGAATCTTCTAGGGAAGAAAAAGGCATAGAGCACAAGGCAGAGGGCTAGAAGAGGAGGCAATCTTAAAAAAAAAAAAAAAAAAAAGCCCACCCCTGCACATTTCCTTAAGTGCTTTAAGCTGTAAATCGTTTATATTAACAATTATCCAAGCATAAAGAAATCTGAGTTGGGAGAATCAGACTGCAATATTAGCAAGCCAGGAAGAAGAGACTGTGGGTGACTATAAGGATATCAGGCTTGGTTTACTAAAACAGGACTGACATCACTGCAAACCAAATGATGGAAGGAAAAGAGACTTTAAGAAACAGGGCTGAGAAGTCAATACTGCAACTTCCCTGATTCTAAGTAAAAAGACCATTACCAACAAGACCACTATGCTCCAGCTTGCAAACCCCTGCAGATTACAGCACAATAATCATAAGGACGTACTTGTAAGCCCTACATAAACCCAAGTAAAAAAAGCAGCAAAGTTGATAGGATTTAATTTAAAAAAGATTAAAGAACAAATAAATTAACAAAGACATTGTAAGTGGGTTTTGGGGGAAAGGGCACAGTGCAGATAGAGCCCTGTTAGAAAAATTAGGGCAAAATTGAAGAAGGATCCAGTGCTGAAATAGAAGCCTCAGTGGATAAAGAAGACAAACCAAGGAAGAGTGCGCCCGGGAAGTGAAACAGTATGGCAGTCATGAAGGAGCTTCTCAGGGCCAGAAACCTGCTGTTGGTTGTCCTTATTCCACTTCTGCTGCTTCCTTTGCCACTCCTATATCCCAGCAGTGTAAGTATCTTATTGCTTTCTTATTAAGGCTTGTGTGCACTGGTGGGTTATTGTAGCGCTGTCCCAGACAGGGACCTAGATAGTAGTTGTTCTTGTAGGAAACGATACTTCTTAAAGAACTAACAATACAATTTATTTAGAAGCATTCATGATAATCTCCACAGCAACCAGGCATATTATTATGAGCAACGGACTCAGCAAAGAAGCTGAAAAAGTTACATTTTTAAAAGACTGCATTTTTAAAAGAAGTGGGGGGAAACTATAGATTCTATATGCCAGTTAAATTGGATTAACTTTAAAGAGAAATCTTTAAAAAAATTACATGAACTGTCATAAAGCTTTATGATGATCAGTCATACAGGGAGTTTGGAGACAGACTGGGTTTGTAATTTTATAGGGAAAGTGAGGTAAAGATTGAAGCTAGGATTTAGGGATTGAAAAGTATGTTCATATGGAGATTTTCCATTATATATCAGACCTGGGTCTTTCTGGTACACTGCTGTATTTCTGGAACTAGCTAATAATTAGTGGTTCAGAGAAAGGCATGGCAGCACAAAACAAAGGAAAAGGAAAGTATTGTCATTAATTCACTTAACTTCTCTTTTCCTGTGTTTGCCTATTTATGAAATGAACAATAATAATGCTTTCATCCCTTCCAGGGATGTTGAAGCATAATTTGTTACTGTTTTGAGGTATTCAAATTTCTACAGCAATGAGTTCAGGAGCGATTACTTACATATGAATATTTACTTAGGCAGGGGCACAGTGCTATACACGGGGATAAAAATACCCTCCTAAACCCTGTACATGGTCAAATCACCTCCATCCTGAAGCTGGAGCATTTTAGGCATAAATACAGATGTTATTACTAGTTATTAAATCATCCTGAACTGTTTAAAGTCTAGTCAGAGAGTTTGATGGGTTAGAAAGGCAGGATTCACAGACCTGGGATATTCCAACACTAGCAAGCCCAAAGCAGTTTTTATTGCTCTTCACTTCATAGCAAAGTAGAAGGCATGTGTTACCGTGCTTTTTCAGTGTGTGTGTGTCTCATACAGATCCCAGAAGAGAAATAGTGACTTGATCAATATGGTCAGAAAGTCTAAGCCTATGCTGATTTGTCTGTATCTCTTTCCTCAACTAGCAGTTCTCACAGATTTATTTGCCCTGCCTTCTTTCTGGAGAATTACAGTTGTGTCATTTTACAGGCATTCATCTGATAAGAGAGTTTTCACCTCTTGAACTTCAGCAGAGTAGCATCCCAATTACAGTGAACTTTCTGACCTCATGTGTTAGCTTATCAGCGTTCAGGACATACCCAGCATCCATAGGAACACTATAATCTGAGGACTCCTTGTATGCTACGTAAATTCTGTTGCACTAGAATTTATCACACATAATCAGTCCCTACTTACAAAGACCCTTGGAGCCAGGGGCTTGGGCTTTTATAAGCAAAGTCTTTAATAACAAAAGAAGTTATGGTGCAGTTATATATTTTTTAAAATAGAAGTTCAGTAGCCTTATATGCTGTTACACAGTATGGGATCCAACACACTACTGCTACGTTCTTTCTGTAGTCATTAATACCACTGCAAAGTGGCAGTAAAAGCTACCACAGGATGCATCGCACTTGCTGTTCATTGCCATGAATAAATACAAAAAGAATGAGGCAACATGGAATTGGAGTCAAAGAGCCGTAGAATGAAGCAGATGCGTCTATAATTCCATTAAAAATTTAAACCTAATCAATTAAGTTGACACAACATTATTTAGTGTGGTTTTAATGCGGCATTTATTCTGTTACACTTCACAGAGTGCAGGTCCCCCATAAAGCTTGAAGATTAAATAACTATACTATTTGTTTCATCCTGTTTCAATCATCAAGCACTTTCTTATATGTTTAATGGAGATTGAAATGAAGATCTACACTAGCCATTGAGGGATGGCTGAGACTGACCTAGGGAGTTGGGGGAGGTAGGTGTGCTGCTGCCCTGGCCACCGCTGTGCCACCAGCAGCACAGCCATTGGCACTGCCTTGTGTAGAGCAGCCACTCAGGGCAGTCAAGTGCCCAGCTATGCCTCTGAACATATGCATCTCTCTCTGTGTCCCAGGTAATGCTCTGTTGATAGCAGCAGATCTCTGAGAATGACATTTGGTAGTTAAGTGTACTGCAGAGCCACCAAAGAGAGTACATGAACACAACACTTTGTTTTTATATAGGTCCTATGTAAATACTGGTTATGTCTTCTTTTTTATATCCCGGTATGGTAACAGTAATTTCAAACATAAATCAGAGAACACTAACATTCTCTCTCCTAATTTTTGCGGATTAGTGCCATGTAAAGGTAACCCAGAGTTGGTACCTACGGGTGATTTAGCAGACCTTGGAATCCACAGTAGTGGCACTAATATTTCCTCAGTCAGAGACATTTGTAAAAGAAACAGAGAGTGCTTTTGGAATCTCACCCTCTTGTATCCCACTTCTGTAGTTACAATAGACATTGGATGGGGGGTATTTCCATCTCCTTTCCCATCTACCTCTTCCCTTTATTTAATCACAAAGTTACCTCTGATGTAAAATTGTCTTAGTACATAGAATTTCACAGCCTTCTCACACTCACTACCACATCAGTCAGAGGTGGTTCTCCCTTTCAAAGATGAGCTGGAGACGCTGGGTACCTAAAAACAGGCAGTTCAGCAGCATCAGTGGTGCAGACCAGAAGTCAAAGAACATGTTCTAAAAGGCCACCAGTGCTGTTCTTTAGTTACTATTATTCTTACTGTGTATGAGTTAAGTGTAAATAAAATAAAATAAACAGGATGACGGAAGCAGCCCAGCTATAGTAGTAAAAGAACTGAGTTTTTGTTCCTATCAGTGCCTCACTGCAAATCTTGGCAACTTGCTTAGGCCGACATTTCCAAGAGCATAAAAGAGCTTGACTACCCAACCTGAAACACCTGAGCAGGCACTGAGCACTAACCCTCAGAAACTCAGGCCTTTGAAAGCCAGCTTTAGCCAGCCACCCACAAATTCTAGCCTCCCACATTACTAGTCATATTTTAAAATCTGACCTTATTTTTCCCACTTACATAACAGGGAAGTGCCTTCCTGCCTTGCCCGTCAGCAGGCTACAATCAGTAATATTTTAAATGTTTTTTGATCCTCACATGATGAAAAGTTTAGTTGTTATCTTTATCCCAGGGCTTTGACATCGCTGCCTGCAGTATCTCTAGTGTTATGTGCCAAAACACTGGTTGGGTTAGGGTTGATAGAAGCAAACTTATTTAACCCAAACTCTCTGGTACACCTCTTCCGACTGCACTCTTCTTCCCTACTCTCCACTCCAGACTTGTTGTGGATTTAACAGTTCTCTAGAAAAAGAAGAAAGGATAAGTAAGGGAAAAGGGCTGGAAATAGTTAACATTACATAGCCAGTTCCCCACTTTGGTTCTTAGTAGCCCTGGTGACCAATAAGTAAATACATAAATACATTGAAATAGAAGGGATTAGCATAATGTCTCTTGGAAACAAGCTGGTTTAAAGTACTTCTAGAATAAATTGCCAGAATTGCTACAGAAGCTGATTAAGTTTTTAGCAGAGATTATCATAGAGCAGGTATTATGCAGCCTTTTTCTTCCCAGGCACTTACTACTGCATTTCCTACCTTTCCGGTTTTATATTATTTGTACAATGCAGATATGTGGGTGTTGAAGAAGAAAAAAGACTCAGTGCCAACAATAGCTGTCTTTTGTTAAAGATGAGACTTTTCTTCTATTCCAGGAAAATTCTGTGCTATCCTGTTTTTACTATCGTATTGTACATAATTTACCTCACAAAAAGAATGAGAGAAAGCATTATTTATGTTTTAATAATTATATTGCATATTTTTTTAAAAAGGAAAGTGGTTTGGGACCACCATGTGGTCTGATGTAAATTCATCTCCAGATTATATATATATATTTTTTTTTAAATCACTGGTTTTTCATAAGAAGATTTGTTTTTAAAAAAAAACCTTCTTGGTTATCACGTAGGACCGGTGTAAACACAATGATTTAGATTTGCAGCAAAAATTAACAAGTTTAGTATTCTAGAACTATGTTGAAGGCTGCCTGTTTCCTACACTAAATATTATTTACATCAATATAAAGCTGTTATCATCAGTACTGCACTGAACTAACAAGGGCACAAATACATGCTGCTGTGTTAATTGGTTGTTCTATGTTGAACATGTGGACAGAACCAATATTTGTTAAAGGGAGAAGGAGAAAGTTCACAGCAAGATAAAACATTTTTTCAGGTGGCAAAGAGGGAATGATAAACAATGAAAAGGAAAAATAAAGAACTCTGTAAAAATATACTTGCTGGTTCATTTAAGAATCTGGCCCCTTTTTTGTGGTCATTCTCACTTTAAATCTTCTTCCTACATATCAACTCATATCACTGTTGAGAGCATCCGAACAGCCTGGACTCTTGAAGCATGACCTACAAGAAATTTTTGCTTTTCCAAAGCCCTAATCTATATTCACTAAACTTTACAGGCCTGATTCAAAGCCTGCTGAAGTCAGTAACAATTTCTGAATTAAGGCCTATGTGAACTTTTTCACTGAGTTCAGCAGGAATGGGACAGATCTCTCCTGACTATTGACCGTAACATTTAATGTATTTGGTGATATGTTTGACTAATCATTGGGTCCTATGAAACAAACTGATTATTCTTGTGACTCTGAAGGTAAATTAATCTTGTCTCCATAGATTACAGAAAGTGGATTCATTCCTTACCCCATCCAGGCAGCAATTTTTTGTTTAATTATTAATTTTGTGTAGTTAGGAGGCAATGCACATGCTTAAACTATTTCAATTTCAAATGTAACATTTTGAAGCCAAATCAAGAAACCATTTTCATAGTAACACATAATATTACTACCAATTAATTACAGTTTTCTGAGTTTCAAAATGTATTTCCTTTTCACAAATCCAGGGCCCATAATCCATGAATAAGGGAAAAAATCCCTACGATCTCATGAACTCTAGCACAGCTTTGTCTAGACGCTTGAATTGTTTTTTTCTTGGCAGCAGTGACATTGTACCTGCGTTAAATATTTTGGTACTAGAATTTGTGAAAGGCTGCAGTATTTTTTCATTCAACCAAATTCCATATTGACTAGTGAAGCATGCACTGGAGACCTTAAGATATGGACCTATATTTATATAAAAGGGGAGTGCTCTTTTCCCTTCAAAAATACATCTGTGCAGGGTTGTTATGTATTTCTTGATGCCCCTGCATAGTTCAAGATTGCTTTTACTATTTATACCTGTAACTTGAATTGTAACAATTGCTATGACTTTCTGAAATAAGAGGTACATCAGGGTCAGTGGTAGTTAATTAGAGCTAAGTCTTCTGAGGAAACCGACATTAATTTTTAGGCAAATAGATGAAATGGCACATATTTGCCTCTGGGTTGGATCTGGTTGTAATTATTATATGCTGACTAAAGAACAGGAACAGTTGAGCATGGATTATGACTAGAGTATTGCAAGAATATACTCATAATTACTTTGACTAAAAACTGTTAATTGATTTAGATAATATTCAAAAACCCCTTATTTTCATTTGGTGAGGCCTCCCAGCAGTGGGAGTTACAAGAACATCTGCAGACAAATGAAATGTTATGAATACTTGTGTATTTGCACATGTATTCATTTTGAATGTGTTATGTGGCATCTTGAAAACTCTTTGTTGATTTGGAAGTTATACAATCAAGGAGGAGAAACAAAGAAATATGCGTTAGGTAAGAAATCACATAGCTCATAATTGGCAATTATGAGTAGTGAATGGTCAAAGCAATAATCATTGAGATTAATTTGTAAGAAATCCATGGGATGTAATACATTTATTTAAACCATATAATGAATACTTTTTAATAATAAACAATATCCAGATACCAAGATGGTATAAATTGGCATAATTCCATTAACCTTCATAAAGTTGAAAATTTACTGACAAAAAAAAATAAGCTGAGGATCTGGCTCAGAATTTGTACAAAGTTGATATGTGCTGGACAATGAACAGAAACTATAGATCTGTATAATTTTTGATAGAAGATATTCATAGAACTCTAAGTATACCTCACTGAGATTAAAGAAGTCCTGTTAAATGTCACCCAGAAGAAATAGACACCTATCTTTGTAAAATAAATCAGAAGACGTCAGTAAATTGCGGTATCCTGGAAACCATACACACGCAATATCATATCAGCTGTCTCTCCCTTTCAGGAATATATCATGTATCCAGTTTTCTCTCCCCCAGAACCTTGGACAGCAACTAGTTCTGCTAAATTAAAAGGGAGTGTCATCATTCTTCCCTTTCCCTTGGTATTTATATGCATCTCTACTATGAGTGTGAGTTTGTTGCTCATGAAGATAATAGTATTAACTACAATAAGCCATAATTCAGGTCCACAACCACTGCTTTCAGCATCTTTCCTTTGCTGAGCAGTCACTGATTTCCATATGAATTGCACAGACACACAGATAAAGAGAAAGAAAGAAACAGAAAGAGATTAGAATTGTAGATAAGCACATGAACTGATTTTAAAACCTCTCTCCCTCACACACCCACTGATGTTACCACAGTAATTTATAGGTGGAGACATCCTTAACTCTACATTTCTTGGGTGTAGTTGGTGTACTAGAGGTCATTTTTTGCTTTGATAAAATCCTAAAGGGAAGACTAACAATCAGAAACCTAGCATTGTGCATAGGAAAGAGTGAAGGGAGGTGGGAGTAGTGAAATATGGGACAGAAAGAAGAACAACATGTAATTCGTAACAAATGTTCTTAAAAATAATATAAAAAGGTGAGTGCTTGCAATACACCTTAAATTTGTTTCTTTCTTTTACAATGGATAAAATCAGTAAAATTCTATCAAATCTCATGAAAAATTAATCCTTTGGTTTGACTGTCTGCAGTTATTGGCTATATATACACCTGGGAGATATACTATGGTTACAAGACAATTATCTTGCTTATCTCTCTTCTCGACAGTACGGTCCAAATTTACGAAATGTACACAAAATTACATTTAATTAGCTGACTTTAACATATAGGAAGTTACATGCTGAATAGATTTTTACTCCATATCATAGCAATATTTGCTATGTATATCTAAGGCATATTAAGCATCACACACTTATTTGTTGAAGGTAAAGTTTATTACATTATTAATTATAATGAATAATGTAGTATAATTAAATATTAAATAGAGATCTGTAGTTCTATGCAGCTGCCAAGAGAGAAGTGAGGAAAATACAAGGAATTGCTTAAGATCACCAAAGGAAAACCTCAGCTGGGAATTGCCACACAGCCACCAATAGGTGACCTCCCCCCTCATATTTGTTGTCTTCTCATCACCATTTATCTCTGCTACAAATACTAAAATTGCTGAAGTTTATTTCTAGCCATTGATATCATTGTAAATGTATGCTATGAGTTGTCATGTTGATGGGGATCACTTGCTTTGAGTATTCAACTATTTCAAAATCCATCTTACTTTCTCTTTGCAGCATCCCTTAGCACCAGTGATCATTTACTCTAAGATACTACCCATGCTAAAGTATGACTAACAAAGCCCCCAAATGAAATGGAGTATTCTTTTATAGTATTCACTATAATATTCATTCTATATGTTTTTCTTTTTATCATGGCTGCTTTCCTAATCTTTTGTCATAGCTATAGTCCTTAGGCTTCCTATTAACATCCCAATCTCTTACAAAACATCCTCCAAACTGTAAATATCCTGCCTCCAAGATTGTAGCCTAGATATCAGTCCTATATAACTTGACCTTCGGAAAGTCCCCCTTACATGGTCCCTGTCAAGTGCACTTTTAATCTAGGCTCCTCTAGCTGGAACAACCCAATAGTTGATGCAGCAGAGCATGTTGTTGTGCTAGCTAACCCCCATAATTTCTCCCCACAGGAAGCCTCGTGTGCTTATGTGCTCATAGTGACAGCTGTGTACTGGGTCTCAGAAGCAGTACCCCTCGGCGCCGCTGCACTAGTGCCTGCTTTTCTCTATCCACTGTTTGGAGTGATGAAGTCCAGCGAGGTCAGACCAAAGCATACTTTTTATCATTTCTTCTTCCACTATGTTAACTATTTGCAACAAATAAATCTTAGCAGAGTAACAGGGCTAAGGGTTTGTGTGGGGAGCAAAAAGGCTCAGATCTCTCCTATGCAATGCTTAGGCCAATTTTCAAAACTATGGCAGGAACAGTCAGAGGAATGTCTATACTAGATCAAAGCAGTGGTCCACAGGGTCCAGTGACCTGTCACCAACAATTCCCAATAACATCTGCTTCAAAGGAATCCTGCAGTAAGCACTCCTGAGTTAGTCTTTCACTGGTTAGTTAGAGGTTGCCTTATGTCCTGAAGCATGAGGCTATGAATCCCTTCAAAAATTGATTTTAGGATTGATATTTAGTACTATGATGCTAGCTAGCCTTGCTATCCCTATAAATGTTTAATCCTTTTTATTAACCTTGGCCTCAGTAATGTCAGCAATGCATTCTACAGGCTAAATGAATGTTACAGGAAACAAAATGTTTTCTTTTGAATTTGGTGACTTTAATTTTCATTGAATGTCGTCTTGCTTTTTATATTATGAGACTGGGAGCTTTTATTCACCCCATTTACCTTCATTATAGGGTTTTTCTTTTGCTCGTGTTCTCAGCCTGAAGTCATATTCAGCTTATTAAAGCTAGAAGTGCAGACAGAAATACAGATCACAATTTACAATGATGACATTAGAAAAGTGTTGATTAATTAAGTGTAGTACAAGACCTGAATATAAACCGATAAAGTGAAATGTACAGTGTGAGAGAACAGCTCTGTAAACTGCCTCATTCATCTCACTGGAACAAGAGCCTTGCTATATAAAGTACATTTCCTTATCAACACTGTTCCATATTTCAATGACAGTTCTTTTAACACTCAGGTTTTCTTCTTGTTCCACAAAAGCAGCCTGCCTGCTTCCTATACCTCCTCAAATGGCAAAAGCCCAATTTTCCCTTTTGCAACCTTCAAACTCTTTGCTTCCCTGAAATTGTGTAAAGTAAAATAAAATAAAATGGTTCTGTATTTACAGTACAAGATTCAACACACTGAAACTATAACATGTAGGGGCAGCTGAATACAAATTATGTTTAATTTCAACGTAAGTAATGGTGGGGATACTATAAAGATTACTTTATTCATTTTCAGAAATAAATTAAAAAGTTAAAATTAAAATAACAGCATCTGATAATAATGCAGACTTCTACTCTGCTTCATGGAAGCATCATAGAAACCATGGACTCCCACTACGCAGGTTAACCCAAAGAAAACTCACAAGGTCATATGTGTATGAGTCAGAGTGTGTCTGAGTTTTGTGTGTATGTTTATAAGAACAAAAAAAAAAAATGCTTATAGGAACATTAGTATTCACTAGTTTCCCTGAAAGACTATGAAAGGGATAAAGGGGAACAATTAAATTTTTGTGCTGCTGGCTAGATGGATTCCTTTCATTCAGTTTAAGAACTTCTTTATTAAAAAAATTTGAACAGGGTACTGGGAAAATAAAGAAAGTTAATGAGTCAGAAACTAGTGGAAGAAAGCCAAAAAAGTGATATTTAAAAGTTTTGGCTAACAGTCAAAACAGCCGAGTCCTTTTTTCTCACCGTGGGGTTTTGCTAAATAAATATAAATAAATAAATAAATAAATACTTAGCGCTTAATATAGTACTATTTTTATGAGATCCTAGCAAGGGAATTAGTATTATTCTCACACTTTTATAAAGAAGGTACATAAGGTACTAAGAACAATGAAAAAAAATTCTGGCCTCACTGAAATCCTCATATTGATTTTGATGAGGCCAGGATTTCATTCTGTATTTTCCAATACAAGAGCCTATCCTTAATTCTTAGTTATGTATTGATTTTGGGCTCTGAATTCCTGGAGAATGCCAAAACTTGGAAAGAATGAAGGCTTTTTTTCACATATAATAACTGAAACATGATAGCTAATGCATTTTAAAAGTCTAGTGTAGCCAGGGAAGTTGTCACATGTGGGTGGGTCAAAGTAAAGCCCTTTCTCCTCAGTCTTTCATTTCAAACATCCTACTATAGCCGTCACCATTTTGAAAACACACCTATGCCTTACAGTGGAGGAGCCCTTTGATTTGGTTTAACAATGTGAGCTGCAGTTGCCCAGCATATCTGAAAACTAACTTCTTAATATCAATTTAGGTGCATAACTTCAGGTAGTTGAGTTTGATAATTTAGACCACAGGGACTTACCCAGAACCCATATTGAAAATCTGTGGCTGAACCCGAAACAGAGCCAGGCTTTTCATTTTTTGTGTCTTGGTTTTTTTTTTTTTCATATTATATTTTAAATGTGGAGGGGAGAAATAGATTCAGAGATTCATAGATTATAAGGGGCTGGAAGGGACCTTGCAAAATAAACAGATTCATCCCCCCCTGCACTATGCAGGAAAGACAGCTGGGGTCAGGTGACCCCAGCGAGGTGACCATCCAGCCTCCTCTTGAAGATTTCCAGGGTAGGTGATTGCACCACCTCTGGAGGGAGCTTATTCCACAGTCTGGACACTAATTGTGAAGAAGCTTTTCCTAATGTTGAGCCTGAAATGATCTTCTAGGAGTTTGTGACCATTACTCCTGGTTTTACCCAAAGGTGCCCTGGAGAACAGTTGTTCACCAAGCCCTTGATGTAGCGATAAGCTGTGACCAAGTCCGTCTCAGCCTTCCCTTTTTTAGGCTGAAGATGCTCAAGTCCCTTAGCCTTCCCTTGTATGACTTGTCTTGCAAGTCTCTGATCGTACAGGTGGCCCTTCTCTGGACTCTCTCAAGCTTTTCCACATCCTTGTTGAAGTGTGGCACCCAGAACTGGATGCAGTACTCCAGCTGCGGTCTCACCAATGTTGAGTAAAGCGGAAAAATCACTTCCTTGGTTTTGCTTGAGGTGCATTGATTGATACATGCCGGAGTATTGCTTGCCCTGCTAGCTACAGCATTGCACTGATGGCTCATGTACATACTATGGTCTATTATTAACCCTACGTCCCTTTCAGTCATGGTGCTAGTCCGTTTGGCACCATCAAGCCTGTAAGTATGTTGGGGATTGTTCATCCCCAGATGGAGCACTTTACACTTTTCAATGTTGAACTTCATCTGGTTCTGATCTGCCCAACTTGCCAGCCTGTCTAGGTCTGCTTAAATCTACAGCCTATCTTCAAGTGTAACCAGGCTCCCCCATAACTTCATATCATCTGTGAACTTGGCCAGTGAGCTTTTCATCCCACATCCAAATCAATGATAAAGATGTTGAAAAGCACTGGATCCAACACAAACCACCATGGGACACCAATGGCCACTTCTCACCAGGACAACACAGATCCGTTCAGTAGAACTCTTTGGGTTCTAATGAAGTCAATATGGCCCAATACATGAAAAGTTGGGCTCAGACTAAATTTCTGCTCTGTTCTAGACTTTCTGGGAGATGAGTAACTTAGGGTAAGATTCACAAAGGAACCTACACACATAAAATGGACACAAATTAAGCATCTCAGTCCAAGAGAGCAACCTGGGCCATCCCATTTGAGCAGCTGAGACAGGCAGGGAAATTCAATTCTGGCCAAAACTGACTGAGGTGTCTAAAATTCATCTCTAGTACATACCCAGAGGCTCCTCTCTCCTGCCTAAGGCTCTTTGGGATTCTGAAACTAAGCATCCCATATTTGAGCTACCCTAAAAACAACTGACAGCATGAGTTCAGAACTCCCACCCATTTTCCTTAAAAAGCACAGCAACAGCAGCTGCTAATGGTGCCACTGCCACACAGCACAATAGCCTAGTGATGATGATCCATCAGCCAAGATAATGAGACACTTCAGTTCAAATCCTCACACTGAGGGGATTCAAAGTCATATCTCTTATTCCTTCACCAAAGGTGTAGGGATAAGGCCAGGCTGAGGGCCCATTCCTCTTGTTAAATTTGGGCTACTATGCAAAAATGAATACAAAAGTTGTGGGACCAGACGGCACCAAGCAAGAGGGTGCTCTGTGAGCAGGGCACGCTCCTGGCTAGGAGACAGTTCTTGCTCCTGTAATTACTTACCATTTTTCAGTAGACAGTCATTATATATTAGTCATAAGCAACATTCTATGCCTCAGTTCCCCATTTGTAAAATGGGATTAATCATTCTTCCTTACCTCGTAGGGATGTACTGAGGGTAAATGCATTAGGATTTTGAGGTGTTCAAATACTTTACTTACAAGGACATAAAATGGAGGCATGGACAGCTCATTCCAAATCTGATATATTGGGCCAGATTGACTTCATAAGCTAGCACAAACCCCAGTGACCTGTACAAATGTTAATGTGGATGTTCTGTGTGTGTTTCCATGGGAATTCCTTGGAGGCAGTTTCTAAAGAAATGATTGGTAGCATCAGACAAGATATTGAAGGACACGGTGTTATGCAATACCACACTAAATTAATACCCCTAAGTTTTTCAGGATCATTTGCAACAGAAGATTAACCAAGCATTAGAGACAAGAAGAGTCTAGTAGGGAAACAGAACAGAAGTTAAACAAGGTGAATGTGTTATTCATTGTACTGGCCTACGAAATCCCCTAATAGCTTTTAGTAAAAATCATAAGCACTTACATACTACTTTTCATCTTCAAAGAGTTCTAAAATACTAATGACTTCTAACACCACTTTAGTATATGCAACCTATATATCATTTAGTCATTATTGTGTATTATTTTTAACCCTGTCTTATAGATAGAAAGGCAATGGACCAATCCTAGGTGTCCCTGAATGAACGTGCTGAGTAAAGTATCTTTTCTGGCAGAAACAAACCACCAAGCAAGACTAGTATGCCCTTGAGAATTTGGTAGTTGGATCACCTAGTCTACCTGGCAGATGATCAATCAGACTGAAGTGTTCTACTCCATGTGCTTGTTAGTGTCTGAAAATAGGTGTTAAGGGACCATGCACTGATCCGTTCAGAACTAAGATTTACTGGGCATGCCTACACATGTGCATGACTGCAGTTGTTACTACACAGTCATTTATTACTTCCTAAAGCAAGTACTAAATAACTGCGCAGTAACTGCTGGTACTGCACAGTTGCGGCACCATGCAGGCCATTTCCAACCCTGCTGTGCTGTAGCTTGTAGAGTAGTGACAGCCTCATGGTTCATGCTCACCAACACTATGTTGCTGTAGCACTGAGCTATGGTGCTGTAGGTTGTCACTACGGTGACATAGCATCTTGTGTAGACGCACCCATTGTGTATTCCTAGCACTCTATGAAACATTGTCTGCAGCTGGCCTCTGCAAAGACCACAACTCAGATATTACAGCTATGCACCCAACACCTTTCCTGGTATGACACAGGACACAGCTTGTCTAAGAGAACTGAGTTCATGTCACAGCAAGGGTTTCAATTTTACTACATAAGCCTTGATAATGATGACTGCACCTTCCCAGCATGCTTTCTGTGAGTAACTGTCACTCCGAGTTCACTTCTCTCTCACTTGCCTTCCTACAGGTAGCTGCAGAATATTTCAAGAACACAACTTTGCTCCTCCTGGGAGTGATTTGTGTGGCAGCTTCTGTAGAAAAGTGGAATCTACACAAGCGGATTGCCCTGCGCATGGTCATGATGGCTGGAGCAAAGCCAGGCATGTGAGTGAATCCTCTGCTTTTGACTGTTGACAGACTCACAGGTCAAGAGCAAATCATAAGTCAGTTTATCCATGTAAGCTTGTTCAAAAGCAAATTATGATATTACCCACAGTGTGTCTTCTCTTCCAACTGAGTACCCTAATTCAAGCCTTGAGAATCTTTTGTTGGGTTGCAAGACTAGGAGTTTTTCCATCCTGTTTCTATCTCTTCTGTCTTTTTCTTTGTTTCTTTACCTTCTAATATCTGTTTGTTCCACCCTAATGTGAAAAGCTGTAAAAGTGCACCCCCAGACAGCTTTTCCCGTCTGTGTTTTAGGTTACTACTTTGCTTTATGTGCTGCACCACCATCTTATCCATGTGGCTTTCCAATACATCTACCACAGCCATGGTGATGCCAATTGTAGAGGCAGTGCTACAAGAGCTGGTGAATGCTGAGGAGGAGTGTGAGGTCATCAGCACTTCAGGCAACACCATTTCTGAAGAGAAGGAGCCAAACGGTATATGAAGATAACAGTAATTCTCCTCTTTTTAAATGAGGCAGATCCATGGCTGATATAAATTGGTATAGTGCCATACACAGTTTTAGCTATCTGTTTTATATCAGCTGAGTATCTGGTTCATGCTTTTTATTTTCATTTATTTTATACAGCAACATTTATTTGACAGCTTCAGGGATAAGTGACTGGATAAATAGGGTCAGGAGGTTTAAGCTGAAGGGAAGATAGTTATGAGCTAAGGAAAAATTGGTGTTTGAGTAACAGGTATTCAGAGATCTTATAGTCTGTATGTGGTCAATAAGAGGGAGTATGAAATAAAGGATGAGAAAGCATTGGGAAGTCTCTTAAAAGAAAAAGAAAGGAAAAAAGAGATATTATGCCTCCTTTTGGAGCATACTGAATGTTATCTTCAACTCATATTGGGATATGAACTTACCCCAGGGTCTAGAAGCCAGGCCAAGGTCTTTTGTCATATTTCCCTGGATACTTCCTGTTAAGGATGAGTGCCACTTTGAACTTAAAGCAAGAAGTCAACCTCCTCTGCATGTGTGAAAAAATAGCCTTCACAAATGTACAGCACCAACTTTTTGAGTAAAGAATGATTTTTCTCGTTATTAAGATCTTTGTGGAAATTGGATACTTAATTTATTAAAGGTCTCACTTTTAATTCACTATGGTTAGGAACAGACATTGCATTTATTCCAGAACAGAAATGTCCCAGTGTTGGTGTGTAGATACATCACCTTTCCAATCAGGGTTTAGTGAGCAGCTGAATGCACTGCTCCTTTTCTGCCTTTGATTCAATGATGCAATCCCAGGACAACCACTGAGATACACTTTTCAATATCCCAGAACAAACTGTTAGCACTTCTTATCCCATGAACTTTGGTTCTGGGACAACAGACATGGACATCTGAAATGACTGCACTTTGTCCCAGGAAAAAATGGTTTCTTCTGGGACAAATGTGACTTCTGTTTATTGCCTATAATTTCTAAACCAATTAAGATATTTATTTGTAAATACTCAGAAGAATAACTCTGTTCTCAAAGAGTAACTCCTGTAACTTTAGGGAAAATGCATTGTGTAAAGGACAAAGAAGCTAAATGCTTGGTTTTGGTGCAAAGCTTAACAATGGAGCCCACTATCTCTGTCACTACAACCAAATGGGGTTGCAACATCAGCAGATGGGGTGGCAATAAACATGCCCCCTTAGATTTCTGCACCCACAGCAGGGTGTAGGGCTGCAGCTGGGTCAGACCAGCCCCAGGCAGCAGCCACCTTAGTGACCTATTTGGTGGGAATCATTGTGGGAGGAAGTGCTGCACCACCATGGCCACCAAGGTGAGGCATGGCAGCAGCAGCAGTGTGCAATTGTGACCATGCTGCTGCTGGGTGAGCTGTGGCAGCACAGTGTCCCTCCTTCTCATGCCGGATCCTGCCCACTGGGCTGTGGAGCCCCCGGGTGGAAGGCAGCAGGATGGGGAGCCCCAAGCTTGCAGCAGGCAGCCTGCATCCTTCCCCCCATCATGGGCTCCACTCCAGCAGCGTTTTTCACAGGGGAGGGGACGGGGTGGCGGGGAGGAAGCCAGGCTCTGCATTCTGTTCCAGCTGCAGCAGCTGCCACCTCCCATGGGTGGCAGCTGTGGCTTGGGTGCTGCTGGGGGAGAGTGGGGCAGGAGGCTGTGGACCCTGACCCCGGGGGGCTGTGGGTGGGGAGTGAGGGGCACCCAGGGTTGTGGGGGACTGTGAGTTAGGAATGCAAGGCCATGCTGAGAAAATGGGGTCATGCTGAGGAAATGGGGTCAGAATTGGGGTCAAGCTGAAGAAAAGTTTGGGAAGCAGTGCTCTACAATATATTTCTTAAAATGCTTTTGGACAATGTGCATCAGAGGGAAATAGCTTATCTTCTGATATCTGGGAGTTCTTCTTTATAGGAGATGAGGGGCACAGGGGTTTCAGTCACTACCCAACAGGGTTAAGGTTGTTTGGGTGTCTGAACTGTGTGCCTTCCAATTGTTACATGGTTGTATTTCCATTAATTTATTCCTGACTGAATTTCCTGGTTTGTAATATCTGATTCTGGAATATTTGGCAAAATGCTTCACAATTTTGCTTAAGGCAGCCTTTTTTGTTCAGGAATTAATAAAGGAAAGTCCTCATTCATCATCAAAATGCTTCCAGTACACCTATGCACAGCCCAGAGGAATGCACATATGCAAAGCCCAGAGGCAGGGAAGCAAAAGTGTAGGTAGGCTGCTCAGGGACCAAAACAACCCCTGCATCATATTGCAGAAGCTCATCTAAGTTTTAGCAGTGCTTCCCCAGCAGCTTATAAGCAGCTCCTTGACCTGTATTGAGAGTTCTGGTAGTTTGCCCCCATCATAGCCCTTTATGCTAAAGTTTGGGATAGGGCATCTGCAAGACAACTGATGGCTGTCCTGTTCAGTGTCTGTGCCAAGGGATTTCTCCAGCAGTTAGCTAAGGAGCTTTATGCTGCATGCATCTTTTTAGAGTTGGCTTGGGAGGGAAAATCCCTCCTTTTGTTTAAATTTGAAGAGCTCCCAGATGAGTACTAACCAGATCCAACTTAACTTAGATTCTGATACCTAAGCCTGATGCTGTTAAGGCTTCAATGCCACCAGGTGAATTAGTCTGTAATGATCAGCAGATGAATCAGATCACTGAGCATTGGGAACTGTTCACTGAAGGTTGTCTCTGCTTTCTTTTTACCATAGTTTCTCCACATTCATGGTCACAGCTCTGGACTAAGACTTTTGGGCTCTTCATCTCCTTCTCTCTCTTTTGTTATTGCAGGTCTCAGCGAAAATCACGGTCAAACTTCACTGGAGCTCATTTTCATCAATGAGGAGTAAGAATGAATCCTGTTCATCACGACTGGAGATTTGAACCCTACACAGGTTGCAATGAGATGAACACAGGAATGGAGCCAGGAAGGGCAAATAGAAGCTTATATATGGACATTTTAAAAGAGTTTGAGGGGACAATTATTTAAAAAGTTGGGTTAATAGAATGGTTTTCTTTATTTAACACCATAGCTATGTTGAAGGGGAAGTTAAGTTTATCTCAGGGTATAAATTCTTTAGCAGTTTTGTTTGTGAATCCATCATGAAGAGATGTGAACAGATTCAATCTTTTGTTCCACTATAGGTACAGGTGATGAAGGGGTTTTAAAAACTGCATGAAGTGTTTGGAGGGAGTGGGTGGAAGGGTAAAGGGGCCTCAGGTTTTGTTGTGATAGGATTCAGAATAGAATGGCGGATGATAAGAAATGCTTAAGCTGTCAAGTGCTTGATCTTTAAATAAAGGTCATTGAAAGATGAGGAAAGGAAATGGAGAAAAAAATATAACCTTAAGTGAAAAGGTTGAAATTTGCAAATTTCTAAACAAACTCTTCACTTGGCTAAAAGCAGGAAGAACCTTTCCTGTAATTTTTTCCTCATCTATTTTTCACATCTTAAAAATGAGACAATGTTTGAAAAAGTTCCACCAGCTCTGCCTGCATGTTCTCAGTCAGTACATAGAATGTGGCACAAAGCTAAGATGTGGGATAAAGTGCTAAATATCATCTGTCATGTTGAAAGATAGTAAGTCTCAATACAATATACCTTTGCTTAAAAGTATAAGTAATAGTATAAGTTTTATACTTACTATTGCTTAAAAGTAATGCTAATCATACCAGTAATGCTCTCAGCTACACACTCATCTCTTAAACGTATCCTAATACTAGACTGGTGCATATTGAAAGCTATGCATCAGCATTTTCATTAGCATGGAACTGAATTCCCCTGTACTCTGTCCTGTTTATTACTTCCCACTTTTTTCCCCCATTTATCTGTGCTGTACAGATTAAGCTCTAAGATGATGGTTTCTCACTTATACTCCTTTTCTGCCCTCTTGAAAATTATATATTTGGATCTTTCATAATAAAAGTCCTCACTACAAAAGTCGGGGGGGGGGGGGCGGCGAGCGGGAGAGGGACTTGAAATATGGAGGAAAGGTAAAACTGAAATAAAATCTTATTCCATTGTTCCATTGAAACTTTAGTTCAGTTCAGTGGTAGAAGTGACCTAAGAGTCTAAGTCCCTGGAACAAAAATCACAGTTATTCCATGGGCCACAATAGAACAGGTTATTAGATTTCTAATAAGGTTGAATAATAATAATAATAATAATAATATTAAAGTCTTGGAAGTAAACACTAGAAGTATTCCACCAGTGGAGGAACCCTACCAACACAATACAAGAGACAGATTCTTGATGTGAAGTGACTTTTTCAGGTATCTACATGAGTTGTATTCTAAGATGAACAAAATGAGAATTCTTCTCAACTGCAGCAGACTCTAGTGCTCCATAACCTACCCTTGGCATATGCCTTTTTTGATAGTAGGGGAATAAACCTTTTAAAAATATTTTCCTTTCTTTGTTTTTAGTGCTACGACCACAGACTTCAGCTCCCTGATGCATACCAAGGTATTGTCATAGGTAGTACCTTTGCCTCCTGACCAAGAGACTCCTAGCAAGTTTTAAATGTGACTCTTGGTTGTTCAAAATTTGGTAACCCCTGAAGTAACACAAGTACAATGAATTAAAGAACTCTACTTGCTGAATGCTCTACACCTTATAAAAACAAAGGTCAAGTGTTTCTTGCAAGGTTTTGGTTGGATTCTCCTACCACAGAGCTGCCAAGATTATAGGGAGAGATGAGATACCCTGGCCATGATTTAATCTTTAAGGATTTTGTTAAAGAAAAGATTTATTTTTATTTAATCTGCTGAATTACAGAACAAGGGCTTCCATAAGAACTGTTGTGGTTTTACTGGAAACCCTCAAAGAACCTGTAAATTTACTTCTGAGGGCCTTCTGGGATTATGTAAAGAGAACATCTTCTAACCAAAAGGCCTCTCCTCTCCCATAGAATATGAATGGTGTACACATGATAGCCAACCCAATTGGAACTGCGAATTCCAAAACCAATGGGCAGCATTTACCTCAGGTAAGAGGTGCTAATCTTTTGGGGGAGGCAAACACAGTCCATTCACAGCAAGTTCATATACAGTCCCTATAAGCAAATTGCCATGGAAGTTTTGCTCCTCTTGTCTTGGAGCTTTTGATAGTCAGGCCTATGCTTGTTCTCAAGATGATTTTTACTTCTAGTTGCCTCTTTCACAGACCTGTTATACCCTTTGGATTTTTTTTGGTGTGTCCTCCAGAAGAAGAAATGAGTCCCCGTCAGAGTGCTAGATACCTGGAGTAATACAATAGCATTTTTGGAAATCTGGGTATAAAAGTGATGCATAAATCCAAACATTTGGTTTACTAGTCTATAATCTCTACTGATTATCTGTTTATGTTATTAAATCACCATATCAGTGCAGGCCAAATAACAGTCCCTCAGTGGTCATTTTGTAAACACTGAAGGTATTACAGATTTGACCTAATACAGGTTTGGACTAGGGTTTCCATGAGAACAAGAAGCTCAGAACAGCACCAGAGTTATGTAAAAAAAATAAACCCACTACAAAGCAACAGAACTGTACATGCTGTACCAAATGAATTCAGAACCCCTGCTGTCTTTTTCCTGACCCTGATCTCTTCTTTCTGTTACTTCCAGGGTTGCAAACACAAGATATTTTTTAAATATCTTTTTACTGCAATTTTTTTACTGACAGAGAAACTTTTTTACTGGCATGTATTTTACTGTCAGTAAAAAAAAAGTCTTGTGTTGGTAGCCCTGTGTGACTATTGTAGTGGTTTTATATCCTGCTGTCCCCACCACAGGAGTCCCCCGCTCACCACATACCCTGACATGCCCCACTGCACCCTGTACCATGCTGTCTCCCACATCCCACTCCCCAGCCTTACCAATGCCTCACTCTCCCTGTCCCAGAGTGGTCCTCCACCCACTGGCTCTTCCCCTCCCAACTGGTAGCTTTGTCCCAGCTGCATCACCCCACTCCTTGTACCTTCAAGGAAGCAGATGTTAGAGACAGGGAACAGCCAAAGGGACCCAGTGGCAGCACATGGCTATGGAAGGGTCTAACAGGCTCTAGTGAGCCACAGCCCCCTGACAAGAGTCCTGTGCAGGGTTTTGCACTCCTGTCTTTGAATGCTGCTTGTAGATTTTTCCTGCAGTGGAGCTTAAAGCTCCAGTGGCTTCATGTTTTTATGGAAGGAAAAATGTTTTTACAGATTTTTACAGATAGGAATTTTTAGGCTATTTTTATGAAGTGTTTGTACATTTCCAGGCAGTTGGCAACTCTGCTCACTTCCCTTAAATTCCATGGACTGTCTACTGACAGCCACCACTATGGAACGCTCTTTGCATCCTTCTACCACCTGCAGTTGCCTACCCATCTTCTCTGGGACACATCTTATGTATGCAGTGTCACACCTAATTTCCCTTGCAGTTTACCCAAGCTACTTTCATGAACCAAAGTGAGGGTGAAAGGTCTGCCAAACATTGCCTGCTTCCTTCTCATGTGCCTTAAAGTTTACTGATTCCAAAAACTAAAATAGAAAAATCCACTCGTCTCAGCTCAGAGTTGGTTGGTATTCAGCTGAAAGTCCATGTAGCAGTGGAGCAGGGCCAGATGCTGATCAAAAATCTGATTACTGCTGTCCCTGCATTTTAGTCCCAGGCCAAGCATTTTTGGGTCATTGGACAGGTTTTCAGTTCTGATTCCAGTTAATTCTCATAAAGAATAAGCTACCTACAACCAGATTGTTTCTTTGTTTCTAGACATTTTCACAATCAGAGTTTCCATGTGGCCTATGCCAAGCTGCAGATATTGTTTAAAACTTTCCCTAGTGTGTATTTCTTTTTACAGACTCAGATACTTGTTCTGCCTCCGAACTCCAGAGACCTGGATTTGAGTACCAAATACCGATACCAATCTAGACATGATCATATGGTCTGTAAGTGCCTCTCACTGAGCATCTCATACGCTGCAACCATTGGGGGACTGACCACCATTATAGGCACATCCACTAGCCTCATATTCTTAGAGCACTTTAACAGGTAAGTGACATCACGCAGCTCCTGGCAGTCATGTTAGAGACTGGTGCTGGGATAATTACCGTCATGGTGATGGTCTTACTATAAGAGTTACTGTCTTATGGAAATAAGAACATATTCAAGAAGATATATTTAGAGATAATTTTGCTTCTGCTTACTTTCTATATACTTTCTTTCCTACTTCTTTATTGCTAAGTGTATATGATTAGAAAGAGGATCATTAGTTCATAGATTCATAGATTCATAGATGCTAGGGTCAGAAGGGACCTCAATAGATCTTCGAGTCTGACCCCCTGCATAGGCAGGAAAGAGTGCTGGGTTCAGATGACCCCAGCTAGATGCTTATCTAACCTCCTCTTGAAGACCCCCAAGGTAGGGGAGAGCACCACCTCCCTTGGGAGCCCATTCCAGACTTTGGCCACTCTAACTGTGAAGAAGTTCTTCCTAATGTCTAGTCTAAATCTGCTCTCTGCTAGCTTGTGGCCATTATTTCTTGTAACCCCCAGGGGCGCCTTGGTGAGTAAAGCCTCACCAATTCCCTTCTGTGCCCCTGTGATGAACTTATAGGCAGCCACAAGGTCACCTCTCACCTTTCTCTTGCGGAGGCTGAAGAGGTCCAGATGCCCCAGTCTCTCCTCATGGGGCTTGGCCTGCAAGCCCTTAACCATATGAGTGGCCCTTCTCTGGACCCTCTCCAGGTTATCCACATCCCTCTTGAAGTGTGGCACCCAAAACTGCATGCAGCATTCCAACTGTGGTCTGACCAGCACCCGATAGAGGGGAAGTATTACCTCCTTGGATCTGTTTGTCATGCATCTGCTGATGCACGATAAAGTGCCATTAGCTTTTCTGATGACTTCATCACACTGCTGACTCATGTTCATCTTGGAGTCCACTAGGACTCCGAGATCCCTTTCCGCTTCCGTTCCACCAAGCAGGTCATATTTGTTACATGCCCATCTGTTCCTGGTATTTATTCCCCATGTAAAGTAATAATCCTCAGCATGTGGCATCATTATGATTGCAGGAGCTAATTATGATATCATAGACAGATAATTATGGTAACAGCAGAGGCAGACAAAATCAGGCAAAATAAAAAGAATCTGATTATGTGGAATTATATTTAAAAAATAAAATGAAAAATAAATTGAACTTCATGAGAAAGAAACAGAATTTTTTCCAACCTTTTCCTAGTGGTCTTCAGGGGCCAGATTTGCAAGAGATCAGCCTCCAGAAACAGCCTGATTTCAAATTATATCAGTTCCCAGTGTACTGGCACTTAAATTGGAACTGACTTCATTGAATGTATGGTGTTTACACATGTGTTTACACGACATTACACCTCCTCTCAACCAAACCAAGCACATCTACAGATTTTTTTTTGTCAGCTTCTTTTTAATAGAAAGAATGCAGTGCTTCTTGGGGACTGGTAATTTAAGAAAATGTCACACGTTTCCCAGAAAGCTAGTTCTGATGGTGAGCTTTTATGAAGAAGTTTAGGTTTTGGAATTCTCTGCAGAAATTGCTTTAGTGTGTCTTGCTATGACACTTCCATTATTTTTAGCTTATTTTAAAGTGCAGCCTAAACTGTATGAATTATTATATACTGTGTGATCCAGTATAATCAGAGATCCTGAGTAAAATCCCTCTTAGCCCTAGTTAAGTTGAAGAAAGTTTAGCTGACAAATTCAGCACAATCAGAATTTTGGATCTTCTGCTTGCCTTAAATTTTCTGTTCTTCTGCTACCATTTTTTTTTTAAATTATGTACTGTATTGAAGCACACCAGGAATAACTAGATGGAAAACTATGCAAAAGAACTAGTATTTTAGTACATGGAACAAAGGAATATATGATGCAGGCAGATTTCTGCAGAGACATCACATTGTATGGATTTGGGAGGTTTTTGACTAAGGCAATCATAGATCATTATTATCCTCTTTGACAACCAATCTTCAACAAAAAGAAAATCTTATTTTCACAGAAAAATGAAATCAGTCCATATGGTGTTACATACACATTTTATTTGACCAAATTAATCCCTGCTATACTAGCAATACCAGTAAGTACTCTAAACATTTTCTAAGATATTCTGATGACCAGGACATGTGATATTCCGAGAAAAGGATGGACATGATTAACTTGGCATTTATTTGACTGTGGTTTTGCTATGCATGTGTAATACAGCTATCATGCTGATCCAAATTTTATATTATGACACATGATCATTTAGTTGTGTATAGATATAAATTATGGGAGCCTGTCCATCCATCCCTCTTGTCTTTTTAATTACTTACAAAGCTTTCTCCTTCCCAGCCATTATCCAAATGCTGAAGTGGTGAATTTTGGAACCTGGTTTTTGTTCAGCTTTCCCATCTCGCTCATAATGTTGGTTCTGACTTGGTTTTGGATGCACTGGCTGTTCCTGGGTTGCAAGTGAGTGCAAAGTGCTAATGAATGATGCATGGGACTGTAACAATATGGAGTGCTTCAGCTTCTTAGGAACTAGCATCTTAGGTTCACAAAGGTGCTTTCAATCACAGAGGACAAATCCCAACTTACATATTTCTTTTCCTTGCCAAGGAAGTGCTGCTCAGTGCTTGAGGGAAGTCTCCTTTCCTAACAGCATTGGATGTGTAGCCATGGACTTTATTGCTGCTTGAGTCAAGTGGCTGCTTGAGTCCAGACACCCAGGCAAGTTAATCTGAATGTAAAGTGGTTTAGTTAGTGGGCATTAAACCCCTGGGTAAATACTCCTACTCAGAATTAAAATGGCCTTAATAAGATTTAGCTAGCTTTGAAAAATAAACTGGATTGACATTGTTAATGTATTCTATATGACAGTGAATGAGATGAAAATTACTTCTGTTGCCATTGACCTTGACTCAATTTGAAGAGGCAATTTAAAGGTGAATAACTGTGCCCTTTTTTCAGTCAATCCCATGACCCTTCCAGCTCCAAATTAAAAGGCAGTAATAAATTTGAAATATTTATTTAAATCCTGAGAGAAAACAAGCCCTGACATGACCCACATTTCTTTTCTTTTTCAATAAACATCATTGAAATTCCACATTGCATCCAAGAACTCACCCTGATTAATGTTGTTCTAAAGAATACCAGAGAACTGAAGCATTATTGACCTCTTGTTAAGTGTGGTTTGTTTCCAAGCCTCTTTAATCTCTGACTTCTGTTCAATGAAGTTCATTAAATAATACACGAGATTAGGAATTTGGCTACCATACTTTGCCTTCACACCTTACTTAGCAATTGGTATTGATAACATATTGACACAATGGCCTAATGCTGGAGGATAAGTTCCTGGTAATATATATGCCACACACGTTTTTTTTTTTCATAGGAAGGCTACTATTATCCTTCTGCTGCTAATGGACTGGCTAGAATAGCATCCCAGATTTTCTTTCTAGGCTAGAAATTCAAGTCCTTACAGACTGTAAAATGTAAGCTCTTCAAAGGTCAAAGCAAGAAGGGAATAGCCTATTAAGATTTTCTGTACCCAAAGCAGGAGGACAATAGATAGTGTGGCCTCTTTTGAAGAGACTAAAGGGGTTGTTAATAGAGATATGACCTTTATTCAGCTGTGCTGCACAGTGCTGCACAGAGTATGTTTAGCTCCAAATATTGGAGGGTCATATATAAAAGTATTTAGCTAACTAAATACTAGATGCTTAGTGAGATTTATAAAACCACCTATGCTCTTTGCATATCTATCTAACTCCTAGAGAAGTGAATGAGAGTTGGGCACCTAACACAAAACTTTTTACAAATTACACAATGTGCCTCTCTGCAAATTAAGGTACATAAATCCCTTTGTAAATCTGACTCTAAATTGATACAAAAAGAGAGACTTCCAGACACTGTTCAGCTGGTTATGTAGTATAGAAATGTAGCATATAACCATTGAGACAGAGGAATAGCAGGATCTTTACAAGAGGCTATTCCAGCTTTAACATATTTTCCCACTGGTACCCATTACTGCATCTCCCTTTAGAATGGTTTAGCTACAGAAGCTTCTGGATTTTTATATCACCTCCCTGTATGGTAAAGAGGTGCAGCTGAAACAGAAAATCAGAATTTTGCTCTTTGAAATACAGTCAAGTGGCACTACTAGAAGCAACACACAGAAAAGATTAAAGCAAGCTTACAAGCTTCTCCATTTGAATTAAGGATGTCCAGACTTTGTGACACCACAAAAGCAATTTGCTGTAAGCCTGTGGGCTGCACCTCATCTGCATATAAATTTTATAGGAAGTTTAAATGCATTCAGCCATAAAATGTGCTTGCACTTGTATATCCTTGATAGAAGTACAGAAATTGTTCACAGACAAAAAATAAATAAATAAAATGATCTGATCAGCTTTGTCTTTACCTTTCAGGTACAGAGAGTGGAGAAACTTTGTATTGGTTATCCTTGTTTCTAACAGTGCTAGAAATATCAGGGGGATTTGCATCAGTGACATAGCCAATAGACTGTAAAGTTATCGAAATTTCCAAGATGCTTTTACTAGATTACTTACAACAAAAGGGAGATTGCACCCTTTTGTAGATTCGTGCTGTTTTCATCAGGTCAAGTGTGCTAATCCAAAAAGGTGCATAGTTCCACTAAATGCATATATATATATATATATATATATATATATATATTGTGTGTTACGACCTGCCCTCAATGAGGTGCAAACTTGCTGTAAACTCTCCCAATCAGGTAGCTGAAGATAGCTAAAGACTGTCTGGCATAAAGAAAACCAGGATGTATCAGGGCTTCTACAGGGAGTGTGATGGGGCATGCCTGAGAAGAAAGAGAATAGCCAGAACAGTACTGCATTTCAGTAGTTTCAGTATGTTCAGCAGTTTCAGGGGCAGATCCAGGAGCGGGGGGTGCAGTTGTATGCCCCCACCCCTATTATGTTTCCTGTTTCACCTAAACTTGAAAGCCAATGGCCTGGAAGGGGCAGCAGCATTTCTATTCAGACAGCCCTGAGGAGTTGATTGATTTCATGGCTCATTTTCATCTCCCTGATCCCTGAATCTCTCTTGGCTCTACAGGTGTTAACAACCCTTTATCCTTTTAAGTGGCCTTGATGTTCCTGTAGTCAAACTATCCTTTTCTTTTCAGTTTTGCTATTTGTTGCCATTTCTGGTAATGTCTCTCTTCTGTTTCACAACCCTGCAGATTTTTTGGCTTCAGCTCAAAAACCTTATGTCAGGTGTGGTAATATTAACTCTGGTAGATAAATGACTGACAGTGAAACATTGGAGGCGTTTTCAAAATACTCAAGAAGGCTAAATTTTGTTTTATGATTCTGAATAAGAGAGATACAATTAATTAAATGATACAGGATTAATGAAACAACATCTTTTGACTATTTTGACTATTTTTTGCCTAGTTTGTTCTGTTTTTTGAAACTTAATATATAATTTAACAACTTAGTGGACATTCCTAAAGTTGTATTTGTTTTTGCTTTAATCTTAAACTGAATAATATAGTGCTAGTCCCCTACCGTATTGATAAAGCTTCTAGTTTCTCTTTAACTGGAGGAAAATGTGTATTGTTTTATATGTGATGATGTGCCATACCATCTGCACCCTGCCTTTCAAAATCCCAGATCTGCCCATGAATGGCTCCCTTTGTGGGCCATTACCAATTTGCATTAAAGTGCTTATCAGCTGGAAAGAGTTAGAACAGCCTTCAGACTGCTTCTCCCTTGGAGTGGCTCCCAGTAACCCTGGGATTAGGAGAGTGCAAAGGTGATATACAACAACCACCTCCCATTTCATTCCCAGGTCCTGCAGAAAGCAAAGCTCAGACAACTGTGAGATTTGGGTCCTCTGTATTTTCATCTTGTTGCCTGATTTGTGTACTAAATTGATTTTGTTCTGATATCTGACTCCCTTCTCTCATTTTCCTTTGCCAAATTATCCTCAGTTTTAAAGAGACTTGTTCTGTGAGCAAGAAGAAGAAGACCAAACGGGAAGAATTGTCAGAGAAAAGAATTCGAGAAGAATATGAGAAATTGGGAAACATTAGGTAAAAGGATCTCTATTCTTGAGGAATTTTCCCGTCCCTGTTGGAACAAATCACTTCTTTTGTCCTCCATGCTGCCTTTGTGTCATATGATGGATATGTTTTCTCAGTACTCCCTTCTTGATTATTCAGCTCCTTTATTTTGGAACTTATTTTTCTTTCTTTGCAAGATAGGTGTGTGGTCTCATACAAAAATGACACCCACCCAGAAACTTTAATAGAAACACCTATGAATTTTTGTTTCTTAGGGAGGGAGAAGGGAGGAGGACACTGGCTTCAAATTCAAGTTTGTTAATCTGGATTTGCCCCTCCAGTTTTGGCTCTAGGTTGAAGGCAAAACAGAAAAGAACTGCTTTCCACTTCTGCATTGGATGTGGCAGAAATCCCATATGAAGAGCTTATTTTGTAATTTCTTCACCTTTCAGCCTGGGCGTGAAGATCATCTCATGAGAGCAACTCTTCCAGAATGATTTCTGGACATTTAGCTCAAATTTCATTAGATGCCTTGCAAAGCTTTAGAACAATCAAATCTGAATCCAACCCATTGCCACAATTCAGCTGCTGAACCTAAATCTTTATTTAATTTAAATCTAATCTATTTCCCTTCAGGCCAGCTCTAGTTTGGTATTTATTTTGTGTTTAAATATGTATGCTTATTTATATGAGCATCTGTGTTATGCTTTTCGTAGGCTTTTGAACAGTGCTATAGAGGGCCAGCAACAGCACAAGAATAATGCAAGCTCTTTCCTGTCACAGTATTTCAGTTTCTGAATAATGTAAATATATAAGAAGAAAAATATTGTAGTGATTTGGCTTCATAAATATCTCCCTGAGACATTAAAATACATATAAAAATTTAAGTGCAAATGCAGATAATGAAATACTCTGCTTTTATTTTTATTTTTTTTCTGTCTTGGGCTGGTAACAGCTGGGAACCAAATGTAAAGTTCTAGTTCAGACTGATCTCATGTTTTCTACTCCTTCTGGAATTTATTGCTTTTGTGTTGGAACCAATTCCTAATTCCTCTTTAATTCCTTCCTCCCTTTGGAATTTGCTTTTGGGTTTTAGTACTGATCTCAGATTCTTTTCTTTCTTTTTTTTTCTTCCCTGTAGCTATCCTGAAATGGTGACTGGTTTTTTTTTCATTCTGATGACCTTGCTTTGGTTTACACGGGAGCCTGGTTTTGTACCAGGCTGGTCATCCTTCTTTGAGAAGTAAGTTTCTTTCTTATCAGTTCCAAAAAGATAAAGCAAGTTTTTAGAGGCTTCTAGCATGGCTATTTGATTATTTATTGACCATAGAATTTCAACAGGCCAGGCCCTTTCAACCAAGATAAATCCTAGTTTCAATCCAAATCCTAATTTGACGTTTTTCATTAATTTATCACTTTCTGTCCACACAACCAAAATTGTGTCTTGTTCTCCAGATCACAGGCTTCTGTTAGAATATATAAGCTAAATGTGTTCCAAAGGGAACAAATGGAAGGGCAAAACCCAAAATTAAAACACACACTAAAAAAAAAGTTTGTACAGGGGAGCTCCCAAGATTATGTCAGTGCTGTTGGGTTTGATTGTAGTTATCATTCATACTAAGCCTGTAAAAATGTTTTTGACTGAATTGTTTTCCAACAGAGACTGTTCATTTTGTCAAAATCAAAATGTTTTGCAGTAAAGCAGAAATGTTGGTGGCAAAATGTTGAAATGAATTGGTTTGTCTTTTTTCTTTTATTTCATTCAATTTAGGCTTTTATATGACATTAAAAGTACACTTAAGACAACACATTATCCTATATGGAATGTATATAATATTGCAACAATATCAAAACAGAATGTTTACTTGTATATATATATATGTGTGTGTATATATATATATATATATATATATATGAAAAAGAGAGAGTCATTGTATAGACACACACACACACACACATACACTATATATATATATATATGTATGTATATGTATGTATAGGCACATACATATACACATATATGGAAACAATTCGACATTTTGTTTTGATATTGTATATGAGAGAGAAAGAGTCATTATGTGGACAAACGCACACACACACACACACATGCACATGTACACATATATAAGCGTTATTGTATGGACACATGAGATGTGATTTTAAAATATTTATATATTTTAATTTCTGTTCTTCCAGTGCTTTAAGATTTCCACCTTGCTTCAAACTCAAATTCAAACTGAAAGTAAATTTCCAATAGAATTTCTGTTTTTCAGGTTCAGGACTTATTTGGGAACTTATCACAGCTCAGAGGACCTGCAGATTAAAAAAAAATATATATATATTCCTCCAGCAGCTGAGGAAGCCCAGGCCAAGATATTTTTTTTAATCTGCAGGTCCTCTGAGATGTGATAAGTTCCCAAATAAGTGTGTGTGTATATATATATATATATATATATATATATATATATATATATATTTCAGTAATCCTCCCCATTCTCCCATACATGCACAAAGATAATGTCCAGGTTTTTTTTTCCCAAAATATGTTTAGTATCTCTTAACTAACATAATTTTTTATCACTGTGGGTTCAATGGGAATACTACAAGAAGTTCTGTTTCTTAATTAGAAAGCTGTGTGGAATAGATTAGTAGATTCATAGATTTGATGAGACTATTATTAGCCATTCTGGAATAATGATTGTGTCTGGCTAGAGTACACTGGCTCAAATAAAAAGCAAACATGAGTTTGTACCCTTCATATGTAATGATACATTTTCTGAAGGACATCTACTAAGCCTTCAGCTATTCTCTACAAAGTTACTTATGCACAGGCATGCCTCCTCATTTGAAAGTGTAAGCATCTGTACTTGTGACTGAAAATATCTAACATCTTCATATGAATTTATACATACTTGTTTGCTTGCATGAGAATGTTTTTATAGACAGTGTGCAAGTTATTCAGCTGGTATGAATCTGTTAAGATGTTTTCTTTTACTAAGCATCTATGAGTTACTCTACCTGGAACCTGTGAGACAGTGGGTACATCTACATAAGACGCATTACTGTGCAGTAGTGTGGTTTTCTGCACAGTAAGCGTGTGCATCTACACATGCACAGGCTTACTACTCAGTAAAAAACGCTACTTGTGAGTAAATTTGCTACCTGCAAATGCAAGTAACAAAGTTACTGGCGAGTAGTTACTGCATGGTAACATGCGTGTAGACACCAACAAGGAAGGCAGGGCAGATGCAGGGAGCCTGAGGCCACACCAGGCCAGTATGTCCCCCTGTGCAGGCCCCAGGCCAACTGTGCCAGCCTTCCTACACCCCGGTGCCGCTGCCTGGCACTGTAGTATTGCATGCCTGCCAGGCCTGCGCTGTCCAGGCCTGCAGGGTGCTGCAGGCTCCTGCCAGGCCTGCCAGCATCTGGGCCCAGCTGCAGGTAGCTCCTAGCTACTGAGGCCAGCTCCAGCTGCTCACAGTACACCCCCAGCAGACTGCCCAGAGCCTGCAGGTGCTGTGGGGCTCGACCTCACCATGTGGCTGCCAGTTCCATGCCTCTGCACTGGATGCTGCAGGCAGCTGTCCAGGCCTGGCAGCATAGGGATAGCCACGCAGAGGCCTGGAGGCCCAGAGTGGGAGCCCAATAGCTTTGTTGCTGATGTCACACCCCACCTCCCAGGACTGCAGCTGGTCACAGGAGGAGACTGGCGACTTTGTGGGCCTGTGGGACGAGACAAAGGTGTGGCAGCAGTTCGCACAGAGTGGGCGCTCCAATGCTCATGTCTATGAGGGGCTTCCAGGCTGGATTCAGGAGTGCAGGCATGACCAGTCAGCACAGCAGTGCTGCATAAAGGTCAAGAACACGGTGGGTTTCCATTTCCGACTACACCCATCAGTCAGGGAGTTCCCTCAAGACTGTGCCCTTTATGCCGCAGCTGACAGACTTCCTTATGCCCCAGGACCCAGGCTGGAGCCATGCTGTGTACTGCAGCATAGGCAACCTGCCTGAGCCCCTACTCTGGCCTGGCACTCACCCTGACATGTTGCTGGGGAGGGCCTCTCAAGGTGCCAGCAGCACATTCTGCCGAGCTCCCTACCTGCAGCCTCTACCAGCAGCTGAGGGAGCCCAGGCCAAGCCCTGTCCCGATAGCACTGCAGCCTCAGTCCCAGCCATGAGGCAGTGCCAGCCATGACACAGCCAGCTGTCAGCAGTGCCAGCTCCTCCTGGGGTTGGGGCTTCCCAGGCACTCACACACTGTGCCCTGCTGTCCAATGAGCCCACCCAGAGCTGCAGGCCATTACCACCAGCCAGGGCCAACCAGCCCCAGCCACATGGTAAGCCCTGCACTATGGGAAGACAGGTGGTACAGGTTCATCCTTCTTTGAGAAGTTAGTTACTTTCTTATCAGTTATCAAGCCCTGCACCACACTGCACCACCAGCCCCAGCCATGTGGTAAGTCCTCCACTAGGGGGAGGCAGGAGATGTGCAAAACTTTATTGAACAGCACGTGCTCCGAGCTAGGTAGGCATGGGCTCCTCACAGCAAGGAATGCATCGATGCTGGTGATGATGTCCTTCTCAGCTGTGGGGGGAAGGGATGTGTAGCACAGCCACAGGTAACCCTCCAGGTTGCAGGAGAGGTTGCAGGGCAGCCTGGGGTTGCTCCCTGCACTGCCAAAGCTCAGGGTCCTATGCCAGATCCACCGGTGTACCCGGGGCACCATGGCAAACAGCAGTAGCAGTGCATAGTGAGTCAGGCTCCCCTCAGTCCATGCAAACTTCTCCTTGTGCAGCACCCAGGACAGGAACAGCAGTGAAGCTAGGACCACACATTGGCCCTGCTGGCCCTGGACACCAGCTGCCAGAGGGGGAGCCACCCACGCCAGGGAACCAGCAGCTGCCATTGCTCCTGGGTGTGCCTCCTGCATACCGGGCATGCCTCAGCGTGCACACCCATGGGGGAATAGCCAGAGGCCAGGGTGCTGGCTGCCTGTCCCTGGACTCTGCCCTCTAGGCACCCCCACCCCAGGAGGGCACTTCCACAGCCGCATCACTTCACTTGTTTTAAATAGTTTGCACAGGGAAGAGGATGTTTTATTGGTGGTGGATGGGGTGGGTGGTGGAGAGGCTCTGTTGTTGGGGAAGGAGGGGAGAAGGGCTCTGTTGTTGGGGAGGGATGGGGAGTCTATTTGTTGTGAGGGCAGTGGTGTGTTTTCCTGAGGACTGTGTGCAGTGAGCCTGGTGCTGGGGTGGGTGGTGGGGCGGGGTGGCTGTCCAGGCAGGCTACAGTGAGGAGTACAGGAGGAAGTGCTTGGCCAGCGCCTCTCACACCCAGTGCTCTGGCCCCCACTGGTGGGTGTGTTGCTTGCCCAGGGCCTCAGTGGTGGGCCCCTGCTGGGGTCAGCAGGGCCAGCAGGAGCTCAGGGTGCTGGGTGTTGCTGCCAGGGGCAGGGGAAGGGGCTGGAGCAGCCATGGCATGGGGAGGCAGAGGCTGCAGTGAGAGAGCCGCCACGTGCTGGTCCTGGCTTCTACATGCTGCTTCTGGCCAGAAAAGCAGCTAGCCAGGGAGTAGAGCTGCTTTTAAAAAATGGCTGTCAGCTGTTGGCAGGTGCAGCCAAAGCCTCGAGCTCCTCCTGGTGACAACAGGGGCCCTTTGCAGGGCCCCAGGAAGTGGAAGCAGCTTGCAGCTAGGAGCAGCAAATCTGTTCCCAAATCTCTGCGTGTGTAGATGCCTGCCTGCGATCACTTTCTGACAAGTAGTTTACTCACAAGTAAACTGATCCTGGATCAAATGCAGGTGTAGACATGCCCATAATTAGCCACATTTGTCTAAAGTCAACTAGAAGGTGGGGTAGATCTGCACCTTACAGACTAACCAAAGTAGATATATATAGGACAAACTTCCATGAGCTGAAACTCGCGTCATCAGATGCTGTGAAAGGACATGCACAGTATATAAGAGAGAGAAATTAGAATACAAAAGACAAGTAAGGTGCAGAGGGAGGAGGGGGGCAGTGCTAGGAGAGGGAAACAAACATGCAGCAAACCCATAGGATCAAAGGAGCCACAAAAATGAATGCAGGTAAAGGAATAAGAATCTATATAGTTCCTGTCTGAGCCATACTTAACGTAATCCAGTCCAGGAATGATGTCTTGTTCTGCAATTTCATGTTCAAATATTTTTTTAAAAACTTGGTCAGTGATGGAGTGTTCAGCGTGGTCAAAGTAGTCTGCCACAGGCCTATGTGTCCGTCTACAGCTGATGTCAGTTTGTTTGTCATTAATTCTTTCATGTAGGGATCACCCTGTCTGTTCTGTATGGTGTAGACAGCAGAGGGGCACTGTAACCAGGTGATGGCATATATGGCATTATTCGAGTTGCACATTAATAAACCTCATTTGTTATAATCCATGTTATTTGGTCCAATGATGGTCTATATCAATGTTGAGGCACAGAAGGCATTTGAATCTGATGAAAGGTCTGGTGCCTCAGTGAGACTGGGAGTTGGGTAACCTGTTGTTTGAGAGGCACCATTTAAGGTTGGGGGGCTGCCTATGATGAGGACAGGTTTGTCCCTCATGACTACTTTAAGACAGCCAGCCCTTTCCAGGAGGTTATTAATGATGTATCTAAGGTGTTCAAACCAGGTCAGCATAGGGTTTAAGTCTGGCTTTGTTGATTTGAGTGTCTGTAGTTTTGGTGTTGTATTGTAATGGTGGGAATCCCTACTTTAGAACCTTACAGTGTGCATCACAGTCAGTGGGATCAGAATAGATACAGTTGTAACAAAGAGCTTGGCTGTAGATGATGAATCTAGTGGTGTGCTTAGGATGAAAGCTGGTGGTATGAAGGTAGCTGTGGTGGTCTGTTGATTTCTGATACAATATCGTGGCAATGTAGCCATTGCAAACCTTCACAGTAGTGTCTAAGAAATGAATTTGTTGGGTAGAGCATTCCAGAGTTGGTGGAGGGGTGGAAGTTATTAAAGACCTAGTGACATGTCTTCAGAAATTCCTTCCCATGTGTCCATACAGTGAAGATGTCATCAATGTACTTTGGGTAGATCATGTAACCTGGAACCTGACTCACTTTAATCTTTAGGATTCTAGCAAAAAGTCAAGATAGTCCTCAATTAGGCTAAGTTTGAACGCACTGTTAGAGAGATAAAAGTACATTATTTTATTTGTGTTGGCACTGGAACAAGCTGAAATTATTTCACTTTTCCCTTATAATTAGGGACCTACCTAAATCATGGCAGAAGTGCACTTTGCAGTGGGGCTCCTTCAATCTTGCTTTTTTCACTGCACTCCCCTCTCCCTACCCCAAAACCCATTCTGTCACTGATTGGCCAAGGGGCCCCATCAGCCCCACCTTTCACCACTTGCTCCTGATTGACTGGGAGACAAAAACCATGATTTAAAATATGGCATGGTTTTTGCTTCCTGGCCAATCAGCAGCAAGTGACAGGGCTGCTAGAGCCCCTCTACCATTCAGTAGTGAGGGGGACATGTGGTGAAAAGAGCAGAATTAAAGAAGCTGCTGTGCAGCACGCTTCCACCCTAATTTAAATAGGTGTCTACTTAAATATATGGGATAAATACATAGATGATATGTTGCAGAAAGAAACATGATAAAAGAACTCAAGCAAACATGAGTTAACTTAACAAGGTTACCTCCCCAGCCTTGCCACTGAAAACACCCTTAACAGGGTCTGCACCCATGCTTTTACTACAGCAAACTTCCTTTAGTGTGTCTTTGCTATAATTAAAATGTTTTTTCCTTAGGAAAGGCTACCGGACTGATGCTACTGTCTCTGTATTCCTTGGCTTTCTTCTTTTCCTGATCCCAGCAAAGAAACCACGTTTTGGAAAGAAGGAGGAAGGTGAGAAGATACTTTTTTTGCATGAAACTTGACCCATTTTTCAACACCTGTAGAGTTTCTGCTGTATGGTGGTGGTCTCTGCAAATGTCTCAAAGACAGAAGAATCTTTCTCAAGCAAGCAAATGCCTCAATTCAGTTTCTTATACTCCATACTCTATCATATCAGACCTTTTCCTCAATATCTTTCTTAAGCCATTTGATCACAAACAAGTTTCAAGAAGTTATGGCCATCATCCCATCTTCCCTTTACTTCCCTAAACTTTTTCTGTTGTAACATATGATTATGATCTAGAGAAGGCTGAGAACCACTATGTTAATTCCAATGTAGACTGTTGCAAAATGCAGATGGACATAGCCCTTGTCATATTGGGACTGCATGAAAAGTGAGCGACTGCTTAACACACAAAAAAGTCTCTGGGTCTATTCCTATTGTTATCTGCTAATGTAGGGAGATGCAGTGCCATTCTCTGGCAACATTAACCATCATTTTCTTCTTGATAACAAATATTATTGTTATTTAATATTTACTTTATGGTAGCACTCAGAAGCCACAATCAGGATCAGGGATCAGTTATGCAGGGCTATGCCAGTATCTACAAAGGCATGAACCCTCCAACTTGACTCCAAATAATTATTAGAAATTGTATGCAAGTATTTCATTGCTGCTGCAAGTAAATACGTAAGTTAGGAAAACTGCATTAACACAAAGTCCATTTCAGTACAAAAACTGGCCCCATAAAGTAAGTTAGCACTACCCACAGGAAAGACTGGGACTATAAATGGCCCTTGTATGGTATTATGGCTCTATTAGGAGTGAAAAGATGAGGACCACCTCCTCAGAAATAGGAACCAGATCTTAAACATTCTTATCTAGGAATCGTTTGTACACAGTTTACATAGGAAAAGAGTTAGTCTCTCAAATAGATCTGACTTAAAAGCCACAGGAGTTTATAACCAACAGTGTCACTAACAGAAGCCAATAAGAAGCTGGTAAAGCATCAGAAAATTTAGGCACCCTTCTTCCTGAGACATAGACAGTCATAGAAGAAGCAAGCTGCATTCTGTACTAGCTGTCTCTTGCAGATGGGCCATTAAGAGTAGCTATATACAGAGTACATTACAGCAGATATGCTTAATGTCACACAGACAGAAATCAGTGAGATATCCGCTACAATTTAGAGAAATGTAACATTGTTAATGCAACATTAGCTGTGTTATTTTTTATTTTGCTTTGACATAGGAGATGGAGAGAATTCTGCAAACATTAACTCAATGGAGCCAATAATTACCTGGAAGGACTTCCAGAAGACTATGCCCTGGGAGATTGTAGTTCTTGTTGGAGGAGGATATGCTTTAGCAGCTGGATGCAAGGTAGTATTTTAGAGGTTATCCTCCATTACTTGGGTATATGGACCCTTAAAATGTCTACAAGCCTAGATCTTTATTTAACCCCTTGATGTTCTGACAGTTCTGGCAACAAAATTCCTCTGCAATTTCAACTGGCGTGTCATCTACATCTCTGGGCCATTGTTCTGAAAGTCAGTTATATTGGGGATTTCAAAAACTTGCTGCATAATCTCTCTCCTGATGACTGGACTTCATATCACTATCATTATCATAAGAGCAGCACCCTAATCCTCAATCAGGGTTGGGGTCCCAGTGTGCTAAATAGCCTGAGAACATTTTATTTAGACATAGTCCCTGTAATGTCCCATCATTCACTGAGCATTCAGCGGGCCTCTGCTCTGCTCTTGAAGAGACAAGAAGTACAGTTCTGTACCCATTCAGGTTTGATCTATCTGCTAAGCAACTACATGGACCACTTTATATTTGGGGTTTATTAGAGACTGACTGAAATCATTGACTCATGAAGCTGAAGTGGGTGTGTAGGGAATGGCCAACTGAACTAAAGTTACCATAATTTGCTGGTGAAATTCTTCATTACAAAGTCTCTCAGACAAGAGGTTTGCATTTCTCAGTATACCATGTTCTCCCTCATTGTGTCATTATTGTCTTTCTCAGACCTCTGGCCTTTCTACATGGATTGGGCGCCAGATGTTGTCTTTGAGCAGCCTCCCCTACTGGGCTGTTACTCTGCTGGCCTGCATCTTGGTGTCCATGGTAACAGAGTTTGTTAGTAACCCAGCCACCATAACTATCTTCTTGCCTATTTTATGCAGTATGGTGAGTAAAAACAATGGGGTTTTAAGCTGTTGTTTCCCAATAAGCTTTAGGGAACTATCTCAAGGTGTTAGGGTATCAGCTGTGAGCTGATGAAGAACTTGGTTAAGTGCTGCTGTGGTGCTGTCAGGTTTAGAAGCATTACCTTAGCCAGTCAACAGGCCTGGGTGCAATATGATATCATTAGTAAATACTCTGACCACCCATATGCTTTCAGGTCTTATTGAGGTCCTTTCAAAATAAGCAAATATGCCTTGAGGGACCCTACAATCTAAGAGTAACAGAAATGAGAAGAGGAAGATAAGGGAAGAAAAAGAATAGATCACACAATAAGAGTATGTGGTTACTTGCTGAAGCTTGTACACAGCTTTAGGCTTGATTTAACTTTTTATTAGATCTTATATCTATTATTCATTAGCTAATGTTTCTCTTATTCACTTTGTATGAGGGAAGAAGTGACTTCTGAAGGGGATTCTAAATATAGTGAGGGGGCTGGCTTGGTGCACAAGTTGACAGACCAAGTATAAGGACAGCATGGAAGAGTGAACAGAGGTACTTGTGAAAGCAAGACAATGTGGAAAGGGAGTTTGTCATCAAAGACAGAGTGGAAGGAAAGACACCACTTATATCCTACATTAGAATACAGAAACCATTGCTTTAACTGCAGTGAAGGCAACAGGAACCTGCCTTCATTTTTGCATTTTATATCATGAGAAATACTGTCTACCAGGGATCTCACCTGTGAAATGTGTTTCTCCACAAATGCAACCTAATGACTGACACGGTGAGGTGATAGGGAAGCAATCTGAATTTAGAGTCCAAAAATGCAGCCTCATTCCCCAGACTAGGAATGAAAAGTGTTCCATGGAAGCACATGTTCAACTACTACAGGAGGGGAGCCCTTTGTTTCAATGGACAGTGATTTACCTTAGATGCAGTTTGGAGCTGCGTTAATTAGATCCAAAAGCAGCAGCATAGACTACAGCTCTCCTGCAGTGCCAAGGGGCAGGAGAAGTAAATGGGAGAAAGAAAATGGTGAAACAACCCATTTACCCCCATTAAAGCATGTTAAAAGTTTGACTAAAGTTTCTGGTTAAACAATACCTGAAATTTTTAGTGTACTCTGCTTTCTACAACTCCTTGAAGGAAAATTACCCTACTGTTAGACCTCAAAATGTAAAGAACCAAGGAGATTCTAATAATCCTGGTTATTAGTGTAACTGGTCAGTTGTAATAAGCAGTGACAAAACTTGCAAAACCAAACCATCCTACAGTTAAGATGAGATAACTTTTTCTGCCTTCTCCTAACAACCAAATGGCAGAGTGAAACTTCTCTTCTCCCACCCCTTCTTTGTCTTTCCAGTCAGAAACCCTGCATATCAACCCTTTATACACTCTGATTCCTGTAACCATGTGTATCTCCTTTGCTGTGATGCTGCCAGTTGGCAACCCTCCAAATGCCATTGTCTTCAGTTATGGGCACTGCCAGATCAAAGACATGGTAAGTTCTGAGAATAGTTTTATTCCCCAGCCCTGATGCAAACAGAAACCACTGACTAATCTGGAAATAATAAGGGGAACCATGATAGTAACAGATGGTTGGTTTGCACCACAGCTATTTCATGGTAGCTGACAATTTCGGAATATCTGCTGTAGGTATGCATGTATGTCATCTTAATTTTTTTGGCATTAATACAGTGGTTGTGAAAGGTACCAAAGAACTAGCAACACAAAATCACTCATGTTATTCTGTAACTCCAATATAATAGCAGTCTGTAAAGAAAGAGATTAAGGAGCAGAATGAAAGGGGAGAAGCCAGAATTATATGATAAATGAATATATCATATAATTCTGCAGTTTTTCATGTAGCTATCATGCTAGCCATGTGGGAAGTAAATCCAGGAGCTAAATATATAGTGGTGATGTCCATATGGAAAACTGTGAAGCTATGTGATGAATTGCATTTATCATGCACTCTTGGCCTCCTTTCTGGCACTCTGTCTGCACTCTCACACACAAAAATCTTCACTGGGCCTTTTTGCTACTGTAGTCAGCACATTTACTTTGCTCTTTATACAACAGAGGATTGTCAGCTTGCTAGTACCCAGACTACTGCCTTCTGAGTTTGCTAGTTAACATTTTTTACCTGACTGACATTGATTGTGCTCTCATGTGCTTGTTTTTCATAGGTGAAAGCTGGGCTGGGTGTAAATCTGATTGGTCTAGTGGTTGTCCTGATAGCCATCAACACTTGGGGAATTAGCCTTTTCCAGCTGAATATGTTTCCAGACTGGGCAAGGGTCAGCAATGTAACTGGTCAGTTGTAATAAGCAGTGACAAAACTTGCAAAACCAAAGCAGGCAGGGGCAAATATTTCATCTAAATTGGACATGTAAAAGAAAGGAAGAAACTTGAGTGTATATAGATCCAGGATCCAGAGCAAAACATAAAGCAAGTCCACAGGTTGTTCTCCTAAAAAAAGATACCTTGCCCTTTATTTCCTAAAATGAAAATTTGCATTGCTTTTTCACTTTTTAAAATCACCATGAAACAAGACAGATTTGCTTTGATTTATTGCTTCTTTCCCTGTGCTACCATAATTCTACAAGAAAATCCAACTTAGAGCTTCCCTTACACTACAGAGCAATCAAATTGAACATTTCCCTTTCAAATAGGGGATATATGATCCCAGTGAGAAAACTGAAGTATATACTAGTATAGTATACAACATTAATATAGTAGTATACTATACAACATACTATAATAACATACACTTTCCTTCCATTCTGACGTCCACAGAAGATAGAAGGTGACTCAGTTTACTAACTTGGAGTTTTTTTTAAGACTAATTATTGTAAATGCAGGTTTGTTTGGGTTTTTTTTTTTCCTTGAGGTGAGTCATCATTACTTAAAGATGTTCAATCTGTTAGCTAATCTGTGTGGACTAGAGAAAAATTTGACTAGAAAATGTGTAGCATCCACATGAAAGGGAGATGAGAAACTACTACTCAGGCAGGGATGAATGAGGGACCTGGACATGGCAACATGGGAGAGGACCTGGGGCTTGTCCTCAGTCCTCACATGAAAATTTACATGTTGGAATACTTTCAGTCTCTTCTTTGGAAAGAGGAACTTCAGAGTCTTCTCAGGATCTCAGATGGGAAGTGTCAGGTTCCTCATTCCTTATTTTTCTGGTGTGGACGCTGTCCACGGCAGTCCTGCAGCGGAAGCAATTCCCAGCAAACCCTGACATGGCCACCAGTTTTGTTCTCTTTATGTTTCCTTTGCTGTTGATTTTATTGATAGAGAAGGGGTAGTCCTTTCCAAGGTTACAATCAATGTTGCTCTGTAACTAAGATGGGGAGGGCTTGTAGGAATGGCATTGACAGATCTCACCATCACAACATTCACACTGAGATCACACACACACACACACACACACACACACACACACACACACACACACACACACACACCCCTATTCTTTAGCAGCCCAGAGAACAGGGGCTCCAAGCCAAGGTAGCTTCAAGATACAGCAGAAAAGCAGCACACCAAAGGACCATTTTCTCTTATGTTTATAAAGGTGGGTGCCTTTCATTACTGATTGTATCCCAGTTATCCCCACTAGATTTCCCTTATGATATATATTGTTTTTAATCACTTATTTAATGTTAAAGCCTTTGATCTGGTTATTAGGATAATTGGGTCCCATATAATCACTTTAGAGATGCAATTTAATCACTTGCTATGTGGCTTTGTTCAATAGGCTTCCCATTTGGAAACAGTATATTTCAATGTTAGTGTAAATGTCTATACAATGTAAAGACAATGTCAATAAAATAAATTATTCACCATGTCATGACCTTGTGCTTTGTAAGACTATAAATGAGACTCAAATACATGTCTCGCTGTGACCCAAGTAGTGTTCAGCATAACAAAGATTAGAGTAAATTTTAGTACTGGCATATTGATTTTTAAAGAAAGGGTTTCCACATATTTCTGCTTGTAATTAAAATGGTATAACAAGATGTGCATGTGTTGGTAGAGGTGGATATGACAGGACTAGGGGATCTATCCAGTTCTTCCTTGATCAAAATAGTTCTTAGTACTATCATGAAGGCAACATGAAGGAGGCAACACAACTTGGCAAAACAAGGTCTATAGAATGTATCTGCTGGGAATTTGTTCCTGAAAAATATATTAAGATGGACTCCTGTAGATTGACAGTGTAGCATAAACCATGGGTTAGTAAATGTCATACCTCTCCTCTCTTTTGCAGCAACGCACAGGAAGGCTGCTTGCTGCTTCTTCCAATAATGCATTAAGTCCTTTAGTTCAGATAGGGAAAGCTTTTGCTGAAGATTTTGAGTTCAAGTCCAATTGATGAGTTATACAGAGTTGCAGCAGTGCAGTGTACAACTTGTTTATTTTTTGTGTTTGTTTGAGTCAAACGCCTTTTTTTAAAGGAGACTGGGTCCCATCAGTATTGTTGCCCTTTTTTGACCTACCACTTAGCCAAGATCTGGGATCTTACCAGATTGTTTCTGTTAGGTAGAGACATAGATTATGTGAATCAGGTGTTTCCAAAGTGCAGTCCTGTTAATTTTCAAAGAATGTACGCAAAGTCCTGTTTTTCTGAGCACAGAAGGGACAAAATAACAGAAGGTAAGTTCCTTGTTTTCAGTTTCTAAGCCTGCCCTTCCAGTCAGCACCCTGCCCAAAAGAAAATATCTTGTTTTCTTAGTTTATTCCCAACGTTAAACTCATGCTGCTCCTTTTTTAGGCTGTTTGTATTCTGATTCCTGTCTCTCTCACTCAGAGACAGCTTCAACCAAATTTCTTAGATCCTGTGTTTTTAGTGAAGGCCAAGTCTGCCCATCTTTTGCTTCTCTCTGGCCTTCTTATTTTGGTCCATGCCTTGGCCAGTGGTTTCTTTTGCTCTAGCTATCACCAAACAAAGCAACATTTAATTGCTTTCTTATTTAGTTTAAATGAAAAGTCACTAGCATGGTCATCACCAATGTCAGTGAGACCTTAGTGTAAAAACATGCTTGTTGATAGTCATGAACACCCTCCACAACAATAGTTTTTGTTTAGAAGACGTTTCTAAATAACTGTTGCATGCCAAAATAATAATAAACAAAATTATCTGCAGATTTATTTTCATAAATCCAAAGAGAGAAAAGTCAGCTCTGACGGGACTGAGGCAGAGACATCTAGGTCTGGGACAGACATTGCATAGACCGGTTTGACCCAAATCAGTTAAGTCTGATACTACATTCAACCAGGTTTATCTCAAACCAATTTCAGTCAGTCTCAAACTGGTTTATGTGCACTGAACATCTGTTCTGTTACAGGTTTAAGCCAGTTTCTGATCACTTAAACTGGTGTATGTGTAATGTCTGTCCCTAGCCCTAGAGAGTAGGGTTACCATATTTCCAGTTTCAAAACAAAGGACACCTGTTGTGGGGGTGGGAGGGGTAATATGATTGTGGGAGAGGCAGTGATATGCTGGTGCCTTGCCCCTGCCCCTCACTCCCAAGCCACAGCACCCCCCAGCCCTGCCCCTGCCCCTCACTCCTGACCCAGAGTACCTCACCCCCCAGATCATGCTGGTGCCCCTCACTCCCAACCTGTAGCCCCTGCATCTCTGCTGATGCCCCTCACTCCCAACCAACAGCCCCCTGACACTGCTTGTGCCCTGCATTCCCAACCCAGAGTCCCCCACCCTCTGGTTCCCCTCACTCCCAAGCTGAAGCCCCCCTGAGCCCTGCTGGTGTCCCTCACTCCTGACCCACAGCACCCTGCCCCCCCATCCCTGCTGTCCATGCAGCTCCTTGCTGCCCCTGAAGAACCCCCACCCCACCCTCTTCCCCAGCTGGAGGGGCAGACACCTCCCCCGCCTTCCCACCCTGCTGTAGTCCTGGTGCCTGGGCAACGTAGGCACCACCCCCTTGCACACCCATCCCCTCACACACACACCCACACACACCCACAGTTCCCAGCCTTGGCCCTCCAACACCAGCAACCCCCACCTCCCCCCGACTTAGTTGCCTGCAGCTGCGGGGTGGCGTGGAGACCCATGTGATGCCCCAGCTTACAATCCCCCTCCCCTGCTCCCTCCAGCTTTAAGCAGCTCCTTGCTGGGGTAAGCCAGGAAGTACTGGGAAAAAACTTTGATGCTGAGCACAGGCAAAGCAAAATCCGACACATTTCTTGATATTTTAAAAAACCTCTCGGATTGAAATGGAAGGACCCAAAAAGAGGACATGCCCAGGAAAATCCAGATGTATGGTAACCCTACAGAGGAGTGAACTTCATCAAGAAATTCCCACAAAGCAGTGATGTAATTAGAGGAGAGCAAACTGGGCCCTGGGTGCTGACTTGAGGTGTGGAGAAGAGGGAGGCGCAAAAAATGGACTGCTGCTATTAGCTACATGATCTCAATCATAGTCATGGTGGCAACTAGAAATCACCGCTACCCCTCCACCCTGGCTGTCTGGCTATATCCCTACACTGTTGCCATAAACCATATGGCAAGTGTCAAGACAGAAAAGGATCTTGGAGTCATCATTGATGCCACAATGAACATGGGCTGACAAAGTGGGGACACGGTCAGGAAGGCCAACCATACCTTGTGCATCCACAGATGCATCTCGAGCAGATCCAAGGAGGTGATTCTCCCCCTCTACGCGACACTGGCCAGGCCACAGCTGGAGTACTGTGTCCAGTTCTGGGCGCCACACTTCAGGAGGGATGTGGCCAATATGGAGAGGGTCCAAAGGAGGGCCACCCGCATGATCAGGGGGCAGCAGGGCAGGCCCTAGGAGGAGAGGCTATGGGACCTGAACATGTTCAGCCTCCACAAGAGAAGGCTGAAAGGGGATCTAGTGGCAGTCTACAAACTAGTCAAGGGGGACCAGCAGGCACTGGGAGAGTCCCTGTTCCCCCGAGCGCTCCCGGGAGTCACAAGAAACAACGGACACAAGCTAGTGGAGGGTAGTTTCAGGCTAGACATTAGGAAGTGCTATTTCACTGTCAGGGCAGCTAGGATCTGGAACCAACTTCCAAAAGAAGTGGTACTGGCTCCTACCCTGGAGGTCTTTAAAAAAAGTTTGGATGAACATCTGGCCAGGGTTATTTGACCCCAGTACTCTTTCCTGCCAAGGCAGGGGGTCGGACTAGATGATCTCCTCAGGTCTCTTCCGACCCTACCAACTATGAAACTATGAAACTACATCAGTGATCTTAGTGTACCCTGGTTTTGCTGGCATCCCAGACTGCCAAATTCCAATTTTTTGGCAGCTCTGGCTGTTCACAGAAATGGAATTTCTATAACAGCATTTTTTTTTTCACTACAGAGCAACATAAAACAGGGCTCCCTGTCATTTCAGTGGAGGACATAAGAAAGTATCTGGAGGGCAGAATTTGGACCAGAGTCCACTGTATGCTAAATGAGAATGTGAATTATATGCTACAACAAATGCACCAGCACTGGTCTCTGAGTAGCAAGTATTTGGAGTGAATAAATTAGTGGTGGTGCACAGGGAGTGCATGGGGGTGCACGTGCAACCCCTGAGAGCACCAGTGCACCCCCTGACTGGCTGCACTGGCCGCTTACGTGATGGACAGGAGGGACAGGTGGGAGAGGTAGTCCCCCCCCTGCAAGCACCAGCTGAGGAGTGGGATCGACTGCGGAGGAACCCCCCCTGTCCCCCCCCCCCGGTCAGCAAGATCGGCCGTGGGGGGACCCCCCCAGTCGGTGGGATCAGCTGCGAGGGACTGCCCTCCCCAGTCGCTGACTGGTTGCTGGGGAGGACATGCCCCCCTGACTAAGGCGGCACCAGTCGCCCATGGAATAAATGATAAGTGAGCAAAAGGAGAGAAAAAACCCACAATAAAACAGATTTGTCTTAGTCAGAAACTAAAAATAAAGGTTTTTCTTTAGAAAGGAAATAACTGGGATTCCAAATTAAGTCCTTTCCAGATGCTTTGAATATTTAGTTTAGTCTACTAAAAGTTCCTTTTCCATCGAAAATCACTCTGTCATATTAACTAGTAGCTGCATTATATTGTTCCATCTTACAATCCTTTCTGTAAGAGAAAGGTTAAGTAGAACTCTTAGGGTGTGTCTATATGAGACATTTACTGTGCAGTTGACTAATTAACTGCTCAGTAAATGTCTCATGTCTACATGTGAGCCCCTACTAGGGGATAGGAAGTTAATAAACTCTGCAGAAAGGTACTACTTGTAAATACTGTGGAGTTTTTTTGTGCTGCAGATTTTTTTTGTGTGCAGCAGTGCATGTATAGATGCTGCCCCAGCTGACTGGGACATAAGAGTGCTTCAGTGTGGGGAATGCCTGCTGGCTAGCCTGCACTGGAGCACCTTCAAGCCCCAGCCAGCCCTTCCACAGTGCATTGAGCCAAGTTGGAAGAGCCCTGGGTTGGCAGGCTGACCCCTAGGGCCACTGCCAGCTGGGGCTGCCCTGACCAGCAAAATGTGCTGTGGTCCAGGTTCATGTATAAATGGTGCACCCAGGAGCTTCCTGGGAGCAATAAGCTCTGCAGTTTATTCCCATACATTATTGGCACGTGTAGACGTGCCCTTTTAAGATTAAATATCTAATTGTTATATTCCTATAACTCCTGAATTATTTCAGTGAACTTAACCGAGTTACACAGGATTTACACTGACAGCAATTTTTTGCTCTGCAGTTAATAAATATTTTTCTCTCTCAGGGAACCACTTCTTCACATGGTAGCTGCATGGCAGCTGCTCCTTTGTGCTTGTAAATTTTAACTCATAAAATGTAAGACTGGATTACAAAGAACTGGCTCCTTCTGTCCTCCTCCATATTGATCAGTACTTTACCACATAAGACAGTTCATTGATTGCAAAGCTGAAGTTTGCAGAAAAATGGCACTGCTCACCATGACTAAGGGTTTTGGATTGGAATTCCTTTTCCTAGCAGGTTTGAGCACCTCCCATAGATGACCATCAGCATACATAATGGTATTTGACCTCTTGGGGGGGCAACAATATTAGTAGAGAAACTAATGGCTGGAAACACTATGAAGAATGACCTCCCTTCATTTATTGAGACAGTTGGTCCATGTGAGTCTTGAAGCTGCAAGCTTGGTTAGGGAAAAATATTGGAGGTCTGCATTAATGCAGCTCTGTCCATTATTAGTTGTCCTCAAGCTGTTAGACTGTTATTTTGACATTTCCTCCTAGTATGAATGTAGGATTCAAGTTTTCAGAGAATCTTTAAACATTGTAAAAGTAGATAAGGCTACAGTCCACAACAAGGAGTATAAATCAAGGGGAAACATTTCTTCCTGAATTCATAGGTTCTGCCATAGATTTATGGTTGGTTCTCTTTTGGCCCCTAATATATTTTGCAAGGACAAAATAAAACCACAGCAAGAAACATCTGTTCTGAGGACAAATTCTGCAATTTGCTTTATTCTTCAAAGAAGGAAATATTACATTTTTTGGTTATGATATAAATTTTCATGCATGTTTCAAAAGCAGTGGTGAACAACATCTGTAACCATTCTATATTGATACCACTTCAATAAATGGGAGCCACCACTTGGGACTCTGTAAAATAAAGGTTAGCAGACACTACTGAGAAGTTTTACAAATTGAACACAATATTTATTTCTTCAATCCCCCAGAGAGAGAATTAGAGAAATATGGGGTAATCTGTCTCTACAGTTCTACTGTTTACCTCATGAAGCATTATTGTCTAAGACACAAAAGTAACTCTGTCTCATTTAGAATAGATACCTATTTGTACAGAAATGTCATGTCACAAACTTCTTTTTACAAATGTCATTTATGTTCACAACATTAATCTTCTGTCATTTTAAACATATTGCACTGATTTTTGTCTTTTTTCCAACCTTTATGCCTTTGTGGGCTATAAAGCATATGGAATCAAGCTTGGCCTTCCAAAGCATGACACATTTTCTTCACCCTTATTTGCTGAAATATATCTATCTTAGGAGACTATCTCCTAAGAAAAAATCTGAAGAAGATAACATAAACCTATTGTAAGACATTGCTGACAACTCAGTAGAAATGCGATGGTTGAAAACCTGGCTCCAATGAAGACAATGAGAACTTGCTATTGGCTTTATTGGATCCAGGAGTTTATCCTCTAGCATTTAACACATTGAGACAAGATCCTTTGCTATCAGACCATCAGGAATTGCAGCCCAGGTTCCTGCAAAACCATTATAACTAATCAGAGATCAACATTTTTCAGCCTTTAGAGAGAGGAGGAATCAAAGCAGTAGATTAAAGGGGGATAAAATGTGAATGACTCTGCAACTGCCTTTCACTTTCTGTGGCAAATGGAAATAACCTGGATTTAGATGCAGATTCCATAGAAGCCCCACTTTGGAGCTACCTGGCCAGCATAAGGTCTTTGAAGTAACAATCTATCACCTGTGCAGTGAGAAGATCAGGATTACTCAACAGTTTGCTATAGCAAGGTATTCTGGGATAGCTGGGTAGTTATGAAAAGTACTAACAAGCCAGTCACATGGCTTCAAAAGTGTGTGTTTAGGCTATATAGGCATATGGAAAGTGAAGGTAATACGCAATCCTACTAGGAACTTTTTCAAGTGAAGGGAGTTGTTACATTCTATTTATCTAAGTATGTCCCCAGGTATTTTAAATGGATCTATCTTCTGACCACAGTACATGAGCACAATGAAAAGGTTGTTGCCAGATGTCTTGGAGATGCCCTGAGTCAACACATTGTCTGTGTGACCTGCCACATACTTTCTGATGTCAAACCTACTCTAACTTGCTCCTGAAACAAGAGTGGCAGGAATTGTGCATCACGCGCTCAGATGTTTTGCTACTTGAAGATCTAATTTTGCAGCTTGCATTAGTATAATTTAGCATGGTCTGAGAGAAAATATTAATTGAAATGTATTGTGCCATGGTTTCGAAACTGATAGGAATCTTTGCTTTCTGAAATATAATCCAGACCTCCAATTTTCCAGGTGGGAAACAGGAAGTAAAATATGGACTGAAGTACAAAGTGCTCCTAACCTTGAGGAGCATTTAAGAAATCAAGCCGTTGTTATTAATTTATCCATTATTTATATAACACTACAGATGTGCCTGGTTTCCTTTATTTGGAAATCTTTATAATGTGAGATAAAAAAAATTGTGACATCTGCTGTAAATTATCAGATGAAAGTTTGAGCTATAAATTGCGTTTTTAATGCCAAAGCAGGCTACACGGCCAATAAATATGGAGAAACCTTAATTATTCTTTGCCTCCTCATCTTTGTGATGAGCAGAAAGATCATAACATAACCCAAGGGGAAAACTAAATCAACATTACGTGTTGAAATAATTTTATAGGGTAATAGAGGAAATATGACTGGTTTAGAGACAAAATTTTGACATAGATTCATAGATGTTAGGGTTGGAAGGTACCTCAATAGATCATTGAGTCCGACCCCCTGCATAGGCAGGAAAGAGTGCTGGGTTTAGATGAACCCAGCTAGATGCTCATCTAACCTCCTCTTGAAGACCCCCAGGGTAGGGGAGAGCACCACCTCCCTTGGGAGCCCGTTTTAGACCTTGGCCACTCGAACTGTGAAGTTCTTCCTAATGTGCAATCTAAATCTGCTCTCTGCTAGCTTGTGGTCATTATTTCTTGTAACCCCCGGGGGCGCCTTGGTGAATAAAACCTCACCCATTCCCTTCTGTGCCCCCGTGATGAACTTATAGGCAGCCATAAGGTCGCCTCTCAACCTTCTCTTGCGGAGGCTGAAAAGGTCCAGTTTCTCTAGTCTCTCCTCGTACGGCTTGGTCTGCAAGCCCTTAACCATATGAGTGGCCTTTCTCTGGACCCTCTCCAGGTTATCCGCATCCCTCTTGAAGTGCGGCGCCCAGAATTGCACGCAATACTCCAACTGCGGTCTGACCAGCACCCGATAGAGGGGAAGTATCACCTCCTTGGATCTATTTGTCATGCATCTGCTGATGCACGATAAAGTGCCATTGGCTTTTCTGATGGCTTCATCACACTGCCAACTCATGTTCATCTTGGAGTCCACTAGGACTCCAAGATCCCTTTCCACTTCCATTGCCACCCAGCAGGTCATTCCCTAGGCGGTAGGTATGCTGGACATTTTTCCTCCCTAGGTGCAGCACTTTGCATTTCTCCTTGTTGAACTGCATCCTGTTGTTTTCTGCCCACTTGTCCAACCTGTCCAGGTCTGCTTGCAGCTCTTCCCTGCCCTCCGGTGTGTCCACTTCTCCCCATAGCTTTGTGTCATCCGCAAACTTGGACAGAGTACATTTCACTCCCTCGTCCAAGTCGCTGATGAAGACATTAAAGAGTATCAGTCCAAGGACCGAGCCCTGCGGGACTCCACTGCTCACACCCTTCCAGGTCGAAACCGACCCATCCACCACGACTCTCTGGGTGCGACCCTCCAGCCAATTCGCCACCCACCAGACTGTGTAGTCATCCAAGTCACAGCCTCTTAACTTGTTCACCAGTATGGTGTGGGATACCGTATCGAAGGCCTTCCTGAAGTCTAAGTATATGACATCCACCCCTCCTCCTGTGTCCAGGCGTTTCGTAACCTGGTCATAAAAAAAGACTAGTTTAGTCAGGCATGATCTGCCTGCCACGAACCCGTGCTGGTTTCCCCTCAGCATAATTTGTCCTGCCGGGCTCTTGCAAATATGAGCCTTGATAATTTTTTCAAAGATTTTGCCAAGGATGGAGGTGAGACTGACTGGCCTATAGTTGCCCGGGTCCTCCTTCCTCCCCTTCTTGAAGATGGGGACCACATTGGCCCTTTTCCAGTCCTCCGGGACTTTGCCCGTGCACCATGAGCATTCAAATATTCCCGCCAGAGGCTCTGCAATGATGTCGGCCAGTGCCTTCAGCACCCTCAGATGGAGCTCATCCGGGCCTGCCGACTTAAAGGCATCCAGTTCTTCCAAGTGACTCTGCACCATCTCAGGGTCTGCGCATGGTAGTCTGGCGCCTTGCTGCTGCCTCTCTACAACCCCAGTGAGAGACTTGTCGTGCCCCTCGCTTAGGAACACTGAGGCAAAGAACTCGTTGAGGAGTTCAGCCTTGTCCGCCCTGTCTGTCACCAATTGTTTCTGCCCATTTAGCAGGGGTCCTATTCCTCCCTGGGCCTTCCTTTTACTTTTATATATCCAAAAGGCAATTTCTTGTTGTCCTTTACTTGGGATGCCATCCTCAGCTCCATGGTAGCTTTGGCCCGTCTAACTGCCTCCCTACAAGCGCGAGCAGAGGAGGTATATTCATCTTTGGTCATCTCTCCCTGTTTCCACTTTTTATGTGCTCCCCTTTTGGCCTTTAGGCTGCCCTGGATTTCTCTGGTCAGCCAAGGAAGCCTCCTGGCCCCTTTCCCTCTTTTTCCCCGCATCAGGATCGTCTCGCTTTGTGCCTGAAGGATCGTTTCCTTAAGGCACAGCCACCCTTCTTGGGCTCCCATCATTTCAAAACTCCTACTCTGCAGCGCGTCCTTGACTAATTGCCTGAGTTCACTGAAATCAGCTTTCCTAAAGTCTAGTACTTTCACCCTACTAGTTACCTTACCCACTCGACGTCTTATGGTGTATTCTATTATTAGATGATCACTGTCCCCCAGATGGCTACCGATCTGGAGGTCCGCTACCATGTCATCTCCCGTTGCCAATACCAGATCCAGTATGGCATTCCCCCTAGTGGGACCGTGTACCTCCTGTGTCAGGTGGAGGTCCTGTACACAGGTTAGAAACCTGTGTGAACGGTGGGACTTTGCCGTCTGCGTCTCCCAGCAGATGTCTGGGTAGTTTAGGTCCCCTATAACTACCGCCTCTTTAGCTTTTATGGTCTCCGAGAGTTGCCTCAGGAGCCCCGAATCTATTTCTTCCCCTTGGTGTGGTGGTCTGTAGCAGACCCCTACCACCAAATCCCTTTCTCCTTGCCCCCCATGTAGCCTAACCCACAATCCTTCTACTTCCTCATCCTTGGATTCCGTCTTGATGAGGGTTGATGTATATTGCTCATTGACATAGAGCGCAACCCCTCCCCATTTTTTCCCCACCCTGTCCTTTCTGTACAATCTATAACCCTCAATATGTACTGCCCAGTTGTGGGATGAATCCCACCAGGTTTCCGTTAGCCCTACTAAGTCATAGGTGTTTAGTGCAAGCAGGAGCGCTAGTTCATCCTGCTTGTTCCCCATGCTCCTAGCATTAGTATATAGGCACTTGAGCCCTGCGACTGGTGCCTTTGCTGCCCCCCCGCTCCAAGTCCCAAGGGGCCCCTTATTTCTTACCTTCTCGTTGCTTACCTTTGCTGTAGTACTGGCCTCCCCATGGCTTTCAGGTTCCCAGTGCTCTCTTTCTTCAGGCTGGGCTGTCCTTGTGGGTGCCACATGGTTTGGTGGTCCACAGCTTCCCCCACCCTCATCTTCCCCTCCCCCCGACGAGCCTAGTTTAAAGCCCGCCGGAGGAGATCCGCCAACCTAGAAGAAAACACACACTTACCTTTGGGGGACAGGTGAAGCCCATCCCAACTGAGCATGTCCCTCGTCGTAATGTGCGGGTCGTTGTCCAGGAAGCCGAAGCCTGCCTCGAGACACCACTGCCGAAGCCGCCAGTTGGTCTCTCTGATGCAGTTCTCCTGCCGTCTTCCGCGTCTGTTCACTGGTAGGATGGAAGAGAATACCACCTGTGCACTGTTCTCCCTCAGCACGCCGCCCAGGGCACTGTAGTCTGCTATCAGGTAATCGGGGGTTCTCCTGGCCGCATCATTAGTACCCACATGGACTAGGACCATGGGGTAGTAATCAGTGGGCTTGATCCTGGCCTGGATTACTTCCGTCACATCCCGAATCTTCGCTCCGAGCAGGCAGTTTACCTCTCATGTTGAGGGGTCCTGGCGACAGACGGGTCCTTCCGTACCTCTCAGGATGGAGTCGCCTATGACGAGCACTTGTCGCTTCCTCCTCTGGGTCCGCATGGATCTCTTGACCTGTTCGGAGCGTGTAGAATGTGGTGATGCTTCCTGCCCAAGGGTTTCCTCCTCCCCTTCCATCTCCTGCAGGGTCGCTAGGGCCTCGTACCTGTTCTCCAGTCGGACTGGAGGAACTGGTACCTGTTCGCTGAAAGCAGCTCCGGTCCTGGATGTGACCGTCTGCCACTCTGCTGTGGAGGACACTCCCCAGGATGCTTCTTTCTTAGGTGCCTGGTCCCGCAGGGAAAAGAAATAGCTGTCAATTTCATCCTCCACCTCCCTGATCCCCCTCAGCCTGCTAACCTCCTCCCGGAGCTCCCTCACCTGCGCCTCCAGAGCCCTAAGACAGGCTCCTGCCGGACAGGTGTGGGGGCCCCCAATCTCTGCCCCTCTGGCCCTGCTGGGGATCCCCCACAGGCCAGGAGGTAGGGGGACATCAGCTCCACCATGGGCTCAGTCTGGGTGGAGGCCTCAGACCAGCCCCGGGTAGGCTTGGCCCCCTGGGCAGAGGCCCTAGCAGCACTCCTCGCCGACACCATTCTAAGTTGCTGTTTGTAGATCTGTCTGGTGTCTACACCCTACCCGTACAGGAGTCTCTCTCCTGACCCTTCCTACCCGCCCGCTGGCGTGAACGCCCGCGCAAACGCCGGCGTGCTCTTACAGAGCGCGCCTGTTTGCGCGCTCTATTCATGCTGTGCAGCTCGGGAGCACAGCTCCCTACCGGCTCAGCTATATGGGACCCGGGGGGCTTCCCCTCCGGATCCTGCTGAGCTGTGCCGGGTCCCTCCACCCCACTTACCTTTGGGGGATCAGCTGTTGCTGCCCCCGCTGCTGTTTCCTCTGCTGCTGCTGCTGCTGCTGCTTCCTCCTCCGCCTTGGGTCAGTAAGTTAGTTAGTTAAGGGGGCACACGTGCGTGCGGGGCACATGTGTGCCTGGATCCTCTCCTTCCCCCTGCTGGTTCCCGAGTGCAGGACATATTGAAGTTAAAATGGAAAACGGGAAAACAAGTCATTTTCTCCAGATTCAATTGTCTATTACTAACCTTATCACATTCATGGGAATTTAAGGAAAATCAGGCACATGGGTCTATATTTGGGTCTATATGGAATGCAAGCAGCCTGATTCAAAGTCGACTGAAATTAATGTGGGTGCAACTACATGAGATGCTTAACTGTGCAGTAGCATAGTTTACTGTATCTACACATGCACATGCTTACTATGCAGTAAACCTCACTAATCATGAGTAAATTTGCTACCTGCAAATGCAAGTAGCAAATTTAGTTTCAATTAATTAATGGCATAGTAGCGCTCATGTGGATGACTGACCAGGAACAAATCTGCTCCCAGTCAGCTATCCACCAGGGGGTGAGAAATTTCTCCCTGTCCCCAGGAACTCCCTGCTGCTGGGGCAGGTGGACATTGTCTCCACCCTGGCAACAGGCAGCTCCCAGGGGCAGAGTGTAATGAACCAGCCCTGTCCAGGAGACAGCTGTTTCTTAGCCTTGTGCTCCCTACCAGCCCTTGAGCTAGCACCCAGGCAGAGCCTAGAGCTCTCCCTGGTGGTTGCAGGGGCCCATTGCAGGGCCCCAGGAAGCCAGAGCAGTTTGCTGCCATTAGCAGTAAATATGCTCCCACTTCCCTATGTGTGTAGATGCCTGCCTGGGAGCATTTACTCATGCGTAATGCATGTGTAGATAATGCATGTGTAATGCATGTGTAGATATACCCAGTGTGCCTTAAAGAATATTGGCAATTCAGAAATGGCTAAACATGCTTGTATTTTCCTAGGGTATTCTCATCTTAAAGAAGGCTATTGATATTCTTCTTAAGACCTGCTGCTACCTACCACAATGCCTCCACTTGTTGGTAGCTTGTAACATGCCCCTAGTAAATGGCCATAGGAACCAGTGTCCATTGTATGTGTTGACATATTTTATAGGTGAGATCCAGTGCCTTAGCAATGAAGTTTGGTGCCTGGGGCAAAGCCCACAGCAGCAACCCACCCTCACCCCACGCACAGATCCAGAGGAGATATGCCCCCCACCATGCCCGGGAGGAGCTGTCCTTCCCCCACCCCGCACCCCCTCAAATGAGCCATTCGCAGCTCCATCCCACACCCCCCTTGCTTCGGCACCCAGGACAGTTGCCCTGCTCCCCCCTTGCTATGGCACTGGTGAGATCTGATGCTTTCCATTATAAGATCCTTTCAGCTATCTTTAGGCTTGCCAAACATCACCAATTAAGACTTATTTTTTTCATGTCAGTTGCCTGAATCAGGGCGTGTTTTTCTGGGAAAAGTTATAACTAAACAGCTGTCTCATTTCCAAGATTGAGATTAAGGGAAATGTCATTTTACTTGTGTTAAAAAGGCTTACAAGCATTTTCTTAAGAAACTTGTACCTCTCTTTTGAAACAGGGGTGTGAACTTTGGCAGGGGATAGCCTTTATGTCAGAAATGTGCCTTTGGCCAAGCTCGTGAAAATAATTTATTCTCATATGGCCAAGTTAATAGCTCTTGAAAATTATACTCAGTGGGGACTTGCTAGATCTTTGCAGATAAATGAGCTGAAGTTGGACTGTTTTGATCATGTTCCAACCAACCCCTTGTCTGAAAACTCAGAAGCATTGTCCTTGTAAATGATCCTGCTAATTGTGACAGGCTACTGTGTGTTGCCTGGGACTGGAATTAAGAGCAGAGGGGAAATGTCCTTCCATTGCTTCCGAACTAGCACCCAAGAGGAGGAGGAAGTGACAGGCATGAATGCCACATGCCCCCAGAGGCTGGTGGGGCATGGCAGGCTCCTGCAGGTGGCAGTCGTGCTGTCAGCAGTGGCGAGCCGTCAGCTCCTGCAGGCAGCCACAACACTGTCGATGGCAGGGGCTGGTGAGTGCTAACTAGTTCCAGGTTCTGGAGAAAGGGTGTATTTGAAGAGGTAGGGGATGTGGGCAGCAGCAGTGGAGAAAGTGGGAGGGTATTACCCCCTTATTACTGCTATTTTCATTCTCCCTCTTGTTTTCTTGTTGTATTCAGCAGTATCTTGTTGAATCATAGAATCAAAGGACTGGAAGGGACCTGTAAGATCATCAAGTCTGGCCCCCTGCCATGTTCAGGAGGTTATTGGGCTCAAACAAGCTCAACGAGGTGTCTGTCCATCCTCCTTTTGAACACCTCCAAGGATGGTGACTGTACCACCTCTGATGACAGCGTGTTCCAGATTCTAGATACCCTTACCGAAAAGAAGTTTTTCCTAATGTGCAACCTAAATTTTTTCTCAATTAGCTTGTACCCATTGGTCTTTGTCCTCCCTGGGAGTCCCTTTCTAAAGAGTTGCTCCCCTAGATCTTGGCGTTCACCCTTGACATACTTGTAGGCAGCTTTCAGGGTTTGTATTACACTTTGACTCTTGAGGGGGTCTGCAAAAAACAAAAAATGGTTCATTGGAAGGAGCAATCATATTGGAGACCCCCCCATCCCCCCCCCCTCAATTATGATTTTCAAACCTGACAGGAGGGGCTATTGTCTTTTATGGGGGGCTCAGTGTCTTCTCCCCCCCCCCCCAAGCTCCTCTGTAATTCGCACCCTGCTTGTTTTAGCTGTTTAGAGCAGGGGATCTGGACACTACAGTACAAATGAAGCCTGAAGAAGCCTAGGATTTACCTAAGTGTAAGATTGCTTCTTTCTCTCTCCCTCCTACAAATTATCACAATTGATGTTGGCAGTGATGCTTGAGCAATTATGAGATCATCATACCAAACAGAGCCTTTTCTAGTGGGACTGAGCCTTTGGAACTTGCTTGGGAGCAGTCCAAGTTTGTCAGCCTTCAGTATGCATTGCAAGACACACTCTTACTTCCTGATTGTAATAAAGGGGCTGTTAAGTGGTTATGGTTATACCATAGGTTAGAGGATTGAGTGTATAAACTGCTTTCTGTTATGTAGCTGCAGGATTATTGGACTCAAGGGGACTGCTCATTATTTATATGCTTTTTAAGAATTGTCAAAGGCACTCACTGTTGGGTAGGTACTGTGTGAAAATACCAATTAATAAAAAAATAGATTTTTGTATTTTACATTGCTAATTAATAATGTAATTTAATTCAGTGTTTTATTAATTTACATTGCCATCATTACCTCTTTTTGTCTTTATAGAGTGTATTTTATTAACAGCTCAGACAACTAAAAGCAATGCTTGTGACATCATGGGTATCAAGTAGTAACCTTGAACTTGTGGCCTTGTCTGTCTAGTACAGCTGCTCATCCTGGCCTGCCACCTCAGCAGAGCTCAGGGGTAGGTACCCAGAATTTTCTACCTGGGCCTAGTGATATGCCCACTCCTGGCCACTAGGGTGGCCAGCCAGGGTCAGCTGACCCCTAACCCTTTCCAGCATAAACTCCTGACCTTGAAGAGGAAGTGTCTGAGCAACAGGACTCAACTTTACGGTTGAGTTGTTCTAGGTTGCTGTGTCCTTAGCTTGTGCTACTACTGACTGATGGATTCCTTGGATACCGACTAGGGGTGTGCGTAGCAGGCCCTATTCAATTCGGATTTAGATTTGGCCCAAATCAGGAACAGTGATTCGATTAGTTGATTCAGATCACTGTCTCCGATTCAATTTGGCCGAATCTGAAGATTTGATGTTGTTTTGGAGAATCAGCAATTCAGACAGACACAGCTTTAAAAGTTTTTTCTACATACCTTGAGGTAGCAGGAGCAGCTCATAGATTCATAGATTCATAGATGTTAGGGTCGGAAGGGACCTCAATAGATCATCGAGTCTGACCCCCTGCACAAGCAGGAAAGCGTGCTGGGTCTAGATGACCCCAGCTAGATACTCATCTAACCTCCTCTTGAAGACCCCCAGCGTAGGGGAGAGCACCACCTCCCTTGGGAGCCCGTTCCAGACCTTGGCCACTCGAACTGTGAAGAATGGCCAAGGTCTGGAACGGGCTCCCAAGGGAGGTGGTGCTCTCCCCTACCCTGGGGGTCTTCAAGAGGAGGTTAGATGAGTATCTATCATGATCGCTGTGATCCTGGGGCATTTGAAGCATCTCAAAGGAGTGCAGGGGGGTGGCCTCCATGTGCTTGGCGGCCCCCCTGCACGCTCCCTGGAGGATCCGGAAGTGGACCAGTACTTCGGGTCCTCTTCCCGGTCTGCTGCTGTGTGTGCTGGGGAGCCCCCTGTGCCTCTGTTGGACACTCCATGCGCCCCAGCATTGCAGCACTCACAAGCCACCTGCTACCTAGAGGTATGTAGAAAAAACATTTAAAGCTGTGTCTATGTCTGAATCTCCGAATATCTCTGAATCAATTTGGAGGGTTCTGATTTGATTAGGAGAGAGTAAAGGGTCCTCTGATTCAATTCTGATTCAGCGATTCAACCACCGAATTGCGCCAAATCTCCACTGAATCGAATCAGGGACCAAAGCTCCGCACAGCCCTAATACCAACCTAGCCAGCTTCCTGACCGCATGCTCTGCCTGGCCCTCTGGATCTCTAATTCAGTTCCCTAGACAGATCTTCTGCCTTCTGACTTCCTGGCTTCTTTTAACCCGGAGGTGACCCCTAGGCCTTGCTGCCCATGGTCTGACCTGGAATTTCGATAGTCCAGTGCCTTGTATTCAAGGGTTTTTATTTTCATGAAATATATTGCAATATAGTGAGGAGGGCTCTCAGCTATGTTCATTGGGCAATGGAGTCAAAAACCTAAAGATCTGTAATGAGCCAGGGAAGCTGGTTAAAAACTTAGTAAGGGGAAGCAGTAGCAGAGGCCTTAGCAATCTTCTTGGGGAAAAGATAGGACAATTACTTAGATATTTCAAAGGTTTATATATTAATGAGAGAAGCATAGTGTCATGCTAGGTAATAGGCATCCAGGTCTAGGAGTTATTTCAGAGAGGAGAAGCAGCTGAGGTCTGAGGAGAGTGTACTGAGTTGGAGTGTCGGGAAGACAGATGCAAGAAGATCCATGTAGGGATCTGAGTCAGAGATCCAGAGGGTCAGGAGGCTAGCCAAAACAGATATTCAGGAAATCAAACCAGAATTGGGCCAGGTCAGTTTCCAAGAGTCAGGACAAATTTGGGGTGCACAGGCAAGCCAGGTCAGGAATCCAGAGAGTCTGTGAGAAAGCCAACAGCAGCACAAGCCAAGGGTGTAGCAGCCTGGATACAGACTGGAACTTTGTTGCCCCAGCATTTCTTCTTTTTGGTCAGGGATTTATAGTGGCAGGGATGAAGGATCGGGTGACCCTGGCTGGCCATGCTGGTAGCAGGGAGTATGGTTCAGTATGGTAGTCTTATGGTTCAGCTTAGCTGGAGGCCACCTGTGTTCACACCTAATGTTCTGTTGGGAAGGTGGCAGATGAGGATGCGTGGCGATGCCAGACAAACTAAGGCCCTAGGTTCAAAGGCAGAGCCTGACTCTACCCCCCTATGCCCACCTTACAAGAGGTGCTGAGCCTCAGTGGTCCTTGCAAGAATGTTTTCAGTAAATTGGGGCATGGAAGTCTGCGGGCTTTCATGTGCATTTCTCTAGCCTATAACCCTCCCAGTCAAGGTAATAGTTTTCCTCACCTCCATCTTGAATTTAGAATCTTGTGGACTAAGTATTCTTCTTTACCCTGAACCATTCCAGGTGGTGGAGGAGGTTGAGACTGGGGGAGGAACGAGCTTTCCATGTAGGGCTTAAACAGGGACATGTGAAATACCAGATGAATTCAGTTAGTGGGAGCTGCAATTCAAAGGTGACTGGATTAATTTGTCAGGTGATACGGAAGGGGTTGATGTACCTGTGATCCAGTTTCTGCAAGGGCCGGTGGATGTGGAGGTCTATAGCAGACCCCTCCCAACATACCTTTTGTCATACTGAGTAAACAGGTTGCCGTTGTCAATGTTGGTCTGCATGCCATTTGTAAGCTGCTTTTGCCTTTTCCAGATGATCTTTAGTTTTTTTGGACCTCCTGCACATATTGCATCTAGTCTGTAGCTGCAGTTATTAGGTGGTGGGTAGGAGGGGTGTAGCTGGGGTGGAACCTGTAACTGGCAAAGGAGGAGGTCTGTCCAGTTGAGGGCTCTGTGTGGAGTTCTTTATAGGCAAACTCTGTAAGGGGTCCTCACCTGTTCTCTTGGAAATTGAGGTAACACCAGAGGTATTGCTCTAGGATCTGACTTGTTCTCTTGGCTTGACTATTAGTTTGTGGGTGGTATGTGGATGAGAGCTAGGTGTGGACCCTCAGCAGGCAAAGGGTTTCACATCAAAACCAGGAAACAAACTGGGGCCTAAGGTTAGAGGTTATGTTCTCCCCTTTGGCCCAGGAGACCATGAAGGTGAACCACATGGTCCAACCATAATTGAGCAGCGTCTTTGGCTGAGGGCAGATATCCCACTTGACAAGCTGATCTGTCACCCTCAAGACTGCAGAGTATCCATTGGATTCAGGAATCTCTGTGATAAACTTTAGCAAAATAGCAGACCAGGGCTGGGATGGGGAAGAATAGGAAAAGGCTGGAGGAGCCTTCAGTTTCTGTGTGAGTTTAAGTGTAGGCACACAGATCCCGAGAGTGGATAAAGTCTTGGACCGTCTTGTGCAGGCATAGCCACCAAAAGCACTGGGCAACCCATTAGCAGGTCTTGTTTGTTCTGGAGTGGCCTGCCAACAGTGAATCATGACTTGCACAAAGCACTGTCACTATCCAGACCTGGGGGCACATAGATCCTACCCTCTTTGAATATGACTTTCTCCTGCACCTGGTGGGGCTGTTGAGAGGGCAGCCTGCTCCCTGGGGGAATTTCATTTAATGTGGCCGCTTGAAGCAAGGCTAACAGGCTTTTTCATCACATGGCTCTGTTGGTCATGTGGTCACAGGGCTGGGTTTGGCTAACACCTGCACAGGATCAGCATCACATTCTCTTTTTGGAGAGGGCATCTGTTTTTCTGTTCCTGGACACAGGTTATTTGGAAGTCAAAACAGGAGGAAGAGTGCCCAGTGCAGTTACCTCTGAGAGCCTTTGCCATGTAGAAATACTCATAAGTTCCTATGGCCTGTGAGGATCAGTATCTTGTGCTGTGCTCCTTCTGGATAATGCCACCACTCCCCCAGGCCACCCAGATGGTTAAGGGTTTGCTATCCAGGATCTTGTAATTCTGTTCTGCTGGGTTAAGTTTTCAAGAAAAGAAAATATAGGGGTGCAAGGTCTGCTGTTGGCCCTGCCACTGGGAGAGCACTGCACCTATGGAAGTGCTAGATGTAGCCATTTCTACTACAAATGGTAGGGTAGGATCCAGGTGAGTGAACAGAGGTGTAAAGGTATAGGCCTGTTTCAGGTGTTTAAATGCTTTCTGGGCCTCCCTGGATAAGTAGAACTGGACATCCTTTCACAATAGCACAGAAAGAGGACTTACTAGGCAAAGTTGGTGATAAATCTGTGATAGAACATGTACACCCCAATGACCTGCTGAGGAGGTGGCAGGCCAGGTAGGCTGAGGCCCCAGGTTCAATGTCACAGCCCGACACATGGGAAATAAATAGGAAATATTGGAAGTCTTAGTACTATTGAGGAATTATGATATAATTGGGATTATGGAGATGTGGTGTGATAGTTTGCATGACTGAAGTACCTGTCATAGATTAGTATAACTTTTTCAGGAAAGACGGGTAGGGGCATAAAGGGGAAACTGTTACATGGTATATGATAACAGCTGTTTTGCTCTCTCTCATGCAGTACATATGGAAGGCAGGCATGTTGAAAGCCTAATGGTAAAGGTGAGCAGGGAGAACAGCAGGAGAGGTTGTCACGGTGGGTGTCTGCTATAGATCACCAAACGAGGAGGTGAACAAGGCCTTTTTTTAAACAGGTGATGAAAGCTTTCAAATCACAGGACCTGGTTTTCATGAGGGACTTTAATTATTGGGGCACCTGCTAGGAAGAAAGCAGAGCAGCGCATGAAGAGTTTAGAAAATGTCTGGAGTACATTGGAGATAATTTAATACCGACGGTAGAGAGGCCTCCTAGGAGGGAAGCACTTCTTAACCTACTGCTTCTCAACAGTGAGGTTGAGAATTTGACAGTGAAAAGTAACTTGGGTGACAGTGCCCATTAAATGACAGAGTTCAAGATCCTAAGGGGAGGAAGGAAGGAGAGCAGCAGAATAAAGACACAGCTTCAGAAAAGCAAACTTTAATAAACTCCAGGAATTGGTGAGCAAGATTCCCTGGGAGGACTCTCTCAGGGGGAAAGGAGAATGGGTCCAGGAGAGCTGGCTGTACTTTACAGAAGCCATATGAAGGGCTCAGGAGCAAGCTATGGTGGAAGAATGGGAAGTGCAGCAGGAGACCAGCCTGACTAGACAGAAATCTCTTCAATGAGTTGAAATTCAAAAAGGAATTCTACAAAAAACGGAAAAGTGGTCATATTACCAGGGAAGAGAGAGAGAGTGTGTGTGTGTGTAATATAAAAAAGTATCACATAGGCATGCAGGAAGAAAATTAGGAAGAGTAACACACAATTTAAGATGCAACAGGCAAGAGACATAAAAGGCAATAAAAAGGAATTCTACAAGTATGTAAAAAATAAGATGAAGACCAAAGAAACCACAGGCCCCTTAAGGAATGCAGAAGGCTGAAGTATTTTATGTGTTTTTTACTTCAGCCTTCACAAATAGGGTCAGCTACCAGAAGACAAGTGTAGTTGGCAGCAAAGATAGAGAAGGAGATAAACAGCCTTGAGTAGTGGAAAAACAGGTTGGAGATTACTTAGAGAAGCTACATGCTTTCAAGTCAGCTTGGCCAGACAGAATGCACCCCAAGGTACTGACAGAATTGGCTGAGGTAATCACGAAGAAGATAGCCAATTATTTTGAAAACTCATTGAGGCTGGTTGAGATGATTGGAAGAGGGCATAAACACTTTCATAAAAGGGAAGGAGGATCTGGGGATCCACAGACCACTCAGTCTGACCTCAACATCTGGAGAGGTCATGGATCAGGTCCTCAAGGAAGCACCTAGAGGAGAACAAGGTGATTAGGAATAGCCAGCATTCATTCACCAAGAGCAAATCATGTCTAAACAGCTTGATTTCTTCTCTGATAAGGTGACAGGCTTTGTGGATGGTGTGGGGTTTGGGAAAGAGCAGTGGATGCAATAGTGTTAAAAGCCTTGCTACAGTCAGGATGTGTCTCTTGTGACATTCTCATTAACAAGCTAAGAGAATACAGATTAGATGAAAGTACTGCAAGGTATATACATAACTGGCTGGATCTAGGTCTGTGAAAGGTTAAACACTTAAATGACAAGTATATTTATACTGGTAATGCATTACCAGTTAACTTTTAGCATGGAATGCAGTCCAGTGGAGATGGGAAGCAGCGTGGTGCCTCAGGAACAGGCAGGCAGGAGGCAGGGAGGAGGAGGAGAGCCAAGGGGTGACTAGTACCCATAGCTAATCTGCTCCTTCTCTCTTAGCATGTTGATGGCTGCAGCAGGCTGGGAAAGTCCCTTGTCTGCTGCTGCCTAGAGCTTCATGTGGGCTGTGTTGTCTGACGGGACTTGCTGCCACCTCCTTCCCCACCTGTCAAAGGCTGCAGAGCTGCTAGCAGCAGCTGTGTCCGAGCAGGTTTGTGTGCTGCCCTCAGTGGGGCCAGGTGGGTCAGATGCTGGCTCAGGGCTCCGCACGCCCCAGCCAGGAGTAGACAGGTGTTATTGGTTAACCAATATAATTAGAGGACGTTAAAAAGATACTTTAACAATCCCATCCCTAGTTGGATCATCATACCCAATTAGACATTGAACCATCAGTGGTTCAATGTCTAACTGGCAGCTTCCCCACAGGACTGTCCTTGGTCTTGTATTTTTCATCTTCATTAATGATTTGGACAGTGGGATTGAAAGCACACCAAGCAAGTTTGTTGATGACACCAAGTTGGATGGAGCTGCAGACACTGGAGGGTGGGGCTAGGATCCAGAATGATCTGGCTAGACTGGAGAAGTGATCTGCAATGTAATTCAACAAAGATACATGCAAATCCTGCACTTGGGATGGAATAACTGCATGGACAAAGACTGGGTAATGACCAGCTTGGCTGCAGTACTGCACAGAAGGACCTGAGGGTTACGGTAGACTATAAGTGGAATATAAGCCAACAGTATACTGTCAGGAGGGGGGAGTGGGGAAGGGGAGGTGTGGCAGGGCACTGTGTGTGCCTGCCACTTTAAGGGCCTGGAGCTGGCAGCCACCAGATGCCTGACGAGGGCAGCCATTTTGGAGGCAAGGGCTGCCTATATAAACAGGGCAGTTTGGCTGCTGGAGGCCAGGCAGCAACATCGCCTGGCCGGAAAGCTGCTGAGAACAATCTGGAGGTAAGGGAGGAGCTGCAGGGGATGGTACGGAGGCTCCTGGTCCTCGGCATGACCTAAAACTGCACCCTGCCGGGAGTGGGTGGCCTGGTGGGGCTCTCAGTGGTGTGGGAGCCCCCAGGAAATACCAGGCCAGTTACCACCCTGGTGAAAGGCGGGTTGGGGGGCCTTAACCCCTAGCTCCTACCATTGGGTGGGTAACCCCAGTGTTTGTGAGGGGCTCAGAGGGCAGACTCTGGGAGAGAGTGAGGAGCTAGAGACCCAACCCGAATGAGAGAGTACCCTGACTGGCCCATGTTGGGGCCAGGACCAGGAGGGTCAAAAGGGCCAGGGGCCCACCGCGAGGGACGCCCAAGAGCCGGGGGCCTGGGGTCCCAACTGGCCTGGAGGTGGGCCAGGGCTAGTAGCCAGAGGTCCTGGGGGGACCACACCCAAGAGGGGAAAATAGTTTTGGGGGGCTAAGTAGCCCGAATGAAGGCGGAGAGGCCGTCTGATTGGAGGGATCATGGAGGGGTCCTGTTAGGATGATTCTGGGGCCCAGAGTGGGGGCCGGTGATTATGTGAATATCAAGATGCCATCTGCGAGGCTTGGGCTGCGGTGTAGGGGAGGAAAGGAGCCGCAGAGAGTGCCCCCTGGCATCGGGGCACCAAAATGGGCAGCCTCCCGCTTAATTGACATCCATTAATGAATCAATTAACATCAAGGTGTGGCGGGTGAGAAGGCGGGCAATTGGCCCAAGAACAGGTGGGCGGGCTACGGAGATCGGCCCTGAGAAGGCCCCCTGTTTCAGGAGGGTTGGGAGAAGAGAAAAAAAAAGAGAGAGAAACGGATAGCATACTGGGTTGTATTAGTAGGAGTGTTACTTGGAAATTCAAAGAAAGCAATTCTTCTACTCTATTTGGCACTGGTGAATCCTTACCATATGTCCATGTCCAGAAAGATGTGAACAGACTAGAAAGAATCCAGTGGAGAGTTCCAAAAGTGAGTTCCAAGTCCTGGGAAGCAAGACTTATGGGAAAAGACTCAGATGCATTTGTTGCACCCTCTTTTCCCCTCCCAAGAGAGCCCAAAATGAATAAGGGAGAGGTGGATGAAAATGGTCGAAACAGAAAAAGGCAAAGAAAGAAGGTAAATAAAATAATGAAGGGAAAAATAAAGTTTGACACCACCAGCCTTGTCCATCCCTTATGCAATCATATTGTCATTGTATGAAAATGGTAGCAACTATGCAAGTACAAAGCCATGGCAAAAGAAAAATCTCAGAGATAGAAAACAAAAGAAGGCACTAAACAGACAAGTAATTTTGCAGGACTTCAGATAATGCTCACTGTTTAACAGCTTCTAGTACTGTAAAGGTTTATATGGTAAAGAACTCTCACTCAGAATAAATTAAAAGGATTCTTTAAAAGCTAATTTGACAAGTTTCTTTTAAATTCTTAAAATATTGAAGAAAGAAATTAAAATTCTAGGTAGGGGTAGTTGTAGAATTTTTACTGATCTCCAGTTTAACAGATTAAAAAACTGAATATAAAATATTAGGAAACTACAACAGAAAAAAAAAAAATACAAACTATGTTTTCCAGTCACTCATCAGCTGAGAATCAAAATTCCTGAAACACATGATGGTAGGTCCCAGAGCAAATTTTCTGCACATACAGATCCAGGATATCCAGCTTCTGAGAAAGCAAAAGTGGAGGAAACCCCCAAAAAGCTATGTTTCCAACTAGTATTTGTCATCTGAAGGGGAAATAATGTCCTTAAAGACCGTATGAAGAAGATCCAGGCAACACTGTTGGTTTAGGATTTGTCACTGGGTGGTTTCTTCTTAGCTTCCACATCTTTTTTAATATCTTCAAGTTTCTTTGCAAGGTCAGGGATCTTTAAAAAAAAAAAGTTAGACATATCAGCTATTTATCATGACCAGCTGTGGCTCTGAAAAAGCGCACATTCCAGAAAGCTTAAGAATTATTTAAAGTGTTTCCAGGACTTGCTCCATTGGTACATCATCAATACAGGAATTATACTCAGTCCCATGAAGGAGAGCAGCAAGCAGCACCTTCCATTCATGTTCAACAGTTCAATCCATCAGGTGGTGATGATGGATTTTCAAAAAAGGTCATTTTGGATGGGAGGACAGGTAAGCCAAATACAGTATTGTCATTTTTGTTGGGAATGGCAGGATAGAAAAAGCATTGAAAAAGAAAAACTAAAAAGCTAACTGCCAAAGAATACACTTGTCACGGCGGGGTCCTTCAGGAGGGCCGTGATCTCCTCAAGGCCCTCTCTCCGCGCTAATTCGGCCCAAGGGCACCCTCCATACTCACCCACCACGTCTTTGCTCTTAAGCAAAATGTAATAGGGAGGCTGCCTTGCGTCTCCTCGGGCACGTAAACTCCTGGACCCCTCGTAGGTCTCCCCGTACGATGGGTGCTACTCAAGCATCCTAGCCTTGTGGGCTACACGTGGCTCCTACCACCCCTAATACCACGCCCCAAGCCTCGCTGATGTACCTGACATTGGTGTGTCCTTCTCTATATATAGTCTGCCCCCTCTCTGGGGTCTTCTCTCACAAGGCACTCCCCTCTTCGGGGTTTGCCGTGCCCTCCGTGGGCTTCCTAAAATGCTGCCCCCCTTCTCTGGGGCCTTCTTTAACACTGCCCTTCTTCTTTGGGGCCTCTTCTAAAAGTGTTGTCCCACTCAGGGACCCTTGTCCACTTTGGGACTCTTACCTCGAGCCTCCGGTCTTTCAGGCCCACCGCACTGCTTCCCTTCTTGCAGGATGCTGTGCTGCTATCCCCTTTCCTTGGGGACCACCGCAACACCCTGTCCTTCTCTTGGGGCGCTGTGCTGCTAACCCTTTCTGTCTGGGTCCACCGCAGCACCCTGCCCCTGTCCTGGGTTTTTCCCTGCAGCACTAGCTGATTACCGGGCTCGCTACGCCCGTCCTGGGCTCCTCACATATTGCCCCTCTTGGGCTCCTCACATATTGCCCCTCTCGGGCTCCTTGTGCCCGCCTTGGGCTTCCTAGTAGTGCCACCCTCTCTTTGGGGCTCACTGTGCCCACGCTGGGCTCCCTAATAAAATCGTCCCTCTCTCTGGGACCTGTTGTGCCCACACTGGGCTTCTCCACAATGCGCTCCCCCCTTCCTGGGGCTCGCCACGCCCACGCTCAGGCTTCCTAGCAGTGCCCCCTCCTGGGGCTCGTTGTGTTCACGCTGGGCCTTCTCAAAACGCCCCTCTCTGGGGCTGGGGTCTATGCGCCTTGCACACAACCCAGGGTCTCAGTTCCCCGCCCGCAACCCACTGGTTGCACTCAATTGTGCCTCCACTGGCGCGCAAGCTGCGCCTTCACTGGCGCTAGGGCACCCCGCCCCTATGGGGTCCCTATGAGGCCTCCTCCAACCCCTACAGCCTCACCCAAGCCTCCGGTGTAAAATACACAAACGCAAACTCAAGCCGCCTGGCTATAACTAAACTCAAAGCCCTATGGCTCCAACAACATTGCTCCATATCAGCGGTACTTGCTGCTAGGCTCCTCTCCGCATCCTCACTCCCGGAGCTTCTGCCTCCCTGGCTGCTGGCCGGCCACTGCCAGCCTGGCCTTGACTCTTAGCTTTATAGGAGCCAGGCCCTGCCCCCTACAGGCAGCTGATTCTTATTAGTCACCCTGGCAACCCGCAGCTGTACTCATTATGGCTGCTGGGGCTTTTCCCCAGCAGCTTTCCCCTCTCTAGGAGCGGAGCAGCGAGGTGCGCCGTGACAACACTGCACTAAATACTTAGCCACATTTTTCTTATTAGAAATTCTCTTGGTATTTTGAGAACTTCTGTGTTTTTGTAGAGCAGAAAATCAGTGTTAGACAATAGTAGGCCGGTGGTTCACAACCTTCAAAGCACCCCTCAGAAAATGCTAGATTTTAATTTTCAATTAAAATTTTCAATTAATTTTTTACCCTCAACAACAACAACAATAAATGCAATGATGCTGTTACTAAGAACTCAGAAAGACCCTAAAAGGTCAGAATGATTTTAACTCTATTCGAAATCTGTGGGTTTATCTAAGCTGTGAATCATGTTTGCACACCTAACAGTGCTAACAGTGCATGGCACACCATGGCACCCTTGAAAGGCTCTCAAGGCACCCCAGGTTGCCAAGGAAACCCTGGTTGAGAATCACCATATTAGACTTTCAAGCCTCCAGAGAAAGATCTGTAAAAAAAGAAAATTACTTCTGGTCCATTTTGTGTAGGAGCTGACACTTGCAATATTCAACTTGAAGTTTCAGATTGTAAAAGAAAAGTTTACCTTTAAAAGAAGGTATCTGGGGGAACATTTGTTCACCAGAGCACCCCAAGGGATGACGACTAGGTCGAACGGTCATAAACTACTGCAAGACCGTTTCAGGCTGGACATAAGGAAGAATTTCTTTACTGTCCGAGCCCCCAAGGTCTGGAACACCCTGCCACCGGAGGTGGTTCAAGCGCCTACATTGAACACCTTCAAGAGCAAACTGGATGCTTATCTTGCTGGGATCCTATGACCCCAGTTGACTTCCTGCCCCTTTGGGCAGGGGGCTGGGCTCGATGATCTTCCGAGGTCCCTTCCAGCCCTAATGTCTATGAATCCATGAAGCTTATTTTGAGGGTGGGAATCCCTTTGGTATTAGAAACACCCTATGTTTAAAAAAAAAAAAAAAAAAAAAGTGATCCAGCCAAAAATATCAATACCCAAAAATGTTAAATTTCACCTGCAAAGAGCAAAGTGGGGGTCAAGGCTAGATCCGGTGGCCTTGCCCCCCCCCCACAACTCCATCTGATCACCACCTGCAGGGAGCAGGGTAGGGGGTGGGGAACACAAGATGGCTCTGCTCCCCTGCTCTTGTTCTGGTCCCTTGCTGTTGCCTCCAGGGAGCAGTATGCCCCCCGCTCCATCCCCTGGCCATCATGGTGTTGTGTTGCCACCTGTCCCAATGCTTATTTGCATGCTGATTGGCTGTTTGTATGCCAATCAGAGCGTGAATAAAGTGTTACGGACCAAGAGACAGACAGATTAAGGCTTTTATAATATTAGAATACACACACACACACACACACACACACACATATATATAAAATTGAAAGCCATTTTGCCAATCCTTGATTTTATTGGGACTCTTGAAATATTGGTTGTTTTTCTCATAATCCTCAGCCCTTCAAGATAACCAGGAGAACTGCAAAAAAATCTCAGCACTCATTTCTAATGAGAAAGCTATATTCTAACACATGGAAGAACTTTTTTTTTTTAATATACTACCATGCTTAAAGTGAAGCACTTGCATTAGGGATGGCAAGATTAGGGCCTAAGTATGAATATTTACATAATAAAGTTTTGGGTTTTATGAAATTTACACAGTGGAAAAATCCCTTTGGTCTGTAACAAACCTTGCAAAGAGGATTAGATACACAGACAAATCTATTCTCATGGCCCTTTGGTCTTTTCATAAAATAATGTTTCTGTATAAAGATCTTTTAAAACACAAACCCTTACATACAGTTATGGGGTTTTTTTGAGGGGGGTAGGGGGCGGTGTAGGAAGAAGCGCACCCAAGTTAATTTTCTACACGACTGCATGACTCGGACGCTTATAAATATATTAAATTCCAGGCTCATGATAGCAAACGAGTTACATCACCAGGGGTGAATTTCTTCTTTTTCAAAAGTAAATGTTGCCCTCTTGTGGTGAAACACCATTAGTACTACAGGAAAAACACTGCTTCATGCTTGCATTATACCTGAAGTAGCAATTGTTCCAAACTTTAAGCTTCAAGAAAATAAGATAGTTTTAGTTTAAAAAAAAAGTTAGGAACCACTTTTACATGGCCTCTTTAAAATAAGTCATGGGAGCAGAGGACAAGTCAGGAAAGAAACAACCCCAATGCAGCAAACACTAACAGGCTTTGCTAATATACGAGACAAGAAAATAAAGAGATTAACCAAAGGAATGCACTGTTTGATATAAATAAAAAATTGGGTAAACAATTGGGTAAACGGTATAAACAGATGAAGAAGAAATCAGAATAGTTTTAAACCCCTAATTTTTCACTACTGCTAGTAAGTTTACTTTAAAATTAAAGAGGAGGGGGGAGAAGAGGACGGAGAGAGGGGAGAATCTGAAAAGTATGATTGATATCTTCTTAGTTTTAGAACTACTTAATCTGCAAACCTGTAAGAAGGTGGGTAGATGTATACTTGCAAGTTATTCCACAGGGAAAAAAAAAATGTAAAAAAAACAACCAAAGTTTTATTGAAAATAGAAGCTTTGGATTGACCCCCAAAGCCAAGCAGAAAAGGAAGAGGTCAGGTTTACCTAAAGACGTACAGCTGTCCAGAAAAGTGTTGGAGCTAGGGACATAAGTTACACATAGACTTACACATAAGCTACATATAAGTGATCTGTAAACGGGTTCAAATCTGTAACACAACAGAAGTTCAGTGCACATCAACCGCTTTCAAAGTGGCCAAAACCGGTTTAAGATAGACCTGGATGCATGCAGTATCAGAAGTAACTGATTTAGGTTAAATCAGTTTATTGAACTTCTGTCCCAGATCCCCTTCCATATTCAAATTAAGTCATAGTTCCCCAAGCATCCCATGATGCTTTGCACCTCCCCTGCAAGCCCCTCTTCCCCCCACCCTTGCAAGGTGGGCAGGCTAGCCTTGGCCTAAGCTGTCTGTTCCAGCCAAGCAGGGAGGCATGCTCCAGCACTCCCTGGCTTCCAGCCTTGGCCACTACAGGCATGTGGCTACATTTCTGGAATTGAAAATGAATGGTTGTTCACTTACTTATAGGATTAGTCTATGCAGCACAGATTTAACTGATTCAGCCTCAGGCTTGACTGTCTGTACTTGGCCTGGGAGGGTACAAACTGTTTCACTTTCAACATTAGCACAGGGCATCTAGAAATGTTTATACACAAACAAACAGGACCGTTTGGTGGCTAGCATGGCTTACTCCCAGTTCCTTGACCCGTTATGAGACTTAGGCTTTAAGATAGTTTTATGGCTTTGGGAAAGATATTTCACTTTTCTGTTCCGGTTTTACCTTCCACTGTCTTGTCTATTTAATTATAAGCTCCTTTTGAAGGCAGTGATTTTTGTCTTGATATCTGTGGTTATTACAGAAACACAACAAAGCCTTTATCTCAGCTGAGACCCCTAAGAATTACTGTAACAAAAATAATACTTACATCATAGTTCTGAGCCAGATACATCCCAACGACATTGCCAAGAGCAAAACCAAGCTAAAAAGAGACAGACAAGGAATTTAAACATTTCTCCTTCAGAGTCCCTGGATACTTATCAGCAGAGGTGGCTAAAAGACAGGAAAAAAGACATTCCATGAAAAATTTGAAATCTGTCCCATTTCACAGGTTCCATAACACGGCACGTCTTCAAAGTTTCTCACTATATTTTGTAATGAGTGCCTTGCGTACCTATTAAAATCGTAGTTCTATCTTAACCTGTGGAATATTTCTCATTTTTTATTTGTACACTGCCCAGTATAATGGGATTTTGATCCGCAAATGAAGTTCCCAGACAGCAATACAAACAATAACGATGCTGGTGGAAGAAGGAAGAGGAACCTACCTACTGGAGGTTATGCATATAGTGATATAGTAGCCATAGGAACATTGGTGTTAAGATTGTGAGAAGAGTGCAGACAAACAGCTACCAAACCTGTACCCCTCCAAACACTCTTCCAGGCTTGCCTTTAGTTAACACTGCTTTGCAGAGAACACACAGGTAGGCCATGATACCAAGAGCCAACTACTTAGTCTATGAAGTGTCATTAGGAAAACGAATGTATAGGTCCTGACATGCTGCTGTTTCTGGGTGAGGAAAATCTCAGGTTTCACAGTACCTCTGGGAGGGAAAGATGAGCACCAGAAATATACAATCAGATTTTTTCAATAATACTAAGCATCCGGCAGCCCCAATTAAAACAGACCTTTATTCTCCATCATTAAATTCTATTTTACTCTTCTTCAGTGCACAAAATCACAATAAGATGTTTCTAGCCATCAATACTACAAGTCTAGCCTACTCCCTTAACAAAAAAACCAAAACGAACAATCAACAGCTATGATATTGCAATGAAATTTAACTGGAAATTATATTTAATACACAAGAGGTGCATCTGCACATTGCCCGATAGCATCATGGTGATGGCTATGCTGCAGGTGTGCTATGGCGATGTAGCAATCATGCAGGTCTACACGTGATCACCAGCTACATTGCCATAGCAACGCACTCCCCCAGTATAGCATGCTGCTACACCAATGTAGCGGCAAAATCTGTGCGCTGCACATATGGTCTAATAACCTCCCGTATTCTGCTGTGCTTTAGTACTTCCAAAGGAAGTACTAAAGCATGGTGATGTGTAGACGTGCCCAAGGTAGAATAAAATATAGCTCACTCTTCCAGAAGCGTAAACCATACACTAGTAAAAAGCATGTTCTTGTTAGTAAGCTATTGTCACTAATGAAAACTACTTGTTTATTAATACTCTCATATGTTGACATTATGATTAACTAAATGTATTAATTTGAAGTATGGTAGTCATTTTATTTATCATTTTTAGAACTCAGGGTTTGGGGGGTTTCTCCTAGATCAAGAGAGAGAAGGAGAAAAAAAACCTATAGTGTGTTTTTAATGTGGTTTCTGGAAGAGTTCTAGATTATGCTGGTAGTGTAAACTGGAAAGAAAATGAAACTCAGTGAAGATTTTTGTATGGGATATTAATGTATGCTGTACAGAGATAAACTGGATTTAAGATTCCTTTCAAAATTGAAAGGAAATTTAGAAAAGGAACTTTCCTTTTGGCAGTGTCCATGAACTTACCAGAAGGCAAACAGACTCTCATTTGAGAACTCTCTCTTGCACTCTCTCCCTGTGGTGCGAAGAGCATTTTACGTTACTAGTCGATGTAAGAATCTTTCAGATTATCCTACCCCAAATCATTTTATTAAGAGGATCCTCTCATTTTCTTCACCTAGAAAGGGTTAAAAACACCTTCAATCCTGATTTGTTTGCACCTTACTTGGATTCCAAAGATGGGACTGCCAAGAAATGGCTGACTATATTATAGGCTTCATTTTGCACTGCAGAGATCTTAATATCTCTGTGAAACCCATAAGCATGAACAAAACATGTCATTATCTTAAGTCATAGCTCAATATTACATGCAAAGGCAGTTTTGTCTTATCTAGACTTTTCAACAGCTGAAAAAAATGGGCAATACAAATTTGCATGTTAATTAAAGAAAATAGGGACTAAGTAAAGTCTGAGGGACTTCAACTGTAACCAGTATTTTAAGACACATTTAAAATATAAACAATAGACACTTCCTTAATTCTGAAAGACAACAAAAAACAGTGTAAAAAATTGTGAGATTATCCCTTTATCTCTCTGCTCCAGTCTTAAGGGGGCAGGGAGGGGCAAGGAAAGGAGAGAGACAGATGCTCTTTCTACCCACAATAAGGAGGAAGGAACCCAGAATTAATGTGCCCTTCCTTTCTCCTCACCCTCCGCCCCTTCATCATATTTCAGACACTAATCAGAAAGTTAATTAAAAAGTAATTATTATCAAGCATTTGTAATACAAGAGCTTCAGGCAGCCCCTGAGTTCAGAAACATCAAGACTTTTAAAGCTGCTTAACCTACTGGGGAGGGCTATTACCCGATGTCCTTCCGGAAACAAAGAGATACAAGGGGTCCATTTGGAAGAAATATACATGCTTTCATAATTACTCTGAAATCTTGTTTTGGAGCACAACAAGATAAAAGGCCTTATTTACTTTATAAAAACACAAGAGTGTTTTTTAGCCTAATTTACTTTATAAAAACACAATTCAAGAGTGACTGACGTTAAATAGATTCCAGATTTTGAGTAGCCAACCAATCCCAAAGAAAAATTTAAAAAACCCAGGAGACAAAGGCGCTCTAATTTCATGTATGTCTTTTTTCCACCTTCTATTTACCTGTTTGTCACTGAGAGACTGGTTTTTAATATTCTCAGCCTGGGCTCAAATAAGTCCCAATAATATACTGCCTGCAGAGATAGAGATATACTTACGTATATATGTGGGTGTATATGTGTGTACGTATTAGGGGTGCACCGACAGAGATTTTTGGGGCCAATACTGACAGCCGATTTCTGATACAGCTGTGTACAGCTGGTAAATCTGTTGTGTTTGAAGGGGAGAGGGGAGGGAAGTGGTGTTGGGGGTGCAGATCAATGCTCCCCGCAGCGAGAGAGAGGGCAGGGGCAGGTGATGCCCAGCCAGGGTGGGGTGTAGGATAGAGCTGCAGCTCCGGGGGGGCGGGGGTGGGGTGGGATGGCTCCCGCTGCTGCTTGCACCCTGGGAGGGCATGGGAGGAGGGGTGTGCCCCCTGGATCTGCATGGTGTGGAGTAGACATGCTGCAGCTGAGGGCTGGAGCCAGGGCTGTGCTGGGCTCTTCTTGGCGGGGGCTGGGCTCCGGGCAGGGGCTACAGAAGGGGCTGCAGCCACTCCAAATTTTGCCATAGCCTCACTCCCAGCTCTGCTGCCGCCATGCACCTGGCGCAGCCCTGGCTCTTCCCAGCATGTGGGTGGAGGTGGAGCATTGAACCGGGGCTGAGCTGAGCATGCAGCAGCAGTGGCACTGGGAGCAGGACTATGGTGAAATCTGGGGTGGCTGCAGCCCCCTCTGTAGCCCCTGCCCACATCTGAAGCCCACCCACCCTGCCCTGTGCACACCCAGGGACACCCCCCCGGGGTGCAAGCAGCAGTGGGAGATGGCCTCATCCCCCCCGAGGAGCCACAGCTCCATCCCGCACCCTGCCCCACCTTGGCTGGGCAGTGCCTGCTCCTGCCCCCTCCCTTACCAAGGGGGGCACTGATCTTCCCCTGCCCATGACCCTTCCCTCCCCTTCCCACTCCCCTTCCACCACAATAGACTTACCAGCTGCATGAAGATCTGTTCCTCACTGCCTGAGTGCTGCACCGTGACTGAGCGCACACACGAGCATTTATTGGCCAAATTATCGGCCGCATCGGGCTGATTTCCAATACAGCCAATGTTCTTTGTATCAGTACCAACCTGATATCCGACCGATGTATCGGTGCACCTCTAATATATATATATATATATATATATATATATATATATACACACACATCTATTTATACATATGTATGAACAGATACACACACATATGTATATATAATGTACACACACACACACACACACATGCATGTATGTATCCCCCCCTCCCCCCCGCATGCAATGTATTATTTGAACTTATTTGAACCAAAGCTGAGAATATTAAAAACCATACTCTCAGTGACAAACAGATAAATAGAATGAGTATGGAGGGTGGGAAGAAGACCAGGTATTAAAGACATGTACTTAGAATACTGATTAAACCCTGTTGTTGGTTATCTAGTTTTAGACATGCATCAGTTTGGAGATGCATACAAAGCTTGGAAGGAGAAGAAGACAGTCAGAACTCTTTATGTGGCCAGTGAGGCAAGAACATACAGTAATTGATGGTGATAAGGGTAGACGTATATTACGATAAGTACCACGCTTAAGAAACACTAGTTTCAAAAGGTCAGATTATCTGGTTTGTTTAGAACAGAACACAGAGGCAAGAGGAGAGAAAAAAATGATATGGAGCACTGATTTCAAAGCAGTGGTTTGTACATTGAAAATGTGTGCATGTATGGGAGAAAGGGAGTGGGGGTGGGGAAGAGAGCATTTGAAACTATAACAAAGTTTTCAGTTAGAATGGAGTTAAACCACTTTCAGAATCTGCATCAGGTGTTCCTAAGTTTTTTGTTTTATTTTAAATCTGGGGTGCTTGATTTGCACCAGGCTATCCATGGCTTCAAGGGAGAATAACCCAGAGGCTTCAAATATTGAAAAGAACTGCAGACACAAGACATGAAGCAATGCACTGTGTAAGCAAAGAGGTCAGAGGCTTACTGAGGTAAGAATTTGAATGAAAAGGGGAAAAATAGCAAGGAAGCCCCATAACAAAATACCAGGCAGCATGGTAGAGAGAGCCTTAAGACCGTTTTGAAAACTGACAATATTTAGAAGGAATATTAAGATAGACTACTATAGAGTTGGATGGACTTCAATATAGCAAACTAATAAACTGTAGAGGTCATACTTTCTAAACTGGCTTAGCACTATATGGAAGCAGTAGCCTTTATAAGTGTTTGGCCATGTTTCATTACATGCATAAATGGGGGAAACAGTATAAAAAGAGGTAGTGAAAGACAAAAACAAAACAGCAAAGCCCATTTTTTCAAAAGGCCGCTGACCTAAAACATACATTGACCATGCTAAAAAACATTTTGTCCTATGAAAAATTAAGTGGTGTATGTTTTGACCAGGACACTCACTTAACTTCCATCTAATTGCATTTATTTGGAGTGATTTGAAGAAAACGGTAGCTAGGAATAACTGGAACTGTGTATTGGGGGCACACTGCTGGTGATCTAAAGAAACTGTAACAAAATCAGCAAGGCCAGAGCACGTATGTGTGTGTGTCATACGCTATTGAAGACATGGGCATTTTTTACACATGCAAGTGCTGCAGTACGGGGCGTTTTGAAAAACACCTGGCACTGCGTTGCTTGCAGCTGTATAAGCGGTGAAATGCTTATCAGCGCTGAGAAAATGGCAGTGGTGTACTTTTGAACTAAAACACATACAAGGTGTTTTAGTTCAAAAGTGCACTGCCGCCATTTTCTGGGTGCTGACGCACCTTTTGTTGCTTTGCTTATACAACTACACGTGGTGCAGTGCGGCTCACATCAGCTCACATATGGACCCGACTTGATTAATCGAGTCTGCTCCAAAGCAGCAGATCTCCGACATGTCATGGGACAAAAAGGCTTGTGTATAAATGCCTGAACTCGTCTTGGTGCACGGTCACCAGTGGGGTCCCTCTCAAGGCTTTGTCCTAGGGCCTATACTGTTTAACATCTTCATCAAGGATGTGGACACTGGAGTCAGAAACGGACTGGCCAAGTTTGCCAACAACACCAAACTCTGCGGTAAAGCATCCATACCTGAGGACAGGAGGGCGATCCAGGCTGACCTTGACAGGCTCAAGAAATGGGCGGATGAGAACCTGATGGTGTTCAACATCGATAAATATAAGGTACTCCACCTTGGGAGGAAAAACCTGCAGCATGCTTATAGGCTTGGCAGTGCTATGCTGGCTAGCACTACAGATGAAAGGGACTTGGGGTCATGACTGACCACAAGATGAACATGAGCCTTCAATGTGATGCTGTGGCTAGTAAAGCAAGCAAAATGCTGGCTTGCATCCATAGATGCTTCTCAAGCAAATCCCAGGATGTCATTCTCCCGCTGTACTCGGCCTTGGTGAGACCGCAGCTGGAGTACTGCATCCAGTTTTGGGCTCCACAATTCACAAAGGATGTGGAGAAGCTTGAGAGAGTGCAGAGGAGAGCCATGTGCATGATCAGAGGTCAGGAAAACAGACCTTATGATGAGAGACTGAGAGCTATGGGACTCTTCAGCCTGGAAAAGCACAGGCTCAGGGGCGATCTAGTGGCCACCTACAAGTTCATCAGGGGTGCTCATCAGGATCTGGGGGAACATCTGTTCACCAGAGTGCCCCCAAGGGATGACAAGATCAAATGGTCACAAACTCCTCTGCGACCATTTCAGGCTGGACATAAGGAAAAACTTCTTTACTGTCCGAGTCCCCGAGGTTTGGAATAGACCGCCGCCGGAGGCAGTTCAAGCACCCACTTTGAACACCTTCAAGACACACTTGGATGCTTATCTTACTGGGATCCTATGATCCCTGCTGACTTCCTGCCCCTGGGGCAGGGGTCTGGACTTGATGATCCTCCGAGGTCCCTTCCAGCCAGAGTGTCTATGAACTGATACGATGTAAAAATATAGTTTCTCTTGAGTGCAAACATTTGTAGCTGTTAACCCTATTGACAGGTCCACTGCTGACACATTACAGCTACACATGTAGTTGTGGAACTAAAACTTCCCCATTTTTAAATGACATGGGGGCCGGGGGGAGGGTGTGGAGTGAGGAGGGAGGTAACAAACCAAGTGACTGTTTACAGGAACCAGGATTCAGCTGCTGGCAGTGGGGACAGTGGCAATGGCCAGGCTGCCGAGTCCCGAAGCAATTCCTCCCACAAGGGCTATCTTTAGAGGATGGAAAAATGTAAGATGACACTGGAGTGAGTCAGAGCAAACTGCATCTAGCCGTCCTGCCTCTGAAAGATCCTGCAGACACAGCCCTGGGCAGCGCTTCTCCTCGGGCCCCGGGGCTGCTGGAGCACCAGGACACACCTCCCCAGCGGCCTTTCCCGGAGCAAGCCACGAGACGCCTCCGCCGCTGGGGAGCCGGGCTGGGAGCAGCAGCAGCTCCTCGAGTGTCCCCGCTGGCCGGGGGTGGGGGCGGGGAGCGGAGCGGCCTTTCCGAGCCTGCGCCAGGAGACATGTGCGGGGCCGGCCGGCACTTACCAGGAACTGAAACATGGCGCCCGCCTCCCCTAGCCCTGCTCCGGCTCCGGCACCTGCTTCTGGGGAAGTATTTCCCCGCCGCAGCAGCGCCTCTTCCGGGTCCACTGCTGACTCACCGGCCCGGGCTGATCCGGCTCTCCTGGCGCCCACCCGCCTGTCTGTGTGTGTGTGTGTGTGGGCGTGTGCCGGCTCCGCCCCGGGGCCGCACCGCCGCGGCGGGGAGGTGGGCCCGCGCTCTCCTGCTGCCTCGCGCCGCCTCTCCTCCGCCCCACGGGGCCGCAGCACAGCACAGCACAGCAGAGCGGAGACTGGCGGGCTTGTGCGCGCGCGCGCGCTTATGGGGTGTGAGTGTGCTTGTGGTAAGTGTGCGCTTGTGTGGGGGTATGTGCCGATGGGGCTCTGTGCTTGTGGTGTAAGTGGGGGTGTGCTTGTGGGTGTGCACTTGCATGGAGGAGTGCACGTGAGGTAGGAGCTGCTAGTGTGGGTGTGTAGTGTGGTGTGAGGTGGGTGTGCGCTAGTGTGGGGGGGTGTTTGTGTGGTGTGGCATGGTGTGGGTGTGTGCTTGTGTGGGTCTGGGCACTTGTGTGTGTGGTTATGTGCTGATGGTGTGCTTGTGGGGTGTATATGCACTAGTGAGGTGTGGGTGCTTGTGCTGGGGGCTGTGCACTTGTGAGGCATGATGGAGTGTGCTTGGGGATGTGCTTGCAGTTGTGTGTGTGCTTGTGAGGTGGGGGGGTGCGCGCTTGTGAGGTGGGGGGTATGTGGGTGCTTGAGCTGTATGTGCACATGTGCTTGTGGTACGCTAGCCAGGATCTGTAGGTGTACAAAGGACTGAGTGTACTTTACCTAGGGGAAGGCTCGCTGGCATGAGTCTCCTTGCTGGGGATGCTGTGAGCACGGGAGGTGCCCTGTGTGCTGTGCTAAATAGTATTAGCAGTTCAAGGCAAGTGAAGTCAGGAAAAGGAAGTCCCAGGTGGATGTCTGGCTTTTGCCTTAGCAGTCCCTTTGGTTGCTGGCTTAACCGATCACTGGAGGAGATAGGCTAAACAGCTAGGATAAAGGGGAGAAAGCCATGCAGGAGGGCAAAGAAAATTAAGCAATGCAAAAAAAAAAATAAATCCAGAGCAAAAGCAAGTGGTTAAACCTAGGAGTCTGAGTCCTCAACCAGGCAGCTGTCATGTCATCTGAGTCTCAAGCAGCACATGTGCAAGGGTGTCACATCTACCACATTAATGAACCACGGCAAAGGATCATTTTGTTTTATTTTTCTGCAACACAATTTGCAGCACAGACATAATCAAGAAACAAAGGGTTAAAATTCCTGGCTTCTGCCTGCTAGTGTCACAGCTGGCTTGATTTAGGTGGTGTTACTATATTAACTTCCTTTTAATGGAGAAACTTAGAAGTAGCAAACCTGCCAGCTTTCACTAACATCACTCCTAATGTGGCAAGTATTGTGTAAGCTTTCCCCACACAACTCTGCTAATAATAGACCTTTTCTTTTTATTTTAGTCCTACAGTAGCTCTAACTGTTCCATATCCAGGCTCTCTTAACATTCCTCCAATACACCCTGTATAGGTAATAGTCCAATATAGGGTCAGCCAGGGATATGTTGTATTCAGTTAGACGCATGCTATTCTCTCATATACAATGCTATTCCAATTCTGGCCTCTTCAGTCATGGTCACATTTATTGAAATGAGTGACAAAACAATAAATAACTAAAATGTCCTCAGGGTGTTGGTTGTAGCCGTGTTGGCCTAAGGACATAAGCCGACAAAGTTCTTTGGGTAAATCTGATATCTTTTATTAGATATTTCCTCAAGACCTATATCTTCTACCGATGATCAACAAACAGTGTAGAAGCTGCCTAACTCCTTGTATTTTGTACGTTTCCTTCGATTTATGTGGGTTCTTTATATAAGAATTCACTCTCATGTGATGAGCATATTTAGACACATAATTCATTATATGCGACGTAAATTCACTCTTATGTGATCAGCATAGATGTCCCCTGCCCAAGTAGGTAAGTCTGTATGGGGAGGGGAAAGGGCTGTGGCCCCACTCACCCCTGCCCTGGCTGCAGCCACCCGGGGAACAGCTGATGCCCTGCTGCCTGTACCACGGCAAGGTGCAGCCCAGGAGCAGAGGTGAGTGGGGACAGGCAGAGCATGGTGCAGCCCAGTGGCTGCAGGCAGCTGGGGCTAGCCGCTCCGGGGGCTGCTGCAGTCGGGAATGTGGTGCGTGCCGCTCTGTTCTCTCTGCTGCCTTGTGCAGCCCTGGGAGCGGCACCCCTTCCCTAGTCCCAGCCTCACTCCCTCCCTCACCACCATGGGAACCTATCCCTATTTGTTACATTGTGAAGTGGGTTCACTTTATGCGAATTCTGTTTATGTGCCATTTTCCGGGAGCGCACGTACAGCATAAATCAAGGGAAGCCTGTACTGTAGGGTATGTTGGGGTTTGGGAGTTTAGCAAAAGATGAGCTTTTGTGTGAAATTTCAAGTGTGCGGCTCTTGGTATTGTTGCCAAAAAGACTCCCAGAAACTTAGTCTCTATTTCAAAAATGAATTACCTGAGAATTCACTGAAGTTCAGTGAGAGGAATGTAAAGATTCTTTGTTTCCTTTAAAAATCCCAGCCTTAAATTTTATATCTTAAATCTCTGAAAAGAAAGCTTCAAGCAATGTGAAATGTATTTAACAAAAAAAGTTAATTTGAAGTTTTTCTTTTTTTTTTATTTTGAAATTTCAGGATTAAACCTTTTCCAAACTTAATTTTTACAAAAATGAAGAAGAATATCAATAAAATCTTCTCCACCCCCAACCCCATTAGCTGTCCTCCTTACTGGAATGATCTGTATCTGGGATTATTTTCTGTGAATGATCATGCTTCATCATGGAATTTATAGAGAGATTATTAAAGGCATAGATAGTAATTAAGCACATAAATTCTATAGAAAGTCCATAGGAGTTACGTGCTTCATTGTCATGCTTTAGAAAATTTTGCTTTTGCACTCTACTCTGAGTAGGCAACTATATTCTAGACTTGCTGTGGTATCTTCACAATCAAACAAAAGCCACAGCTTTAAGTTTCCCATGTTTCCTCTTTGTTAAAATTCTGCTTCTAAAGTTTAGTATATGATAAATACAGCATCTATCAGACATCCTTGGCTCAGAAACACTGTACGGAAACACTACAGCTCTGGGTTTTTTTTCTACCTGAAATGAATTTCCACTTAGGTGTTATAGCGACTTTTAATAGAAAGCCAAAAATCACTTTTCCCCCCGTAATATAAATTCACTCCATTTACATGAGCCAGCAATGAATCCTTTTTAGCTGTTGACTTGGGCCATGTGTGTAAGGGGTGGCATTTATCAAGGGAGGTAATATGCTGTCTTTTTGGCAGCTTTAAAGTTGCATGAGGTTTTATATTCATTGCAAATTGCAGGGACTGGGTTATTTCAAGATCTCTTGAGTCTGTTTCCATACCAGGATGGAGAGTTCCACAGGTCAGGTTGCACGTAGGTGGAATTGGGGAATTGACTATAGCTCATTCTCTGTTCATTTATTCACCTCTGCAGCTAAGAGACAGAGGGAGAAGCTTGAGACTTCATCTGTTCCGTCTCAGCAGTTGCTATTTTGAGCTACAGACAGAAAATGCAAGAAATCCAGCTTGCCAAGTGGCATTGAATCTGCTCCTTTTGTGGGTAGGCTACATGGCCTGCTGCCTACCATCCAGTTCCCCTTCTCTGGTTTTCTGGGAGGGGTGCTCTCTGCTGTCTTCTACTGCAGTTGCTGTATTTCCCCTTACTGTAGATGCCAGCTCTTACCACAGAGGCTGGCAAGAGTAGTAGCAAGGAAAGGGGACTACATAGTAGGGGTGTGCAAAGCGGGCCATATTCAATTCGGATTCAACCCAATTTGGGGGGCAGTGATTCAATTCACTGATTTGGATCACTGTCCCAATTCGATTCGGCCGAATCCGAATCTGAAGATTCGATTCTAATCAGTGATTCGGCCATAGACACAGCTTTATATGTTTTTCTACATACCTCGAGGTACGAGGTGTGGCTCATGAATGCTGAGATGGTGGGGTGGATGGAGCATCCCACAGGAGTACTTCCGGCCCACTTCTGGGTCCACTGCTGAGCGTGCGACTTGGTGATTGGCTGCAGGGGGACCCTGGGTGCCCCCTCAGACCCAGGAGCACAAGTCGTTGAGCTGTGGGCTGAAGGGGGGGGGGTCCCCCACTCACTCTGCAGCAGACCCAGAAGTGGACAGGAAATGCTTCTGGTCCACTTCAAGGTTCACCGCTGAGCAGGCTGGGGACCCCCCCGCGCTCCCATGGGATGCTCCATTGGCCCCACCATCTCAGCATTCACAAGCAGCCTGGTACCTTGAGGTATGTAGAAAAAACGTATAAAGCTCTGACTATGTCCAGATCATCGAATCTCCAAATTGAATCGGAGGCTTCTGATTTGATTTGGAGAAATTAATGGGTCTCCTGATTCTATTCGGATTCAGAGATTCAGCCACTGAATCGGGTTGAATCTCCTCCGAATCGAATCAGTGACCGAAGCTTTGTATGGCTCCACTGCGTAGCAGCTGCCTGGATAGACGTGCACTGAGTTTTCAAGGGGAGTGACAGCTCCTTGAACAGACTAAAAATCATTGCTCTTGCCTGACCAGCGGTAAGAGTGGGCATGCTGGGTGTCAAATATTTTTGGAGTTAAGGTGATTTCTTCTCAGTAGCCATAATGTTGCAACTAATTTTTACACATAAGCAGCTGTTGCAGACATGTTAGTGAGCTTGAAAAGAGGAAATGTAGCCTATGGGGCACTCTGTTAATTTTGTGCAAGTCTTTACATCAAGATTTGGATGCCCTTTAAAATGATACATTCTAGTTCAGTGGTTCTCAACTTTTTTAGACTCAAGGCACCCCTCAGAAAATGCAAGCTCTTCACCTTTGCTCATTTTTTGACTATGGAAAAATAACAGAGCAATTCTTCTGTTGCAAAGTACTCAGAAAGACCAGAACAGGTCAAATTGTTTTTGACGCTTGTCATGACCCAAAGGTCTAATTTTGTGTGTGCTTCGGCACTAGAATTATCCCCGTGGGATTACAGCTTCATTGCACGGTGGAGTTTTGCTGCACAGAGAACCCGCATGCAAAGGAGAGAGTTCCCACCATTTTGCAGTTGTCTTTGTAGGGTGCATTTTCTTTGCAACACAGAAATGCACGGTGCAAAGAGTTCCCGCTCTTTGAATGCAAATTTGTGTCCCGCTATTGGCTAGTGCTAAATTATTCCCACGTGGCGGCTAGCAATTGGCCTGCTAGCTGTATAAGAGGCTTGAGCAGTTTCTGCCCAAGCCGAAGAGGACTCCACATCCATCTCGTGGGGACTCTGGGTGCGCGGCAGGGTCATAGAAGCCCTGTGTGTTACTCAGAGAAGTTTGGCGGCCTGATCCACCGCCCACCTCTTCCCATCTTCGAGCGGTAACCTTTTATAAGACGTATCGACGAGTTTTGAGGTGCGCTTGTCCTGGACATCCGGAGTTCTGTCTGCGTGGAGCCTAGCAAACTCCACGTGATTATTCGTGTTCTTTCTGTTTGTAACCGCAACTCAAGCAAGTTTTCAGCCTGCACCGCAACCATCTCGGTGTAAGTAAACAATCTTAAAATCAACCGTTAAGTGTCTGTGCCTAATTCTAGCTCGGCACCCGCCCTCTCCGACCCAGCGTGCCCGGGCTGCCGGCCACAGCCCGTGTGCAGCGCAACAAAGGGCCCGGGTTCGCGCCCGGCCCGCACAACACTGAATGATTATTTGAAATCTCTGGGCTTATCCTGTGAATCACCTGTGGGTGTTTGCACACCTAACAGTGCTAATATTGAGCAGCTCCCTGTGACATCCTTAAAACAACCTCATGGCACCCCAGGTTGCCACAGTACCCTGGTTGAGAATCACTGCTCGGGTTCAACCACAAATTAACTGGGCTCAGTGCAGTCATTAGCATTTGAGTATCATGATGCTGTTTTCTGCAGGCAATCAGATAAGATGATCATAGCGGTCCTTTCTGGCTTAATGTCCCTGTGGATATACTTCATGCTATCCAATGAGTTTGAGAATCTGTCCCTTAATAGTTAAAAGTAGCAATTAATAATAATTAATTTTGATTTTGGTTTTAGATAACTTGGCAATATGAAATGAACCATGCCAAGTGTTTTGATCTGGTATATGTTGTCTAAGTGAGAAATTACACTTCTGTGGCTCTGTCTACTAGTGCAAGCATGCACTGTAGACAACAGCCATCATAGGGAAAGTACCAGATTGTGTCTGTATGTGTACAACTTTCATCTGCCTCATGTAGCTCCTCTTCATCAGCTATACTAACAAGGTGTGAAGAGCACCCTGGGAAATGCAGTTACTGAACAGACTGTGACCATCAACAGAAGGTGTGGGCATGTCTACACCCACCTTCTGCCAGTTGCTGATTGGTGGCAGAAGTCTTTCCTCACTTGAAGAGGTGATATTACCCTGCCAGCAAAAAGGTTTCTGTTGCTGCTGAGCAGCTTTGAGTATGAATGTATTTACATTACCTAGGAAAACTATTTAGTGTAGAACAGGTCTGTTTCATTTCTTCTTTGTTCGTGTATCTTTGTAGCTAAGGAAGGACAGGTTGAATGAGTGGACTGTAAGATGATAGAACAGTGGCTGGATCATTGGGGTTAAAGGGTAGCAATCAATGGTTCAATATCTAGTTGGCAGCCAGTATCAAATGGAGTGCCTCAGGGGTCAGTCCTGAGGAAGGGTTTCTTTACAATCTTCATCAACAACCTGGAAGATGGGATGGAATTCACCATCAGTAAGTTTGCAGATGATACCAAGCTGGGGGGAGTAGTAGATGCACTGTAAGATTGGACTAGGATTCAGAGACCTAGACAAAGTGGAGGATTGGACCAAAATAAATCTCATGAAGTTCATCAAGGACAAGTTCAAAGTCCTGCATTTAAGACAGAAGAATCCCACGCACCACTACAGCTTGGCAACTGATTGGCTAACCAGCTCTGTAGAAAAGTACCTGGAGGTTACAGTGGAGAATAAGCTAAATATGAGCCAACAGTATACTTTTGTTGCCAAGAAGTCCAACAGCATGTTGGGCTACATTAGTAGGAGTGTTGACAGCAGATCAAGGGAAGCAATTAATCCCCTCTGTTTGGTGAGGCCACATCTGGAGTACCGTGTCTAGTTTTGGGACCCCCACTATGGCAAGGATGTGGAAAAGTTGGAGAGAGTCTATAGAGGGTGATGAAAATGGTTAGAGTGCTGGGGAATTTGACTTATGAGGAGAGGCTGAGGGAACTGGGCTTATTTAACCTAGAGAAGAGAAGACTGAGGAGGGATTTAATAACAGCCTTCAATTACCTAAAGAGCAGTTAAAAAAGAGAATGGAGTTGAACTGTTCTCAGTGGTGGCAGATGACAGAACAAGGAGCAATGGTCTTAAGTTGTAGCAAGGGAAATTTAGGTTAGATATTAGGAAAACGTCATCACTAGGAAGAGGCTGGAACAGGTAACCCAGAGAGGTTCTGAAACTTCCATCCTTAGAAGTTTTTAAGACCCTGGTAAACAAAGCCTTGGCTGGAATAAGGTAGGTGGGGATGGTCCTCCTTTGAGCAGGGGGTTGAACTAGATGACCTCCTGAGGTCCCTTCCAACCCTAATATTCTAGAATCATAGAAATCATAGAAAATTTACAGTCATATTGGCTTATGGTCCTTGACTTTGCAGCTGCTTTCCCCTCAAATGATATGTAAGCTAATGTTCTAAAGGCTACATGAATTGTAGTCTTGTTCTTCCTTTTATCCTTTCTCTGCAAACAGTAGACAACCTATTTTTTTTTTTTTTTGTCACTGGAAAAGCAAACATTATTTTGATCTGAACTGAAATAAACTTATGAAGTGTGATGTAGTGATTAGCAATGGTTTGTTCTGTTTCTTCTGAGTCTTTATTCAAATTAATTCTCACATACTTGCATGTAGATACTGGCAAAACAGATGTACTTGTACTTGCAGTTAAACTGTTACTATGAAACATGGGTATACTTAAATTTGAGCATCTTGTAATGACCTCACTTTCAGTATAAGTCTTGAAAACATGGTCCATAATATCTTTCCTGGCACTCAGTGTTATGGAATAACACTAGATGGAGCCAGAAAACCACATGAAACTGCTAAAATTCCTGTTCTATTTAACCCTTACATTTTCTTTTCAGTGGCCTCAGTTTTCTTTTCTACTTTTGTTGTGAAATATAATTTTGCTATATCTGAGAGATGTTTGAACTTTCCTTGAGGTGCCCATGAATTGGAGCATCTCTGCCCCAAACTCAATGGGGTGGGTTTCCCCTTTGAGGTAGCCTTGGTTGTGCCTTAAGGGCAATAATCATAACTTCCAGCTGCTCCCATAGTCGTGCCCATGCCTTACAGATACTAGCCTGTGGGGAGGGCGTGGTGCTTGCTTTTGACTCTGGAGCTTGACAGGCCATGTGCAAACCTTTGTTGGAGCTTCCAACTCCCTGGCTTCAACCTCTTTTCACTAGCTGGGCCCAGCCTCTGTTTCTTGCTCTGTGCCCCTGATCCTCATTAGGGAACTCTTTGCTGGGTATTTCTCAGGCACCCCTATGGCCTCCAAACCACCCCCATAGCCACAACCTGGTCCCCTGGTACTAAGCAAATGTAGACACGAGCATAACAAAAATATAAGCAAACTGCTGCCACAAAACTCTTTCCCCACTGTGGGGCAGTACCCTACTATAATCTATGCTCCCCAGTGACAGGCCCGCTCTTGCTCTCATAGGTAGCCTGCTTCCTACCACCAGCTTCCCTAGGGAGATCCCCTCTCTACAGTATGCAGAATCTGACTGCCTGCTTTAGCTCAGGCCCTGGATTTATATGCCTCAATGCCCTGCCCCACTTCCTGTCATGTAGCTCCCCAGCCACACCCAGAAGTTTCCCCTTTTCATTAAGGGCCAGCCTGTTTTCCTGCCCTTGCGATCCTATACATCTGGCTTATCCTGCTGTGTTCTCTTAGGCTAGGGACAGAAGTTACAGATAAACCAGTTTAAGTGATCAGAAACTGGTTTAAATCTGTAACAGATCAGAAGCTCAGTGCACATAAACTAGTTTCAAAATGGCTGAACCTGGTTTAAGATAAACCTGGTTGAATACAGTATCAGACTTAAGTGATTTGGGTCAAACAGTTTTATGAAACTTCCGTCTTAGATCCCTTCCTGGTTCAAGTGAAATCACAGTCCCCCAGCATGCTTTTCAACCCTGGACTGGGATATGCTGTCTACTCCAGGGAGCAGGGCTGGCCCCACTGCTGTTTTCCCTAGCCGGAGCAGTGAGGGCTGGCTGACAAAGGGTGGGGGGGGTAAACCCAGCTAGGGATATGACCCAGTCTGTTGGCGGGGAGGAACTGAAGAGTCCTGCTGCTGTAATTCTGGACTACAAATCCCAGAGACCTTGGGGGCAGCAGGAAGAAGAAGTGAACACAGAGCCAGATAGCTGAGCTCTAGAGCCCCCTGGCTTCTGGCTGCATTGCCTGAATCAAAGGCAAATATCTATTCACTTCTGTTTCAATTTAATCTGAGTAGTTTAGACTAATCTGCAAAGACTGAATCGATTCAGCCTCGGGCTTTTTGACTGTCTGTACCTAGCTCTAAAGTAACAGGAGCTCTCTGGCTCCCTTTTACAGTTCACTTTCCCTGCACTGATCTGGAGGTGGTCATGACAGTTGAATTAGGAGCAAGGTAGTAAAGAAATGGCCCACTGCACCAATGGACTTGCTTTTCAGAACAAGGTAATAAAGTAATTCATTCAAAAATTCAATACCTATGCAGAGAAAAATAAAAGATCCAGAAAAACGAAACTTCCACTCATTTGCATCTTCAAAGACTTCTCATTTACTTTAGCTTCTTTTCTACCTTGGAGAACTCATACCACCACCAGAGTCTCCCAATGCCTGAAGAAGGGTGTTTGTGCCCGCAAGCTTGCAAAGGACTTTTTTCCAACTAATTCGTTGGTCTAATAAAAGATATCACATCTACCCAGAGAACATATGTTCTTAGACTAACACGGCTACAACCAACACCCCAAAAAACAAGAAGTTGTATTTGCAGCTAAATTAATTTGCTAACTTATTGAAGCTAACCAGAAGAAAATTGCTTCTTATCGGAGAAGAAGGAGAGAGAAATAAAATGCAAAGTGTATTGCCTGAGTAACATTTGGCAAAGAAAAGTCAATGCATTCAGGGCAGCTATAAAAAGAAGGCTCATGGGGACTTAATTAAAATAAAATAATTAGAGCATCACTGGTGGAACACTTAACTAATGTTACTTGTGATTTAATCACTGCCACGTCTTGCAGATGTCAGTTTCATGACTGTTTATAACATCAGAATAATGTGTCTTCACTATCACAGAGGAACCTTTTTCTGTCAGGAAAATAACTTCAAAGAAAGATTAGATTGGGAGCAGAACTGGTGTCCTTTAGAATAAAATAGCCCAAGTTTACTGACATTTAGAACACACAGCAATAGTCACTTCTTTTTCATTCTCTTCCAGTGAGAGAAAAGTACTGACAAGAGAACCTAAGAATCTGAAATAAGTCCTTTTGCTGCTAGGTTATTGGTGGTTGTCATGAACAGTAAAAATACTGGGACTTAATTTTTATATTGACTACTGATTAAAAGATTGTTGGAGTGGTCTTTTCCATAACAGTGTATTCAAGAATTGCCAAGGAGCACTATGAGCAATGGATAGGAGTTCCTTTTTAATGGCTATGTCTTTAACTTTAAATAAATAAATCAATATACTGGGATTTAGGGGTTATGTTCACTAGATGGTGCTATTTTCCTGAGCAAGAAGGCAATATGTATAGAAAAAAAATATATAGGCAAAAATTAGATCATCTCACTGAGTTCAATGAAGTAGGAGAATTAAAACAGCTTCTCTTTGAAACAACGAAAAATTCATTGGGAATGAATTTTGGAAGGAAAAAAAATTCATTTACAACACACTAGCAGTAAGACAGAGATTGGTGGTAACGCTAATGTTTTATATTATATATGTGTGTGTGTGTGTATTCAAAATATTAGCGTTACCACCAATCTCTGTCTTACTGCTAGATATGTTTTTTTCTTCAGGGATCTAGGTTAGTATTTTCAAAGGAGCCTGAGGAAATTAAGACTCCCAACTACCACTCAATTAAGGCAGGATTTGGGTGTTTAACTCCCATAGGATCTTTTGAAGATTCCAGTCTTAATTATAGAAATATTTACTATGTTGTTTGTCAGTTAAAGCCAGTCTCATCACTGTAGTACTTGAGCAAGACACCCGAGAGAAATTAATAAAAAAAGCAAAAGAGCCAGAAGCTCAACAGGTAAAACCCTTGTCAAAGAAATTATTTTTCTCATAGTTTATAGTTTTGTCTCTAGCCACCTAGCTCCATGATGGATGGCTGTCTAAGACCCTCCAAAGCACTTCACAGGAGAGAAACCTTCACTTGTCTCTCTGTATCCTTTACTCTAACTTTGTGTCAGCATCTATATGATATCTTCAGTTTTCCTCTTCCTTGATAAGAAATTTCACTTAAGTCATATCGCTGATACAAAATGCCCTAAACTTCTATTTCCAGAGAACTGTTAATAGAATTAAGCTTTTGGAGGTTTTATTTGCTGTTGGCCAATGCATATGATGCAAACGAAGTCACGTTCAGTTTGCATACTGTGATGGTTTCCAAATGGATAGAGTTAAAGCCTGAAATCGGGTCTGAGATGTGGCAGGCAAGGCCTGGTTTAGAAGACCTGCTTTGCTATCTGGAGAAGGAGAAGTTCTAATTCAATTCTGTACTAGTCAACAAGGTTCATCTTGGGTAGAATGTGCTACTATCCTGGAGTGTGTCAGACTGTGAGTATCTCATGTCTTTGTTATGCCTGGTAGCTTGTGAACTCTGTAAATGGCTGTAAAGGTGGTAAGGTTTTGGGAGAAGGACCTTGGATAAAAATTTCAAAACATCTAAATGACTTAGAGGCCAAGGTCTCATTAGCAAAAGATATACCAGGCATGTCTGCACAGACTCTGAACCATGGGAAGGAGCACTGTAGTGAGTAACCATAGCATGCCCACTCTGTGCATACTAAACCATGAAATAGATGTAAGCATGGCTCCAGGTGATCACCAATGTGCTGTTTGTCTCCTAGGGTGCATGACCCTCACTGGTTGTACAACAGCTATGTTCTAATTGCTTGGAGTTTCGAAGCAGGGGCAAATCCATGGCGTTGCAGTGGCACAGCCACACTTCCTTTGGCTGTGGCCTGCATGCACAGTGAGGTCTCAGCTTATTAGCACTTCAGCACAGTTCCTGCTGGGAACTTCACATGTGCTGTGAGCTCTATGAGTTTACGAGTTGATCTAATAAAAGATTTTGGATTTACCCAAAGAACCTGGTCTGCCTATGTCCTTAGTCCAACGCAGATACAACCCACACCCCTGCTAGTTCACAAGAACTATGCCCAGAGCCCCTGCTTTCAAGCAGCTCCAGATCCTGTTGCTCTTTGCTGTCCTCCCCACACCCCTTTCCCCCGCTGCAGAATCTGTGACAATATTATGATTATTAATTCCTGAAATGCAATGATATTGTTACACTATGTATATCATATGTGTGGCGGAGCACCTTTGCGAGTGCTTGCTACTCAAGGGCTTTCACAGGCTCTGGGGGGAGCCTGCTTTGGCAGAGCAGCAGAGGGAACCTCCCCCAGGAACTATTCTATGGGGGGAGGGGTGTGTGGCAGAGCACCTCTGCTGTCTGCCACTTTAAGAGCCTGAAGAGGCAACCAGCAGGTGCGGCCCAGATCTGCTGAGAGGCCATTTTAAGATTCAGGCTAGCAGAGCTGGAGGCAGCACTCTGCTGCCTGGCACTGAGGAAATAACATCTTCTAGTGGAGCTGCTGCTCTGGTAACACCAGGAGGTAAGGGCAAGAGCTGGTGGGGATGGTTAGGGCTGAACAGCCCCCCAGAAGTGCCAGGCCAGTTACCACCCTGGTGGAAGGTGAGTAGGGGCGCCTAAACCCCAGCCCCCACCTTCAGGTGGGTCAAATAACATCGGAGGTAGTTTGGGGCCAGGTACGGCTGCAGCCACCTGAGCCTGTGGGGTGTGCGTGTGACCCCAGGCCCCAGCGTAGGGGGGCAGAGTATGGGCCTCAGTGGAGGCAGAGGTGTAGAGTGGGGTACAGTGGGGCACCTGACAGCCTGCACCCGAGCAGCAGTTGGGAGGCCTGGAGAGCCTAGCAAGGGGTATGCATCCTAGCAAAGAGGCAAGGTGCACAGAGGATAGGAGCCCCAACTGTGCATGTGTGTGGGGGAAGGAGCCCAGTGAGAATGAGGGGTGCAGAGCTTAAGGAGAGAGGCTGGAGTTAGGGGCCGGGATATAGTTGCAAAATGGGAATGCTGAGAGGGGCGAGTAGCGAGGCCCTATGAACAGAGGGCCTGAGATGAGGCCCTGGGAGGAAAGAGCACAAAGTGGGTCCTAGTGAGCAGGGGGCTCAAGGGTAGGTCCTGCTAACATGGGGGCCAGGTTAGGTCCAAATAAGCCTTTGGGCGCCTGAGGCCACAGGTGGGCTAGAGGCCAATTGGGTGGAGTGGATGAAGAAGTGCCGCTGGTAAACAATGGGGTGAGTCTGGAGCCCCAACTCAGAGCAGCTGGGTGAGCAACCCAGTGAGGGACTAGAGGCAGAGTCACTCCAGTGTTCTGCAAACCACCCAGCGCTCGCTCAAATGAGGGTCACAGGAGAGGCCCAAGAGGCTGTGCACTTGCTGACCAGAGAGTGCAGGGAAACAAGCCCCAGGACCCTTCGGGTGAGGGCAGGGTGAGTGTGGCCCCGGGAAAAAGAGGGGCGGTAGGAGAGTGGCCCCGCAAAGGGGCAGGATGAGAGAGACCGTGTGAGAGGCGGTGAGTGGGAGAGGCCTCAGTGAGAGGGAGGTGGTATGAGTGTGGGCTGTAATAGGGCAAAGAGCGAGAGGCCTAACACTGGGATGAGTTGAGCCTGCCCTTGGCTGAAGCAGAGCTCAGCTGTCAGGAACATCTGCGAGGCTTGGGATGCAGTATAGGGGTGGTTGGAGCTGCATACATAGGCCCAGGAGACCAGGGAGTTCGAAGGGCAGCCTACCGCCTAATTAACACCTTAATTATGTGTCATCAAGGCATGGCAGATGAGAGAGGTGGGTGGCATGCCCAGAGGCAGGTGAGGAGACTAGCACTGTGGCTAGTCAGGGAGTTCCCACTTTGTTACAATATGTTTATACAATGAATTCAGCATCAGGGGAATATTAATGAATATAATGTAACATCTAAATGAAATTAGTTGATGTTGAAACAAAAATATTTTATTGGTTCTAAGCCTAAATTTTGTAATTGTTTTGTTCTAAGAGGAATTCTGAAACACTGACTATTTGTGCCATTTATCTGCAGAATTTTCCAGAGGCAGAAATCCTGATTTATAGAATCATAGAAAATTAGAGTTCGTAGGGACCTCAGAAAGTCATCTAGTTCAACTCCTTGCTCAAAGCAGGTCCATCCCCAACTAGATCATCCCACCCAGGGCTTTATCGAGCCAGGCCTTAAAAACTCTAATCCAAGGATAAGAGTTCCACCACTTCTCTGAGTAACTTGTTCTAGTGCTTCACCACCCTCCTACTGGGAAAGTTTTTCCTAATATCCCAACTAAACCTCCCTTGCTGCAACTTGAGACTGTTGCTCCTTGTTCTGTCATCTGTCACCACAAGAAGAGTCTAGTTACATCCTTTTTGGATCTACCATTCAGGTAGTTGAAGTCTGCTATTCAAATTTCCCCTCAGTCTTCTCTTCTGTAGACTAAAGAAAGCCATTTCCTTGAGCCTCTCCTTATACATCATGTACCCTAGCCCCTGAACCATTTTCATTGCCCTCTACTAGACTCACCAGTGCAGAATACAGCAGAATGTTTACTTCCCTCAATTTGCTGGCAATGCTTCTACTAATGCAGCCCAGTATGCTGTTAGCCTTCTTGGCACCTAGGGCACACTGCTGACTCAGCAGCTCATTGTCCACAGTAACCCCCAGGTCTTTTTCTGGCTAAGCAGCAGTTCTGCAGTCAGTCCCCAGGCTGTAGTGGTGCATGGGATTCTTCCATCCTAAGTGCAGGACTTTGCACTTGTCCTTGTTGAATGAACCTCATAAGATTTCTTTTGGTCCAATCCTCCAATTTGTCTAGATTCATAGATTCATAGATTCATAGATGTTAGGGTCAGAAGGGACCTCAATAGATCATCGAGTCCGACCCCCTGCATAAGCAGGAAAGAATGCTGGGTCTAGATGACCCCAGCTAGATGCTCATCTAACCTCCTCTTGAAGACCCCCAGGGTAGGGGAGAGCACCACCTCCCTTGGGAGCCCGTTCCAGACCCTGGCCACTCGAACTGTGAAGTTCTTCCTAATGTCCAATCTAAATCTGCTCTCTGCTAGCTTGTGGCCATTATTTCTTGTAACCCCCGGGGGCGCCTTGGTGAATAAATACGCACCAATTCCCTTCTGTGCCCCCGTGATGAACTTATAGGCAGCCACAAGGTCGCCTCTCAACCTTCTCTTGCGGAGGCTGAAAAGGTCCAGTTTCTCTAGTCTCCCCTCGTAGGGCTTGGTCTGCAGGCCCTTAACCATACGAGTGGCCCTTCTCTGTACCCTCATCTGCATCCCTCTTGAATTGCAGCGCCCAGAATTGCACGCAGTACTCCAATTGCGGTCTGACCAGCGCCCGATAAAGGGGAAGTATCACCTCCTTGGACCTATTCGTCATGCATCTGCTGATGCACGATAAAGTGCCATTGGCTTTTTTGATGGCTTCGTCACACTGCCGACTCATGTTCATCTTGGAGTCCACTAGGACTCCAAGATCCCTTTCCACTTCCGTGCCACCCAGCAGGTCATTCCCTAGGCTGTAGGTGTGCTGGACATTTTTCCTCCCTAGGTGCAGCACTTTGCATTTCTCCTTGTTGAACTGCATTCTGTTGTTTTCTGCCCACTTCTCCAACCTGTCCAGTTCTGCTTGCAGCTGTTCCCTGCCCTCCGGCATGTCCACTTCTCCCCATAGCTTTGTGTCATCTGCAAACTTGGACAGAGTACATTTCACTCCCTCGTCCAAGTCGCTGATGAAGACATTAAAGAGTATCAGTCCAAGGACCGAGCCCTGCGGGACTCCACTGCCCACACCCTTCCAGGTCGAAACCGACCCATCCACCACGACTCTCTGGGTGCGACCCTCCAGCCAATTCGCCACCCACCGGACTGTGTAGTCATCCAAGTCACAGCCTCTTAACTTGTTCACCAGTATGGTGTGGGATACCGTATCGAAGGCCTTCCTGAAGTCCAAGTATACGACATCCACCCCTCCTCCTGTGTCCAGGTGTTTCGTAACCTGGTCATAAAAAGAAACTAGATTGGTCAGGCACGATCTGCCTGCCATGAACCCGTGCTGATTTCCCCTCAGCGTAATTTGTCCTGCCGGGCTCTCGCAAATGTGAGCCTTGATAATTTTTTCAAAGACTTTGCCAAGGATAGAGGTGAGACTGACTGGCCTATAGTTGCCCGGGTCCTCCTTCCTCCCCTTTTTGAAAATGGGGACCACGTTGGCCCTTTTCCAGTCCTCTGGGACTTGGCCCGTGCGCCATGAGCATTCAAATATTCCTGCCAGTGGCTCTGCAATGATGTCGGCCAGTGCCTTCAGCACCCTCGGATGGAGCTCATCCGGGCCTGCCGACTTAAAGGCATCCAGTTCTTCCAAGTGACTCTGCACCGTCTCAGGGTCTATGCATGGAAGTCTGGCGCCTTGCTGCTGCCTCTCTACAACTCCAGTGAGAGACTTGTCGTGCCCCTCACTTAGGAACACTGAGGCAAAGAACTCGTTGAGGAGTTCAGCCTTGTCCCCCCTGTCTGTCACCAATTGTTTCTGCCCATTTAGCAGGGGTCCTATTCCTCCCTGGGCCTTCCTTTTACTCCCTATATATCTAAAAAACAATTTCTTGTTGTCTTTTACTTGGGTTGCCATCCTAAGCTCCATGGTAGCTTTGGCCTGTCTAACTGCCTCCCTACAAGCACGAGCAGAGGAGGTATATTCATCTTTGGTGATCTCTCCGTTTCCACTTTTTATGTGCTCCCCTTTTGTCCCTTAGGCTGCCCTGGATTTCTCTGGTCAGCCAGGGAAGCCTCCTGGCCCCTTTCCCTCTTTTGCCTCGCTCGGGGATCGTCTTGCTTTGTGCCCAAAGGATCGTTTCCTTAAGGCACAGCCACCCTTCTTGGGCTTCCATTTCTTCAAAACTCCTACTCTGCAGTGCGTCCTTGACTAATCGCCTGAGTTCATTGAAATCAGCTTTCCTAAAGTCTAGCACTTTCACCCTACTAGTTACCTTACCCACGCGACGTCTTATGGTGTATTCTATTATTAGGTGATCACTGACCCCCAGATGGTTACCGATCTGGAGGTCCGCTACCATGTCATCTCCTGTTGCCAATACCAGATCCAGTATGGCATTCCCCCTAGTGGGACCGTGTACCTCCTGTGTCAGGTGGAGGTCCTGTACACAGGTTAGAAACCTGCGTGAGCGGTGGGACTTTGCTGTCTGCGTCTCCCAGCAGATGTCCGGGTAGTTTAGGTCCCCCATGACTACCGCCTCTTTAGCTTTTATGGTCTCCGAGAGTTGCCTCAGGAGTCCCGAATCTCTTTCTTCCCCTTGATGTGGGGGTCTGTAGCAGACCCCTACCACCAAATCCCTTTCTCCTTGCCCCCCATGTAGCCTAACCCACAATCCTTCTACTTCCTCATCCTTGGATTCTGTCTTGATGAGGGTTGATGTATATTGCTCACTGACATAGAGCGCAACCCCTCCCCCTTTCTTCCCCACCCTGTCCTTTCTGTACAATCTATAGCCCTCAATATGTACCGCCCAGTCATGGGATGAATCCCACCAGGTTTCCGTTAGCCCCACTAAGTCATAGATGTTTTGTGCCAGCAGGAGCGCTAGTTCATCCTGCTTGTTTCCCATGCTCCTAGCATTAGTATATAGGCACTTGAGCCCTGCGACTGGTGCCTTTGCTGCCCCCCCCCCCCGCTCCGAGTCCCAAGGGGCCCTTTGATTCTTACCTTCTCATTCCTTACCTGTGCCGTCGTGCTGGCCTCCCCATGGCTTTCAGGTTCCCAATGCTCTCTTTCTTCAGGCTGGGCTGTCCTTGTGGGTGCCACATGGTTTGGTGGTCCACAGCTTCCCCTGCCCTCGTACTCCCCTCCCCCCGACGAGCCTAGTTTAAAGCCCGCCGGAGGAGATCCGCCAACCTAGTAGAAAATACACGCTTACCTTTGGGGGACAGGTGAAGCCCATCCCAGCTGAGCATGTCCCTCGTCGTGATGTGCGGGTCATTGTCCAGGAAGCCGAAGCCTGCCTCGAGACACCACTGCCGAAGCCGCCAGTTGGTCTCTCGGATGCAGTTCTCCTGCCGTCTTCCGCGTCCGTTCACTGGTAGGATGGAAGAGAATACCACCTGTGTACCGAACTCCTTCAGCACGCTGCTGGCCTTGTGGCCTAGTGACGTCTAGGTCACTCTGCATCTTAGCCCTACCCTCCAGTGTATCTACTGCACCCCCAGCTTGGTGTCATCCATGAGCTTGCTAAGGGTGAAATCCATCCCATCTCCCAGGTCACTGATGAAGATACTGAACAATACCAGCTCCAGGACTAACTGCTGGGGCACTCCACTTGATACCGGCTGCCAGCTAGAAATTGACCCATTGACAATCCAGCCAGCTTTCTGTCTACCTTGCAATCCATTCATCCAGCCCATACTACTTCAACTTGCTTGCAAGAATGCTGTGGGAGTCTATCAAAAGCCTTGCTAAAGTCAAGGTACATTACATCTGCTGGTCTCCCCCACATCCACAATCGGGTTGGTCAGGCATGACTTGCCCTTGGTGAATTCATGCTGACCGTTCCTAATCACCTTCTTCTCCAAGTGCTTAGAAATGGATTCTTTGAGGACCTGCATTGTGATTACTCTGAGGGCAGAGATGAAACCTACTGGTTGGTAGTTCCCTGGATCCTCCTTTCCTTTCTTAAAGATAGGCACTAAATTTGTCCTTTTCCAGTTGTCTAGGACTTCCCCCAATTGCCATGAATTTTCAGAAATAGTGGCCAGTGGCTCTGCAATCACACCAACCAACTGCCTCATCACCCTTGGATGTATTGCATCTGGCCCCGTGGACTTATACACGTCCAGCTTGTCTAAATAGTCCCCAAGCTGTTCTTTCACCACTGGGGGCTGTTCACCTCCTCCTCAAACTGTGCTGCCCAGTGCAGTAGTCTGGGAGCTGACCTTGCCTGTGAAGACCTAGGTAAAAAAGGCATTGAGTACTTCAGTCTTTTCCTCCTCTGTCATTACGTTGCCTCCCCCATTTAGAAAAGGACCCACACTTTTCCTGACTTTCCTCTTGTTGCTAACATACTTGCAGAAACCCTCTTGTTACCCTTCATGATATCCCTTCCTAGCTGCATCTCCAATTGCACTTTGGCCTTCTGGACTTTATCCATGTATGCCTGAGCAATACTCTTATACTGCTCCCTAGTTTTTTATCCAAGCTTCCATTTTTGGCAAGCTTCCTCTTTGTGTTTATGCTCACTGAAGAGTTCTCTTAAGCTAAGCTAGTTGCTTGCCACATTTGCTATTCTTCTTGCACATCAGGATGGTTTGTTCCTATACCCTCAAAAAGGTTTCTTTAAAATACAACCAGCTCTCCTGGACTCCTTTCCCCCCTCAGACTGGCCTCCCAGGGGATCCTAACCACCAGTTCCCTGAGGGAGTCAAAGTCTGCTTTTCTAAAATCCAGGGTCCATACACTGCTGCTGCTCTCCTGTCTTCCTTTTGTTAGGATCCTGAACTCAATCATCGGATGAGGAACTGAACTAGCTCTATCCATTAATATGTTCATATCTTTGTCTATGCTCATGCCTTAATCACTAAGGGCTTTGTTGCACCTTACATAGTGAGCTACGCAAATGTGGATGGATGTTAGTGCTAGCTTGGGTTTGGATGTCACACTTCAAGCCAGCACAGATTTGAAGGACTGAAAAGTAACCCCCCCCCCACCACCACCACCATTTTGGGCTTCCCTTTTGCCCCCAGGGCTCTCTTGGTTCCTCCCCCTCCTGGGCATTTCTTACTTGTGGCTTCTCCCACTGTCTGGTCCAGGGGTGCAGGCAGGGAAGGGTTAACCTGCCTGACCCGTCTCTACTCTTCTAGCCCAGAGAGGAGCAGCAGCCGCAGTGGTGGCTGGGTGGGCAGTTTAACTCTTCCCTGCCTGCTCCCCCAGGACAGACAGGAGGAGCAGCCACAAGTAAGCAACGGGGGGTAGGAAGGCCATGAGTGGGGATCTGGGGAGGGAGGGGGGGGGCAATGGGCCCAATCCAGGCCATCAGGGGAGGGGCAGGTGGAGTGGTTACACTAAGGTGTAGCCTAGCGTGGCTGCAACTTAGTGCAACATGAGCTGGGTAGCATGGATCATAGAAAATCCTGCCCTGGAATAGTGTAACTTTGAGCTGCATAAAGGGGGCTGAAAACTAGTTTAGGGTGTTAACACCTGGACAATCCAGGGTTAAGAGTTCTAGGAACTGCCCAAAATTACCATGTAACAAGACCCTAAAAGAATCTAACTGCTTCTAATGCAAACCAGTGGCATGCCAAGCAGGCCTTGTGGCCTAGATAAACACTGTGGACAAGTGAGGCAGGGTGCATGGTTTGGCCGGCAGTGGGGGTGGGCTGGGAGAAGCACAGAAGTCTTACCCAAACAGGCCCCAGCTCCTCCTCCTGCTGCTGCTGCAATGTGCTTTGCCTGCCCTGGCTCTTGCTCTTAAAGCACCAGCAGCAGGGTGTCTAAGAGCAACATAATGGGTCTGTTCTTGCTGCAGGAGTACAGTTCCCTTGGCAGATGCAGGGACAATTTTGGCATTTCTCTTAAATTGGTGCCTGAAGCTGATATCCCTCTCCCCCATCCCTAGTTATGCTACTGGTGCAAAGTATCTGTGACAGTTTACATAAAGGGTGCCTTAAGAGATCTATCAAGTGTTATTTTATTATACAATATGGGCCACATCTCTTGTGTCCTTACCACAGAGTATGTTCTTGTCACACTGCAAAGTATCACAGGTCAAGATTGTAGCGTGCACTATTTATGCACATTTTTTCCATTCATGCTAAGAGAAAAAATATAGCTAGAAAAATAGATAAATAGTCTTGCAAATAGTCAGAGAGAGACTCTGACATAATATTGCTGTGTGCTGTATAGTGTATGACCAGTTTTTTAACAAGATAGTAATATAGCAAACACAGATCTCTATTATTTATGAGCCCATCAAGAAATATTGAGCCATCTATCTTAAACTATTTACCTACTCATGGGACAGATTATTTGACAGAGAACATAATGCCCACTGAGTATCAGAGGATGCTGTAACCCTCAGATCCCACAAGTCTGCTCTTCACCACCCAGGACAAAGTTCCTTAGAAGTCCCCTAGTATCATGTTCCATGTACAAGGAGGGGTGAGGGAGGGATATGTATCATTCCCCTAGCAAGCAACAGACATTCAGCTGGAGAGACAAAACAGCGCTACTCTGCTTTGTACATACTCCAAATCTTGTAGAATCCCATTTCCTAGCTTTACAGCAGAGGAGAAAAAGCTTGACAATGTATTTCTATATACTGGGTTATTGTACCTAAGCCAAGTAATTCAGTAGTGTAACCAAGGTGGGGTGACTCTGGTAGTAGCCTCAGGGTGCTAATCGATGGAGGGTTGGAGAAGGGTGTGAAAAATAAGAGCTGCTGCCCAATGTTTGGGCACTGAAGTTGCCACTGACTCCATGCATGGCTGCTGCCCTGGGTTCCTAACTGTCTTGTTACACCTCTGCTGAGTACTGTGGACCAAATATTCAGTCTGTACTATATTACTGATCTCGGCAGAAAATTTGGCCACATCACTTTTGTTTCACTGCAGATTTTCACTCGGGTTTCTGCTTATAACTCCATTTTCATAACAGTTATTACAGAAAAGCTAGTTTTGTAGCATAAAAGCAAAAGTATTGTGGAGATGAGATCTGAAGATTTGATTCATGAGAAGTAGTTTGACATGCAGCAAGTTATTATACAATACAATGAATTAATGTTTTACTATATAGGCCAAGGAGAAGAGGTACCTCTAACATCCATTTAAAGTGAATATTAATAAACAGAAGTTATAGTTAATGTAGATGACAATAGTGACTCAAATAGCAAGTATAGAATGTATGTTCTTGTTGCCTTAGTAACTGTTTGTTCTCTGCTGGTGATTTAATTCAGCACAATGGTCAACATAAATTTAACCCTCAACAGCTCTGCTATTTCATTCTTCTAGCAAATGGAAAACATTCCTTAGAGCTGGGAAAAATGCATGGAGAAACTGCATCTAATTTGTAGCACTGTCTTAGATTTTGTCTCAGTTCATTAGTCACTCATGAAATGCCTTAGGGAAAAGATACTTCGCACTATCTTTGTTTTGTTTAAGGTACCTACATATAAGAGTCGGACTTAGAAAAAATCAGCTTATATATGAAGATGAGCTTGTGTGTGATGCTCCAGGGCAAAATAAATATTTTATGAAAAGCACTGAAGCAAAGCTAGGGAAGAAATCTAGAAAAGGTAAAGAAGGGCAGGATTCTGCCATACCCTCACCCTAGTGGTTTTCAAACTTCCTAAAGTCACAGAACATTTTCCTAGCATTATTTCAGCCATGGAACACCTGACCTGTCCTAAAGACTGACATGGAGCAGGCAACCTGGCCGGCAATAGCAGCCCACTGCCTCTTGGACCGCTCCACTGTTATCTCCAATTACTCTGCAGAACCCCTGATGACTTATGGCAGATCCCTAGGCTTCCACAGAACTCAGTTTGAAAACCACTGCGTTAGATCATATTGTCTTAAGTGTTTAAAGTCCAGGTAAAACCCATTTGAAACAAGTATTTGAAGCATTTTTCACACAGAAGTAGATGTCAATACTTCATTTCTAAATTTAGATAATGATGTGATCATACTTGTTGGAAAATTAACCTAATCTTTAACTTTGGCAGATTTGCCAGAAAAACGTATTTTCATAATAAGAATTGGTCCATTCTTGAGGTTTCTGTCCTTAAAAAATGTCCGTAAAGATTTAAACACATAAAAACATACGCAGTCCCAAATGCTTTAGTCTTTACTGCTCTGGCTATTTATTCATGCCTCTGGAACACAAAAGAAATATGCAGGGATCCTTCATGGTACCTCATTGACTTCAGTAGATACTGGGTTGAAACAAGTCTGGTGTGTTGCCAGTAGGCCAAGAGAAATGATTGTTTTCCCCTATTCAGCACTGGTGAGGCCACATTTGGAGTACTGTGTTCAGTTTTGGCCCTCCCACTACAGAAAGGGCATGGACAAATTGGAGAGAGTCCAGCAGAGGGCAATAAAAATGGTGAAGGGGCTGGGGCACATGACTTGTGAGGAAAGCCCAGTTCCCTTGGTTTTATTTAGTTTACAAAAGAGGAGACCAAGGAGGGATTTAATGTGTGTGTACAATTTGGCAGCATTCACTCATATCTGGTGGTGATGCTAAAAAAAAAAAAAAAAAAGGAATAATACAACTTTACAAAGTTCAGCATGATCTCTTTCCTAATCACAGTAACTCTTGTGTTCTCTTAGGTTAGGGAAGGTACCTTTCTCTCTCCTGTCTCTCTGCTTCAGGAGACCTTACCAACCTGACGTGTATTGTCTCAGCTTGTCTTTCAGAATCTTAACTTGTTTGTGTGTTCCTAAGTGGCTTCAACTGGTTATGCCAGGATTCTTCCAGAATCGGAAAAAGTCTCTTGACAAATGAACATGCTTGCTGTATAATTTCTATAACAGGATTTGATTATAGCTCCTCAGTGCTTTACAAAATGCTGTAATGTAAGAAAGGACAACACCTGCCTGAGGAAATGCTGGCTGCTTTAGCAAATGCCACAGCTTATCTTTTCAGTGAATCCATTTAGGTAAGTTACAGTTAATTTGCCTAAGATTGCCCCCAAAAGGAAATGCAGTCTTTCTTTCTTCCCTCCCCTGCCCCCCCCCCCCCCCGATACATTTTCATTACAAAACCTGAAGGTTAGCGTGGCACTAACTATAGTATAGAAATAATGGGTTAATAACCATTGAATGCAAAGCACTTATTTTAAAGAAAATGGCACCAATTCCAAGCACACAGCAGTATGGTTGAATATGAAACAGGAGACCCGGACTGAGGATTCAGTCCAGAGTTGTGTGTAAACATTGTAATGCTCACTTATTAACTTGAATCATAACAAACTAGATTTGTTTGTGTCAGTTATAATTCTCCAACACTTAATTTGTTGCCATGCTGTTTGAATCTGTTGTTTCAAAAGGCAGTGTTGATAATGTAGCTTAATTGCAGTATTTCCATATCAAATCAACTTTTTTTTTTCTTCCCCCCCTCCCCCCATCTGTGGTGGCTTTTCATCATTTCTGTGTAAGTGGCAAAAGAATGACTCCATACTGGCATTTAAAGTAGTGCACAGTTTATATGCTCAAGTACTTGTTTCTACCTGGGGAAATCACTATTTGGTTCCAAGGCACTTTTCCAGATGAAATATTATGAAAAGATGCATTGAAATGAAGTGCTTATTGGACAGATTTGATCTTCCTGCCTACTGGGGCTAACACAAAGTGAAAACAACATAGAATCTCATTTTTAACACCATTATCAGTGGCAGAATGAGGATTTTCAGCCAAGTACAATCCACAGGCTGCTGGCAGAGGGGCTGGCGATGGAGTAAGAACCACTCTTCCCTTTGTACTGAATTAATGAGTCGGGCTGGTGTGAGATGTTGCATTTTGTATTGAAAGTATGAGTCTGGGGACATTTGAAGCCATTAGATGCAGCAGTTTTGTAGATGCGTTGCCCTCAGGGCACAGATAGAAGTGTAGCTCTCCACTATAACTCAGAATGCTTTGCAGGAGCGTTCTTGAGTTGCAACGATCCCCTGGATCAAACAGAAGTTCACTGTTAGCATTGGGGGGGGGGGGGGGTTGGCCTCAGTGGGGGATGAGCCTACAACTGGTTTTCCCTAGCAATGGCCCTTCCTCTCTCCCAGTTGGTGCTGTTTTCAGAATGGGAGTGGGGAAAGGGAGCAGAGGAAGTTCATTCTAGGGGTTCCTTAGCCAGCGTTGGAGGGTGAGGTGGGTGAATTAATACCTTGGGAACCCTTCCTAGCTAGGGTATATTAGAGCTCCCCCTACCTTGTAGGGGCTCCAATACACCCGCCTTACCCTCCAACATGGGCTGAAAAAACAACAGACAGAACTTTCTCCGCTCCCTTTCTCCCTTCCCGTTCTGAAAACAGTGACAGGCTGGGAAGCAGCATAGACAGAAGTTACTGAAGATACTCTGTTTTGAAATGTCTTCATCTGAACCCTCAGGCAAGGAGGGTTCAGATTTTTGCAGGATCAGGCTTTTTTAAAGTGCTTTGCAGCCATGCACTTCTGTTTGAGCATGCTATAGAGGGCTTTCAGGGGTTAGACTGGGTGAAAATGGTCACTTCTGTCTGTGCCCTTAGTGTGCTGTTGAAATCCCAGCTACGTTAATTATTATTTACCTAGCTTTATTTTTTCCTGTACTTTTAAATAGGAGAGGAAATGAAGAACTTATTTCCTAAAGCCATAACATTTCTGCTGCAACTGAATAAGCAACAGTTTTCCAGAACTTTTGTAATATTTTTAAACATCATAAACATTGAACAAGGCATATGTACATGTGTTTTTCATTTTAAATATATTCATACTTCCATAAATAGTAAATATTGTGATCAATTCACTTATCACATATGTTGAGCTCAATCAAATTACACTTTTTAATTGCTATCCTTTCCAATTACATTCTTACCTTTTAGAAGAACCATTGGCAAGCAAGTCCATGCACATGTGGGACCCCACAATGACGCCAAAGATATTAATCAATTTTTCTCTTCCTGAATTGTATGTTTTGGTCAGTTCTGCAGTTTTCTAGTATACACACACTATATATAAATATAGTAAATTCAGCTCTGTATGTTGTATGTATAAGAATTATCATACATCTGGCAGCAGTGGTGAGCACTATCTTTTACCCATCACAACAGTGTGCACGTTAATAGTGTCTCTGTAAGATATTGTCTCCCTTGTGGCCAGTCTAAAAAACTTACTCTGGTCACCTGATACTACCACCAGCTGAAGATCTCAGTGATGTGGTAGAGGATTAGGTCCTTTTGCACTAAGATACCAGGGGAGAAGTCCTGGCCCCATTGAGGTCAATGGGAAAACTCTCATGGCCTCATCCCCCTCCCAGTTCTTTGTGTGATTTATCATTTGATTGTGTCTATTTGCAGCACAGTGGGTATGTCTATGCATGTAATTAATGAGCAGTAATAAACTCTGGAGCATATTGCACTGGTATCTTTTTCCCAGGCACTATGCTTGAACATGTACCTGGAGCCATAGCACATTGAGCCAGGTTGGAACAGCCCCAGCTGGCAGGGATTCCAGGGGGATCAGCCTGCCAGTTCAGAGCTGGTCACCACCAGCTGAATGTGCTGTGGAGGGGCTGGCTGGGGCACGAGGGTGCTCCAGTACAGGACTAGCTGGCAGGCAGCTCCCTCACTGAAACACCCTTGTCCCCCAGCCAGCCCCCTCAGCAGCTACATGTGCATTGCTACACTTTAAATAACATCGTCACAGGATAGCACTTGTGTTTATAACTACTAACCTACAGCAGAGTTTATTAGTTTACTTCATCTTAATAGCACTGCATATGTAGATGTAGCTGCTGAGGGGGCTGGCTGGGGGACAAGGGTGTTTCAGTGAGGGAGCTGCCTGCCAGCTAGTCCTGTACTGGAGCACCCTCATGCCCCAGCCAGCCCCTCCACAGCACATTCAGCTGGTGGTGACCAGCTCCGAACTGGCAGGCTGATCCCCCTGGAATCCCTGCCAGCTGGGGCTGTTCCAACCTGGCTCAATGTGCTATGGCTCCAGGTACATGTTCAAGCATAGTGCCTGGGAAAAAGATCAGAGAGAGGACACATAATTATTAAGCAGCATGGGTGAAATCCTCCCCCCTGTAGGAGACCCCTAAAAGGGCCAGGCACCAGTCTAGTAACAGCTTAAAAGTTTTTAAAACATCAAACAATAAAGTGCTCTTCTCTTTTACACTCAGTAACAAATCCATGTTGTGTGTGTGAGCTTCGGTGTTAATTCTGGGCATGGGCTTTCAGGTTTGGTTCTATAAGCACAGACAAAGACAATGCTGCATGAAGTGACCTGACATAACAGCAGTAACCTAATGTGAACTGACACTTATGAAAGAAAATATTAAAAATGTATTCCCTTCCCTTCAATTTATATCCTGCAGGCACAGATCAGAGCTAGGGAATAAGCTATTTAACTTTCTTACCACGAACAGATATGGAGAAGGTGTCAGATCTATGAACCAGGGCTTATCTTGATTTGCCAGTAACTTGAAGTAGCCCCAGTCACTGGACCAGTTGTCTGATTTATGAGGAACCTTTTGGACTGAGAGAGACAGAAAATAGAAATGTACCATCTCTTGAATATAGTTGCATACATTTTTGTTTAAACATTTGGATATAACAGATTATAGCTTTGCCGGTGGCAGATCACATCAAAATCATATGCAAGACACTGCAGTGTGCCCCACTTCCACATGTGCTCATTAAGAGGATTTGCAAGTATATTCCATGAGGTTTGAACAACTATACTGCTTGTCCATTGGGGTCAAAAACATACTCACTGAAGCCCTGCTGCTAGGGATTGCTACCAGCCAGTAAAACTTAGAGGGCTCATCTGTACAAGACATTTTACATTTTCTGAGGAGCTGCCTAATTAGCTCCACAGCAAAGTCTCAGCATCTACATGAGCAGCCCTATTAGGCTGCAGTAAACTAATTAACTTCACCATAGTTTAGTACTTCTAAACACACATACTATCCTGCGATGACATTATTTAGCGCACAGCAACACACATGTAGCCACTAATGGGGATAGCTGGGGCACAAGGGAGCTTCAGTGCCAGGGCTGCCTACTGGCTAGTCCTGCACTGGAGCACCCTTGTGCCCCAGCCAACCCCTCCGTAGAATGTTGAGCTGGATTGGAGCAGCCCTGGGCTGGCAGGCTGACTCCCACAGAAGCCCTGCCAGCCGGAACTGCTCCAACTCAGCTCAACGTGCTGCAGTCCCAGGTGAGCAGGTGAGCAACAAACTCTGATGTAATATGCACTGGAGTTTATTACATCACATTAATTTCACATGTAGATGTGCCCAGTGGGCATGTCTACACGAGATGCTACTGGACAGTGGTTACTGCACATTTATTTAGTACTTGTATAATCAAGTACTAAATAAATACACAGTAACTGGAGTTACTGTGCAGTAGTGCCAGCAAATGACTTTTAAGTGACTCTACTCCACAGTAGCCTAATAATACTGCTCAATAGTGTATTAACACTGTCTGTGCTGTGATACGCTACTGTACACTATTATTCAGCTACTGCACAGTCAGCATCTCATGTATACATGCACAGTAAGTGGTAAAAATGGTGCAATCCAACAGAACCTTGACTACTCTGGGGCGTCCACCAGTACAGCTAAACCCATGATTCTCAAATGGATGTCGTGGTACCCTGGGGTATCTGGAGATGGTTTCAGGGGTGCTGCAGGATGCCATGCAATGTCAGCACTGTTAGGTTTGCAAACATGGTTCACAAGATAAACCCAATGATTTACTAATTTAATAAGAATCCATAACGTTAAAACAATTCTGACCTGTTGTGGTGTTTCTGAGTTTTTTGCAACAGAAGAATTGCTCTATTATTTTTCCATAGTCAAAACATTTGTGAGAACTAAGAGTTGGCAGTTTCCAATGGATGCCTTGAGTCTAAAAATATTGAGAACCACTGAACTAAACCAATGAAAGCAGCACAGGTCATTTCAGCAAAATGTCTCTAATGTAAGCAGGTTAAAAACAAAATAGCCTCTCCTTGTATGCTCATTATAATAATAACAAGGGGCTGTGGGGTATTGGCTTGTCTAACTCCTTCATCAGCAAGAACAGTATTCTTCAACATTTACAACCGTTGAAAGCATATTCTGACTGAAAGATCTGATTGTTGTCTGCCCCTGACAGTGATTTCTAGTGGCATGCAGTTAGTGTCTCAATTCTGAAAATTAAAACTTCCTTGCTCCCATTATATTGATCAGGTGTATATGTTGGGGAAGGAGAGGTGGATAGCAAGGTAGAATTAATGGGGGAGAGGAAAAAAACCCTGTTATTATTCAAATTTAAATAAATGCATATATAATAGTGTCTGCCCTGGGATCTAGGGCCTTTACCATCAATAAAATCACACTATAAAAATATTACTAAAACCACATAGTTGCTTGTATGAGGGAGAATATGCTCTATGAGGTGAAAAATATATTAAAAACAAAAAATCTCTCCCAGTTCTGTAGCAAGGAAGTTTGGGTAAGACTGAAAAACACCGCCCCCAAACTTTAATAAAGCCTTTATTACATTTGTTACTCCCTTCATGTGCTCTATACCAAGTCAGCAATTAAAGAAACAAACGTATAAAGTGTTAATAGGGGCATTTAGGCTGATACCGAGCTTGGTGTAGAAACTAGCTATGAGCCCACAGTGGCTTGGTCCATCCAGGCACCAGGCAGTAGGGGTGTGCAAAGTGGGCTCTTTTTGATATCGGATTTGGCCCGATTTGGGGGACAGTGATTTGATTTGCTGATTTAGATCACTGTCCCAATTTGATTCGGCTGAATCTTAATCTGAAGATTCAATTCTGATTCGGAGAATCAGTGATTCAGCCATAGACACAGATTTATATGTTTTTTCTATGTATCTTGAGGTACCAGGCACAGGTTGTGAATGCTGAGATGGTGTGGAGGGAGGAGTGTCCCACGGGAGGGGGAGCGTGGTCCCCTGCGTGCTTGGTGGCGGACCCAGAAGTGGACCAGAAGTATTTCCAGTCCACTTCTGGGCACACTGCTCAGTGCGCAGGGGACCCGCCCCACGCTCTCCTCCCCCCCCCCCCGATCAGTCATGGGGGGACCCCAGGTGCCACCCCAGACCCAGGAGGCACCAGTCACTGAGCCAGGGGGCAGTGGGGGTCCCCCTCGCAGACACGGAAGTGGACCAGAAGTACTTTGGAAGAGGACCAGAAGTGCGACAGACACGGAAGTGGACCAGAAGTACTGTGAAGTACTTCTGTTGCAAAAAGCTCAGAAACTCCACAACAGGTCAGACTTGTTCTAACATTATGGATTCTTATTTTAATTCATTGGGTTTATCTTGTGAACCACATTTGCAAACTTAACAGTGCTGACATTGCATGGCATTCTGCAGCACCCCTGAAACTTTGAAGCTAGATGTATGGTGCATTTGAAACTCTTTACGTACTTCTGGTCCACTCCTGGGTTTGCTGCCAAGCGCATGGGGGACACCCCTGTGATCCCGTGGGACACTCCATCTGCCCCACCATCTCACTGTTCACAAGACGTGCCTGGTATCTCAAGATATGTAGAAAAAACATAAAGCTGTCTCTATGGCTGAATTATCGAATCTCTCCAAATCAATTTGGAGGCTTCTGATTCGATTTGGAGAGATTAAAGGGTCTCTTGATTTGATCCAGATTCAGAGATTCAGCCGCCAAACTGGGCTGAATCTCCTCTGAATCTAATCGGCGACTGAAGCTTCTCACAGTCCAACCAGGCAGGTAGAAATCAGCCCCCCAGCTCAAAGGCACAGTGTTGCAACAGGGCAGGCTTTGCCCTTTCTTCCCTGTGCTCCAGGAATAGGGTTGTAGCCAGGCAGAGTGAGCTCTGTGGCCACTGTTTTACCCACCTCACCCCAGGCAGGATCGGGCCTGCAGGCTGTGGTACTGCTTGGGTGTAATTTCTGTCCCGCACACTGAGCAGTGTCCGTGTGCCAGGGCTGCACTACCCACCAGAGAGAGCAACCCCCATGGGCTGGGAGGGTGGGGAACACTAGGCTGCAGTACACATGGCTGCATGCTGGAGAGGCGTGTCTGCCCTTGCAGCACTGGCCTGTGGTATAGCCAGTCTCTGGGTGGGGTCTGAGCCATGGGCACAACCTGCACCTATGTTATCACCCCTCTGGTACCCAACCCCTGCTGCGCCCTTCCAGCCTCCCACTCAACTTGTGACTCTCCTGCTCAACTCACCCGTTGGCGCCCCTTTACTTAGGCACCCAGGCCGGTGTGCCTGCTCACACCTCCCTGGCTATGGTACTGATCAAATTGGTAAAAACATCTTCAATGCTCGCCCAATAGATGGAGTTACACTCTGTACCCTGAAGAGTAAATATTTTGAACAAATGCATAGAGAACAAATTCCAAAAACAAAAAACCCTTGTGTAGATTGTCCTGTCCATAGCCAACTCTTTTCAATGCAGAAGGGAGGCCTGGCTCAGAAGTGTCTATTGACTGTAGCAGAGGGAGGCCTTCTCTCAGGTAGGCAGGTCCTAGGTTTTTCATACTTAGTAGGCTTATGGTACTTAGAAATTTGGATGGGGAGCAAAAGGATCAAAAAAAGATGCAGACAAAAAGTTATGCCTAAAGGTCCTGCTACACCCAGTGCTGCACACAAGATTGAGATGAAGGTAAATATATTCCAGCTGAGTACAATGGCATGTAAAGTCCTTGTGCACTGGTTGGCAGAGAGATGTTTAGCACCTACTCTCTTCCTTTTCTCCCTGAGACAGGAGAGATCATAATGATGCATGCTTAGCATAACCAGGACAGAGAGGCAACATGGCTGGGCTGACTATAGTGAATTAAGTAGCTGACCTATAAGGGGTGGGGCTCTGTGGAGTAATGGTTAAGAAGTACTAGCAGGGTTGAGAAGGAAAAATAAGTGGTGAAAATGCTCTTTTATCAGTTTAAAACAGTAGTTCAAGACTTCCTTGGACTCTTCATTTCACATTCTGACTAGGGAAAGTCTTGGCTATTTTAAACAAAACTTTGAAGCTAGCTGTATGGTGCATTTGAAACTCTTTAAGTTCATACTTTGTGTTGGAGGATCCTACTCTTCAACTCTGGGGCAAACTAGTCACCAGATATGGGGTAGGAAGGAATTCCCCTCCTCCCCCCCCAATCAGTTTGGGATGGGCTGCAAGGTTTTTGCTTTTTTGGCAGTGTGAGGCTTGTTCTTCCCAGCAGCACCTGAGTATGCAGTAATCTGAAACCTACTTTGGCAGGCCACTGGTTTTGCCCTTTTCTCCTGTGCTTCTTGAAACCAAAGAGCCTAAGCCGGTTTTTGGTTTGAATGTGAGCATTGCTTTTTCAACATCGGATAAAAAATATATCTTTTTTTCTGCAAGCTTAAAGGCACATGTGCCCTTCTTCAGACTCAGGGAAAATTAAAGATGGTACAGAATCTGCATAGGTAGAAAATAAATTTAATTTTTGCACAGAAGAAACTGAAGTTAGAAGTCTGTTTCTCTGGGTCCATGAAAGTGTCTTTGTGAGTTGCTCTGATGTGCAGATAAGGCAGGATTCCAATAGTAGAACAGTGTTTTGACATCAAGCATATGCAGAAATAGATTTCTTAAGACAGTTTTCTACCACATGTTGTAACAGGGTCCAATTCCAGGGGTGGCCATGATTCCTCTCAGTCTTTGTCAACTTGGCTATCTTGGGCAATTTCCCCTTCTCCTCGCTTGACACCTTAATCAAATGATACTTTCAGAAAAGGGAGGCTGCCTCAGGGCTTCCCAAGTCAGATCTTATCATGAGTGCTGGTGTTGCTGCTCAGCAGGAGAGTCATCTTAAGGGCTATTTACATGCGCTCCATTCTCCCCAGTTACCCACTTCCACGCCTCACTGATGTTATATATACTACTCAATCATAGCTTCCCCTATGGGCTACAGGCTCCCAGCTCTGTTCACCCTTATACCAGTTTCTCTCTGGACTATAGACACTCTGGCCCCCTTGGTCTCCAGTGGCCCTCCTGGCCATTGGTTCTTCCCCTGAGACCCATCCTGAGCCCTGGCCCCACTCCTACACCAGTGAGACCTATGGGTACCCTGGCTGTACCTGCACCCTGGGCCCTCCACCCCCTGCTCACTCTGGGCCCACTGGCCCTCCATTCTGTCTCTCCCTGAGCCAGCTGGGACCTCCTTATCTACCCTTAGTCCCTTCCACAAACCACCAGACATTCCCCAGGCTGCATGCTCTGTTCTACGAGGCCTAAGGCTGAGCTCCCTGTCCTAAGGCTGCATAGCTACAGGCATACTCAGTGTGAGCCAGAGTCACTTCCTCACTAGCCTGCTCAGGAGCGCTTTCCTCATCTGCTGCCAGAATAAGACTCCCTACCCCAGCTCAGACTCTGGGTTTATATCTTCCCTAAGCCTGCCCTTTTGTTGGTCAGGTGACTCTCCTGATTGCCACCTGAGCACTCACTGCAACCTCTTCCCTTCTTGAAGTGAAAGGCATGCCAAGTGCCCTGTCACACATGTCCAATGGAGTTACAAAACAAACTGAAAGGGTTGTATTAAAGTGTTACCTCCAGTTTAATTATTGGTTAGAATCTTGTGGATGAAATGCTGTGCCTTTCCAAATGATCTCCCTTTAAATCACTAATTCAAGCCATTTTGCAAAATGTCACTGCTAGAAATATATCTCCCAGGAAATCTTGTTGAAGAAATGACATGAAAGTGGGTTTTAAAAAAAAAAAAATCCTAACTTTGGGGTCATTTTAACATTAACGGTGTATTTTAATATGAATTTTTAGTACAGATGCATTTTTCACCCAGAAGTAGATGTCAATACTTCAGTTCTAAATTTAGACAATGATGTGATGCATACTTCTTGGAAAATGAACCTAATCTTTAACTTTGGCAGATTTGCCAGAAAAACCTATCTTCATAATAAGAATCAGTCCATTCCTGAGATTTCTGTCCTAAAAAATGTCAGTAAAGATTTAACAGTTGAAAAACTTATGCAGTCCCAAATGCCAGAGCAGTGAAGACCAAAGCTATTTATTCATGTCCCTGGAATACCAAAGAAATATGCAGTGATCCTTCATGATACCTTGTTGACTTCAGTGGATACTGGTTTGGAACAAGCCTGGTGTGTTGTCAGTAGGTCAAAAGACATGATTGTTTCCCTCTATTCAGTACTGGTGAGGCCACATCTGGAGTACTATGTCCAGTTTTGGGCCCCCCACTACAGAAGGGGCATGGACAAACTGGAGAGAGTCCAGTGGAGGGCAATAAAAATGGTGAGGGGGCTAGGGCACATGACTTATGAGGAAAAAACAAGGGAACTGGGCTTATTTAGTCTAGAGAAGAGAAGACTCAGGAGGGATTTATAAACAGCCTTCAACTACCTGAAGGGGGGTTTGAAAGAGGATGGAGCTAGGCTGTTGTCAGTGGTGGCAAATGACAGAACAAGGGGCAATGGTTTCAAGTTGCAGCAAGGAAAGTTTAGGTTAGATATTAGGAAGAATTTTCTCACTAGGAGGGTAGTAAAACACTGGAACAGGTTAGCCAGAGAGGTGGTAGAAGCTCCATCCTTGGAGGTTTTCAAAACCTAGCTAGACAAAGCTTTGGCTGGGATGATCTAGTTGGGGATGGTCTTGCTTTGAGCTGGGGGTTGGACTAGATGACTTCCTGAGATCCCTTCCAACCCTAACTTTCTATGATTCTAAGTCTCTACTAATTTAGATGCATTTAAAGGACTAAGAACATGAAATTACACAAATTGCAAATAAACAATGTAGGAAAAGTCTATCTTATTATGTAACCAAAATCCATCCACAAATGCTGTTAGATGATAAAGTAATAACTAGGTTGACTTCTGGTGTTCATGTAGTAGGAAATGATTGACTCCTCCCAACTTGTGCACTTGGGAGGTGCAAGGGAGACTAGAAAGCTGATCTGATCCTATGGCAGTTTCAAACATCCCATTGGCTTCAGTAGATGCAGAATCTCCCAAAAATGACAATCTTCTTGAAGCAATACATATACAATCCTTTTCTCAGCAAACTTTCTTGTAACTGTGGTCTGATTTAGACTTATCTCATAATGTAAGGTTAGGAAGGCATACGTAGGGTATCTAGGACACATCTTCAGTGTCATTTTAGGAGAGCAGAACAGCGCCTTTTATTTAGACAAAATTCATAAACAAGCAGGAATATTTAGATCATAAACTCTTTGAGTCTGGGACCATTGTTTTTGTTTGTACTGTACAATAAATTCTAGGTCTGTGAATGTGGTTTGTAGGTGTTATCACAGTATAAATAAATAGAAAAAAAGCATGTGGAAATGGAAACTGTGGTAACATTCTCTCTCCTCTCAGTGACTTAAAGTAATAACACATCCCAGTCACAGTCTCACAGTCCCCTTTGGCGTCCTGTTTAAATCTACTTTCAGCACCTGCCTGTTGGTCAACATGTGTTACTTGGGTCGGGGGGAAACTAAAGAAGACTCCTCGCAAGTACTCGTAGATTTTTCTCCCTCCACCCCATCTTCTTCCTAAATGATTGATTTGCTGTTAGATTAAATAAGATTCTGAATTGGAAGGAAAGCTCTTCCAGATAATTTTAGGCAAGTTACTTGTTTGTATAATTTTTATCTTTATTTTTTTGGGTCCATGGTACATGAGAGGACTGGTTTTGGTTTTTTGGGGTTTTTTGTTTTGTTTTGTTTTTTAATATTTCACTCTATGTGGTGGATATAGAACTGGACACGAAGGGAGCATTTTTGTGCATTTCATTGCTATCCATTCTGACATGTCAGTTCAGAACAGTTGGTACCATAGCGACAGGCTGTGGTGCTTCAGTATCAACACAATCTGCTACCTTTTTAATATAGTATCTGACATTTCAGTAAGACAGCTTTTTTCTTAAGCTGGCAGTCACTTTATGGTTTCCATCCAAGAATGCTGCCCTGCTGGGTGTATGGACTAGACAGGGCACAAACTATCTGTGTTTACAGACTGGTGTCAAATGGGGACATTAAGGGGAAAGGAAATATGTTTTTATTAAAAAATCATAATTAAGAAACAAGCAGCCCTACAAGATCCGGCCAACAGTCTCTAAATCTATAAAATTAAGAGGAACAGCCTACCGTAATTTGTAGTTTTCAGTGATAAATTATGTAAAGTATCTGATTAGAGATAAACAAAACCAAACTAAGCCTTTTTACCAGAAATGAATAGAAGGAAGGTCCCTTTTTCAGTAAAGGCAAGTGCTTGAATGAATGCTTAAGTCCTTTTCCTGAACAGAGATTGTCTGCTGATTCAAGGCCTCACCCATTTTGTTGCTTTAAAAATGTGGTTAGCTGATCATCTTTGCTCAATTTTCTTATTTCTGCTTTTTTCATATTGTGGCTAGACCAATAAGAAATTAAAAAGCAAAATAAATCTAAATAGATGTCAGTAGTAGTGAGTTCTATTTATATTCCATAATTATGTGAATCTCTGTTACTCTCTGGACTTTAATAAAGCCACACCTGAGAGGTACAAGTTAAACTCTGTCCAGTTTTCTGATGACACATAAAGGTGTGAAAAAGAAAAGGTGACCAAATGCCGGACATGAGAGCAAGTTATGCTCGCAGCGTGGGGAAAGCAGCGGGGTATAGCCTAATAGCCGCGCGATCGATGCTTGCAGCAAAATCCCCGGCTTATGCAGCCCATTGAACACGCAAAAAAAAGACCTGATCCCATTGGCTATTGGGGCAGTATAAAAGGCAAACCCCGCAAAAAAGAAGGCGGGACCTACACAACATCGGAGAGGCTTGATCACCCTCACCGAGGTCCTGCGTCCACGGCTCCTTTCCCCCCCGGACGCCCCCATATCGGTTAGTTGCATCTTTTGAATGCGAGAAGAGCTCTTGGGTTCCCTACGGTTTGTTTTGTTTTTGGAAGTTATTGTAAAAGAGAACTGCCGGCGCGGAATTGTGAACGGAGCATTTATGTGCTCCACGGTGTAACTCTTACTGAAGGTGCCTACACTCTGTACATCGACAGCGTGAGTCCGTGTACTTCAGTAGTGTGAGTAAAGTATTCATTTGTTATATTGCCTTCAGATTCTTCTTGGGCGGGAAGAGTAAAGGAAAAGGGAAACGAGATTCCAAACCCTTTCGTCCCCAGCCTGCTCGGATCCAGGGATTAATCAATCACCCCCTCGTATCTGTACCACAAAAGGGTACATCCCTGCGAGCACGCAAATGCAATTTGCAGCCCTGCAAAACCTTTTGTGGCACTCCAAACTGCACATGGCATGTGTGCAAACATTTGCCACAATGCTAACTTGCAGCATGGTGGGGTTTTTGACACTGGGAGATACTGGTGTAAAAAAAACCTGCCACAAAAAAAAAGTCAGATGGCGCACAGATGGCAGCAGCGTGCACTACCAGAAAGGGAGCCTGGATGACCAGAGCCACACTGTGGCCAGCAGCCAGGCTCCAAGCAGCTGGATTGCTGCTGCTGCCTCAGGAGGCCCCCAGGATCCCAAGTAAGGCTGCTGTGGTCAGTCCAGGTGCTGGCCTCACTCTCCCCTACCCCACCCATGGAAATTTGCTGCATGCCAGAGTACATGTGCAGCAGTATTCCTGGGGACAAATAGCAGCCCTCTATGTGAAGGAGCAGACAAATAGCTCTCTATGTGAAGGAGCAGTACACTTCCCTACAAGCCGAGATTGGCACGAAAGGAGGGCGACTTGAGACCCTCTGGGTTAGAATATGGGGGAATGCGGTGAAGGGGATATAACTGTAGGAGTCTACTACAGACCTCCAAATCAAGAGGAAGAGCCTGACCACAAATTTGCAAGGGAACTGGCAGAGGCTGCATACTCTCAATGCATGGTTGTCACGGGAGACTTCAGCTACCCTGACATCTCATGGGAAGAGCACTCAGCCAAATTTGATCAGTTGCAAAGCTTCCTCACTTGCATCAATCAGCTCTACTTGTCTCAAAAAGTCTACAGGCCGACAAGACATAAGGCACTGCTGGACCTGGTACTGGCCAAAGGGGATGATCTAGTGAGTGACTTGAGAATCAAAGGGAAGCTAGGAGATAGTGACCACAAGTTGATCATTTTCTCTATCCATTGTAAAACTGTGGCAATCAGTCAGCAATGCAGAAATCCTCAACTTTAGGAAAGCCGACTTTCACAAGCTGAGGAAGCTAGTTCTCAAGGCCTGGAGAGGCCATGATTTGACAGGGAGGGGTTGACATGATGAGTGGTTGCTCCTTAAGAACTCAATCCTTGAACCACAAGGGAACTCCCTTCCAGCCCATAGGAAAGGTAGCAAAAGGAATGAGCAACCCCCTTGGCTCGATAGGGAACTCATGAACCTCCTGTACCTGAAAAGAGAAGCTTATAAAGGATGGAAGTCAGGAAATACTGCTAAGGAGAAATAGTAAGCACTGGCCCACACCTGTAAGAAGTGAACTAGGAAAGCCAAGGCTGAAACCGAACTCAAACTGGCTACAGGAATCAACGGCAATAAAAACTCTTTCTTCAGATACAGGGAAAGTCAGAGAAAAAAAAACCAAGGGCAACATTGGACCCTTGCTAAACCAAATGGGACAGCTGACAACTGACACCCAGGAAAAAGCTAATCTCTTTAACGATTACTCTGTGTCAGTCTTCCACCAGCCAAAGGGGATCACCCTGCCTAATGGCAGGTGCAGGATTACCACGGTAAGGACGAACATACACCCATCATTGGCAAAGATCTTGGGAGGGAACACCTTGAGAGGCTGGACATCCACAAATCAGCTGGCCTGGATGGAATATACCCAAGAGTGGTAAAGGAACTGGCTGACATCATAGCACAGCCAATGGCGAGGCTATTTGCGAACTCGTGGCACTTGGGAGAAATTCCTGAAGATTGGAAGAGGGCCATGTGGTGCCTATCTTCAATAAAGGAAGGTAGGAAGATCCGGGGAACTACAGGCCAATCAGTTTGACCTCAATCCCTGGAAAGATCTTGGAAAAAAATCAAAGAAACCATTAACAACAGGCTAACAGTAGACAACATTCTGAGGGATAGCCAACATGGCTTTGTTGTGGGCAGTCTTGCTAGACCAACCTCATTTCTTTCTATGACCAGGTGACACATCACTTGGACAAAGGAGAAGAGGTTGATATCAGGTGCATGGTGACCAGTGGTGCCCCCCAGGGCTCCATACTTGGACCTGTACTCTTTAATATATTTATAAATAATCTGGATTCTGGTATCAGAAGTGGACTGGCTAAGTTCACTGATGACACCAAATTATGGGGACATGTGATCACACTAGAAGATAGGCTAGTGATTCAGGCCAACCTCAACAGGCTCGCAAGGTGGGCAGATCAAAACCTGATGGCATTCAATACAGAGAAATGCAAGGTGCTCCACCTCGGGAGAAAAAACCCACATCATACTTATAGGCTTAGCAGTTCTACGCTCGTTAGCACCATGACTGAAAGAGGCTGGGGGGTCATGATTGACCACAAAATGAACATGACCCACCAGTGCAATGCTGCAGCCGGCAAAGCAAACAAAACTTTGGCTTGCATCTACTGATGCATCTCAAGAAAGACCCAGGAAGTCATCCTTCTGCTTTACTTGGCCTTGCTGAAGCCACAGATGGATGTGGAGAAGTTTGAAAGAGTCCAGAGGACAGCCACACACATGATTAGAGGACAAGAGAGCAGGCCTTATGAGGAGAGGCTGAGAGGCATGGAACTCTTCAGCCTGGAGAAACGAAGGCTCGGGGTGACTTGGTGGCAAGCCTATAAGTACATAAAAAGTGTGCATCAGGAACTGGGAAAACATCTGTTCACCAGGGCATCCCAAGGGAAGACAAGGTCCAACGGTCAGAAAACTCCTGGAAGACCATTTTAGGCAGATATAAGGAAAAACTTATTTACTGTCCGATTCCCCAGGGACCGAAATAGACTCCCCGCAGAAGGGCTCAAGCACCTACTCTGGACACTTTTAAGAAACACTTGGGTGCCTATCTTGCTAGGATCATTTGAACCCAGCTGACTCCTGCCCTTTGGGCAGGGGGCTGGACCTGATGATCTTGCGAAGTCCATTCCAGCTCTAATGTGTATGCACTGCTATTTGTCCCTTGGGAAATGCATGTTCCCACTCATAGGGACGCACCCAAAGAGGCTAAGGAACAGCTATTGACATCCTTAGCTATGTTGAGCAGCTCTCAGTTCTGCAAAAAATCCTACTGAAATTAATGGAAGTATGTGCAGAGGAAGATACTATTCAAACTGAGTTAATGTGGCAAAATCAGACTCCAATGAGACCAGCTTAATTTTTAGAGCAAGGAAGTCTTCAGCTGCACAGTAGTGGTGGGAGAGGTAGGTCGAGCATGTTTGTAATGTCTTTTGGGATGCATGTTCTGAAGGAAAACTACAAGTGCTGTACATATTTTTGTTAATATTTCAACAAAATAATATCTAAAATAAAACAAATCTAAGATCAAAGCCTAAAGTCACCTTATTTGATCTAAACTGACTTCTCTGTTAGCAGTAAAATCAGATGGTTTTCAGTACTGCTCTGATTTATCTTTGTTGATACATATTCTCGCAATAATTCATGTGCTATACCATCAGCAATCTTTTTTTTTTATTAAAGTTGAACTCTTTCCTCTGCTGCTAGGTTTCAAGCACCACATACGGTACCTCTAGGGGATCTGTGAATTGAACTGTTTACAACATTTTACCCTTTTATAGGCCACTTAATCAGGAGGTTGATTATGAGGAATAAAAGCCTGAAGCTTATGGTTACATTGGTCTATGAAATCTACTGCATGAAAGAAACCAAAGTTAAAACCTAGTTTGTCTGCAGGAATCAAGCAAATAAAAAAAAAAAATACCGTATGATGTTTTGGATGAATTTCTGAACACGTGGTTTTAAGGGAAACTTTATAAAGGTGCCTATTTTACTTAGGAGCTACTGTTTCATTGGAAGTCAATAAGACTTAGACTCCAAAGTCATTGAGACATGTAAAAGCTTACATTAAGTTAATCTTACTAATTAGCTAAATACAAACTTAAATTTAAACTCTTAAAACATTCATTTCTCATTTCAATAGCGTCATTGTTCCTGAGAATTATTTATTTTCCCTTTTTATTTATTAAATTATTTTAATAACACTTAACAAACTTTGATACCCGTCCTTTCACTGTTTCTCTGAACTAAAGGGTGGCTATAGTATGGGAAGTATGTTGGGTAAGATATTAAGACACTTTACATTTATTGGAATTTATTGCCTTCTGCAGAATTAAAGTGGCTTTACCTAATGTTTTTTATTAATAATAACTATTAATAATCTCTTAGTTCTATCAACATTTGCTGTTGATAAATTTCACATCTTTATATTTCTTCAAGTGCCTTTGCTGAAGAATTCAGGCACCCTTTACACTAGAACTAGGAGGCAGGAAGTTAGCAAACCATAGGGTTGGAAAAGGAACTGAAAGGTTATCAAAGGTCCAACCCCTCACATGAATGCAGGATGTGTTGTTTTCAAATGATCATGGACAAGTGCCCATACAGTTTCTTCTTGAAAACTTCCAATGAAGAAGACTCCACAACTTTGCTAAGAAGCTTGTTCCATTGTCCTGCAGTTCTTGTAGTTGGGCAGCTTTTTCTGAGATTTTAATTTAAATCTGGTTTGCTGCAGTTCAAAGTCATAGTTTTGTGCCCTCAGTGGCAAAGAAGATAGCTATTCTGTTTTTTCTTTTAGGCAGCTTTCAAATATTTGAAATATTTAATCCCTTAATCCCCCTTTCTTTAAACTGAACACACCTAGTTCTTTCAGCCTTTCTCTGTATGGTTTGCATTTTGACAACTTTGTCCTCTTTGCCTCTTGTCTCTGGATCCCCTCTAGTTTTTTTACATTGTTTTTAAAATGTAGAGGCCAGAAGTACACAGAGTATTTCAGATGAAACCTAACCCATACTAAGTAGCATCATATTATCACATTCTCCTCCATACAATATTTCTGTTAATACAGTCCATTGCTGCATTATGTTGCTGATTCAAATTGAACTTGTGCTACACCATGACACCCAGATCCTTCTAGGAAGTGCTACTGCCTAGCCAATTATCTCCTGTTCTGTATTTTATGTATTTGGGGGTTTTTTTCCTAATCCAGGTATACCATTTTATATTTGTCTTTGCTTAAATTCATTTTGTCATTTATTGCCCATTCTCTAATTAATCAGGAGCCATTTGAATTCTAATCCTGTTCTGCAAAGTGTTTGAAACTCCTCTCAGATTTGTGTCAATTGCAAACTTGATCAAGAAGCTCTCTATTCCTGTGCCCAAGTCACAGGGATGATTGTTTAATGTTAAACAACACAACACAACAGACTGCTCTGGGATGCCACTTGCAACCTCTGACATTGATAGTGCGTTACTTTTTGCTTGCTGTTATTCAGCTAATTACGTAACCACCTAGCAGTAATTCTGTTTAGCCCATATTTCACCTGTTTACTTACAAGACTATTTAGAACTGTGTCAAAAGCCTTACTAATGTTAAGGTATATTATGTCTACCAACATTCCCATCATCTGCTAAGCAAGTTAGTTTGTCAAAGAATTAAATCAAGTTGATTGATTTTAACAAATCCACATTGGCTGCTAGTAATAACCCTTCCTTACAGGTTGATTGCATTATCATTTGCTCTAGCAACTTCCCAGGTATTGAAATCAAGCTGATTGATCTAGAATTTCCCGGTTATCCTTTTTTCCCCTGTTTTAAAGATTAACACCATATAAGCCCATCTTCTGTTATTACCCAACACTATTGCCAGTGGCTCTGAAGTTTCTTCAGCTACTTCCTTCAGTAACATGGGATTAATTTTGTCAGGGCCCTGCCAATTTTTATTCATTCATATTTGTCAAGAACTCTCTAATGCAGTCTTTATTTATTATGCTCTGCCACACTTCTCTTTGTTTATTTATATTAATTGCATTAGTTGTCTGATTTGGGGATTAAAAAAAATTTTTTTTTTGGTGAAGGTTAATGCAAAGAACTCATTGAGCCATTTTGCCTTTTCTGCATCTTTTATCAATAGCTCACTATTGCCATAAGAAATGAACTCACTTTTTCCCAGGTCTGACATTTAGAGAAGTTTCTTATTGTCTTTAGAATACCTTGCCAGTTGTAGTGTTCTCTCTTTTATTTGCCTTTGCTTTCAAGATTGTGTTTCTCCCAAGTTCTTGCTATTCTCTTTGTTATATTTTCTTAGTGGTTTGCCTGTCCTTCTCTTGCCTTGATGTTTCTCTCTTGATTTTGAGGTGGATAGGAAGTTCCTTGTATAACACATTATTCTCTTTTGCCACTGCTTATCCTTTCACTATGCTGGAATACCTTCTTACTTTGTGTGCATTACTGTGTTCTTTAGGAACTTTCTGTGGTACAAACAGATGAAACCATGGTTTCTCCAAGTTCTTACTCCTCAGTAACCACTCCTGCTTCTGCAATAGGTGCTAAATCAGGTTAATAGAGGAAGATTATTGATCAATAATCCATCTAAATAAAGACATTTTTGAGGATACATGATTTCTCTCAGTTGTGTAAGTGTTACTTCCTATTTTATTTGTAATGCCTGGGAGAAATAAATTACCTACAATTTTTGAGATGGCAGTTTCTCTTCTCTAAGTCCTTGTAATGAATTATGACTTCTTCCCTCTCCAAAACTAGTCAGTTCATAATCACTACCTTTGAAAAATAGTATAGTTAAGGATTCACTACTATTTTTAATTTCTAGTTCAGATCTTTAAGTGGGGAGACAAAACCAATGAACACAATCTCAAGAGTTCTGCTTTCCACATAGGAAAATACAGTCTAATATAATGCAATAGACCAATGATCCACCTCCGGTAAAACTCTAGAAAGATGCCTTAGGACATCTATATGTGTGCTTCGGTATGGAGGGGGGCCACTTTAGAGTGACTCCTAGAGCTTCTCTAATTAAAGCACCCACAGTGTCACATGTATTCAGCATCCCACTCTTCAAAATGGTGGCAGGGGGGTTTGAAGTAAAGCTCATTTGATGAGCTTTAATTCAATTGCCCTGACACCATTTTGAAGTGCAGGGACACTGAATGGACATGATGCAGGGGCTGCTAGAATACATTAATTAGTACGCTGGATCTAGCAGACTCAATTAATCACATGTGGCATGTATATAGGTGCTTTTATATCCCTGAATTGAGATTTTAGTAGAGCTTAGCTGTCAAAGCCCCCCTCACAATGTATCCAGAAAACTCCCGTTCTAAGAGCTTCAAAATGTATAAAGTACTTAAGTTCATGCCCACATCTTAGTCCTGAGAGTTTTCTAGGAGTATAAAGCCTTCCATAAATTTAGCCTTCCATAAATGCACAGAAGCATACTAGTATGAGTAGCTAGGTGCCAGGGTCTTGCCTCAGTTGTGTTGTGATCCAAGTATGAAGTAGAGAAGTATCTAATAGGGCTATATGAAGCTTTGGTTGCTGATTGAACTTGGAGGAGATTTGGCACAATTCAGTGGCTGAATCTCTGAATCCAAATCTCATTGGGAGACCAATAAAAAGGTCTGAATCAATTTGGAAAAGCTTTGGAGAAGGCTCGGATATTTGGCAATTCAGGCAGTCCCAGTCCCAGATCAGGCAGTGATTTGATCCGTTGATTCGGATCACTGTTCCTGATTCGATTTGGGTGAATCCGAATCTGAAGATTCAATGCTGATTTGGCAAATCAGCGATTCAGACACAGGCACAGGTTTCAAAGTTTTTTTCTACATACCTTGAGGTAGCAGCATGGCTTGTGATCACTGTGGTACTGGGATGGATGGAGCATCCCACAGGAGCACAGCAGGCTCTCCAGCGTGGTTAGCAGTGCATCCGGAAGTGCTTCCAGTCCACTTCCAGGCCTGCTGGGGAGTGTGCTGGGGGGACCCTTGTGACCCCCTGGCTTGGTGATCGGCTGCAGGGGGAACCCAGGTGCCCCCCTAGAAGTAGAGCAAGAAAAGAGGCAACATGTCTGTAGCCCACTGGTTTTAATTAGAATAACAAACAAAAATAATAATTACAAAAACAAAACATAAATGATCAAGGAACCAGTGACCAAAATTCCACACTTCGCCTTCCCAGCTGAGTGCCTTAACCCATTGGCTACAGCCAAGTTCCTTTGTTTGTTTTTCTTTTGACACCAAGACTCTTTCATTCCTTTCTGCACAGTGGCACAGTGGCATTATTTAGTCTGTAAACCATTGTACCTCTGGTGACAGTGTGACAGATGACTAAATCCCAGCTCACTGTAAGTTTGTAGGACTGATAGAAACAAAACAAACAGAAAAGCTACTTATAAATTGAAACTATAATACAAAAAATCAATTGCACATAGTGAATATGGTAGCTTATGAAGCCACTTCTACAAAGTCATGTTTTAATAGAGTTGCCCCCTATACAAAGGTCCTCTGAAGTATTTCAAAACGTTGCAGGACAGATAAAACTTTAAACGAATGTGGGAATAATATGTCCCCTCCCAGACAGCAACATCTATAGTTGCATAATATTTTCCTCCAAAGTTGTTTGTTTTAAAGTGGCCTTATTACTATCATGATTTTCTATACCTAAAATAAATCCAATGTAGTGCCTTTCTTTCTAGAAGAGCAATTTATGTTCCTTCATTGTTTTTACACTGTTTTGTAGCATCTATGTGCTTATTCCCATTAGAATTTGATGCCCTTTTCCTAATGTTGCATTTGCCAAAGGGTACAGATCTAGTTCCTTTTGAATTTTTAATTAAAATCCTTGGGTCCCTGCATCATTCGGATTGCTTCTAGAACTACCTGTATTTTTATAAGATACAACTACTTGAAGCACCTGTTCTTATCCAGACTCTTTCTTTTTTCTTTTTCTTTTTTCTTTTTTTCAACCCCCTTCTGTAGTTTGTCTTATCCAATATTTATTTTTATCCTTATAAAAAGTTGTACTGATGGTATAAAAGTTAGTCTTAAATCTTCAAGCCCCATTGAATCCCATAGTGTCCAAAACATTCTGATCTGCTCTGTTCTCTGTTCTGTGCAATAGAAATGCTCCATTGTTTTTCCAGTCAAAAATGAGTGAAAGCTAAGAGCTGGCATTTTTCAATGCACTGAGTCTAATGAGGGCTGTCTTGAGTCTAAAGGTTGAGAACTGTTGCTCTAAAATAATTGTGAATCATTGTGAGAACTTTAGATAAAAGCTGTAATAGAAGGAAAAGATAGTAGCAATACTATTATATGTTACCACATTTTTAAATAACTGAATACTTCCAAGTTGTTTGAAACCTACAGTGAACAAGTACTGCATGTAATTTTAACTTGCTATTCAGCGGGTGTACTGAAAAACTGATTCTGTTTTAGACGTATAAGGCTTTCAGATGTAATTAAAATGAGGAATAAACAGATAATACCTCTAAACCTGGAGTGGGCTTTTTAAATGTGGTGAATATAATAATCTAGGACCAGCAGGTATTTATACCCTAGCGATACAAAGTGTAGTATACTGTTCAGGGAAAATTTATTAACCGAGATAATGAATAAATGGCAATGGAATGCAATTCTTTGTCATAGATGAATCACATTGAAACAAACCATGAGGTAGTACTACGAATTTCTGCCAGTACACTTTTTTAGAGTTTTTTATAACCAAAATAAATTCACTTGTTTGGTTGATGATTCAGAAGTGGAAATGATTCATAGATTCATTGATTGTAAGGGCTGGAAGGGACCTTGCAAGATCATTGGGTCCAGCCCCCCTGCACTAGGCAGGAAAGATCAGGTGACCTGAGCAAGGTGACTGTCCAGTCTGCATACCAGCTGGCAGATCTGTCAGCCAGAGATGTGAAATATTTTAGTGGCTTTATTTCCATCATTTCATATTGATTCCATATACTATGAGAGGTAATTCATAAAGCTTTCTCTCAAATGTGAGCTGCACGCTAAATTCAAAAGATTTATCATGGTGACTGAGTTCAGTTAATTGCACAGTTGCAGTACCAGAAAGCAAAGCAGAAATGCACTGCAAGATATCGTACATTAGGGAAAAAAAGGAACTTTAGCCCCAGTGGAACTGCAGTCTTTGCTACAATGTGATTATGGTGGCTGTATCAGTACATTGATGAATGGATAGTATGAACACCTGCCACCTAATTACTGAAAAAATTATGTACTGCTGTATTTTCTAGCATACCTAGCATAAACTATTGGCCATCCGGTTAACCTGGCTAAGTGTAGTCATAACCCTTACTCATGAGAGTAGGACCATTGATAACTCCTGTTCTGTCCAACCCAATCCAGAGTGTCATGAGTACAGCTAGTCAAGAATTTTTCTTTCTTTAAGGAAACTTCCTATAGTGGTGGTGGTAATGTTGAAAAATGATCAGACTTGTTAAAACTGAAACTTGTTGAAGAAATGTACTTGTTTAGACAAAATGTTATCAGAAAAGGTTCACAATGGAATTTCTGGTCAAAATGAAAGATGGATATGGAAAGACACCTATTTTAGTACAGCAAATATTCCGGGACAAGGTACTCACCAAGGATGGTGGCAGCCCAGATTCAAGTTCCAGCTTTGTCTAATTCAGATGAAGTCCTGAAGTGGGGTCTCTCTCACAAGTGCCCCAGAGTATTTGCCAACCCATTGGCTATTCTGGGAGTTGGTGGGGTTCTCTGTCGCCTATTTTTCATTATAAAAAAAAAACAACAAAATGCTTCAAAAGTTCTTGCTCTTATCCTGATTCATAAAGGGGAACAGAACTGAACCTCAAAAAGTTCATGTGATGGAAAGACAGTTTCCCACCCAACTCTAACTGTGATAAATCTCTATCAAAAGGAGATAGTGCTGCTAAATTGCACTCAAGGACACACAATGTTATTCCCAGGTTTTAGAACAGCAACAAGAATGTGACGGTGTGAATGCCTTCTTGTTTGAAGGCAAGGTTCACCTTGTCTGCCTATGTCCTTAGACCAACACGGCTAAAACCTACACCCCTGCAACATGGAAGTTATCGAATTCAGCTGTCTGAAATGGAAACTGTACAACATGAAAAAGAAAGAAGCCAAACTCAACAGTGACATATATTTTCTAAGCCTTTGCAAGAAACACAACTTCATTCCCTGAGGACTAAACATCTACAATCCCCTGACTACTACACACAACTCCAAATATGCTTCACAGCTATGCAGAAGAACTTCAGAGAAAATTAGAAATCATCTACTTCACCTACTCTACTCCAAAAGAGACCAACTCAGGAAGGAAATCACCATATACTATATTGATTTAAAAGACAGAAATCCATGCATGTTCCCTGACAATATACAATGGATACAAAGAGACTACGAAAAACCTGCTTCAGCATTCTTCCTACATAAAAAGAAGAAATGGAACAAATTACTTCAAGAACAAGCTCCCCAGCCACAAAACAACCATCAGAAGAACAACACCAACAACTTACAACATTCCAACCTCAGACTTGATGAAACTGAAAGCAGCAACCAACCCACAAATATTATCAATCTCTCCACACACATGCTTACCAAAACTGAAAAATCTGTCCTTTCTAAAGGCCTAAATTTCTGTCCAGAAAAATATCCTAATAAAATACTTCAATGTGGAGAACTAGAAGAATTCTTCCGATGCCTGCGCCTCAAAGAATATTTCCACAACCAAACTAAACCTACTCCCAACAACAACTCATCCTCTGACAACATTCAGGAAAAGATCAACGCCAAAAAGCCACCCCAAAACATCAGATTGGACACCTCACAGTGGACGAAACCCTAACCTTGACCGCTACATTGACTGCTTCAGGGAAAGAATGAACAATGAAATAATCAGCAACACACGCCACCACAGCAACCTCTCTCTACCAGAGAAAAAGGCCATAGAATCTCTAAGATGTAACCACCAAATAGTAATAAAACCAACAGATAAAGGAGGAGCCATGGTCATCCTAAACTGTGAGGATTACATAAAGGAAGCCAAGAGACAGCTCTCTGACACCACCTACTACAAAGAACTACAAGAAGATCCTATGCCCCTTTTCACCAAAAAACTCAACAATACCATCAAATCATTTCCATCAAGACTACAAGAAAAACTACAGACCTTGATCCCCCCGCTACCTAACCCAGGGACTTTTTACCTGCTCCCTAAAATCCACAAACAAGGGAACCCTGGCAGACCTATCATATCTAACCATGGGACACTAACTGAGGAAATATCAGGTTTCGTTGAATCAATCCTAAAACGGCTCGTCACCCACCGAGCAAGTTTTGTACAAGACACTACAGACTTTCTACAGAAACTTAAAAACATAGACCACCTTCCCAGCAACACACTCCTAGCCACCATGGATGTTACCAGCCTATATACCAACATCCCACACCAGGATGGCATCCAAGCCTGCCTTACATATCTACAGGAACAAGATTACAACACAGATTACAGACCCAAAGATATTACTGAGCTTATACACTTCATCCTCACACACAACAATTTCACTTTTAATAATCAACACTTCCTCCAGATGATGGGAACAGCTATGGGCACTAAAATGGCCCCACAATATGCCAACCTTTTTATGAGCCACCTGGAAGAAGACTTCCTCAAGAACTGCACCATCAAACCCTTGCTATACTTAAGATATATTGATGACATCTTCATCATTTGGACTGAAAACCTGCAATCTCTGATTGAGTTCCATCAGAAATTCAACAATCACCATCCCTCCATCCAACTTTCTCTAGAATACTCCAGCACCAGTATCTCCTTTTTAGACACGAGGATCAGTATCCAAAATGATGAATTACAGACCACGTTATACAAGAAACCCACAGACCAACATACATATCTGCATAGAACCAGCAATCACCCGAAACACACCAAAAAAGCTGTGATATACAGCCAAGCCCTCAGATACCACTGCATTTGTACTGAACAGAACACCTGGGATTGCCACCTCACCAATCTTAAAAAGGCTTTCACCCAGCAAGGACACTCCTCCAGAGAGGTAGATCGCACGTTTGAAAGAGCCACCCAGATACCATGTGAAGAACTGCTGCAGTACAGAAGAAAACCCCCCACAAATCGCATGCCGCTGGTTATGACATATCACCCCTCCCTCGAACCCCTACGAAAAATCCTCAAACAACTGCAACCCATACTAAAAAGAGACCCTATTCTTAAAAAGATCTTCCCAGAGCCACCCATCCTAGCCTTCAAACAAGCACCAAACCTCGCCAACCTCATCACCAGAAGCAAACTTCCTCAAGCCCAGAACACACCAAAAGGATCCAGACTGTGCCAGGACAAGAAATGCAAAACCTGCCAACACATCTCCACCACCCCCACTATTACTACACCCCACAACAGAGCCATCAGCATCCCAGGATCTTACAGCTGCACCTCCAGAAATGTAATATACCTCATCCAATGTACCAAATGCCCTGATGGAAAATATGTAGGAGAGACCAAACAACAACTGCGCACCAGAATGAATGCACACCGGAAATCCATCAAAGACAGAAATACCCAATTACCGGTGGGGGCACATTTCTCACAGGAGGGCCACTCTTCCTCCAATCGCTCAGTCCTGATCCTCAAGGGAAACTTACACAACACTTCCCAGAGACGAGCCTATGAACTCCACTTTATCAACCTCCTGGATACTAAAGATCATGGACTAAACATAGACATTGGATTTTTGACACATTATAATCTGCCTGGCAACTGACTCCCCAGCCCAGCCCCTGGCTTCTTTACTTTTCATTCCATCCAGGAAGAGCACGCACCAACTGCTGAAACTTCCTTAGCCTGACGAAAGCTTGCTTGATAACTATTCTCCAACTATTTGGGTTGGTCTAATAAAAGATATCAAATTCACCCAAGGAACCTTGTCTGTTTTTGTTTGGCAGTCATTTAAACCGATCTTTTACCAAATGGATAGCTGAATGGTGAGAAACTTCAGCAGCACTGGAGATTACATCATTCTTTCACTTGCCCACTCTTTTATGGGTGAGTATGATGGACCAGTGAGCAAGAACAAGGAAGCTGAAAAGGAGAAGACTCAGCAGCTAAAATAATTTAAAAAGTCATTGCTGCCTGGAGGTAGGAACCTTATCACAGGAAAGCTAGAGACTGTACAATGCTGGGTCCTGGGGAAAAGGATAGATCTTATTTTTCCTTCTCTGCCCTGCTGCTCCCATAGGGCTCCTACCAGGCTGAGTAAATCATGTCTGCAGTAAAAGACAAGGGCCACCATATCCATTTCCATGAACGAGCCAAAATGCAGTAAAGATTTCCAGTTGTTAGTTCAATCCAGAGTTATCTGTACTACTTTTTAAGGTGGAATTGGAATGCAGGAGTAGTTTAAGAAGGTGACATTTTAGGTAAATGTCATTCTACAGCCTGTCTCTCCTACAATGTTAAATATCTCTCCTCAGAAGGTTAAAGCTATAATTTAAATAATACTGTGTTTATGGAAGATGCTTAGGCACTATGCTGTGTTGGGGGTAGGGGCAGTGAGGGTAGGGAATGAGGCCTAATTGCCCCAAAGCAAAATCCCAAAGGGTACCTTTTTGTCTCAGTGAGGCACAATACTTCACAGGTCTCTCCACCTGTGTGTGGGAAGACCATCCTACAACAGATCTTTCAAGAATTTAGCATAATCCCTTTACCCTGCAACCAGTGAGTCCCACTGTCTGGAGACCTGTAGGAGTATAGCCAAAAGTACAGAGATACAGAGGTCAGAGACTATTTCCTTAGGCCAACATTTACTCAGTGGCTGCTGGATAGGACTGCGACCTTCCCAGGGTGCCAGCCACAGGAGGTTGCTGCCCCATAGGGCATGAACAAGGGGGCACATCAATAATTTGCTCTACTGCTCTATCTTTAAGGGACCCTATCTACATCCCTGAATGTAGCTGTGCATCTGTCTCCCCATCCCTCCATGCCTTCTCTAGCCTTTTCATTCTGCCAGATTTGTATTCCATGCTCTCTCAAGGTCAGGACTGTGATTCAGAGCAACCTTTTTGTGCAAACTACCACATGTGTGCATGAAAAGGGAACCCATGGTTTGGGGAGGGGAGAGTCTTATTGCTGTGTGACTGTGCAAAGGCTGCCATCATTTAGTGCAGGGTTCTCCAATTTCCTGGCAGTCAGATGCTGCATGCTATATGGGCCACAGAACTGGGGGCTGCACACTGTAAATTGTGCCCCTCCGGCGCTCCCACTCACCATGTGGGCTGGTCAGCACCCCTGCCACACAGCACAGACAACCCAGCTCCCTGCCTCTCCAAGCCATATGCACTACATGGGCTGCCCAGCACCCATCTCCCCTCACCCCATGTGCATAGCTTGGCTGCCCCGCCTCTTCCTTAGCTGCTAGATGCACTGCACAGGCAGCCTCCCTGCCTCCCAATACACCCCTGACACAGGCAGCCCAGATTCCCCTGTGTGTGCAAGTGGGAGGTGGGGGGCTTCTGCAAGTATAGCTGAAAGAGAAGGGGAGCCAGGTTCCCCATTGCTCCCCACCCCTGCCATGTAGGCAGCCTGGCTCACTAATCTGTAGCCTTGTGTGCAATGCAGGCTCTCCCTGCCCCAGCACAGGCAAGTTGACTTTTCCCTGCCTTGCCTACAGCACCTGTCCGTCCCCGCATCCTTACCACATGCATCACCCACCTGTAGTGTGGATAGGCTCCCTTCTTCGATATGCACCAACCCCCTTCTGACTGCCACAGCATGAGCAAACTGGGAGGGGGAATGGTGGCTGGACCCTTTTGGGGTGATATGTCACCAGTTGGACAGCCCTAATGTATCTTATATCTGGTACAATGGAGCCGGCATAAGGAAATTATTGCAGAATATAGTAAAACACTCCACAGTAAAAATTTTAATACAGAATTTGGTCTTTAATGTGGTGTGAGATACTGTGTAGCAGTTGGTGCTGTATAAGCCAATCATAATTCAGGATTTAAAATGTGGTCTTGATATTCTGTTTTATTAATTAAAACTAATTAACCAGATAAAGAAAAATTCAGCTGGGCATGATGAGTGATGCAAAATACCACGTCTTACAGTTTCTTAGAAATAGGTCCAAATTTGTAGGCATTTCTTATCCAAAAATCCTTAGTGTCATTTCTGAAGGAGCCAAACTTAATGTTCCAAGCATGTTTAAATCCTGTAGACTACATCCTCTTGGGCATTATTTGCAGCTGTATGAGAGCACTGTTTGTGCCATTGTCTTTAGGTTCAGCTTGAACAACCGGTCTTTTAACTAATTTGCAGACAAGACAATGGTAAATGGTCTTCCTGTTGCTTCAGATTCATTACAGATGTTCTTGTAAGGGGGCAAAAAATTGCATCACAAAAAGAAAGCTAAGCTAGAACAGTCCTGATAGTTTCTACAACACTCCTTCTTTGGAAGGTGTTGTACAGATACACAAGCATAAGGTAGATGCTAGGTAAAGGTGCATTATTACTCTTGCAGTGCTGGAGTTGTAAACAAAGCAAAAGTAGTTAGCTGTGTCTGAGAAATATGCAGCACCTCTCTTGGGGGTGTTTGCAGAGATGATGTAAAGCTCATTTGATAGCGGGATACTAGGCTTTGAGCTAAGTTGTAATTGTTATCAGATCTTACAGCTACAAAAATGAACAGATAGTGCATTAAAAGAAGCTCCCTTCATTCTAGCCATGCACTGGGCACTAATATTTGAGATGGAGTGGTATATGAGCTGCTGTGTTTTCTTTATGCTGAGGTGGGATTCTTTCCAGGGAGGCAATCCTCCTATGCTAGTTGTACTTCAGAGTCTTATTTCACCAGTAGAGCAGTGCAAGCATCTGCCTGATAATGATGTCCCTTCATTGTGGACCAAATAAAACCAAAGTTAAGATGTTCAGCTATTCAGTATCTGCTTTTATAATGTAGTTTACTCAAATAGACTTGCCATATTACATAGTTAAAAAAATGATTGGAGGTTTCATGCTAGCCCCAAGTACACCTTTCAAAAGGTACCTCGCCATTGAGTATGGCTTACAGTTTCTGCTCTGGGCATATCTAGAAGGGGCATAGAAAGGGTGTTGAAGTGAAGAATGAGACTAACTTGAAGACTTTTCCCCCACAGGGGCAGGAGGAAACTTTTTTTCCATTGCTATGAAGTGTATGATTTGGCTTTGTACTTTTTTCTTTATATTTCTCCCTGTTTCCATATAGAAGAAGACTGAATTATCAGCAGTGTTGCAAGTCAAGGTGTATGTCATTAACTGTGTGAGGGTCTATGGCTAGGAGTTACATGTGTGTCAAGGAAAATGGTTGGGGTGCATCACCAAGCTATTTAAAGGAAGTTGTTCAAAGTAATTTTAATAAGTTCCGGCCCTAGGGACATTTTCATAAATTTTTCAGCTTCATAACACAAGTTTTAAGATGCAAATCCTAGTGGCTTAGGCTCAGCTTTATTGCAGTTTTGTGTTTTATTGTGTACTTGTCTTCTGCTTACAGCTCCTCACAGTTAATCTGATTAGAGCAATAGACCATAGAAAGACTCAGTGATAAAAAGCAGGTGTGTCTAATTGATTCTGTGCCCTAGAACAGATCTGGATAGCATAGGCTTCTCCCAAGTTGGAGATCTCTGGGGCCAGTGGGAGCTGTGGCAGATTGGGTGGTGCAGGCACAGGTTGGGTGGCAGTGGTAGCAGATCATAGACAATGCATAGGGCGTGCACAGGGAGGCACCAGTTGTCCATGTGACAGAGGTCAAAGGCCAGCAGCGGGGTAGGGTGAGCCAAGGTCTATATATGAATGGGTCTTGCTTGCTCACCTGCTGCCAATGGCTATGTTCATCAGGGTCCAGGGACCCCAAATTTTGGGCAGGCCACGCCCCACTAGCCCTAGCCCCAACTTCTGATGGCCTGCTGGTCTACTGGCAGGCCAGGTGGGGTGGTTCCACAGGGTGAATCCAGCCCACGGGTCATATGTTTGACACCCTTGACGTAAAATTAATGTCTCTTTTGCTAATGAATAATTACATTTTCATTTAAGCTCCCATCTTGCACTTCAAAAAATATATTCTTACCCATTTAATTCTTCCACTGGTGGTGTCTGAACGCAGGGAGAAGATATAACTTTTGATTAACATTGTATCCTCTTTATTGTAGTTTTTATTCTATTAGTTTATAGGCTGTGTATTTCTTCAGTTGAAGGAACATTGGATATATTACACCTAAAGAAGCCTTTTCTGATTTCCAGCAGTACCACAGCTGAATTCCCAGTGATATGTGAAAGGTTCTTGTGAACAATGGGACTTTTTTCCTCATCCCACCCTTTCATACCCCAGACATCTTCCCCCATTTTTTACATAGAGTTAAATAAATGATTATGTAGTTCTAGAATGATAATACAGGCTCAGTGTTAATGTCCCCAGAACTTATCTGTCTTCTTGATCACTCAATCAATCTAGAGTTAGTTCATTTTACCCTGTTGTTTATAATATACAAAGACAAATATACTTCAAAGAGTTTTATTTTCTTTTGATTTTCTTGGAACTTTCTAAATTCATCAAGAAGCCCATGGAAAGTCAAGCAATATAATATTAAAGATTTTGTTTTCATCCAGTTGGAGGGGAGGAAGGGTACTCTCTTTTCATTGGCATTCCATTACTATTCCATTCTTTCTTAGGTCAAATATGAAGTATATGATCTGCACTTGCAACATTATCTAATTCTCCACATCTCCATATAGAACATTCATTTTTATGTTAGGATCTATGTTATCATCTGTAATTTCCATTTCAACACGAGTATGACAGCACTGACAACAAAACAATATATGTCAAAACACATGCAAAGAATGTAGGCATTTGCAAGCAGGCAGATCGTTGCCAGGTTGCTTTTTATCTTCTCATTGTAAGAAATAACATAAACTGATGTCATGGTATTGTGTTTGGTGAAAATGTTGTCTTTTCTCTGATTTTATTGTCTTCTGTGTTTTGTTCCCAATTAATTTGCATATAGCAACCATGGGGCAACAGGGAAAACAAGAAGTTATGGCATTCCCCCACATTGTGCCCACAAACTGAGACCCATTTATCTCAGACAAAATAGCAAGGCAATATGTTGTAAGGTCTTCATATCAGCATCATCTCTTCAACTATCTGTCTGGCATCATCTCTTCCAACTATCTGTGACTAGTTAAGTCACGTACTGTCATTATTGCTGTTAGGCTTCAATAGCAACAGATGATTAAGATGAATGGGACCATTCACACTTCTCTAAGCTGTTGTCTTGTGGCATCTGCAGACTCCTGAAAACTTTGTTTCGCAGGATACTCAGTGTGCAGGTTAATTCTGAGTCCTGAGAACTACAAAGGTGGGTCTTAATTTACCATCTAAGTTACTTGTATAATAATATTCAAACACATGAATTTTCCATTTTAATCACTGAGAATACAAATGGGATACACATAGCATCTGACAAAGTGGGCTGTGGCCTATCAAAGCTTATACGTCTCTGAGTAAGTTAGTCTATAATGTGCCACTCTGCCCTGACTTCTGCCTAACTTCAGATGAACAGGGCTACACATAGGATAATCATGACCCTGCCAGGAGCCCTGAACATGAGCAGGAGCCCATTAAAGGCTTTCTCCTAGCATAATAAGAGCCCTAAGTGTTCACTGTTTTTAGTTGGTCTTATTTTGTTTTATTTTTTTAATGAAAATGTATGTTCCTGATTACCAAAATATACAATTAAAAACAGCTACCATGAGCTAACTCAAGTTGATATTTTAGTGATGACTGAGAATGCCACAAATGAAGGACCAGGTCTTGAGCTAGTGAAAAATCCTTAAAACACTAGTTTCTTGCTTCATAACAACTGTATTTCCCCTTCTCTTTTTATGTCTAGCTTATTAACACATCTCTGCAATCATGGAGGAACAGGTCTGGGTGAGCAGGGAAGAATTTTTCTCTACCCAGTCAGACCTGGAATATAGATCTGGTTGGGCAGGGAAAGCCATTTCCTGCTCAGTCAGACCCATGCCCCACTTCTGGATGGATGGAGGAAAGCCCCAATTTCCCTACTTAATCAGATCTGTCCCTGGTGATCACTGGGGGTAGGTGTGGCTGAGTAGGAGAAGTGGGGAGATCACATTACCCCCTATCCTGCACCATGCTGGACAGGAGAAGGGGCAAAGTGTGTTTCACCTAGTGAAATGGATCAACTGTGCCATGACACATTGTGTTATAGCTGATCTGCTTCTTTTGTCTACATCTATTTCTAACCTATCTTTCCTTCCACCTGTAACAGATTTAAGAGCAAATTTAATGTTTGCAGACACTACCTATCGTGATAATGCTTTGGATATTCTAAATAAGGGCAAATTTCAAGTCCAAATTTCTACCACTATAAAACCGGAAAAGAGCATCAGTAATAAGTAATGTTAAAGAAACTGCATATTACGGTAAATACCATATATTAGTAATATGAAAAGAGAAATCATGAAATACAGTTATTCAGGAATCGAGAAATAAATGGCAACTGCCTGAATTAATAGTAGCTTTGAAAATGCTATGTTAGGATGTGATTCCTCTTTAGTTTCAAGCACTTTCTGGAGATGCTTCAGCAAAACAGTATTTGTGCCTCTGAAAAGCTGGCTCTCTATGGAGTAAAAATAATTAATTTGTGGTAAAAATACTATGAAATACTTGTCCAAGTTCCTAATTGTATTCGTGCAGAAACTTCCCATGAATTTTGTAGATTTACCAGGCAGTTCCACATATTGCTTCAAGATTGAGGACACTGCAAGTCAAGTAGCAAAATTCTCTTCCTCTGGTGGCTCTATTTTGTTCACATTAATGCTATCATAATTTAAAATGAACTGTGGAATTATATGTTTTATAATACGGGATTTTAAAACAAATATATTTATTGGAAAGAAGACCTTTGTAAAGTAAGTTCCACACTGGAAATACTTACTGTTGATACTTAGGATGTATTCCAACTAGCTTAATTCTTGGCCCTGGATCCATCACTAGAGGGTTGCACACTTTGTTGCTCATCTAGGCCATGTACTCTGTGTTGTCAAATGTTTTTAAGTGCAAATAGATTCTTAGGTTTAAAACCATCTGAGGAGATATGTTATTGGGGGCAGAGAGAGTGGCAGAATCTGACTTTGACTACTCAGGAAACTGAGAAACTGAGGCTCAAAGAGTTGGGACAGTAACAAATTCCACAACAGAACAGCATGTGAAAGTCTGTCCCAGTTAAGGAGACACCTCAGGAGAAACAAACACTCCCCAAGAGCCCGCTTTAAGCAACTCCTCTAGCTTAGTTGAAAAAAAAATCAGGCACAAGGAGGAAAGGTCCCAGGAGATTTGGATGGGAGTACAATTGATTGAAATAGTGACATGAAATGTCTTGATAGAAAAAAACCCCATTATGAAACTTAAAAAAACAAATAAACTTGTGCTGTTATGCTGGAAAGTGTTAATGACTGCCATCAATCTGAGACCTGCTAAATAACGAGAGAAAAACTGGCAGAGACATACTGATCTCTGAGGATTATGTGGTCAAAAAAACACTGCTGTTTTGCTATTTCCTGGTATAATTGGTGTTCCCCCCCGCCCCAAGGCTACTAAAAAATACACTTAAAAATACAGGGTTTCTGAAAAGTATCTGCAACTCTAGAGTTGTTTCTCTAGGGCATCCCTTCCACTAAAAAACAGTTTCTTAGTACAAGAATTATTTTGTGTCAAAAATGGGCTTTGGGAATTTGGACTTTTCTTTTTCTGCAAGGGGATTATTAAGACAAAAAGTAAACAATTTAAAAAATATTAGCCGATGGTGTCATGAACTCTATATATGTCACTTCTTTTCAAGCTTTTTAGAGTTCCATTGGTAGAAATAAATATACTATACTAGAAAAAAAATCCTTTAAAAAGATGTATTTTATTTTCAGGCTTCACCAGAAAACACAGATTTAGAGCATGGGTGAGCTGTGACCATTTTCTATACACTCCAATGTTCTTTTAGCTCTTCTCTAACCCCTGGATTTTTAATCAACTCCCCATATCCCCCTATCACTTGCAATAGTGTCTGCACCACAGAGAATTTTAATGGAAACACACCAACCACCAGCATAGCTTGTTGGATCCAGCCCCAGACCTTTTTATTATGGTATTGTAATTTCTCTTATCTAGTGTTCCCTCCCACCCTCACCCTTACCAAGGTGTTGTTTTTTTTTTTTCCCCAGGGCCCATATACATGAATACCAGTAAATGTGTTGTAATAATGACTAAAGTCTTAATACACCAGTGGCCCCTAGCTTCATCCCTTATTCTTGGCCATTAGTTGCAGCATTTAGTAGAGTGCTCCTCTCTAGTTGTTCAAAACATTCAACAAGTTTTCTTGCCTTCTCCTCCCATCTATTTCCAGGGTTCATGCACAACATTTTGCACACAGCTATTTTTCATTGGCCTCCAACATAGACATCTGACCTCTCCACTTATTTTTCAGTCTTCCAAATTAAGATCCCATTGTTATCTTGCCAATACAAAGTCTCTAACTGAACAATTCCTTTCTTTCATCCAAATGTCTAGTAAAAAGCTTCACAAGCTAAGGAAGTAGAAGGTAAACTTTATCTTCCAGAAGGAATGGGAGAAATTCAATGCTTTCCAGATACCACGGGAGCAAATGTTCCATTTTTGTAGCAGAAGATGGGAAAAATCCAGGTCATCCAGGTGCATTAATATTGATGAGATTCCACGGAAATCAACCAGTCTATGCAGCTAGCACAAATGGAGAACTTTTTCCTGTTTATGAACCCTAAGGCAAAGAATGGGCACATGGACTCAACAGAATTCAGGTTCTCCAAAGGTGCAAATATGTTAATAATTTTGTGTATTACCTAACATGGATGCCTGGGGAGAGAGGAGTTTCTTGATGGCAATGTTCTTTTCCATTGCCACAGCCTCAACAAATTGATCCACCTACACAAAACCTGCTTCTGACAGGCTAGCAGCATTCAGGGATAGTGAACTTTGATATATCAGTGACTATCTTCTTCACGCTGAAGGGACCCATCATACAGGTGTTTCACCAATGTAGTTCCAGGACAAGATCTGCAGAGATTTCAGGGAAACTAGCTTTTGACATCCTGAGGTTTTGCTGCCACTGCTGATCATCCTCAACATACAGTACTATACTGTCCCAACAATCAGTGCTAGCAGTTGAAGCCCTAAGTGGTCCTGTGTTGTTATGAAGTCATTTCAGGAAAAGATTCTAGAAGAAGTGGTCAAAAGTTCCTGTTCAGATTTAGGTATGGTAGCAACAGCTTGTTTGTTTTCATCACATTGAGGATTGTGTCAGTTGCCAAAGTTTCCTTCAAGTTTCCTGATTAGCAAAAGGAATGATGAGAATGATTGTGTTTGATACCAAACCACAGAATTCCTTTGTCTTCCAGGAGATAGTCCACAATACATTTAAAGCCAAATGTCTCTGTGTGAAGAAAATCACAGCTTACTGTTTTGCCTCAGAAGTTAGTGGGGATTATGAACAAAATAATGGTGTTTCATTTGCATTTTGCAAGCATGTAGTGTTTAGATATTTTGTATATGTATTTGATTGCTTTTTCAGCAAAAGGGAGAGGTAAGGGACTGTAAAGAATGTTACATGTATGACATTATTCCAGATTTATTTTTTTTTTCTAGTGAAAAGCCAAAACACATTTGGCCAGGTTAATTCCTGGGCAAGAATGCAGAGAATAAGACAACTTTACAAACCAAACTCCATAATGAAAAAAAATCCATTATTCCTCTTACAGAAGGCACCTATGCAAGATACCAGACACATGATTATGTGTCTTCATGGTCAGAAACAAATGGTTCCTCCCATCTCCCTCTCCTCCTGGACCCAAAATGGTAATGCAGTTGCCCTACTACAAAGTCTTTTGAATGGATCCTGTGCTGCCTATGTGCAACAAGGAGAATAAGATGTGAGCAAGTTGACCCTTTCCATTTAGTATTTTAGAATAGCTTATGAGGTGAGGGCTGAAGAGCTGAGTGACAGTGGCTGTTAAACTGCACACTAAATTGGGAAAATATATTCTCTGACAACAATGCATCAGCACAATCATAGGAACTTTCAGTAGTGATAAAATGAGGTCTGTGTCTATGTTTGTTATATAAACCTCCATTTGTCAGGGGCTTATAACTTATCAAGAACAATTTTCTTTGCGCTAAAAGCTATTGTAGAATACAAGGAGTCAAACCGAGACGCTACACCTCCCTACGCCTACGCCCAAAGCTACTTTAAATGATGCTACATACATTTTTTAAATCAAATATTGTGAAAATATCGATTTGTGACTTCAGGGTTATTTTTCTGCCATTATCATTAGTATCTTCACCGAAGACAAACAAAAATAAATGGACACACATAAGTGGCAAACACTTTGGTTTTAATAAAGGTGCAAGAACTTAATGGCTTGGTAGTATTATATCTGTCCTAATTAGCTGGGCTTGTTTCTCATGCAGATTAATTGGGATCTCAAAAAGATCTTAATAGCCTTTACAAATTGCATACTACAACTGAAAAGCTGAAGGCTCTGGTGTCAAATATGACAGCCACATGGACATAATATATTGCACAGCAGATGAGAAATAGAAATTTTAATCAAAGATACTGGCCAAGCCCCTCATCTTGTGTAAAGTACCACATGATCTGTGACGTTCACACCCAGCAGGCAGAACTTTAGTGTTGAAAGAGTCATTCAAAAAGCTACACACAGTAAATTGAATGGAGTTTGTTTTTTCTGACACTGGGAAGATGAAAAATTAAATTGACCCTGCTGGGATTCTGTCTCCTATAACTTCAAGGAAAAATGAAACCTGATGAATATACTTTTGCCGGAAAGGGTCTCAAAACATGGTCTATGTACTCTAGTAGTCTGGCTGGTCACAGGTTGTTGGATATCTTTCCTCCTCATTTCATCCCACTAAGTTATATTGAAAAAGACAGAAAAATACTATTCTGATATCAATTGTTCCTTACTCATAGATATATTACATGACAGTGTAACATAGCTGTGAACAGGACATACAATTTGTGCAATTTCAAATCTGGCAGAGGACAAGAGACAGCTTCTATATTGTAATTTGGTAGGTGCTTTGGGAAAGTGTGGAATCTCTCTCTTAGATACCAAGAAATCTACCCATAAATCCTAGTGCTAGTTTGCTAATGCTAAAATATGGTCTATATGCCTTTAATTTTCTTTTCATTGTAAAGTGGCACACATTTGTAGTAGTTGAACTCCAAAAGCCTGACTCTTCTCACCTCACAGATACTGGGTGTAATTGCAGTGAAATGCATTAGTGTGACGGTGGTATGCTCTGAATGGATTTCACTGGAGTTATTTCCAATTTACATCAGTGTAAGAGTGCAAGGTGTGTCCTTTGTGGTGTCCCCATGCTGTGCCTCCTCTTCTTGTAATATTGTACAGCAGTAGTGCCCAACCTTCTGGGCAATGGACTGGGTGACTGGTATGGGGTTAGTCTGCAAATGTGAGCAGAAGCCCCACAAGCCTGATGACATGGCTCTGCAGGCTGAATCTGGTGTATGGGCTGGCAGTTGAGCACTACTGTTTTACAGCATTATCCAGACCTCTAAGTACTGTGTGAGAAGTTTATTTAAATTGTGTAGATTCATAGACATTAGGGGCTGGAAGAGACCTTGCGAGATCATTGAGTCCAGCCCCCCTGCCATAGGCAGGAAGTCTGCTGGGGTCAAATGACTGCAGGAAGATAAACATCCAAATGCCTTTTGAATGAGTCCAGAGTAGGTGCTTGCATCACCTCTGGGGGGAGTCTGTTCCAGACCCTGGACACACTAACTGTAAAGAAGTTTTTGGGTTTTGTTTTTTTTTTGGTTTTTTTTTTTTTTATGCAGCCTAAATCGGCCTTCCAGGAGTTTGTGGCTGTTAGGTCTTGTTATCCCTTGGGGAGCCCTGGTGAACAACTGTTCTCCCAAGTCCTGATGCACTCCCCTTATATACTTGTAGGCTGCCAGCAAGTCCCCCTGAGCTTTCTCTTCTCCAGGCTGATGAGTCCCAAGTCCTCCAGCCTCTCCTCATAATGCTTGCCCTCTTGGCCTTTGATCATATGGGTGGCTCTCCTTCGGACTCTCTCAAGCTTATCCACATCCCTCCAGAAGTGCAGGGCCCAGAATTTGATGCAGTACTCCAGCTGCGGCCTCACTAAAACCAAGTAAAGTAGGAGGATGACTTCCCTCGTGTTGCTTGAGATGCTTCATTGGATGCATGCCAGTGCTTGGTTTGCTTTGCTGGCCACAGCATTGCACTGGTGGCTCATGTTCATCTAGTGGTCAATCAAGATCCCCAAGTCTCTTTCAGTTGTAGTGCTAGCGAGCATAGCACTGCTGAGCCTATAAGTATGCTGCTGGTTCTTCCTCCCAAGGTGGAGCACCCTGCACTTCTTTGTGTTGAAGGCCATCAGTTTTTTGTCTGCCCACCTTCTGAGCATTTCCAGGTTGGCCTGTATTTCCAGCCTGTCTTCCAGTGTGACCGCCTTTCCCCATAGTTTAGTGTTGTCCGTGAACTTTGCCAGTCTGCATCTGATGCCCAAATCCAGATCATTAATGAAGATGTTGAAGAGTACTGGCCTGAGTAGTGATCCCTGAGGGACACCACTGGTCACCTTGTGCCACATGGATTCACTCCCATCAACTAGTACTTTTTGGGTCCAACCCCAAAACCAGTTTCCCAGCCATCGGACTGTGAGATGGTCGAGGCCACAGGTCCCCAGCTTAACCATGAAGACATCATGGGAGACTAAGTCAAAGGCTTTCTTGAAATCCAGATATAAGATATCAACCTTGTCTCCCTTGTCCAGGCAATGTGTCATCTGGTCATAGAAGGAGATGAGATTGGTCAGGCAAGACCTTCCAGTAACAAAGCCACGTTGGCTGGCATTCAAAAGGTTGCCTTCTGTTAGCCTGTTTCTGTAATAGTACTGTACTGTAATAGTAAAACATACTTTGACTAAAAGTTTGCCATAACATTTATAAGGTGTCTTTTTTGTTATTATTCCTCTGTCTACTTTTAATCATGATCTAGGGTATACAAATTGGATTAGAGAAACTTCATACATTTTTCAGGTTTCAAAAAATACTCTAGATATACAGTATCTGAGACTCTGAAACTACACTGAAAACATGTATATGATATATTAACTTTTATATTTTCAATTATTTTATGTGGGGATGTGAAGGTATTACAAAATTGTGTTCCCAGATACTTGTTACTCTGGAATTGTAACAGTGTAACTAGAGGCAAGTCTACACATGCCGCTATGGCGATGTTGTTACTGCGCCATCATTTAGTACTTGCTTTTGGAAATACTAAAAGACAGTGCAGTAATATCCTGTACTGCACTGTGTGTGGTCATTCTTAGGCACTACCTTGCCGTACAGACACACTATAACAAGGTAGCATGTCGCTACAGCAATGTAACTGCAGCATCATGGTTCTTGCCAATGGACATTATGTCACTGTAACACATTGTTACAGAGATGTAGCATCATGTGTAGACGCATCCTAGGTATACCATTTTGCCCTTCCTTTATGTATTTATTTCTACAATAGGAGTAACTAGAAGTGCCAATAACAGATTCATGTCCATGCAAAACACAAAGTTAAGGACCGTCCCTACCTCAGAGGGGTTACATTGTAATTACATAACATAAAAAGTGATTCTGGAAACAGATAGGAAGAAAAAGGAAGAGAAATCAGGAAAATGTTGATAACATTTGTCAAATATGACACAGCAGTCCATCAACTTAGCCTTCAACTCCTTCACATGGGATTTGCAGTAAAAGATGATCCTATTAGAAATAACACTAATTCCTTTTGTCATTACATGTTGGATGGCAGAATAAACTGACCAAATGTCAGACTTGATGAGTTTTTATAACATGGATTCATAATCAAGAGGTAGATGCTAAAATAATGACAGGCTCTGAGCTCTAATTGCTTTATATATGACTTATTATTTCTTTCAGCTTATTTATCACCCACCCACCCTCAGCTAACATTAATTATTTCAATGAATGTAAAAATATGGTAAAATAAAATTCAACAAATCTGGACAGATTGCCCGTGAAAGCTTATAGAAAGCCTATGATAGCAATCCCAAACATGGGAGAAACCCAACTGAATAATAACTTCAGTTATATACCTTTGACCAATTCTCACCCATCCCCCATCTAACATCCCCTCCCTCCTCACTCATGAGTTAAAATGTGTGCTTTACATGCCTCTTAGGTTACTAAATTGGGGTTTGGCAAATTGAGCAAAAGAATGTGTAGCATCATCAAGGACCCTTCACAGAGTACTAGCTGTCATCAGCCTTTGTTACTTTCACTGAAGTGTCACCAGCTCAAGTGCCTCTGTGGACCACAATAGGATATTTGCAATCCATCTGGAAGGAATGAAATCCTGTGTTTTTATTCTGTATCTTTATGGCTCAATGGCACAATATAGTTGAATCTATTGAGAATTATCATCACTTATTCTGTCACCTCAGAAAACCGGTTTATGACCCAGCCTTCAATACTCCAAGCTTTGGGGTGCTAGGAATCTGTGTTCTGATTCTCCTCTCCTCCTAGTTTGGGATAAAATAAGGACCTGAGGGAGGCATATGTTCATAGTCCAGACTTGTCAAGTGTGCAGTTACATAATGCAGTTATAAACCAAATATTGTATTTTTAATTCAGAATAGATTTACAGCCTTTCTCTTGGTCTGTATGTTTATGCAGAGGCTAGAAGTCAGCGTAATAATTGCTAGGTTCTGGGTTACTTTATATAAGCTTTTCTTATTGAAACTCCACCAACTTTAAGTGTCAGAGAAATGAATATAGCCCCTACTATTTATGACAGCCAAGTCATTTTATGAATATCACTTATTTATTTCACTGAAATGCTACAATTCACTTTCACCATTAGAGGGCTGTCTTGCTTGTTACTTTTTGCCCATTGCTTTTTATATCATTTTTTATTTTTGTCAAAAGCCTTGCCTGTAATAATGCAATCATGCCACATCCAAGTATGTTGCCTCTCAACCAATAAACAGGATGTGTCTTATTCAACATGCATATCAGAACTGTGGTAGAAAGATGTAAAGCAATAAGTTATACAGATACCTGTCTTGCCAAACTTAAAGTCTATTTGCTGCTGTTGCTGATGATCAGGAGATAATTCTCAATGTGGAATAGTTACAATAAATTTTCAAAACGAGAAAACTATCTCAGAGTGAAAATTTGGCATAGCTGAAATCAACGTGGATTTTGGTGTTATAGTCAGTGCAACTGAGAATTCACTCTGTGTTTTAATTCTAATGAATTAGGGTAAAAACCAAGCTTTCCAAGGGAGATACATTCTGTATCATCAGGGCATGTGCCCATCCTTAACTGAAGGGGTTTAGAAGATACTTCACATAGAATAATCTGCCCTATAACTGCCCTCTTCAGGGTTTATTACATTTTCTCCTAAAGGTCCTGGAGTTCTGGCCACCATTGGAGGCAGGAAATAGGATTTCTAAGCACCGAGTGTGATGGGGCATTGATGGAATATCTGAGTTTTTGTAATGGATTTTACCAGTGGGCCACTACCCAAGAAGGTGAGCTATAAATTCATCCATATTAGGTGCTAATTGCAGTCTCTCTCATGCAGACCAGCTGTGTGATAGCTCAGTAATTCATATGTCATAAGGCAGTTATTGTGCTACATTATCTGTCCACTCCTAAAAGATATTAAAACACTATGATTTTCTTAACATTGTAATCTACTGAGCATGAGAATTTTTCTCGAAGCTTATACAGTAGAACGGTCCACTATGGATTTTATATGCACATATCTGCAAATTAAAGTTGAAACAGAGCATATCAGGTGATGCATGACTCCATCCATGCCCTATTATGATGATAAAATGCATTTATTTGATACAGTCAGCTCATTGGTTATCCTTGTTCAGTGACAGATCTAGTGTAGCCAGATCAGAATTTATACCATTGACTGAGTTTTTTCTAAGAAATCCATATCAAAACAATACTCCATTCTATAGCTGAGATTCACAGGAGATTTTCTAAGGAACAAATGGCAGACATCTAACACCCACTGATTTTCATGATGTAGAATGCAAATTATTTAAGTGGGTAGGACTGTTAAAGACTCTCACACTGTACACCAGTAAAACTTTTAGGCAAAATATCTTGTTAAAAACATAGGCAGACAAGGATCTTTGGGTAAACATGATATCTTGTATTAGCCCAACTAAATAGTTGGAAAATTCGTTCTTTGCAAGCTTTTGGACACAAACACCCTTCTTCAGGCATAGGGAAATCTGCTGTTTTGTGTTCTCCTGGATGGAATAGAAGCCAAAATGTAGGTCTGTGCAAATGCAAATGCATGGCAGTGAGGATGTAAGCCTGTTAAAAATTCTTCAATTCATTAAGATATTTAAACATACTTAGGTCCATCTTCATTCAGCAAGACATTTTAGGAGGACCTTGTAGTCTTCTAAAAACCATCACTGTTAGAAAGGCTAGAATTCAAAGCCAGTATTCATCTCTAAAACAAAAACAAAACCCAAGTGTTTGAAACCAGACTCACACTGTTGATCTGGTCTAGTGACTGTTTTAATTACTGTTGCATTTATCTTTTAGTTAGTTTTTTAATCTTTTTTCACTACCTGCAGAAAATTGTGTCCTATTTCTAAAGCAACAATCTCAGCATAGTTAGTGGCAAATCTGGTTCCCTACTGCTACTGCTTGACAGTTTCTGATATACAGTTAGGACCAGTGATGCCTCTGTCCCAGCCTATTATTGCTTTGAGGAACTGGACAGCTGAGGAGAGCTCTGGTAAATTGATATGTGGGCCAGGTCTTTCCCTTTCTCTTCCTGAAGTCTGTAGTTCACTATCAACATTTGAAAGGAAACAGGAATAGCTCTAAGTTTTCTATCCATCCTCTGTGCTATCCATTTTCAGGACCATTTGCAGAAAAGGAACTGTATTGCAATTTCACCTGATGCCAGTCATGGGCCACAACAGATTGCTATGCATATTGATCACAAGGACATGGGGCATGGTGGACTGATGGGTGAAAGCCAAGATGCATACACATAATAAAGGAGTGTTCTTTTTAAATATGTATTATTTATATTATACATTGTAGTTAACTGACAGCATCAAAACATATGGATAAACTCTTTCTTATCATCACTGGCAGAGACAGTAATGTGCCCTTTTTTCATATGTTGTGTCAACCCACTACAGACTGCCTGGGAGGAAACACTCCTGAACTGTTGATGGAAAATGCCTGCCACAGTTCACACACACTAATTAGTGTTGATTAGTCTGTAGTGATGGCTCCAAAAAACCCCCACAAATATACACTAATCGAAAAAACAAGCCAAAGCAAACAAGAATAAATGACAATATCAGGAAAATGTGCAATTAACAAAATAGGAACAAAACCCTTGGTGAGTTTCTCTCTCTTCCTCCTTTCTCTCTATTTTTAATCCTAATTAATTCATTCATTGCCATTGTCATAATGCCTAGGAGTACTAGTCATGGACCAGGACTCTGTTATGTTTGGCAAAATAGGGGCTCAGTTTATGTAGAGATCAAAGGACCATAAAATCATAGAAAAGGGGGGCTGGAAGGGACCTCATGACATCATGTAGTTCAGTGATGCTCTCCCCTCCCCCTGCTCAAGGCAGGATCATTCCTAACTAAATCAACCCAGTCAAGTGTCATGTTCCTAACAATGGATCGCTGAAAAAGAAAACTTTCAGGAGGGATTAGAAGCCATGAAATGATGTGGTAGATGCTTCTGTCGAAACTCTTTCCTAGTATGAGAGACAGCCTAGACGAAATCATGAAAGTGAGAAGGGAAGTGTGCAATGGAGGCTGCCTTTGTTGCTCATCTGGAGGCATGAGTTGACCTTCTGATACTGAAGGAGAGATGCTAGGCAGCAAAGGGATATGCCATGATGGGCCTTTAAAGTGAGAGTAAGTATATTATATTTCATGGGAAGAAGGAGCTATTGAAGGGATGCAAAGAATGCATGAGATGGCCTGTGGAGCAGAATGCTGGATAGGTATAAGCAGAAGTAGATCCAGCAGAGGGGCAGTGCCATGGCCTCACCCCACCTGTAGGACCTTCCACAGATGTCTTTAAGTCCACAAAGCAGGTAAGAATCCACGCTTGCTCAGAGGCACATTTTCTCACCTCCCTTTCCTCCCCCTCCCCTGCCTGCCACTGCTGCTTTCTCCACTGTCTTGGTAGTGGGGAAAACTCCAAAATCACTTCTTCCCACTCCAGCTAGATTGTACCAGGGCTGGGGACAGTGACAGCAGCACATAACAGCAGGAGGGTGGGTTCCCTCTCCTTGCCTGGTCCTCCCAGAGCAGGAACGGAGAGAAGGAGCCCCTTGCCCATCACTGCTACTGCTGCTGTCCCCAGATGAACCCATACAGCCCAGCTGGAGTAGGCAGGAGAGGCTGTGGAAGTTCCCTCACCCCAGGCTAGCAAGGGTGACAGCAGCAGCAGGTGGGTGAGGGGTGGGAAGGGAAGGGGAGGGGAGAGGACATGCCTCTGAGCATGGAGTGGAGTAGGGGTGGTTCTTACCTGCACTGGACACTTTAAAAAGTCCCAGAAGTCCCAATGGTGCACTCTGCCTTCACTTATACCAGGAGAAGGAGGCTAGGAGTGGTGGGTGCAGCCACACCTGCAGTGCTGGTTGCTGCTTCCACACCCCTCTTTGCAAAATCCTAGCTCTATCCCTGGATAAGGAGGGCAGGATTGCATGCATCAAGGACAGTGAATATGATGTTGCAGTAACTGAGCTGTGAGATGACTGGAGCCTGGGAAAAAGTTTTAGTTACATTGCTAGATAAGTGAAAAGCAAAGTTTGTTTAGTAGTACATCATTATAGGCACATCTACACGTGACACTATGTCACCGTAGAGCATTTCTACATAGAGTCTGTGGGTGTCTACACGTGACCAGCAGCTACATTGCCATACCAACACGTTGCCTCTTTATAGCACACTGCTATGGTGACGCAGCATCTAAAAATAACTCTGCTCAGACGGCATGGTGCAGTATGGGCTGTTACTGCACCGTCATTTAGGACTTCCTTTTGGAAGTCCTAAATTGACAGCACAGTAACAACAGCACTGTACATCCATGTGTAGGTGCACCCTATGATTATTAATATTAATAAGGCAAGGCAACTTTAACATATTTTTACCTATTCATCATTATAAATACAGACTATATCACAGGAATTTATAAAACAAGATAATCAACCAGAAAAATGTCAAGAAATGAAATGAAACATTAGGCAGCTGTGAAGAGCATGATTCTTCTCCCACTTACTGCCTTGTAAATTAGGAGTAACTATTGTAATTAAAGAATTGATACCTATGTAAGAGAGCAAAATCAGACCTATAATAACTTCACACAAAAAGGGAAGAATATTATGCTGACATTGTGACCTTAATTCAGGGGTGGGCAAAATGCGGCCCGCGGACCAGATGCGGCCTGCCAGGCCATTCTATCCAGCCCATGGGGCCCCTAAAAGTTTAGAAAATTAATATTTATTAGCCCTAGGCTGACTGTCATGTAGCCCTTGATGGCTTGCCAAAACTCAGTAAGCGGCCCTCTGCCCAAAATAATTGTCTGCCCCTGCCTTAACTGGACAGCATGCAATAGGTATACCAGGGGATTGAATATATGTTTTGACAGTATATCTTCTTTAGCCAGGATGAAGAGGGGATGTATTATTTACAAAGGATAATAACAGTCATAGGTACAATGAAGCATCCGCATTTCTGGCATTACCATTTGTCAGCTCATACAATGAAGAGTCAGGGGCATCACTAAGATTTCAAAGTGAAGAAGTACAGGTGTCTTCTCTCCCTGTACATACATATTTTTAACAAAGCTATAGGAAAGAATGGTATTTTTCAAATATCTACATAGAACTACTGCATAGACCTGTGCTTTTATATTAATTTAAGTTCCACATCCAGTAAGGAAAAATAGGACATGTAGGTAGTGGTAGTAGGTAACTGTGTGATACTAGGCAAAGCTTGTTCTGGGGAGACAGCTTAATTCAGACTATAGAAAAATACTGCAGCAGATTCACAGGTGTCAGGAGGGCACTGGAGAGTAGATAAACACCTTGTAAACTTGACTCCTTATATAAAAGACTGTGTCTGACAGGACAGTAGGTGAATGTTTTATAGTACATCTTTGCCTACAGGCAGTTTGGTATCATAGGAAAGTCATGGATCTGTAAGTGCTGCAAAGGTCAAAAGTAACTATGGAAATACAGTGCAAAATTCATTGCAAGTCCAATACAGGGAGAATCATTCATTGGGAGTGACATGTATTAAAGATGCATAGAAGGTACTTTTTCTGTGAAAAGTGCAGCATTGTGTCCCCACATGGTCTGTGGAGCAGAATGCTGGATAGGTATAAGCAGCGATGGATCCAGAGGAGGGGCAGTGCTGCGGTCTCACTCCACCTGTGGGAACTTCAACGGATTTCTTTAAGTCCCCAAAGCAGGTAAGAATCCATGCTCAGAGGCATATTTCCTCACCTCCCTTTTCTACCCCTCCCCTGCCTGCCACTGCTGCTTTCCCCACTGTCTTGGGAGTGGGGGAAATTCCAGAATCACTTCTTCCCACTCCAGGAAGGACTAGCTTGTGCCACAGCTGGGGACAGATGCAGCTGCACATAGCAGGAGGGTGGGTTCCCTCCCCTTGCCTGGTCCTCCCAGAGCAGGAACAGAGAAAGGAACTGTTCTACTGCACGCACATACAACATACAGAAAATATGGCTTCAACTACCCAATTAGATTGTACTAGGAACAGTTTGCCACATCTCTACTTTTGGAAATGCCAGTTACTTCCCAGAAGTTTATATTTAGAGCAAGCTGGGTACGTCTACACACCCACATTAATGCACTGTGGTCTATTTTACTGCACATTAAAGTGTTGCATAAAAAACTGTGCTAATACACTAATGCACAGTAAAATAGGCTACTATGCATTAAGCATCATTTAAAAAGCATGTGCTTTCACTACTGCCCATTAGGACAGCCTAAGGCACATTTATTTAGTACCTCGTATTGGAAGTCCTAAATTTAATACACATTAGGAAAAGCGCATGAATGTAGGTGTAGATGTGCCCTCTATGACTTGCAAGAAATTTGTGGAATCTGAAGCAGATGTGAAACTGACTCTCAGAAATGAGACTATAGAGGGTGGAAATGGGACCCACAAGTTTTGAGGCAGAAAATGTGTCCTCTATTGCTTATGGACTGCACCATACCTATCGTGAATGGAAATTCACTGAAAATCTTTTCCACCATAGTATCAGAATATAGTAGTCACTATGGTCATTAATGTTGTTTAGCATTGTTCTCTGTATCTTTCTTCCTATACCCCAATATTTTGTTTTCCACTTTAGCCATAATTGTTCAAATTAATAGATACTGTCTGGAATTGACCCCAGTGAAATAACGTGGTTAGTATTCATTTGATACTTATAAAAGCATATGATTATTTCAAAGAATTCCTTTTAATGCATTTTCACTTGTAGTCTTTTAAATTGTACTAAGTTTCACCTGCATCTTCTTGTCCAGTCATCTTATTTTGTAAGTTTCTTCTGAACTTTTCCTGTCTCAAATGATATCAATATGTCATCAGCAAATTTTGCAGCACCATTGCTCACTCTTTTCAAGAGAAGCAATAACTATGGCAAGCAATGGCAATCCTAGTACAGATTCCTGTAAGTATCCTATAGATTAAGCCCTTATCATGTTGACAGAGTATTCTTTCCAGTTGTTCTTAATCAGCCCCTGATGGAACTTACCCCTCGCTCAAGAATTCTTATGGGTAGACATCATTAAATAGACTCCCAGGCACACCTGCTAATCAATCTCCCCTGTATAAAGATACATTATTTCAAAGCAGTCTATGTAGGGTATAAATAGATAGTCTGAAGAAGCCACAGTGAAAATAATTTACTATTTAGTAGGAACCAAATCCAGAACTGTTTAAAATTAAATGTCTGCTGTCAACATGATTAGTGCAATGGTATGCTTGGCATAGCATACCAGGAATCATGATTTCTGTCCTTCAGACTTTTTTTTTTATTCTAGGGAGAATTATCTCTGGGACCTCAAGCCTCATTTTAATACAGAGGGGGCATGTCTACACATGACACTATGTCGCTGTAGCAATGCGGTACGGCGATATAGTGTCAGTGGTCACAAACCATAACACCACAGCTATGTCACCATAGCAACATGCCCCCTCATTATATCATGTTGCTATGGCAACATAGCAACTAAAAATAACCATGTGTGGTGCGCATGGCACAGTGCAGGCTTTTACTGTTCCAAAAGGAAGTACTAAATGCTGACACAGTAACAAAGGCACTGTAGGGACATGTTTGGATGCACCCAGGGGGTAGTATCCTTTAAAAGATGTACCATTAGTCCTTTATTCATTTTCTTGTCATAGAATTTGATAACAAGAAATTAATTTCTTCTTCCTCTGCCATTTACACATCTTTGTTAAAATGAGATGATCTGCATCCCTATATAAGAGTCCCCCATTGAAAGAATAGGCAAAAGTCATTTACTTTCCTGGATAGCTTAGGCTCAGTGAAAGGTGCCTATTATCAAAATAATAGAGTTACATATCTATACATGTCTAAAGTTAATTAGGATTGGTCTCTGGGGCCACCTATACACGAGCAGTGAGGTGGCTCCAATGCGCTGTAATTACAGCACATCAGAGCAGACTCTATTACTTGAGTCTGGTAATTACTTGGAGCATGGTAATTACTGTGCTTCAGCAGACTCCAGTGTCTCATGTATCAGCATCACTGCACTGAAAAATGGCAGTGGGGGCACTTTAACTAAACTAAAGCTCTTTCAATGAGCTTTAGTTAAGGCACCCCTGCTGCCATTTTTCAGTGCGGGGACACTGATACACAAGATGCTCTAGGTGCTTTAATTAGAGCGGTTTTCAGAGGCTCTCTGATTAAAGCGCCCCCACCCCCAGAGCACTTGTATAAATACCCTGGGAGCTCATAGAAGAGCTATGTATCTCCCTAGGTAGATTTGGATCACATTCTGAGGAAGTCTAAGTAATTTTCATGTAAGCCGTAGATAAGATTTAGAGGTGCATTAGGGCCTAACTGTCCCGGTGGTTAGTTGAAGTTACATTAGGAGGAATTCGGAGGTCACCAATAGCTAGTCAAAGTTAAGAGCTTTTGAAAATCAGGGAGGTGCTTCAATGTGATCTTAGATGCCTAATATAGGACTCTGAATTTTGAAAATCTTGGCCATAATATTTATGATCTGCATAGTTTTGCATGATAAAGATAATAAAAATACCCAAATACCAAAGACTGTCATTAGATGTGGTGACTCAAACTTGGGACAAAACATCCAACTATTGTGGCTGATCAGTGCAATAGTCAAGGATGTAAAGAGAAAATCTGGGGGATCAAAAAGCTAATAGAGATGTGTCTTGGAGATAGCCTAAAATGGAGTCATGAGGTAGAAATTATGAGAAAAGCAAAACTTAGAAAATGGCAAGAAGAGGTTAATATTCTTGTATCCAAGATATCTAATAAAAGATTTTTCAGGCACAGAAGGAACAAGAGGTCAGGGAAAGAGACATTATGGCCTCTAAGAAATGTCAAAGTTAATTTATTAACTGAAGAGGGAGACGTCACCTAAATGTTAAATGACTAGCCTTAGCATTTCCAGAACAAGATGGATGCCACAAAAAAAGGGAAAGGCCTTTTTTATTTTAAGAAGACGAACAATCAAATTAATGAATTCAAAGCATCAGGAAGCATAACTGTATTTAGGAGCCAAAGGGGAGTAGCAAAAGAGATGAGGAAATGTTAGGCATGTTTTCAAAATTCATTTGAAATGGGATGGGTTGAGATGATATACTCTAAACCTAAATTCCATCTTATATAAAATGCTAATCAAAAACTACAGAACACATAAATTGATGATTTATCTATGTGGCAGAATACATATTAATTGGGGTCAGGAGGGGTACACATCAGAGATTACTACTTGATTAATAAAACAGTACTATGCACAAACAGGAGTTGATGCCTAGTATTAGTATGAGCAATAACAAACAATTTTCTGAAGAAGGTTGGGAATATAATTCAACTGGAAATCTTTTCCTCCATAGAACCAGAATGTACTAATCCAATAGTAGCAGTTTAATTTAATTAAGTAGGGAAAATTATCTTCCTTAGCAAATAAGAAAATAATAACTTGTATATAGGAACTATTTTAGGATTGATAAAAAGTGATAAAAGCATATAAAATATAAAAGTGAAGCCAGTAAAGCGATTCTAATTTAAAGAAACCAAGAAGCTGCCATTATAATTATTTTTAAAGCTTAAACTTTAGAACATCTCAAGGTCAGGGAGTTTTTTAATGAGCTTGCAAACACTGTGTGACAGGGGGTCTCCCCGGGGCCGAACTCTGTGGCCCGCCTGCCTGTCACCGTGACAGCAGGCCTACTCAGGGCTGAGCTCTTCATGGCCCGCCCACCTGTCTCTGGGCAACCGCCCGCTCATCTCGCCCGCCACGCCTTTGATGATAATCAGTTCAATTATGATGATAATTGAGCGGGAGGCTGCCCCTCAACTGCCCCAATGCCCAGGGGCGTTCTGCGGCTCCGACCTCCCCTAATACCGCAGCCCAAGCCTCGCAGAGGCATCATGGTGTTCTTCCTCACCAGCCCCTGCACTGGGCCCCAGAATCCTCCATGCAAGACCCCACTATGATCTTCGCTACACAGGCGGCCACTCCGCCGTCATCTGGGCTACCTCACCCACCCAAAGCCTTGTTCCCTTCTCGGGTGTGGTTCCCCCGGAACCTTCGGCTACCTAGCCCTGGCCCACCTCAAGGCCAGTTGGGACCCCAGGCCCCCGGCTCTTAGGCGTCCCTCGCGGTGGGCCCCCGGCCCTTTTGACCCTCACTGGTCCTGACCCCAGCATGGGCCAGTCGAGGGGACTCTCCCCTTCCGGCTGGGTCTTCCTAGCCACTCTCTACTCCTCGGGCCTCACCGTGCCGCTACTCCCTTCCTCCTAGGAGCAACCGCGGCACCTCGCCCACATCACTCCCACTCTCGGGGTCCGCCCTCTCTGGGCCCCTCACAACACTGGCCCTCTTGGCCCTCCTCCCACTCAGGGGTCACCCACCCGGTGGTGGTGGGAGCTAGGGGTTAAGGCGCCCCGACTCGCCTTTCACCGGGGTGATCACTGGCCTGGCATTTCCTGGGGGCTCCCGCGCCACTGAGAGCCCCACCAGACCACCCACTCCCGGCAGGGTGCAGTTTCAGGTCATGCCCCGGACCCGGACCCGGACCCGGACCCGGACCCGGACCCGGACCCGGACCCGGACCCGGACCCGGACCCGGACCCGGACCCGGACCCGGACCCGGACCCTCCTGCCAACCCCTTGCAGCTCCCCCTTACCTCCGGGTCACACACAGCAGCCCTAAGGCCAGGCAATGTTACTGCCTGCTCTCCTGCAGCCAAACTGCCTGGTTTATATAGGCCTCCAAAATGGCTGCCGCAATCAGGCACCTGGAGGCTGCCAGCTCCAGGCCCTTAAAGTGGCAGGAGCACCCTGTGCTCCGCCACACACTGATATAAAAACACTCCCTGTTCTTCATGCAAAGACAAAAATAGGTTTGTTTTTTTTTAATTTGGGGCATAACGTGGTCATTTAATTTACTGCACAGGAGTGGAAGTGGGTTGAATTCACTCTTGTAAACTTTTCAAACTATCAGATACATTTACAGGCTCTTTGGCTACAACCTTCAACTGTTAATGAAATAAGGCATATTGTTTTTGCCTTTATCTCCATTTATTAAGTGATAGGAGATGAAACATTAGCCGAAAATTCCTTTTTTACTTGCAGATAAAGCAGGGGGCAGCTACATGTCATGTGATATTCTGAGGGCATCTATTTATTTCTTATAATGAAATAGAGCTTCCCAATTTTTTAAGGAATGCAAAAGGTCAATTGCATACTGATTATGTTAGAGGAGAGGGAATTTTAGTGAAATATACCAAACATTTCTAATGTAGCACATAGAAGGAATAGGTTCTATGAAGAAAAATACCTAATATATTAATTTCATGTTGTTTTCTCACCTTCTACTTGCAGCAGTTTCTGACTGCAAATGTAGCATAGATCTCTATCCATCACTATCTTGAAAATCTGATCTAAAGTTCTGCAAAGCTGCAGGCTGTGCTTGCTAAACTGGTATTAAAAGCCATATAAAGAATTATATAATCCTTTAAAGAACATTTCATTTGCCACTGACCTTTCCAGCAAGGAGAGTTAGTTGTTTATTTGGTAATGATTTTTGTTGGAATAAGCTTATATACTAGCATGCACCCTTTGTAGAACAGGAACCCTAAACTACTCCCCACCATTATCCATATTACACTGAGCCACAGAAGCTGGATTGTTTTAATAAACCCACTAGTGCTGGCATATACTGCTAGGCAATAAGAAACAGTCCTCCACTTTTCGCTGCGGTGATGACACCCATACATCATACACATCTACAGATATATACAGTATCAATAAAATTGTTTCCATTGTTCCTCTCAAACTGATCCCAAAATGCTCTGCTGGACAGCAGGTCCTCAACCTCAAAAGTGTATTTAAAGTTCAGTTAATATTGCAGTGTTTTCCTGCATACAGTGGACCCCAGAATAACATAGATACCATATTTACTCGAATACAAGACAAAATTTTTCCTCCTAGTCACCATCGGAAAAAAGCCACACACCTTACATGTGCATACAAAGAAACTTCATTAAATACATTGTCTATCTTTCAACTGCTGCTAAAAGCAGCATGTGCTCAGTAATGGAAACCAACAATGAAGTTGATTAAATGCAGCCAACACAGAAGTACATGGCTCATATTGGGCAAACATGCTGATGAAACTTGTATTTATTTATTTATGTATTTATTTATTTTGGCCCTTAAAAAATGGATGGGTGTTGCTACCACAAGAAACTGGCACAGGTCGCATCTGGAAGGCCAGAGCCATCCCTGCCACCCTTGTCTTGGTGCCAAAAATGCTGCATTTGGTTTTAGCCAAAAAGGCTGAGATGCTGACATTAGTGTAGCCCATCGGAATAAAATATATGCCAGTGCCCACTGAGTGCAGTCTTCCTCAGCACCAACTCTTTATCAAGTCATGATGAGTCACTACATTGAATACACTCTGATTCCTCTTCACTCCCACAACTGAGCCCTTTCTTTACTATTTCCAATGATTCCTGTTTCTTCCCTAGCCTTAAATGGCTAGCAAACATCACTACTCAGGGCTTCAAATAGTTCATCCAAAATCCTTCTGTCAGTTCCTCTCTCAGCTTGTTGCATATGATTAGTGTGGCCCTGCCCTCCGTGAGGTGAAGCTGGACCAAGTTGCCTTGTGCCTCATCTGCATATTTTGGAGGATCCCAGGACTCATGGCAAGAACACCCAGTTCCAGTCATGAGTGTGGGGCTAACTAGTACTTGGACCCTTTGTGGGGCAGTCCTGAGCTGTGGGGTGTCACGGCTGGAAATGCTGTTGACTCTGCTGGGGCCCAGCCCAATGAACTATGTGGTAAATCATAAGCCTGTGGCTTTGGACTAATATCATGCATTGTGGGCTCATCTACACGTGCACTTTAATGTGCAGTAGTCTGTTTTATTGTGCATTGAAGTGTCATGTAAAAACATGATATTACATGAATGCACAGTAAAATAGGTCATTGCACATTATTAAGCATCACTTTAAAATTGTGCACATTTGTTACTGCGCATTAAGGCAGCCTAATGCACATTTGTTTAGTACCTCACATTGGAGGGCACTTTTATACATGCTCCAGGGTGGGGCGGTGGGTGTTTTAATTAGAGTGGCTCTCGGAGCCACTTTAAAATGCCACTGCATCTCTTGTATCAGTGTCCCTGCACTTAAAAATGGTGGTAGGAGTGCTTGAACTTGTTTGATGAGCTTCAATTCAAGTGCCCCCATCACCATTTTTAAACGTGGGGAAGCTAATACATGAGATGCAGGAGGCTGCCAGAGTGCAGCAATTGCCATGCTCCAGCAGACTCAATTCATCGAGTCTGCTTCGCCATGCTGGAATTCCAGTGCATTGGAGCAGCCTCAGCATTCATGTGTAGGAGCCTGGAGTTACTAAATTTATTGTGCATTACAAGTGCCTTAATGCACATGTAGATGCCCCAAGTTTGTACTACACATAAACAGGTGCCAAAGCGCTGCTCAGAAATGTGTTTATAGAGTAGCTGTGCTAAAATTTTTAGCAGTTTCAGAAAAAGTAAAATGTATCAATTTTGAATGAACTAAGTCTATGGGTGCTGTTCAGGTTAGTTATTTCAAATTTGTTCATCACTTTCTTGTTCTCAGAGAGAGTAGGGCCTGCCAGTAAGAAGAGGAAGAAGGGGCTGCAGGGCAAAGAAATTTAGGGGCGGAGGGCAAAGGGGCTATCTAAACCCTCAGATTTATTTTCTCTGCTATAGCAGTAGGAAAGGGGAAAATTCAAGACAAAACTCTAAAAGTTAGATTTTCTACCTTACTTTAGAAAATAATCACAAACTTATAATTTTTTCCTTATGTAGAATCTAATTATTTGAGGGCTGTCTTATAATCAGGGTCATTTTATATTAGAGTAAATATGGTACTTCTTTTTTGAAAGGCAGAATGAAAAAAAAAGATCTCTCTCTGTACTAAGAAACTGAGTAATCGCAATTCAGGAGCTGCTGTTCATTGTTCTGCTCTTTATGGATCATGTGCAGACTTTACTTTTATTTTTGCCTGGTAAACAGCAGAAACTGCTCTTACCATATTTCCTTGCATATAATGCACACTCAAATGTCCAGCAGCTGGTTATTGGGAAAAAAATGCTTGTTGTATTCCTTTTTTTCCCTGTTTGAGCAAATGTGGCTCTATAAAGTCAGTCTGAGAGAGTTGAGGTTCAGGTAGGGTAAGGGAGACAGGATTAGAGCAAGTCAATACTGTAAAATTTCCAATATTTGAGGACATTTTTAAAAGTACAAGCTTCAAATTCATTCTAACAGTTTCTGCAAGCTCTTTTATTTTATTTTCCAACAAGTTATTATATTTGTATGTGAATAATGACTAGTATATGTGAATTTATATCAATATCTATGCTATAAATATTCAAATAACTACTACTTTGTGAATTTGAAAATCATCCACTCAGGGAACAGGAGAAACATCAGGTGACAAATCACAAAGCTAATAGCAAATTTTGAACTGTGAACATCCAAAGCAAAAATTCTTCTAGACGAGTTTATGAGCAATCCTAAAATATGATTGCATAAACTTTTTGTCAAATTATTTTGCATTTCTAAGCAAATTTCTAAGACATAGAGACTATTTGTACATAATACACAAATGGTAAAATGAATTGCTCCCTTAGAATATTATGCCAACTGTAATCCACATCCTTCTCTTATGTTTCTAGCTAAGCTAATAGCTTGCTTTGTAGCTGGAGATTCATTTAAGAACTGGACACAATAACTTTGGGGACAAAAGGCAGTTGCATAAGCTACACTTCCCAGGGAGGCTTTTGGAGCCAGAGAGAGATGTCTGAGTAACACAGGGTGGGCAATTATTTCAAGAGTAGGGCTGCTTACCGAGTTTGGGCAAGGTGTTGAGGGCCGCATGGGTAGCCCTACCCCTTGACAGGTGCCCTGCCCCCTGGTTGCCATCTTGTGACCAGAAGTTGAACCCCCTAGTCCCTGACTTTTGCCACAAGAAGTCCCTCCCCTTGCCCCCAGAAGTACTCTTTTCAGTGAGACCTTTTGCTATCTTGGAACCAGAAAAATACCAAATTATATTCTAAAAGAAAACATCTACAACATTCATAAATTTGATTTAAAAAATATATATTTTTGTCCTGATTTACATGTGTTTGTGTAGTGTACACAGAGGTGATTGTACAATAGCTTAAAATGAAGTCTTACTCTTGTATGTTGTTGGGGGGTGGGTATAAGTTTGTGGGGGGGTGGATAGATGTTGGAGTGTGGGATGAGGGAGCATGTGGGTGCGTGTGGATATGTGGAGTTTGAGTGGGTATGGGGTTTGTGGGGGCTGTGTGTGGAGGGAGCATGGCTGGGGTGTGTGTGTGTGGGTCAGTGTGTATGGAATTGCAAATGGGCATGAGTGCATGTGTATGGTGGTGTGTGTGTGGGGAACTCACCCTATGAACACACACACACCCTCTGCCCCTGCCTACACAAACACCCTTCCCACTCCTGGCCCCGGGGTACCAGCAAGGCCCATGCTCCCGGTCTGGAGATGCAGCCCAGGGTCACATGATGCCAGAGCAGTGCAGGGGCAGGAAGGCAGGGATGGGCTGTTAGGTCCTGCTGGCTCTCCCTGGGTCCTACTACCCCTGGCTCCTGTCATCTCTGATGGGCAGCCAGGAGCAAATAAATATTAATTTACTAAATTTTGTAGGGGGCCCCACAGACCAGATAGAATGGCCTGAATGGGCCATATCTGGCCTGTGGGCTGTATTTTGTCCGCCTTTATAGTAACAGTTCTTTCCCTGTTTCCTCCTGGCATTGGGTTGATAGTAATTTATTGCCAGTCCATCCCAACACTAAAACATTATATAAACCACCAGCTACTTTTACTAGCAAGTGAAAAAAGTGAAGCTAAAGTTCTACCTGTTCCTCACTTGCTGGGTCAAAGGAGGATATAAGTAGTCTTGTGTGCCCAGACTCAAGATACAGAAAGAGGATTAGAGAGAATCCCCACCACACTGTGTTGATGCACAGCCCAAGTCAGTGTTTCTCCCATAACTTCTTTTTATGTCCCCTTAGGATTCTAATTGTCTCCTGCACAGGCATGCTATGAGAGCCTTAGAAGAAAGAAGACATTTAATCATTATAATTCTCTGTAAATTCAAGAGCAGTCTAGCTTCACTCTCAAATTGTACCATCTTATTGTCCACAGCCATACATTAGTTAGCCATAAATTGCTACTCTAAAGTGTTTTTTGAGCTCAAGGTTGCAATAGAAATATTTATAAGGAAGCTATTCAAATTGAGTCAAAATATTATACTGCACTGCCTATAATGCTGTCTGCCTTCAAAGTGCTTTGCCAGCATAAGCTAATTAATTCTCTGAATACTCCTAGGAAAGCCAGAAAGAAAATCTCTTGCTATGAAAGGATAATACACGCTCTAAGGGAAGACAGAACTGAGTAGGAAGAAGCCCTCTTCAAAACACGATTTCCAAATGATTCCCAACACACTTGGTTCAAGCAGATATTTAGCTTAGAAGATTAACTAAAGAATGCCAAATCCACAATTGGTGTAAATGAGCATAGGTTCATTGACTTGAATGGGGCCATAGTGATTTATATCATCTGAAGCACTAGCTCATAGTAATGTTATCTTTCATCCAGTGGGGTCCCTGGATTTGTGTATATTACAGTGACACTAGGTGAGCTCCCAAACACACCTCACCTCCCCCACTCTCTCTCACACACTGCAGGTCCAGACAAACACTAGTGAGAATGGGCACATCTACACATACTATTAATGCAATTAAATATATGGTGGCTCAATTTGAGCCCAATGTCACCATCTTCATATGGGTTCAAGCACAGTCATTTACTGCACTGCCAGATACTACTTGTATCTGATCAGACTGTCTGGCAGTGCAGTAAATTAGTCTAGTGTGCCCTAAGTGCTGTGCACATGTAGACAGTGATGCTTTACTGGGCAGCAAATTAATCTGCTGTGCAGTATAGTGTCTCATGTCGATGCACTCACTGTTCTGCAGCCATTCTGAGGACTGCTTTTCCAGTACACTCAAAACTGAATACAGAGGACCACCCTAGTATGGCTACATTGGTTCATTTCCAGGATTGGAGCAAGTGCACATGAGCAGATGTGCACGGTTCCTGGACTAATCCCAAAGTGCTTGGAATATCCCTTGGTCACACTGATGTTGCAGTGTAGATAAGGCCTCTCTCTCTCATATCTGGTTATTTACAAAAGTTCTCATATTGTAGGCCACAGTTTACCGCTCTCATAAATAATGTTTTAATTTTAATGAATTTATTTAAGATGTGCTGATGTAGGAAGATCAAATTGTGTATTTGTATTATAATAAAAATAATGCATAATTTGACTCTTCCCATGCTAATTTGTTGGCATTCAGTTTCTGGTTTTGTAATATGTTATGCCCCACAGTCAGTCTTTGGTTAGTTAAAAATTAGATTCAGATTCATTCAGTTTTCTCTGTCAAGGGATTGTCAAGCTTATTGCAGCAGTGATATCTCATTTTCAAGTAGGGTCAAATTTGCATTGCTTTGGACGAATAAATTGTGCTCCTTCTAAAAAGGTAAAAATAGATGCAGAAACAGAGGTCAACTGGTTTAGGTAAATGGACTGGAATATAAACCATTTACTACATGAATGAAGCGAACCAGTCAGACCAACACTAAAAAATGTCACATTTCCTGACAGTCAGCACTCTCTGATTCTGTAATGCCACCTGTGAGAATTCCACTTTGGTAAACTCTATTTCTGATAATAAGAACATGATGGTAGCCACTAGCCACTTCCCAGGAATGTGGGTACTAAAACACCAACAATCTCTAAAGAAAAATATATTTAAGCCCCCCATCCTCTAATTTTTTAAGAGATTCAGATGAACTTCAGTCCTTTTTCAGTACTTTCCTCACTCAGTTAAACTCAGTGAACCATGATTTTAGACTCGGTGAATCATTTTGAATGAGGGGAAATATATGACCAACTATGTGATTTAATTTTTATACAGAATCATAGAAAAGTAGAGCTGGAAGGAACCTTCAGAGGTCATTTAGTCCACCAAAAGCAGGATCATCCTTATCCAAGCCATCCTATACAAATCCACTGTCTAATCTCTTAGTAAAATTACACAGTCAACCTTGACACAACCACAAGGCACAACACCCTGACCTGCACAGGTAAGGCAGGGGTACAGCACTGGCCAATGTTCTGCTGCTGCAAGGACTGTTAAAATAAGCTTGAGAGAACTCAGGAAGTGGGTCAAGTCCTGCACTGCAGAGGAAGGCAGAAACCCACATAGTCTGCACTAATCTGACTTTAGGATAAAATTCCCTTCTGACTCCAAATATGGTGATCCATTTGACCCTGAGCAGAAGGGAAGATGAAAAAAGCTTCCTTAACACATGTAGCAACAAGAGGGGAAAAGATTATTTTCCCAGCCTCAAGCCTCAACCACTGAAGACCCAAAGCATGGGAAATACCCATAGCAGAGCATAGAAATAGCTACTCCTAAGGTATAAACAGACCTCAGCCTTGGAGAGGGATGAGCTGTGCCAGGATGTGTCCTGGCACAGCTGATCTGCTTCACTGGGTGATACAGATGTTGCCCATTGCTCCACAGGGTTGCGCCCCTGCCACTCTCAGAGTTTCAGGGACCTGATCCTGTGGGGCACCTGCAACCAAGGGAACCTTGGGTTCCCTGCTTGCAAATGTGTACCCTAGAAATCCTCCACAGGGGATTCCCAAGCACACATAGCAAGCTGCTGAGCTGTGAATTGGGGAATGCATCTACACGCACGGGACCCCAGGTGATGAGATGGATTTGACCTTCCAAAAACAGTTGAATGGCAATATATGCAGAAAGTCAGTTTGGAGCTGAAGCTTTAGGTATAGCAAATAAACCCAATATGTTATTTTTTGCCTTGAAATCTGCTTCTCTTTCCCATCCAGTGCCATCACTCTATGAATACATTATGTCAAGTAACAGACTGGATACAGATTATTTAAGACTGAAATGATATGGAGACTTAGGTGTCCAGATGACAGAATCCCAATGGAAATCAGCTATTTAAAATATTCAAACATCAACAATTGATCTTAGACTTTATCTTATACAACAAAAGATCATTTTTTGTCAGCACTGGGCTCCCTTTAAAAGATTACATATACCTCCAGTAGACACATATTGGAGAGTGATGCATTTCAGGTAATGCTTGGTCACATGTTTTGCTCATGCCCTATTACTGATTCTTTTTTGAAAGAAATTATAACTACAGTTAACATGGTTTTGAACACAGCACTGATTCCTTTGGCAAATCAGCGTGTTCTTGAGTATATCCCCAAAGAGTTCAAACTGAATCTTTCCCAAATTGCTTTCTTACAGCAGGTCTTACTAATAACATGCAAGATTATATTGCTGCATTGCAACAGAAGGACATGTCCAAAGGTGATCTGGCATAATGATATGGCACAGTTGGTAAGTATGGAGACAGTCATGTTTCTCAGACTTAACTGCTTCAAAAAGTTTAATGCGATTTTGAACACATTTCTGAAGTACCTTTGGTAACTAGATTTTTACTCATTGCATACTTTTTTCTATCCCTCCCCTTTTCCTCCCCCCCCCCCCTTTTGTTTTCCTTTTCCTTATATTGTTTCTTGTTTGCCTAGTTCAGGTTTACATATACAGTTGATATATATGTTCTTTTATATTTGTAGTGTATTTTATTTAATCAATAAAAATTAAAACAGATGATGGGCCAGTTCCATTCAGCTGAGTGGGAGCTGATCGTTTGGCTTTTTCAACAAATGTCTAATGTCTTGCTAATGTATACCAATATACTGCTTAAATTACCATTGTCACATGATATTAAAAAGTAGGGTTTTTTTTAGAATTTCTTGAGGATCAGGCTGTATATGATTGATTATTATAACTATGGGACACATTTACCAGAACCATAAGTAAAGGATCTGCAGACAAATAACAGATAGATCCTAGGATGGATTTATGCAGCAGGCAACCATTGCTCAATAATGGAGGAGGGTTGCTATACATACTTCTCATATACCAGCTGTTGGGTCCAGTTCATTATTAGAGAGCTCCTATCATGTAACCAAAAACTGGTAGTGACCAGATCACCCATGATTTTTGGCACCCTCTGGAAATTGGAGGAAGGGCAATAGAAATACTAAAGAAGATCTCAGTATATGAAAACTTCAGGTCTCCCCTTCTTATCAACAGCTTACCTTAGACAAATTCCAGGCCTCATTTATCTCTGGGAGCAGGCCCTTTTTGCCTTCACCTGCATTGGACCCCAGCTGTGAGTTAAAATGAAGCTAAATGTTTCTGTATTCCCTCCTTGTGTTAGAATTCCAGTTTCTACTCTTAACCAAAACTGTGCCTCACAGCAATGTGGAGACATGAGGAAGATTATCCAGACTCCTGACAATCTGGGCAAATGCTGTTTCTGTTCCCAAAAGAGAAGGTTGGTCAAATCTATTAATCAATATACCTCAGCTACATGGATGGAGAGAGGAGCAGTTATTGAGACAAGATAGTCTCTGCCCTGGAAACCAAGGATACTTTTAAATTGACAGGGAGAAGCTTGAGAGCCAATCAGTTCCTCTGTATAGGAAGAGCTGATCCTGCCTCAGGGGAGAAAGATGAACTAAATCATTTCTGAAGGTCCTGTCAGTTCTGTTCCCAAATCTGATTTAATTTTCTCCCCTCTCCAGGCTCCTCCCCATATTCATTTTGAGGCACAAGGAAAGTAGGTCCCAATATATCTGCGCATAAACTCTCACCTCTGTCTTCCCCTCCCTCTTTCCCCTGCTGCCCAACCAAACTTATCCCATACTGAGACACAGAAGGCCAATATTTTCCAGCTGTTCAACAATACAGGAAAGTTCTATATTGCCAGTCAGTTTGCAACATAATTTCAGCTAAGAAAGATTTTAAGGTAACTGATAGCAGCTTCTAAAATGTGTTCTTGCTATTGGGAGGTTTAGACTACCTGGTTAAGAAGTTTGGGGATTTTTTAGCTTCCTTTTTTCCATTTAGTAATAACAAACTGTTTTAAGGAAAGGATGTTAAGAACTACGGAACTCTGAAGGTTCACATGAGGAAACTAAGAGTTGAAACTATAATGTTGACCAATATATTTTAATGAGCCAACAAGAATGTGGACTACTGCATGGCCAAAAATACTTTAGCAATACACTGCCAGAATCTGCAAACAGATTAGGTATTTACATGAATTAGGACAAGAACAAGCATAAAAAATAGAAAACAAATAGATTTTTAGAGAAAATAATGCAATTGATGTTGGTTTTGTATTTAAATGCAGCAGTGGTCCTGAACTTTAGACACTGCAAAGAACTGAATAAAGAAAAACATTTTATAAAAGCAAGCTGCTTAGCAAATTAGCCCAAGCTTTCCTAAGACATTTTGAATTCTAATTTGAGTAGATACAGTACTTTGTCACAGGTTCCTTGACAAGGCAATGAACATGTGTTTCACTGTTTTTAGCATGTAATTTCCTTGTATTTAATTTCCTTTCTGTGTCCCTTTACTAAGGCCTTCAAGTCTTATGCAAGGTAGATATATATATATATACACATATTTTTTCTAAGACTCCCTTTCTAGAATTCTGTTTCATCCACTCAGTTCAAATAAACAATACTTTAGTCAAAATTAGTTTAGAAATGAAGTTGAAATGAGTTTTTAGTTCCTTTTGTCTAACTGGCACTTACAGAAACAACAGTAGCTTTTTATACAAATACTTTGTATTTTCCTTATAATGGCTTTGCTAAATCTTGACTTGAGCACTTGATTGAAGAATCATCATACTGGCCTTGAGCTGATCAGCCCCTCTAAAATTGAAGTTGTTTCACTATTTCTCACTTGATCAGTACATCAAAATAAAAAGTAGAGATGAAAAAGATCATCATGTCTATTCTGTGTCCCAGGTGGTATGGTAGCATGTGGTCATGACAAGATCTTGAGCCCTATAGCACACCTCTTTGAAAGCACCTACACCTGTTTTATCCCTACATCTGTATTGTGTTCACTATTGCAACTATATGACTCAGGTTTCCATCCAGACTTCTCTGTAGTCATTTAACTATGCACCCCATCTATACTCCCAAACAACACAGGCAGCTTCCACTTTGAGCCTTTAAAATAGCAGAGAAAAATGGTCTTTATATTTAAGCAGCTGGGGAAGGAAACTAGAGATTTAGCCCCTGATTTTCCAGGTGTAGTGGGGGCTGGAAACATCTGATAATGGCTGAACAAAGTTGAGGCATAGTGGATTATAGTAGGGATGCTCAGCCCTCAGCCCACAGGCCAGATCTGGCCCATGAAGCCATATTATCCAGCCCACAGGACTCATCACAGATCTGGAAATTTGGTAGTGGGAGAGCAGTCGAATGAATTGCCGCTCTCCTGCTGTCAAATATCTGGACCTGGAGGGAGCCCCATGGGCCAGATAGCACGGCCCTGTGCACTAGATTGAAGGTGTGGGGCCAAGCAGAAGAAGGAGGGGGAGTGGGGCTCAGGCTGGCCCACAGACTGGCTGGGCCAAAAGACTGAACATTCCTGGATTATAGCAATATTTTTCATGTTTAATGATTATAAGTTACTTACACTGATAACCTGTAACCAGAGCCTGTTGGATCAGGGCCCACGTAGTGCATTGTTTGTTTTTTGTAGATGGTTCTTACAAATATATTTTCACAATGTATTTCTATCAATAGGTTACCATTTTAAAAAAAATAAAAGCAACCCCCCCCCCCCACAAAAACCCCCCCACAAAAACAAGGGCACTTCTAACTGCCCACCCTGAGATCCTATCAGGTTCAAAAAGTCAGTCTGAGTTCTTTCCAGCTCATTCACAGTCACTTCCAAGAGTGAAGACTCTGTGCCTGGAATTCACTTACTCATTCAGCTGATGATGTGGTGAGCCATAATAAAATCCAGCTCACTCTCCTGGAGGCGTGCTGGCTCAGTAGGGCTAACAGAAGTAAATAATGGTAAAAGCTTATTTTAGTCTGTAAAATAAGTAGATAGGACTGCATTCCCACAGGGAACAAAGTCACTGAGTAAGAAGGTCTCACTTTTCTTACCATAGCCACACTTTAATTAAACACCTTTAGCTGCTACAATTTTTGCCAATTAGTCCTCATTTGTCGTTAGTCATTTCCTATTTTCTCTTGTGAAAGCCAAGTATTAAATACTCTCTGTGAAACTGTGACATTATATGTATATAAAAACATTCTGCAGCTGCGTGCAATGTCCTAACTCATTTGTACCTTCTAGTACTGCAAGAAAACAATCTGTATGCCCTACCAGGGACAAGGACATCAACTGCTACCACGTTACTGTATTTCATAACTCCCAGTTAATATGGAGTATCCCTTGAGAGTCCTGGGACATGGTGGGACTTAACTAGGCATGAGGAGAAATAGATGGACTGGTAGCCACAACAGTGGGATCCGTATCGTCTCTCTCCACCCACTAATTGGGCAGTTCAACTTTTGTTTCATCTTTCCCATAATCCCCCCTCCACAATGAGAATCCTCTTAAAGGACAGTCCCAGGGATAGCCACTGGCTGCTGACTTCTTCTTAGTACTTCAGTATTATAGCCACAGTGCAGGGAGGGGTGGTGATGGAGGACTCAGTGCTAGTGAAGATCCATAGAACCACACTGCATATGTTCCTGGGCTCCAGCTGGTGCCTCAGGCTCTGTGCAGTTCCAAAGCCGTCTCGAGGCCAGTTCTCAGGATTACTTTAAATTGGCCAAATCATCCAATGGAATAACTGTGGAAAAATCTGAAGAACTTCCTAGAGATTGTCTTGTCTTCCCTTTAATCCTCTCCTGCTGGCCTCCTCAAAGGAGCGAGCAACTGAGCTTCTATCCACTACAGTGGGACCAAAAGAGTTTGATATGCTTCTGCATTTCAGTACCAGATTTTTAAATTAAATGCTGGATCATGATGGCCTTCTACCAGGCTTGGCATGCCAAAATCTTTCCATCAGTGTATTATTTTTTGGAATGAAGGGCATACCTATTCTTACACTGTTCGAAAGATCTGTCCTTCCTGGATGCTTCTTCCAAACACTAAAACATACAGGAAGTCATTTGGCTTCCTCTCAAACACAGTGGAATCAACAGCTTGCACAGAACCAAATAAAGCTTTATTACACAGTTCCATTACCTTTTGGGTGAACACTAAACATAACTGGTAAAATATTATGTTTCTGGGCTATGATTCAGCAGAGGGTCAAAAGCCTTGAGCAAATAGATTAATCTCTACAGGAACACACGGCCAGAAAAAGTATCATAGTTCATTCAATTTGGTAAGGTTTAGTTCAAACCAAAGTTACTACCTCATATTCAGATTTAAATTCTTGCCAGATAGAACAGCTGAGTACAGTGTAACTTGTTTACTGGGATCTTCTAAAACCTTTTGGGCTGCTTTGGAAATGTATGTCCAACAAGGTAAAAAACAATCAAAGGGCTCTGTGATAACACCACTGTCTCATAATTACTTCCGCTATCAAGCCGACTTTGAAAAAACAGGTCAACCAATAATTTGAGCAATGTTATCTACATTGCAGGCTTCTGGCATCCAGTTTCTGACAGATGTACCGAGAGGCAAAGCAAAAACATGAGCTGCAATTACAGCTGACAGTTGGGGCAAACATAGCCTACGATTTACTATGTGGTGTTCCTAAAAAGCAAATGTAATGTTATATGGGAGAAAATATTACAAGCTGAAGTACCATGTAAGAGTCGAAGCATTTTTCTCCCGGATGTTGTGGTGAATCATCCCTGTGTTCCTAGTTATTGTGAGCGATTTAAATCAAGCAACTGTAACTTGCTCTTAGCTTTATTGATCCTGTTTGCACTGTATGAATATTCATAGATTCATAGATGCTAGGGTCGGAAGGGACCTTAATAGATCATCGAGTCCAACCCCCTGAATAAGCAGGAAAGAGTGCTGGGTCTAGATGACCCCAGCTAGATACTCATCTAACCTCCTCTTGAAGACCCCCAGGGTAGGGGAGAGCACCACCTCCCTTGGGAGCCCGTTCCAGACCCTGGCCACTCGAACTGTGAAGAAGTTCTTCCTAATGTCCAATCTAAATCTGCTCTCTGCTAGCTTGTGGCCATTATTTCTTGTAACCCCCGGGGGTGCCTTGATGAATAAATACTCACCTATTCCCTTCTGTGCCCCCGTGATGAACTTATAGGCAGCCACAAGGTCGCCTCTCAACCTTCTCTTGCGGAGGCTGAAAAGGTCCAGTTTCTCTAGTCTCTCCTCGTAGGGCTTGGTCTGCAGGCCCTTAACCATACGAGTGGCCCTTCTCTGGACCCTCTCCAGGTTATCCGCATCCTTCTTGAAGTGCAGTGCCCAGAATTGCACGCAGTACTCAAACTGCGGTCTGACCAGTGCCCAATAGAGTGGAAATATCACCTCCTTGGACCTATTTGTCACGCATCTGCTGATGCACGATAAAGTGCCATTGGCTTTTCTGATGGTTTCGTCACACTGCCGACTCATGTTCATCTTGGAGTCCACTAGGACTCCAAGATCCCTTTCCACTTCCGTGCCACCCAGCAGGTCATTCCGTAGGCTGTAGGTGTGATGGACATTTTTCCTCCCTAGGTGCAGCACTTTGCATTTCTCCTTGTTGAACTGCATTCTGTTGTTTTCTGCCCACTTGTCCAACCTATCCAGGTCTGCTTGCAGCTGTTCCCTGCCCTCCGGCGTGTCCACTTCTCCACATAGCTTTGTGTCATCTGCAAACTTGGACAGAGTACATTTCACTCCCTCGTCCAAGTCACTGATGAAGACATTAAAGAGTATCAGTCCAAGGACCGAGCCCTGCGGGACTCCACTGCCCACACCCTTCCAGGTCGAAACCGACCCATCTACCACGACTCTCTGGGTGCGACCCTCTAGCCAATTCGCCACCCACCGGACTGTGTAGTCATCCAAGTCACAGCCTCTTAACTTGTTCACCAGTATGGGGTGGGATACCGTATCGAAGGCCTTCCTGAAGTCCAAGTATACGACATCCACCCCTCCTCCTGTGTCCAGGCGTTTCATAACCTGGTCATAAAAAGAGACTAGATTGGTCAGGCACGATCTGCCTGCCACGAACCTGTGCTGGTTTCCCCTCAGCATAATTTGTCTTGCTGGGCTCTCACAAATGTGAGCCTTGATAATTTTTTCAAAGACTTTGCCAAGGATGGAGGTGAGACTGACTGGCCTATAGTTGCCCGGGTCCTCCTTCCTCCCCTTCTTGAAAATGAGGACCACATTGGCCCTTTTCCAGTCCTCCGGGACTTGGCCCGTGCGCCACAAGCGTTCAAATATTCCTGCCAGTGGCTCTGCAATGATGTCGGCCAGTGCCTTCAGTACCCTCGGATGGAGCTCATCTGGGCCTGCCGACTTAAAGGCATCCAGTTCTTCCAAGTGACTCTGCACCATCTCAGGGTCTATGCATGGAAGTCTGGCGCCTTGCTGCTGCCTCTCTACAACCCCAGTGAGAGACTTGTTGTGCCCCTCGCTTAGGAACACTGAGGCAAAGAACTCGTTGAGGAGTTCAGCCTTGTTCCCTCTGTCCATCACCAATTGTTTCTGCCCATTTAACAGGGGTCCTATTCCTCCCTGGGCCTTCCTTTTACTCCCTATATATCTAAAAAACAATTTCTTGTTGTCTTTTACTTGGGCTGCCATCCTCAGCTCCATGGTAGCTTTGGCCCATCTAACTGCCTCCCTACAAGCACGAGCAGAGGAGGTATATTCATCTTTGGTGATCTCTCCCTGTTTCCACTTTTTATGTGCTCCCCTTTTGGCCTTTAGGCTGCCCTGGATTTCTCTGGTCAGCCAGGGAAGCCTCCTGGCCCCTTTCCCTGTTTTACCTCGCACGGGGATCGTCTTGCTTTGTGCCCGAAGGATCGTTTCCTTAAGGCACAGCCACCCTTCTTGGGCTCCCATCACTTCAAATCTCCTACTCTGCAGTGCGTCCTTGACTAATCGCCTGAGTTCATTGAAATCAGCTTTCCTAAAGTCTAGCACTTTCACCCTACTAGTTACCTTACCCACTCAACGTCTTATGGTGAATTCTATTATTAGGTGATCACTGTTCCCCAGATGGCTACCGATCTGTAGGTCCCCTACCATGTCATCCCCCGTTGCCAATACCAGATCCAGTATGGCATTCCCCCTATTGGGACCGTGTACTTCCTGTGTCAGGTGGAGGTCCTGTACACAGGTTAGAAACCTGCGTGAGCGGTGGGACTTTGCTGTCTGTGACTCCCAGCAGATGTCCGGGTAGTTTAGGTCCCCCTTGACTACCGCCTCTTTAGCTTTTATGGTCTCCGAGAGTTGCCTCAGGAGCCCCGAATCTATTTCTTCCCCTTGATGTGGGGGTCTGTAGCAGACCCCTACCACCAAATCCCTTTCTCTTTGCCCCCCATGTAGCCTAACCCACAATCCTTCTAGTTCCTCATCCTTGGATTCCGTCTTGATGAGGGTTGATGTATATTGCTCATTGACATAGAGTGCAACCCCTCCCCCTTTTTTCCCCACCCTGTCCTTTCTGTACAATCTATAGCCCTCAATATGTACTGCCCAGTTGTGGGATGAATCCCACCAGGTTTCCGTTAGCCCCACTAAGTCAAAGGTGTTTAGTGCATGCAGGAGCGCTAGTTCATCCTGCTTGTTCCCCTTGCTCCTAGCATTAGTATATAGACACTTGAGCCCTGCAACTGGTGCTTTTGCTGCCCCCCCCTCTCCAAGTCCCAAGGGGCCCTTTGTTTTTACCTTCTCGTTTCTTACCTGTTTAGTAGTGCTGGCCAGAGCCCCACTAAAGTCCCAAGGCCAAATTCATATTGTGGAGCAAAGTGTAGCTTTACAAGGAATTTTACAGACCTTCTCAATGCTTTGTTTGTTGCTCTGCTTGTCTGTTACAAAATAACTTTGAATGTCATGGACTATCTGTTTCAAAATGTCACGGACTGTCCCAGATATCAGCAAGCCATGCAACATGTTGATTTCCTTCTGGGGAGATGATAGTGAATATAAACAATGAGAGAAACAACAGGGAAGAACAGAGGAATGGAAGGAGCCTTTGGCACTGCTATACACTCCATACACCATACGCAACAAAGCCTGTGGCCCTCTACTTTTCACTGAAGCCATTTCCTACTTTTTGTGGCAGTGCAATGGTGTCCTCAGAAGTAAATCAAAGTTACTGCATGTGAGAAGCAGGCCTAACAGATGCTGTGCTGGATGTCTAGGATCACTCCCTCATATACTTGTTCCAAAATCCTACATTCAGGAAGGGGCTTGCCATTTGGGGTTAGTCCATGTGTGAGTGCAATGGGGCCCCTACCCCATTACTAGAGGGAAAGGGTCTAGAGGTGCCCACTCTTCTTCTATCAGTTTGTCCCCTTTCTTTGTAGTTTTCCTTTTCTTTTGTTCCCCCCCCACCACCTCCTTTTTTGTCTTCCTTTTACTCATGTTTCCTTTGTGCTGCCAGAGCCAAAATAACAGGCAGAGAAGCCTGAGACAAAGTGACCACCAAGCCCAGGTGCAGAAGTGGAAGGTCAGGTGACCCAGAATAATCCCTAGCCTCAAGATAAAGAGGTAGTCTGGGTTTATGAGCTACAGGGAGCAGAGCTCTGGACAGGAGAGCCTAGGGGCCAAATCAGGGCTATGAAGGAAGAACTCAGAAGGACAGCCAGGGTGAAGGAAACCTAAGAATCCTTATTGGGAGTGAGTTAAGTACTCTGAGTTTGTTTCTTTTTTGTTTTGCAAGCACCACTTCAGGGTGAGGCTAACCCAGGTGGATGGTTGTTGGATCCAGGGCAGGCACTCTTGTTTTGTGGGTTTCATTTCTTCTGGGAGACAGAGTTGCATCTGGAGGGGAGGTGGAGACCACTGAAAGGGGTATCTGGGGATGCCCCAAATCTAAGACTGTGTTGAGAGGATAGAAGATAAAGACTGGAGATAAGTATGGAGCCCATGATGGGCAAAGTCTGCCAGAGATTGAGAGGCAGGATTGGAATATGTAAATGCATGAACTGTGGCCTTGGGGCCAGTGTAGGGGTCTCACAGGGGCTAGAGCCTGGAGGTCATGACCAATGCTAAGCCAGAAGCTTGTGGCTTGCAGCAGTGAGCTGCAAGCTAGAGGGCACAGCCAGGGTAAAAATGGGATGAGGCCAAGGTGTCCACAGACCAGACAAGAGCCCACTACCCAAAGCTCTCTTTGCCCTTAGGACAGCCTCCCCATCAATTTATTACATCAAGGTGAGGATATGAAAGGGGAGAGAGACCCCAGGGAGATGAAGGGCACTAGCAGGTAGAAGTCCATAAAAGCAGTTGCACCATGTGCAGGGACAGGGACTCCCCCACCGTGATTCAAGATGGACTGGAGGGGAATGCCTCAAGACCTAAGGTTGAGGAGGACTGGGCTAGAGTGCTACTGGAGGGGCTGGACGTGTTCAAATCAGCAGGTCCAGATGCTCTCCACCCCAGGGTGTTGAAGGATCTAGCAGTGGTTATTGCAGGGCCCTTGGCACGGCTTTACGAGTGCTCGTGGTGCTCAGGCCAGGTGCCAAATGATTGGAAGATAGCCAATGTGGTCCCCATCTTTAAAAAAGGGAGGAGGGAGGACCCGGGCAACTATAGGCCCATCAGTCTTACCTCAATCCTGGGGAAACTCTTTGAGAAGATCATCAAGGAGCACATCTGTGATGAGCCGGCATCGGGGATGATGCTCAAGGGCAACCAGCACGGTTTCATTAAGGGCAGGTCACGTCAGACCAACCTGATTGCCTTTTACGATCAGGTCACAAAAGCATTGGATGCAGGTGTCGCCATGGATGTAGTCTTTCTGGACTTCAGCAAGGCCTTTGACACTGTCGACCACCCCATCCTCATTAAAAAACTAGGTGACTGTGGAATCGATGCCTACACAGTCAGATGGATAGCAAATTGGCTGAAGGGTCATACTCAGAGGGTGGTGGTGGACAGGTCATATTTGACCTGGGGGGAAGTGAGCAGCGGAGTCTCCCAGGGCTCGGTCCTTGGGCCCACACTGTTCAATTTCTTTATCAGCGATTTGGACGATGGGGTGAAAAGCAACCTGTTCAAATTTGCCAATGATACCAAAATATGGGGAGAGGTGGGCATGTTAGCAGGGAGGGAGAGACTGCAGAAAGACCTGGATAGGTTGCAGGGGTGGGCTAACAAAAACAGGATGCGTTTCAATAGTGACAAGTGCAGGGTGCTGCACTTGGGCAGTAGTAACCAGCAGCACACTTATAAGATAGGAAACTCCCTTCTTGAGAGCACGGAGGCAGAAAGGGATTTTGGAGTTATTATTGACTCCAAGATGAACATGGGCTGACAATGTGAGGTCACGGTCGGCAGGGCTAACCGGACCTTATCGTGCATCCACAGGTGCATCTCAAGTAGGTCCAAGGAGGTGATCCTCCCCGTCTACGTGACACTGGTCAGGCCACAGCTGGAGTACTGTGTCCAGTTCTGGGCACCCCGCTTCAAGAGGGATGTGGACAACATTGAGAGGGTCCAGAGGAGGGCCACCTGCATGATCCGGGGACAGCAGGGCAGACCCTACAATGAGAGACTACAGGACCTGAACCTGTTCAGCCTTCACAAGAGAAGGCTGAGGGGGTACCTGGTGACCGTCTATAAACTCACTAGGGGGGACCAGAAGGGTTTAGGGGAGACCTTGTTTTCCCTAGCACCCCCCGGGATAACAAGGAATAACGGCCACAAGTTGTTGGAGAGTAGGTTTAGATTAGACATCTGTAAGAACTACTTCACAGTTAGGGCGGCTAGGATCTGGAACCAACTTCCAAGAGAAGTGGTGCTGGCTCCTACCCTGGGGGTCTTTAAGAAGCGGCTTGATGCCTACCTGGCTGGGGTCATTTGAGCCCAGTTTTCTTCCTGCCCAGGCAGGGGGTCAGACCTGAAGATCTACAAGGTCCCTTCTGACCCTACTTGTACGATTCTATGATTCTATGTGGACACTAGTAAGCACTCTCCATGAGACACCTAAATTCATTAGTGGCTTCTGAAAAACATAATCTTTGAATGTGGTAATTCTATTGTTACAGTTAGGATGTATTTATCAGAAACTGAAATTAAGCCAGAACATGATACAGAAATGCAAGTGCACACACTTTTTGAAATCTTACCATTCTATATACAGTGCAGTGGATGATAGAGGGCAGCTGGGGGTTACAACATTGCATGTTTCCAAATGATACAGATGATATTTGTACAGCAGCAGAGAAAAGGCATTACATTGCAGTTCTTAAAGGGATGGAGGAGGAGAGAGAGATTGATCCCATACTGTATGAGGAAAGTGATGCTATGTCACCTTAATAGCTAGATGTGGAATTACATAAGAAAGTGATTCTGGCCTGAACTCACCCATGATTATTGGTACCTATTTTCAACCTGGCAGATACATGCTCAGCCCTGCCACCCCTCCCCCCCCGCCAAAAAAAAAAAAAAAGGCAAAGGAAGATGACCAGGATCCTTATACAGTTGTATAAAAAAAATGCACTGAAACACTAATTTGGAATCATCCACTTAATTATGAAGAAGCAGACACCTGTAAACAAGATTGCCAATTGCAGCTAATTTGCTACAGCCATGTCATAGTTAAGTGGTATTGTCTCTCCAGGAATTAATAAAGCCCTATTTGAATTATTAGACTGTCAAGAGGGAAATGTAGTGATGTGGCTAAAGAATTCTATTGTGAAATGGCTCAAGTGTTCCTTCTACTGGTGAAGATCTGCTGTACCTTCTTGTATATTTCAAGTAATGTATAATAGGAAAGAACCCATGATCTCCTAACTTAGTGTTGCATACAGGCTGGAGGAGGGTCCTTACAGAAAGGAAAACTTATGCTTAAAGGATGAAAAAAGGACATGTAGAAGGTGAACAAATCTGATAATTTTATGAGGTCTTTTCTACAGTCCATCACATTTTGATATGTTTTCACAAGATCATAATTCACACACAGATTCACAGAAGTTTAGGGCTGGAAGGAACCTCGTGAGATTATTGGGTCCAGCTTCCCTGCTCTGGGTAGAATTAACCAGATATAAATAAAAAAATAACACTTTAATTGATAAAAAAGATGAACTGACCTAAACAGCTGATGACAAGAAAATCCTTAGAAAACATTATTTAGGAAGTGTTTTAATTTTAAACCTATTGCAAGCTGTGAGCTAAAATTGTTTCAGATTCATCATATGTATAAATGGTGCATTCCCCATTGTATTATCTCTCAAGAAAAAACAGCAGTAAACAGTTCAAAATCTACATGGAAGAAATTATTATGCTCTCAGGAGAAAGCAAATGTCAAGATCGAGCTGAAATCCAAGTAACTGAATTTCTATTGTATTCCTGCCCTTTGTCCTTTGCTAAGTGAATTTAGTGTTCATTAAAGGTAACAGATTGACTGCCCTAGGAACACAGGTCCTCTATTGATCTTCAGAATAAATGTGACAATGTAAACAGCTGAACATCACCCTGCTAATGTCCCTCCATTCTGCCATAAAAGACCACTTCTAGGTACAAGATGACTGTTCAATCCTAAGTCTTAGCATCTCTGCTGAATCAGTTATTAATAAGTGTATTTTGTTTTTGCAATATGAACACTAGGGGCGTGCAAAACAGACCATATTTGATTCTGATTCAGCCTGAATCAGGGACAGTGATTCAGTTAGTTGATTCGGATCGCTGTCCCTGATTCGATTTGGCCGAATCTAATTCAGACAATCAGCTGTTGCCTTGCGGGGTCAGGCCAACTCTCAGGATTTCAATATTGCACTGTAAGACAGGAGCGTGTGACACAATTGCACATATACAAACACAGAAATCAATTAGGTGCATACACACACACACTACCAGCTCAGGCACATACACATCCAAACCAGCCTAGGCACAAGCATACTTATCACCAATTCAACCACATACACTATACACCCCAAAAGTTAGACACAGATCACTAATTTGTATATCATGCACACAATGACATATATATATATATATATATATATACATACACACACACACTCACCAGTTCACACACATATAACCCACCTACACATACACACAGGTATATTCTTAACTTGGATGGTACAGTGTGTATGTGTGTGCTTGGGATACTTGGGGGAAGGTTCAGGTGAGAGAGAGAGTTAAAGTGTAGGGAGTGAAAGTTGCCAGAACTGGTGGACAACAGAGAAGCTGGTTGAGGAACTGAGGCTAGGGTTTACTTAAGGTAGACTGGGACTGGAAACTGAGGCAGATCGTTGAGATATTTGGGGGAGGGGAGCAGATTTTTCATAGATTTCATAGACATTAGGGCTGGAAGGGACCTCGGAAGATCATCGAGTCCAGCCCCCCGCCCAAAGGGCAGGACGTCAGCTGGGGTCATAGGATCCCAGCAAGATAAGCATCCAGTTTTGATAAGTGGTGGCAAAGAGGAGACAGCCAGGAAAGAAATTGAGGCAGAAACCTGGTTGCTCAGGGGAAAAGGAAAGGCAGTGGGGATAAGACAGTGGCAAAGAAATAGGGGGTTTGGAGACAGAGAGGAGAGGTGTTGGAGGTGGTAGTGGGCCAGAAGCAGGAGAGAGAGAAATGAGACATAAGTTAGAGGAGCGAGGAGCAGAGATGGGAGAAGGGCCAAACCATAGTAAAGTAAAACCCAACTTAGGGGTCCAAATAACAGTTTTATTAAACAGACAAAACACTACACAGCCCCATGAAGTTTTGGTTCGCATGCACGCACGCACGCACGCACGCATGCACACACGCACTCACAATGGCAGCAGGAGAAATAGACTTAGTGGAAAGGTTGGAGTCCAGGTAGGGAAGAGAAGCAGAACCCAAGTCCTTGGTTGAAGAGTGGGTAGGGATGATAGCTTCCTATCCAGGCTGGAAAGGGGTCCTTGTCCAGTAGGTGTTGTCCAGAGGGGGGTTGCCAACAGGGCCTCTGGGTGGATAGGTGGTGTGGCATGGTGCTGGTCCAGATGGAGATGGCGTCCCAAGGAGTCAGTCTTCACTACCCCTTTTATGGGACAGACTACCTCTGATCTCCTATGGGGAGGGCCTGTCCAGGCAAAGTCAGTCCTGTTCCAGAGGGCTCCAGGTGTTCTTACTGAGCATGTGCAGCCTGGCACAATGGTGGGTTGCCTCATCTTTTGTTTCTTGAATACTGAGGGTGGTTCCAAGGGTTGGGTCATTGGTCCAGGTATTGGTGTTGATGGTTCGGTCATTCAGAGGGAGCTATTTTTAGATCTACTGCCATTGTCTCTCAAGCACCCTCATTCATCCCCATTCATTCAGGAACCAAGTTACACAGGTGGGGTAGGTGTGAGTCATGGGTTACACAACTGGGCCTGGGGACAGGATGGAGACTTGACAAACAAAATGGAAACTTGACATGACTTATGCTAACTTACCTATGTAGGCCTAAATCATGTAGTACCAGTAAAACAGTAATATAGAACGGTAAAAATCAATATAAACATAATAATTGTACAGTATAAAGAAGAAGAAAAAACAAAATAAATACAACTTGCTACCAAAATAAGATGCTGAAGCTTATCCTGTCTTAGCTCACTTATACTTATCTATAGGGAATAGAGAGGGAAAGAAAAAGTCCGAAATGGTTGGGGAAGGGGAGAGAATGCATTTTAAAAGAAAAAAAAAAAAAGAAAAACTGGCGGTTTTGCTACAAGCGATTCAGCCATAGACACAGCTTTAACTGTTTTTTCTACATACCTCGAGGTACCAGGCACGGCTTGTGAACACTGATTCTGGGGCAGATGGAGCACCCCACAGGAGCATGGGGGGAGCCCCTCACGTGCTCGGTGGTGAACCCAGAAGTAGACTGGAAGTACTTCTGGTCCACTTCCACGTCTGCTGGAGAACGCGTTGCCCCCCCCTCCCGTGTCCTTTGCAGCTCAGCGTTCAGCCACAGGGTGACCCCAGGTGCACCCTCCAAACCCAGGAAGCATCAGTCACTGAGCTGGGGGGACATGACCCCCCCCCACCCCCCGGCGCACTCCCCGGCAGACCCAGAAGTACTTCTGGTCTACTTCCAGGTCTGCTGCTGAGCACCCTGGGGAGCCCCCCACACTCCTGTGGGGCACTCCATCTGCCCCAGCATCACAGCATTCACGAGCCACCTGCTACCTAGAGGTACGTAGAAAAAACATTTAAAGCTGCATCTATGTCCGAATCACTAAATCTTTCCGAATGTCTCTGAATTGATTCGGAGTGTTCCAATTTGATTTGGAGAAATATTAAAGGGTCTCCTGATTCAATTTGGAGATTCAGTAACCAAATCAAGCCAAATCTCCCCCGAATCAAAGCAGGGACTGAAGCTTTGCACAGCCCTAGTGAGCACCTGTGTATTAGGAACTTGAATGAAACAATATTTTCTTTTTTTTTTTTTTATAAGTCACCAAGCAATCCTACTGGGTTGTTCACCATACATTGCTAACCAGAGCTAGGTATGAACAAGCTATCTACAATTGAAGAAAAAACAAAAAAATCAAGCATTAAATTCCCAGATGAAAATCTTTTAAGGCTAAGTTGAAGATAAAAAACATATAATAGTAATTTAGTGTCTCATGATGATTTTTACCAGTATGATTAATATAAAGGCCTCATCAGACAATTTCTATGTAAACTAACTTTAAATTGTAGGGAAATACATATTTTTTTCCATTAATAATCCTCCCTAGAGACTGGCACAGAATTTAAGTGCTGTGTCTAGAAGCAAGCATTCTAGAGACTAAGGGCCACATCCTATTCCACCAAGTCTTGAAAATCCTATAAATGCTCTTTTTGTAACACACCCAGCCATCATGTTACCTTTCAAACTGAGTCACAACAAAACAGCAAGGAGAATAAGGACCCACCAACCTTTTTGCATTAACAGTTTTTCTAGGACTTGGGCAGGATGGATTAGAGTCACTCTTAGGTACCTAAGTTCACTTATGTATCCAATACATGGGACAGAATCTGTCCCTGCGTTTTCTTTCTTTTTAAATGAAATAGTAGGTCCCCAATAGTAATACGATACTCTACATCTGTTGTGGCCAATACACACTGCTTTTTAGAACCTTAAATATTGAGTGGGTTTGGACTTAAGCAGTTGCGTTTAAGGAGAGTTGTTCATACTTCTTTCTGCCCATAGCCTGCTATAAAGGGGAACAGAACCTATTTGGGGAATGTGCTCTTCAGGAACCATTCATCCAATTTGGCACAAATATGGCACAATTGGTTAACCTCAGAATCAGCACTAGCATGCCAATTTTAGGGCCAGTGCTCTTTATAGACTTTATAGGGGGAGGGTCAAAATTAGGCTTATAATGAAAACTCAGCTGCCTATATTGTACCTTCAAGAATGCACCCACATTCATTGGAAAAAATTTATTAACTCATATTCTGTATTTTCTTTGAGCCTATATAGTCTACTACAAGCACAGCTCTAGCAAACCTTTTGAGTGCACTACCTACATGCATTCAACAAATTCTTTTGCTGTTCTTAAAGGAACAGCTCCAATTTCTATTCTTCAGTAACTCTTAACTATCCCATGAACACCTACACACCAGGATGGCAGTTACAATAATTAAGTAAATACTAAAAGGAAATTCATTGCTAAATATAACATTCAGCACTACCAGACTGTTGTTGTCTCCAAAAACCTGTCAAGTCCTACTGCAACATGGTTCAAATAGAAAGCTATCCAGTGAATGTAAACTTAGTGTAGCCTTTATTCATGATATCAGCCAGCTGATCAGACTGGCCAACAGCAGGGATAGTGCAGGGTTAAACACACATGTAAAGTGCAATTGTATTCTACTCTTTATATGTTAGAAGTGCCTACATCATTGTCCACACACGATCAGTCATGTTTGGTGCTATGCATTTACGATTTGCTGGTTCACAAACCTATTACAACATTCCTATGTACCTTCCCAGATATGTACCAGGTTCTACCATACTACATGCCTTTCTTGTCTATTAAAGCAGGTTATACTGATTCTGTCCATTCCAGGAAGTCCTTGACCAGGTTCCAAATGTTCAAGCCGGTGCTTTCCACAGAACTTTATATTTTTACATTTCTACTCTTACTGCTTTTAACTTCTCTAATGCCCTACACAGACCATTGCAAACTCTTGTATTCTACGGCCCTAACATACATTAAACTGAGTGACTCCCAGTACTTCATAACAGACCCCAGCATGGCTTGATAACAAAATTTATTTTATAGGATGAAAGTAATAAAAAAGAAGGACTTCTGATTCCAACACAAGACAAGGATGACTGATTCACTTTTTCCTGGCTTAATAATTCTCCATTATTAATATGGTACCATTAAGTAAAAGGAAAAACATCACTGGACCCGATTAAAAGCAATGAATTAACATCAGACACCAATGATGCCTACCTGCGTGAACAGCTTCAAAAGCATAAATTCCTGAGCTTATCAGAAATGCTGTCTGCACAGCTCTGGCCTTCATGCTACTTTAATGTTTCTAATTGCTGTCATTAGTAAGGTGCCTGTTCTCCTGAGACCCTTGCAAAGGACACGGTTATAGGTTTAGTTTTCTGGGGAATGTCTGTGCCATCTGTTTTTTCTTTTATAACCCATAACTGTAGAAATTCATCAGTGCTACATTAAAAGAAATGCCTGGTGAGAAAAGTGTTCTTAAACAGATGTTATCAAATATTCTACAAGAGATGAAAATCGGGTACTTTGGCAGCAATTGCAAAATTATTGCTTTCTTGCTGTGTAGTTGGGTACATTTCAAAAGAACATCTTCAGCAATGTAGACATGGGAACAGGCATCCAAAAACAAATTCCACTGAGAAAGTTGTCACCTGCTTCTTATAAAAATAGGCTGGGGGTAGAGGGAGGATTTTAGCAGTTTCCACTTCTTTGGCTTGGGGGTTTTCTCTTTGAGAGCCCAAGCATGGGTATGTGCAGAACTGCTCCCTGCTCACCTGTTTACAAGAGGGGAGTAGCAGCAGGTAGCTGCTGCTTTTCTTAACATGGCTGTCATGGTCTGAGTAGTAGTAGAGGGATATTCTGTCCCTTAACACTTTTGTGCAACTCATTAAAGACCATAATGATTCTGCCCTGGGCATTATTTGAGGTTGGGTTCAAACAAACAAAACCTTAAGTCACAAGTTTTGCTTGGTTTCAGGCTGACATTTTAAATAAGGTCCAAGCTGATTCAGGTCCACTGAGAGGTTTGTGAATCCCAGTTGAGTCAGCCAAAGCCCTAGCTAGCTGAGCTCAGTGTTATGGGTTTTGCTTTTGAGAATCACAGAGCACACCTGTAGAAGCTTTTCCAACACCAAGGGAAAGAGTGGGATCACTTACAGCCAAAGGCCATGTAGTTTGCAGAAATCTGCCCCTGAATTCCACAGAACAGAGCCTACATTGTGCTGCAGTTTGAGAGGATGTCTGTGGCAGCTTCAGATAATGCTTTTCAGTGGTGGGATGTCTTCTGGGGAAACTTGAAAGGTTTTTGGGATTATGAGAGAAAGTACATTAGCTGGACACTAGGAATGGGGGAAAAAGTGAGAAAAAATCAAATACATTGGGAACAGACTTGTCATCTTTATCTTTCTGATTAGCATCTCATTGAGACAAATGGAAACATTTGTGTCTCCTGGGGCAATTCTTGTAGGCTATCTACAGACTCTGGATGACACAACAGTACTGGTTTGCCCTTGTTTGTGTTTTCAATGTTATCTTTTGCAGCAAGAATGGCTAGAAACATAATTGTTCAGCAAATGAATGTAGATTCTATGTTGAATCCCATGACTGGTAAATTGTGGAATACAAGTGGGCCTGCTTTTAGTGAGAGTCTAGAGTTAATGAAAATTCTTGAGGTCTGAAATTCAAATTTGAACCACAAAGGTCAGATTTTAATTCAAACATTTTCAAAGTTCTACTTCTCAGGTACAAAGTTTTAGGTTGGGTCTACCTCTGTTTCATGCGGCAATAGAATGTGGGTCCAGAATTGTTTCAATGCTATGTAAAATTTGTGTTGCCAATATCAAACCTCTTCCTGACAGGGCAGATCTTCTACAATTTACTGTGGCCATAGAAGTCATTAAAAGGAGTACGAGGTTCTTTGGGCATCTGTGATATAGTTTTATTAAACCAACTAAGTAGTTGGAAACATTGTTCTTGAAAGCTTTCAGGCACAAACACCCTTCATCAGGCATAGGGGAAGTCTGTTGGTGTTAGTGTGTTTTCCTGGGTAGAATGGAAGCCAAAATGCAAGTCTGTGAAAATGCAAATGTGTTAAAAGGAGTAAATTATATGGGAGCTAGAGCAGGATGCAGTGTCTGTGGAAAAATACTAACTGATTTTAATGAGCTTTGAATCTTGCTTACTATACTAAAAAAAAAAATTAACAGTGTATTTTACATAAAAATCTGGAAATATACTGTGCATATGAAAAGAGATTCACAGATGAATGTGTTGACTAAAATATGATAACAGGAAGAATAGGAAATATGTATGTTTCTTCCATAAACACATTAAGACCAGAAAAAAAGAGATGTGTCACCACCATGATTTAAGTTGTAATATGAATCTTTCCAACAGGAAGTTTGCACCTTTTGGAAATGAGTGGAATCTTTAAATTTCCTTACAATTTTATTGCTTCATAAAGAACTAATTCGTATTCAAAGATACCCTAGCTACATCATAAGGGTTGCTATAATAACCCCCTTTATGCAAATTAAAATAAATCCAGCCTAAGGAGTCACAGATTTTTAAGATCCAAGAAAGGTCAGTGGGTTACTTGCCCGTTATAGAAAATCACAGCTGGGCCAAATCCTGACATGTTCATCTGCAGATTTTAAAATTTTTACTTCACTCCCTGGTGAGTTCTGCATAAGTAAGGATGAAGGAAAAATGAAACAGTAAGCCACATTACTTTGCAGACCATAATAAGAGTCCATGCCATATTGCCCTAGGGCAGCTATAAAAGGAAGGGGGATGCTGGCTCCCAGCCCTGGAGCTGCACTGGGATCTGTACAGAAATTCTAAAATAAGCTGGCTCTGAGGTAGTCTGACTTGGATTAGGTTGGTCATTTTTAGACCAGTTTAACCTTCCTGGAACTTCTGTACAGTTCTCACCTAGAGCAACTTAACTAGGGATCTGTATGTAAGGTATCTGCATCTGGGCAAACTAAGTTAGAATAGGCCATTTTTAATGTGATCTAACTCCCCACCCCCAAAATGTCTGTATTTAGTCTAAAAGTCTAAACTAAAGAGGTTCATCTACCTCAAAAATTCAGAAAGGTTCATCTACTGCTTCACAATAAAACTTGTTGTCAGTTCTCATTCCTTACATGCCTCCACTACTTGAACCCAGCAATCACTACACATCACTTACCAAATATTCTTTCACTGTGCCTCCTGCAGGAATCAGCCAGCCTGCCAAGGAAGAAGGTGCTCCAATTTGTGACAAAGGCTGAAACTTGTTTGTAACTGCTAGAGTTGAGAGACCCTTTCTTAAGTGTGCAGGATGCATTGAATGTGTTCCTCAACAATTACGTTTAACAACACTGTGCCCTGTTCCTGTTAATAAAGGAGCAGATTTATTTTCTCTATATACAATCTAAGCAGAAGAGTTTTAACATAAACCTAAGGGCCTCAAGTTAGTGCATGCTTTGGCGAAACCTCCCACCACAATCACCACAGGGATACAGGTAGTAAGAAAATACCACCTCTTCTCTCCCCTGTGCAGAGAGAAAGAAATATTATTGGGCTATTAACTGATCATTTAGATTTGCTTTGAAAGCACTTATACCAAATTTCAGAGAACTCCTCAAATCAGTAAACCATCAAGTAATTCACATAACATTTCTGTGAGAATGGTGACTAATCTTACTTGCTGTGAGCAAATAAGTAAGTTGAAGCATAAAGATAACCTGACTTGCTTAGCACTACAGAAGGCAGGGTTGGGACTAGTTTGGCATGAGAATTCTGTAAGTAAGCATTTTTTATCAACTACAAAGAACCTATAATTGCACTTAAGCCACTAAACAATGCCCTCCATGTTGTGAAATTCTGTAAAACATAATTTAGAAGTTGTTGATGAATCTCCCGACAACACTGGTGTTTTCACCTCTCGTAATTATAGCCCTCCAGGTTGCAGAGAAACATGTACTAAATGCTTCATAACCCTGAATAGAAACAGAGAGCCCAAAGACATTATTAATGTCATGATTTTAAAACTATTGTCATACATATATATTTTTTACCCAAATCAAGGGCTGGGGGCTGGCAATATTGTTTACACTAGCCACAAAAAGTTAACATTATACTTGTTAACTTTACACTTATTTTCACATATTATCTCATTACCCACAAAAGGCTTTTAATGACCCATCTGTAACAAAAGATTGAAAGCAGCCATAAAATTCCAATCATTATGACTTTCTTTGTGAAAGCTTTCTCCAAATAGGCTTTTAGAGACCACAGCTGCAGATCCACCTATGCAAGACCTGTTCTGTACTAACTTCTATTTTACCTGCACAACTTAGCTCTTGGACAGCTACCATGATATCTGATAAAAATTTCAAAACCTATGAATATTTGCATGAAGGTGGTTCTTGCCTATGGAACGTTTGCTTCATTTCCTCTGGCTAGTCTGACTTCTGTTCACGATAAAATACTTATGCTTTATAAATAACTTCCACAAATCTTTAATCTCTTCAGGGAACCTGAGTTGTTGCTGTGACATAAATGAATCTGTCAACTTCTGTTGCTCCATGCAGTCAGGCAATATTCATTCCTACAAGTACCTATTACCACTTTCATTGGTTGCAGCTTCCCTTGGTCAAAAACAAAGGATTATAACAATGGACCTCCCATGAGAGATGATCCCGTGAACAAAATGTAGCTGAAGGCAGAAGTGCAGATTGTTTTTGTGACTAGAAGAAAATTCTAATGTACAGAAATAATATTTATGTAAGTGAAACTAGCCACCTACTTCTATTGAAATTTAGAATTTGAGCGAGGTGTAAGTAAACGTAATTAATTCACTGATGTAGAAGTTTAACATTGATATTCACTTTGCTTTTCAAGCAGGGGAAGCAGGAGTAGATGAGTCAATTATTAAACTCTTGTATGCTTATTTATTTCCTGGAAGGGATGAAAACACTCTTGTTTCTAAGAATGACCTACATTTATTTCTATAATCTGTTCCTGGAAGACTTGCACAAGTTATATGCATGAGTTAGATTGTCTCACAAGAAATGACAAGATTGAGTACATGAATTCATTTTGCAGTTTAAGGAATTAATAATGGTAGAAGTAATAATGGTAGAGTAAGTCCATGTATACCACTAATAAGATGTTCAAAATAAATCAGAAATATAAATGTAATAACATAAATGTTTAATGCTGATTGAGAGAACTAAAATCCATAGTCTATTGAACTCAGGTTTAAGTTTGGCAATCAAATTCTTCTTTGGTTTGTAGCTGCATAAGAATGACTGATGAGAGCCCAACACTCCTTTTTCTCATGCATGCATGCACGCACATGCACACACTCTTATATCTTTTCTAAATACATTTTATATTGTTTTTAATGTTTATTTGTATTTAAATCCCTGCAGAAAATATCCTGTAGTTTTAAAATCATTTCCCCCAGGACAGCTATTTACATCTCTTCTCAGTTTATTTGCATTGCTTCTTTGGATCAGCAGAAACAGTGTTTCATTTTGTGCCAACATAACAGGGGTGATGCTGAGCTGTATCACTTAGGATGCAGACAGAATTGCAGCTCCCAGCTGTAACTCAGAATAATTTTTTGCAAAGCTCTGAGTTACAAGGTTACCCCAGACCAAACAGAAGTTCACTATTGGTTCCAGGGAAGAGGAGAATCTACTGTGGCTGGGAGCCTGCAGCCAGGTTCCCATAGCAGTGGCCAGTGCTCTCTATGAGTGCTCACTGTTTTCAGAACAGGAATGGAGAAAGGCAGCTTGTTCTTGGGTCTCCCCAGCCAGTGCTGAAGAGTGGGGTGGGTGAATTGGACATACCTTGGGGGCGGGGGTGGGGGCTCCAATACACCTGCTCCAACCTCGGGGGGGAGGGCTGAAAACCCCGCAGACTGAATTCCCTCTGCTCCCTTTCCCCCCTCCCATTCTGAAAACAATGACAGGCTGGGAGCTCTTCAGACACAAGTTAAAAAAATGCTTCATTTTGTAACATCTATATCCGATATCTCATACAATGGAAGTCAGATTTTCACCCAATCGGCCACTTTTGAAGCTGTTTACCATCGTGCACTTGTGTTTGGTCACAGCTATAAACTGCTCTTTGTGGCCAGATCAGGTGAAAATTGTCACTTCTGTCTGCACCTTTTAAAGACCCCAACACAGGACTCAGATCAATGGAAAGATGTGAGAAGTGGAGTCCCAGAAGGCTCAGTCCTTGGACCTGTGCTGTTCAGTGTCTTCATCAGTGACTTGGATGAGGGCATGGAAAGCACTTTGTCCAAATTCACAGATGATACCAAATTATGGGGTAAAGTTAACACACTTGAGGGTAAGGAACGAATCTAGGCAGATCTGGACAGGTTAGAAAAGTGGGCAGAACAGAATAGGATGCAGTTCAACAAGGACAAGTGAAACGTACTGCACCTAGGGAGAAGGAATCACCAGCACACTTACAGGCTGGGGGAGGACCTTCTCAGTAGCACAGCAGTGGAAAGGGATCTCAGAGTCATTGTTGACACCAAGAAGAACATGTGACAAAGTGATCAGTAAAGCTAACCATACTTTATCATGCATTAGCAGGTGCATGACAGGTCCAGGGAGGTGATACTTCCCCTCTATGCAGCATTGGTCAGCACAAGGTATGCTGCTGCTAGTTGTCCCTGGGGAATGAAATGCCCACACTATGTGTGGATGTGGCCTTTGGGTGTAAAAGCATGGTCTTTCAAAATAAAATAGAAATATAACATCCTGTTTAAGTTGTCTTCTATTGTTGGACTGCCTTCTATAGCTTTTATCAAGAGCTATGCAAGCTAGAAGCTTACCTTTTTGAAATGTAGATGAGATTGTTGAGTAATAATATGTTTTTTAAACATGAGTATTCTAAGGAAACCCCCTAGAAGGCGGTGAAACTTATAGTCACACTGCAAGAGTAAGCAACATTGAGTGCCCCCTGTGTAGGTTGATATTGTAAGCTTTCTTTCTGCAATGTTTTTATTCTATCTACCTTGACTATTCTTTAAACACAATGACAGGGTTTCTTCTGTCTTTTCAAAACCTTTAGTTCAGGGTATACCTGGGAAGTGAGATGGACCTTTAAAAAAATTCTTAAATTACATTAAATTTCTTAAATTTCCATAAATTGGTTCACATTTTTGTTATAAGACTTGCTTTTGTTTATCACATTGCTCTGCTCTACCTTGCAAGTGTTTTGCAATGCTATTATAAGCTATTGACACTGCTTTTCAAGGTTAAATTCTGCTATCAGTGGGTGCCATTTATACAAGAGACTTATTGCGAAGTTGACAGATTAGCTCCACAGTAAACATTTCAGTGTACTCCAGCACCACTGGATAGTACTTGTAAACTCAAGTTCTGTGCTCAGAGCCGACTTGAGCAGGGTGTGGGGCCTGGGGCAAATCAGCCCATATGGGGCCCCACCCCAGCTCCAATCCCATGTGCCCCAGACCTGAAGATACAGCTGCCACTGTTAGCAGTGGGGGGGAAAGGGGGTAGTGAGTGGCTGCACACGAAGCCAGCATGGCCACTCCGCCCAGCTCTGCAGGGCCAGCCAAAGTGTGGAGCCTGGGGCAGTTGCCCTGATTTACTCCCCCCCAGGACAGCCCTGATGGTGCTGCTGTGGAGTCTTTTAACTCTGCAGCAATACATGTGTACCTGTTGGCCCATATGGTTGTTTCAGTGCGGACGCTGCCTGGCAGCTAGTCCCACACTAGAGCATCCTTGTGCCCTAGCCAGCCCCTATTCAGCACACTGATCCAGAGGGAGCAGCTCTAGGCTGGCAGGCTGACCTCCCTGCCCTCCTTCTCCTCTGGGCTCCCTGCCAGTCAGGGCTCCTCTGACCCATCTCAATTTGCTGCGGTCCTGGGCACATGGTCAAACACAGTGCCCAGGAGCAATAAATTCCAGCATGATATATGCTGGAGTTTATCGCTCTGTGCTACTAGTATGTGTAGATGCACCCAGTTACTTTTTGAGTCAGTTACTCCTATTCCCCCTAATGTAAATGATAGAATGTTTATTAAGTATGTTGTAAACTTTGACTTATCTGATCCATTGCAAAGCAGGCTAATTCATTCATATAACTCATTCCTAAAAGGGTCTTAGGAAAAACATATTGATTAATTCTGTGACAAATAGAAAAGAAGAATTCATGAATGAACAAATTATGAATTTTGTGGGGAATTATCTTTTAAATACGCAAGGAATTAATGTTCTTTAAATACAAATGGACATTAGTAACTGTAAAATGCTCAGTGGCAATGAATTCTTAATAAAGTTTGATACACTGTCTTGTTAAAATGCCTTTAGACATCAGAGCATCTTAGATATTTTTTCAAGAGTGAAAGCTGCTGCAAAATCTTATTACACTACAAGCATTTATTTTATTTTATTCTTCTCTCTCATCCTAATATTTTAACAATGTAGTAAGACGTTACTGCAAAAAAAAATCACGTGATGTTATGAACACTTAAGTTTCCCACTTTCATTTAATCCTTCCTCACTTGCATTATGTAAAAATGCATGCAAACTCACAGCAAGGTGCTGTACAACAGGGTTTCCCATGGTTTCTACACACAACAATTAATGCTTGGATGACAATTAGCCTGACTTCCCAGAAAAGTTTGAAATGAAAACATTAGAATAAGTCTCCTTGGTAAAGAAAGCAGAAATGAGGCCATTTATTCTGGCTACTGACTTTGGTCCTAATACTCCACATAGCTCAGCTACAATTTTAGGTTTGAATTCAGGTCCATGGAAGGTAGTGCAGGGCAGGCATGCTCTAGAGATATCTACATGAAGCCTCTGCATCAGGGTGAACGTCATTCAATGAATTCTTAAAGTTAAGGAAAATGCTAGACTTGACAATCTAGATAAGCTGGATCAGTTTTACCTAAGTACCCACTGTTCATCAAGATGTTCAAAAGCAGTTAAATCAGAGCCCTAGAGGACTGTTTGGAAAAGCTTGTTATTAACTGATTTTTGTTTACCAGTTGTAGTCTCTACAGGTTAGTGACAGCTAAAATTGGGTAGGTAGAACTGATAGAAATATAGTTCTTGGAGCCAGTACACAGAGGCAGATAAGGCAAGCAAAGCTTATCCAGGAATCCTGGCTATACCCAAGGTGAAAATCAAGTCTGAAAGCTCCCAGTACAGGTATGTTTGCATATGCACATCCTCAGATCCAAGATGACATTGTGCCTTTTAGAATTATAAGTCTGGGAGGGACCTTGAAGGAAGGATGCCTACCCCCTTTCAGGGATGCAGGATACACTGTTTTTAAACCATCCCAGATAGACACCTATCCAATCTCTTCTTGAAAACCTCCAAGTACAGACTGTAGGAACCTATAGTTTCCCTGGGCAGTTTGTCCCATTGTCCTATTGTTCTTACAGGAGGTAAATATTTTCCTGAGATTTAAATTAAACTTCTTTGTTTTAGTGTAAACCCATTGCCTTCTTGCATTGCCCTCTGTGACAAAGAAGAATATTTTCTTTCATGGGATTCAGGTTAGGCCCTCTATTTGCAAAATTCCTCTATGTCAATGGAAACCATCATGTGCTATACATGACTCAAATGAAAGCCAATTGGAGATGCTGAAAAGCCTCCCACTGATTTCAGTAGACGTTGTAACATGCCATATCAAGAAAATATTCAGTAGAGATCATACTTTAAATTGGAGAGAAGAATTTCACTTTATAGGGTTAATTATTTTATCTATTTTCTTCTGAAATTAAGACTGACCAAGAAAATGTAAGGAAAGAAGAGGAGAACAAAAATATTGCATATTTGCAGTGGTTGTTTAATTATTCCTATTGGTATATTCTCTGAATTTAAGCTTTGCCTCCATCTGAAAAGGAATTATTTTTCTACTCCTTTCAGTGGTATTTTTAGTACAGCTTAATAAAAAAAGAGCAATTCAGAGGTCAAATTCCATTTGTTTGGATCAAGCAATATCACTGTTTGGTGTGGCACACACACACACACTCTACTCCATCAATCAACAAAAAGTTTCCCCAGAAATATAAACTTTAACTAGAAATCTTCTTTCATTTCATCTGCTTTTTAAAACAAACAAACAAACAAACAAACAAACAAACAAAACAAAATAAAAAAGTGCCAATCTCCAATAAAGGTATTGTTAGTGTGAAGTGACTTATTTCCTCTTATGTGGAATGAATCATGTGATTAATGTGACAGAGCATTGTTAGTTACCTAACCCAAGAAGCCTTGAATGATCCAAATCACTTGGCCTAAATGAGACAAAAGGGAAAAAAATAGAAACGAAGAGCCCCATTCTACAACTTGGGGAAAACCTAAATGCAATCCAAGAAGTCTGAAAAGTGCTTTTGATTATGGACATATGAATCTTGTCTCCATTTCCTCTGAAGCAGAGAGAAAGGAAACTGATACAGTCTTGCTGATTTAATTAAACTGAGTTTTGAAACAAAGCAGGGATGTACAGCTAAACAGATGCTCTTTAACTTCTGGCATCATAAACATAAAAAAAAGGAAATCAAGTGACAGAATCTGAATTGGGCCTCCAAAAAGTAGCCATCAGAGCTAAGTTACGGAGTCTCCCATCTTCCATTTCTGCAAGAAACAACAATATGAAACAGACCTGAAGACCATTATCAGATTTGCCCAGCTTGAGCTGGAAGGGAAAGTGGCTGGGGGGGGGAAGCACTGTGAGGCAGGGGGTTTCCAATCCAGCTGCCCTGCCCTCCAGCTCAGGTTGAGCAAATCCCAACTCAAAGCTCCCTCCCCTCCCTTCTTCCCCCTCCCATCCAGCAGACATCACTTACACTGGTTTATATGCAACATCTGTCCCTAGTCTAGCTGTCCTGTGCTGCTTCCAAATAAATAATCAAAGAATGAACAGAAGAATCAGATGGTCTCAAAGTCGCAAAGCAGGTCATTTACTGAGTCAAAAATAAAATGTACGTGCATGTCTTCTTACTTTGTAACTCACATGGTCAGTGCCCTGACCATATTGCCTACATGATATGAAAACAGTAGCTGTTTTCTCATATAAGTGTGGGAGTTTTAAGTTGACTTTGTCCCCTTAATAGTAATAACAGAATTTGCTGTCTTCTGAAGATGTGTCCTGCCTGGTCAATCCATGACAATATTAAAGAAAGGAAAACATTCTGAAACATACCAACCCTGTTCTGCAAAGAAATAGGTAAGGAAAACATTCTGCTGTCTGAAAGTTAAAGTGCAGCTGTTAAATGGCTGTTTGGAAGGAAGTTCAGAATTAAACTGGTTACTGTATTAATGCTTTCACTGTATATCTGAGAGACAAGGAAATTCAGTAAATATCATTATTTTATATTTCTACTGTTTAAATAATTAATTGGACAGAGCCAAAGCAATTGCATTTAAAGTAAGTAAGCAGGCAAGAGCTCATTAGAATATTCACATAAGAATTAAAAATGATATTGGTGTTTATGATGGAATAAGAAACCATACATAGGCATATCCTCATCTGGTATAAACTATCATAGATTCATTAAAGCTTTGGCAATTGACCACAGCTAAGGATCTTCCCCAGAATATAAAGAGAAGTGAATACTTACCACTACCTCTTTTTCCCTTTAATGCAAATTAGTTTGGTAATCATGAGAGCTGGCTGACAAACCTGAAAACTGAGAACCTCTGTATATTTTTAATAAGCTGTTCTACACCTGTAAAAATGAGTTTCAGTGGGTTTGAGCTTTCTCCAAAATATAACATTTATAGGATGCTGCCAGTTCAGACTAGATAATGACAAGCAATGAATGGTTACTTTAAAGTGGGAAAAGGCCAGAAACCTTTTAACAGTTAGGGTGCAGACAGAAGTAACAATTTTTGCCTAATCTGGCCACAAAAAGCAGTTTATAGCCATGACTAAACACAAGTGCATGGCTGCAGACAGCTTCAAAAATGGCTGATCAGGTGAAAATCTGAACCCTCATTGCATGATCGGGGGAGGCGGTGGGGGGGGGGGTGAGTTTCAGCCCCCACTGAAGGGTATGGCAGGTGGATTGGAGCTCCCCACCCTCTAGCATGGGCTGGGAAACCCCTAGAATGAGCTCCTTCTGCTCCCTTTCCCGCCTCCCATTCTGAAAACTTTGCAGCCTCACAGGGAGGAGGGGTCATTGCTAAGGGAAACTGGCTCCAGGCTTGCAGCCAGCAGCTAGATTCCCCTCCCCCTGTAAGCAACAGTGAACTTCTGTTTGATTTGGGGGGTCGTTGTAACTCAGAAGCTTTCTGCAAAGCATTCCCAGTTACAGTGGGGAGCTGCACTTCTGTCTGCACCCTTTATTTCCAAAATTTGTAATGCCTGGAGTTTTCTATAAGTCTCTCTGTTTGCAAAAAAGGGAGAAAATGTTATTTTATTTGGGTGTTAGCTGGTCTCCCTTGGAACACACTTTCAAGCTTAATTCTTTTTCTTTTTTAAACCTAATGGAGAAAGAGTTTTTAGCTGGAAGAAAAAGTCTAGGGACCTACTGTAACCTGAGACAGCCCAGAAGTTTAAGAATAGATGAACAAACACTAACTTTTTACCTCAGTTCCTCCCCAACTTTATTGGTTTTAGTTAACTAAAAGACAGACCAGAATTCACTGGTGTTCAGTTTCATATGGCAGCCAGAGTGTCTCTATGGAGGACCCAGCATCCGGTTGCCTCAGGGCTTTGCTTTTTTAAACATCAATTTTTTTAGACCCCTGGATATCCAGGGGTCTAATTTTCTCCCCGCACTGCAAACATTTTTTTGTTCTCACACGTGCCTCTTGCCCTGCCTCAAAGGGGTTTGAGGCAAGGCAAGAGGCACGTGCACGCTCATGTGGACATACCGCCTGAGTTCATCCCTGCATGCCTGAGCAATATTCTTATACTCCTCCCAATAGCTTCTACTCCTTGTAAGCTTCATTTCTGCACTCAAGCTCACTGAAGAGTTCTCTGCTAAGCCAAGCTGGTCACCTGCTATCCTTCCTGCACATTGGGATGGTTTGTTCCCGAATCCTCAGTAATGTTTCTTTAAAATACAACTAGCTCTCCTGGACTCCTTTTTCCCCTCAGACTGGCCTCCCAAGGCACCCTGCCCATCAGTTCATAATGCTTGTACATACCCTACGTTACATCTGTGGCAGTAGCATTATCATTCATAATGCTGTGGTTCAAGGATAACTGGTGTCCTTTTTTAACAGAACATCATATCATAAGACACCAGATGAGATGCAAGCTCAGTTTAGAGTTGGATATTCCAGTCTTGCAGAGTAATTCTCTTCATGCCTTACCTGCAGATACACACTATTCACTTTAGCGCTGTATTTCTACACAAAGTAGAACTCACTAACTTGACTTTATTGTCTCATACTATTGACATAATTTCAATACTGTGCTTGAGAACTGTGAAGTGGATATCCATTTAAGTGATACAGGGCAGAGGACAAGACTTTCTGTTGCTGAAAGCAGCAGACTGGGAGTCTGCTACCATTCAGTTCTGATAGGTGGTAGCTTCTCAGATAAAGTTCATAACCCAATTCTCTTTTTTGCATTAGATCTTGCCTAAATTGTATTTACTGCTAACTTTGACTTTCATGACATTGAAAGAACCATTTCCTGTAGCTAATTTTTCTTATCATCACTCATATTTAGAGACTAATTTAGATATTTTAGTGGATAAGATGACTGATATACCATTCAGGGTCATGACTTCAACTTTTGATGAGTGCATACTTTTATTAGCCACCTATGTACCCTTTTATCCCTTGTCAGTGTGACAATCTATTTCATTCTTTTCCAAAGCAAATAACAATTCACATGTACTTAAAGCTTTGTTACTGTATGGGGAGAATAGGTTGGTCACATAAGAATGTCATCGGGGTTTCACTGTATAAAGTGCATACATTATTGTTATGCTGCTTAAAAATCTATTGCATACCAAGCCATACAAGAAAGATAAGCGAAGATATGTACTTACAATAGAAAATAGGTTGGCCCCTGGGGAGGATTTCTAATACAATAAGAATTCTAAGACTTCAAGAGCAGCTCCACACTACTGAATATTCATTCATGAGTTGGAAGTCATTAATTCTACCCATCTAACTACCTCCCCCTCTTCCCTGCTCTCTCCTTTCATAGATTAATGAAGTTCTAGGAGGTTTTTTCTCTCTCCAAAATGAAAAATAGTTGTAGAGTGTGAATGTACAGGTAAGTGCTGATCATGGCCAATGCAATATCAATATATATGCAAAACCATTGTAAATCATGCTACAAATCTATGTACTAAAATTAGGAAGTTAGAAATGACTGCTGTCACCGTGTGGCTTATAGGTGTATAGACCTTCCAAATAGTTTCACTGTATATACACTCTTCCAGTAAACAGTGCTTCGTGGGAAAGCTGTTAAGTGATTCAAGGGGTGGATAACAGGATGCTTTTGTTGTTATTGTTACTTCCAAGGGAAAGTGTGGTCACTGAATGAAATGGGTTGAGGAGATCAGGCTTTATATATGTGTTTGGAAAGCCTTCTTAGTTAGGCTGCCAGAGCGTCTCTATGATTGCCCTTCGTCCTGGTGCTGAAACATGCGGCCAGCCAGGCTCCGTGTTTCAGCACCAGGGCTCCGGTGCCAGTGAGTAAGGGGCCGGTGGGGCTGGAGGCCCCCGACCCCTGTCACGGCCAGCCCCTCCCCCTGCCAGCCCCCCCGAAGCCCCTGACCCCTACCGTGGCTGGCCCCTCCCCCACCAGCCCCCCTGAGGCTCCTGACCCCTGCCCTGGCCGGCCCCATCCCCCTAAGCCCCCTGTATCCCTGCCTCCCCACCCCATACTTTAAAAAAAACACAAACAAAATAACCCAGCACTTACTGGCAGCTGGAGCTGCCGTGTGGCTGACTGGGGTCCCGCTCGCACAGTGTGGGTCAGGGTGACAGCCCCAGCCTGGGCCCTCCTGCCCCTGCGCTGTCTTGTGCTTCCTTTGTGGGGGCTCTGCCAGGAGGCCCCGGAGCCCCCCACCCCCGCTTCTAAGGTAAGCAGAAGCTTTTTTTCCCATTTTTTCCTGTTCTTTTTCTGGGTTTTTTTTAAAGTGATGGTGCCTGGGGTTGTGGGGGTAGCCTTGGGGGCCTGGGGGTGCAAGTTGGGGGGTGAGACTGGGTGGGGCAGCCATTGTGGGGTCTGGGGGAGCAGGGAACGGGGCTGGGTGGGGTAGCCATTGCGGGGTATGCAGCAGCTGGTGGGGGATGGGACTAGGTGGGGTAGCAATAGGGGCCTGGGGTGGGGCATTTGGGCCTTGCAAGGGGGGTGGTAGCCCCTGAGGGGGCCATACCCCTTGTGTGGGGGCCAAACCCCCTTTTGGGGGGCTGAACCCTTTGTGTGGGGGATGAACCCCCTGTTGGGGGGGCATAGCTCTTGTGTGGGGGCTGATCCCTCTGTTGGGGGGCCATAGCCCTTGTGTGGGGGATGAACCCCTTGTGTGGGGGCCATCACCCTGTGGGAGGGCAGCAAAATATGTATTCATGAATTCATGAAACCTGTATTTAGAGTTCACTTTATTATTATGATAAGAGACTTGCTTTAACACTGTAGATATATCAATAAAACATCATCCAACTGATCACTGTCTGTCTCTCACTGTCTCTCTTTATAGTGGTCTTTTGTTTTACTTATGGAGGAACATGGATTTGGGGTTATTTTACAGAGTGACTTTGGGATCTTTTTTATCAGGGATTTTTCAGTTTTCCAATAGGGAACATCAGAATTCCTGCTAGGGAGGCCAGTGGCAGGACCCTGCCTGCTCACATCTGGCACCTTGTGCCCAGCTGGCTGTGGCTGACCTCCTGGCTAAATGGGGTCAGGAGGACATACTTTGACAGTTCAAAGCAGGCCACCACACCCGGAACATCTTCTGGGTAATAGCTGCCCAGATGGCCGGGCACGGGGCACACATGGCAGTAGCACTACACAGAGGCCAACCCTGCAACTGCAGTCCACTGGCAGCTGGCCCAGAGGGGCAGATGCCTCTATTGGCTCTGTAGTCCTCATCCGAGTCTGGCAGGTGCACAGCAGGTCACAGCCAGGCAGCAGCCCCCACCTCACTGCCAGACTGCTGCAGTGGGTAGAGGGTGCAGGGAACTCTCAGGGCTGCTTCAGCAGTCCAGCTGGCACAAGGGCAAGCAGGCAACTATAGGCCAGTCAGTCTCACCTCCATCCTTGGCAAAGTCTTTGAAAAATTATCAAGGCTCACATTTGTGAGAGTCCAGCAGGAAAAATTATGCTGAGGGGAAACCAGCATGGGTTCGTAGCAGGTAGATCATGCCTGACTAATCTAGTCTCTTTTTATGACCAGGTTACAAAACACCTGGACGCAGGAGTAAGGGTAGACGTCGTTTACTTAGACTTCAGGAAGGCCTTCGATAAGGTATCCCACACCATACTGGTGAACAAGTTAAGAGGCTGTGACTTGGATGACTGCATGGTCCAGTGGGTGGCGAATTGGCTAGAAGGTCATACCCAGACAGTCGTAGTGGATGGATCCGTATCAACCTGGAAGGGTGTGGGCAATGGGGTCCCGCAGGGCTCGGTCCTTGGACCAATACTCTTCAATGTCTTCATCAGCGACTTGGATGAGGGAGTGAAGTGTACTCTGTCCAAGTTTGTGGATGACACAAAACTGCGGGGAGAAGTGGACACACCGGAGGGCAGGGAACAACTACAAGCAGACCTGGACAGGTTGGACATATGGGCACAAAAGAACAGAATGCAATTCAACAAGGAGAAATGCAAAGTGCTGCACCTAGGGAGGAAAAATGTCCAACATACCTACTGCCTAGGAAATGACCTGCTTGGAGGCATGGAAATGGAAAGGGATCTTGGAGTCCTAGTGGACTCCAAGATGAACATGAGTCGTCAGTGTGACGAAGTCATCAGGAAAGCTAATGGCACTTTATCGTGCATCAGCAGATGCATAATGAACAGAACCAAGGAGATGATAATTCCCCTCTATCGGGCGCTGGTCAGACCACAGTTGGAATACTGATGCAATTTTGGGCGCCACACTTCAAGAGGGATGTGGATAACCTGGAGAGGGTCCAGAGAAGGGCCACTTGTATGGTTAAGGGCTTGCAGGCCAAGCCCTATGAGGAGAGACTGTGGCACCTGGACCTCTTCAGCCTCCACAAGAGAAGGTTGAGAGGCGACCTTGTGGCTGCCTATAAGTTCATCATGGGGGCACAGAAAGGAATTAGTGAGGTTTTACTCACCAAGGCGCCCCTGGGGGTTACAAGAAATAATGGCCACAAGCTAGCAGAGAGCAGATTTAGACTAGACATTAGTCTAAACTAGGAACTTCTTCACAGTTAGAGTGGCCAAAGTCTGGAATGGGCTCCCAAAGGAGGTGGTGCTCTCCCCTACCCTGGGGGTCTTCAAGAGGAGGTTAGATAAGCATCTAGCTGGGGTCATCTGAACCCAGCACTCTTTCCTGCCTATGCAGGGGGTCAGACTCAATGATCTATTGAGGTCCCTTCTGACCCTAACATCTATGATTCTATGAATCTATGAACGGGTAGTGTCCCCATGTACCAATTGGCTGGGTCCCAGAAGCTCCTGAGAGCTAGTAGCCCTGATCTACTTGCCAGGGTGGCTTTTTATACTGCTGGGGCCAGGACAGGGCAGCTTTTTATACTGCTGGGGGCAGCACAAGTGCTGGCCCCAGGCTCTAGCTCCCCCTGGCTGAAGATCCGGGAGGAGCCAGACAGGGTTATTTTGCCCTAAGTGGCACAATTTGCTCCACAACAAAGTGCATGTCTGAGCATGTGCGCTGAAGCAAAAAGCCCCAGCTCAAATTTGAGATGCTGCAAGCGCACGTGTTTGCATGTGTGGACGTGCCCAGGAAGGCCAAAGTGCAACTGGAGTTGCAGTTGGTAAGGGATGTGAAGGGTAACAGGAAGGGTTTCTACAAGTATGTTAGCAACAAGAGGAAGGTCAGGGAAAGTGTAGGTCCCTTACTGAATGGGGGAGACAACCTTGTGACAAATGAGGAGGAAAAGGTTGAAGTACTTGATGCCTTTTTTACTTCAGTCTTCACAGGCAAGGTCAGCTTCCAGACTACCGCACCAAGGAGCATAGTTGGGGAGTAGGTGAGTAGCCCTCAGTGGTGAAAGAATAGGTTAAATGCATCCAAGGGTGCTGAGAGAGTTGGCAGATGTGATTGCGGAGTCACTGGCCATTATCTTTGAAAAGTCATGGTGATTGGGGGAGGTCCCAGATGACTAGAAAAGGGCAAATATAGTACCCATCTTTAAGAAAGGGAAGAAGGAGGATCCAGGGAACTACCAACCAGTCAGCTTCACCTCTGTCTCTGGAAAAATCATGGAGAAGGTCCTCAAAGAATCCATGTCTAAGCAGTTGGAGGAGAAGGTGATTAGGAACAGTCAACATGGATTCACTAAGGGCAAGTCATGACCAACCTGATTGCCTTCTATGATGAGATTACTGGCTCTGTGGATGTGGGGAAAGCAGTGGATGTAATGTACCTTGACTTTAGCAAGGCTTTTGATAGTCTCCCACAGCATTCTTGCAAGCAAGCTGAGGAAATATAGATTGGATGAATGGACTTGTAAGGTGGGTAGAAAGCTGGCTGGATTTGTTGGGCTTAATGGGCAGTAATCAATGGCTCAGTGTCTGGTGCCTCTTGAGTCAGAGGGGTCACGTGCCTCCCCTGACACCAGCCAGCAACCAGGGTTTGTGTCTCCCAGCAGCCAATCCTGCTGGCCAGGGAGGGGGTGGAGTCCCTCATGGCCGATCTTACTCACTGTAAAAGCATCCATGCCACTTCCAGAGTTCCCGTGGCCACTTCCAGGAGCAGTACGGCTGCTTTTGCTTGCAGCCCCACTCCTCAGCCAGCACTTGCAGGGGGGGCACTGATGCTCCTGCCTGCCCCCCTGCCTGCCAGCTACACAGGGAGTGCAGCCTGACAGGGGTTGCACTGACACTCTCAGGGGGTGCACGTGCACCCCTATGCACTCCCTATACGTTGTCCCTGCCCAGCAGGTAGCCAGTTTTGTTCAGTATCTTCATTAACAATCTGGAAGATGAGATGGACTACACACACAGTAAATTTGCGGATGACACCAACCTACTGGGTGTAGCGGATATGCTGAGGGGTAGGGCTAGGATTCAGAGTGAGCTAGACATATTGGAGGATTGCTCCAAAAGAAATCTCATGAGGTTCAACAAGGGCAAATACGAATTCCAGCACTTGGTATGGAATAATCCCATGCACTGCTACAGCCTGGAGACTGACTGGTTAAGCAGCAGCTCTTCAGTAAAGGACCTGGGAGTTACAGTGGACAATAAGGTGGCTGTGAGTCAGCAGTGTGCCTTTGTTGCTGAGAAGGCTAACAGCATACTAGGCTGCATTAGTAGGAGTGTTGCCAGCAGATTGAGGGAAGTAATTATTCTGCTCTATTTGGGACTAGTGAGGCCATATCTGGAGTACTATCCAGTTTTGGGCCCCCCACTATAGAGAGGATGTGGTCAAGGTGGAGAGGTTCAACAGGGGGCAGTGAAAATGTTGAGGGAGTTGGGGCACATGACTTATGAGGAGGGGCTGAGGGAACTGGTCTTATTTAGTTTGGAGAGGAGAAGACTGAGGGGGAATTTAATAGCAACTTTCAACTACCTGAAGGGTGGTTCCAAAGAGGATAAAGCTAGACTATTCTTAGTGGTTACAGATGACAGAACAAGGAGCAATGGTCTCAAGTTACAGCAAGGGAGGTTTAGTTGGATATTAGGAAAAACTCTCACTAGGAGGGTGGTGAAGCACTGGAACAGGTTACCAAGAGAAGTGGTAGAATCTCTACCTTTGGAGGTTTTTAAGGCCCATCTTGACAAAGCCCTGGCTGAAATTATTTAGTTGTAGGTGTTTCTGTTTTGAGCAGGGGGTTGGACTAGATAATCTCCTGAGGTCCCTTCCAGACGGAATTTTTATGATTCTGTGATTATGTTTAGATCAACTAATCAAGGTTAGGTTGATCTAAATGCCCCAGTGTGCAGGCATTCACTGTGCTTTGGTAAACCTAAAAATGGTGCACCTAATATAAAATTAATTCATATCAGAGGTGATCTAACTTTAGATTAGTAGGGTGTATCTACATGAGATCCTTACTGTACTAATTAGCTTCACAGTAAACATCATACATTCTTCACATACACTCCTTTTAGGCTGGAGTTAATTAATTTACTTTGCAGCAGGATTGTACTTGGACATACAAGTGCAATCCTGCTACAGAGTTTTTTTACTCCGCAGAAGCACATGTGTAGAAATTTCCCCAGCTGGCTGGTGCACAAGGGTGTTTCTGTGTGGGGGCTGCCTGCCAGCTATCCCCATACTGAAGTACCTTTATGCCCCAGCCAGCTCCTCTGCAGCATGTTGAGTCAGAGTGGAGCAGCCTTGGGCTGGCAGGCTGACTCCGAGGGTCCTCTGCCATCTGGGGCTACTCTGACCCAGCTTAACGTGCTTCAGTCCCAGGAGCATGTGCAAATGGCACACCCAGAGCAATAAACTTCAGAGCAATAAGCTTTGGATTTTATTGCTTTGCATTAATATGCACATGTAGATGCACTCATAAAGACTTAACCTGAACTAGCAAGGGTTAACCTGGCTTAATGAATGCCTGCATACTTTTTTAGGGTAAAGTCCTGGGACTGGGAAAGCCCTGCCATTTACCAGGGCCTCGGGGCTGTGCTATTCTTATGCTTTCCCACCCCTCCCCACTATGACAAGGCTATTTTTTAGTCCACAAAAATACCGCTCATGGATCAAGAAGCAAGAGACCCACCAGACCTCCCTGGACCCACCAATCTCCTCCCTACCTGAGATCCTGTCAGCCAGCCCTCCTCCTTCTCCCCCTTCCCCATTACTTATTTCTGACTGCCAGGGCTGATCATGGCAAGCAGCAAACAACTGCACATGCTCCTCCCGGCTTAGGTTTAGTTTAAACAAAGCTGCCAAACCTAAACCAGGTCCCACAAATGTTGTTTCCACCCATAGTATGCTGATGCAACCTAATGAAGACTCCAAAGCAAAATGTTGGCAGTAGGGAGAATTAATATGTAAGCTTCACCAGTGTGGAATAATGCTTTTACAACCAAAATGCAAACCATTTAAGACAAACTTTGGATACTTTTAAAATTATACTGAATTATTAAAAAGCCTATCCCTTTGACTTCTCACTCTGAGTGGATTGATGGAGCTTCATTTTTCTTATATTAAAGGAAAGTACTCCTCATAATATAGTGTGGGTGAATGTTTTCTGTGCTTTAATCGTTCAGCTTTTACAGACTCCATTAGGAGTTCTTTTTTCTTCTTTTTTTCACTTCCTCCTCAATGTTTTTGATTGCCTATATTGAATACCTATATTGTGATTCCAGGCACACAGCAGACCACTTCCATGAATACTATTTTTGAGGGACAGGTGGGTATTTGGCCAAAACCTACTTTTACTAGAGTAAAGCCCTAAACTCTGTTACACGGAAAGACTTAAACCAGTGTGAGGCTGTTTTAAGTGAGAGCAGAATCAGCACCATTATTTTGTCATAGAGACTTATTCTAGAAGATACCATCATGTACCAAAACCCTCCATATTTCTTTTCTTTACTATTATGGCTTCTTGCCTTAAACACAAAATTACTTCTGCATTTTCTTGCACAGTGCAAAGCATGACCTTCCTGAGATCATTAATAGGGGTCCTCCCTTAAAAACATCAAGACACTCTTCTGTTTTTAGACTTATAATAAATCACTTACTGTCCCTGTACCCCTTGCTTGCATGTCTGTTCTTCGACCAAGAGTTCCTTGGAGCAAATTGTTTAGAAAAAGCCTAGCATAGAATAGCCACAGCCATAAAAAAATAGCTTTTATTATTTTGTTTTACTTATTTTACTTTAAAGAGTTGTTAGGATCTTTAATATTAAGAGCTTTTTGCATTGCTTATATTCAGAATAAAATGCATTTTGAATTGAACCAGTTGGAAGATTTATTTATTATTGTTATTATTTTTGTTATTGTTGGTATTATTCACAGAATATAGAGTCACAATAGTGACTCCACAGTTTAGGAGTGACTTCCTATTCTCAGGATTTGAACACACTTCATCATCATGAAAAACATTTGCACCTGCATAATGACTGGCATTTGCAGCCTTTTGCTTGATGTTAAAATGAAATCAAACTTTATGACCCTGTGTTCAGATGCAAAGCCATACTGCTGAATCCCTAGGCAGAATACCTGGCATCTAATTAGCTCCAGCTCAGCCAGACATAAGAGTAAGTATTGTTCTGAGACTCGAGACAGGGATAGGAAAACCTTCAGAGGGGAAAAGTCCAAGTGGTAACTATTTCTGGAAACATCTAGGAGCTAAGGATTATGAACTGTAATGTTTATGTTGCATAGCTTTAATCATAGTCCTACCTTAGTCCTTTAGGTAAATTAATGAGTACCAACCCCAGAAAGGGTAGGGGTTGGACAAGGGGAAATGTGGAAAAGATCCTGAAATGATGCACATGAGAGCAACAGATTCAAAATACAATCCAACAACCAAGGAAAGAGCCATGCAGATGGTAGGTGGCAGGAAAGAGACTGGGAAGGAACTATCTCTCTGCGCTAGAACCCTAAAATCCATGTAATCCAGATTCCCTATGCAATTTGGGGCCCTTTTATGGTTTCTAAATGGTCCATGCTTCCTCCCGTCTTCAGGGGATGATGAGATACAACAGGAGATCAAACAAGTATTTTTCTCACCTGTGAGATGCAAGGATTTCTTAGAGTTATGTAGTTCAAATAAAGTTAAAGGTAGTGTGCCAGAGCAACTGAGGCAAGGGAAGAAAAAACACTACTTGCACCCTTCCCCTTACCTGCAGGGCATCAGGAATCACCCCAGACTGTTGCTTCCTCTGGGAGCAGGGCAAGTTATGCAAGGTCATCCTTGCACTTTTGGCCACACAGACTGAGTTGGCCAGGCTAGACATGGAGGACCCTGGGAGGGGACGTGCTGTCCGGGGAAATAAGTTTCCCTGCTTGGGAGTGGGCTCTGGGAAAGGCACCAGCCCTAATTAAAAACAGCTAGCCAGTGATTCATGGACCAGTGACTTCTCCAGCATGGACAACATGCTCCAGTTGCTCTATGGATGCGGACCCTGATTGGATCAGAGACCTGTCTAAGAAATACCAGGAGACCCCAAGAGAGAGGTGCAGGGGGAAGCAGAATACAGAGGGACCTGACTTGCGGACTGCTGACAAGCTCCCCATTTCTTATACTTATACAGAGTGGACTATTCCAGGGGTGAAGCCTGGTGCCTTCAGTGAGGAGTGCGGGCACTGTATATCCTGAAGGTGTATGAATGAATACCCTTGCAGGGGGTTAAGACTATAAGGAATATCCAGAGGCTTGAAGCGGAAGTGTAGGGGTTGGAGGAGCTCCCATTCAGGGCCCTTAAAGCCCAATATTCAAATCAGCTTGCTGCAAAAGAGAAAGGGGCAGCAGTGTTAACAGTGTTCCAATCTGTGTGTCAGGACTGTTCACAGACTAAACAATTCTACCTGGTGTTTTCCAACTAAGTCATGGCAGGCGAGCTATAGTGAGGACAGAAATACTCTGATCATGAGGAAGAACACACAGAGGCCATCCCTTTGTGGGATACTGCTGGCATGCATCACTGAGATGATCACAGCCTTTAAGAGATGAAGCGGTGACTTGGTTACAGTTAAATAAAGTCAAACATTATCCCAACTTCATAGTTGGTCTAATTAAATATGACCCTAAGAAATCCTTGCCTCTTGCATAATTTTTGGACTCTCATAGCTACTTCACACTTATAATACCTTTCTCATCCTGCGCAATTCTGTAGGGGAATATAAATAAGGTCTATGTTTTTGTTTGGTTTTTTTTTCTCTGGTGCATCTTAAATATCTCCTTGTGAATAAGGCAGGCAAGTTTCTTTGAGTAGATGTGATATATTTTTTATTAGACCAGCTGATTAGTTGGAAAAAAATCTTAGCAAGCTTTCAAGCACAGTCACCCTTCTTCAGGCATAGGAAGTCTGTGCTGTTCTGAGACTCCAAGAAATGAGAGAAGCAAAATAAGCTTTTATTCTTTGTGAATAAAAAGTTTTATGCTTCATTCCAACTGGATATCCTTAATACTAATGATAATGCAATTTGTAAATCACAAAAACCAACATTTGCATTTTCACAGCCATAAACCAGGATGTTAGAAGGACCCCAAGGTCATTTCAAACTTCCTATTAGAGAGGTCGAAATAACCTTTTTTCTGTTCTTCTGCATAAGCTGCCTTTTTCACATGTGAGCACAATGATCTCCATAACACGTGGTTTCATAGCCCTTGAGGACTTTTACAATTTATTAAAAAGAAAAAAGAAAATCTTTTTCATAACAGACTCTCCTGCTGGAAGTGCAATGTTTTGAAAATGAGTGTAGTTCTACTAAACACTCATCTGGTTGGGAATCTAGCATTGGCTTCCGTTTTAACAATAGGATGTCATTTACAAGGAGTCAGAGATGATTTTGTAACAGTCTCAGTAAGATCTGTGGAAATTTTAAAGAAATAATTGAAGTTTGGTTTATATCACTTATATCTGTTTGACAGAGTTCAAAAGATGCCGTTTTTAAAAATCATTCCTTTCTGGAAAATGACAGTTAAAGCAAAATTGTGGAAAGTGTTTTCTATGACAGGATCTGATGAGTACCCCTTTTGGGACTGCAGTATCATTTACTTATTTACCTGAGTGATAGTCTAGTAAAAGCCACATTCTAACCGTTTAAAAGACTTTATTATATTTTATGCTTGTTTTGGAAGAATCTAAGTATGGTGATTGCTTTTATATAACTTGTGACCTCTTTGTGTGGTAACAGTTTGCACTTAATTTTTTTCATTGACTCAAAAGAATGGGGGAAACAGAGAATGCCACACACAGCTACTGAGGATAAGTGCTGTATAAGCTTTCCTGGCTAGGGGCAGAAATTACACCTTAACTGGTGTGTTTGGAAACCAGTTCAAATCTGTAACACAAAAGAAGTTCAGTGCACATAAATTACTTTCTAAATGGCCAAAACTCATTTAAGATAAACCTGGTTGGATTTTGTACCAGACTTAACTGATTTAGGTGAAATCACTTTATTGAACTTGTCCCAGATCCCCTTCAGATTCAAGTTACCCCACAGCCCCCTAGTGTCCCACCCAGGATGCTTTGCACCTCCCTGATCCTCCACCCCTCCTCACTGGGTATGCAAGCTAGCCTTGGCCCAAGCTGTCTGCTCCAGCCAAACAGGGAGGTATGATCTAGCACCCCCCAGCTTCTGGCCTGGGTCACTGCAGGCATGTGGCTGCATTTCCAGAATCAAAAGTGAATTTCTATTCACTCGCTTATCAGTTCAATCTATGCAGCTTAGACTAACATGAGAATATTTAATTGATTAAGCCTCAGGCTTTCTGACTGTCTGTACTTAGCCCCTTTATCGACAGCCAGTTGCCAGTAGTTCTCTATGTCAACTGAAGATTCATCCTTGTTTGCTCTTTCTTCATTTGTTATGAATCTAGAATAGATGGAATCCCAGTTCAGAAGTGTTTGGATCCCTTAATAGATCTAAAGGAGGAGGATTCATACTCTGAATTATCATCTAGAGAGTTTGAATTAGGATAGATTTATAAATAGTTTCTTTATAAATAGTAATAAAAGATTATTCTCTGTTGCATATGTTACAGGTATAGGTATAAACAGCATGAGTTAAACATGTAATAAGCACACTAGAGATGGTCATAAGCAATCCTTCGACTATCTGGATTTGATAACAATTGAATAACCATTTGTTAGAGCATCTTGTAATCATGTATTAATCCTTTATTAGCTATTTATTCAGCTGCTTTTAATATAAAGTGTATTTGGCTTTCTATAAACTGTCAGTTGTACAGAAACCTCTCTGTCATCTGTAGTAAGGTAACAAAAGAACTCTGTTTGAAAACTGACAATCACTAAAATACAGGGATGGTTATACTTTCTCTCAGATTGAACTGTAATAGGCCCTGTAACTACATTTAATAGTGGATAGATAAACCAAATGTTTCCTTTACCCAGCAACCTGGGCTTGACTGGGTTCAGTCCCTATGGTGAAATGTATTTCCCAATCCCTACAAAGTATACTCTGCTTTTTCATTTTTTTTGGTTTTCTTGTGTGCGTCTACATGTGCAATTAGTGCAAGAGAATACACTCCAGAGCTTATTGCTAGGGAGTTTTTTGCTCCCAGGCACACTCTTTGAACATGTGCCCAGGAGTAAATAACTCTAGAGCAATTAGCTCAGGGGTTTATTTGTGAGCAGCATGTGGAGCCTGACTGGAGCAGCCTCAGGTGGCAGGGAGACCCAGGGGTCAGCCTGGCAGTTGGGGACTGCTCTGTGTGCTGTGGAGTGGCTGTCTGGGGTACAAGGGTGCTTCGGCAGCCCCTGCACTGAAGCACCCTCCTGCCCCAGCCAGCCAGGTTGGTGTCTACATGTGGGCTGCTGTGCATAAAAAGACTCCAGAGCAGGATAATACTTGTGTATATAGAAGTACTATCCTGCTGCAGAGCTTATTAGTTTTGTGTGCCCTAATAGGAGCTCAAGTGTAGATACTGAGACATCTAGTGTGCAGTTAATTAGACAACTCTGAAGTAAATGTCTCGTGTAGATGCATCCCTTTAGTAGTTTTTCCTCTTTCTATTGGTGGGGAGGAGTTGGTGAGAGCAGAGTTGTCCTTTGCCATCGAAGGTGAGATGTACCTCCTTTCTCAAAAATAATTAGACTGCTCACACAGTTCTACTTATGTTCTATGGATATAGCTGCTTGAGAGTCTTGTGAACCAAAGCTGTGCACTCATCTACCTTACCTCTATTTTTTCTGTGATGCCTTTTACTCATATCTAAGCACTGAGCCATATTTATTGTCCTGTATATTGCATTTTAAGTACTGCTAAGCAACCAATTTCTCACCATTTTTTACATATAATATTGCTTTTTTTTCTTTCTTGTAGTTTAGCAATGTTGCTCATCTTTAGAATGAGTTGATCTGAAAAAATGCAGACCCTGAAAGGGGAAATATGGGAATTATTATTATATAAATGAAAAACTATCAGGGATGGGGTTGTCTTTTCTTAGGAGTCAGTCATGTTATTAGATCAGTTACTCCAGTTAAATAACGTACTACTAATGTTTCAAAAAGATTGCTTAAATATTGGTTTACATTATGTGCTTCTTATAGGACTTCCTTTATGCTGCTACCTGAATTGTTCTGAGAGTATATCTCTATGCTATCTACCAAACAAATGGGACATTTTTTTCTCTTAATTTGGATAGTAGATAGAAGGATTCAAACAATCTTTGCATTAAATCAAAAACAAGTATCAGAGCAATAGTGTGTAAATGCCTCTAAACATAATAGCTATGTGGTGATATAAATACTGAAGGGCATACTATCTGCAGTATAAGTAAATCAACCATGAACTGAAGATGAAGTGTTATCTTATTGCTCTTGAAATATTCATACAAGTTATTTAATATTTAGGTAGTGCTGTTTCTCTACAGTTAAAAGTACCATTTCCAAAGTTCATTACCAATATTAACATAATTCTGTGCATAAATGAGGAACAATGGAAAAACAACATTTGTGGGAGGATTTAACAAAACCACATGCGCGGAAAGGACAAATTAAAGTTCCTTTATCTACAGAATATTTGTTAAAATAGTTACTGTAATCTTGAGTGATCAGCAACATAAAAGAAAGACTGCTAAGTAAGTTACTATTTAAACTATTTAAACTATTAAACATTTCATTGTTTGAGGTTAAAGGTATCAATTTAGGACCATTTGCTACGGAAAAAAAAATTAAACCTGCATGTGGTAAATAAATGTTCTTTTCATCCATTTATAACTTGATCACAAATGAATTTAGATAAAAAATTAGATGAAGGTAAAGGCTTAAGGTTCTGAAACAGCCATTCAGTATGAGAAGCAGGGGTTGAGAACCTAACTAATTTTAAGATGGAAGTTGATACATATATGAACAGGCTCAGATGCCATAGTTGCCTGTGAGAGAAAACTGTCTTTTGTGACTTGGGAGGTCACTTTGAGTTCTTCTGTATAAAAATAAAGAAATAAATAAAATAAAAGACAAAACAGATACAAATTGGAGAGAGGCTCTGACAGGAGAACTCTGCCTGCAAAGCTAATAGAATGGCAATGCACTATCATCTAGTAATATGCTGCAGGGAGTTCTTGTAGTCTTCAGGGAAATTCTAGCACCAGATGGCTTTGAGATGGCTTCCATGCTTCAGATGGAGTTCACTGCCTCTCCATTTATTGCTGAGACAATGTTACCAGGGGTGATTATTATCCTACAGCCTACTGTTGAGAAATGAGACTCAGACCTGCTTATAAATATCACCGTTCTGGTTTTTTGGAATCTATTGGCTATATAAACAGAAAGGTTTTAGTTCTTCACCCACTGAAGTCCCAGCATAAGGTCTTTTTTTCACCCTTTGCCCTTTCTCCTGCAGTTTCAGAAAAATGAAATGAACTGGACATTAGGCTTTATTAGCAATGCAATCATCTGATTCACCTCCCAAGTAAGTCAATGGAAATCTCATTAATCTCAGCAAGAGTCAGACTGGGTCCTGTATTTTTCCAGCATATGTGTTTAATATAAGCCGCTTTGCCCACTGATGCAGTCTCTCTCACAGGCATTGGTATGAGGAAGTGTTTTTGTTTAAATTGGAAAATGAATGAATCATCCTTCTCTCTACATCTCTTTAGCACTTTTATCCATTAACTTTGGATTCAACACAACCTAAAGGAGGAAAATTACCTAACAACCCCTGAAACATATTGGCAGCAACTCTATGCACAGCAAAGCTTGTGGTTTGTGTGGCATTCCAGAAATTTTTCTTTTAAGAAAATCCGAAAACATTGAATCCAGATGCTGCATCTGGTGGGTCTGCCCTTGAACTTCAGGAATCTAAGTATGGTTACACAAGAATCATGGCTTAGATTCCACAAAGTTGGCCTCAACATATTGGTAATTTCATTTCCTAGGAAAATTTCTGACCCACTTAGAGCAGAGTTAGCAATAGACAAATGGATATAGCTGCAGGTTTTCATGGTCATTTAAAACATTTAAAGCTCAGTCTCAGAAGGAGTTCATTCCAGTTAACTCAGAAGAGACAACTTCTAGTAAGTCAGACCAAGAGCTTTTCATTTCACATAGCAGTTACATTTCTAGATTACAGGTCTGGCTGAACTGGAATAATTCTAACTGTTAATGAGAACAAAGCCTTTCCTTTTCTTTTCATGAAGAATTGCAGCTGCCCATTTTGCACTACTTGCTTTCAGAAGCATACTCAGCACTAACAATATCCTGTGGAAAAACAGTATACATGCATTTTGTAAAAGTTTTCTTTCATCTCTAGCTGCTTTCTGGAACAAAGCAGTGTGTGCTTTCTAGCACATAATTTCTGCAACATGGCCTAAAGTTCTATACCTGACTCATTTTTTGGATGCTTCATTTTTGGGTGAGGGGCAAGAAATTTTGTGAAATTTTTCACTGGACTAACCGTATAATTGAAAAAAACTTAATCAAGCTTTTGGGCACCAGGTGCCCCTCCTCAGGTCTAAGCCATTTTTGGGCACCCAGTCTGACATAAGTTAAAGCCAGGTATTAGAAAGTCCTGAATACCTTCCCTCTGAAAACTGTTTTTCCTTCAGGTCTGTACAGTTAGACACCTAGCATCACTATTTACTTTTTGCAAAATGTTGGCATTCATATCTATTTTGTATAGTATAATATAGTAGTTTTGTGGGTTAGAGCCACAAGTGTTGTAATTATATGGACTTTAATAGAAAGTATGTCTACAGAGAAGAAAGGAAGGCAGTGCACTATCATTCAGTAATACGCCTGATGACGTTCTCATTGCCCCATTTATACGGCTGATGATTAGCCCTGTGTGCCTGTTTTTTCTACCTTTGGCTTTGTATGTTCTACTAGGGGGATAAGTTTTGATGAATTTCAGCTGCTTTAGACTCTACATTTTTGAGGACATCTAAGAAATAAGAGAAGGTCTTTTTGTCCCATTTTGACTTATGAATATACTGTTGTGGAAAAATGTCGTTGAAGCAAGCTCATGGAATGTGTCACATTAAAAGTGTTACATGTTAAATTAGCAAAATGATTCTCAGTACTCTTCTGATTAGTTTTTAGTTGGGCTTCAGTGAAACATTTTCAATTACTGTAACTCTTTTTCTAACAGCAGATAAAGAAGGACCAGTGCAGGCAGTGAAAGGAGAGGGATTCTCAGAAGGCAATCTCCTGATTGTCTGCCTCCATCTTTGCAACCATTGTTGGGGCCTGACCCAAAAGTCCATTGACTTCAGTAAGTTTGGGGTCAGACCTTATGTCATCATGATGACAATAAACAATCAGGACTGTTACTAGAGGGAGGTGGCAGGAGATGCTGTTTTTTTTCCCATCTACCTCCCAAGTCAGCACTAGCTGCTTAGGTTAGCATGATGTAATATCCCACCTTTCCAGAACTTTTACCCAGAGATATCAAGCACTGCATGCAATGGCAATAGCTACACTGCAAGTAACACCTAGGAGCTTTTCCCTTTCCATGAAGCCTAATCCCAATCACCACCTGCCTGTTCTCTGGAATTGTATCTACTGTATTTACTTGGATACACGATGAGGTTTTCCTCCCCAATTGGCATGTGGGAAAAAGACCTTCATCTTATAATCACATACAATAAAATCTCACTAAATACACTGTCTATCATTAAACTTCTGCCAAAAGCAGCACATGCTTAGCAATGGAAACCAACTATGAAATTGATTTAAATGCAGCCAACAGTGAACATAACTATAAATCACATGCTGCTGATGGGAACCTATCACAAGAATAGGGTAGTGCAGCCCACCTGATTAAGGCATATGGTAATGCCCATTAAATGCAGTTCCTCTAACTGTTAACTCTTTTTCAAGTCATGATGAACCACAACATTGAATACAGTTTGCCCAGAATTCCACTGCTGAGGGATCAAACTTACCAGAAGACTGAAACCCCTTTCCCCCTCTTTCAATATCCTTCACATGAGTACATTTTTGAAGTAGCGGGTCATCTTCCACTATACAGAGTGACTTCTTCAGGCCCAGCATGACACATATTGGTGTCACATGACACATATTGGTCTATTTCTGTTATAAATTGCCCAAACTCAAAGGAGAGATGGACTTAAGCCAGGAAGAGAAAAAAAATCCCTGAGATACAGCTGGTCCATGAGAGTCTGTTCTTTCCCATGGCTCTTCAGGGTCCCTACGTTGATCTGGTTTAGCACAAAATTGGCACATCGCGGTCCCCTTAGCCACTTAGTATAGGATGGAGAAAATGTATGCAGTCTCAAAGAAGCACATATCCAGCCTGCCAAAGAGGGTGCTGAGGATGGCCAAGAGCAGCTGCAGCTAGGGACAGTCAAGGAAGGCATGCCTTCCATCTCATTCTTGCAGAAGGGGCAGGCTGCCAGCCTGCCAATGTCACTGGGTCTAACGTGGTAGTAGCCAGGACCTCATGTAGCAGACTTTACTGGAATTTACCATTCCTCTTGGTGCTAGGCACTGCCTCTAGGTTCTATCAGGGTAGGTGGTGAAGATGCAGGCATGGCACACCCAGATTGTCCATGTGTACAGTGTTTTCTTAAACAGGATCTTAAAGCAGTTCTTACCACCACTCTTGGGCAGCATGGGAAGGGACAGCAGGGTACTGAGGCCCCCTGCTGTCATTGCTATCTATGTCTAGGGCAGCAGGCAGTAATGGAGATGGTGTGTCCAGCAAGCTGCTATCAAGGAGGGTTCTCTGTGCATAGAGATGGACTTCTAGAGCAGCAATAGCATCCACAGGGTGGGCAGCCTTCACTTCAGTCAGAAGGCATGAAGTACAGTGGATGGAATGCAGCCCCAGCCAAGCAGCTAAGGTCTGATAGATTGGGCTGGGTCAAAGAGGTGGATCAGCTTGATGGTGTGTAGCATAGGTGCCAACTTTTATTTTTTGCCAGAGGGGGGCCCAAGATGATGGACATGTGGAAAGTTTAATTCATTTCAGGTGACAGTTTTATTCATTTCCTGGGTGGGGTGAGGCCCCTCAGACCCTCATACATCTGGTACTTCTGGTGTGTAGCAAGACCAAGGAAGCAATGAGGCTTTCAGAGGCTCGGTTCAGTATCCCTACTGCAAAGCCAGATAGTGAACCTGCAGCAGCCCTGGAAATCACTAGTGCCTGGCCTGGGGTCTCAGGCAAAATGGGTCTCCAGGCCTGTGCTAGGCTTTGGTAGAAAGTCAAGAAGACATCCCAGCTGAGGTGATCAGGACCCAAGAGGAAAAGTTCCCAATCAAGGCCAAACCTCCCACCACCTGGTGCAAGAATGCAAAACTCAGTCATCACCAGGGGACATATTTTCCAGCAAAGACCATCCACTGAAGGGCTCTATCCTTAGTATAGGATAAATAAATGTACACAGTCTTAAAGAAGCTCAAGTCCAGTCTGCCAAAGAGGGTGCTGAGGATGGCCAAGAGCAGCCAGCTAGGAACAGTCAAGGAAGGCAGCCATTTTGCTCATGAGGTTGATCAGGACCTGACACCCTTCAGCTGTGGGCAAGTAGAGGATGGCCTGCTAGTGCCAATGGTGACCATCTCAGAAGAAGTCCACAAGGAGCATTTGTAGCTTCTCAGGGCGATTGGTAGGCACAGAGTGACATACCTGTGCCACAAAACAGTGGTCACAAGATTGTTGTTGATCAGGACCTGGACATGTTAGAAGAAGCTGGACAGGTGCCAACATAACTACTGTAGTCATGCCTTGACTTCCTCAGTGAGTCCTTTCTAGTTCCAAGATAGACAGGCCAAGAGATCGTATTTATATGGCCTTTGATCAGAGCACCTAAGAATCTTTCATATATTTATCTTCACAGTATTGTCTCGAGGGAATTTATTTATCATCAGAAAGACAAGTTTAGAAAGAAGCATCATTTACATTTGTTCTGAAAGCTGAAGTTCATGGCCACTCCTATTTCTTAAGGCAGTGAGAGCCAATATCAAGAAGGCACTGCCTCCTGTGGTAAGGTCAGTAGTACAGAGGAATGTAACTGCTATGCAAGGTCATGCTCACAGAGTGAGATGGCCACTTAGGTAGCTGTGGATAGCTGCTGGGAGAGCTCTGAAAATTAGGCCCACAGACTTTAATTTAATTCAGTATTCAGTAGCAACTCTTCTCAGTATTGAGAAGAGTTTCAACACAGTATATGCTATTTCCTCAATATAGTTTTTACAGTAAAATATTTTTTCTGTTTTTCATGCTAGAAAGTAGAAAGAGACAGTTTCTACCTATTGAAAAAAAATAATGATACACACAGTGCAGCTAAACAACACCATTTTCATCACTCATGGAATTTAGCTTTAGATTGTCACAGTACAATATGTCTCTGTTACTTTTTACTCTGAGACGCAGTGCTTTAAGATATCACTTGAATATATATTATATTCATTGTTCATGTCATACAATATAAAGACAAGTGCAGTTACATAATTCACAGTCACTCTTTATTGTCTTTGATCTTACAGATTATGAAGAACTCATCAGTTCAGATTAAAATGAAATTAATCTTTTCTTCCTTTTTCATTTCTGTGCCAGATAGATACCTTTTAAATGATGACTCAGTTGAACTGGCAGGAGTTGCTTCTCTACAGGTACAAATCTGCTATTTGAAGGATTGGTTTTGCTAACTAACCTGTGTGGAGCAAGAAGACTCAAGTACTTCACTCATTTTTTACCTCTTCCAAGAACATTTCATTTATTCTTTTTTCTATAACCAAGAATAAAGGATAGCGTGGGTGCTTCCTGCCCCACCCCCCACTTTCATAGCAGCTAAGTCATGCTCTTTTTGAACTGTTATTTATCTGAAAATCCATGTGCATTTGAAGTGGGTTGAACTTTGATACACAACAACCAAAAAGCTTTGTGCGCTCTACAATACTTTTGAATACGTGCTTGTATATATTTCTTTTTTCTTTGCTGGCAGATATCTATGGAAGTCTAGTTTAATATAAATATTATATTTGTACCCCTTGGTGTGCAATGCTACCTGCGGCCATGTCCAGGTGTTTGGGGCCTGGGCTGCCAGGTAGCTTTTCCATTGCTCAGCTCACTTAGGAGTGACCAGAGGCTCCCTGAGAGGAGGGCCTCTCTTTTACAATGGAGAGACCTTGCAGACTCAGGAGTAACTATGTACAGAATTTAATTATATACAGAAAAGAAGCCCCGCAGCCAATGGGAAGTTTTGGCTTGGGTTTTAAGGGAAGGCCCCCAGCTTAAGGGAAGCCCCTCAGCCCTCCATCCTGGGCTGGAATTTTCCTGGGCTCCCTAACTGCTTTTTGAATCTTGCATCCCCTTGCTGGGGATAATACTGAACTACAAGTATACTACGTTATTTCTGGGATGGGCGATTTTTTTTTCTGGGATGGGATCTGGTAGATTTTTTCTGGGATGGGTGCCACTGGCTCCCCCAAGCCATCCTTTACCTACCTGTCACTAAGGGGGACCAGGGCCTGATCAATCTGGCAAGCAAGGTGGCCGCCTTCCACCTGCAAGCCCTTCAGTGACTCCTCTACAGTGAGGAGTACCTACCCTGGCAACAACTGGCATACTGGTTCCTGTAGAGGGTGGGGGCCCTCGGCTTTGACGGGAAGCTCTTCCTGCTGGACCTCATGCTCCTGAATTGGGCAGTGCTTCTGGTCTTCTACCACAGTGTGGTACGAGCCTGGCATACCGCCTTCAGCCCTGGGCCTGGTGCCTGCAGTTCCCACAGCTGATGAGGGAGCCCTGGATGCACAACCGAGCCCGGCACTGCCCTGTGCTGAGCCTGGCCTCTGCCAGCCTCACAGCCACCCTCATCCAGGCACATGTCCTCTGTCTGGGCCATCTCCTTGACCCCACTTGGTTGCCCTGGCTCTCGCCCGAGGCCCTGACCACCCAGCTGGGCTCCATCTGCGGCGTGGGCCATCTCCTGCATGACATCCAGGCCATCCTCCTGCCAGAGGCAGCAGCCACCCTAGATGACCATCTCCAGGTGTGCCAGATCCCCCTTACTGCTGATGCTCCAAGCAAGGCCTTCCCCACACTGCCAGTCACCCCAGCTGTGGCCGGCGAGCTGGCTGGTGGATTTAGCACCTTCCTGACTCTCCCAGTGCTTCCTGACAGTAACACATGTAGAAGCTACTCTGTCATGTAGAAGCCTGTATGCCTGGGTGGTTCTTGTCCAACATGCCCAGCTGCTGGTGGGCTGCCCCAATACACTGTGGCAATGGCACCTGGGGCCACCAGATTCCTCGCTGGCTCACCCGGCTTGGTGCACATTTTATAAGCTGCCAACTGCCAAGAAGACCGGTGACCTGCAGTGGCAGTTGCTGCATGGCATACTAGCCACTGGCACATTTGCATCCCACTTTGACCCAGCCACCTCAATGGCCTGCCCTTTCTGCCCTGGGGGCTGTGCGCGCCGGGTCTGACCCCGGGTCGCTTTCGTCGCTCTGCACGCGGGCTGTGGCCAGCAGCCCGGGTCGGAGAGGGAGGTCGCCGAGCTAGAATTAGGCACAGACACGTAACGGTTGATTTTAAGATTATTTTACTTACACCGAGATGGTCATGGTGTAGGCTGAGAACTTGCTTGAGTTGTGGTTACAACAGAAAACACGAACACACGTGGAGGTTGCAAGGCTCCACGCAGACAGAACACAAACAATCACGTGGAGCTTGCTAGGCTCCACGCAGACAAACTCCAGATGTCCAGGACAAGCGCGCATAAAACTCGTTGTTACGTCTTATAGTAGGCTCCGTTCGAAGACGGGAAGAGGTGGGCAGTGGATCAGGCCGCCAAACCCCTCTGAGCGACACACAGGGTTTCTATTACCCTGCCGCGCACACCCAGAGTCCCCACGAGATGGATGTGGAGTCCTCTTCGGCTTGGGCAGGAACTGCTCAAGCCTCTTATATGGCTAGCAGGCCAATCGCTAGCCGCCACGTGTGAATAATTTAGAACTAGCCAATTGCGGGGCACAAATTTGCATACAACGAGCGGGAAATCTTTGCACCGTGCATTTCTGTGTTGCAAAGGAAATGCACCCTGCAAAGATCACTGCAAAGTGGCGGGAACACTCCCCTGCACGCGGGTTCTCTGCGCAGCAGAACTCCTCTGTGCAACGAAGCGGTAAACCCACGGGGATAATTCGAGTGCCGAAGCACACACAAAAAAAATCAGACCTTTGGGTCATGACAGGGGCATTGAGAAGAACCTCTTTCATGCCTTCCTTGATTGTCCCTTCCCGTGGCCACTCTTTGTCACCCTTGAGCTGCTGCTGCGGGCGCTGTGCAGGAGCCCTCAGGGAACACCTATGTGTGCTCCTACCCATACCAGGTGGCCGAGCAGGGTGCTGTCTGCCTGGCCAACTTTCTGCTGAGCCAGGCCAAGATGGCTGTCCTCAAGAGCTGCTGTAACTGGCTTTCCGAGACTGGCTCAGATGATGCCCTGAGGCTTTTCAGCCTCCTGGTGTGGGTGTGCCTCTCACTGGAGTTTAAGTGCACTGGAGTGGGTGGGTGGTGCCTGCCTTTGAGGCATGCTGGGCCCTTGAGGGGGTACTCTGCCACGTGGAGGACAGCCATCTTCAACACACTTTCTGATGTCATGCCTGGTCTGGGTGACCGAGTAGGCTTGATGGCAGACTATGACTCCAAGCTTGCACCACGCCCTGGGCCCTCACCAGGCTGTTTTTTGCTTTTTTTCTTTGTGTGGGAAGTTGAAGGTTTTGTTACATGTATTATTGGATAAAGCAGGGTAGGAATCATTTGTTTATAGAGGGCTTTGGTCTGTATGACCATGTGGCCAGGTGTCCCGACCACATAATGGCATGTTAGACATGATATATAATACTGCAAAGGTGTCTGTCATGGTGTGATGTTATGAATGTAATAGCATGGTGCTTTTGGTTTGATAGTGATTTGTTTGTCTTTGATTTGTATATTGGACCTGGACCCTGGAGGGCCCAACTTTTTGTACCCCGAACCCCTGAATAAAGTAGCTAAAAAGTCAAAGTCTTTCCTTCCCTCCTGGCCATTTTACTAATTGTCCAGGCCAAGATGGCAACCTGGAAAAGCCACAGAAACTGGCTCACAGGGGGCGCTCTGATTCCTTCCAACTCTTCCACTTCCTGGTCTGGGGGTGTGTCATATTTGAATTCTGACACTACACTTTGCAGCAAAATATGTCCCTACCAGTTTGTGTTGTTCCTCTTACTTCTAAAATATTGACAGAGTCTTTTATCTCCCTTACTAATTGTAAATCATTTATCATTACCACCCTCCCCCCCCCCCCCCCGCCCAATTATTTCTTGGATCCTAAAAGCAGCTCCAGTGTCTGGATGCTAGCTTCCCTTACTCAGCTTCTGAGACCTCTAGTTTTTCCCTGACATCATGTATAAGACAATTTCTCATAGTCAATACAAAAAAACTACAGCATAAAGTAATATCTGAGGCAGAATAAAATACATTTAATTTAATTTAAAATGTATTAATTTCATTAAGAAAATACTGATTGGACTCAAATGGTTATAAGGGGCAGAGGAAGAATAGATGAGGCAATGTGACTCGTTCTTGGCACATGAGTTAAGTATAATCACAGGTTATATGGCCGGTCATGTTCACAGTCCATGGAACACAATTTTTTAATTTTATTTCATTTTATGTAATTTCATCTCACAACAGTTTTATTATGTGTTTCCACTGTTTAAAGAATTGGCTCTATTCTGTGGAGGTGAAATTTTGGTAATGACATATACAACATATATCTTAGTATAACTTAAGATACCCATTCATCCCATTTTTCAGTGGCTTAAATTTAAGTTTTCAGGATACAAATAATTCTAATTTTCTTAGTGGTTGGTAGAAAAAAAATCCTTAAATCTTCACTGACTTCATCTCTACATTGTATACTTGCATTGCAATACTAAATGATTTCATAATGCAACTCTCACCATGATGTTGTCACAAAAAGACTTGGGAGTATTATTTTGCAATTGATCATGATGATTTGGCCTAAATTAAACTTCAGAAACTTTGCCTTAGCTATGGACCTTGACACAGTTTTTGTGTGTTGCAGTGACCATGGGAGCTAGACTAATACGGGTTTTAATTCCTACAAAGGTCATCCAAGCAAGATAAGTCCAAAGATAAGGACCAGATGAAAAGCAGTTCACATGCCCTCCATGTTAAGTAACCCACAATTTATCTCTGTAAGGAAGTTAAGCTCTAGAATCATGACAAGATAGCAGTTCTGACAAGGAGTGTGAGAGATTGGAATGGCAGAGCCTTGTCCATGCCTTAAATGATATCTAACAGCAAGGAAAGAATTACTGTGAGGTACAAGGCAGTAGGCATCCACTGGGCATGTCGACATGAGACATTTATTTTGCAGTTGACTAATTCACTGCACAGTGAATGTCTCAGCATCTACGTGTGCGCCCCTCTCAGGGCACACAAAAGTAATAAACTCTACAGCAGGGTAGTCTTGTAAAATACAAGTACTGCCCTCCTGCAGAGGTGTGTGTGTGTGTGTGTGTGTGTGTGTGTGTGTGTGTGTGTGTGTGTGTACAGCAGTGCATGTGTAGATGCTGCCCCTGCTGTGCTGCAGCCAGCCAGGGCAGCATCTTCATGAGTGCTGCTGTGCATGAAAAAACTCTGGAGCAGTAAGCTTGGGAGTTTATTCGTGCACATTAATCACACGTGTAGATGTGCCCACCATGTATCGGCTATTCTGCAGTAACTGTATTTATCCTATTGTAAATTAAAGCTAGCCTATGGTAACTCAGCCCTCTTTCATTTTCCACAAGGTAGGAGTGTGCCCATGGTACAGCAAAGCAGTGGAGACAATATAGGTCCCTGCCTTCCTTTACCTCACAATAACTGATCATTTTGCCTGTGCCCTTAAAAAGCTGGCATCTAAAATTGAGGTGTATCCTTCCTCTGAGAAAAACCTGTGCTTTGGAAAGGTGTGTTCTTGTTTCCTTCTCTCCCCTCAAATATTCAGTGGTAGGATAACATTTTAGCAGAATAATATTCTGCTATTCTATTTTTAAAATTTTTTCAAGACCAATTTCTTGAATACATTTTCAATAATCTCTTTTTACTATTCTCCAATGCAAATTGGCAATAAATAAAGATAATGGTAATATTTCTTCATTTTTACCCTGAAACACTTGATGCAGTCTGGTATAATTCTAAATTCTGCGTGGTCATTTATGCTTATAAAGTTTTCTCTCTATTGTTGTTTTTTCCCTCAGCTCTTCAGACTAGAGATGGAGGTTGTCATGACAACATAACACATTTACTGATACAGTATTCTTATGATTTTTGCTATCTTTTTTATGACAGCATCTGACAGGTCTTTTATAAGAGCCATTCGCATAAGGATATCCTCTTATTCTTTGTTCATGGATAGTTTCAGAAAACACTTGGTATATGGTCTATAAGTAGAAGTGTTATTAATACTTGGTTACACCAAATCTTTGGTGTATTTCATGGGAAAGAGGCTTCTTTAACAAATTATCCAGGGCCAAGTTTTCAGACCCAGACATCTAAACTGAACTTTTACATATAAACACACTAATAGTAGAGGTAATTTCATGTTAAAAATCAACATGTGCAGTTACAGAATGGGTAATCCTGTAGAAACACAGGTACTAATGTATGAAATTCCAAATTTGCACAGAAAAATGTTTACTTTGTAGACCCAATATGCATACATATTTGCATAATGTGCAGGTACAGAGTGAAAATTTGGTGCAGATTGTACAGAGTCTAATATTCTTGAAGACTTTATGTGCAGCACTTATCTGAATTGCTTAAATGTCTGAATGTCCTTGTAGTAGAGCTGGGGTGCATTGTAGCTGCAATGATCCAAAGAATGTGTCAGAAACAAGCTTTGTTTAATAATATCTTTTATCAGAAGAAATATATAATTAGAAGAGATGTTAGACAAGCTTTTAGGTATAAAGTGCCCTTCCTTAGCTCTGGGAAGGGAGCTGCACAAGTTTAAATTTAATACTGCTACCTTCTTTGCGATTATTTTATTTTGCAAAATGGAGCTAAACATCAGTCATTGTTGTACGTGGCATTTAGTTTAGGTGGTATCTACTTCTTTCTGAAATCTGAGAGAGAGTACTTCATGCTTCAAAGTTTGTCTAAAAGGCTGCTCACTATACAGGTGGGCCACCCAAGGAAATTTCCAAACAAACCTAGCTTCTTTAATTTCCTTGTATAGTTGTTTGCCTCAATTTTATAATAATATTCAAGATTTGTATTTTCTTTTTCTGGATAATTATTTTCTTCTGACTCTCCTTCACCACTGTGTTTTTATTACTTTCTCAGATCGACATTATTGCTTTCTTTCTCATACAAAGGGATTGTAGATACTGAACTCAGTTTTGCTCCGTTATTAGCAGCAGTCACCAAAGATCTCTTCTTCATACCCATGTTCCTGTATCATGACATTGTCTAGATTTTTATGTTTGACTCTGCCTAGAAGGGGGTTACTATTAGATGGCAGTCTTTTGCTGTGTATACCAAATAAGGTTGACTCCATTGTAAAAGTCAGCTGAGGCCATAACCAAAAGTAGTCATTATAACAATGATATAACCTGTTTGTATACAAGATCAATTAATTCAATAGTTTGAAACTGGAAAATTAACCTAAATTTTGATCAGTGATGGGATGAACCTCAAGAACTTGAACCCTTCAGTCAGATTGAAACGTTTTGGTTTGGACACTACAGAGAAGCTTGGCAGTGATTTTCATGTATAATCCTTAGCTAATGTGATGTAAGGGTGTGAACAAGCATTGGCACACCTGGTTTAGGTTTAAGAGGCATGTGCAGCTGTTTGTTGCTGCTGGGAATAGCATGGGCAGCTAAAGGCAAGTAACTCAGGGTGGTGGGAGAACATGGTGGGACTGGGGGTGCTGGCAGGTCTGCAGGGATGATTGCCCAATCAAGACAGGGTGGCCAATAAATAGCCCATTCAGGATCAGAGGTGTCAGGGTCAGTAACAATACAGCCTAGGGCTGAATCAAGTGACTAGACATTCCTGGTCCCAGGGCTGTGTGCAGGTGTTCAATAGATCAGGTTAACCCCTTGCTAGATTGTGACCCTTTCTCAGTCTAAGTGCACTTCCTGAAGTGTGCTTAGATCAGGCACTCTATTTTTTGACCAATTTACACCTTTCACACACCTACATGAGTGGGCACTTAGATAGATTTAACCCTGGTTAGGCCAATCTAAATGTAACTCTTGTACAAAGCCTAAACAGCTACCATATTTACTCAAATGCAAGATTAAGTTTTTTTTCCAATCAATCAGCACAGGGGGAAAAGCCCCTTGTTTGATAACCACATATAAGGAAACCTCATTAAACTGCTGTCAAAAGCAGTACGTGTTCAGAATTGGAAACCAGGCATGAAGTTGACTAAATGCAGCCAGCACTGAGCATGACTATAAAACACATGGCTCATATGAGGCATACTACCACAAGGACAGGTTACATCCCAGATGATAGTGCCCTTTGAGCGCAATCTCCCTCAGCACCATTTTTCAAGTCATGGTGAGCCACTGCATTGAATATATTTTTACTTCCTCTTCACCCCCACAGCTGAGCTGTTACTTTCTTTTCCATTTCCAATTATTTCTGTTTCTTCACCACCCTTAAATCATAAGCCTTTTACCTTTGAAATAATATTATGCATAGTTTGTATTATATATCAATAGATACAAAGGGAAGCTTAAAAGCATATGAATGGAGTACCTGTCCTAAAAAAAATAAAATGCATTAATTCTGGATGAACTAAGGTACCAGTAGTAATTTGCCTATATGGTAAAATATGTTTATTTCAAGGTCAGTGCTTTCAGATTTGCCCCTTACTTCCATGTGCTCAGGGAGAACAGTGTCTGACTGTGTGACAGGGGGGCCTCCCAGGCCCGAACTCTGTGGCCCGCCCGCCTGTCACTGTGACAGCAGGCCTACTCAGGGCCGAGCTCTTCATGGCCCGCCCACCTGTCTCTGGGCAACCGCCCGCCTATCTCGCCCGCCACACCTTTGATGATAATGAGTTCAATTAAGATGTTAATTAAGCGGGAGGCTGCCCTTCGTACTGCCCCGATGCCAAAGGGGCGCTCTGCGGCTCCGACCTCCCCTAATGCCGCAGCCCAAGCCTCGCAGACGGCATCACGGTGTTCTTCCTCACCAGCCCCCGCACTGGGCCCCAGAATCTTCTATGCAAGACCCCACTATGGTCTTCTCTACTCAGACGGCCACTCCGCCGTCATCTGGGCTACCTCACCCCCCCCCCCCGAAGCCTTGTTCCCCTCTCGGCTGTGGTTCCCCCGGAACCTTCGGCTACCTAGCCCTGGCCCACCTCAAGGCCAGTCAGGATCCCAGGCCCCCGGCTCTTGGGCATCCCTCGCGGTGGGCCCCCGGCCCTTTTGACCCTCACTGGTCCTGGCCCCAGCATGGGCCAGTCGAGGGGACTCTCCCCTTCGGGCTGGGTCTCTCTAGCCACTCACTCTACTCCTCGGGCCTCACCGTGCCACTACTCCCTTCCTCCTAGGAGCAACCGCAGCACCTCGCCCACATCACTGCCACTCTCGGGGTCCACCCTCTCTGGGCCCCTCACAACACTGGCCCTCTCGGCCCTCATCCAAGTCAGGGGTCACCCACCCTGTGGTGGTAGGAGCTAGGGGTTAAGGCGCCCCAACCCGCCTTTCACTGGGGTGATCACTGGCCTGGTATTTCCTGGGGTCTCCCACGCCACTGAGAGCCCCACCAGACCACCCACTCCCAGCAGGGTGCAGTTTCAGGTCATGCCCAGGACCAGGAGCCTCCTACCAACCCCTTGCAGCTCCCCCTTACCTCCAGGTCAATCACAGCAGCCCTACAGCCAGGCAATGTTGCTGCCTGACCTCCTGCAGCCAAACTGCCTGGTTTATATAAGCCCCAAAATGGCTGCCCTGATCAGGCACCTGGAGGCTGCCAGCTCCAGGCCCTTAAAGTGGCAGGAGCACCCTGTGCTCCGCCACAGACAGTAAGGAGAGGGGGAGGAAGGGCTTCAGGGGAAGAGAAATTCAAGGCAAACCTCCAACAATTAGACTCTATACTGGGAAAAGTATAAGAAATTTATAAATTTTCCATATATAGAATATGATAACTGGGAGTTCATCTTATAATCAGGGTCATCTTATAGTTGAGTAAATACAGTACTACAGCCTGGTGATTGCCTGATGATTCCCATTGTAAGCAATACTCATGATTCTGAGGTAGTAGTGGATCTTGAGATGAGTATTAGGTCTTTCTCCAGAATTTGCAGATCTCTATCTCTCTAGATCCTGGATATCTATATGACTTCCAAGGCTCCTGCCTTCATGAAAATCATGACTTATAAATCTGTTATACTATTAGCATGTCTAGAAGAATGCTCTGGCCACGCTGTAGAGATAGTAAAAAAACTGGAGAAAGAGTTAATAAAATATTTTTAATTTGTTTTCATGCTAGTTTTCAAAATAGGTTTTGTTGGGGGCGGGGAATTACTATTTGACTGTTATTGAATTTTTTTTCACTTCTTTGGTTTTTCTCTTTCCCCTCTTCTCTGTTCATCTCACTTTGGCATGAAAAATATGAGGTATGAAATGGGGGAAATGGAGTGAAAGGGTGAAAAAAGTATATAGCATGGCTGTACAAGGAGGAAAAATTTAGGTTGCCTGGGCAACCATATATCAGGCATTATCTAGAAAGCAAGTTCTTGAATTTACATTCTAAGCTTACTTTGAATATACTCTTTTGGTATGTAATTTGAGGAAAAAAATGCAATGAATACTCATCTTTTTAATATACATTTACTTCTCCTGTGCTTCCTTTCCATGAATATTACATCAAATATGCTTCCTGGCAGAAATGTCCATTGAAACAGTGAACCTTAAACAAATATTGCATGTTTTTTGTAGAAAGCAAAATATGAATTTGCAATTGTGAATATTTTTATTAAATATTCAGCTCTTGCACTTGTGGAACTGAAGCTGAACTAAACATTTGAAATATCAAATATTGGATACTCAAAACAACTGTTCTTAAATGAGCTGTAGATCTGGAATTATTTAGATCAATTGTTTGGATGAGTATTTTCAATTAACTACTGAAGTGCTGGAGACTGCAATCTGTTCCAGGACAATTTGCAAAGAGGTAAAAAACAGCAAAAAAATTCTTATATGAATTACTCACTGCATATTATTTGCCACATTTCCCAATGCATAGCCTGTTTGCACCTTGATTACTGTAAATATTGCACTTATCCAGTTTGAATATCACTTTGAAGGAGTGAAGCTGTTGTTCCCAGTGGAACCTGGGAATGAGGGATGTATGTTGCCTTAGTCATTTTCACATCCTTTTACAGAGCTGCTGAAAATACTAAGCTGTCATTGTGCCAGCGTTCTGGTGGTTAGTCATTTTCATTGGAGATAGAGCTACCAAAGTGGTACAGCACTGAGCTACTGAAAAAGAGTGATGGATCCTGACAGCATGTTCTTCTATCTCCTCCCACTGTCAGCCCTAGGGCCTAGGGACAATGGTGAGCACAGGTGTGGGATGCTTTACATGTTAATATGGCACCGGTAGGCAAACATCACAACTAGTTATTTACTTTTCTTTGACTGGAATAGCACAGATCTGCCTACCTTTCACTTCTGAGATTCATTGGTTTCTAGTCAGGCAATAAAGGAACAAAAAAGAAAAAACCCAGCCAAAACTAAATCAAGCAGAACAGAAAGTCTTGTCACTGAGTACATCCATGTCTCTGTCAGCTCTGAGGAGTCCTCAGTAAGATAGTGAAGCAGTATTTATTTACTTGTTTCCCTTTGTAATATACAAAGTAAGTACCCAACCTAGGCCCCAAATGGCATACTTACCACTTAAAAATACATTGACCCCCCCCCCCCAAAAAAAAAAAAAAATAACCAAACAGGATCATAGGAAGGTAGGGCTAGAAGGGACCTCACAAAGCCATCTAATTTAGACACCTACTTAAGGCAAAATCATCCCTTCCTAAGCCATCCCAGCCAAGTGTCTGTCCAACCTGTTCTTGAAAATTAGAGATTCTATAATTTCTCTAGGTAATCTGTTCCAGTGCTTGACCACCCTCATAGTCATCAAATGCCCCCTAATCTCTAAACTACATTTCCTCTGATGCTGCTGGAGGCCATTGCTCCTAATCCTGTCCTGTACAGCTACAGAGAAAAGCCCATTTTCATCTTCTCTGTAAGCACCCTTCAGGTACCTGAATCCCTCCTCAGTGTTCTCTTGTCCAGACTAAATAACCCTAGTTTTTTCAGCCTTTCCTCATAAGTCATGCTTTCCAGGTCTTGAATCATTCTTACTACTCTCCACTGGGCTATTTCCGATCTGTCCACATCCTTCTTGAATTGTGGGACCCAAAACTGGACACGGGACTCCACGTGAGACTTCACCAGTGCTGAATAGAACAGAATAATCATTTTCTTTTATTTGGAAGTGACACTCCTGTTAATACAGTGTTCAGTTTGCCTTCTTTTTAACAAGAGCATGCTGTTGGATTATGTTCATTTTATGGTCTGCTGTAACCCTCAGCTCCTTCTCCAGAATGCTTCAGCCTAGCCAGGCATTCTCCTTGTCTAAGTTCATCTGGTTGGTTAAAGACCATTTTTCCTGTCAATCTAGGTCATTCTGGATTCTAGACTAAATCCTAGTCCAGTGTGTCTTCAACTGCACCCAGCTTGGCATCATTGCAAATGTGCTAAATATGCACTCAGTCCTATTGATCTAGGATAGTTCTCTGGAGAACCCCACCTGATACCTCCTTCCAACTAGACATTGAGCCATTGATGACTAGTCATTGGGCACAATGATCCAACTGGTTTATATATTCACCTTACATTACTTTCATCTAGTCTGTATTTCCTTAGCTTCTTTTCCTTAAATAAATGGACAGTTGTTCCTCATTTCAAGACCAAGAAAATAATTAAAAGCAATCCAACCATTATAGTTACCTTGGTGTTTACCATACTATCTGTTTTTATCCATACTTAAAGACTCTCACTTCATGTAATGGTTTATGCCTCTGTCAAGTGAATGTAAAACATCATAATTCTGCTCAGATGCAAGTAAGTGGGGAATCAGGCATAGGTACTATAGCCAGTTACATAAAGTTTACCTGAAGGATATTCCCTATTTTTTTCAGAAATGAGCTATACTCCCTTGTTTTTCTGTCCAAGGTTTTAAGTTGCTCTTTATTCTTCATAGGGAACTACACTGAGCAGTCTACAGGTTTAGGGTCTTGTACTATATACTGTTCAGGGCAAGCACAATGTTTGCATGGGTCCTACATCCTGAGCCAAGGCCTTAGACACACAACCAAACAGTGAATAATAAATGAAAATCATGGTGAACAGAAATGGGGCTTGATGAATTAGAGAAAGGGATTGGCAATCTCAGACTATGTGATGAAATGCCTTGGTCACTGGCAGCAGGTTTGGTTACAAATTAATGTATCAGTTTTACTTCAATAGCCCCACTCATCCAGTATGATGAAAGGAATGAACTGAAGTAGTACAGACATTATGATGAAATGCCATCCTGCCCAAGTGTCATGAGGTTGCATTTCCTGTCATCTGCTGTTGTTGAAGAGAAGGGCACAATGTGACATACCAGTTTGTGCCAGCTCAGAACTGAATGAAGCTTCACCAGTGCACCTCTTAACACATCTATTGCTCCAGGCCAGCCTAGATTAGTAACTAGAAGCAAAAATCTGCTGTTTATATTACCTGGGATGGTTACTCCCCCTCTCCTTACAGTCCCATACATAGCAGTATCTTCTCTGCTTTATGGAACCTTGGCTTGGATTTGTTTCCACATACAAATATGCATTTATGGCATGCAGTGAATACGTATACAAAATAAGACACTGACCCTGGGTCTCATTTCAGGAAAGGCAGCTCTACAAATTGAATGCCTTAGCCAAGGCTTTATAATTAAGCGTAGAACAAGCAGAAACTGGGACTGGAATTCAGAAGTTTCTGTTTCTTAGTCTATACCTAATCTAGTTCTGCATCAGGCAAGGCATGATCAATTATTTCAGATCAGTCTGAACTTCAAGTGTATTGCTTTCTTACGGAAGTGTGTAACCACCATCCATTCACCAGCTGTTTAATTAGGTCTGTAATGAAAACATTTTCCTTTTTTCCTCCTGACAAACCAGCTCCTTAACAGTGAATAACAAAATAGATAGATGTCTCAAAAGGATCTCTTGGCTCTGAATTGTTCCTCCGGAACAGCAATATTCCTTTCTGAAAGAGACATAAGGTTTTGTCCCGCTTTCCCCCCTGTTTTCTCCCTTCAGACATGCTTGTTTGGCACTTACTTTAGACCAGCAGTCTTCAACCTTTTTAGACTCAATGCACTCCTCGTTTGACTCAAAGCACCCCTTTGTAGCTTTTGTGAATTGAACAGCACCTTATTTCAAAAACTAATTTATTTATTCCTGTGATTATCTCCTTCCAGAGGAGGTAGACAGTGAAGAGTAAAGCCATGCAAGAATGAGTCTGAGCATGTGCTTATCCCCTCACACCTCATAACACTCGTCCAGGGATCTTATGGCACCCTAGTTGAAAATCATCATTCTAGGAAAATGGTTTTAGGTTACCAAAAACCCAGCTCCTTAAACCCATGCTCACTTGTGAATTTTTATGAACTTTTCGTTTTGGGTGAGATTTTAAACTTTTTCAATAAAAAAAGCTTCCATTTTTTCCACTTCCTGTCCCATTTTTTAAAAATTGGTAAAATAGGAAGGAAAAGGTAAAACAGAAACATGTCCTTTTCTTCCATTAAATATTTTGATAATTGCAAATGAAAACAAAATCAGTTTTGGAAAGAGAAATCATTTTTTTCACTTAAAAGTATTATGGAAACATCCTTTCTATCTTGGCCATTTCCGAGCTGTGCTTTACAAAAGGTAATCACATGTAATTTATAATAGCAAAAAAAGATCAATAGGGTGATCAATTATTCTATAACAGTCTACTCAAGAGACATAAATAATGAGTAATTAAATCCATCAGGAAAATGTAGGATTTTAAATACATTTATCTCTGCAATTATTGCTACCTTTCTGAACCCATTGCTTTGATAAATACTTTTCTCTTTTTAGCACTACTTTTTTGGAGTTAAGATTTTGCCATGACCTTCGCTGTGATGTTAATCTAGGAGGGGTTGCGTATCCTGAATGATACGCCAGGGATTGGATGGCAATTCCATAGATGATAAATACCATTCTTGAAACTACTGCTCTTCAGGAGTAGAATTTCCAAGAACAATGTTCCAGATCAATATGTATTTTGCAGAAAAAGAAAGTAAATATGAGTCCTGCTGTTTCTTTTTCAAGTTAAATAATTGAACCTGGGAATTACTTTTGTCAGCCCCTATTCACTTAGTTCTAGTACCTGTGCTCTACATTAGAAAGTTAGCATCTACCAACAACTAGCAGTGGTGTTTGAAATTCAACATGATTTCCCTCCTTTCAGACAGGAAATACCTATGATAGCTCAGATAATGCTCTGTGGTAAGTGTTGCTAAATTGATACTTGTTAGTGGTAACTATTCTGCTTTCATAATTGTGGAATAGTGTGTATATCTAAGAATAAATACTAGAAATAAAATGGTTTATGAAAAGAATTCCTGGCCTCTTTTATAAAATGGTCTTGTACTTAATGCACTGGACTGCCTGAATTCCCAGGTTTGCCACAAATTGTGTATGTGACTTTAGACACCTTTCTCTGTTTTCTTTACATAGGGTGCTCCTACATGTCACCCTATGGTGACATAGTGATGCACTACATTGTTGTACGGTGCCCTATGGTGATGTAGCAATCGTGTGGGTCTACACATGATCACCAGCTATGTCACCGTAGCAGCACACTCCCCTGGTACAGCATGCCACTACAGCAGCATAGCGGTGAAATCTAACTGTGCGCTGCGTGCATAGTGCAGTAACCACTTATATGGCACCATGCTTTAGTACTTCCATGCATTAGTACTTCCAAAAGGAAGTACTAAAGCACAGCACCGTAGCCTTGTCACCACATGGCAACATGTTAGAGGTGGTGGCTTCATAGGAAACCTCCCAGCTATCTTATGCAATTGGTCCAATGAAAGATGTTATCAGTTAGTAATTTCTGCTTTGGTCAATACTTGTCTTATGTCATATCCTGTGGTTTAGTGCTAGAGGTCTAGCTTTGGCTTGCTTTTTAACATGAGTGAATGCGTGTGAAATACGTTCATGCCGTATTCATATCACAGTTGACTACTAAAAAACATGAAAAACTAAAAGGAAACAAAAAAGAGAGGCAGGACAAGATAATCTATCCAAGTATATTCACGCAGCATGAGACCCATTCCTTGGAGTCTCAAGCCAGCAGAGACTCCCTATGCCTGAAGAAGGGTGACAGCGCTTGCCAAGAACTTTTCCCCAACTATTCAGTTGGTCTAATAAAAGATAGCACATCTACTCAAAGAACCTTGCCACATTAGTCACACATTAGTACTTCTTACACTATATTTTAAAGATTTACATGGTTCACAGACCGTGAGCATGGCCATCAACCCACAAGTAAATTTTATCCCCAGTGAATTTGTTTCAATTTCTGGATAAGGAGCAGGAAAAGCTGCAGCTTGATCTTTGTCTTTAAGCTCTTACAAACTTGAGGTCAGGGAGCTGTGCTTTAACAGTCCTTGTAGAGTTCATTTTGTATGTCAAATGGTAATTATGGGTTCCATTAGTGAATCTTTCAGAACTTAACACCTGTGGTACAGCATAATAAGAATATAAAAGTCTACAGGCTTTTAAAGGATTTCACAATATTTCATGAAAGGTATTGAGAACATGGCTAGAAAACAGCATATTTGGGGCCAGATTTTCAGCTGGTATAAACGAAAGTGGATGTTTCCACCAGCTGGTAACATGGCCTTTGATCTATCTTTGAATGTGCTAATTGGGAATCAGAGATGTGCATTCAGTTAAGGGAGGAGGATAAATACAAATAAATAGATAATGTTATGTGGTGGTAGTCATTTAAATGTGTATTCCAGCAGTAAGGGATTACTATATAGAGCTTATACTTATTTTATTTGTTTATATGTATGTTTTAACCCCATGCATTACTGTACTTTTCTTTGTGCTTCTGTCTAAAAAGGAATTTCTTCCTGGTTGCAGTGGCTTGCATTTTTGGTGAAGTTACAAATAAGTAAATAAAACTATCACATAGTATTTTGTAGCTGAAGTTAATCTATATAGAAATTCTAAGAGTATGAACCAGATTTTAGCCGATTCAAAAAAGGATTGGACAAATTCTTGGAGTCAAGGGGCATAAGTAGCTATTGAGTACAAGAGTTAGGGACACAGTCACTGAATCAGAACTTCCTAGACCTTAAATTCTGGTGGCTGCAAGTGAGAGAGGAACAGTGGAAAAAACCCTGGTCACACCCAGTTCACTCTCCCTTTAAGCATCTATTTCCTGCCCCTGTGTGACACAGGATACTGGGCAAGATGGACTTGTGGTCTGACCCACTAAATGACAATTCTTATGTTCATATGAACAATTCAGTATTTTACTGAGAGTCAATTATAATATTTTGAACATAAGTGTTTTTAACTAAAAGTTGGCTTTTTTGAATATTGATTCTTTTTATAAATACATTTAAATTAAAAACCAATTTTTCAAAATACTTACTCAAAATTTTCATTGAGAAAATGTAACGTTTACTCTTCACAAGGTGTTCTCTTTTATTATTGATTTTCAAAATCAGTCTCCCCCCCCCGCCCTCCATTGTGCTCATTTTTCAAATAAATTTGTTTCATTTACAAATATCTCCAAGGAAAATGGACTGTTGTGAAATGCAGTAAGATGGAAATACTTACAAACTTGCTGATACTTTTGTCAGTCTCACTTTCTGCTTCTTCACCACATCTGATTGCACTCCTTTTTGGAACAGACACAGTTTTACTTTTAAAGATGAGACTAGTATGTCTTACAACCATGCTGTACTTAGACTCTGCCAATGCCACTGTTGAACCTGGGTAATTATTTGCCTATTTTCATTTCTCTTGGTAGCTCAACCCCAAATGGTCCCTGCTCTGTACTATAAGATACAATTTTATAAGCAAAATTCACTTTTGTAAATTATATGTCTTTGATATAATTACAGTGTTTAAATCCAGGGGCAACCTAGCATAATATGCTGGTTAACAATTACATATTTTACACATGCTAATATACTCACACTTATAATTTATGAGTCTGATCCATCATTGCATTGCAGGTCTGCACCATTGTAGGTCGTCTGAACTCAGAGGAGCATTGCAGGCATAAAACTGGAGATCCTTAATCCCTATGGTTGTGCTAAATGCGACACAAACATAGTAATTTTTTTTTTTCATACCCTAAGCATCATCAAATACATTATTTTTTTGGAAAGAGAATACATTCCTCATTTTAACTGCAACATCCTGCCTTGAGTTACATCTGCAGATACCTACTGATTTCAGAAATGCATCTTAGTGCAAAGATTGCCCATTAGTATACTAGCTAGGTATCAGTACTTAGCTGATGACTGGCTGGCAATTATGACTGTGATGGTCATTGAATTTGTAGCTCAACAGATGAACCAAAAATATATTTTAAATGTGCTTTGGGTTGACCTGAAACTTATTTTTTTCAGGAATTTTTAGCATCCTGGAAAAAAACAAAAACCAAACCCAGTCATTTTAAGTTGAAGAAAACTTAGTATTTTGTAGCCCTTCATCTATTCCAAGCACAGTTCCCACTGATTTCAGTTGCAGCTGGGAATGCTCAGCACTGCTTCACATCTCACCCCACAGTTTCAAGTCAGGCATTCTTCAAAATAAATAGCTAAAAATAAGTAGCCAGCAGTGAAAGCAGAGGCAGGAATTAAAGCCAATTTTGAACTTCCCTACTTATGAAATTGTCCTGTTTTCCTGTGTTCCCTTGCTTCTTTTACTATATACCATTCAGTTTTGACATCAGACGAGGAAGGGTTCCTATAGAACAGCAGCATGTTTTACTACACAGCCCTAATAACAACAGTGGGGAAAAGCAGATTTTAACCTGATTTTTAACCTTCTGTTAAGTTAATTAGCTCACCAACCAAGGCATCTGGCAACCCTTTAAAATAATTTATTAAGTATATGGATATATATTTGTGATGCATTTATTTGTCTGTTTCAGATGCCTATACTGCGGTGCTACAGTTTTGCTTTTTGGCCTTGTTTTTACAATAATGTATAAACAATTCCAGATTCATGTGCCTTGTTTTCTTTGGTTTTCATTTTCTGGAGAGACATAAACCTAATAATTCTTTTTTAATGGTACAATGGTACTAATTGGGATCCAAGTTAGAGAAATAAAAAGAATTATTAGCAAATCTGCCTGATTTGTACAATAGTTTAGAGGTGTAAGGTGATTACGGCATGAAATTGAAACACTAGTGGATAAAAGCCTGGATAAAAGAGGGTTATAAATGATTAATATAAGTGCTCCTTCATTTTATTTATGTTACAAAGCCAATTGCAACTGGGGTAGAGCTGTGCAAATATTTCACTTTTCTGTCTGTTGGTCAGGCTTAAAAAAGAAAAAAAAATCATTCTAGGCTGACTTAAAATACAACCATTGTTTTTTCTTTCCAGCATAACTCTCCTGCACCCCACAAACCTGTTTCAGCCTGAACAAAGCATTTAATTCAACCCTTAACACTTCCTTTTCAGGGTTCTTTTTAAAGCTCTTTTTAAAATTTAGCCCAATTTGATCTAAAAAAATGTTTCAAATCCAAAGTGAAATCTTTTCAAGTTGTCCAAAAGAAAAGAAAAGAAACTTGCCCTTCAGTATATACCTAAATCCATTCTTATTCAAGAAAGGACTAACTTTCATGTTTAAATCCCATTGTTTTTGATGTAATTTAAGAATAAATTTCAACTGAATTGGGACCTGCAGCTGGTTCTGCATGGATGGGTTGACTGGAATTCTTCCAACATCAATGTGTTTTCTGTTTCAGAGTCTAAATATGCATTCACTAAGGTTCTGATCCTCTCCCATTGAATTTAGTGGCAAAGATCCAACTGACATCTGTAGTGCAGAATCAATCCCCATGGTGCACTATTTCAAGGCATTATAGCTGAATTTATTCATTTGTTGTAAATAACATATATAGAGATGAAGTATTAACTATTTATTCTGAAACCACTTATAGATTCATAGATTCATAGATGTTAGGGTCGGAAGGGACCTCAATAGATCATCGAGTCCGACCCCCTGCATAGGCAGGAAAGAGTGCTGGGTTTAGATGACCCCAGCTAGATGCCTATCTAACCTCCTCTTGAAGACCCCCACTTGTTCTCCCATTAGCAGTAGGCAGTTTACTATGCTCATCACTGTAAAAATGGATATTCAAGTGTATTCCAACTTCTACATATGCATGACATATCCACCTACTTCACTGTATGTTGTACATTTCCATGTAGACTAAAGAAAGAAATTAGGGCTGTGCAAAACATCACTGTTTCATTTCGACTTCCGTTTTGCCATTTTGATGGGACAGTGTTTCGTTTTGAGTTTTGTTTAATTTCAAAGCACTGTTCCGTTTCATTTCGTCAAAACTGTTTTACTGTTTCGATGCTGTTTTGACATTTCTCCCATAGGCTATGATAGGGAATCATGAAACTGCCTATATCTTTGTCATTTCTTGCCTGGTTAAGATGAAACTTGCCAGGATGGTAGCCCCTTCTGAGGCCATGAAACCTGCTAAGATTCAAGGAGATGGATGCTGGGGTTTCTGGGAAACTATACCTCAAAGTCTTGAAAGCAAAACTCGTGTCATGTGTGTGTATGTTAAGGCACAGCAGGGTGAAAACTGCAGGCAAAAGTGCAGTTTGCCTTTGGTGGAGCTGGATTTTCACCCTAGGGCTTGTCATAGAAAAATTGGTGTGTGTGTGTGTGTGTGTGTGTGTGTGTGTGTGTGTTGTTTTGTTAACTCCCTTCCTTTGGCTGACTTCATCACTTACAGAGTAAGTTCTGTAACAGGAACTGCCTTTCTTATTTTTTGTTTGTAGTGCCAAACCAATATAGTTTCAACCCTGATATGGGGCCTTTCATAGTAACCAAAAACAAATAATAATAATAATAATAATAATAATAGTAATAACAAGGATTACTTCTTGCTATATGAAAACAACTCATCTCAGTAAAGCACAACAGGGACTGATTCTTAGTACCTTCAATCAAAAACTGCAGGAATGGTGGATTTAAAAGTACTATCATATTTTCTCAAATATAGATGAGCTTTAAAGGCAGCGACATAGGGAGTGACTTGATTAATTGGGTCTGATGGAGTGTGCTAATTAGAATAGTCCAGTAGCCACAGCCTGTATTCAGTATCCCTATGCTTCAAAATGATGGCAGGTGCGCTTTAACTAAAGTTTGTTGAACAAGCTTTAGTTAAGGCACTCCCACCATCATTTTGAAGCACAGGACACTGAATGGAGGAGATGGTGTGAGCACTTTAATTAAAGCACCCCCACACACACACCCTGGAGCACATGTAAAGACTCCTATAAAGGCCATTAAAAAGGAGAGACAATCATTAGCACCTGTGGCATTGAGAACAATGAACTATTAAGCAATTGATTCCCTCCTCTGCCTGAATAGAAATGCCACTGCTGTTACTGGGGAGTTGATTTTAAACTTTGAGTGGAGAAAGAATCTAAGTGGAATGCTTATTTTGGGAAGAGAATCAGCTTCTTCATTTTAAGATGCTTACCCCAACTTTAGTAGATTAATCTTTTGGGAAAAGGTGCATGTGGCATATGAATAAACAGTGCTGTTTGAAAAAGTTGAGTAGAATTCATTAAAAATAACAACATGGGTGTGGGAAAAAAATTATTATTCATTGATCTTTTCCACCTAACATCTTCTTTCCAAACCTGATATTTAATTAGCATTGTCACTAATATCTAAATCCGGTGCTTTTTTCCATGCCAGCTAATTAATACAGTGATTTTTTCTGACACAAGCTCCTGTCAGGTGTGGGGTCTTTCTCTTTTTGTCCTCATCCCAGAAATGAAACCTGCAAGGTTAAATGAGGATTCTAATAACACCCTCAGGGGCAGTCTCCTTTGAAGGCTAAGACCAAGAGCTTTGATTTCAGGTTGCTCCCTATGTGGCTGCCTTTAAAGTTCATCTAAATTAACATTCAGTGGTATTTTTGGCAGCTTTGACTGCCAGCAAAATCATTATGGTGGAATAATAATGTAAATAAACTTTGCATAGCCCCATTAAATCATTAAATGCCACGTTGTTTTGTAATGGGAGTGACATTTCATTATTTCTAAAGCATCAAATGCATCACTGTGCTTGCTGCCAGTTATTATGTTTCCTGGTATTAATATTGGTGACAGAATGTGATAACTCTGGAAATAGCAAGCAGGAGGTCTGAAGGCTTGGAATATGTGCTACAAATACCAGAAATGATTTTTTGGAAGCACAAAGGTAAGTTTATTATAAAAGACTGGCTGAGCATATCAGTCTGGGGCATTTTAGAATACTTTCTACCAAAGTTTGATCCATGATGTAAATGACACATAACTCTCTTTTTGTTCTCCTGCTGATGAGAGCAGAATGAAAAGATTAGTTGGTCATAACGTCAGGCATATTTTCAAAGTTGTTTTCTTCCATGTGATTCCTGCTGACTTTCCTGGAAACTGAATGGTTAAAAAAAACCTTGTGCAATTCTTTGTAAAAGTATCCCACGGTGCACCGTGGAGCATGTGGCATGAAAACTAAAGCTGCATGACTTTTTAAAACAAGCTTCCACAGCCTGCAGGCATCCTTTGAAAAGGAGCCAGATTCAACAAAAAGATCTGGAGGCATCTGTTTTTACCCTTTTTTAATGAAAAGAATGGTGCTTCTACTGAATGATTTAAAAATAGAGCAAGACAGAGCCTGTAATTTGTACAAAAATCTCTAGTAACCAAATCCGGTTAGATTTTAAAAAATCTGAACCTTGTATCATTTCACTGTAAAAAGCATGGCAGGATGGCTGGTCCTGAGGAGACCTGGAGAGATTAAATCACAAGTGACCTATGCTCTGTCTTTGGCTACCATAATGCAGATGTTCCTCAGAAGAACGTGTCCCTGCAGCTGAGTCTGCTGACAGCCAGACTGTGGCTGACTCTAACAGAGAGTGTTGTAAGGGGAAGTAAGACCTTTCCCCCCCATACCTCTGAGAAGCTTCCTCACATCCTGGCTCTGAGTGCAGAGCAAGATCAGAGAGGGGGCAATGAGCCATTATTTCTAAGAAAACCAAAGAAACACAAAAAGAAGTGGCTGGGGACATGGCATTGATCCTATCCCTTTAACCATGCACTGGACAGCTCACCAGGGATGCCTTACCTGAAGGGGAACAGCAGTGGGCATGTTCCACTTGGCAAAGTAGTGTAGGAAATTACTGGTATCACTGGTATGTCAGGAGCAGAGTAGGACTTGTGATTCTTTGCAGTTCTTCCTGAGGAGGTCCAGATGTGCACTATTCATTTAACAAGGCTGTACCAAGAGACACAATCTAGATATAAATGTCTGAAAGACTCATGCATGTTGGTGTTTCAGTTGCCAAAGCATAACAAAAAGAAGCAGCACTCTTACTGTTTTGCAGTTCACCATTGAATTTATTATAGAAGAGCCATAGGTTTTTATAGCCAAAAGGGAACATTCTAATCATCTGATTTCACCTGCTACATAAAACAAGCGGAAGGATTTCATCCAGGCTTTCCCGCAGTGGAAGAAATTATTCTCCACTATGCTAGTGAACACAACCAAACCCAGTAACTAAATTATATCTTATAGAAAGGCATCCAGTCTACTGTTAAACTGAATTTTTCAAAGGAACTTTAAGGGGAATGGATTCCCCAGTCACATTTTAATAGCCTGTGGAAAATCCAAATCTCAAGGACTCCAAGTAACAATTAATCTGCTTTTCCCTAGACAGCTGTTCATTCCTCTCCCTTCCAATTTGAACTGGTTTCAACTTCCAGCCTTTGCATCTTGTTCAGCTTTATGGTTTTGTGTGTGTGTTTTAATTGCAAATGCACAGCTGCATTACAACTGCATGTTCACAGCCCCCACAGAACTCTGTCAGTGTTCCTTTGCTGGTGTGCCAAGTGCCACTTGCCAACTAACAGCATGGTACACTGCTTAGCTAATGGCACTACCTATAGACATTGGATTTATGACACATTACAACCTGCCTGACATCTGACTCCCCAGGTACCTCTCCACTATTTAACTGCTACATTCATCCCCCTTCTCCCCCACACCCAGCCTGTCTCTCACCCACTGACTCCACGATTTACATCGTCACTGACTGCCTGTCTTGCATGCATACCAGCCCAGCCTCTGGCTTCTTTACTTTTCATTCTATACGGAAACAGCACACACACACACCAACTGCAGAAACTTCCTCAGCCTGACGAAGGATGTTTAAACCCGAAAGCTTGCTTAAATTTTTTTTCCAACTATTTAAGTTGGTCTAATAAAAGATATCAGATACACTTGAAGAACCTTGTCTGCCTATGGCACTCCCTATGGCACTTGAAGGCATGGCTTTTTGTAAACAGCGTTTTGCAACTCTAGTGATATTAGCTGTAATTTAAAGATGCTCTCTAACTATCGAGGCTGAAAAAGTTGGTATTTGAGAGATGGACCCTCAGTTATGTAATCATTTATTTAGAGAAAGACCAACGGTCTAGAGATATTGCCTGCGACTTTACAATAAAGTTAATTCTTTAGTTTTTCTCATTTACATATGCCTATGTTTATTGAACCTGGTGATCACAACAGTAACTATCACTAGAACTATTTACCTATTTTTGAATTGCAATGAATAGGAACACTATTTACATTTTGAAAAAATGGGACAGTACATTTAGGGTTAGATGTGTTCCAATATCCTGAATAGAACTGCGAGTCCTTGAGAAAAACAAGAATAGGGAATAAGTGTCAACATATAGGTTAAAAATACTCTTAAGGTTTGTGAGCCTGCATTAAGATAATTTGCTGTTATTTTAGCCCACTCTGTTTGACATTGCAAGGGCAGAGCCAACCAATCTAAAAATTCTATTGTCCACCACAAGGAATTAAACCCCTTTTTTGGTAGAAAGGGACAAAAGAAAAAAACTTAGTGACATTAAGCCAAAAATGGACCTGTCAAAGTTTGAGAATACCAGGTTTATATTAGCCTGATAATAACAGTTTAATTGTTTGCAGCAGTTGATGCAAATTAGAATGATAATAACTGTAAAAAGGAGTTTAGGATCACTTGTGTTTCACAGCCTTTTCAAGGACTGCTTATTGGCTTTCAAAATTATAGATGTTTTAATTTTACTTAGATTTCTGGATATATATAAAAGGTAACAACTATGGTAATAGCTGCATGAGCCAGCAGTTGGGAATCTGAAACTTAGCAGAAGTAGGAACAGTGTGCACTTCTGGCCACAAGCTTATCAAATTCAGACTAGTGATTCTCAATCAGGGTGCCATACCATAGCTCTCACTATAGAGGGAAATTGAGGCATGGAAATGAGAGGTGGAATGCCAAAATCAGTGGCAAAATTAGTAACAGAAGCAGTACTGAGCCCAGTTCTTCTGACTCTCATATAGTTATCACACTCCACAAACCATTCCCTTATGCTCCATCCCAGTTCCATGCACATACTCTGCTGATATTGTAAATGTATAAAATTATTAAGTTAATGTATCAACTGAATAGTAATTTCTAACTGGCTATTAAGTCATATTGAAGCCATATTTATTTTCATTATCGTTTAGCCAGCATCTGAAATAAGTCCTTCCTGAGGAACAGTTCTTCTTAATTTTAATGACAGCTATGTGCATGGGCCAGAGTGTACTCCTGAGCTGGTGAACAAGAGGGGCTGGCACACAAAACCATTAATTTAAACCTTGTGGCTCCTTGAATTCTGATGTAATACAGAAATTGTTGTGAAGTGTCATCAGCGTAAAGACAGTTAGAATCAAGCTCCCCATCTCCAGCAAACCAGTGAACTCTTTGTTAAGCAGAAATTTCTTAATAAATTGAGTTGCTAATGGCCTAGTCTCAGTACTATATACTTTCCAAGGCAATATTAAAATAAAAGCCTCCAGCAGTCAGAAGCCTGCAGATATTGTAATATCATTCAAGACTATGGTTTAAAAATGTTTGACTTATACAACATCCATTTTGTGACAGTCTGACTTTATCCTATCAAAGAGCCTCTCATGCTTGAGGAGGGGTTAGAAAGTCCTGTATTACATCAGTAAGTACTTAATCTGTGGTGCCTAATGAATGGCTTTGAGCAGCTCTCACATTCCTTCATCCAAGGTAGAATAAAACACTGAAATGTAAGGCTCACCAAGCTAAAAGTTTACAATTTTCATAAGTGTCTGTGATTTAGGCACTTAAGTTTCATTTTCAAAAGTAATTTAGACTTGGGAATCCAGGCTATATTGACCATGTAAGGATCTTTCGAAAACTATTGATCCCTATCTATTCCTGCTGCTCATATGGAAACAGGACATAAATCCTGTTTTCTGTGGCTTAACTAATCTAAAACTTGCAACAAAAAGCTGAAGATGAAAGGCTACATTTCCTTTCATCCCCGACTTGAGGTGGGGTTGTGATAGTGCAAGTTTCCTGCAAACTTTTTGTTCCCTGGTGGACATCATGCCAAAAGTGAGGACTTCTGGATGGGACCGGACCATATACTGTTGGAGGCAAGGCACAGGAAACACTTTACCATTTGTCTCAGTAATACAAAATCCAGAAGCATCACCCCACCCATTACAGATGATTTTTAAGTACTGGATAAGCCTCCTGAGATATGCATCTAATGCCATGGTTCTGTCTTTATAGACTCAAGGGACTCTTCAGTTAAACTCAAGGCACCCCTTGAAACATGCCAGTTCTTCCTTTTCACTTATTTTTTGATTATGGAAAAATTATAGAGCAATTTTCCTGTTGCAAAGAACTCAGAAAGGCCACAACAGGCCAGAATATTTTAGACACTATGGATTTCTATTTAAAAACTATGGGCACCTATACACATGCTGGACATCTGCTAATTAGTAAGCATCAGACTTGATTAATGAAATCTGTTGGATCATGCTTAGCAAATCTGTTGGGTCATGCTAAGCAGCCTTCACATCACATGTATCCAGTGTCCCCATTCTTCAAAATGGTGGTGGGGTGCTTTAATTAGTTAAAGTGCCCCCACTGACATTTTGAAGAGTGGGATACTGAATACATGTGATGCTGCAGGTGCTTTAATTAGAGTGACTCTCAGAGCCACTCTGTATAAAGTGCCCCCCTCCACCCAGGAGCATGTATAAAGATGCCCTCTGAGTTTATCTTGTGAACCATGTTTGCCCACCTAACAGTGCTAACATTGTGTGGCACCCCACAGCACCCTTGAAAGGTTCTCGTGGCTCCTCAGGCAGCATCGTAGTTGAGAATTGCTGATCTAATGCAAAAAACAAACATTTTAGTATATGAAAATGTATGATCCAAGGACATTTGATGGTTGCAAGCTTGCTGCTGCCATACAGAGCTTTTCTCATTTTCATCAATAGTTTAAATATGGCTCATGCCAGCAGTAGCTGTTCGGTAGCTTCATTCCTCAGGGAGAGAGGTCCAAACTAATCTGACAACAATTCTTATTCCTCAACTTTATTGACAATCTCAGTACAAGGGTAAGAGGTGATTCAACCTGGAGATATAGACTCTGTTCAACGTGTAGACCTAATGTCTATTACTGAGACATGGGGAAGTTTGTACTGCTGAAAATTCATCCTTTTCTGTGGCAAGAGGTTTTCACTATTCAGAATGATCAGTCTTTTACAAGAAGTAAGGGCCAGAGCCAGTAAAGGATATAGGCACCTGAAGTAAGGCTGCTTATTGGTGTAATCTAGATAAGAAAATCCAATATTTTAATTCTAGGAAACCCTTGGAGGTACTAAAACTTCATTAACACCTTACTTTTGACCTGAAAGTTATCCTGAATTTGAAAGTGGTACAGTTCTTTCTTTGTGAATGCCCATCATGCCAGAATTTAGCAGCTTAGTGCCAATATCACATCAAAACCCAATCAACATCTACAAACCACGTGTTTCTTTCTGCCCCTGATGAGTTTATAAGTAGTTATCCTCAGAAGCTACCTAACATACACCAAAAGGTTCAGTATCCTCACAAAATATTGTGGTGGGTGCTGCTTTCTTTAAAAGTATAGTTAGAAGAGGAACAGATGGTGGTATCCTCCTTTATATAATAGTCGAATGGGGAAAGCACTTGACCAAGAAGTGGGACACCTATGTTCAATTTCCTTCTCAGCCTCACATCTGAACCCTACATCCTCTGTCACTCTGGAGAGGGCCTTAATCATCAGGCTAAAAACTATTCAGGAGTGAGGGTGAGAAATACCCCACCCTGAAGTTGTTTCTTGTTAAAATTGCATTACTGTTTGATAGGAGTTCAAGGTTTCTGGGGTGAGAGTAAAATTGACAGGGTGCCTACCAGAGAATATGATCTTGTAACCAAGTAAGTAAGAGAGTCACGTGGGGGAGGGGGGAATCTGAGTTCTGGTCCCCTGTCCAAGAACTGTTTGTGTATTTTGGCTCCTCCTGTGATCATTTCACATAAAGCTGCGGCATCTAATTTTTAGATTCTTAATGTTTAGAATCCTTTGTTCTAAAAAATGCCTGCAAATTGATATTTGAAAGAAAAATAAATAAAGGCTATCAAGAAAAATAAAGAAAGCTTATGAACAACAGGAAGCAAAGTTTTACTTGGAATATTTCACAGCTAGATTTATCATTTCACAGCTAGAGTTGTCAGACCTTATCCTCAACTGATGTAAATTGAAAGTCAATAGATCTAGACTCCTTTATGTAAATCAAGGAATTGACCCATAATTTACATTTGAATGAGATTAGCAAAGTGTTTTCTTCCCATTTGCATTTTTTAACTGAAGATATGTATGATAAAACTAAAAATAAACTAAAAATGTATGGCTAAAACTAGGCATATAGAGAGAGTATTAGGAAAAGAAAGCAAGGGACCAAGATATGGGCTGATGAGATGTAAAGCATTACTGGACCTGGTAATGGCCAAAGAGGATGATCTAGTCAGTCACCTAAGAATTAACAGAAAGCTTGGTGATAGTGACCATGAGCTGATCACCTTTACTATCCTTCGCAAAGCTGGCAACTCAGTCAGCAGGACTTAGTCAAGAAACATTTGGATGCTTATGTTGCTGGGATCCTTTGACCTTAGCTGACTTCCTGCCCTTGGGGCAGGGGGCTGGACTTGATGATCTTTGAGGTCCCTTACAGCCATAACATCTATGAAATCTATGAAATCTATATATTTCTCCAGGATCTGGCACTAATTACAATGATAACAGCAGTTAAATTGTTGATTAAAATAAGTAAAAACAGACATCTTATTAGTGTATTTCTTGGAATGTCCTTCTAGCTCAGCTTCCAAATAAACAAATAAGCTAGTCCCCTGTCCAAAAAGAGAGCAAGGGAAAGATGAATAAAATATATAATGCCAAATTATACATCTCTGCACCTGTGCCAATAAGGTTTTAGTTCTGAGTATCCATAGGCAGTTGTTGTGGTCAGCTGGCATATAGCACAATTTTAACTCTTCTGGGTAAATAGCACTTCAGAGAGACTGATCATGAGAAGCTTTAGCCTGTTTTTATCATCTTCCCTAAGGAATAAATGTTGCATAAGATGTGCAGCTGGGAGGAGGCAGGGAAGAGAGTCTTCAGCCCTGGTTGGTTAATCTAGTAGCTGCATATAAATTAACAGGTTTACAAAGTAGCCTTTAAAAGGTTGTTATTCATGGAAGGAATGCTTACTCCTCTCTGCCTTTAAATCTAGAGGGAGAAATCTAAATCATGTGCTCTCAGTGATTTCAGGATTTGATAAGTAAATAGTTGGATAGCCCTAGCCACTTTGTAGTGGTCTCTCTCAAAAGGTACCCTAACTAGGATGAAATGGCCCCTAGGTCTGAAATCACTGGGGAGGGGAGGATCACAGTAGGTCACAGTGTAATTGTCCATCTTGTAGGAACATGAATGGATTAACTGGATTCAGAGACTAGAAAGTGATGTCCTTCACAAATGAACTGAGAAATTAATATTTTTCAAATTAATTGCTCAGCATTTCATCTGTATCACTCTCACAGTTCTCAGTATGAGTGGATTTTGTCACAGTGATTATTAGAAAACAAATTTGTGCTTCCCCAAATGTAAGGAAAATAGCATCTGAATCAAAAGTGATAGGTTAGCCCACCAGTTTCCTACCCAGTCTCTTTAGTTTCATAAAGTGAGTTCCACCTAGTAGCAAGAAGTATCATCTGCATACAGAGCTGGATTTCAACTCCCGTATTTGTTAAAAAATGCAACATTTTTAGATTAATAAGGTAAATAGCAGCCCATTTGTTTCAAAACAGATATTCTGTCATCATACAAACACTGAAAGATAGAAGGTGAAATTCTTACAGTTTCCTTCCATGCCTATAGTTTTCCAAGTTTGCTAGGTAGCTCATTTATTTCTCAGTATGTTATTAGATCCAATTGTGTTGATAGCCCTCAGGTGTTAGTACCACATAGACTGGGCATAATGGTTTATATTGGTCCTCTTGTGGGTATGACCCAGATGTGGGGGAGCAGGTTCAGAAGCTGAGGGTCAACACTACCAGAAATCCAAAAGTCAAAGTTGAGGGTCACATGACTGGGTGTCAGCCTGAGTCCAATGTATCAAGCTAGGAGTCGAAACAGACCCATGGTCAAGGCCAGGCCAGACGTCAGGAGCCAGGGAATATGCACAAAATGCAACATGTGTTATGCATGTTAGGGTAAGCAGGCATAAAGTACTGGTATCCAAGGCAGGAGTGAAGTAGGACTAAGGCACCAGGGTTAAAGGCTGGAGCAAGGCAAGGTAGGAGGGTGTGAGATAGAGGCAAAACAAAACCAAACTAGAGAGGCAAGCCCAGGGTTCAACAGAAAAATCTGAGTGAAAACAGTAGCGAGGAATCTGGGAGGTCTAAGACATGAGCAGGAATACAGGAATCAGGCAAGGAGGTCCACAGCAGAGATGCTAAGACTATTGTTACAGGGACATGGGCTACCAGAAGTGGAAATGTTTTACAGTACTCCCATCAGGGTCCTGTGGCCCCTACTGGTCTTCCTAGGTTATCTGATCCCCTTTAGCGATCTCATGGGAGGGCCCAGCCTGGGCTGCAGCAGGCAGCAATCTAGCTGCCAAGTAGTGCCACAGTTTGGACCTCTGCTTGTGAGTGCCATGGATCAGGGTTAGAAACACAGGGACCCCAACAGATTCCTAAATTAAGAGACACTTTCAAATTTTGATCAGAATCATGGGTAGTAGATTTGGATTTTTTGAACCCATGTCTTTTAGTTTCCCCCCATTGATACTTTTAAATGAACTCTTATTGTTTCGCGATTTGTAACTATTCATTATCATGCAATATAGGGGCAGACAGTGCCTTAGGGACATCTACATACAGGTTTCCACCATGAGAAGTCTACACTACATTGTAATTCACACAAGTGCAATACAAATAATAAAAATCAGGAGGAAAAAATGGGGAACAGTCTATGCTAGTGAGGTATTTAGTAGGGGTGTGTGAAGTGGGCCCTATTCAATTCAGATTTGGCCCGAATCAGGGACAGTGATTCAATTTGTTGATTTGGATCACTGTCCCTGATTCAATTTGGCTGAATCCAAATCTGAAGATTCAATGCTGATTTGGAGAATCAGTGATTCGGACATAGACACAGCTTTAAATGTTTTTTCTACATACCCTGGGGTACCAGGCATGGCTTGTGAATGCTGCAATGCTGGGGCGGATGGAGCATCCCACAGGAGCGTGTGGGGGGGGAGGGGCCCTCCATGTGCTCAGTGGCAAACCTGGAAGTGGACTGGAAGTACTTCTGGTCCACTTCCAGGTCCACTGGGGGAGCATGCTGAGGGGACCCCCATGCCCCTCCCAGCTTAGCAATTGGCTGTGGGGAGATGCTGGGTGCCCCCACCCTAAACCCGGAAGGCACCAGTCGCCGAGCTGGGGGAGCATGGGGGGGGGGGGCCCAGCGTGCTTCCTGGCAGACCTGAAAGTGGACCGGAAGTGCTTCTGGTACACTTCTGGGTCTGCTGCCGAGTGTGCTAGGGAGGCCCCCACACTGCTGTGGGACACTCCATGCGCCCCACCATCACAGCATTCACGAGCTGCTTGCTACCTACAGGTATGTAGAAAAACATTTAAAGCTGTGCCTATGTCTGAATCTCTGAATCTTTCCAAATCTCTCTGAATTGATTCAGAGGGTTCTGATTCTATTCAGAGAGATTAAAGGGTCCTCTGATTCTATTCAAGTTTGGAGATTTGGCTACTGAATCAGGCTGAATCTCCACCAAATTGAATCAGGGACTGAAGCTTCACACAGCCCTAGTATTTAACACTGTAAACTTAGCAAAACTCTTGGACTTTAAAAAGCAATTTGGCTAAGACAGTGTGTAAAAAAAAAATCAGTTATGAGTCAGGAAAGGAGACAAAAGGACAGATGTAAAAGGAAATTAGAGGAGACTTGTAGGGAACAGTCGTGTTGCATAGATCCAGAAAGGGTAGGAATGAAGTGATTTGAAGTAACATAAACAATACACCTAGTCAGAGTTTGAGAGGGAATACAAATTCTTTAACATTTACAAATGACTTTGAAAGTTTTATGTGCTGTACTTTGTGTAAATATGTAAACTCAACTACCAAAAAAGTAAAAGCAGAAAGCAAAATTAATGTTTTAACATCTTAATCCAATTTCAACACCTACAAATGCTTTACATGAAAAAACTGAGGAATAATGATGTCATATATGTTAATCATATATAAAGTGACCAAAATCATTATGCATCAGATTGACAATGGAGCTGCAAAAAACATATTTACCAAGGAAGAAACCATGCACTTGGTTTAACTTGAGGGGTAGGAGTGACAGCTAATTCTCCATATTTCATTTCTAATACCAATGGGACACTAAACTCCACCCTCAGATATGCAAGCACAAGGTCCACGGAAATCAAATGAAACTGCCAGCATGAATCTGACAGCAAAATTTGTCCTACCACTATTATTTCTTTAAGGCTTCTTCAGTTCAGTCAATCAGTCTGAGTGAGATAGAAACCATATTCAGATGAAAAGTTATGACTAGTGAAGCTGGTTAGCGTACTAGCTTGTGCTATGGAACACCTTGGTTTACACCTTTCCTCAGCCTGCAGTGACCTGGGATACAAAATGCTGCTCTATTGTCCAGGCAGCTACAAGGTTTGCAAATGGGGCAGTGCTTTTTTTTTCCTATTGTGATGCTGATTCATGGTCTATCAAATATTTCATGTTCTGAATCACCTCACTTTATTGGCAAGTGACTTCATCATTACAACACACCCCTTATCACACCGCAAAATGATTTTGAAATGTTAAGGTGATTTCAGTTCACTTTTCTGCACTATACCTGCAATCTGACTTTTTAATGTGTGATCTGTATCCTGACCACTGCATTGAAGGCTTAAAGGAAATGGACTAGTTACAGCACAATTCTGTTCTTTGCTTCATCTCCCATCACTAAGAAAACAGTCATCCTGGAAATCAACAAAATATGCTGCTGTTAAATGATAGGTTTATAAGCACATTGCTAAATAATTCAGTAGCCCAGATGCCAGAAAGAAGTAATCATGCCCAAACATGAAACTCTGTGTAAGATCCTGTACCCTAATATTGAAGGAAGAAGCGAAGAAGAACATTTTGTCTTTCATGACAAAAGCTTCTGAGTCCATCATATAAAGAGAAACAGTAAGCAATGTTTAAAATGACAAAACAAGTTGATGTTAAGCAAATAACAGATATTCAGTTAAGTGACCTTGAAGCCAATGCCTTACCAAAGTTAAATTAAATTAGATACCTTAAGCTAGTGGTGCACATACTTTTGGCCCCATGGGCCAGATGAATGGTGCAAGGCCCATCCATGTGTCCAGATTAGGCCTTGCACTGCCCCTACTCCCCAGGATTGGGTCCTGAGGCCCTGTGCTATGTGCACCCAGCCAAAGCCTGATCCTGGCACATGGGGGCCAGGCAGGGATAGTACGGGGTTCCAAAGCCCGATCCAGGCTGGGCAGAGGCAGCACAGGGCTCTGCACTACACCTGCTCAGCCATGATCAGGCTCTCAGATGCCATGCCACCCTTACCCAGCTGGGATTGGGCTCCAGAAGCTCCATACTTCTCCCACTTGGTCCCCACAGGCTGGGACTGGGTCCCATACAGCCCTGCATGCCTAATCTAGTATACAGGGTCATAGCCTGTGAGGTTCTACACAGGACCTGTGGGGGGCCCCAGGGTCTGGATTATATGAGACCTGGGGCCAGATCTAGCCTGCAGGCTGGGGGTAGAGGTGTGGGTTAGGCAACCCCTCCTTAGGCCACTTATATTACTTAGGAATCCCCAGCCGCAATCCTTACCTAGCTCATGCATTACTTCTCTCTTGTCTTGTTTGAACTTCAGAAGCTTACCTGTTAGACATGGAGCTTACCATAACACTCCAGCTGAAGACCATAACATGATCAGAAGTATCTGGGCAGTAGGCTCAGCTCACGTGCTTTTTGTATTTTTAGCATTTAGTATATTTGGAAACATTCATTATTAAGGAATTACTTTAAATCACTTGAGAAAACTACAGTTAATTTGCATGATATTTAAAAGCTCTGAGATGCTGTATATGCATTTCCTATCTGGTAAATACCAAGAGTGTATTTCTCAAAGCATTTACATTCCATTTCTCAGGACTAAACTGTCTCTAGATGCAACGCCAAGTCAAAGGGTGGCACCCAAACTCACATAACTCAAACAGGAAGTTCAAAGGGACTCTTATTCTTTCATAGCCCTTTACTTAACATTTAGTCTAAATCACAGTGAAGTTTTAAAAGATCTGTAAGTCAGAGTGAGACAGGGAAAGAATTAAGGAATGCTTATCGCATGACAACAGAAGATTCAAAGGAACAGAGTAAACTCTTAGGTATGTTGAACTGAGCAAGGGAGACAACCCAGAGGACTGCTTCAGTCAAGGGGCTGAATTTTTGTATTTAAACAGTAAACAGGAGCCATAGACAAGGATGTGACACATGATCCTTACCTAAACTAGCATGATTGCCCACTAACTTAGAAATATATGGACAAAAAATAATAATAATACACGGGGATACCCAGATCCTCAACTAGTAACAACTGAGTTCTGTGCAATTTTTAAATATTGATTATAAAAAGGACAGTAATGTTAATGGTGTACTCAGATGGGTTCAGGGGAGGAAGTCCACTCACAAAAGGGGAGTTTTCAAGAAGGACTTTCAAGAACAGAATATCAGATTTGGTCAACTGTGACAAGAAGGTTATAGAATCATACAAAAGTAGGGAAGGGATTTCTGGAGATCATCTACTCTAATTGTGTCCCTGAAGCAGGACCACCCCTGTCCAAACCCATACCATACCAATCATCGTCTAACCTATGGCTAAAATTACACAGGCAACCCTGTCACAAAGCCGTAAGCTGCCACTGGCAAAGCAGAGAGACAACCGTGGCCAGTATCTTGCTGCTGCAAGAGTGCAAATATGCTTGAGAGATGCAGGGAAGTGAGAGACCCACAACCCTGCTATAGAGCAAGACAAAGCCCCTCAGAGTCCATACCAATCTGACCATGGGGTAAAACTCCTTCTTCACTCCAAATGAGGTGACTGGCCTGACCCTGAGCAGAGGTACAAGACCTTCTAGCCAAGAACCTCCAAGTTGAAGACCTAGCAGGAGCACTGGCACACCCAAGGCAAAATCTCAAGCCTTGGTTGTAGCTAATAACTAATAATTTTGAGAGAGGCAAATACAAAACAGAACAAAAAAACAAACAACCTCCTCCCTGGCATATAGCAACATGGGGGAAAAATCCTTCCCAGCCCCATGTGGCAACCACCAAAGCCCAAGAGCCTGAGAAATATCCATAGGTATCCTAAATCATCCCTGACCAATGCTTGTCCAACTTCTTGTAGAACACCTACAATGATGCAGATTGTATACCTTCCCAAGGCAATCTATTTTACTGCCTCACTATTCTAATGGTGAAGAAGTGTCTCCTTATATCCAGTCTAAACCTGTTTTGTTGCAACTTCAAGCCATTGGTCCACATCCTGCCTCTTGCAGCAAGAGAGAAAAGGTGTTTTCCCTCTTCTTTAAGCAGCCATTCAGGTATTTGAAGACTGCTATTATGTCCCCCTTAAGTGCCTTTTCTGCAAGCTGAACATTCCTATTTCTTTCAACCTTTCCTTGTAGGACTCACTTTCCAAGCTCTTTATCATTTTTCTCTCTCACCTCTGAACCCCCTCTGATTTCTCCATGTCCTTTTTAGAATGTGGAGGCCAGAATTGCACACAGTACTATAAATAAGGCCTAACCAGTCCCAAGTAAAGAGGTACTGTCACCTCCTGTGTCTTGCATCTAATGTTCCTATTGATGCAGCCCAATGCCACACCCACCCTTTGGGTGGCTACATCACACTGCAGACTTATACTGAGTCTGTGATCTACTAAGACTCTTTCTCCATAGTGCTGCCATCTCAGCCAGTTGTCACCCATTTTGCATGTGTGATTTTTCTTTGCATTTGTCAGCACTGAACTTTATCCTGTTAGCTCCAGCCCCACTTTCCAATCCATCAAGATCCTTCTGAATTGCACTCCTGTCCTCCATGTTCACAATCCTTTACAGTTTCATGTCACCGGCAGATTTGCTCAAGAAGCATCCAGATCTTTAATATACATGTTGAATAGCACTGAGCTCAGGACAGACTCCACTAGAAGCCTCCTGCCATCTTGACATGGCTTCATTTAGTATTACCCTTTGCTTGCAGCTATTGAACCAGTTGTCTATCCATCTTGTGGTGGTTTTGTCTATCCCACCCACATTTCTCTAGTTTGTTTATGAGAAAGTCACATGGTACTTTGTCAGAGCCTTGCGGCAGTTCGAATACATTATATGCACTTCATTCCCTTGGTTCACCCAACTGGTTACTTTGTTGAAGGAGGTGGTAAAGTTTATTTGGCATGATTTGTTCTTAGTCCATGCAGTCTTCTTGTGATCAGCCTTTCTTCATTCACATGTTTGCAAATGGACTTCTTTATGATATGCTCCTGTAACTTCCCAGATATTGGGGTGAGGATTACCAGTCTATAGTTCCCCAGGTCCTCCTTTTCCCTTTTTTTAAAGAAGGACACTATGTTGGCACTTACAGGTCTGTGGTGGGACTTGGAAGAAAGTATGACTGGAGTTGTTGAACTTACATCTAAAACAGGAAGAGAAAGTCAGTGCAACTGCAGATCCTGACTAATTAGAGTAACTCCTGCCATGTTAGCACACTAACACATTATGACTCTCCCAGAAACTTTTTGACAGCTTTGAAAGAGATACAGAGTTTTAAAAAATTGACATAGCTGAGTTGTTTCAGAAATTGGATTTGTTGAGTCAGATATTCTATTTTAAGCCACAGCTGAACTCTCTTGAGTTACACCTTGCATCTGAAGTCAAAGTAGGCACTGCCTCCATTGTGATGAACAGCAGCTTCTTTCGTCTGACTTAACTTCTGCTTTGCACACAGTATTAATTTCAATCAAAATTTTAAAAAATTTTTCATGCATTTTTAATGAGACTTGTCTTCTTTTACTTAGACATGTGTTTCAATAGTCAGAGCTGTACCTACAGCTCTCTGAAGTGCTTGCAATAATGGTACCATATTAGATGGTATACTGTACTTCCATTTTTTAAACCCCCCAATAGGTACAGAGTACAGGGGGACTTTACTCAACACTAACTTTTATAGTGCAGTGTGTCAGGCACACAGGGGTTTCTCTTGCCTCTGGGCATTCATTTTGATTGCCAGCTATGAAGGCATTGCTGGTGGGCTTGTTTATTTTTAGACCAATATTGACAGCTAGAAAGCTCTTCTGAGGAAAATATATATGCAGGAGTCAATGTTTGAAATGAATACATCCTCTCTCAAATGTCTCACAATTGCAGTGAAGTCGACACCTAGCCAGCTTATTTAGTAACTGACAAGGGTTAGAGCTGTATTGGTCATTAGCAAATAGAGAGAAAATGTACAAAAATGAATCATGTGGCTCCAAGTAGTTTGGGTTGGAATTACTGGCTACAGAGCTGTGGACAACAGTTCTAATTGCCCACTGCCCAGCCATTTCCAGTTTCTAATGATTGTATTAATCAAAGTATCCACTAATGTATCACAATTTCTTCATAAATTACAGACTCTAGCTCAACTGAAGAAGCTAAGGCTTTAGTTGAAGTGAAGACATTGGTTATGACTTTTATAACTTATTCTTTCTCTGTCTAAAGATATGACTACATGAGCAAGGTACCATGTAGTAAGCAAGGCTGTAAATTTACAGTGCATTAGCTACTTATTACTGGATTCAAATATTTATAGGGGTAGTTACTACAGAGAAGTTAATGTGCAGTAAGTTTATACCTATACCTCAACTTACTTTGTGATAACTTCTTCAGGTTGTGATACTATAAGTCACTCCATATTATTCTAAAAAAAGTTTATTGAGTTAAAACTTGGAAAATGTAACCATGTAGGAAGTTGCTCTCTATAAGTAGTTCAGTTGTAATGCTTTTATATAGAATACAACTAAATTATCAATTACAAATTAATTTTGTTTGTAAAAAAGGGAAAATGTTTTGAGACAGGTAGGAGACACTTTGAGAGTATTACACAAGCTTTTAAAACCAATGTTGTTTCTTAATATTGCTTGTGAACTTTCTGAACATTTGCCAAATATTTTATGCATATTTTAACTTTTTTTTCGCAAAAAAAATAGTGGCTTGAAGTTAAAGCGAAATAGGTTCTAACTGGATACCAGAGGAAACAACTTCACTGGTAGAACAGTGAGGCAGTGGAACAGACTGCCTAGGAAAGTTGTGGAATCTGCATCATCGGAGGAGTTCAAGACAAGGTTGGACAAGCATTGGTCAGGGATGATCTAGGAGTAGGCATTTCCTGTGCTCTACTATGGATATTTCCCATGTTTCTGGGCTTTGGTGGTGCCACATAGGGCTGGGAAGGAATTTCTTTCCCCCTCCTGTTGCTACCTATCAGGGTTTTGGTTTTTTTCCCCCTCCTCAGAAGTATTGGTTATTAGCTACATCCAAGGCCTGAGATTTTGCCTAGGGTAAGCTAATGTTCCTGTTGGAACTTAAGCCCTGTTGAGACTTAAGTAGCTTTTTTAGCTAGTTTAAGAGACACCAATTTTTTTTTTTTTTTTAACTGTTGACACAATTCCAAAAGAAAAAAATGTTCAATTTTAGGTCAGCTCCATATGTTACGATGTGTATGTGAAATAGAATAAAAGTACCGGTGCCAATATTTACCCTGCTTTCACTTCAATGCATGAATGACTGGTGTCTCCTGAATCTGGGGGGCACCCACAGAAGCCACCGCTGATGGCCCTGTCAGGGGGGGCACCAGCCCTGCTGACAGCATCAGTGTCAGCTGCCAGGGGAGGCACCGGCTCCATCGGTGGGGGCACATCCACCCCTGTGCACCCCCTACCAGTTGCCTGTGCTTCAGTGCATGCTTAATTCAGACAAATACCTTCAAATGGCTCACTATCTCTAAGACTAGAGCCAAAAAAGTACATCTGAAGATTTTGATTTTGTTCTCACTTTTATCTCTGCCTTGTAAATGCATGTCTTTAAGAACTGTCAGCCCAAACTGACACTGGATGCATCTGCAGTGAACTCTCAACTGCTCTAAAGCCTTATAGTCTTTAACAATCAAGAATGTAACATATACATAACATGGGAAACTAAGTAAAATGGTAGGATGGAGCTTTTTTATACATAAAACTGAATAACAGATAATAGCAATAGGAGAATGGCTTATAGAGCTGTGTGGGAGAGGAAAAAAAAGAAATTAAATGGTGATTTAGAAGTGATGAAAGGAATGGAACGTGCAGGAACTGCAGTGTTTGAAATCATACAAACCCAATATATGTCAGATTCAATAAAAGGAGCATTCTGTTTAGGCATTAAGCTTTCACTGACAGGATGTAGCAGCCAACATGAAAATTACACACTTCCATTCCATTAAGCACATTTTTTAGCAAAGTGGAACAAAGACCACTGCTTGAAATACCCTCCTCATTGCAGAAATTCTTCAGTTAGATGTTTTCTTCACACCTGAGAAAGATGAAGCTAGTATGCTGTGTGCACTACAGGTAGGCAAAGACTGACTTATTGCACATTTCTTCTTTGAACAATGCTAAAAGACCCAAAATTATCACACAATGAAACTTATACAAGGCCATTGAAAAAATGGGCTGCCTGCAGAAGAAATAGTGGAAAAAGACTGGATATACAGAACAATTCTCCCTTGCAGTCTCTGCATGATGACAAGTATACTCTCCTTTGATGAATGAGCACGTTCCTTTGAGTAGTTAATGGAAGCTATGGATGTGCATCAAAGGAAAAATGTTAGAGATCTATGAAAAGCCCCAAGAAGAATAAGAAACAGGTGGAACCTTCAACTCAAAATCACCAAAGACATTTTAAGTTCCAAGAAATTTGTTTGATTTTTTTTTTTTAAATTATGCCCTTAAATTTGTCTAACCAGGTCTTTTGGTAACAGCCCTGGCCACCATTTTTCATTACAAATTTTTGAATGAAATAAGAGGATTTATGTGAAATTTTCATTTGGCCTGAACATTTCTGGGTCTCATTTGTTTTAACAAAAATTGTAAAGGAAAAATATTTCTGTTTTGGAAAAATGTTAATTGGTAAGTAAAAGAAATAAAAGTAGAAAATTAAAAATAAATTAAAAAAAAATCCTGACTATAAAAACTTTTTTTATTACCTGTATTATTTAAAGCAAATCTGTGTAGTTCTAGCAAAGACAACAGGGCAACATCATTATTCATAAGTGTGACTATATGGCCTGCCATGTTTTGATCAATTTCATTCATTAACTTTAAGGACATTTTGAGTCTTGGGAGTCAGCATCCCCAGATGAGCACTCTGCATTTAATTTAATTATTTTCAGGAATTTGAGTGATAGAACTACTGACCCTATTCCCAGTTTTCTCTCCTCTCCTGAAAGCAATGAATTGCTAGGGAACAAAATTAATGGGTACCTTTATATTGTTTGCTATATAGTATCTGCTGGAATTTAAGTTTGGGATCCACCCTGTGACTTTATTCTTTATCATTTCTGTTCAATTGCTATATTGTAGCTTTCATAATAGACTAACTCCTTCTCAATGAAAGATTAGTCAGCAATAGTATATCTTAGGGGTGTGCAAAATGAGCCATATTAGATTCAGATTTGTATTTGGCCCAAATTGGGGACAGTGATTCGATTAGTTGATTCAGATCACAGTCCCCAATTTGATTTGGCTGAATCTGAATATGAAGATTTGATGCTGATTCAGAGAATCAGCGATTTGCACATAGACAGTTTTAAATATTTTTTCTGCATACCCTGAGGTACCAGGCACGGCTTGTGAACACTGTGATGCTAGGGTGGAGGAGCATCCCACAGGAGTGCAGGGCGGCCTGGAAGTGGACCAGAAGTACCTGATCACCCATGGGGGGACCCCGGGTGCCCCCCCCCACAGACCCAGGAGGCACCAGTTGCCAAGCCAGGAGGGGTGCCAGGTCGGGGGGGGGGGGGCCCAGCGCACTCCCCAGCGGACCCAGAAGTGGACCGGAAGTGCTTCTGGTCCACTTCTGGGTCTGCTGCAAAGTGTGCTGGGGAGCCCCCTGAACTCCTGTGGGACACTCCATCCGCCCCGCCATCGCAGCATTCACGAGCCGCCTGCTACCTTGAGGTATGTAGAAAAACATTTAAAGCTGTGTCTATGTCCGAATCATTGAATCTTTCTGAATCTCTCTGAATCGATTCAGAGGGTTCCAATTCAATTTGAAGAGATTAAAGGGTCTCCTGATTTGATTCAGATTGGAGATTTAGCCACCGAATCAGACTGAATCTTTGTTGAATTGAATCAGGGACCAAAGCTTCACACAGCCCCAGAATATATCATATCTTTAAAGCCTTTGTGGGTTGTGTAGTAGTAAGGGTTAACTCCTTTCCTGAGGGCTGACGTGATGACATCAAAAGGAAGTTGTCAGCTATCTTTTTGTGTGTGGTAGCAGCTGAGAGCAAGAAGTCTCCATGCCTTTTTCTGAGCTATGAGGTAGCACAAGCTGTCAGAAGTGACTGAATCCTGCCACCAACAGGAACACAAATGTCAGTCAGCAATTGCGTGATTCCTAAATGACAGATCAAGGTCCAGCAGCAGCTGAGTCCAGGTCATGGCAAAGGCTGGCCACAGAGAAAATGCAGGCAGTTAGGGCACCTATAGACATGCCTTTCGCCTGCTCTGATATGCGCTAATTAGCATGCATCGGAGAAGACTCAATTAATTGAGTCTGCTGGAGTATGCTAATTAGCACGCTCCAGCAGTCTCACGGTCATGTTTATTCATTGTCCCCATGCTTAAAAATGGTGGGGGGGGGGGTACTTGAACTAAAACTCAAACAAGCTTCAGTTAAAGCACCTCCACTGCCATTTTGAAGCATGGGATGCTGAATGAACAAGACACTGAAAGCACTTTAATTAGACTGGCTCCTGAGAGCTGCTGTAATTAAAGTGCCTTCCCCCAACCTCAGAGCACATGTAAAGATGCCTGTGAAGTTACATCACCGTAACAGTTTGATTTCTTTTCCCCTGTGTGAGAAGGGAGACAGGACCCCCCCCCCCCAGCATGGCCCAGACCCCTAACCAAAGGAGCTGAGATGGGCAACAACAGAGAGGAGACCAAAGCACAGACGCTGGCACAAATGCAGGCTTGGTGGTTTTGCAGCTGCCTGAGCCTGCAAATCAGGGAGAGCTGGGGGCATGGACTTCAAGCAGCACGGGCTGCTCAAAAGGCAGCCAGAGAAACAGCTAGGGAGGAGCGGGGGAGACAGAGACAGAGTGCCAGCTGGGAGATGCCAGCTCAGGAGCTGGGAGGCTCCAGCTCTAGCCCCAGCTTCCCGGAGGAAGAGGCAGCTGGCCACCAGGAGACTGGTGAGGCAGAAGGCAGGCTCGGGGGTCTGCAGGAGCCAAGGAACCCTGCTGAAGAGCAGAGATCAGGTGGGACACCACTGGGGAACTTCAAGCTCTGACTAGGAGCCCTGGAACTGGGACTCAGGGCAGAGTAGTCTGCAGTAAGTCTGCAATTATACTCAGACAGCTCTGAATGGGTCAGAGCATGGGGAACCATGAGCCCCAGAAAAGGGAAGAAGAGGGACCAAGATGACAGGACCCCAGGTCAGCCGGGCTCCAGGGTGGGGATGCCAGAGGAAATGGTAAGGATGGGGCACAGGGGAGGTCCCAGTACCCCTGCCCATTAAAAGGGAAGAAGACGGACAAGCTCCTAGGAGCGGGGGAGAAAGAAGCCCCGAGAGAGAGAGAGAAAGGCAGGCTCGGGAGCTCCACTGGCAGGTGTCGGCATTTTTCTGTTGAATTATGGATGACCCCAGCAGGGGCAAGTTTATTTTCCTTGAAGAGGGGGAAACCAGCCCAAAAACCAGGGGTGGCCCCCTTAAGGTTCACAGCCCAGAAGACCCAGTCCTGGCAAGGTGGGCAGTGTGGGGAAGATCTGAGAGGAGCAGCATCAACACAGGCTGAAGGCGTGGTAAGGGTGGGGTAAAGGGGAGGTTTGGAGCCCCATGAAGACAACCCTAGGGTCAAGACACCTCCAGGCCCCAACCAGGAACTACCTCCCCAACTGATAACAACAAAGACGTGGCAGGAGAGAAAAAGGGGCAGCGCCCAGACCATCTAGGTGGCACTGGAGTAGGGTTTCACCCTGACATCGCTGGGAGGCAGGGCACCCACAAAGAGGTCCCCAAAGCCTTATAATACCTACCAGTGACACCCAGGAATGTGGCCTAGATGGATCAGACATTTTAACCACTTCAGGGAAGTGTCAGGTTTGGACAAAAAGTCTGAACCTTACCAAGTAAGTCCTCTCATCTACTCAATAGGGGATTAGGTTGATGAAATCTTGATGTCACTGCTTCTTACAAATGCAGAGAAAAAGCAATATGCTGATATGGTAGAGGCACTAACTGAACATTTTGGGGGCAAAAGAAATGTGATTTATAAAAGCTGAAGTGGATTTCTGTAGGAGAAACCTTCAAACTACATTAATATATCAATTGAGCTAAGTGTCACTACAGAAAACAAAATAACTAAAATATCCAGTTCAAAGCAAAGCCATTAAGAGGACTAGAAAAGCATGTAAATATATCCTGGTGAACACATTCCCACTTTGATGAAGACCTATTTCCCAAGGCAAACTTCCGACAGCTGTCTAAAGTTTTATGCTAAATCAGTCTACATGACTGCATCTAACTTAACTCACTTACTGTCCCCAGTGGCCTTTGATCCTCACTACCTCACATTGCATTTGTATGTATTTCTCACAGTGCATTTTTATATTTCATCTGTCTCATCTTTGTCCTGGCATTCTGTATTTTGTGTTTTAGACCTTTTAGCTTTTAATGAATGTATTCTTTAGAGTAAGTCATACCTTGTATTACTAAAATTATTATTATAAGAATGCATGGGAATTGTAATCACTGGAATTGTATTGCTGTATTGGGCTGGTCCCTCTGAGTGAATGTATGAATCAATAGATAACTGAATAGCAAAGCAAGAGCCTCTGGCTGTTAATTGACAATAGCCTAGCCAGAGGAACTTACCATTACAAAACTCTACTCTACAAGCCATTTTAGGCTAATCAAGCCAAGGAACTGATTCCTGGAAGTGAGCACCCACCCTATTGACTATTCAATACAGCCATTGAGTCAACCAAGTCAAGGGTGGACTCCTGAAACTGCACCATCGGCTTGTGACTAACAGCTGTCATGCACTACTCAAGACTCATGTAGGACAGTGATCTCTGGATTGGGCAGCCAGGATGATGCTGGGGGATCACAGAAGTTTGCCAGAGAAGGGATAAAAAGCAGTGAAGTGTGACCCTCAGCGAAGCCCCCTCATTCAGCCCCTGACCTACCAAGACAGAAGGACAAGCAGGTGACCCCCTTCTGGAGAAGACTTGCCTTGGAGGAAGCTGACCATTGACAGCAGACTCCAGCACCCCAGATAGGTATAAACCAACATCAGGGCTACACTACAATTGCAGCAATTGCATGTGTGTGTGTGTGTGTGTGTGTGTGTGTATGTGTGTGCCAATGTGTGTTAAGGTGGCCAGTAGCCCTCATAACTCAAAGTTTACATTTATGGTTTTATTGGTAACTTCACATCCCGTCTAATAAATTAGAATTCATGATGATCCTGTGAGTTGGTCCTTTGTAGCCAACACATTTACAGTGAACAAAGAGAGTGGTCTTGCCAGCACCCACAGCAACAATCAAGTGGGAAAGGGGGCCAAAGCCACAAGTGTGGTAAAAACCCTGAACATGGTTATGCTAATTGTCCTGCTAAGGAAGAGATATGTCAAAGATATAAAAAAGAAAGGTTACTAAGATTTAGTTTGTTGCTCAACCACAGGAGTCCATTAAGTCACAGAATAGAACTCAGAGGATTGTACTGTGTTATTAGAGGAACTTATAGAGTCTTCTTCAGACCCAGGAGTCTGAATGACAGAAATAGAGCTCAATGGACAGTTAATTCCATTTAAAATTGATACAGGAGCAGCAGTTTCAGCTATACCTGATACTTACTACAGCCAACATAGGTATGGGATCCTCTTTCCTCCTATTAAAATGTTACAGGGACCAGGTTACTTTACCCTTGAAGCACTGGGACCCTTCAGTGCAAAAATGACACTGAAACAGGGAACTATAGACCAGGGAGTCCTTGTAATCTGTGAACTTGCTGTGTCTTGCTTGGCTTACCAGCCATACAGGCACTACAACTTGCCCATCAACTGAATAAAATTATGGACCAGAAATTTTTGGAGCAGTACAGCAGAGCCAAATACCTTGCTGTCTTTTCAGGTCTTAGAAAAATGTCAAGTGAATATAAGAGAGGACTAAAAGCTGATGCAATTCCATATTCATTAACTATACCAAGATGAGTACCCTTGCTGCTAATGGACAAAGTAAAAGAAGAACTAGCATGAATGGAAAAATGAAAATAATCACAAAGATTGTAGAACCTACTGCTTGATGTTCTGGGATGGTGGTTGTGCCAAAACCCAGTGGTAAGGTTAGGATATGTGTTGACCTCACCTAGTTGAACAAATGTGTGTGCCAAGAAAGACATTCTGCCTTCAGTGGAACACAACTTGACTCAACTTGCAGGAGCCAAGGTCTTCACAAAATGGAATGCTAAGGCAGGATTCTGGTAGATTCCTCTAGCTGTTGAATCACCAAGCTAACAACTTTTATTACATCATTTGGATTATACCAATTTAAATGGTTACCTTTCAGGATCTCATCAGCTTCTGAATTCCTTCAGCTTCAGATGTCACAGATACTGGATGGCCTAGGACGTGTTCCTTGTCACAGCAATGACATTTTGGTTTTGGGGACCACCAGGGCACAACATGATACAAGATTGGATGCAACAGTCAGAAAACTTCAAGAAGCCAAAGTTACTTAATGAAAAGTGCACTTTTACTACCTCTCACTCATAGTTGTGTGACATTGGATCACATCACAAGGAATCCAACCAGATCCAGCAAAAGTTGGAGCTATTAAGGGGATGTGATATCTTTTATTAGACCAACTAAGTCTGCTTTACCTTTTGTCTTTCTAATTTCTACCTATTTATATTCTCACTAACATCCTGCTATACTTTTAACTTCTCTCATTCATTGGAGTCTCAGACCAGCAGAGACTCCCTATGCCTGAAGAAGGGTGACTGCACCCAAAAGCTTGCTAAGAGCTTTTTTCCAACTACTCAGTTGGTCTAATAAAAGATATCACATCTACTCAAAGAACCTTGCCTACCTATGTCCTTAGACCAACATGGCTACAACCAAAAAAACAGGTATTAAGGGGTTATCAAAACCCAATGATGTCCCAGAATTATCCAGATTTTTAGAAATGGCCACATATTTGGGCCATTTTGTGCCAAACTTGGCAACAATAACAAAACCTTTAAGAGACCTTTGAAATGACAAGAACATATGGCTCTGGGGTCCACTACAACAATTGGCCTTCAGTGAGACCATATCAATTCTCAGCTCATTTTTACCAGCTCAATAAGGTCTGGCATAAGAAACAAGTATTACACCAGACACTTCATCCTATGGACCTAGAGGAGTCTTGCAACAATGTGAAGAAGCTGGCCATTGGGCCTCTATTGCTTTTGTGTCAAGAGCACTTGCTCTACCTGAAACTTGACATGCAGAAACAGAAAAAGAAGCAGTAGCAGTTACACGGACATGAAAGTGACTCAGAAATTTCTTCGTTGGCCTGACTTTTATTTTATAAATGGATCATAACCAACTTACTGACTTGGAAATGTTCTGTTTACCTCATTGTTATTGGCTATTACTCCTGTTACTTAGAGATGGCACAGTTAAGAGAAGACCACAACTGAGAGTTATAATAGTGTTGAAGAGTATGTATTTGTGCCATGGCATACTGTTCATTTTAAGAACCAATAATGGTCTGCAATTTTCTGGAGCTGCATTTAAGCAGTTTGCATCCCAATATGACTTTCAGAATATCACCAGCAGTCCACATTTCCCACATTTTAACATGGAAGCAAAACATACAGTGCAGACTGTGAAGAATTTGCTTTAGAAGAACAAAGATCTCTATAAGGCTCTCCTGATATACCGTTCATCACCATTACAGCATGGATGGAGTCAAGCTGAGTTGCTTATGAGTCACCAACTCTGTACAGTTCTACCAACTATGATAGATGACTTGGTCCTAGAACTTGTTGATGTGCAAAAATTTCATGAGAAAGAGAAACTGATAGAGGACTGTCAGAGAAAGAATGATAACACCAGGCATGACTCAAGAAGCATACCCACTCTTTCTTCACAGCAGAAAGTTTGGACTCCAGATGCAGGAGTACAAGGCATTGTCTAGGCTAGGGAAGATACCCCTCATTCATATAGGGTGGTGACACTTAGAGGTCTTCTCCATAGGAATTGAGAGCATCTCTGTCATATTCTACCTGCTTACTAGACTAGGTCAGGATGTGTTTCTTGTCCACCAAATAGGCTAGATTTGTGAACCTAGATTTGAAATATGTCTAAACTTTAAATGAAAAGGCTTTTTGAAGTTTCTGTTTTGATTATTCTCTCTTTGTAGGGAAGTGGCTCACAAGAGTAGTGAGCTTGTAACTTCTCTTCTCAAGATGATTTTGCAGTTCTTTGGAAATTTTTCAAGTTTGTCCTGAGAAAAGGGGATGTAGTAGTAAGGGTTAACTCCCTTCCTGAGGGCTGGCATGATGACATCAATAGGAAGTTGTCAGCCATCTTTGTGCATGTGTTAACAGTTGCAATAAAGCCCTTTTGAGAGCCAGAAGTCTCCCTGCCTTTTCCTGAATTATGAGATAGCACAAGTTGAAGGAATCAATGTATTTAAAAAATGTGCAACCAGTTTTCTAATGTGAATAGATGAATGTCTATTCACATTAGAAAACTGGATGCACATTTTTGTAACTAATCTCAACATCTGATTAGCCAGTTGCTTCAGGCTAAAAATAGGATGGAGTGAAAGCTCTCCAAAGTACTGCAAACCATATTCAAATAAATCTGCTGAACTTTGCTTTCCCCATTGCCTTGTCATTATGACATTATATTGTTGACTGATACAGATGTAAATGATCATATTAGCTATAAACAAGTGAATTGCCACAGGTGGCAAAAGAGACTTTGATTTCTCTGGTGCCCTGAGACCTTAGCATACCCTTTCTCTAGCACTGCATATTGAGTTTCCTTTTATGCATCTTTTCTGTTACTCTGCTAGCAGCAAAACAGAATTATTAATGGGCTGAGAAAGAAAAATTACTAGAAAAGATGAAATGACAAAGTATAATATGAGTAGTACTTTTATTTATAAAACATTGACCTCAAAAAGACCAGAGATTTGTGTTTCAGTTTAATTTTTATCAATTATAAAATAGCCACATCCTAGAAAAAAGACACATCGGGGCCATTTGTATAGCTCATTTATATCCTTTGGCTATGTCTGTGTGGGAGATGTACCTTGTTGTTTTTTTTTCCCTAGATGTTTTTCTCTCATTCTCTCAAACAAACTACTTATATTTTGCAGAAAATATATATATATACTATATCCTGACTACTTGCACATAATGGTTGTCAAGGAGGTTTTAACTCTATCACAGTTTTAGTTACATAATTAAGGTAAAAGGGGAGATGTTATGGAATTAGAATTAACAAATGGTTTCAGTATTAAAAATGGGCTCAGGGTATAATCTAAAGCCATCTGACATCAGTGGAAAGACTCCTGTTGTCTTCAAATGAAGCCAATTTCTTCTTGTTCTGTCCCCAGCTGCTACAGAGAATAATTTCTAACTGTCGTCTTTATAACAGCCTTTTACGTAAGGGAAGGCTATTGAACAGCATAGTATTTTACATACTGTGGCATATACTTTTATGTAATGAAGTTTTAAATATTGCAGGATCACATGTTTTTTTTAATTGGGGGTGGAGGGGACCCAACATTTATCTTAACCTTCGTTCTCCAGCCTCATGATCCAAAAGAATGCCACTGAAAGGAAGCTAACCCTGATAGAAAATGTTACATTTATAAATACTCTTTAACTGTGGAATAAATTGCAGTAGCTTAACTTTGCAGTAGTTGACTTTTTGTAAGATCTTGTAAGATCTTAAGATTGAATATGTCAAGATACTTAGAATTATGGACAGAAAAGGTGCTTGTGTCAAAACTGTATGTCAAAACTGTATAAACTTGTTCCCTGGTTCAGGAGGAAGAATGTAGCAGATCAGCATGCATTTGGGAGAAGATAAAAGCTGAAAGATAAAGCACTGATACGATGGTGGGGTTTTATTATAGTCCATATGTATTATAGGCCACCAAGTCAGGAAGAAGTGGATGACGCACTATTCAAGGAGGTCAAAATAATTTAAAAGTTATGCGATTTAACCAATGATAGACTTCAGTTTTCTGGATATTGCCTGGAATAATAATACATTTTACAAAATGTAAAATGTGAAGCAAGGGGGAGATGGGTGAAGTCCTGGAGCACTGAAAAGGGCCAAAGTAGTACCCTCCTTAAAAAAAGCAAAAAGGAGGACCCAAGAAACTATAGACGGTTTAGCCTCATCTCATTATACAGGAAGCATATCATAAGGAAGTCTATGTATTTACAAGAATATGGATGAAGAAAGGTTGATCACAAGCAGGCAGCATGGACTAAGAACAAAACATGCCAAATATCTCCTTCAACAAAGTAACCAGTTGGGCAAACAAAGGGAAAGCAGTGGATATAGTGTATCTGGACTCCAACAAGGTTTTCACGAAGTACCACATGACCTTCTCATAAACAAAATGGACAAAACTTCTACAAGATGGGTAGACAGCTGGCTTAATAGCTGCAAGCCAAGGGTAAAAATAAATGGAGCCATTTATGAAGTGGGACTCCACTAGACTCTACAGGTTTCTAGTGGAGTCCCACAGGGGTCTATCCTAGGTCCAGTGCTGTCCAACATGTTTATTAATGATTTGGATGCTGAAATAGAAAGCTTCTTGAGGAAATTTGTGGATGACATGAAACTGGAAAGGACTGAGAACATATTGGAGGGCTGAAGTGGAAGAATCTTGACAGAAGGATCTTCACCGATTGGAAAGTGGGGATGGAGCTAACAGGATCACGTTCAATACTGCCAAATGCAAACTTCAACACCTAAGGAAGAATAAGAAAAAACATATATTCAGGTTGGATGACAACTAGCTGGAATGGAAGTCCTATGGAGATAGAGTTTTGGTCGATAGCAGACTCAGTATAAGTCTGCAGTGTGATGTAGCCACACAAAGGGTGGATGTGGTTTTGGGCTGCATCAGTAGGAGTATTAGACGCAAGACACAGGAGGTGATAGTGCCCCTTTGCTTAGCATTAGTTAGGCTTCATCTAGAGTACTGTGTCCAATTTTGGGCAACACATTTTAAAAAGGACATGGAGAAGTTAGAGAAGGTCCAGAGATGAGAGAGAAAAATGATAAAGTGATTGGAAGCTGAGTCATGCAAGGAAAGGTTGAAGGAAATAGTCATGTTCAGCTCACTGAAAAGGTACTTAAGAAGGGTACAGGTAATTCAGACATCTTTGAGATCCTGGGCATGGATGATGGCATAGTCAATCAGGTACCAATGCTTCGACTGTGGGTGTTGCCATGATGTCTTGTGCCTGTTTTTCTGGTAGAACAGGTTGTTGGTGATGGTGAGTCCATGTTCTGTACAGTTGATCAAGAGGAGAATGCAATTGAAGTTGACCTTTCCTACTCCTTTGTTGCTGATGGTTCTGTTCCCAAGGTTAGAGTCCCTTCTGACTCCGGTATTGAAATCACTGAGAAGAATAAGTCTGTCTCCATCCGGAACATCAGAAAGTACTTGGTCAAGGTTGGCATAGAATTCCTCCTTGGCTTCATCAGCGGTGTCAAGAGTTGGGGCATATGCACTGATGACAGTGCCATATTGGCTTCCCACCAATTTAAGATGGACAGTCATGAGGCACTCATTAATTCTAATAGGGAATCCAACAAGTTGGTTTATGAGTTCATTCTTAATGGCAATACCACATTCTCCTTCCTGTTTACCCTTCCGGAATAAGGTATAGCTGCTTCCATGTCCTTTGAGCTAAACTGTATTGAGCTGAGAATACTGTATCAGACAGTCTATGTTTATAGTACCTGTTCTAGCCCCCGCCCCCATGTGTGGTGAGCAGTGTGGATCCTGAAGAGGGCTGCTTAGTCACAGTTAAAGCTGCCAAATAACACTTCTGTCTTGTCCAACTGCTACATAACTTTCTTTCAACTGCCTCCTTCATGCCAATTCATGACTAGGAGCTTCCAGACCTCACAATCCTGCTCCTGTTAACATTAGTTGGTTGCCAAAGGGCTTGCAGAATATGCTGGCATGGAAGACGCCTGTCCATTTCTTCTTTCATTATGGAGAAGCTGCTGCACATCAGCTTCCACATGGCTCTTGACAGTTTGGGACCTTGAATCAATGGCAAGAAGACCAAGACAACTGGGGATCTTGTTCTGCTGCAGTCTTGCTCTGCCCTCTCAGCTGTTGAGATTCTAACACCTTTTTCTACCTGCTCTCCATTGAGAATTTGCAGACTCATAGCTGGATGCTGGGCAGGCTTATTATAGTGGTGACCTGTACTTGCCATGTCACAGCACCATCACTGGCAAAGTTCACCAAGCTCTGGAGAAGTGCAACCATGCATCAGGGTAGGCTGGTGATCCAGGTGGACCTAGACAGATTAGTTAGATGGGCAGAACAGAACCAGATGCTGCTCAGTTCTGAGAAGTGTGACGTGCTCCATCTGGGGAGGAAAAATCTGCAACAAACTTACAGGCTCGGTAGTGCTACACTAGCTAGCACCATGTCTGAAAGGGACCTGGGGGTCATAATTGACCATAAAAAGAATATGAGCCACCAGTCTGACACTGCAGTTAGCAGAGCAAACAATATGCTGGCATGCATCAACCAATGCATCTCAAGAAAAACTAAGGAAGTTATTCTCCTGCTCTACTCAGCATTGGTGAGGCTGCAGCTGGAGTACTGCATCCAGTTCTGGGTGCCATACTTCAAAAAGGATGTGGAGAAGCTTGAGAGAGTCCAAAGAAGAGCCACTCATATGATTAGAGGCCTGAAGAGCAAGCCATATGAGGAAAGGCTGACAGATATGGGACTGTTCAGCCTAGAAAAGAGAAGACTTCAGGGAGATTTGATGGCAGCTTACAAATATATCAAGGGTGAGCATCAGGGGCTAGGCAAACAACTGGCCCCAGGGGAAAACCCCAGGGCGCAACAGTCATAAACTCCTAGAAGAAGGTTTCAAGCTGGATATAAGGAAAAACTTCTTCACAATTCATATGACCAGACTCTGGAATAGACTCCCAGTGGGGGTGGTACAGGCACCTACCCTGAAGATCTTCAAAAAGAGACTGGATGCATGCCTTGCTGGGGTTATTTAACCCCAGCAGTCTTTACTGCCCAGAGCATGGGGGCTGGACCTGATGATCTCATGAGGTCCCTTCCAGCCCTAAACTTCTGTGAATCAGTGATATATGTGGCTTTTCAGGAGGGAAACCATTGCCATCTGCTGTCCTCACCACATCCTGGTGGTGCTGCCACTGCTTGGTCTGCAACTGCTTATTCATCAGAATTATCCTTGCTCATTTTACAACTAACCTTCCTTGAAGGTCATACCATTACCTGCCACCTGCAGATGAACAGGGTAGAAGTACAGCTCTGCCCCACAGAGCAGGGGCTGGAACTGATGCTAGGAGTTGATGATTGCTGGGACTGATCACCAATTCATTTGCTTGGTTATGTCACTCAAACTGGCTCCAAAATGATGCCTGCAGCAGAAGTAGTGATGCCAGAAGATCAGTTTTGAAGGAATCAAGGACCCAACCAAGCATGAGCTCTTCCACCATTGCCTCAATGAAAAACTGGTGAATTACAATCAATAACAATGGGAGAATGTCTGGAGCATGTGGGGTGCCCTCAAGGCCACTGTCATCAGTGCCTCTGAAAAGACACTTATATTCTCTACATGGAAACATCAAGACAGGTTTGATAAGACCGGGAGATCCATGAGTTGATTGATTGAAAGCGCAAGGGCTTTTGTGCTTGGCAAAATGACACCAACTCCAAGCAAAAGAAATTGAATCTCCAACAAGCCAATACAGAGGTTCAAAGGTGGACATGCAATATGAAGAATAAATGGTGGGAAGACAAGGCTAAAGAGATTCAACATCTGGCTTATATCCATGATATACATGGCTTCTTCAGTGCCACCAAAGCAATTTACAGTATGAGCACTAGGGGACCAACCCCCTTGAGACCTAAGGATGGAGGAGACCTGATCAAGGAAAGGGGATCCATGAATGCCCATTTGAAGGAGCATTTTGAAGACTTTCTTAATCAAGACTCTGCTGCTGATGAGAGTTTTTTCAACTCCATCCCACAACACCCAGTCAGAGATGATCTCAGAATACCTCATACCTTTGGCAAGGTGAGGAAAGCCATCAATCAGCTGAAGAACAACCAGGCATCTGGAGCAGATGGAATCCTCGCTGAAATCTTAAAACAGGGAGGAGAGAAGCCCACATCACAGCTTCATGCCTTCATCTTAAGAATCTGGAATGATGAGGAAGTCCCAGATTACCTCAGGGATGCCATGATTGTAACAATCTTCAAGAAAGGAGACAAGTCAAATTGTGGAAACTACAGGGGGATCACCTTACTGTCCATCACAGGAAAGAGCCCTTCTGAACCGCCTCCTCCTATTTGTTGAAATGCTCCTCCTGGAATCTCAGTGTGGGTTTAGAGCATCAAGAGGCACAACTGACATGAGCTTCACAGCTCACCAGCTTCAGGAAGAATGTCAGGAACAACATAAGCTTCTCTGCATGGCCTTCTTTGACCTCACAAAAGCTTTTGACTCTGTCAGCTGAGAAGTGTTGTGGAGGATCCTTCCGAAGTATGGATGCCCATGGAAGTTTGTCACCATTCTCTGCCTGCTCCATGATGGTATGTAAGTGGTGTTTCTCAGTAATAGGTCTATCACAGATCCCCTTAAGGTTAAAATAGGAGTTAAGCAAGGTTGTGTCATTGGTCCAACACTTTTCTCATAATTCCTTGCTGTGATGTTACATCTGACCACCAACAAGTTTCCATCCAGAGTGGAGCTAAACTACTAAGCTGTTTAACTTCAGCTGGCTCTGAACCAAAACCAAGACCATCCCAACCACAATTATTGAGCTCCAGTTCACTGATGATGTAGTAGGGTGCACTCGAAAGTAGAACTTCAGGCAATCATTCAGGTTTTTACCAGGGCATACAAGGAAATGGGATTGATGTTTAACACTTGGAACACTAAGGTCCTCCACCAACAAGCTCCTAATGAACAGTCCCCAGCTCCAGTAATCCAGATCCACAGTGAGACTCTGGAGAATGTTGAATATTTCCCATACCTCAGACTCCATCTCTCCCAGAAGGCTGACATCAACAAAGAAATCCAACATCACCTCAAATGTGCAAATGCAGCCTTTGGACACCTGAAGAAATGGGTGTTCAAAGACTGCAACAGCAGAGCTCATGATTTATCCAGCAGTTGTGATCCCCACCTTGCTGTACAGAGATGAGATATGGACAACATACAGGAAACATCTAAAGTTATTGGAGAAGTATCATCGATCCTGCCTGCAGGAGATCATTTGAATCCAGTGGGAAGAGAGATGCACCTTTGTTAGCAATCTCCTGCAAGCAAGCACTATGAGTATTAAGGCAATGATCACCTGGCATCAACTTCATTGGGCTGCCCATGTCATCTGGATGTCTGACTCCAGGTTTCTGAAGCAATTTTTATTCTCCCAGCTCAGCCAAGGTGTATGCTCAAGAGGGCAGAGAAAGTGCTTCAGGAACGTCCTCAAAGCCAACTCAAAAAAATGCAACATCAGTCAGTCAGCACAGGGGGGACTATCAGCCACGACTGCCCTGAATGGAGGAAGAATCTGCTGCAGTGATCTCAGTACTTTGAAACCTCATGACAACAACAGAAAATGAAGAAGCAGGAGAAGGAGAAACAAAATGCCGTGGACTAAATAAATCCAGTGCTACCCACCCAACATGAAAACACATGTCTGAGCTGCAGGAGAGTCTGTCAGTCCCAGAAAGGCCTCATCAGCCATCTTGGGACACACAGATAAGACAATCATAGAAGACAATCATCCTTGACTGTGAGGGATTGCCAAACAAGACTTCAGAGGGGGGACAATAGCAGTTTGAATGGCTACTGTATAGAAGAGGGAAAATACCTTTTCTCTCTTTGATGCAAAGAGCAGGATGTGGACCAATGGCTTGAAATTGCAGCAGAAAAGATTTAGATTGGATATCAGGAAAAACTTCTACACTGTTAGAACGATGAAGTAGCAGAATAGACTGCCTAGGGAACTTGTAGCATCTGCATCATTGGAGGTGTTCAAAAAGAAGTTGGACAAGCACTGATCAGGGATGATGTAGATATAGCTATGCCTATGCTCTACTATGGGTATTTCTAGGCTTTTCTGGTTGTCACATGAGGTTGGGAAGGATTTCTCCCCCCCCCCCCCCCAATTGCTATGTGCCAGGGTTTTCTTTTTTTCTTTTTCCCCTTTTCTCAAAAGCATTGGGTGGTTGGCTGCAGCCAAGATTAAGGATTTTGCCTGGGGTGTACAAATGCTCCTCCTAGGTCTTAAACCTTGAGGCTCCTGGCTAGAAGCTCTTTCCCTTCTGCTCAAGGTTAGAAAAATCAACATATTTTCGTGTCAGGAAAGAATTTTACCTAATGATTATATTGGTACAGACTGGGCATGTCTACACATGCACTTTCATAGATTTCATAGGTTTCATAGACATTAGGGCTGGAAGGGACCTTGGAAGATCATTGAGTCCAGCTCTTCACCCAAAGGGCAGGAAGTCCGCTGGGGTCATAGGATCCTAGCAAGATAAGCATCCAATTTACTCTTGAAGGTGTTCAATGTAGGTGCTTGAACTACCTCCGATGGCAGGCTATTCCAGACCTTGGGGGCTCGGACAGTAAAGAAATTCTTCCTTATGTCCAGCCTGAAACAGTCTTGCAGTAGTTTATAACCGTTCGACCTCATCATCCCTTGGGGCACCCTGATGAACAAACATTCCCCCAGATACTGATGGTCACCCCTGATAAACTTATAGGTGGCCATCAGATCACCCCTGAGCCTGTGCTATTCCAGGCTAAAGAGCCTCACAGATCTCAGCCTGTTGTCATAAGGTCTGTTTTCCTGACCTCTGATCATGTGCGTGGCTCTTCTCTGGACTCTCTCAAGCTTCTCCACATCCTTTTTGAATTGTGGGGTCCAAAACTGGACTCAGTACTTCCGCTGCGGCCTCACCAAGGCTGAGTACAAGGGGAGAATGACGTCCCGGGATTTGCTTGAGAAGCATCTATGGATGCAAGCCAGCGTTTTGGTCGCTTTACTAGCTGCAGCATCGCATTGCAGGCTCACGTTCATCTTGTGGTCAATGATGACCCCCAAGTCTCTTTCTTCATTAGTACTAGCCAGCGTAGCACTGCCGAGCCTATAAGGATGCTGCAGGTTTTTCCTCCCAAGGTGAAGAACCTTGCATTTTTCAATGTTAAACACCATCAGGTTCTCATCCGCCCATTTGCTGAGCCTGTCTGGGTCAGCCTGGATCGCCCTCCTGTCTTCAGGTGTGGATGCTTTGCCCCAAAATTTAATGCATAATAGCCTATTTTACTGCACATTAAAGCATCACATAAAAAAATATGCAATTATGCTAATGCACAGTAAAATAGGCGACTGTGAATTGTCACTTAAAAAACATGCACTTTTAGTACTGAGCATTAGGGCTGTGCAAAGCTTCGAGTGGTGATTCGATTTGGAGGACATTCGGCCTGATTTGGTGGCCAAATCTCTGAATCTCACTTGAATTAGGGGACCAATTAAAAGGTCCAAATCAATTGACAGCTCTCCTAATCCTTGGAAAAGATTCTAAGAGCTTTGATAATTCGGACAGTCTCTAGTGGCTGCAGCAGACAGCTGAAGCTGACTCCAAGCTGATAAGTACTAGGGGTGGGAAAGGAGGGCCTGGGAGAGGGGACTATAGAGGGGACCCCTGCCAGCCCCCCAACCCCCTCTTCTCTCTCAGACCCCCCAACCCCTCGATCCCCACCCGCTCCCCCAGCCCCTGCATGGGGGCCCCCACCTGACCCAGCTTGGTACTTTAAAAAAAAGTCACAGTGCTCACCAGGTGCTTCTGAGGGGGCGCGATCCCTGCTGCCCCCCACTGCCCCATGCTGCATGGGGGGCTCTGCCATGAGCCCCCCAACCCCCCTGCTCCCCCAGCCCCACCACAGGTGCTCCGCCATGGCCAGCTCTGGCCCTTTAAGAAAAAAAAAAAACAAGAAAAGACCTGGGACACACCACTCCTGCAGTGGCCTCAGGGCTTTGCGGGGCTCATGCAGTGCTCCACAAGTAGTGCAGGGCAGTGGGAGGCAGCTGGCATCATCCTCCACCAGCAGGAGCGGTGAATCTGGGGGAGGTTGATTTTTTTTTCTTAAAGGGCCAGAGCTGGCCCACTGGGGGAGCAAGGTGGGGGGTTGGAGGGCTATGCAGAGCCCCACACACAGTGGGGGGGCAGTGGGGGGCATCAGAGATCGCTCCCACCCGGCAGCATCTGCTGAGTCGGTGCTTTTTTTCCCCCCAAGTGCAGGGAGCTGGGATGGGCAGGGCAGCCATTGCCAGGCTGGAAGAGTGGGTGGGGGATGGGCCTGGCCTAGCTGATTCGGAGATTTGGCAGCAGCTGAATCTCCAAATCAGAATTGGCCGAATCAATTCAGAACAGTGATTCAAATAGCCGAATCAAATCCCTGTCCCCTGAATCAGCCAAAGCTGAATCCGAAGTGAACACTAGCCACTTAACACAGGCGTACTGTGCATTAGGGCAGCCTAATGCATATTTATTTAGCACCTCACATTGGAGGTACTAAATTTAATTTGCATTAGTAAAAGCACATAAGTGCACGTGTAGATGTGCCCACTGGGTGGAAAAAGGGGATGTGTTTGCTCTCCTATGTAGCGGAGGGCATGACTCTCTTCCTTGAATCTCTCATGGATATTTTAACAACACTTGCCATTGTTGTCCCCCTGCTTTACCTGTGGCAGGTCAGGGTACCTTGCCTTGTGTTTTTGTTAGGGTTGACTATGTAGTTTTACTATTAAGCTAGAAAATGCATTTGTATAGGATGGTGTGGATAGAGATAGTCTTGCCTCTGGTTGGGGGTTGAACTAGATGACCCCTGAAAGTCCCTTCTAGCTCTACTTTTCTATGATTCTTTGATTCTATGATTCTAAGTATAATATTTAAAAAGGTAATTGTTGATGTTCATATTCACCCATAGTGAAAAATCCCACTGTAAACTTATGAGCATAAGCAGTGTCAGGGGAGTGGCATCTCATTCAGTCTGTTGTAATGAGGGTGCAGAAAAAAGTGCACTGTAAGCTAGTTAGTCTGTTCTGGGAACAAACTTCTTAATTTCAAGAACCGGCCAGAAAAGAACTATTTCCCCTTAAAAACATGACAGACTCTTTCAAGTTAATTTCCTGTCATCGGATTACACTTGGGATGCAATTTAAATCAAGGAAAGTTATTTGATTTAAATTGAATTCAGCTCTTCTCATGGCCTCCCAGTCAACAGGAGAGAATACTTGAGTAATTCTTTAGCAGGCAGGGGCTTATGCATACTTAGATGAAGTCTAGTCAATAAAAGAGGAAGGGTCCATTGCAAATGTCAATTGGCCATAAACTAGTGCAATGTAATGTCTTTACCAGTCTAAATGATACATTGCTATTAATTCTTGATTATTTGGACAATAACAATACAGGTTTATGACTCCTAAAGTAAGTTATACTCAGCAGGAGTGAATGAACTTGTAAATTATCTATGGGACAAGGGAGAGAATAGGCTTTCCTACTAGAAAATGCAATAAGTACCATAAAAAAGAGATTCATGACCAGCCTAATTGATGATGGTGGAAGACTAGTATAATCTTACAACAGATCCCTTTAGAACAACAAGGGATCCATCATCTCACTAGGGCAATGAACGATGACGGAGACTTAGTGAAGATCTTCATATAAGCCAGATGCCTGCAGCATGTTTAATGAGTGTAACAGCCTTAGAGCCTATTGTTTTTAAGAAAGTTCAAAGCTGATTTAGCTGCACAGAAGAAAAACCATTTTTTAAGTCAACTCATTGAAAAAGAAATTTCATCTGAAAAAAAAACCCAGGGGAAAATTTTAAAATATGGAAATAAAACATTTCAAATTTTCATTTCACAATGACATTTTCATTTTGGAACTAACAGCTTTTTGTTAAGACATGAAATAGAACTAATCAGTGAAAAGGCAACATAACATTTTTTGTCAGGTTGAACAACATGGTTTGGGTTGACCTGAAACAAAATACTTTATTGTTTTTGTCTTTTGTTGGAAAAAGAAAATTACAGCATTTCCTTTCTGTTTTCACCTATACTAAAATTTTCTTTTGAGGTTTTGTTTGGCCATGGGACTTGCATTTCTGCTATTTTACTCTCAAGTCCACTTCACAGTGATGTAAGTTGGCGGGCTACAAGACAGAAGTGATTTGTTAAACTTGTTGCAGGTGCATTTTCTCATCACGTATATGAATGATCCCTGACTCTGGGGGAAGGTCACCACTTTTTCCTGTTGTTACAGGCTAAAAAATTCCGAAACCCCTTAAAAACAGTAACCCTGCCCCCAACTTTCACGAAGTCAAGAGGTGCAGTAGCCGAATGCAGTAGCATGAGAATGGGGAGGTGACATGGGCATAAGCCCTGGGCACTGCCTAAGGGGAGGTGTGTGCCAGAATGGAGCTAAGGTCCATAAATGTTAACACACGTGTGGAGGGGTAGTGGGAGAAGGGTTCATTGGTTCAGCACTCCATTTTCTCTTGGGATCTCTGTGCTTGTTTGTTAAAGACCACAATCGCCTCACCTGATTTCAGGGACACAGAGAACCTGACTCACTTATTCTCTTGCAATCATTTACACCAGTTCAAAGACTGTCCACATGGATATAAAAACTATCATTCTGGCTCAGGAATTATTTATGCCTCATTGCCATTCTCTTTGTTCAGCTGTGTTTGATTACAAGGTAATGCACAAGGCAATGTTTAATCAGCTCAGTAAATCCCAGTTCCTGGAAACATACATCTTCTTACTGTATTTACCTGAATCCAAGATGACTTGGAATTTAAGATGACTCCCCTCCCAAGACATTAATTAGATTCTATATATGGAAAATTAGTTATAATTTTCCTGTCATGACCCAAAGCTCTGATTTTTTGTGTGTGCTTCGGCACTAGGAATTATCCCAGTGGGTTTACAGCTTCATTGCACGGTGGAGTTCTGCTGCACAGAGAACCCGCGTGCAAAGGAGAGAGTTCCCGCCACTTTGCAGCTGTCTTTGCAGGGTGCATTTCCTTTGCAACACAGAAATGCACGGTGCGAAGGAGTTCCCGCTCTTCGCATGCAAATTCGTGTCCCGCTATTGGCTAGTTCTAAATTATTCCCACGTGGCGGCTAGCGATTGGCCTGCTAGCTGTATAAGAGGCTTGAGCAGTTTCCACCCAAGCAGAAGAGGACTCCACATCCATCTTGTGGGGACTCTGGGTGCACGGCAGGGTCATCCAAGCCCTGTCTGTTACTCAGAGGAGTTTGGTGGCCTGATCCACCGCCCACCTCTTCCCATCTTCGAGCGGTAACTTTCTATAAGACGTATCGACGAGTTTTCTATTTGAGGTGCCCTTGTCCTGGACATCCGGAGTTCTGTCTGCGTGGAGCCTAGCAAACTCCACGTGATTGTTCGTGTTTTCTGTTTGTAACCGCAGCTCAAGCAAGTTTTCAGCCTGCACCGCGATGGTGTAAGTAAACAATCTTAAAATCAACCGTTACGTGTCTGTGCCTAATTCTAGCTCGGCGCCTGCCCTCTCCGACCCGGCGTGCCCGGGCTGCCGGCCACAGCCTGCGTGCAGCGCGACCAAGGGCCCAGGTTCGCGTCCAGCCCGCACATTTCTCAGTATAGAATCCAATTACTGGAGGGTTGTCTTAACTTCATCCCCCACACTGCTATGGTAGGGAAAGCAGCAGTGGGGGCCAGGGTGGGGGCAGGCTGCTATACCCCTGCCCTTCACCTCCCAGTGTGCCTGTGCCTGCCTCCCTGCTGCCTATCCCCCTGGCCTGTGCCTACCCCCTGCTTCATGCCCCCCACAACTGCCTTCCCCCTTTGCTCCTCTCTCCACCTGCCCTTCCACCCCCACTGCTTACCTTCTGGCAGCTCTGGCTCCATCTCCAGGGCAATCAGTGGCAGTGGCCCTGGCCTGTGCCCAGCCTTGCCAGGTAGAAGTAGTGGTAGCAGCAGCTCCAAGTCCAGCTGGAGCCAGGGCTGAAGGTGAAGGTAAGTAGTTGGGGAGGAGGTAACAGACAGACAGGCTGTGCAGTCTCCCTTGCCCTCTCCCCAAGCTGCACATCATAGATTTCTCCTGTGTTCCTCCCCACTGCAGATCTCCCCTAGGTGCCCACTGCCTCTCCCACCAGGTGATCTCCCCCATGCCTCGCCCTTGCTGCATACCCCCTCCCCTGCTGCACAATCCACCCTAGCCTGGGCAGATGGCAACTTAGTTCTTCTTTGGCCCCAAGCCTGGAGCCAGAGCCATAGCACCCACCTGTCCCAGCCCCATACTTGAATATAAGACAAGGCTTCCTCCCCGCCCCCCTCCCCGATGTTGATCGGAGGGGACAAATCTTGCTTGGATTTAAGCAAATACAGTAGTTTCCTCACAACAGCATATCTACTACTTCAGAGGGGTTATTCACATGAGACAGCAAAATTAAACCTATGTTTATTCAAGTCTAGGACCTGCTATATCTGTGAATAACTGCAATGGTCCATCACTTATAATATTCAGTTAAGAAAATAGTCTTATGGATAAATATAAGTGCCCAAAATGTGTGCATTTCAAACTCTTCTGGGGAATTCATTTTCTGATTCTCAGATTGCTTTCATACCTTTCAGTTTGGGTAATATTAATTTCTACATTGGTTAAAAAATAAGTAGTGCACATTTATTCCAAATTATGAGTGACATTACTATGTCTTGAGGGAATTTACTTTGTAAAAAATAGAATACTTTCTGTTTCAGAAGATGAGGTATTCAAAAAGTTGCTGTTTTTCAGTTGTATAAAGTTTTCAAGGACTGGTTTAGCCTGGCTAACAGCCTTGCCAAAAGCATTCTCTATATAACAGTAATTTATTTAATTTAAATGACTTTGGCTTACAAACACCTGATCCCAACTTTAGAAACTAATTAGTGAGTTAGAGATTTTGCATGAAATGGACATTTTTGATACCCAGAAACCGTTTTGAATTTAAATGCCAACATTTTTTCTAATTATGAGTAACACAAAGGAGTGTCAGAGGGTTAGAAAGCATATTGTATCTTTAAATGAGGTGAAATGACATGTAGTATATCATTCAGCCACATATTTGTTTATTTAATAAGAACAGAACAACTCATGATTAGTTTTATTTTCCATGACTAACGAATTTGGGGATTAAAAATTCAAAATGAAAAGTTCTCTTACAATTTTAATAGGAACAGTGTCATAGAAAAAATCCTGAACCAAACCACAAACTCAAATATTCCCAAGTTTTGAAGTTCATGGAGGAGAAATAGCAATCTGAATTTAGTATGTAAAACCACCTCTAGCATTTTGTATTGCATCATGTTGGCTTAAAAATTTATATCAGTGGGAAGATATTGCTGTAAGTAAGGGTAGCATTTGACCCTCTGGTTCTGATCCAGTGAGTGTTTCAAACCAGTGAGAGATTTCTGTTGTAAACTCTCAAATATAAGCAATTTCCTCTGGTCAGCTGCGAGGCACATTCTGCCCTTGTTCAGACCATTCTGGACCTGTTCTGTTGATAAACTGAAGATTTCATTATTGAAGAAAGCAGGGTAGATTGCACCTTATAGACTTACTAAATCAGAAGTAAATAGTAAAAGAATTCATAAGCAGCAGGCTTGTTTCATCAGATGCTGTGAAGGAAGTGCAGGAAGCAGAGCTTCTAAATAGAAAGCAGTGATTAGAATACAAAGGGCAGGGAAAAGGGATGGAAAAAGAAGCACTGCTGAGAGGCAAGATGGGTAGGAAAGAGCAGGACACAGGGGTTATAAAAGCTAATCAAGGAAATGGGATAGGAATCTGTAGTCTCAGTTTAGACCATACTTAACACAATACTGTCTGTAGGTGATTTCTTGTTCCTCGGTTTCCCATTCAAGCTCATTTTTAAAGTGTTGTTGTCTAGGAACAGCTGCTCAGAGGTCAGTGATGGACTGTTCAAGGAGGTTATATTGTTCTGCCATAGGCCTATGTGTCTTTCTTGAATTGATGGCAAATTGGTGGTCTTTCGTTCTTACAGGGATCACCCTATCCGTCCAATGCAGACAGCAGAAAAGGTGTGTAAACAGAAGATGGTGTATACCAGTGGTACTCAACCTTTTAGGCCGGCAAGTTGGATAGAGAGTGCCTAGGCCATCCACAGGCCAGATCTGGCTGATGGTCCCAATCCAGCACTGTGTGGTCAAATAGGTGGGGGCATGCAGAGGGGGTTGGGGAGTGTCCCGGCTCCAACCCAGTCCCACAGGGGCAGGTACGACACATGGCGCAGCCCTGTGGAGGAAAAGAGACATGGTCCAGCCCCAACCATACCCCATAGAGATGGGGGTACAGCCCAGCCCCAACCCAGCCCTGCAGGGGTAAAGGAGCTTGACCCAGCCCTACAGGGGAGGAGGGGGAGGAAGGGGTTTAAGTAGGTCCCAATCTGGCCCATTAGGGAAAGGAGGCATGTCCCAGCCCCATTCAGCCCAGGAGGAGGGATGTGGTCTGGCCCCAACCTGCTGCACAGGGCTTGGGGTTTGGGAATTTGGCAGCAGGGGAGAGCGGGCATATTTTTCACCACTGTTTCCCAGCTGCCAAATTTCCCACTCCATAGGGAGCTCCATGGGCCAGATATCTATGTCTCTGAGGGCTGCATTTGGCCAACACACCAGTGTTTGAGCAACTCTGGTATATACATCATTAGGTAGAAGTACAGGTAACCTTGGATGTTATAATCCATGTTATTTGATGCACTGATTATATGGTCTGGGTTGATGAGGGGGCACAGCTAGTGTCTAGAGCAAGGTCTGGTGCCTTGGTGATAATAGGAGTTGAATAGCCTGTTGATAGAGACATGCCATTTGAGGGATGACTGTAAGCCAGGACAGGTTTGTTTCCCATGGCTATCTCGAGATGGGTGTCATCTTCCAGAAGGGCTTGGAGATCATTAGTGATGTGTCTAAGTGTGTTCAAGCTGGGGGTCATTGGTGTTATTGTTTTTACACCATTGGTGTTATCTTTTTTACATCAAGGGTAAATTTATCCCAGTTTGACCTAGTTGCCCTCTACTAACATGTACCTTGCCCCCCCTCCCCCCATCCCGAACTTTGTCTCTTAGTTTTTGATTCAGTACAATTTGTTCAACAGAAGCTCCATATTAATATTCTGTCCTCAAACTGAAGGGATGTTCGTGATGATCTCCCTGTATCCCACAGTGTTTTTTACTTCCTTTACATTCCCAGAAGAAATGATTTAACCCTGACACCAGTAAAAATAGCCTTGAGGGGGTAAATTCTTTGTTTTTGGATTAGTCAAGACAGTGACAAACATTTTTGAGAAAAAGTGTTCTGAATACTCCTAAAAACCCACCCTCGCCACAATTCTACATTGCCTCGGCTGAGCACTTCGAGATGTTGAACCTCTATTCATATATACCAGGACTCAATTTTAAGAAATTAAGAATGAAATCCTGGTCCTGTAGATGGCAATGAAAGTTTTGCCATTAATTAAATACAGGCAAGGTTTCATTCATAAGTGCTTCCACCAAAATTTATCATAATTTTTTCCCCAATGCTTATGTCCTAGTTAAAATTATGAAAAAGGTTGTATCTATTTTTTCTTTAATTAAAAAATGTTATTTACCACCTGCTTCCTATGTAGCCTGATTCAAAGCTTGTTGAAGAATTCCCACTGGCGTCGAAAGTAGAGTTGATCAGAAGATGACAGTTCCATTTTGCAACAACTTTTAAGGTGTCAAAATGTGTTTTTATTCCTCATTGAAATGAAAGCAACTTATTTCAGGCATTTAAAAAATGAAATTGCATTAAACATCTGGTTTTGGATTAAACAGTGTTAGGTCTTTAAGTAAAAAATGACCAGAGCCAAGGACTTCAGAAAACTTCCTGTTAAAAATATCAACATGTGTATGTGACTGTTGCACTTAGAAAGCAGGTTTTTAAACCTAGTGCTTTAAGAATTGGCACAACACTAGGTTGATGAATAGCAGAAAGGCTTGCATTAATAACTATCACAAGCTACAAAACTAAATGACAGAAAAATACTTTTTTCCAATATAAAATGATCTATTAGTCCTTGTATTATATTAGCTGTAAAGAGATTTTTACCCAGCGCAGGCAGGAAGCAGTTGTTGTACAGCCTCACAACATGGATCCTTTGCTTATTGGCTGTGTGGCTGGATGGCAGCTTGGTCTTCCGTGGACTACACACATCTTGCTGGCAGTTCTGTCTTGATTTATACTGTTTAATTGTATAGCTTCAAAGCATTTTTCCTTGATAGTTGGCCGGTTAAAGTCTGAACAAAACAGGGAGGAAAAGGGTGAGCATCGTATTACAATAGTTAAATTGCCTGGCTCCTGTTTTTGGATTTGTCTAGGCATGAAGACTTGTGTTTCTCGCAGCCACTGCAATTATAGGTCAATGACATGTGATGCTGCTTTGAGTAGTAAACAGGATGCTTAGAGGCACTGGTTACCAAACCTGTCTTTGGGCATTTGGGGCGTTTGTACACACCATGGGGGTTTACTTTGGTTTAATTCTCCATAAATTGAAGTAGTGGCTCTTTAAAAACACCTCTTCAACTTAGGGTGAAGTAAACGTCTTTAAAAACACCTCTTCAACTTAGGGTGAAGTAAACGCCTGTGGCGTGTACACAAGGCTTGGGCCCAACCCATACCTGCCTCTCTGGTGGTGGGGAGGGGAGGGTGAGCTGCCAGCGAGCTGAGCAGTCCCTGAGCTGTGGGGGTGGGGTTGGTGCTTCATTCCACAGCAGTGGCGGTGCCCCACCAGGTGGCACCCGCCTGCAAGCACCTGGGTTAAGTGGTTCTGGAGGGAACTGCAGCCGCAGAGGGAAGCACTGAGCCCCCATGCAGATCAGGCAGGCAGGCAGGCAGGCTCCAGAGAAAAGAAATAAAAAAAATCAGGCTCACCATTTTGGGAGGGGGGGGGGGGGGTTTCCTTCAGTGGAGCCTGCCTGCAAAGGCTGCCGCTGGGCTACCTGCACAAGCCCTAAGATGCATGAAGCCCAGTGCTTCCCTCCATGGTAAATTAAACCACCTTGGAGATGCTTTATTTTGCTGCATCCCAAAGTCACTTAATGCACATTATACCGCCGACACGTGCAAACAGCTGCACCATTAAAGTGGTGCAAAAGGGCATTAAGCCACTTTAAAGGCCAATTTTGTGGCATGTACAAATGGCTTTGTTTATTAATGTGGCAAATTTGCAACAGCTTGTAGCAGTGATGGTCTATTTACAAAACTCCAAACATACATTAAATGTTTAAGACATTTGTCACACCTTAGACATTGGATGCCTGTTTTAAGAAATGTGACGATGTCACGTACAGGACATTTTTCCTTTATTCAATGCACCTTTTACAGGTTTTGCTTAAAATGTATATTTAGTCTTTTCTTTTCTTTAGTTGCTAGTTCAATCAAAATGTATATGTAGTTTCCTTGCCTTTAGTTACATTGATCTCAGCCTCTTTCTCTCGCTTTTTTAGCTTGAAAATACACATGTGATAAGTGTGTCAGGTCTCTGCCAACAATTTTAATCATCACTTTTATTATTTTATGGCATGGGTCTGGTTTTGGGTACCTCAAGCTCCACTGTCTCAATACCTAGTGGGTTGCAAGCTATTAGCAGTTTGATTTTCTTGTGGCAGTCTTGTTATCACAACCCAGTCTTGCCCCAGTCCTTGTCTTGCATTTTTGTGCTAGAAACATTTTCCAAGCTTTCATAGTTTTCATATTCAGCATGACTACAAAATATCTTAGTTTTGACAAAAAAGCATATTTCATAAAAAGAAAAGTTAATCAAGAATATTCTGATCAGTGACATTTGATAGGCTTTACATATGACCCTAAGAGCGCACACACATTTCTAGTATGGAATTTATCACAGAGGCAAAAGAGAGATGATTGGCTCTGTGCTTCCCCTTACAATTTCAATGCTTGCCCTAGACCTTTGAGCCTCTTTCTCTGTGACTATAGGTGTGACTGCTCATCTGTTCTGAGGGAGTTTTTCCTGTGGGGGCCATGCTTGGCTAAAGTAGATTTTTCACTTTCGTCTTGGCTTTAGTTAATATGGGTTGAGTTAATATAATATGGGTAGAGTTTAAAATTAAATATTTGGGAATTTATAAAATGATGTTACCTTCATAATTTGTAACTAGGTCTGGTGTGGATGAATTAAAAATGGCTAGCATCCAGAATAAAGGAGGCCTGTATTTTGCTGGCAAACTTCATATTTATTGGGAAGAAGCGGAGACCTAAGAACTTTGCAGAACAAGCTTTCCTTTTTGGTACTCTCTGGGCACATCTACACATGATGTTTTAACACACCTGAGACATTTTAATGTGCATCTGTCTACACGTGTGTGCTTTAAATGCATCTTAAAAATGGCAATTTTAGGCTAATTGTGCCTAAATAAAGCAACACCTAGATAAAGCAAGTATCAAATTTAGGTGCAATTAGTTAAAGGCATCTCAACCAATGTGTAGATGCCATAAGGTGCCTTAACACTATGTGACCAAGTGGCTGGAGCCAAGCCTGCAGGGTTCCACGCTGCCACTGGGTGCCACCAAGAAGAAGACATGACTCCTGTCAAAGCACAAGGGACAGGCCCCCCACTTCGACTCCCTACAGGGTAAGGGGGCAGCACAGTGCAGGCATGGCCTTTGCTAGCAGCTCCCCCGTGCCTTTCCCTCGCAATAGATTTGCTGGCCGGGCAATGCAACCCTGCAGGGGTGGGATGCTTCACTGCCCACCTGAGATTCAGTCACCCTTAAAAGCCTGCCCTGTGGCTCCTACCTGGGACAGTGGGCAATCTGGGAGTACATCTGCCCCCAGCACCTGGCACAGCTTTCCCTGCTCCACCCACCTCTGTCCCAGGCAAGTGCCTGGCCTACGTGCCAGACACGGCAGGTGGGAAAAGTGGCATCATCTCCTGGAAGCTCTTCTGGGTAGGCTCAGACTGGGTAGGCTGAGTGCAACACAGGTAGGGGCAAGGCTCTCTCTGTGGCCCACCTGATCCATGATCTAAGGGCGTCTGAATCTCAGGCAGGCAGCAAGGTGTCCTGTCTCTGCAGGGCTGTATTGCCCAGCCAGAAAACCTACCCGAAGGAAGAGGTGTGGGAGAAAGCAAAGGCCCTGCCCATGCTGTGCTGCCCCCTTCCCCTGCGGAAGGGGGCACAAGCTCTGGAAGTGGTGGGGGGAAGGATCAGGTCCCTCAGAGCTCAATCACCAAGCCAGTCCAGGTGGCAGCAGGAGGCACTGTGGCCATCCAGTGCAGCCCTCACTCTGCCCAGCGGGAGCAGCAAGCCTAGCTCCTAGTCTTGCTCCTACTCACCAAGCCTCTAGTGGCAAGTCAAAGTGGTGCAGGTGAAGGACAGTCAGAGATAGTTTTTGTCTTAAGGCAGGGTTGGGCAATTATTTGGGCTGGAGGGCCACTTAGGGAGCTTTGGTGAGCTATTGTGGGCTGGGTCTGCACTCCTGCCCCCCACCTCCACCCACAACAACACACCAAAACTGCTTGAGTGGCTTCTGTGAGCAGGGTGTGCTCAGCCAGGCAGGTGCAACCTGGGAGGAGGCAGAGTGTACACCCATGACCCGGCCCCAGTACAGCCCAGGTCAGGCTGGTCATTACCCCTTTTGTGGACAGTGGATTGCAGCTCTGCCCCAGGCTTGGCCCTGTGCTGTCACCACCCCACAATCCTGATTCCAGCCTTGCCCACCCACCCTGCTTCTGGACACTGCTCCCTGCCTGCCCATCTTGCTCCCAGATGCTGCTCCCCACTCACCCATGGCCCCATTTCTTCTGCCCAGCTGTGTGTGCCCTGTCCACACTTGGGTCGTTCTCCATGACCTTGTCTACCTGCTCCATCTGGCACCCCCAGCAGTGGGTGTGGGGCGGACAAGCTGGGGTGTCCAGACAGTGGGGTGGTGACACTGGCAGTGGCATCCAAAAGGAGCCACCACTGCTGGGGTTGCTGGGAAGCAGAGTCTGGCCACCATGCCACCCGAGCGCCAGCCCCGCTCAGGGGCAGCAGGATCAGCTGCATGTACCATGGCCCAGGCTAGGCAGGGCTGAGAGACCCGCTGCAGGCCAGATAAATAATCCTTGGTGGGCCAGATCCAGCCTGTGGGCTGTATTTTACCCACTCCTGCCTTAAGGTGTGACTGCTCCACTAAGCCAAACAACACTCAGACAACTAACATTTTTTTGACTTGCAGCATAAAATATAATGAGGCCCTAAAAAGCCTGGGCTGAATCCTAAACCCAAAGAGAAACTATAATGCACCCTGTGTCATATGGTAGGAGCCCTGTAACCTTCCATCCCTCCCTTTCACTGAACCCATGTAGGAAAATTCTTGGTATATTAATTTAATAAAGGTGTGTTTTGCCACTTGTCTCCCACCTTGGAGTTCATCTCCAGCCCCCTGCATATCCAGACAAAGGGAAAACAGTTTGTGATATCATTTTGTTAAAGTATTTCAGCCTGTCACTGACTTGGTGCTAGGCAGCGTTTGTTTCCTCTTCTCCTTCTATCTTCTAGAAAGCAGACAAAACAGTAAGAGAAGGATATGACACTGGATCATTGCCAGCAACACAATAATCAATACGGATGTACTGAGGGGATAAAGCCATTTCATTTCTTCCGTGTCAGCTTCATAGATGAGTGTCTCAAAACAATGCTTTGTGATATGAGAGCTTCACCAGGGAGCTGGCAAAGGAGTGCTTTTGAAACCTTTCAGTATCTTGGTGAGGGCATTGCAGACATCAGCATGAAAAGATGCATTGCAATAGGTAGCATGATGTTCTTCAGCAAAATCCCAAGCAATTAGGACACTAACCATGAGCAAGCATCTTTCATGTTTACATATGACTGTCCACCTACCCAGAGATCAAAACCTGTCTTCTAAACCCTGTATGAGATTAAATTTTACTCAGTGCAAAAGTACAACTAGTTCCAGGATAGGGGACAGCAGCTGGCTATTGCACAACACTACACAAGAAAGAAATGAAGAAAGAAAATGAAAAGGAATAATGATATCAGTTGAAATTGGAAAAGGCCCACTCAGCCTTAGAGCTTAGTCCATTCAAACGGCAGTGGGGAAATACCAATCCTTTTTCAATAGAAGCTGCAATTTTATGTTTTATTTTGACATATTAAATTGTGTGTTACTCTCTTCATCTCAGGGCCAAATTTTCCTTTTGTTATACGCGCAGACAAACCCATTGGCTTTAAAATGAATCCGAATTCATTTTATTCATTCAGGCTTTAAAAAAAACAAAAAACAAAAATTCATTCAGGCTTTAAAAAAAACAAAGAAGTCAAGGAACAAATGCACCCTGGTTTCCCTATAGAATCATCCACTGATCACACTGTAAAATGAAAGCACAAGTACATCAAATCCAGGTATTCATACACAACCAATAAACTTCCTCTAAACCAGGGGCAGGCAATTATTTGGGCCCACAGGCCACATAGACAGTTTTGGGGAGCTGTTGTAGGCTGGTCAGCACTTCTCCCTTCCCTTCCCGCCCTGTAACAGCCCAGAGTCCATGCATCCTGCAGCTCTTCCCAGCCACCAGTGCCCAGCGGCAGCTGAATGCACAACCCCTAGCCAGGCCCGTACCCACTCCAGACTCACCCCGGTCAGAACAAACCAGCTCTGGACCAGCTGGGACCTACACGCACAGCACTGACCCCAGTCCACCCCAAACCATGCTCAGCAGCAGCAGCAATTGATGGGCAGAAGCTGCTTCTGAGCGCAGGGGGAAAGAGGCCACCACCAGCACTGTCTCCAGGCCACCCCCAGTGCTGTCTCCAAGCTGCCCAGCAGGGCAGTGGTGGCAGCGGAGAGGAGCCACAGGAAAGCCTGGGTGCAGGCTCCAGGCAGCTACAGTAACATGGGCCTGGCAGCAGGGAGGGAAAGGTGGCCACTTTTCTCTTGCACTCAGCAGCAGCTTCTGCCTGGCCACCATCACTGATCAGCATGGGCGGGTGGGTCTGGAGCAGGCAGGGGGCAGGCCGAGATTAGGCCTGCGTGCATAGGTCCTGGCTGATCTAGAGCTGGTCCACTCAAGCTTGTCCAAGTCTGGAGCAGGTGCGGGGCAGGCCAGGGGCTTGGGCTTGGGCCAGCAGCAGTGGCAGCTGCAAGAAGCCATCACCACCTGGGCTGCCTAGAAATGGAGTCCAGCCTCAGAGCCACCCCAGCCCCACTGCATGCCCAGGGGTGGCAGGAGGCGCCACAAGCCAGATGGTACCTGGGTCAGGAGGGACTGAGGGACCCACTGTGGACTGGACAAAATCCCTCCATTAATTGATCCAGCCTGCGGGCCATATTTTGCCCACCCCTGCTCTAAACTCAGCTAAATTTGAACTTCTGCTCCCTAGTTTTATGTATCTGTAGCAGGCACATGTTCCAGGGGCAGCCGTGACGTGGCCACACAACCCCTGCCTGGCTCCAGCTCTAGGGTTCCCTCCCCTTCTTACTCGCTTGCTACCCCTTTGATATAATTGTGTTATTGGAAGAGAAAGGTCTTAAAGTGTTAAGGGTCTTAGAGTGAGCCCCAGTTCTTCTAGTTGCCAGCAGATCCTTCTGGACCCTGCTTTGGTTTCAGCTTTGCTCCTCTTGGGCAAAGTGGGTCCTCCTGATCACTTTTGCTGCCCCAGGGTACTTGTAGCCTTAGGGGCTGTTCCGTGGTTTCTTCCACCCCTTTATACCACACCCATGCCTTGCAGATGTTACCAGGCTACCATTCCCATGTCAGAGCCTCAACCTTCTTGGCCCCTGCCCCTTTTCTCTTGATGAGCCCTCTAGCTCCAGTCCACTGTACCAAAGTGAGCTTCTGGGCCCCAACTTCTATCTTTCCTCCTTAGATTCTGAGCCCCTTGGCTGTGGTATCAGTCCTTCTCAGGCCCCTGGCCCTGTCTTGGCTCAGTTCCATGCAGACTCCCATTTCATCCCAAATCTAGCATGTGAGATCTAATAAGATCACACACAAATCTGGTTGCCACATACAAAAGATGCAGGGTGGGATTTTAAGAAGCACTTTGCACAAAGGTAGAAAGGTATTTTAGGTGCCTAACTCCCATTAATTTCCTACCTGGTATGTGGCACGTAAAAACCTTTACAGACCCATGTCTTAGAGTTGGCCTAAAAGAAGAGTTTTAGCTCTGAAAGTTAGACAGTCATGGAAAATTTTTGAAAATCCTGCTCCCAGTTTTTAAATCTCCTCCTCCCTGTTTCTAGGCTAATTTGTGTTCATGTGTGGCCTTGTATTTTTTTCCCTCATTTCCCAGCCCCTTTTAATATATAACAACTAAAAGCCTATTAACTGCTTTCACTTTGTCCCTGGCTAAGCTGTTTCTTCTCTCTGCTTGAGAATACAACCCACAGGTATTTCCTCAGAAAGAAAACTGGGTGCAGATTTTGTTCAATTCTGTAATGGCATTATCATTCAAGAAAAAATTCTTGCAGCAGCAGGTTCAGGAAGTGTACAAACATTTTCCAGGAGTGAATTAGCCTTCTCACACTGCTCTTTCAAAGTTGGCTCTGCAGTGATCACAATAACAATTTGGGGAAAAAAGCAAAGCAAAGCCAAACACATATTGCTCTTTAAGCTTTAATAGCATCTTGGCTGCTGTGTGATCCTTATTACACCAAGGGATATCAAGTGCAGCTTGTATACAAAAGTTGCCACAACTAGCTAGGATGTATGAGCTTCAGAATGAAGTGAACAGCTTCCCTGGTACAATCAAATATTTGTCTACATATCAGTTATTAGGCAAATATCTCTTACCCATCGTCTTGTCTTGGTCTATACAGTTAGGCACTGCTCTGTCTGCATCTGGCACCATGTGATTTCAATCTGTATTCAGTTTTCATTTCTAAACTGCAAAATGATTAACATCCCAGTGATCCTATTTGTGATAAGCAAATGGAAAAGCATTGCCAGAAACCAGTGTTTCTAACAAGTTAAGTTAGCAACTCTAGTCCATTGCATTGCATCCATGAAAAGTAGGTATCTGTGGGGTTTCACAGGCCTTGCTTTTAAGAGGGAGAGCTGATCTTTCACTCATATTGTCCTTAGTGATTTCTTCCTAATGTCAGACTGATGGTAAAAGATTGCAACTGGACCAATGCATCTATTACTCCTAATACCATTCAATGAGCCAGACTTCACATTTAGGAATTACCCAAGAGTTCTTCATGCAGCAAGTGTGCTGGACTTTTTATGGCATAGATTCTTCATCATCCACAACAGTAGTAAAGTGGGCTACTGACTATCAAAATCATTTTTGCTCTATGAGTACACTAAATTGCCAAAATAATTGCATTAAACTACGTCATGCAATGAATCTTCCTCACTTAGTACACACATGCCCAGTGAGTCATTTAAATCCACTGCTGGGAACCAAGGTTTCTGCCATTGGTCCACATCTTATGAGAACAGTTCACATTCAAACATCATCAGAAAAGAAAGTACCTCTATGCTCAGGTCTGTGACTAGGAATAAAAGTCAGGAAGTCCTAGTAAATGTGCAGCTTTGGAGAAACTTAGTTATTAAAGTTTTATTTAAAAGTGTGAAGTGGAGAGAAGAGGTAGAAGTTCAAGACTACATCTCATGGGGGCTTACATTTTCTGAAGTCTTGGTTTGTCTGAGTGGGTTTGGTTTCAATGTGTGGGTAGGGTTTTCCCAAACATCGTCTTATGAAGTCTGTATTTCTATTCTTTAAGTAGCCTTCTCCCTTTCTGTGCCAGAAGCACAGGCTTTGCCTTTTAAGCCCTAGGGGCAGCCTCTTTGTAGATCACAGAGCTTAATCTACATAAGTTAGTAGCAATAGGAGATTCCCCAGAATGGCATGTTATACCTACTATGTAATATACTTCTAGTGCTACTACCCTGAGGCTTGAGAATTGAAAATTAACTCAGACCTACTTTATCATGAAAATTGAGATAGTGGCTTTGGCACATGGCTACCCAAACTGATTAACTGTAGTAAATCCCAAGAACCCAGAAGGGGGAAGGACAGGATTGGGATATGGATAGGGGAACTCATGTCCAGTTCTAGGAAAGTTCAGGATATCTGTTTCAGGATCAGCTGCCTCAGGAACATCTTTTTATATGGTTTTATAGGGAAAAATTAATCTCCCAATGCCATGTTATATAGATCCAAGGCTTGGTATATCAGTTACTAAAATCTGCCTTTCTCAGCCTATTGAACAATCCACCATTTTGATTGATTTTTTTTTTTTTTTGCCTTATAATAGTGACAATATTTTCTATTGTCCATTTTCTATTCCATATTTCTTACAGTGACATGTTACCTAATAGACATATTATCTGACCAAGAGCCTTACTCAAAACTCATTGAAGTCAATGGCAAATCTCCAGCTGACTTCAGTAAACTTGGAAAAAACACACTTAGCCAAATTGCATATAACAATTCTTAATTTAATCTAGTGAGTTGTTTCTTGTTCAATAGTTTACACTAAAACAATGCCAAGCCACCTATGAATAAAGTCTCTCTGATGTGCACGGCCTGAGTCTCCAAGTCAGACTTAAATGAACAAACAGCAAAAATGTATTGAATAGCTGACCAAAGCGCTTAAAATATATTCCATTTATATGAATGCAAGGAAACGTAATTCTGCACATCTACCCCAATAAGGCCAATGGTAAAAATCCCAATGGAAATAGAATCTGGGTGACTCTGAACCCATTTGAAAATGTCATTGTAATTTATTTGAGTCATATGTTTCATAACTCTGGTGTCACAAAAACCAGAGGCTGTTGGTCCCTGGGGCTGAGCTGGGGCCCCTGGGGCTGAGTGGTTCTGGGCTCCAGCTGACTGCTGGAGCCACCCCAGCTCCCAGACAGCACGGGGAGCCCTGCCAAGCCGTGCTGCACCCATGCGGTATGACAGCTGCTGCATGGGTGCCAAGTAGGGGGGTGATTCCTGCTTCCCCCCACTGCCCGTCACTGTATGTAGGGGCTCTACCATGAGCCCTCAGAGGCCCTGATTGCCACTGCCAGAGCTGGTGAGAGCAGTGCTTTTCTTCTTCTTTTTTTTTTAAAGTGCTGGGAGGCTGGGCCGGGCAGGGCAGACATAGGAGCTTCTCCCGCAGCTCCTCCAGCTGTGCCTGCCTCTGCCCCAGCACGGGGAGCCACAGGAGAAGCCCCCATGACTTCCCTGCCAGGCCCCATCCCCTGCCCAGCCTAGCCAGCATGGGGGAGGGGGGCTATGATGCAGGCGCGGCTCGCTCCTGGCGGCAGCAGGGCATAGCCCCTACTCCCAGTGCTGCCATGTGGCAGGTCAGTGTGGGGCGCTCCTGCATTGAGCCACTCACCTCACTGCTCCCGACCACCTTCCAGGTTCTGAGTGCCTCCCCGGGGGTGCCTCACGTCTGGCTGACCCTCTTCCTGGAGCACACCCACTAGCCTGGGGGTTCCACTGTCACCACCCAGGGCTGGGCTTGATTCTGGTTCTGTGCACCCTGGGAAACACAGGCCTAGTAGCCCTTGAGGGTACTTGATTCACTTCAAGAACTTGGGATGCTTCCTCAGTAAGAAGCACAAGTAGTGGTCTCCCTTAGTCAGCCAAACCAAGGGGACCCCAAGGCATAATCTAGACCCACTCCCAATAAGTCTCCCACACTAGGTACAAAGGAGAACTTTATTGGTTACAAGGGGTAGAGTTAGAATAGGTTACAGGGTAGAGCAATATCAGAGAAATCCCACAGAGCAAACTCCCATGGCTGGGTAGCCTTTGATCACGCATCTGAGTTACTGCAAGCTATATATCTAGTTAGATCTCAGGTAGATTACTCATAAATATCATCCAGAGGCAGGTGGAGATTCCCCCTGGAGGCAGGCAGTTCCTTGATCATGAGTTTTGAGAGAGAGAGCAAGTTTCACATGGTTCAGCTCTTCTCCCTCTTTGAGTCTTCCTCATGGCTGCTGCCCCCTCCTCCTGGGCAGTCCTTAACTTATATAGTCCTTGTGACCTCATTTACCTGGTCCAATGGAGGCCAGCACTTGTTGGCTGTCAGCCAACCAATTTGAAATGCATCACTAGTTGCTGGGCAGACTGGCAGTTCCTAGCTCCCCAGGGAACAAGCCCCTCACCCAGGTATGTGATACCAGTCACATAGACAGAGGGAGCAGGTGTCCCCCCTCCCTCAGGAATGTATCCAGCTCAGGTTACCTAAAGAGATAGGGTAAGGTGTGTATCTTCTGCTGGGCCCATCCTAACCAAATTGTCACAGAGCAGAGTTTTTGGGGAGAAACAGAGGTGGCCTTCTCCCATATGCCGCACCCACATCAGTGCTGGGAGTGGGGACTCTGCCCTGCCACCGCTTGCCAGCCAGCATGGGGGGCAGGCATTGTCACCGCTTGCCACCCAGCGCAGCAGGGCATGGGATGTGGGTGCAGGAGTGCTCAGAGTGGTGGCTATGCCCTGCTGCCACTTACCCAGTCAGCGGGGGGCGGGCACAATGCAGGCTCAGCTCACTCCAGGCAACAGCAGTGCATAGCTCCCACTCCCAGTGCTACCGCACCCACATCAGGGCTGGGTACAGGGGCTCTGCCCTACTGTCGCTTGCCAGCCAATGTGGGAGGGCGCAGGATGTGGGTGCGTCACCGCTGGGAGCAGGGGGTCTGAACTGCTGTCACTTGCCCCTTCTGCCTGGAGTGAGCTGAACCCACATCCTGTTTCCCTCCCCGCCGCTCCAGCTGGGCAAGTGGCAGCAGGGCAGAGCCCCCACTCCCAGCATTGCTGCATCTGCATCCCACCCCGCTCCCCGAGTAATGCGCCCCTCCACCCCAGCTAGGCAGCTTGTCCCAGTCGCAGGTTTAGCCCCAATCCCTCCCTCCCCCATACCCCTTCCCTCCCTCCCTCCCCGCAACCCCAAAAGACTCACCAGCTGGAGGCAGCTGTGTCAGCTGCCTGTTTAGTCTGTGGCTGAATATCCAAAGTGGCCAAATCTTTTCCAAAGCTTTTACAAATCAATCAATTCAGTTGATTCAGAGCTTTTAATTGGTCTTCTAATTCGAATTGGATTCGGAGATTTGGTCCCCGAATTGGACCAAATCTTCTCTGAATCAAATCGACGACTGAAGGTTTGCACAGCCCTACTAAATAGGTTAGTATTGGTATATTTACATAGTTTTCCTAGAATAACTATGATTGCAATGTAGGCTTTTGATTGAATTAAAATATTTTGGTAGGTGGGTTTTTCTTTCTGGTATGGTGGATCATAGTAATTGTAACAAAAGTCCCTATCTACCAACCATGCTAAAATTCTCCTTTGAAGAATAAACTGTTGTGATGTCTTTTAAAGAAGAGCCATCTGAATGATTTCAAACCTTTGAAAAACCCCTTTCCACCTCAAAGCACTGTAAAGAATGTCCCTGTGTGACCTTTCCCTTTCTTTGAAGTGTCTGAAATAAATGGCAATCAGCAAAGAGCATATTATAATCAGTGAAAAGTTAATAAAGGGGGTTCTGTTACATATCTGGCAATCCAGGCTCATTTTGGACAGCAGGATAAGGAAATTTTTATGGGTTTCCAGAAAAACTTTAAGCCATCCTTTGGGAAGGGTAAAATTACTGTAATTAAAATTAATTCTATAGTGAACATTAATGGGAAGTGTTGCTATGGCAGACCTCGGGCTACTATGTAAAATGTAATAATAATAATATGTATAGATTTTACAAATATTGTATGAGATAAGGTAAAGTCTGTGTAGGAAAGAACTGATGTAGCAACACAGCAGGTCTAGATAAGTGACCCCCTAATGGACATTTGAAGGAGGTAGAAAGTACAAGACAACAGCCTATAGCCCAGTTCACTTCTAACTTGTGGGTGCTAGGAGCTAATACATCAAAGGGCTGCATGTAAAAACTTAAAAGTGAATTTAGTATCTGGGGAAAAGGGTAATCAAAAAGTCTGACAAACTCTTAAAGGACACTGCCTGAATGAAAGGGGAGTGAACTTCCTTGTGAGTTCAGGGAACAGCTAATGCCACTTAGAATATAGCAGGGCCTCTATAAAACCTAGATCTACCAGGATCACAATAGGTAGACACTCAATAAGCAAAAATTTGTACACTATTTTTATTGGTTTTCTCTGAAAAGTTTTGTGCACCCATCTGGCTTTGTGAAGCCTCCCCTGTGTGGCCCTGGAGCAAGAGCTTGGAGTCTGCCACAGAGGTGGCTCCAGCTGCCTCGGTGTTTACCCACTTTCTCCCCAAAAGAAGGCCCCTGTGCTCTCCTGCCACGTCTTGTATGTTAAGTTCATTTGTGGGGTTCCCTCCTCGAGGGGAAGGTGCACTGGGCATCACCGCTAGCAGATGCTCCTGGGGCTCCAATTCCCCTACACCCCAGCCATGCACCAGCCTGTTGGTATGGCCAGACAATGGACTGTCCGACCCCGCTTGGGTGCCACAATCAGTGGCATCCTGATCTCACTCTCTCTTGCCCTCAGCTTTCTGTTGGTGCATCAATTTGGCCAGTTGTCTCTTTCCTGAGGGCTGTGGTCTATGCCCTGTAGGCCGTGGACTGGCTACAATTCGAAGCATCCCACCCCATGGATTTATGTGGGTGGGATAGTGATCCCTGTGATGGGTTGGCTTAGTGTTATCGGGAGTCCCTGAGCAGCCCCTGGGCACTCAGCCCCCAACTTAAATCCTGCGGCCTTTCTCCCAGCCTCTGGTCTTCAACAGAAAATAATGGTTACTGTAACAGAAATTCCAGGGAGGGGCCTCAGCCTCCTCCCCAATCACACATCCCATTTTTGTGCAGTCTGATGTTTCTCCATGTGTTCCCGGGACCCAGATCCCTCGCTAGTCAAAGTGTCTGGTCGCTTTAATTGGTGCCTGGACCCTCTGCTGGGTCCTTTGCCAACCCCTCCCCTCAAGGGTTGAGAGGCTGTTGGCTGGCATGGCGGGGAGCCCTCGCAGCTTCCTCCCTGCTGCGTCCCCCGAGCTGTTTCCCTGCTGCTGGCTTTTATCTCAGCCGGGCAGCAGTTTTCAGTGATGGCATCTCTCCACACCAGTTCCAGCCACATAGAAAAGTGGCTGATGAACCATGCAGGGGTTCCACTTCCCTGCAGCTCATCCGGGCTGGCTGCATCTGGGGATGGTGAATTAGTCTTGTTACAGGGTTTTTTTCTTTTGCATCATGGTGGGCTGTCCCCGCTGTGACCCAAGCTGCGGGAGGGGTTTTCCACCCCTCTATTATCATCCCCCTAGGACACTTTGAATCTAGATAAATTACATCCTTTTGCTTTAAGAAGGCTGTCTGTTCATTTTGTTAACCACAGGTCTCTGCTTCCGGCAGAAACAAAAGTGCAGGTACTGAAAGTAAATTGGGTCTGCTGAAGTAATCATGCTGGAACTGCAGCCCAAGGCTTGGTCTGAGACTGGTGTTCTGTCTTCAGAGAAATGCTCAAAGAGATGAGGAGGGCTCAGAGGTACAGTTATCCCAGTAAGAGGCACAATTGCCTAGATCCTTGTTCATTGCTATAAGAATGTAGATGTTATAATTTGTATTGTGTAGTAATGCATGGAAAAGTTGCCCTGATATGGTTGATACTTTCTTTCCAGCCATAAGCTAATGGTGTTCCCACGTGAGCTGAGAGAGCAGGAATCATGGCACAGTATCCCGAGTGCAGGAATATTGTTACTGAAAACCATGACAAGCATCAGAGAGAAACCTGATGCTCTTATGAAAGAAGCAGGGGAAGGCCATCTCGTCGTTCATGTCCCACAAGACTATGTGTCTGGTGCATTTGTGCCTGAACCAGAGCTGCTACTACACTGTCAGAAGAGTGAGAGAATGACCATTTGGGTGTGCAGTTTCTTCCCCAGTACACAGAGCTCTCAGGGCATGAAGCAATGGAACAAAGCACTGGCACATAAGATTAAACCTTGGGCCCAGATTTTCAAAGAAGTCTCTCTCTCTCAGCAGTGTAACTCGTAAGAAAAAATATTTTTCCTATGAAAAAAATGTGCGTTTCATTGAAAGCTGAGGGTTTTGGGTTTTTTTCCCAGACCTCAACCAACATAAATCAGCTTGGAGGATTTGCATTTCCAAATATATTTGAAAGCGGGTATTTTCTGCAGGAATTTGTATTAGGTTGAAATTTCAGCTTTCCACTGTGTTGGGAAAAAATGTTAACAGAAAATGACCTATCAGTACTACTCAGGAGAATCTATTGTAACACTTTATGGCCAGATTTTCAAAAGAACTTAGGCCTCATCATGCTTAGTTTTTTTGAGAATCTGGACACTTACCTTGGTGTCTAAATGGGGTCTGATATTTTTTTTTCTGGATCCAATTCTGTCTCTTGAATATGTCTGAAAATTCTGGCAGTAGTATTTCCTGAGGTGGACAGAAGGGGGGCCATTCTTAGAGAGGTGATTAACTGCCTTTGTGTCTAACCCTGTGGAGTACAGAACTTGTCCTGAGCTCTGGTAACTATAATTATACTGTACAGCTCTTTGTGCATTGTTTAATATTCTGTTTATTGATTCATGCAACACTTATGAGATATGTTCCCTGAACCAAATAAACTGAAAAGGAATAAAAAAATCTAGAATAAATAAGTTGCAGGTACTCTTCAATTCCAACATCCATATAACTTTTGCAGCCCCAGTACTCCACACTACTCTGCATTTAGCCATCTGTATAAACATGCCTTGTTACTATGGTAACTGGCACATCAAGTGTTCTTTTTATTAAATGGTACCTCTGAGATACAGAACACCTTCTGAGCTGAGAACAAACATGATGATGAGTTACCTCCATTCTTTATAATTTGAGAGAAAGATGTGCTATAGGAAACAGAATCAACATATTTTTGCCTTTAAAGTGGATCTGCTCAGAATTTTTTCCAATAAAACAAAGTATCACAGAAAAATGTGGATTCATTGAGCCCAAAATGTCTCATTCAATATATCTCAGGTTCAAGGATCTGTCTGCTGAATCAAGGGAGGGCTCAGAGGGGCCCAGGTAAGTACCAACTCTCCATAAACAATCCCAGACTCAGGACCCTGGTATTTCCACGTGAGAACTTTGGGTCAGAGCCACCAGATGAAGTGTAAAATGGGAGTATTACCCTCAAATCATGCTTTCTCCCTACAACCATGTAGCCTTAAAGAAAAACTGCAGGAAGAAGCCAGCCAGAGAGGTCAAGAAGCCCCCAAGATAGGGATTTCAAAGTACTTTGTCCAGTTTTGACTGGGTTTTCTCTGCATGTGGAGTTAGGTTGTTTGTAGCAATAGTCCCCAACACTGAAAGTCTGAAATCTCCTCACCACCCAGTAGCATAACTGAGAAGCCACCCCAGGTAGGTGCCACGTTTATGGAGAGGCACAAAAATATTGATGACAGCAGCAACGGCTGATCATGCTGCGGTAAATGGTAGCACAACAAACACTGTCGCAAACAGAGTGGCCTTTGTTACACCTGTCTTGTCTAAGTAGAATGTCAGCTCTTTGGGTACCAACTATTACTCTCATTTGGACAATACCTACCACAAAGGGATCCCAGGTTTGGTAAATTTGGTTGGTTATTAGGTGCTACCATAAGAAACAAGATTAATAATGATGATCATCAAGATGATCCAGAGATAACCTCCAGAGGTTCCCTCCAACCCTATTTTTCTATGACTCGATGCATCTGAACTTTGTCATGCAAGCCTTTTACAAAAGGTTACTGTAAGGTCTCCAGTAAAAGAAATTTACAGTCTCCTTGTCTGAATGGTTTAGGTCTAATGCTCTGGTTAATGCACTCAGATGGAAAAGCTGACATTAGTTCTTCTATTGTATCAAAAAGCATAAGTGCCTTTCAAATGTACCAGGTTATAATGGCTTCTTTCTGTTAGAACTGACACCTGGCAGAACCACCATAGGTTCTCTGAATGGTTCCGACTGACAAACTAAACAGCAAAATCTATTGTGTGCTTAGAGGGATGTTAAGGCAGAAAAGAAGTGTCATGCCTGACAAATAAGAGGAAAAAGAATCAAGCTGGAGTTTTTTAATATATAACTGCACTTGGCTATATTTTGTTTATTCAAGTGTGTAAATACTGGTGAGTGAAACAGATTAGGAGTGTAACAGTTTTGTGCCTGCGTCAGCTTATTTCTCCTCCAGCGCATCATTAACACACTGCATAAAGTCAATTCTTCACTGACTATAGTTGGAGCTATGTCTCCATTATTGTGTCCCTATACAGAAGGGATGACATAAGGCAAAATATTCTACTTATCCTATAATAAGCATGTCTAACTGCTGTCTGTCATAGCAAATTACCAACATATGTTTTATTCCATACCAGCGTGCCATTCTCAGACAATTGGCTTCCAGGCAGTTCCTAATGCAATGAAGATGTGTCTGACAATACAATGCTATCGTATGTGTATGGTATGTGTAAATTTGTAGAAGGAAACTTCTAAAAAGCAAGAGTTTAAATCCTTGTGTAGCAATTCCTGGGCATGGTGGGATTTCATTATATTCTTCGAGAATGAGCAATTAAAGATTTTCTTACCATCTTGAGATAAGTCAGCTCAATACTCAGTTACTGTTGGAAATTTTTTTAGCACTTCCTCAAAAAAGAGATTAAGTTTCTTACAGTGGAAATATGATATATCTGTAATCAGCACAGAATGGATTTCTTCAAAATAGTTCTTACCTCTTTTGACATGCTTACAGACACAGCAGTACACAAATCATCTTCATATTAACTAAAACAGTGTCTTTATTATTAATCAACAGACCAAGTCCCCTTGAAGTACTTTGTTACGTTCTTATGTGTTTCCATTCAAGTTAATCTGGAATCTGTAATGGCTACCAAGCTTGGCTAGCCATCTCTTCCTTAATATAGGTGAGGAAGTCCATGGCATCTGCTCACTGTATGATGGTGGGTCTGCCACTACATTGAAGACTACACTTTGAGAACTTAGTACTGTTATATAAAGATAAATTGCACAATAATAGGTATACTCAGGTGCCTTTCACTCCTTACCAAGGCAGCTGACATCATTTGGGTTGTCCTTCCTCAGTTAGCCATGTTTGAAGCTACCATACCACAGCCCACTAGGATGGGGCTTCCCTTGTGAAACCTTCTCAGTAGACATATGTAACAAGTCTGTCTGTCCCTTTAACCAAGAACAGTCAACCATGTTGAGAGAGCTCAGCTACAGGACATTTGGATAATGGGTGCTTTAAACCTCAGTAGGGAAAGCAGAAAGGCTGAAAATGGTTAGGGGACATTTTGCAAGCAGGAGGCAAGTTTGTGAGACATTACCAAGGACAAGCTAGGCTGTTGTGCTGGGGTCAGAGCCAAAAGGTCCTCTCCTAGTGTCTGGAATATAGCAGAAGGGTTTGGTTTGGTTTATTTTTTGTTTGCTGCTCAAAGATTGAGCATAATTTGTGAGAACTGGCTGGGGTGCTTCTCAAGGAGCAAAACCTGCCTACAGAAACTCTCAGGTTATATAACCCACTTATAGTCTGATCTTCTGAGTTCTTCTGGGTCCCTTTCTGACATCACTTCAAGCTCATCATTTTGAGTCAACTTAATCACAAGTTTAATCAGTTCAGTTTCCATTCACCATTCATCTACCTTCTAGGTGTATGTTATATAGATCTTTGTTATGTTACTAGACTATTAGTTCCTGAGTTTTCATGCTGTCATGCTGTGGTATTTTGTTATGATAAGGCTACAAATTCCAATTACAGTGGGATTAACGGTAACTCTTTAGTAACTTGCAGAAACACAATCATATTCATCCTATTATCAAAGGAAAAGCTCAACACAAAACAAAAATGTAGTTCCTATATTTCTAGATTTCCAAATAAGAGTTTTGTCAGTGTCTTCAATGGAAGCAGTTTTCTTTCCTGATATACAGAGCAGCATATGGTACTTTCCTACAAGAAAAACTGACAAATCTTTACCTTCTGCAGAAGCGAGCGCAATCAAAGCCAACAACAGAATGGAGCCATCATCTTTCCTAATCAGGCTGCCTAGGGAAAGAAAGCAATCTATTAAAGACAGTTAACCTTTGATGGCAGTGAATTCTCAATGGGCAGATGCCATTCTGCAGCACTCACCTTGAAGCTGGTCTGGAGCACTTAGTCATGTCCCTACATCTCTGCAGAAGGTGGAGGTAGCATCTTCAATTGAACATGTCTTTTTCTAGATTTTATTCTAGGTTCATTAAACCTTACAGATATGCAACTTGGTTATATCTCATATGACAACAAGTTCAGAGTGCAGAGGCAGGTTTTCATTTATTCTAAAGCAGTGTAAAGGAAGCTTATTGTAAATGGAAATTCAGACCCTGCCTTATTAGAAAAGCTATTGTATATAAAGAGAAAATAAACTAAAGAAAAGAAAGCAAAGAGATGGTAGAGCTAGTTGCAAATGAGAAGAATCTGCTAAGCAACAGGAGAAAGCCTAATAATCCAAAAGTACTGAAAATATCAGCAGTGGTGAAAAAAAGCATTGCAGAGCAATGCCTGGTAGCAAAAAAGTTGGGTAGTTATAAGAGATTCAGAAAAAAGCAGGAGATCTACAGTAACACTTTTACTAGCCTTAGGAAAAAGTAATACATCAAGACAAGACCAAGGACATCCTAAAGTATCAATTTGTCAAAAGAGGTAACAAAACTAAGAATGACTTGGCTTTATTTTTACTATTTATTGTTAGTTGTTTTTAGAGGTATATTTGTGCTCTGTGGGAAATTCAGAGAGAAAAATTAGTTCTGCGCTCTATCAGAACTGTACATACCCATATAGTGACAAATACAATCCAACAATCTGTAGGCTCTGGGTTTTTCCATCTATAGAACCTGTCAAAAGAGCCAAAGCCACAAGCTGAGTTAACATCTGTCCACACTGTTCACACACCTCAGAGTTTAGAGAGTGTATACCCAGACTATAATATTCTCAGGGTCACCATTGAGAGGCATGCCTCATTGACTCAGCTCCCATTAACTTGTTTTGTATCCTACAAATGAGGCACTATGCCCAGTTTAGAGAACTGCTGAGTGCATGCCAAGACTTGCTCTTAGGCTCTTTCTCTTTGGGTTTTTGTGTGTTCTCAGAAGGGCTCTAAGACAGTGATTCTCAACCCATTTGTACACATTGATGGCCAGTCTTGATCTAGTGCCCCTCCCTCCCAATCCACTGGCTCCTGTGCCCAGGCCCCAACCCCACAGTGTGTGGGGTCAGGGGGCCCCAAGCAGCCTCTTACAGGCTGAGAGGAAAATCCATGGTTTCCCCTGTTTTTCTCCTTTAAAGGAGAATCCATTTTTAAAATTTGTTAGCAGCCCTTTCATATATCCTTGCAACCCACTTTTGGGTCATGACCATGGGCTAAGAAACGTTGCTCCAAGACAACCATATTGCCTCATTTCCAGGACTAGTCTTGTGCTGAATGGGAGTGAGTGGGTAGAGCATGCTTCTTGGCAGAGATTTCACGTGTGGCATGGAACAGTGTAGACAACCCCTTTGGTTCAAGGTTCTAGAGCTCTCATTGCTGGAGACCAGTACTTGTTACTGATGAGTTGAGTTCCTTGAGAGAAAACAAACCAATCAGCCCATACTGAGGTCATCTTGTGTAGAGCCATTTCTGCATGGTTCTCTGTAATGGCAAGGCTTCCATCATCTGACAAGGAAATGTCTTGTCAGTTAAAAATATTATGTCACAACCCAGAATCCATGTAGCTAGGAAAACAAACGCATTTTTCCTTTCCTTTTTTTAAATAAATGTAATGAGCTATGGAAACTGCCAAACATTTAAAAAAGGCATCTGAACTATTTAGATATTTTAGAATGGTGCTAAAATGGTGTGGAAGTTAGAATTGGTTCTCCTATCTTTAATTTAAATGATCCTAAAGCTGTTCCTCCTAATTGTGATCTGATAACATTCTTGGGCTCTATAACAGGGAACCCCTGCCCCTGTTACTGGTGAAGCCAGAGAAGACATGTATGTAAAGATAGCCATGCAGGTGAGCTCAGCCTGGCACTGATGAAGGCAGTGGATTAGTGAGTGACCAGCTGCACCTGGCAGTACAGTACAGCAGGCCTGGTCAAGTGACTGAAAGTAATCTGGGCTAGGGAATTTAAATCCAGTCTAAGGTGTGTGTGTGTGTGTGTGTGTGTGTGTGTGTGTGTGTGTGTGTGTGTGTGTGTGCGCGCGCGCGCGCGCGCATGTAGATAACCATGTACTCTACCCAGGGAACTGGGAGAGGAAGTCTCCCAGGCAGGTAAGGCTTGTGGGCTGACATTATGAAGGAGACCTTATTTTTTTTAGAAAAGACAGTTTGTACTTTTTGGCTTACATTTTGATTAAGTTGGGCTTGTGGACCCCTGAACTGGGTTGTGGCTATAGGAGTGGAGGAGGTTGTAGATAGGGAGCCTGGGTGTTCCTCCAGTTGTTTTTTCATAGGGGCTAAAAGGCACCCCCAATCCAAGGGCAGTCTTTATCACACAAAAACAGAACGCTAAAAAGATGAGAAGGCCACTGAGGCAGGGCCTAAAACCCAGAAGCTGAGGTCTTTACCAGTGGGCCAAGGGGAGCATAACCAGTGAGGAAAAGGGGCCTAGGCTTTAACAGATGAGGCCCTGACAAGCCCTCAGAGACCCACAAGGACATGACTAGAGTGATGGGTCTGGTGGGCCTAACCAGGCTGACTACAGAGCTGCTACCAATCCTAGGACTTCCTTCCATTTCCCAGTTTCCAGTACTATCAAAGGTATGGCAGGAAAGCAGCAAACGCATAAGGAAGCCAGGAGAAGGCCGTACCTAAACTACAAGCTCACATCTATGTAAAAGAACCCTCCCCATCTGCAAAACTTGTGAAAAATCACATTTTTTGCTATTGAAAAAGCAATGAAGTATTTTCCATTTTCCCCCCTCAAATATTCCACAAAAATCAAGAACTTGAAAATGTCCAATTACCCATGGAGATACTTACAAAGATGCCCTAGAGGAACAGAAAGCTTTCTGAGAGTATCTGGTTTCACATTAGGGTAAACCACAAAAGGTTCAGAGTTTGGTTTGTTGGGGATAAGCAACCAAAGTTCTAGCTTCAGGTTCAAACCTGATTCTTTTAAAGCTTTATGGTCTGATGTCTCACAGGAGGCCCCCTCTCTACTCCAGTACAATGAATTACTCCTCCACATTTTCCCCTGGACTGTTTCATAGGTCTTTTTGAGGGTATCCTTCAACAGCAGGTCCCCTTGGTGATGGATCTGGGTACTCTTTCTGGAGTTTTCATAGAAACCTTCTGGATTGCTCCCTACTTGCCTAGTCATGGTGAACCAACATTGTCTGTTGTTCACCTGTGTATTGTAGGCCCCTCTTCTCATTGCTACTCCCAATGAGAAGCTGGACCCAATATTTTGATTCCGGGTTCCATTGACACTGTTTTATCTTCTAACTCTGTATAGGAAAGTATAATTCCTATTCTTGAGTTTGTTAAGGAGAGGTCTGGATACCACTTTGCTTATCAGAACTAGTTACCCAAATCTGTATTTATAGGCAAAAGAGTCCTGCTAAGAGGAGTCAATGTCTGTGGGCATGATCCAAAGCTACTTTTGAGATGATACAGGCCCGTCCCCCACAATGATGATGGACTACAAGTGGGGAATGCATCACACTCTAGAATTCCCATCAGTGGGGGATAGATACATGAGACTGAATATCAGACTGTTCTACTCTGATTAGTGAGGAGGAGTGCCATTCCCAGGCTAGATTGCATAGATTTCATAGATATTAGGGCTAAAAGGGACTTGGAAGATCAAGTCCAACCCTCTTTAGAAGCATCTATGGATGCAAGCCAGAGTTTTGCTCACTTTACCAGCTGCAACATCGCATTGGTGGCTCATATTCATCTTGCGGTCAATCATGACCCCCAAGTCCCTTTCGGCCATGGTGCTAGCAAGCATAGCACTGCCAAGCCTATAAGCGTGCTGCGGATTTTTTTTCTCAAGGTGAAGTACCTTGCATTTTTCAGTGTTGAACACCATCAGGTTTTCATCCACCCATTTTCTGAGCCTGTCTAGGTCAGTCTGGATCACCATCCTGTCCTCAGGTGTGGACACTTTACCCCAAGGTTTGGTGTCATCGGTGAACTTGGCTAGTCTGCCTCTGATACCAATGTCCACAACATTAATAAAGATGTTAAAGAGTATAGGCCCAAGGATGGAGCCTTGGGAGACACCACTGGTCACGGTGCACCATGATGATTTACTTCCATCTATTACCATTCTCTGGGTCCAGCCTCAGAGCCAATTCTCCAGCCATTAGACTGTCATGTAGCCGAGGCTGCAGTTGGCCAATTTTTCCATGATATGATCATGGGACAGTAGATTGAAGGCTTTTTAAATATCAAGATATATGACGTCAATCTCATATGTCACCTGGTCATGGAAGGAGATGAGATTGGTCAGGCAAGACATACCCACAACAAATCCATGTTGCCTATCCCTCAGGATGTTGCCATCAGCCAGTTTGTCAAGAATGGTCTCTTTGATCATTTTCCAAGATCTTCCCCAGGATAGAGATCAGGCTGATGGGCCTGTAATTCCCCAGATCTACTTTCCTTCCTTTCTTGAAGATAGGCACCACGCTGACCTTCTTCCAATCTTCGGGCACTTCACCTGAGTGCCACGAGTTCTCAAAGATCTGTGCCAGTAGCTGAGCTATGATGCCTGCCATCTCCTTAAGTACCCTGGGGTGTAAACTGTATGGGCCAGCTGACTTGAAGGTGTCCAGCCTCTCAAGATGTTCCTTCGCATGGTCTACATGGATGAAGGGTAACAATTTTCCCTCACCATGGCCGTCCCATACCGTATTGAGCAAAGCCATCTTTTGGGGCTGATGAAAAACCAATGCAAAATACCCATTAAGCAGGTTGGCTTTTTCCTGGGCATCGGTTGTCAGTTGTCCCATATGGTTTAGCAGGTGTTCAGTGTTACCCTTGCTTTTCCTCCGGCTCCCTACATATCTAAAAAAGAACTTTTTATTGTCTTTGATACATGTAGCCAGTTGGAGTTCAGTCGCAGCCTTGGCTTTCCTGGCTCACTCTTTACAGGTCCGGACTAGTGAAGAATACTCCTCCTTTAGGGTGGATCCAGTCTTCTATCCTTTGTAGGTCTTTCTTTTTAGATGCAGGAGAACCAAAAATTCCCTGCAGAGCCAAGGGGGCTGCTGGACATTTGCCGTCCTTTCCTCCAAGATGGGATAGACATTGCTTGTGCATCCAGGATCACTCCCTTGAAGAGCAACCACTCATCCTGAATTCCCCTCCCTTTCTGGTCACGGTCCCTTAGGGACTCACCAACAAGCCTCCTCAGCTTGTCGAAGTCAGCTTTCCTGTAGTCGAGGACTTCAGCATTGCTGACTGACTTGCCAGCTTTACAAGGTGGATAGTGAAGCTGGTCAACTCATGGTCACTGTCTCCTAGCTTCCCTTTGATCATTAGGTTGCTGATTAGATCATCCCCTGTTGCCAGTACCAGGTCAAGTAGCACTTTGCCTCTCATCAGTCCATAGGCTTCTTAAGTCAGATAGAGCTTGTCCATGCACATGAGGAAGCTTTGCGACCATTCAGATTTCATTGAGCTCTTGATCCTGGTTAGGAGGTCTGTAGTAGACTCCTACCATTGTGTCCCCTGTGCCATGTTCACCATGGATTTTAATCCAGGCACAGAAGTTGCACATAAACCACTTTAGTCATCAGAAACTGATTTAAACCTGTAACAGAACAGAAGTTCAGTGCACACCAGTTTCAAAATGTCTAAAACTTGTTTAAGATAAGCCTTGTTGAATGTAGTATCAGACTTAACTGATTTGTGTCAAACTGATTTATGAAACATCTGTCCCAGGCCCATTCCTGGTTCAAGTTAAATCAGTCCCCCAGCATTCCAGCATGCTTTCCAGCCCTGGGCTGGGTTGTGCAGTCTGCTTCAGCAGAGAAGGGCTGGGGAAGGCAGGGGGAGAGGGGAGAAGGCACCCCGGCTGGGGTCTGGGGCCAGGGAGGGGAGTTAAACTTCCCTTCCTCCAAGTATAGAGCTGCCTGCCCTGCCCTGCCCTGCCCTGCCCTGCCCTGCCCTGCCCTGCAAAAAAATTACTGCTGGCTGCAACTGTGGACTAGAAATCCCAGAGGTACCCGGAAGCGGGAAAAGAAAGTGATGAGCAACCCTACAGAGTCCTTCTGCTGTGAATCTGGAATGAAAATCCAAGAGACCTCATGCCAACCCAGAATCAGGGTTGCACCCACCCCCTCCACCTGCTCTTGCGAATCCAAGAGATCTCAGAAATAGCAGGAAAAGGAAGCAAACACACAGCCTGTGTTGGCTATGTGCCAAAGAGCCATGCTGTAGAGCTCCCCAGCTTTTTGCCTAAGCCACAGGTATGTGGCTGCATTTTCCTGAATCAAAAGCAAATGTCTGTCCATTGCTTCTGATTAATCTCTGCAGCTTAGAATAACCTGCAAAGACTGAATTGATTCTGCCTCAGGCTTTTTGACTGTCTGTACTTAGCACCACAGACCAGGAGCTGGTTGTTTGTGAGTGGTGTTTCAGTAGAGGCTGATGGCTAGAAAATGGTATTTAGAGGTTTGCTTTTGAGAATTGTCTTGTAGGTAAAGTAGAAATGCATTAGAACAGTGGTCCAGGGCAACAGCAAGGGTTAATTGATTTCTAAAAGTCTATTTGTGATCGTTTCTTCAAGGCCCAGTATGTCTAACACAGGCAAGCAGATGACCAGGCTGGGAATCTGAAGACACATACCACACTGTTCCATAACATAAGGAACTCTGCTACATTTGCCAGGTCACAGTGACCAAACTGCAGGGCCTTGGGATGTCCAGTTTTGGTAGATGGACACCAGAAAGAACTAAATTAGGATGTGAGCATGTGATGGGTTTGTGAAACAAAGGAATATACTGACAGGATAGCATGTGGACAGTATGATGATCACAGGGAGACCAATCAGTGATGCCCAAAGATAAGTCATCAGGAGGAAGAAAGGGTACAAGAGGAGGGATTCCAGAGCAGCAAAGGGTCCCCAAGAGGGAAACCTGAGGCCTCCATGGACAGAGAGCATACCACCAGCTCATCTCACCAACCCCACTGCAGAGGGGTGTGCCTCAGCCTCCAACCCCCAGGCTGCTGACGTCTGACATTCAAGAGAACCTCAGAGTGAAGCTCCTATATTGGCCAGACTTACCTTGATTCTGTGAACCCTGGGACTGGTAGAAATAGACTTGTTTGCATTATTCTTATCTGCTATCACTATGTATCAATAAAATTTGCCTATTATTGAATGGAGAGGTCATGGTCAGTCTGAGAGGCCTGGAACAAGATATCTGGGCCATAACTCCAATGCCAGCAGAGGGGAAACCTATTTTCCACCCAAAAACCAAGAGTGGAAATTGGCTGGAGAGAGTGGGAAGAAAGGGAGGGGAGAGCACTTGGGAGATCCAAAGCTAGTCACCTGGCCCCTGGCGAGAGGCTAGAAAAGACATTCCTGTACCTCAGAGTTCAGTTTACATGTTGAGAGAGAGCACCCATGACAGAACCGAGCCATAAGATGTAATAGAAGGGTTTGAATGAGAGAGCAGCTGGGCTGAAGCAGGAGCTTCAATGTAAGGACTAAATGGGAAGAGCTCCTGCATTCGGCTGGGAGGTCTAGACTAACTCAAAAGTGACAAGGACAGATGGTCCATGCAATATTAGTCAGAAGCCAGGCTGCAATGAAGTCACAGTGCACATGACTACAATAAAGGATTGATTCTTACTCTTTCAGGGGGAGAGGGTAGAATACTACTTTCTTTTGGGGCTAGTAGAACACTACATTGAGTCAGATATATGTGGATATTCTGTTATGCTGGGGAGAGTTCATATGTTTCTTTTAAAGATCTCCTGGTATTACCCCCTGATATGGGCTATTGGCTTGTCATACTCAAGTAAAAGTATTGCTTTATTGCTGAATACTTTTGAGCTCATTCTGTTTCTTCAAAGGAAACAGGCTAGTGCTGGACAGGGGTGAGAGAGTTTTCTCAGGTGTATGGGTTAGGACCTGGGACACTCAACCAGCACTGGGGGCCCCAATCTGACAATTTTGTCACAAACTGGATTTGGGGCATTTAGGTAGGAATTCCCAGGATCATATTAAGACATGCAGCCCCTTCTCCCTGCAGCTGGAAGTTAGAAAAACCCCACAAAACCAAAAGAGTAAAATAAAATCAAAACAACCCCCCACCAAAAACCTTGGCTGACCAGGAGCTTGACCAGGACTTCGCCAGGGAATTGGCTGAGGCCGCACGCTCCCGATGCATGGCTGTTATGAGAGACTTCAACTACCCAGACATCTCGTGGGAAGAGCGCTCAGTCAAATCCGAATGGTCGCAAAGCTTTCTCATATGCATAGATGAGCTTTATCTGACTCAAGAAGTCTACGGGTCGATGAGAGGTAAAGCACTGCTTGATCTAGTACTGGCAATGGGGGACGACCTAATCAATGACCTAATGATTGAAGGGAAGCTGGGTGACAGGGACCATGAGCTGATCACCTTCACCATCTGCTGTAAAGCTGGCGAGTCAGTCAGCGATACAGAAGTCCTCGACTTCAGGAAAGCTGACTTTGACAAGCTCAGAAGGCTTCTCAGTGAGGCCTTAGGGGACCACGACCCAAAGTGTGGGGGGGGAGTTCAGGATGAGTGGTTGCTCTTCAAGGGAGCGATCCTGGATGCACAAGTAATGTCTATCCCATCTCGGAGGAAAGGCAGCCAAAGGGTACAGCAGGCCTCTTGGCTCTGCAGGGAACTAGTGGACCTCCTGCATCTAAAAAGAAAGACCTACAAAGGATGGAGGACTAGATCCACCTCCAAGGAGGAATATTTTGCACTGGTCTGGACCTGCAGGGAGCGAACCAGGAAAACCAAGGCTGCAACTGAACTCCAACTAGCTACAAGTATCAAGGACATTAAAATCCTTTTTTAGATATGTGGGGAGCCAGAGAAAAAGCAAGGGCAACATTGGACCCCTGCTAAACCAGATGGAACAACTAACAACCGATGCCCAGGAAAAAGCCAACTTGCTAAATGGGTACTTTGCATTGTTTTTTCACCAGTCCCAAAGGACGCCCCTGCCCATTATGGGACGGGAAGGCTTGGGTGAGGGAGATTCCTTACCCCCCATCAATGCTGACCTCATGAAGGAACACCTAGAGAGGCTGGACACCTTCAAGTCAGCCGGCCCTGACAGCTTACACCCCAGGGTACTCAAGGAGCTGGCTAGCATCATAGCTCAGCCCCTGGCATGGATCTACGAGAACTCTTGGTATATAGTGAAGTCTGAAGATTGGAAGAAGGCCAATGTGGTGCCTATCTTCAAGAAAGGGAGGAAAGTGGATCCAGCAAACTACAGGCCCATCAGCCTGACCTCTATCCCGGGGAAGGTCTTAGAAAAGATTATCAAAGAGACCATTCTTAACAGACTGGCTGATGGCAACATCCTGAGGGAAAGCCAGCACAGGTTTGTTGTGGGTAGCTCTTCCTTGACCAATCTTATTTCCTTTTACAAGCAGATGACCTATCACCTGGACAAGAGATGTCATATATCTTGACTTTAAAAAAGCCTTCAATCTGGTATCCCATGATCACCTCTTAGCAAAACTGTCCAACTGTGGCCTCGGCTCCACCACAATCCGCTGGCTGGGTAATTGGCTCCGTGGTCAGACACAGAGGTGGTGATTGAAGGAAGTCAATCGTCATGGTGCCCTGTGACCAGTGGGGTCCCTCAAGGCTCTGTTCTTGGGCCTATATTATTCAACATCTTCATTAATGATGTGAACATTGGTGTCAGAAGCGGACTGGACAGGTTCGCTGATTACACAAACTCTGCGGTAAAGCGTCCACACCTGAGGACAGGAGGGCGATCCAGGCTGACCTTGACAGGCTCAGAAAATGGATGGATGAGAACCTGATGGTGTTTAACACTGAAAAATTCAAGGTTCTCCACCTTGGGAGGAAAAACCTGCAGCATCCTTATAGGCTCAGCAATGCTACGCTGGTTAGTGCTACAGATGAAAGGGACTTGGGGATCATGATTGACCACAATGAATATAAGCCTACAATGTGATGCTGTGGCCAGTAAAGCAAGCATAATGCTGGCTTGCATCCATAGATGCTTCTCAAGCAAATCCCAGGACGTCATTCTCCCATTGTACTCAGCCTTGGTGAGACCGCAGTTGGAGTACTGCATCCAGTTTTGGGCTCCACCATTCAAAAAAGATGTGGAGAAGCTTGAGAGAGTTCAGAGGAGAGCCATACACATGATCAGAGGTCAGGATAACAGACCTTATGATGAGAGACTGAGAGCTTTGGGACTCTTCAGCCTGGAAAAGCGCAGGCTCAGGGGTGATCTGGTGGCTGCCTATAAGTTTATAAGGGGCACTCACCAGGATCTGGGGGAACGTCTGTTCACCAGAGCGCTCCAAGGGATGACAAGGTTGAACAGTCACAAAGTCCTCCATGACTGTTTCAGGCTGGACATAAGGAAGAACTTCTTTACTGTCCCCCAAGGTCTGGAATAGACTGCCGCCGGAGGTGGTTCAAGCACCTCCTTTGAACGCCTTCAAGAGACATTTGGATGTTTATCTTGCTGGGATCCTATGACCCCTGCTGACTTCCTGCCCCTGGGGCAGGGGGCTGGACTCGAAGATTTTCTGAGGTCCCTTCCAGCCCTAATGTCTATGAAATCTATGAAATCTATTAAACTGATAATGAGGAAAGTTTGTCGGTCTGTCAGCCAGCTTCCTGTGACCATCTCACATTGGACTGGTATCCAGGCAGGAACTTCTGAGGCAAGTGCCCAATTGCCTTTATCCAATCGTAGGTTTTGGGGAATGCTTGGACCACCTTGCCTTCCCATAATGTGAAATAAACTTGAATTTTGACAGTACTCTTTAAATAGGTGCATGTTATTCTAATCTAGATGATCGATTGCATATCCTTTAGAGAATTTTTTAAATTTCTATCTGCTGAAGAGATTCCAAAAGACATGCAATTGACCCATTAAGGAGTAATAAGAAATGAATATGTCATTGACTGTCCATAATAATCACACTGGTTTGAATCCAAACACTTTTGGAAGTTCTAGTTAGACCCCACTGCATAAATATATAAGAAAGCATCAGTAAAAGCTGTCACCGCCATTTTTGGAAGTACCATACCTGCACGACAGAAAACTTAATAGAAGTCATCCAGTCTAAACCAAGTTAAATTAAGGATATTTGATGTCTATATATTCTCCAGCAATTATTGATAAGATACTGGGGAAGCAGTACTCAGTGGGTCACGTATGACAGACATATATTAGTTGTGCAGGGTTAAGAATTCTAGAACTTGATAAATACCATATACTTTTTCCTTAATATTTTCTTCAGTTTTTAAATTAGCTCACTTTCCTGAGGCTCATGACCTTTTTCTGTTCCTTTCTGAGACCAAGTTTACCTGATTCAAATCCTTAGAGAAAATAGTTCAGAGATGCATTAAATTTGCCTTTGAGATTCATCCAGTGCAGATTACATATCAGAATTATTTGAGGAATTATCCAATACTCAGCTACCCAGACACAGAAGCCAGAAACCCATGTGCCCTTCACTTAGAAATATTTTATACTGTATTATTTTCTATTTCACATTATGTTATTAAGAAGTCTATTTTTCTTTTGATACACATGTATATAGCTTTATGAATATCTTCCCCAATGGAATATTGGAATATTAGCATGAACATTTGTTTTCTTTCCCCCCTCTAGGCTGTGAAAGAAACACCAACCATAAGAGCAGATGCGCATATCCTACACACATTTTAGAATAGATAGGCTATTTTGTGTGGAAAGGACATCTACTGGTCTTTTCCATCTTCCTCAGTGTTCATTGGTAACAACAGCAGTTATGCATAAGCGTTTGGGAGAGAAGTTTAGTCCTTCCAATATATTTGATGTGGATGGTGCAGACTGACTTGTTTGGCGAAAAATTCTGTTAATATCAGTAGAGCTGAGATTCCACCTATGTTTTATCTGGTTATACAAGTAATGCGTGTTACAATCCTCTTCTTTCCCCAAACTGAGCCATACTGATGTTTTAGAGGTACAGAAAAGAAAATAATCCAGAGGATTTGTACATATATGCTGGGGGGAGGAAGGGTGGGGGAATGAATGGCATAATAAAGAACATCCACCAAAAAAATATTGTTTCTAATATTTCCACAGTCACTGCAGTGATTTTGACATCATATACATGTATTAACATATCAGTGGGAATTCAAATCATCTCTTTTTCCCCATCTCCAGTAATTTTCCTACCTAGTTCTTAAATCTGCTGTCCATTTGAAGTTTTCCAGTCCCAATTCCATCCCATTTTTCTCTGTTTTGCTTGCCCTATTTAGAGTTGGGTATAACTAAAATAAAGGGAGTGGTACAAAACACATACAGTAAGTTAGTGAAGGTCAAAGAATTCATATGCTGAAACTGAACTAAATTTCTTCCCTGTGGAGAAACAGCAGTTGATAATCTCCTAAATATTCACCTTAGTGAACATACACAGCCTGAAAGCCCTCTTGCTTTAGCTAGGGTTGGTTTGGGAAATGCCATTGACAATCACTATGGAAAAGGTGAGCTTAAACACTGAGCCTGCAATAATTCTTCAGTACCTTAAGGGACAGAATTGCTGCAGTTTTGACAAGAAGAAAGCACAAGAAAAATAGGTGACATTTCCCCTCAGTATTGTCCTGATGGACTCCTAAAGTGCAGTCAATTCTGCTTCTTCATACACTTTGCCATGCTGTCAGACAGCAGCATGAGGGGAAAATGATGAGTTCTGCTGTTTGATCAATCAGTGAGAGATTAGGTTTGCCCACCTTTATCCCTGTTACATGACTGCTCTTGGCTGTTAGTGACAGTTATTAGATACCTTATTGATGAGAGGGACTTGGGCACTATTTGTGGATAGCTCAATTGATGCAAAAGTGCAAACTTCCCTTATACATAACAAACCATCTCATCTTCAACTCACCATGCAGTCTGCATACAATTTGCATCAATCTTAAATGATCTGTCTTGCTCTTGGGAGAAACAATTAATAATATATTTTATTCCTTGTTTTCCTTTTCTCATTTGAGAAATTTCAGCTTTTCAGTTACTATGACACAGAAAGCTCTAGCTCTGCATTGAGGGAACTGCAGCCTTCAATAAAAAGAACATACAGACGGGCATATTTTTCAGTCTCACTAAATTACAATATGGATTTGTCATAGCATGTGCTTAATAATGTTTGGTTGTAGTAACCAGCCTAACGTTATTCTGAAAAAAACTAATGGATGTTATGGTTATGGAGGCAGTTCTTGAAAACTCTGTGATGTAGAGTAGCTACATTCAGAGCAGGCTAAAATGCACTGGATGCTGCTTGTTTTGGTTGGTTTGCTCAAGAGTTGGACCACATGTTCCACTTGTATTTTTCTTTTTCCTGCTACCTCATGTACACAGGTGCTACTTACCATGTACATAACCATGGAAGGAAGCAAACCTGAAATGGTGCCAGAATACAAGCTATGGTGTTGTTACTTGACAAAACTCCTCATGTTAAATTTAGTTTGAGGTTCTCAAATTAAATGCTATATTTAAAAGCATATTTTGTTTGAATTTGCAGTGTTAGAAGTAATGACACTTTAAACTGATTATCATGTCATGATTCTATCCATCTGCTATTTCTAAATGGCTTATCAGCATAAATAATATGCTGCTTTTTTTTTTAATCCTTAAAATAAAGGGCAATATAAACTTGGAAATCTTCCAGACATTTTGGAATACTGCTATGAATTATTCATATAGACTTTAACTAAAAACCTCTGTTCTTTAGATCAGCTTTTTTAAACAGATTTTAGTTTGATGTCAGTTATGCTAGTTGAATGGGGAAAAAAATTAGATGCTCACATGAAAGGAGTTGATTAAGGACAAAAGTAAAAAGATACCAGAATCATTTTCTCCGTTGATGTTTCTATGACAAGGAACCAGAAATCATCATCCTCATCATAGTAGTAGTCTGGACCTAACAATCATAATGATACCTTACTGATTACAAGCAATAAGTTATTATCACCAACAACAACAATGGCAACTGCATCAACAATATTAATGAGATATAGATTTGCCCATTTTTATTTCTAGTAGATCTCACAGTCTGTTTAGTATCTGTGCAGACACAAAATAATGTAGTGTCCCAGCCCTGAACAGCTTACATCAAAATTGAATTGCACACTGCATTCTGAGAAAGTTTTATATTTAAGAGCATCAATGAAATGCACAGTACAGAGATGATTGTTTCTTTCCTATTTCAGAACATAGCTGCTATCAAAATAGAGAGACAAATAATGCAGGTGAATAAATAAAGCACGAGGGATGGGGGTAAACATTCATATGTATCAAGTTAATTATAAGTTTCCATTAACAACCAAATGCATTTTCCAGAGTTTCTACTTTGAAAAAAATATGAAAAAGGACTGTTTAAAAAGGAAAGTTTCCAATAACTTTTTTACCTGGGAAGGTTGAAGACATATTCCTTAGTATCCATTTCTAAAGCATTCCCCCTGCACTCTTCTCTTTTAATACAAAATACCTTACCCCAATATTCACCATCAAAGTTTCATTTATGTTGATATTATTCTTCCAGATAAAGAAAAACAAATAGGTTTTCGAATTGCTATTCATACCACTCCTTAATCGGCCAAAGGAGATGCTAGCAAGCACAGAACAATAGCAGCAACTTTATCTACTTCTAAATGATATGCTGTCCCACTCTACTCCTTTTTCTTTGCTGGATGTCAGGGGAGGAAGAGAATATTAACAGAACCTGAATTCATGCATGGCAGTCTAGAGTAACGCCACTAAACCTTCAGTCTATACTTTGTATATTAAGCATTATAAGGTCACTAGTACGGGTGTAGGGTTATTACACTGGTTGCATAGTTCCCTGGGACCCCCCTACTTTCACTAGGGGGAATTCCAACCCCACCATATAATTAGGATTATGACATAAATGGGTCTGCAGTCTGGGATATGGTTAATAGACATCATGCTGAGCAGACCAGGAACTCTTTTCCACATACATATTTGTAGATCATAGCATCAAACAGGAAATATTCCATATTTTCGCAGAACCAAATTTATCCTTTATACAAGCAAAAAGGTACCAAGATTTGCAAAGAGATTCATTGCCTGTGGATAAGTCCAAAATAAACAAATAAATAAATCTTTCTGAGACAGTCTGAAAGTGGATCTGTTGTCCAGACTTTGCTGCAAGAGTCTTGAAAACCAATCAAGAGGTGAAATGGCAAGTAATTAAGGAACAAAGCATGAAAGCCACAATGCCTGCCAAAAAGAAGCAAACAAACAAAGAGCCAGAGCATTGTTAATCATTGTTTGGATTAAAGCATAGATAGGGGAATGCATTCAAGGAAAAAGAATGTGATTTGCTTTAGATAAAACATCTACAGTTGCAGAGTTTTCTTTCCCATTTTCCCTTACTAATTCTTGACAAAACATGAGAATACCACTAAAGCACAATCGTTGAATTACAATAGCATATTCTTATATAACTCTCTCCCTTCTCCTTCTCTGTTTAGAAGTCACAGAGTTTGGATATATTCTACATTTTTTTCAAAGGTTGGTGTTCTGTAAATGTGACTGTTGCATGGAGTTAGCAGTACTCAAGTCTAAATTAAGGTGCCTAATCATCATCCTCAGGAAGCTAGTCTCTCCTGTTCTTTCTTAAGGCCTTGTAGGTTTCATTTGTTTTTAATCTAATGCTTTGTCATTTTGTTTTGGGGGGGGGTTTGGGCCACGAGAGAGAGACAAATGGGCATGTTCTGCAAATGTTTTTTGACAAATCTTTACTACACAATTGGCATTGAGTCCAGGGGACTAGACTCAATGGCCAGTATGATCTTTCCAGTCTCTGTTCCTGACTTCATGCTAAATAGTGTCCCTTGAATAGATGTATTTATTGAAGTGAACAACTATAGACTGCATACAAATGGGTTTCAATACAGCATGACTTCCAATTTTGTTTCTCTCAATGCATTAAAAAATATACCTCCTCTAGAGCTTTGTACAGTGTCAAACATCAAGGCATGGGCAATCTTCTCAGTGGTTAGTAAAAGGCTGAGATTGGAGGTCAGGAGAATAGTCAGGTTGAAGCCAAATTGGAGTCTGAGACACAGCCAAGTTGACAGGCAGAGGTCATGAGGCAAGACAAGTGAATATCAGAAATCTGAGTCTGAAATAGCAAGACACAAGGCAGAGGTTGTAGTCAGAGCCTAAGTTGGGTTGGCAAAAGCATGTCAAACCAGGGGTTTAGAGACTGCAACAATGGGAGGTGCATCTACGTACCATTAGGGGACAGCAATAAACTGTGGAGCTTATTTCTCTGCAGCTTATTGCTCCCAGGAAGCTCTCAGGTGCTTGTCTGCACATGTGCCCAGATTGCAGCATATTGAGCCAGGTCCCAGCACCCCCAGCTAGCAGAGAGTCTGGGGTGTCAGCCTGCCAGCTCAGGGCTGCTCCCACCCAGCTTAGTTTGCTGTGGAGGGGCTTGCTGGGGCATGAGGGTGCTTCAGAATGAGGATATCCAGCAGGCAGTCACTGGCACAGAAGCAAACTCATTCCCCAGCCAGCCGGTCAGCATCTGCACTTGCACTACTGCACATGAGAACTCCACAGCAAGGCTGTACTTGTAAATATAAGCACTACCTTGCTGTGGAGCTTAGTAGTTTACTGCACCCCAGTAGGGGCACACATATAGACATTGAGACATTTACTATGCAGCTAATTAGTCAAATAAGCAGTAAACATCTCATGGACATGCAACCAGGGAGCAGCAGAATGGTCAGGAGGCAACACACCCATGTTGCTGAGACAACTTCCTGTTTACTGTACAGGCCTTAAATAAGCTGGAGGGACCAATCCCCATCTAGGAGTTTTGGACAACCAAGGACGAGAAGTTGGAGATCTTTCCTACTGTTCCACCTTCAAATACAAATAGTGGCCAGGGTGAGGGCTGTGTTGGATTTGCTTTTGGGCCCCCCAGGTCCAGTGTTTGAGACTAGCTCCTGACATGTAGTCACATATCTATCTGTTGGATAAATGATATATTGGAAGTAGGCAACAGGACTATAACTAGGGTTTGGGGAGTGGAAAGTGGGGTACCAGTCCCAGGTACTGATTATGAGGGGGCACCAGAATATCCCCCTAGGAGTCTTTGTCATGGAAGGGGCAGCCCTGATCTGCACAGCGATAAAAGGCAGGAAGGCACAACTCTGCACCTAGCAGCATATCTAGGGGCACAGAGGATGAGAGAGATGAGCGGAACAGTACCAACCTAAGCAGTCTGTCAGAGGGTGCAGTACTGAACCCAGCAGCATATCAGTGGAGGGTAAGGGAATGGAGCACCAGAGGCAGCTGCTGGGGAGCCCTACTTCAGAAACCCGGGGGGCTGTACACGGCTGCTACCATCTGAGCCACTGCTGCAGCAGCAGCAGTAGCAGCTGCCTTCAATGTGCAGGGATCTGGGACAAGTAAGACTTCCCTTCCCCTTACCCAGCTTTATCTACAGTGGATGCCAAACACCTCCGCAGGCACTAAATGAGCTTGCTAGGCCTCTGGCAGACAAGTACTAAGACCAATAATCATTGGCAGTCCCTTGATTCAAGGAAGACAGTGTTCCAGTAAATGGGTGAGTCATTGGTGGGTCCAGAGATGGCCAATCCAAGATCCACATTTTCAACTGCAGACATGACAGATAGTTCCAGGAAACTTCAGGATCTTCCATAGGGCCCCTCTGTTGATTGAATTAAAGTCCTTAGGTCAGCAAAGGCTATGTAAAGATCTGTGCTACTCACAGCACTTCTACTGAAGCTATCTAGCAATGCAGATCAGATCTATTATACCTCTGAGTGGTCTGAAACCACACTGGGACTCAGGTAGAGTCTACTCAGTGAGGAAGGTGAGTCTGGGGGGAATGTGGGCAAGGATCTCACCCACTATGGACAGGAGCACAATGCAATACCACACACTTTTGGCATCTCTCAGGTGGGAATCTATTGATGTTTCCAGATTTTCATAATAATTATGTGTAGAGCTTTTTTCACCTGGCATATAACTTTCACCTGGTATTCCATCAGAACCACATGCTTTGTTGTTAATCTGCTTAATGGCTTTCTAGGTCTCTTGATGAGTAGGTCGATCTGCGAGATAGTCCTTAATGGGATTTTGTGGAATGTCCTCAGTGGTGTTGTCTTTGATGCTAGACTCTCGATTTAGGAGTTCTTGGAAATTGTTCTTCCACCGTGTGTTGATAGAAGAACTGTTTTTAAAGAGTGTTATTCTATCTTTGGATCTCAGAAGAATGGCTCCTTATGTGATTGGGCCACGGATACTTTGGTTGCACTGAAGTAACTATGCATGTTGTAGCTGTCAGCAAACTTTTAAATATCTTTTGCTTTGTTCTCCCACCACTTGTTCTTTCCCTCTCAGTTCTTCCTCTGAGTCTTAGCTTTTAATGTGGGGATAGTTGTCTTGCTTCTGTTTAGAGCTGATTTCATCCTGCCAAACTTTGAAAGCTCTCCTTTTTCTGTCAATGAGAGCTTGAATTTCATTGCTATTCTCATTAAATTGGTCTTGCTGCTGCTTTGTGGACAAGCCTGGGGTTTCTTCCACACCCCATGGATGCTTTTCTTGAGGTTCTCCCAGTGGTCAATGGTGTCAAGATCATCATGAAGGTTGGGGAGTTTCTCACTGAGGCACAGGTGGGGATGATATCTTTTATCAGGGTCTTTCAAGCACTTTATATTTAACCTCTTCCTTGATATCTCCTCTAGTTTACATCATTTTTGGGTGATGCAAATGCACATGACAGACCATATCAGAAGATGATCCATCTAGCAGTTGCTTCTGCCAATCAAAGCTCTGATGATACAGCTGTTGTGACAATCCTGGCTCTACACTATGACATAATCAGGTGTCAGTGTTTCTGTGGGGGGAGGGGGGTGGTGGATGCATCCATGATATCTTCCATTTGTTATTTTGGCAGAATAAAGAGTTTCTGACAATGTGGTCATGTTCTAAACACTTGCTCAGGAGAAGAACTCCCTTTGAGTTGACTTTCCCCACTCTTTCCTTTCCAAGTTCCATTCCATAGCTTGAAATCCCTGCCCATGCTAGCATTAAAATCACCAAGAAGCATTATCTTATAGTCTGTGGAGACATTTGAAATATTCTTTCTTTATCAGACTGCTCTGCTGTTGAGGACTTTTATTTTTGTATGGCTGTTAGTCTGGAAACCTTACTGTCAATCTTGCCACCATGGGTGACCCTACCAGGAGTAGAAAGCCCCAGACGGCATTGCTCTTGAGGTCACTGGTAGCATGCAAGCCTCTCCACCATGTCAAAGTTGTGATCCATAGGAGAGGACAGATAATAAACAATGGAAAATATACAAATTCCTTTCTGAATCAATTCAGTTGTGAGGTGGAAAGATCACTGAGATGCATGAAGCTTGTACGTGAGAGTTGCATACTGGAGGCTCACAAATTATGGTGAGGCAGCCATATAATTAGCAAGAAAGATATATAGGTAGGAAGGGGGCAGCCCTTTGTGTTGCATGCTTTGCCTTAGGAACCACAAACAACTTGCTGAGAAAGTACTAATTAATGCAGTCTCTGGCAGATTTCATTTTCATACATTCCCTCGCACCCAAAGATGTTTATTAGTTTCAGAAGTGACATAAAGAACCCTATATGGGACACAATATACCTGAATGTATCAGAAGCTATGCTCTGGTCATTCTCTGAAATAAGTGCAGAGGTTTTCACATCCATAAAAGTAGAGGAATATTAGTCACTAGTAGAGGTTTAACTGGCCAGTCTCCTTGGTGGGGTACTGGCCCCAGCTGCAATGAGCCACCAGCTGCTGCTCTGCACTACCTACTACTGAAGTCAAAGGCAGAGCTGGAGCCACTTTCAGGAAAGGTGTGGGGTGTGGGGAGGGAGGGGAAAATGGGAGGGTGAGGCACCCCCCTAACCCTGTTCTAGACCACCCCCCCAAGGCAGTATCCAGGGCTCACGCCCCTCTTGCCCACCCATTGTTATGCTTCTGGTCACTACAGTGTGCTAGAGTGAACTAAGAAACAGCCTTCATGCATCTTTATGAAACTGCCATTTTTGATGAGCATCTCTTTGTTTTGGGTTTTTTTCTGTTGTCCTCTGTGTCAGAGGCCAAAATTTCAAAAGGATGATAGCACAGATCTATCAATGGAGGCTTATTAAACTCAGGTAGACCTCAAGTCATAAACAAACAACTTAGATAATAAACTAACTTCCATGAAGGAAAAAACGGTTTGTGATAGAGGTTGCCTGGACACTAAAGTCATCTGGAAAGAGGTTGTGATCAGCTGAGGGGCTGATTTGTTGGAGGAAGGGTCAAAGTGCTCAGGATATTTCGTTGTTTCCTAATGATCTGTTCCCATTTGCACCTTGTCTTTCAAATAAAGAATATATGCTCTTTTATGCATATTACAACTTTCCACACTATTAAAAGTTATTTGTCTACACACACAAATTTGACACCAGTTTAATTAAACTAATTTAATTAAGTTTATTCCTTCAGTTTAACCCTCTAGGTGGTCCTCTTATTCCAGTTTGAAATTTATTTCTACATACCTTAAGCTTGATGTTAAATGACTTGAAGTGAGACTGATTATAATTAAATTGCACCACTATTGAAACTAGTTCAGGCATTGAATGCAAACACTCGCTGAATATTAGCTGTTCAAGAATACTGACCTTTTAACTGTTCAAAATCTTTTCAGTTCGGTTTTAATATCCTCTATCCAAGTTAATATTAGCCCTGATTGGTTTCTTTCATGGGCACTTGTCCACGTAATCAGCATTTACCTGCTAAAAATGTTCCTGTTTTAATTTACCTTTCTTATTTCATGACGACTAATTCAGTAACATGGACATGATTTATAGGGCTGTGCAAGCAGCTATTCAATCTGGCCTTGGATCCAGCCATTTCAGATGCCAGGGATCCGATCTGGAGCTCCAGACCAGGTTTCCACTTCAATCTGTCCAAAGCAGCTCCAAAGCTTTGGAGCCGCCTCAGAGATCCAGCCATAGGGTATAATGGGGAATCAATGAAATATTTATAACTTTATTGTTTTGTGTCTGATTTGGATAAATTTTGCAGGAATGGTAGCCTCTGCTGAGAGCATGAAGCCTGCCAAGTTTCATAAAGATCAGTGCAGGGGTTTGGAGGGAACTGCACCCCAAAATTTTGAAAGCAAAACTCATGTCATGTCTATGTGTTACAACAGAGAGGGGTGAAAACTGCAGGGGTGGTGGCCCCTGCTGAGGCCATGAAGCCTGCCAAGTTTCAAGTTGAAAGGTACAGGGGTTTGGGGGGAACTGCACCTCAAGCTGCTGAGAGGCAAAACTCGTGATATAGATGACCCTGTGTGTGTAAGGTGCAGCGGGATGAAAACTGCAGGGATGGAAGCCCCTGCTGCAGCCACAAAGCCTGCCAGCTGTTGAGGAGATACGTGTATGGCTTCTGGGTTCTGGGGCCCTGCACCTCTTGCTGCTGACAGACAAAACTCATGACATGGGTGATTGTGCAACTGACTGTCTCTCTTGGTGCAGTTGATTGTCTGTATTGATTCCTTCCTCTCCTTAGTCTCTGGTTTTGTAGGAGTTAATTGATGCTAATTAACTTGCTAGTTAGCTAGCAACTGTGTATTGAGCTGGTCCCTGAGTGAATCATGATTGATTGGTAACTGGTAACACAGTAGCTTAGCAGCCAGGCCTGCAGTAGTCTCCCCCCACCCCTCCCCGCCCCAAGACAGTTAGTTGTACAAGCACCCATGTCATGAGTCTTGCCTGTCACCAGCCAGAAGTGCAGGGCCCCAGAATCCAGAACCCCTGCACCGACCTCCTTGGCAGCTGGTAGGTTTCGTGGCCGCAGCAGGGGCTACCATCACTGCAGCTTTCACCCTGCTGCACCTTAACACACATGGTGTCACCCATGTCACAAGTTTTGCTTGTCCTCAGCTTGAGATGCAGTTTCCCCCAACCCCCTGCACCTACCTCCCTGAAACTTGGCAGGCTTTGTGGCCTGATCAGGGGCCACCACCCCGATAGTTTTGAGCCCACTGCACCTTAACACACACAGTGTCATCTATGTCAGGAGTTTTGCCTGTCATAGATTCATAGATTCATAGATGCTATTGTCGAAAGGGACCTCAGTAGATCAGCGGGTCCATCCCCCTGCATAGGCAGGAAACAGTGCTAGGTTTAGATGACCCCAGCTAAATGCCTATCTAACTTCCTATTGAAGACCCCAAGGGTAGGGGAGAGCACCACCTCCCTTGGGAGCCCGTTCCAGACCTTGGCCACTCTAACTGTGAAAAAGTTCTTCCTAATGTCCAGTCTAAATCTGCTCTCTGCTAGCTTATGGCCATTATTTCTTGTAACCCCCAGGGGTGCCTTGGTGAATAAAACTTCACCAATTCCCTTCTGTGCCCCCGTGATGAACTTATAGGCAGCCACAAGGTCGCCTCTCAACCTTCTCTTGCGGAGGCTGAAGAGATCCAGGTGCTCTAGTCTCTCCTCATAGGGCTTGGCTTGCAAGCCCTTGACCATACGAGTGGCCCTTCTCAAGACCTTCTCCAGGTTATCCACATCCCTCTTGAAGTGTGGCGCCCAGAATTGCATGCAGTATTCCAACTGCGGTCTGACCAGCACCTGATAGAGGGGAAGTATCACCTCCTTGGTTCTGTTCGTCATGCATCTGCTGATGCACGATAAAGTGCCATTGGCTTTTCTGATGGCTTCGTCACACTGCCGACTCATGTTCATTTTGGAGTCCACTAGGACTCCAAGATCCCTTTCCGCTTCCATGCCACCAAGCAGGTCATTTCCTAGGCAGTAGGTATGCTGGACATTTTTCCTCCCTAGGTGCAGCACTTTGCATTTCTCCTTGTTGAACTGCATTCTGTTGTTTTCTGCCCATTTGTCCAACCTGTCCAGGTCTGCTTGTAGTTGTTCCCTGCCCTCTTTTTCCTCGCATCGGGATCGTCTCCCTCTATGCCCGAAGGATCAGTTCCTTAAGGTACAGCCATCCTTCTTGGGCTCCCATCTCTTCAAAACTCCTACTCTGCAGTGTGTCCTTGACTAATCACCTGAGTTCATTGAAATCACCTTTCCTAAAGTCTAGCACTTTCACCCTACTAGTTACCTTACCCACTCGACGTCTTATGGTGAATTCTATTATTTGGTGATCACTGTCCCCCAGGTGACCACTGATCTGTAGGTCCCATACCATATTACCCCTGTTGCCAATACCAGGTCCGGTAAGGCGTTCCCCCTAGTGGGACTATGTACCTCCTGCATCAGGTGGCAGTCCTGTACACAGGCTAGGAACCTGCGTGAATGGTGGGACTTTGCTGTCTGCGTCTCCCAGCAGATGTCTGGGTAGTTTAGGTCCCCCATGACTACCGCCTCCCTAGTTTTTATGGTCTCCGAGAGCTGCCTCAGGAGCCCCAAATCTAGTTCTTCCCCTTGGTGTGGGGGTCTGTAGCAGACCTCTACCACCAAATCCCTTTCTCCTTGCCCCCCATGTAACCTAACCCACAATCCTTCTACTTTCTCCTCCTTTGATTCCATCTTGATGAGGGTCGATGTATATTGCTCATTGACATAGAGTGCAACCCCTCCCCCTTTTTTCCCCACCCTGTCCTTTCTGTACAGCCTATAACCCTCAATATGTACCGCCCAGTCGTGGGAAGAATCCCACCAGGTTTCTGTTAGCCCTACTAAGTCATAGGTGTTTTCTGCAAGCAGGAGTGCTAGTTCATGCTGCTTGTTCCCCATGCTCCTAGCATTAATATATAGGCACTTGAGCCCTGTGACTGGTGTCTTTGCTGCCCCCCAGCTCCGATTCCCAAAGGGCCCCTTATTGCTTACCTGTTTATTGCTTACCTGTGCTGTATTGCTGGCCGCCCCATGGATTGCAGGTTCCCAATGTTCTCCTTCTTCAGGCTGGGCTGTCCTTGTGGGTGCCACATGATTTGGTGGTCCCACGGTTTCCCCCGCCCTCATCTTCCCCTCCCCCCGATGAGCCTAGTATAAAGCCCGCTGGAGGAGATCCGCCAACCAAGAAGAGAACACATGCTTACCTTTGGGGGACAGGCGAAGCCCATCCCAACTGAGCATGTCCCTCGTCGTGATGTGCGGGTCGTTGTCCAGGAAGTCAAAGCCTTCTGTCAGCAGTTTGAGGTGCAGTTCCCCCCAACCTCCTGCACTGATCTTCTTGAAACTTGGCAGGCTTTGTGGCCTCATGAGTGGCTACCATCTCTGCAGTTTTCACCACCCTGTGTTGTAACACATAGAAAATGACATGAGTTTTGCTTTCAAGAATTTGGGGTGCAGTTCCCCCTGAATCCCTGCACCGATCTTTATGAAAGTTTGCAGGCTTCATGCTCCCAGCAGAGGCTACCAACCCTGAAAAATTTATCCAAATCAGACAAAAAAAACAACAAATTTATAGATATTTCATTGTTTCCCCATTATACCCTGTGGCCAGATCTCTGAAGCGGCTCTGAAGGTTTTCCAAAGCACTTCAGAAAGCCTAACAAACCAGCGCTTCGATCCAGATATGCTGCTTCAGATGCTGAAGTGTCTGAAGCTTCATCAAATCCAAAGCATGGTCCAAAGCCTCGCACAGCCCTAATGATTTACCACATAATAGCTTATTATTATGCTATAAGTAGTAAAATGTGCTAGGGGCATATCAGAACTATTTTACCCTCCACCCCTTTCAGTACTACTTTACTGCCCGCCGCCCCTTGCAAAACCTCCCACTTTTTTCTGGGCGCTTGTTGCTTGTTGTATGGGGCACTGCTGGTTGGGGCAAGAAATCTTTTAATGCAAAGGTCTGCAAAAGTGAACCTGCCTGCCTCCCCCTCACAAGTCTGGATTGGAATTGGGGGTCTGTATTGCAGGCCTCCCAAAGGGGCTGCTCCCTGCCCAAATCTGGTACCAAAGCAGTTCTGCCCCCTACCCCCCGCCCTCTTTTTCTGCACACATTGCACTGGATGCTGGGTGTGGGGTACACTTAAGGCTACACAAGGGTACAAAATGGGTCTGGCTGCCCCAACCCCCCTCCCCCACCTCCCTGTGTGTTGGTATCTGGGTATCATGTACCCAGGCTACCCAGGCTAAAGCCTGAATGGAAACATTACTACAGGAATGTTTATGTAAAACAGAAAGAATCCTGTGTCTCCTGTCGTTTGTATCCTTGCATCAAAAAGTAGGACTTTTTCCAAAGCTGGGAACCAGCATGTGGGTGGCCTGGGGTTCTTATTGAGGTTGATTAAAATTCCTTGGTACCTCAATGAGGGGAATTTTCTTATCACTTAGTCTATTTGCATGTCAATCTTTTAACTGCTGCATTGGCAGATCATCATCGCCTGTAGCCATATCCCCCCAGACTACAACCGGATCCCTTAAATATTTGTTCCCCCTCCTGTCCTCTACCCCCACAAGCTTGACCCTCTTCTCTGGTATTTCTGTTCCTTCTAAACCTATTTTTGTCCCCAGCAGCATGTTCCTGTCCCCTTTGGCCACCCTCTGCTTGCCATTGCTCTGCCTGACAGTCATACTACCGCCTCTTTCTGGGAGTGCAGGGGCTATGAGTCAGGAGTGAGGGGCACCAGCTGGGCTGAAGGGGCAGGGGGCTGCAGGTAAGGAGTGAGGTGCATGAGCAGGGTTTGGGGGGGAATGGGGCTGGAAGGTCAGGGGGGTGTGGGTCAGGAGTGAGGGGCACCAGCTGGGCTGGGGGGCTGCAGGTTAGCTAGGAATGAGAGGCGCTGGCAGGGCTGGTGGGGCAGGTGGCTTCAGATTGGGAGTGAGGGACACAGGCAGGGCTGGGCGGGGGCAGTGACTTGGCTGTAAAGCATAGTCACGTTTTCTGTGTGATTGTTATACATTGTGCCTCCTGTAGAACTGGAGAGGGCCATTTCCCATCCCCCCTCAGACCATTACCTTAAGATTCCTCAGAAAACCTGTAAAACCAATTGAGTGACTCTGGCCAAATCCTAGAGTGGTGAAATCTGACAGTGCATCGTTCTATCAGCCCCCCATGAACACTGTAATAAGTATATGGGCTCAAATGAGGAATTGCTTTTGGGCTGGAATTTAAGATGGAAACCCTTCTTAGCTCCCCCTCCCCTCCCCCCATGACTCTTTGCCACTGGGGGACGCTCCCAGACATCTCCAACTACAGTCTTGCCTGGCCCAAAGTGCTGTTTGTTCATGCCAGGCTTCCAACTCACAGCCCCCCATGCACACTATACTAAGTATATGGGCTTCAATATGGAACTGGTTTCTGGGCTGGAATGACAGCTGGAAATCCTTCCTGAGCCAGCCCACATGGTCAGGGGTGTCCAGGAGAGTCCCCAGTGCCAGAGGTATGGTGTGGGGTGGCCCTAGCTCTGGGGTGTAATAGCCACATATAATAGTGCATGGGAAGGGCTGAGGTACACCTCAGAGGTGGGTGCAACGGCTACATATAACATTTAATCACAGCCTTCACCATACACTGTTATACATGGCCTTTACATATGAGAGACAGGCCACCCCATGCCATGCCTCTGTGGCACTGGAGGACTCTCCTGGACTTCTCTGACCAGAGACTTGCCTGGCCCAAACCCCAATTTTTTTGTGCGAGGATGCCAACTGACAGCCTCCCCATGCCTGCTGTACTAAGTATATGGGCTCAAATAAGGAACTGGCTTTTGGGCTGAGATTACAGATTGAAATTCTTTCTGGAACATCTGAAACCATACCTGTGTGCCACCATGGGACTCTCCTGGACAGTCCTGACCAGAGTTTTGAGTGGCCCAAAACACAACTTGGCTGTGCCAGGTTGCCAACTGACAGCACCCCAGCCATGGTGCTAAGTATATGGACTCAAATAAGGAACTGGATTTAGGGCTGGGGGTATGGCTAGAAATCATTCTTGGGCCACCCCATGGCATACCTCTGTGGTACTGGGGGACTCTCCTGGACAACTCTGGCCAGAGTCTTGCCCAGCCGAAAGCGCGGTTTGTGCGTGCCAGGCTGCTAACTGACAGTAGCCTCATGCCCACTGTACTAAGTATACAGGCTCAAATAGGAATTTCTTTTGGGCAGGGATTAGAGATGGAAATCCTTCTTGGGCCACCCCATGCCATGCCTTTGTGGTTTTTCTAGTTTTCTGGTTTTCCTGAAATTGGGCTGTTTTTTGGGCTGGGATTACAGCTGGAAATTCTCCCTGGTCCAGTCCATATGGTCAGGGGTTTCCAAGAGAGTCTCCCAGTGCCACAGAGGCATGGCATGGAGTAACCCGAGCTCTGGGGTGCAATAGCCACATATAACAGTGCATGGGAATGGCAGATATGTGCCCAGCTTTAGGGTGTAACAGCTGCATATAACAGTGTATGGGAAGGGCTGAGATGTACCCCAGAGCTGGGTACAATGGCCACATATAACAGTTTAGCAAAGCCCTCATCATACACTGCCAGGGCCCTTCACTCTTGATCCACAGCTCCCTACCCTCCCATGGAGTGGGTCCCAGAGGGACCAAAGCCTTTAGCTGCAGGTGGCCACTTGGGTTCTTTCTGACCCTCCTCTAGCGTGAAGCTTGGCAGCTGAGTGTGCAGACAGCACATGGAGTTTCTCAGAGGCACTAGAGCCTGGAACTGCAACCAGCAGCCCAGACATTGATAGTTCAGTGGTATAGCTTTCATCTGCCATGTAGGACACCTGGGTTTGATTTCTGGCCAGGGCACCAGAGGGTTGTGTTGCTTGCAAAAGGGAATCCCCACTGGGGAGCGGGGTTTCCCTCACCTCTCTTACCCTACCCCACTGGGGTGCCTGAACCTCAAATTTTATAGGATCCAAGCCTCATATTTTGGGAAATCCTACATCTTGTATTTTGTGAACTCTATGCCTCAAGTCTGTTGTTGATTTGTCTCTGTTATATGTGTGTGTTCACCTAAAAACCCTTTGACTTCCCTGTGCTCCCCTAAGTCCACCCCCCATCCCCTGCATCCCCCCCCCCCCCCGCCCCCAGGTGCATTGCAATAAAAATTCAATGAATTTCCATGGATTACCGAGTGAATCAAAGTGGCACCTGGTGGTGAAATTGTTGCAAAGCAGGGGAAATCCCATTTTTGGGCGTAAGTCAAATCCAAGTTGAAAATTTAAAACAATAAAAGAAACTGTCATGGAAGAAATTCTGGAACTTAAAAATGTCAGAGGTGTTTTAAATTACCATGAAAACCCCCCTAAAACAATCAAATCAGCTGATAACTTGGATACACAGATGTGATTTAGCTAGCTTACTGACGATTTTTTGTCACACGGACCAGAAAAAGTGTAACATGGAAACAGGAGAGGTATAACGTGGATAAGCACCCAACATGATCTGCTAAATCCTTATGTCACCAAGTTTAAAAACCCAAGTTTATCCTGTCTAATTTGTTTTCTTTTTGAAGAATAATTTTTCACTCTTTGCATTTCAATACAGCTCAAACTATACCTAACATATAATACAGATATTTGTTACGCCAACTTGAAGGTACATTCTTAATTAAGTGTGACTTATACAGTATGACACTAAATCTTATGACTCTGGCTATCGTAGTTGTGTTGGTTGTAAGAAATTTTCTTTAAATATAGGTCTTAAAATATTCAGTTTATGGATTTTTTGTGATGTTTGGGTAATAAATGTTTATAATTTTTTTTCATTAGGATCCACTTTGTACCATAACCTTTATAAAAATCTATTTTGAATCAAATGTTACTGAAAAAGATCATGCTATTTTTAGAGTGAGAGATGCATAGGTTAGTCGTAGTTATTTGTGCTCCTTCATATATAACCTTACTCAACTGTTAATTTTCTTTGTGACTTAGGATCGAAACTTCCATTGAAAGAAAGCACTTTTATTTTAGTATATGTTCATGTGTACATAATGTACTTTTTTTAGATGAAAGTATTCACTTAGATAACACTGAATGGAAAATGACCACATTCATAATAACTAGAGTTTCTCTCCATGTAATACATCATATTTTGGAATAAATAATTTTCAGTGAACTAGTCATGCAAATTAAAGGATGGTTCAAAAGCCAGTTTGTTTTCTTCATTAGTATGCCCCCTAAAATAGAAGGGTTACTTATAACTAGAGATGGGCATAAACTGTATTTTTACATGCAGCACTTGACAGTGACTTTCTACGGTGGGTGTTCTCCTCAGGAGCACTGGACCTATCCAACTCAAGAGTAAAGATCTATGAGAGATACAGCTTTCTCAACAACTTTCCCAAGGCTATGGAACTTGTTTTTTGAAGAGAACAAGGTGGTAATGGACCTTGACACTTTTAGATCCAAATGTAAGACTCGGCTCTACACCCTAGCTTTATAATAAATCATTTTAAAGGCAAACAAATCAACCAGGCCCTCTCACCCCCAAAACACACTACCCCTCACTATTAGAGGTTAAGAGAGCATCAAGTACATTGGATACCAACACAATACTAACTTTATTTTTCTTTATTTTTCTTTCATTAACTAAAGGATTTAGATAAAGTTGGTGCCAGGCATGGTATAAGCACCTAACTGGTGTTAGCCTCTCCTCCATCCCCTGATCATGAACGGAAGGCTTGTATCCGAATGCCTGGATTTCAATCTACGTCTATACTGATGAAAGATTTTTTTGGAAGGTGTGCAGAGGTGTGTTGTTTAATTAAAAGAGGGAACTGTTGACACAAAACTGACATTTGTGACAAATATGTCAGTCAGAGTAGCTGTAAGATGTATGGGTCTCCATGTGTATGTGACTCAGAGCAGACAGCCAGGCTACAGTATCAGACTGATGTAGCATAACCGAAGCCTGTTATTTGCATCTCAAAGGGAGCCAATACCCTAGTGCTGAAATCTGTCCAGAACCAGATGTAACAAGCTGTAGTGGCAAACGCATGAAGTATTGAATGTTTAGATAAATTGTGAGAGAGAGAGAGAGAGTAGTGTAAAAGAAAGAAAATAAGAAAGTATCCTGCTGCTAAAGGTATGCATCCCCAATTAAGTGATACCTTTCATATCCACAAAGAAAAATCTGGTGGTTTCAGTGAAACAAAGAAATTTTGAATAAAACCTATCAGGAATCTTTGATTAAAATATGAATATAACCTGGGTGCACCCAAGCTGTGCTCCCTTCTCCAATTAGAAAGGATGGGTGGCCAGGCAGGAGTGCTGTGAGAGGGATCTGTGTTATTGCCCAGATCCCTCTAATCTCTAGTCAGGACAGGACAAAAAATGGCTTAACTATATACAGATGTATTTAATATACAATGATAAAGATACACAAAATACAAAATACAAACAGAATATTATTATTGAATATACACAGCCCTTGGTGCCTGGAGTGGTGGGGCACAGACAGTGAGGGGACAGACAGCCCTGCAAGAGCCAGAGGCCTGCATCTGCATCAGTAGGAGGAACTCACAGCTGGGGTGACACAGACACCACCTCTCGCAGGGGAACTGTGAGTTAGTGAGGAAAGGCTTCCCACAGGGGTGGCAGCCCTTGGATGGAACTAATGGACTGAGAGAAGGGGCCCAGTCAGGCTCAAGAGGGGCTGGGAGCATTGGAGACTCCTTCTCTCCACCCACTCCCCCCTGGCCCCTTTTTGGGAGTGGTGTCAAGGCTCCCAGGGTGACATCAGGGAGTTGGTACTCTCAGGGGCAGTGACACTGTACAGTGTGTGTGCACCTCATATTTTGTATTTTAATGTGATTTGTTATTTAACCCTTGTATATGGCATATGTAGGTACCTGTTCCATTAAATTCCTTGTTAGTACTCTTCTCTTGGTTTGATAACATTCACTGCCAATTGCCTATATTTTAACTCTTTTATGGACTTACCTGTGCTTACCTGTTTCAGACTGGTTATATGCCTGTGCTGGGCCCTGGGCGTGTGACTGGTGATATAATCTCCTGGACACTAATCATAGGATATGCACAGGATATGCTCCCAACAGAGATTCTCTGAGCCCGGGCAGGCCGCTCTGCATTGCTATGTCCGCCACATTAAGATCATGTTTACCAGTCATCCATAAATAGGGGTTTTCTTAGATTTCATAGACATTAAGGCTGGAAGGGACCTTGTAAAATCATTGAGTCCAGCCCCCCTGCCCAAAGAGCAGAAAGTCAGCTAGGGTCAAAGGATCCCAGCAAGATAAACATCCAAATGTTCCTTGAAAGTGTCCAGAGTAGGTGCTTGCATCACCTCTAGAGGGAGTCTGTTCCAGGCCCTGGGGTCTCAGACAGTAAAGAATTTTTTCCTTATGTCCAGCCTAAAATGGCCTTGCAGGAGTATGTGACCATTTGACCTTGTCATCCCCTGGGGTGCTGTGGTGAACAGGTGTTCCCCCAGATCCTAATGCACACCCCTTATGTACTTATAGACTGCTACCAAATCACCTTTGAGCCTGCACTTCTCCAGACTGAGGAGTCCCATAGCTTGCAGCCTTTCTTCATAAGGCCTGTTCTCTTGCCCTGTGATCATGCACATGGCTCTCCTCTGGATTCTCTCAAGCTTCTCCATGTCTTTCCTAAATTGTGGAGCCCAGAATTGGATGCAGTACTCCAGCTGCAGCCTCACCAAGGCAGAGTACAGTGGGAGGATGACATCCTGGGTCTTGTTCGAGATGCATTGGTAGATGCAAGCCAGAGTTTTGTTCATTTTGCCAGCTGTGGTATTGCATTGATGGTTCATATTCATCTTGTGGTCAATCATAAATCCCAAGTCTCTTTTGGTCATAGTGCTAGTGAGTGTAGCATTGCCAAGCCTATAAGTGTGATGTGGGTTTATATTCCCAAGGTGGTGCACCTGGCATTTCTCTGTATTGAATGCCATCAGGTTTTCATCCACCCACCTTGCAAGCCTATTAAGGTCAGCCTGGATCACCAGCCTATCCTTAAGTGTGGATATTCTTCCCCAAAGTTTGGTGTCATCAGCAAACTTGGCCAGTCCACTTTTGACACCAGTGTCCAGATCATTTATGAAAACATTAAAGAGTACATGTCTGAGAATGGAGCCTTGGGGGATGCCACTAGTCACTGAGTGCCATGTTGATTCAATTCCATCAACTACCACTCTCTGGGGCTGACCTCGGAGCCAGTTCCCCAACCATTGGACCGTGGAGTAGTCAAGGCCACAGTTGTCCAATTTTTCCATGAGGACATCATGGGACACAAGGTCAAAGGCTTTTTTAAAGTCCAAATATATGACATCAACCTCTTCCCTTTTATCCAAGTCATACATAACCTGGTCATAGAAGGAAATGAGACTGGTCAAGCAAGACCCATGCTGGCTCTCTCTCAGAATGTTGCCTTCTTTTAGCCTGTCAAGAATGGATTCTTTGATAATTTTTTCCAAAATCTTCGCAAGGATTGAGGTCAAACTGATTGTCCTGTAGTTTCTTTTCTCCTTTTCTTGAAGATGGGCACCACATTAGTTGAAAGATAGGAAACAGCATATTGATGCTTCTAAAAGCTATGGGAAACCTCAACCCTGCCATCTACTCCATCTCTTAGGTACCTGACTGGGAGTCTTTGTTCATGATTTCACAGTTAAACAGGGTTAAACTGATTGCCATATTTTGAATGAGGAGAGAATTTTTTCCCAGGCAAGGACTGATTTTCTTGGGCTAGGGAGGAGGACTGAAGTCCCTACCTCTTTAGCCGGAGGTGTGGCCTATTTTCTAAAATAAACTGGTTATATTTGTCCAACCACTGCATGGGTGGTGACCCCGTCTCTCCTATTTTCATCTTGCAAACTCTCATCAGTATATTTACCATATATTTGGAGAAGCATTTAGTGGGACATATCTGGATGTGTTTTGTGGTTGCAGTGTACAGGACAGGCTGGAATTAATATTCTTGTTGAACCTGTAGGTCAAGTGTTCATTAAATGGTTGCTTGTGGTTGCAGGACTTGGCATTTAACTCATTAGGTCCCTTCATGCCTTATGTTCCAATGTTGATTTATTTCCCTGCTCCATAATGAGTCAATATAGGCTCTTCAGGGTAGGCTAAACTTAACCTGTTTTTATTTAGGTACAGTATAGCCATTATCTTCTATTTATAAATTGATTATCTAATTATATTGTCAGTTTTGCGTACCCATTTTCACTAAATATGAGCCTCTACCATGGAAGCAATCTCACTGTCTGTGTTGTCCTGTTCTCGAGATCAAGTCGGGTGTGACTGATCCTTGGATAAAAAGTTTCTTTTCTTGACATCAGCAGGTGATATCCTCCCAAACTCAGGACATTAGTCCCTTTGAAATTGTGAGGGATCTCCAGTCCTGTAGAGAAGATCTGGGCTCCAACTCCAGATGTCTGGGGAATCAGCAATGTGAGCTATTTATCTCTTGATATCATACCTATGAAAAGAACCAGTATGCCTCCATCTCTGGGAAAACCATTATTTTTTGTAAGCCATGCCTTGCTTAATCTAAATTTCTGTACCACTAAAAGGAAGGGGTATATTGCCATTGAATATGGATCATGCACAGCAACTGCTAGCAAGAAAGTGATTTCTAGCAGAAAAGATCCTAAAATAAAGATATGGAAAATGTACAGGGCTTCCTGGAAATAAACCTTTTTTTTTTCCTTAGAAAATACAAATGTAATGCAGCTTGTCATTGATTAGTCATAGCAGAAAAAAATCAATAAGGACAGAAAAAGTTTCAAACTGGGAATTTAATTTAGGCAGTGAAACAATAACAACACTGAAAATATTTGTATCCAGCTGGAAATCAGCAGTGGTTTGCAATTGAGTCAATATAGTGAAATGTAATGTAGATGGATGTTACTCAATATGTAAGTCTGTACCCTGAGGTGCATTTAACATTCTTATTTTTGTTCTCTTTTCAGAACAAATGAGCCTCTCTTTCCACCTAACACCTCAGCTCCACCCTGTTTATCCCTTGGACACCTACTGTCGCAGTAGGACACAATTATGAATTTGGTTTTTGGATAGTAGATAGGACTGGGAGCAGTCCAGCAGCAATAAAACCATTGCAAAGGGGAAACCTCTCCTTCAAAATTTGATTGTGCCTCTGTGAGAGTGGTCCCTATAAAAGCATTGGATCAGTGTTATACTCATTTTGTTGACCAGTTAATGCATGGTTGTAGGACAGTGTAGATTTGCAACTTGTGGGTGCAAATAGGATGTATAGTGTAAGGTAATAACCTACCCTGCCTTCCAGGGGTAGATACAGGGGGTGCAATGGTGCACCCCCGGCACACTCCCTTTGATTCTTGCTCCACCCAACCCAAACTTTAAAACCAACTGCCTTAAACAGGCTGCAGCATTTCTATTTAGGCAGTGCTGGGGGAGTCACTTGACTTCATGGCTTATTATAATGTACCTGATTCTTGCTAATCTCTCTTCACTCCACAGAGGTTAACAACCCCCTCTCCTTTTTTAAATTCTGAAATTTTGCTGTTTGTTAGCTATGCCTGGTAATCTCTCTTTTATTTCACAGCCCTTCAGAATGTTTTCAGTTAGAGCTAAACACCTTAACTCAGGTATGGTAATATTAACTCAGGTGTGGAAATGACTGACAGTAAGATGCTGGATGCACTCTCAAGATGCTCAAGAAGCCTAGATTTTATTTTATGAATGTGAATAAGAGATGTACATTTAAGTACAGCAACTACAGAACTAATAAAACAATATAGGCGGTAGTCATGGGGGACCTAAACTACCTGGACATCTGCTAGGAGACGCAGACAGCAAAGTCCCACCGCTCACGCAGGTTTCTAACCTGTGTACAGGACCTCCACCTGACACAGGAGGTACATGGTCCCACTAGGGGGGATGCCATACTGGATCTAGTATTGGCAACAGGGGATGACATGGTAGGGGACCTCCAGATCGGTAGCCATTTGGGAGACAGTGATCACCTAATAATAGACTTCAACATAAGACGGCGAGTGGGTAAGGTAACTAGTAGGGTGAAAGTGCTAGACTTTAGGAAAGCTGATCTCAATGAACTCAGGCGATTAGTCAAGGACGCACTGCAGAGTAGGAGTTTTGAAGTGATGGGAGCCCAAGAAGGGTGGCTGTGCCTTAAGGAAACAATCCTTCAGGCACAAAGCAAGACGATCCCCGAGCGAGGCAAAAGAGGGAAAGGGGCCAGGAGGCTTCCATGGCTGACCAGAGAAATCCAGGGCAGCCTAAGGGCCAAAAGGGGAGCACATAAAAAGTGGGAACAAGGTGAGATCACTAAAGATGAATATACCTCCTCTGCTCGTGCTTGTAGGGAGGCAGTTAGACGGGCCAAAGCTACCATGGAGCTGAGGATGGCAACCCAAGTAAAAGACAACAAGAAATTGTTTTTTAGATATATTGGGAGTAAAAGGAAGGCCCAGGGAGGAATAGGACCCCTGCTAAATGGGCAGAAACATTTGGTGACAGACAGGGGGGACAAGGCTGAACTCCTCAACGAGTTCTTTGCTTCAGTGTTCCTAAGCGAGGGGCACAACAAGTCTCTCACTGGGGTTGTAGAGAGGCAGCAGCAAGGCGCCAGACTTCCATACGTAGATCCTGAGATGGTGCAGAGTCACTTGGAAGAACTGGATGCCTTTAAGTCAGCAGGCCCGGATGAGCTCCATCCGAGGGTGCTGAAGGCACTGGCCAACATCATTGCAGAGCCACTGGCGGGAATATTTGAACGCTCGTGGCGCACGGGCCAAGTCCCAGAGGACTGGAAAAGGGCTAACGTGGTCCCCATTTTCAAAACGGGAGGAAGGAGGACCCGGGCAACTATAGGCCAGTCAGTCTCACCTCCAACCTTGGCAAAGTCTTTGAAAAAATTATCAAGGCTCACATTTGTGAGAGCCCAGCAGGGCAAATTATGCTGAGGGGAAACCAGCACGGGTTTGTGGCGGGCAGATCGTGCCTGACCAATCTAGTCTCTTTCTATGACCAGGTTACGAAACGCCTGGACACAGGAGGAGGGGTGGATGTCGTATACTTAGACTTCAGGAAGGCCTTCGATACGGTATCCCACCCCATACTGGTGAACAAGTTAAGAGGCTGTGACGTGGATGACTACACAGTCTGGTGGGTGGCGAATTGGCTGGAGGGCCGCACCCAGAGAGTCGTAGTGGATGGGTCGGTCTCAACCTGGAAGGGTGTGGGCAGTGGGGTCCCGCAGGGTTCGGTCCTTGGACCGATACTCTTTAATGTCTTCATCAGCGACTTGGACGAGGGAGTCAAATGTACTCTGTCCAAGTTTGCAGATGATACAAAGCTATGGGGAGAAGTGGACATGCCGGAGGGCAGGGAACAGCTGCAGGCAGACCTGGATAGATTGGACAAGTGGGCAAAAAACAACAGGATGCAGTTCAACAAGGAGAAATGCAAAGTGCTGCACCTAGGGAGGAAAAATGTCCAGCACACCTACAGCCTAGGGAATGACCTGCTGGGTGGCACAAAGGTGGAAAGGGATCTTGGAGTCCTAGTGGACTCCAAAATGAACATGAGCCGGCAGTGTGACGAAGCCATCAAAAAAGCCAATGGCACTTTATCGTGCATCAGCAGATGCATGACCAATAGGTCCAAGGAGGTGATACTTCCCCTCTATCGGGCGCTGGTCAGACTGCAGTTGGAGTACTGCGTGCAATTCTGGGCGCCACACTTCAAGAAGGATGCAGATAACCTGGAGAGGGTCCAGAGAAGGGCCACTCGTATGGTCAAGGGCCTGCAGACCAAGCCCTATGAGGAGAGACTAGAGAAACTGGACCTTTTCAGCCTCCACAAGAGAAGGTTGAGAGGCAACCTTGTGGCTGCCTTTAAGTTCATCATGGGGGCACGGAAGGGAATTGGTGAGTATTTATTCACCAAGGCGCCCCCGGGGCTTACAAGAAACAATGGCCACAAGCTAGCAGAGAGCAGATTTAGATTGCACATTAGGAAGAACTTCTTCACAGTTGGAGTGGCCAAGGTCTGGAACGGGCTCCCAAGGGAGGTGGTGCTCTCCCCTACCCTGGGGGTCTTCAAGAGGAGGTTAGATGAGTATCTAGCTGGGGTCATCTAGACCCAGCACTCTTTCCTGCCTATGCAGGGGGTCGGACTCGATGATCTATTGAGGTCCCTTCCAACCCTAACATCTATGAATCTATGAATATTTTGGACTATTTTTGCATAGTTTGTTGTGTTTTTAAATTATATAAAATAAAAAATAGCACCCATCGCAGTAAAGTTATGTTTGTTTTTGCTTTGATTTTAAACTGAAGAACATATCATTGGGCCTCTAGCTTATTAGTAGAGCTTCTAATTTCTTCTTAACTGGAGAAAAATATGGAGGTTTTTGTGTTGTGTTTATACAGGATGATGCACCCCACCATCTGCACCTTTTCAGACTTCTAGGTCCACCCATGTGCTACTTACTTAACTTTGGACTAACATAGCCAACTGTCTCTCTGCCACATTTGTGCTAGTTATGCAACTGTGCCCCTTACACTTTAACCTGTTTTATGACCAGCTTACATCCAAGTGTAACGTTACATATATCAACTTTTTGGATTCCATTTCCTGCATTCCATTTCTTTGTATCCTGCTCTATTTCCATGCATGTTGAACTAGGTGACATTCCAATATAATGGAAGACACTTTAATTCTCTTTGCTTGCCCCATGAAATAATTAATAGATGTTTTCATACATGGTTAGTCAATTATTATAGTAGCCAAGGTTGGTCATAACCATCCATAACAGTCTACTTGATTTGCTCACAGCTGCCTATAATACATCGTGCTGTAACAGGTAACCCTTGCCCTGTTACTGCGGGAAGGCTAAGGATCCAGCAGGATCAGCAAGGGCCCTTGAAGACCAGGTATTTGAGGCCTGGGGAAAAGACAGCTGCAAGGGCATCTAGGAAGAAGACCCAGCTGGTTGGTGGCAAGAGGGGAAGAGATATTGTTCCTGCAACAGTCAGTGAGTCTGCCCTCGAGAGTGACTGAGGGGATTGCAGCCAAAAGGCAGTTTGCAGGGCTGAAACTAATGAACATCTGTATTGGCTATCCCTTGATATGAGGATGATGACTGCCGGGAAGGGGGTGGGGGCATGGGGTGGGTTACTGGTGAGTTTTAAAGTGGATAAGGAGCCCAATCTTTGCTCTGCAAGTTTTCCATCCTCTCCTTGGACTGTAACCTTGTCATTGTGGAGAGATATGTGTGTTCCAGTGACCATCAGAGCTATGTCATCTGGAGTCTTATACTCCTGGCAGGGTCTCCCCTGGCGAACGGATCTGAGGTGAGTTCCCAGACTAAGCATGGTCCAAACTACTGAAGACCCCAATTTTGGAACAGGCATTCTTGAGGACCTGCTGGTTCTCTGTGACTGTGAAGGCAGATGAGGTCTACAGGAGGTCCCTGGTTGTCTAATGAACAGCCCCTGTGCTCAATCCAGGCAATAATCAAGGCTGATCAGAAGTGGATGGATTAAGGGGAATAAATAGGATTGCTGTCAGGCTGGAGAGGTATTCAAGCCCTGTCTGGGGAGGAGGCAGGACTCCCAAGTGGACTATGGTGGTGTCCAGAAGTAATAAGGGGAGCCCTTGTGGGTAAGAACTGAGAGTGTTTTGTTTACTTTCTCCTTTCTCCCTGCCATAGGACCAAGAGGGGATAAGGAGTTTAATTTATGTCATCTTTGTTTGCGAGTGCCTGGAGGGGTGGTATCTGAGCTTGAGGTGGTTGCTGATGTTTGTTTCACTTTCATGGGAGGACTGGAAGTGGCTGTAAAGTGGGGTGGGGACTGTATTGTAGGCACCTGTGAGGTTATCCCCCTGTAGGCAAGAGGGTCACTAATGGGGGGCGGGGGGTGGGGGGTGGGGGAGAGAGATAATTTAACCTCTTTGAGGCTGGAGGACCAGGGGGGTCCAGAGCCCCAACCATGGGACTTGACTCCTAGTCATTCCACTGCTCTCAAGGAGCCAAGGCCGGAATAAGTGGGCCTTGGACTGAAGGTAGCAGCTAGAGAAGATAGGCCCAGACCTAGAGGGTCAGGGCCTGGAAAAATGTAGAAAAGGATGGAGCTCAGCAACCCAAAGGAAAACCCCACTCTAAGACTCAGAATACTTCCCACATAGTAGTTCCATCAAGGCATCGCAGGTGAGATACAGGATAGCAGTTCAGAACAACTAGAGTGGAAGCAGGCTAGCTTGGATGGAGTTGAAAAAAATAATCCAGGCCATGCTGTATTAGACCCATCCATTTTTTTCTTGCAACTGTAAGGTTCCCTATTTTCACCAATGCTTATGTAAATATTTTTTTTTCCAAGACAAGTACTGTTCATACAGCCTAGCCATACTTATTCATGATTCCAAAATTACACTCGGATATAGCCAGCAGGTGTACTAAAAGTGGGATTCCTATTGTGCTTCTCCAATTAACTACATAAACAACATAAATTAACTATTCCCAGCTGGATTATTATTATTGTTGTTGGTTCAGGCAAAAAAGCAAAATTTTGACAACAATTAGCACATGTAGTACAACACTTAAGTTTAGAGCCATTTAGCAATCTCATTTACATTCACAGATATCTGACTCAGATGAGATGAAATTAAACAGATAATGGCAGAGTCCAATAAAGCATGCGTTGTAATTGTGTTTGTTTTTTTGTGAGTACTAATCAAGATTTTGTAAGCCAATATTTTTCAGAGAGGTGTGTGCCAGGCCTCTATCTCTATGCATGTAAATACCATATTTACTTGAATACAAGACAAGGTTCCCCCCCATCAGCATAACGGGGAAAAGTCTCTTCTCTTACATTCGCATACAAGGAAACCTCATAAAACAACTACCAAAAGCAGTATGTGCTCAGTAATGGAAACCAACTGCGAAGTTGATTAAATACAATCAAGATGGAGCATGCTTATAAAACATATGGCCCATATGGGGCAAACATACTGATAGGAACCTTGTTTGGCCCTTTAAAAAACTTGAGCATGTATTCCCTCCATAGGGAACGGCACTAGGGCCTGGAGGTACTGTCTGGAGGTATACCAGGCCAGCACCAGGAGGGCCAAAGCTACTCCTAACACCTTCCTCTTGGTGCCAAAAATGCTTGATCTTAACCAAGAACCTCTCACAAGGATAGGTTAGTGCAACCCATCTGAATAAAATGTATGATAGTGCCAATTGCACTCAGTCCCCCTCAGCGCTGCCTCTTTTTCAAGTCATGGAAAGTCACTACATTGAATAGAATTTGCTTTCCTCTTCACTCCCACAGCTGAGCTGCACCTTTCTTTCCCATTCCCAATGATTCCTGTTTCTTCGCCAGCTTTAAATGTCTGGCAAACATCACCAAATGGAGCCACAAACAGTCTACCCCAAATCCCTCTGTCAGCCCTTCTCTCAGCCTGTCTCATGATTACTGTGGCCCTGCCATTCATGACGTGGAGCTGGATCTGGTTGCCCTACACCTCATTTGCATATAATTTTTGAGGATCTCCCAGGATTTACGGCAAGAACACCCAGTTCCAGTCATGAGTGGTGGCGTGGAGAGGGGCAAAAATGCATCAATTCTTCGGTGAACCAAGTCTATGGGTCCTATATGCAAACTACTACAGGTATGGTTTTTTTCAAGGTCAGTGTTTCAAATATGGCCCTCACTTCCATGTGCTCAGGAAGAGCAGGGTGTGATGGTAAGGGGGAAGGGAAGGAGCTACAGTGGGGAGAAGATGGGGGGAGGCAGGCGGCAAGGGAGCTATCTGATCCCCTAGATCTATTTTCCCTGTGTAGCAGTGGGAAGGGAACAAATTCAAGGCAAACCTCCAGTGATTAGATTCTAAATCTGGAAAATTATAACAAATTTATACATTTTCCTTATATCAAATCTAATTATTGGGGGGTCATCTAATACTCAGGGTCATGTTATATTTAAGTTAATATGGTATGGATACAGGTGTACGTGTCCACCTTTTGCAGGTGGTAATATTGTATTTCAATTGAGCACAAGTGCAAGTGACAATACAAGTCATATGGTGGCTCCATATAAAAATATAGGAATAATTATTTGTTTAAGTAACCGTTGAACGAATTATAGAATAACTGAAAATACTAAGCACAGGCACAATCCTACATCCAATGTTCTGGAATTTGGGGATGGAGAAAAGTCTTTCTATTTAAGCCTCACTGTAGTAGTGCTATGCTGATTAAGGTGTTTTCTGCTGGATTTTTTTCTCTGTTATTTTTATATAGCCAATATAACAACAGCAAATTTTCACACACAGCCAGACTTAGCAAGCAGAAGTTACAGTGTAATACACCAGAGTGACAGTTGATTAGAAGACAAATACTGAAATCTGCCTTAATACTATACTATGAGGACTATCTTCTATATGCAAATAAGTTTAATTAGTACAGTAGCATTAATTGATTATTCAGGAAAAGTAGTAATAAATTAGTGTAGGTTTACTCACAAGACAACAAAAATCATAACTGAAGCAAATTTTACTGAGAAAGAGAAACGTAAATTAAGATTTTCCCTTTACAATATTATGTACACCAAGACAGTGTTTCATTTCCTGCCAAGCCTTTGCCTTGTTCTGTCTTTTCCAGGCACCCCATTGCATTTCATTTAGCATTAATTTTGGCATGCAGTCCAGAACCTGATGAACTGGGTCAGACCCAGCATACTGGGTTAGACCTAGCACACAGGCTGGCAGTAGGCTCAGGAGAAGGCTTAGCTCCCAGCTGCCGCTGCTGCTTTAGTTTCTATAAAGCCCGTTTTTCTTTAAGCTGCCTTTGAAAAAAATAGATGCATATTATATATGGGGACATGCAGTATCAAAGAAAGTATGCTTCCTGTCTCAGATCTCAACAAGTCAGAGAGATCAGAGCTAGTACTTGGACAAAGCACCCTTTGTCCAACCACTAATTAAAATGGAGAGGACCTACAGCTTTTGTGGAGCATTAGCTCTGCTGGTCCAAACATACTTTTCCTTCAGTGAGGACTTTGCCTGCTCCATCTGTATTATAGCTTTATTTTATGTCAAGAGAAGCACTGGGAACTAAACAAGATGTAAAGTTTTAGCCATCAGTTGATTATTGTCCTGAAATGAGTACTTGCAGATGCTTTTTATGCTTTTTTATTGGAGCTTGTTAATAAGTGCATTTTGGGTGAAATATTTAGGCAAGTGATAAAATGTTGGAACTGAAAATCATCAGAAATGTAATAGTAGAGAGCTGAATTATGATATAGCATTTGGATCAAAAGTTAATCCCAGTGATATTACTGCAAAGCTTCATGCTTGGTGCTATATTAAAATATAGTGTCTTGGTCCTCTACTTCTACTGAGATTTAAACTACTGGAGAGAAGAAGCTATATGTATATAATAGATGTAAAAAAATATCTCGGTACCACTTTCCTTCATGACTTTAGTTTACAATTATCCAGTTCAAAATGTGAATCCTGTTATTAAATATCAATCAGGTCAATAAACTTGCTAATGTTTTACAGATGTCTCCACATCTCCCCTGTGTCAGATAAAGTCTTTATTTCCCCTCTAAAAGATATAGTTATTTGCATGAGCATATATCCATGAAAGTCATGAAGGATGTATGATTATCTAGAATTCACTGATTAACTTGTTGGATGTGGACTGCATGTTCAATGACATGGAAAAGACCAAGTGCAAAATGTCCCTTTCCTAAAAAAAATCAAAGCAAAGAAAGTCATCATAAATAGGGTTGGATACTGAATGATAAAAATATAGTTCAGAAAGGTACTTCAGGAAGTCAACGCCCTTCTCAAGGCAGGATCATTCCTGTTTAAACCACCACTTTCAAGTACTTGTTTAACTTGCTTTTAAACACTTTCAAGGATGAAGATTCTACAGCCTCTCTTAATAGTCTGTTCCAGTGTTTAACTGCCCTTATAATGAGAAAGTTATTTCTAAAATACAACCTCAATTTTCCTTGTTGCACATTGGACATCTCTACACATGCACTTTAATGTGCATTAGCCTATTTTAATGTGCATTAGAGTCACGAAAAAACCCATGGGCACTTTTACATGTGCTGCAGTGGTGAGGGGGGGGCACTTTAGAGTAGCTCTGAGAGCTGTTCTAATTAAAGTGCTGCAGCGTCTCATGTATCAGCATCCCCGTGCTTCAAAATGGCAGTGGAGGTACTTGAACTAAACCTCATTCGATAAGTTTTAGTTCAAGCACTCCCGCTGCCATTCTGAGGTTTGGGGACGCTGATACATGAGAAGTGAGAGGCTGTAAGAGCATGGTAATTACACAAGTATTCAAATCTGCTCTGATGTGTTATAATTACAGTTCATCAAAGTAGCCTCCATGGTCATATATAGGAACCTCATGTACTTTCACTAATGTGCATTAAAACAGGCTAATGCACCTTTTTCTAGTACCTCACAAAGGAAGTACTAAATTTAATGCACATTAGTAAAAGTGCATTAATGAACATGTAGACATGTCCATTAAGACCACTGTTTCTTGTCCTTTCCCCTACGGCAACTGACAACAGCCCACATCATTCTCTTTATAAACACCCTTCAGGTATTTGAAGACCTTTGTCAAATCACCCTTACTTAGTCTTTTCTCCAGACTGAATAATCCTAGTTATGCCAACATTTTCTTATAAGTATGTTCCCCAGACCTCTAATCAAAGATCAGATGGAGAGAGAGGTTGCAAAAATATATTTTGTAATTATTATTAGAATTACCATATATTCTCACATACTACACAACCCTAAATAAAACATGCACATTTTAGGAGAGGTAGACTGAAGAAACTCCACCCCCCCCCCCCCCCCCCAAGAATTATAGCTGTATACAGTAGGGACAGAGCCTAATCTTTAGCTCATTGAGAGTCAGCCTTAGGGAAAATGCTCCCTGGGCAAACTTGTATTTTGGTGCCTTCCCCCCACCACCCCTTGCACCCCTGTCCTAGTGCCCTTCCCCTTCAGTTACCAGCACTGTAGGGAGGGGGGTATGTCAGGGAGTGTAGGGAAGGGGGTGTTGGGGGTTTGAGGGCTGTGCTTGAGGGAAACATGTACACCAGCAGCAGGTGGCAGAGAACACTGTGGGCTATCATGGGACAGTGCAAGTCCACTCACTTGAGATACTGGCCTGGTGCCGGACAGCAGGGTCAGGGGGACAGTGGTGCTCAGCATAGAGTGGCAGGAAGGGCAGGCAAGAAGGCAGCAGGTAAGACTGCCCACACAGGAAGCCCAGCCCCAGCTATAGGGTGCCACCAACTGGGTGCCCATGCCCTCACCCTTGGCAGTGGTGGTGGTGGTTGGGGGGGGGGCTGCAGCTCAGCCCCCATCACTAGCAGGTTGGTGATTGTTAAGCCCTTGTCATGCAAACTGGGGCTGGCCAGCTGTACTGTCTTCTTTGTGGGGTCCACTGCTTGTTCTTGGCCCAGCCCTTGGTGCCCTCCTCCTGGCCCATCATGCTGCCTGGCAGTGCCCACTGCTGCCACTACCAAGGGGCTTTTTATCCTGCTGCCCCAGCCAACTGGCTCCAATCAACTCTGGGCATGGCCAGGACACTCAGCCTTCCTTTCTTGCTTAACCAAAAGCTGAAACCCTAGCTCCTGCTGAAGAGTGGCCTCCATGGGTAGAGCTACAGTTTGAAAAGGGCTAAAACCATTCTACAAGGCTGAGAAATGTAAAAATATAGGTATTAAGAAGTGAAAAGGGGACAGTGACACTATGGACTGGTATTGGGAGAACTTGTCAAATATAGAAGAGTGAAGAGAAGATCAGAGGTAGGCAAAGGAGATGCAAACAAATGGAACATGTTTTGAGCCAATTTTGTTCACTTTCATTGCTGTGTAGCTTACCTGATGTGCAAGGATGTGCTTTAAAAAAAGTCATCCACTCTCTTTTCTGATGGGCCTCACTTTTCCCTCTCAGTCTTCTCCATCACAGGTCTACCTCAACACCCTTCCTCTGGATTATTTTATCTGCTTATACAACTTCAACCACCATTTTTATGCTATTTTATGCTATGCTTTTTATGACTTAGGTACTTATCTTCCTGCTCTCACCTGTCTGTAGTCAATTTCATTCCTCTCTAGTTGACACAAAATATTTGTGTCAACTAGAGAGGAACACAACCCAGAGATTATCTTCCTACCCTATCTGAGCAAATATCCCAACCCATGAAATCTCCACTCTCCACTGTACCAAGTTTAACAAAAAAATTAACTAAAGAAGCTAAACTGGGGAAGCCAAGGATTTTTTTTTAAATCAGCAGCTGAGTATTGGATTGGACTTGAAGATGAACGAAAAAATATGAAGATGAAGATGATAAATAAAGTCTGCCCACACTGTTTCCTTTCAATTTTAGCAGAAATACCAAAAGGAATTATATCTCTGCTCTGGGGTAAAATCTTATTTCTATTACTATGAACCCCCAGAAACTGGAGCAAAGTCTGAGACAAACTGCACAAAAGGGGTTGAACAAAGACATGTAAAGTCTGTTTAATCATTGTGGTTTACCTGACAGGGTAATTAAATGCTGTAGCCAGAGGTGGATAGACATTTTTTCTTATATAACTTAGTGCATGTTTTCTCATTAAATGTTTGCATCACGCTCCACAGGTATAAACCATATGGGGCTTTGAGCTCTATTAATATTTAAAATGTGTAATCTATGAATAAAATATGCCATTTAACATGTTGACTTCCACCACAAAGTACTATTAAAAATGTATGCCCACGAGAGGGTTTGTGAACCTTTCCGTAAAGTACCGAGTAGTTTTATGATAAGCAGCAATATTGTTTAAAGGGCACCATGATGGCCCCCTTTATTAAAGTAGCTGTTATGTATTGTTAAACACACTATGCAGCCTGTAAAAGATACCAAAATGTAGGTTATGTTTCTTATCTATGGAAAAGAGTGATTTTTTAAAATCTGAATATCAGCCAGCCTAGTGTGAAGCCTGATGTAACAAGTCCACTGACAGGTTAGAAAAAACATTTCTCCACAATCAGCTTTCAAGATCCTCCTCATGCTGTTATATTACCTATACTCATGGTGTTATGCTACCTATCATCAGTGCTATATCATCCAGAGAGCCTTTTGGAATTTGGTTTCTGTTTAAGGTCACCATAATACTGCCTAAATAGTGATGTTCAAGTTGCAAAGCTGGTTTTAGTATTTTCATCTTGAAATTGTGTTAGTTCAAAGCATGGATTAGACCCAAATGTGGATGTCTTAGACATTTAAACGGGCTTTGAGTTAGATTTTCAAAAGGATATTAGTATCTAGTGATGTAGATGACAGGCAGCTAGTGAGATTTTTAGGGTCCCAAGTAGGTTACCTCCTTGAAAGAAAATCTAGCTCCTTATTTTTAATGTCAAAAGGAACTGTATCTTTAAGAGCTAAGTGTCATGTGATCTTAATCCTGAAATATAAAAGGTAACTTCTCACTCCCCTTCATTTCATTTATTATTTCAATGCTACAACAAGGAACACAGTTCAAGGAAGCTTGTGAATTAGGAGAAACATCCATATGGTGCTGCTCTTCCCTTTGTAGGTAGTTTAATTGTTAGGGGCATATGGGAGATAACACTCAAAGATACCTTACCGATCAGGGAAGTATTTACTTGTCTGTACATATATAAAACCTTGGAGAATTAATTTCCTGATAAGGAAGGAGCAGTCTGTCACTGAAAGTGATTATTTTTCAGTCAAAGGGAATCAGCCACACCTGTTGAATTTGTTTGCAGTGTCTAAAAGACAATGTCACCCATAATAATGCAAATAGTGTGATCCCAATTAATAGATCAAACTATCACATGCTTGATTTCAGAGCAAAGAGTTCTTCAGCCACATAAGAGTAAGGAAGGAAAGAAGTGGGACCAATCTGAAGTAAGCATGCATTTAACAAGATTTTAGGTAGGCTCCCAAAACAAATTAATTTGCCTGTTTTTATTGAAAGAAGATAAAGTAGAAGTGGTAGTCCCATGTGCTAGCAATCATTAATCCTTATGTCAAGTAAGGATACATAGGTATGTGCTACTTTACTTAAACTACACTCAGTGAGACTTTACATAGGTGTAGTCAAATGTAGGACTGAGTCCTTGGAAAGGATTTTCCCAGGGCTGTTAAACACTCAAAAACCCTGTGTTTGAGTTTCTAGTGGGTACTATTCAGTATCTTTAAATAGCTAAGACCTTCCAGGGCCAAACACAAAGAATGTACTTAAGCTTATGACTAAGGCTGTGTGCTATGGTATTAGCAGTAGTTTTTCCTCAGCTGATTTTACTTGGGAGGGAAGTGGGGGGAGGAGAAAACACTTCACTTGTCACAAATGTGGGCTTTCCAGAACGAGAACTTCAGTCAGGAGAGGCAGCGGATAAAACCTCCTCTACGTTTGTTTCTGTGCCATTGGTTAGGTGAAGAATTTTGCCAGCAAGTATCTTAAGACAAAGTCCAATTTAAAAAAATGGAAAATGATATCTCTTTCAAGGGTTGCTTTTAGAGACAGCTGTACCTCTGTATCCAAAGACTAAGGTTTTCCTCTATTGAACTGAGTAAAATTATCCTTTTTATTCCTTCTCTTTTCGCATGTGGAGACTCAGAATTTTCTCACATTTGCTCAATTGTGAAATTTGCTTACAAATTGTGACACAAAGCACTTGCCGAGAAACTAAAATTACATTTTCACACATTTATCCTGAGGAAAATTTCCCTTTATTTTTGCCAATTTTATAGCAAGAGCAGTTCCCCCCCTCCCCCCTCCCCCTTTTTCAGTCATATATTATATTTGGAGAAGAGGGAGCAGGGGCTAAACCTTTAGGTGTATGTTTGTAATAATCAAAGCAAATGGGGGGGGGGTGCAATTCTGGAGGTCTGTTTCCATGCAACACTGATATATTTCACACTCAGCTGAGACCATTTAACCTTTTTTCTGTTTTGTATTGAGGCTTCGATGCATAAAAATGTACTACCCTCATCCTATTGTAGCTCAGTGTTATGAATTTTTTTTACTGTTTGAGTTTTTTTCATGTTTTGAGAAGGTCATATTAAATCTTTTGTTTGTCAGCTACTGTACACAAAAGGCAAATGACACTGAGGGAAGGTTGTTAAGGCTTTCAGTGCCTTGCATGCTCTAAAGCAGAAAAAAAAAAGATTCCTCCACTGCCTGTTGCACATCTTTACCCTTTACCATCAAGTGTTCTCCAACAACCCCTTGAAACATGCAGATGCACACAAATTATATAAACTTATCATTAATACAACTTTCCTTTTATGATCAATGTAAGAGGGTCATGAACATTTGTGACTGAAAAGATTTAGAAACATTGGCCTAGCCAGATCATAAAGGCACCTTTTGGCCTTTCAATCTATGATTTCTTTTATGTGATTTTCTTTTATTGAAAATTATTTGTATATAAACTTAATCATAAAACCACAGAATAGTTTAACAGATGAATGTATTACAATTAACTATAATTAACAATGCAAAGAGCTTGAATTTGATAAGTCATTTTTATATTCCATAACCTGTTAATGATCATTAGAAATTGTAATAGTCTTGGATACAGTTTTTGTATCCCTCTGGGCACCATAAAATCTTATGTTAACTTTCATCTATAACCATGCCAATATTTTAAAATAGACAAAGATCATTGCAAGTATCTCACTCATTACTGCTTGGGAGATTCACTTTATTCAGACCCCAGAATGCATTCTCTGTTATGAAACACTACATTTCCATATTCACACTACTAAAGCCCAGGCTAACACAATCATGAATAATAACATTAGTAATTATTGTCATGAAATAGCAATAAGGTAACATAAGATTTTCAAAAATGCTTAAATGAATTATGGGCCCAAATTCACATGACTAAATTACTTGGTCTATTTTCAGGTATCCAGGTTGTAGCCGTATTGGTCTAGAGGAAAAGCAATCGGGGCTCATGGACAGAGGTGATAAAAGCTTGCAATTTAATTGAAAGTAAGCTTGCAAATTAAAGAAAGTTCGCAATTAAAGAATTTTTTTTTGCAAAGATCTTGTTGGTCTAATAAAAGATATCACCTCTGTCCATGAGCCCTGATTGGTCTATTTTGAGATTTAGGCAATATATCTTGAGTATAATTCAAATGATCAATATTCTACTTGAAGCATATGATCATATTGCATTCCCATATATATGGATCACCTGAAAACAAATTCACACTTGCCCTCAGCCCAGCCTTCTGGCACATTGCATATGGGCTGTATCTCATTGTGATGTGCAAGTTGTATTTTATCAATCTTGTGGATCCAGACTGAAACTTACTCATTAGGTTCTAATAAACTAGTCAGGATCTAACCTATGGAAACAACATTACTGTTCAACGAGGCCTGATTCTCATGAATAGCACTTAGGGTTTAGTTCAATCTCTTGTTGAGGTCAATATGAATAAAGGTGACAGAAAAGGGCTTTGCATGAGTTAATTTTGTTTGCTTGCTTTGAGTATCACCACCTACACTTCCTGTCACCTCTAGCAAAGGGAACCAGATGTGGAACAAAGAAACTTTGTAATTACTGTTAGGAGACAATGAGGTAATACCTCTCAATGAGTAAGGTTCTTCTATCAATAACAATGCTCCAGTACCAACTGGCATCATAATTATATATTTAAGTTAAAGGTTTTATAGTAGGCAACTCAGCTACAGTCCCTTTTTAAACTAAATCATTTGGTGAGTTATCTTGGATGTACTTTTTCCCAGGCCCGTTATTAACTTTGCAGACATTTCTTTGAAATTTCCAATTATAGAAATAAAGGATGGGTGAGACCCAGTGTGTAGGATTGTCCAACTCTTAATAAAACTGAAGTTGCTTCCTACTGATTAAGACACACTGGTAGCACTAGTTCTAATGCCACTCAAGCGACTGCTGATAAGTGTGATTATAAGATCACAAAATAGATGGATGGGCATTTCTCAATCTCTGAAGTGGAGTGCCAAGGTGAAATCCAGGCTCCATTGAAGTAAATGGGATTTTTACAAGCTTTTTTATAAGCAACTTAATCAGAAGCTGCTTGATCTCAGACTAGTTTCTACTGGGGAGCTGAGGGATGAGGCAGGAGGGGAGAGAGAGTTGAGCCTTACTTGCGGGGACTTTCCTCACTTGAGTGGTAGCTGGTACTACTGCTGCCATAGCAGCATGGGCTCAGGCTGCTGCTGTTGAGGGACAAGCAGTGACACAGGCTCTGGGGGCTTGTTCCTGTTGCCCCATTTGCCTCCCAGCCCTGGGGGCAAGGCTCTGCCCCCCATGGCAATGCTTCCTGGGTAAGGGGGGATCATTCTGTTCCCCTTCCCCCAGATACACTGTTGGCCTTGGGGCTGTGCTTCTCCATCTCCTATGACTGAGCTGCACCAGCTGCAGCAAAGACTTCTGGGGTGAGGGGGTGATACTGGCACCCCTTCCAAGTCAGTGCTGCTGCCCCCCTCAACCTACCCTAGTTACATTGCTGATAATTGCATTGTTTTCCTTTTTATTCTGCTTTTCCATTTCACACAATGAGATTCTCCCATTTCCTTAGAGAAAGCATCTTTTTTATTTGTTCTGTTTCTATGTCCCATCAGTGACAGAAGAAGATAGCTTCCTTTAAATTCCTTTCCTTTCCCTAAAGGGCCTAGTCCTACTTGTCTACAACATCAACATGACCTGCATTAGGATGTTAGGAGATAACATCATTACCATCTACACCACTGTAAATCCATTATTACTCTACTGGTATCTGTCCAGATTAATATCAATATAGCTTATGAAATAGTTGGAGGTATTATCCCCTATCTTGTGACGAATAGCTTCAATTTTGTTCTGGATCTTTTTTTTTTCCTGCTCAGGTATTGATCCCTGCTTTTCCTTTCTCACAGCCTCTCCACCTTTTCCCTGCTGTCCTTTGCAAGCCTTATCCATGCATACTGGTTGCAGGGCTGTGCAAAACTTGAAATTTAGATTCTTAAGATACTTTAAGGCAATGGGTGTCAACCTTTTTAGCAAGCATGCCAGAGTTAGTCCCATACCCACTGCCAGGGCCAGCACAAATACTTCTCCACAAAAGAGATTCATGTCCAGAAGAGCATTCCATCTTTATACTCTTCTGTGAAATATGAAACATCATAACCAAAAGAAAATATGATTCTACATTTTGCTTACCACCACACAACTTCGAGGTAAAAAGACTTTTACAACTTTTCTCTGAACCTAATCTGCACAAAATGTACTGTTACAAACAGGAGATTCTACCACAGCTTCAGCTCTCCTGTGAAATATGATTTTTCATTTCTACCTAGGAGAACTTTTGCAATCTTTGCAATCGCCTATGCCTGATGAAGGGTGCCTGTGCCCAAAAGCTTGCAAATAAAGAATTGTTTTCAAATATCTAGTTCATCTAATAAAAAAGATCACCTCTGCCATGAGTTTTGACTCTGATCCTTGTCCCTTGCCCCATCTGCTCCTTTTTCTGCACCCTCCCTTGTACTTCCTGCCAGATCTGCTGCTCTGCTTTTTGCTTCCTTCTCTGTGGTCCCTGATATACGTCCCTGCTTTCTGCTCCCTGCCCTATCTACCACTGTGCTTCCTGTCTCTTCCCAGATCTGCTGTGCACCACACACACAGACTGCCTGTGCCACTTGTGGCGCACATGCTACAGATTGACCACCCATTTTTAGGGTATCCCTAGAGTTAGGTGGCATCTAAGAAGGGGGTCTGAGGACCTTGTTTTGGATTGAGATGCTAAAGTCCCTTTTAGATTTTGCCTACTGGGTCCATATTAGTCAGCATGATAGGAGGTAGTCTGAATACTCCAGCAGTCTTAACATTGCCATGGTATTTTTTTTTTAAATCTACTCTCAGTTGCCATCAAGCTAAGAAACTATTTACATTCATTTCTGCTTGGTGGATAATCTGGACTCACTTTTGTCTCTGCATATGATGGAAATGTTACATATAGATTCTAGCCAGTCCAAAATTGCTTTATGGCTGGTGGTCCACAGGAATTCCTGAACATCTTCTTGCATTTATATTATGAGGTAGAATGACTCCACCAATAGCAACTGTATTACTATGGACTACCCAAAGCCACCTTTGCCTTTCCATTTTGTGAGGATGGAATCGTAAACACCATAACATCCAAATGACAAGATCAGAAAGGACTACACAATAATTCAGGAAATGATCAACTTGAATGCCAGCCAGTTAGTCATGGAAAAAAACAAATTGCAAGTCTGAACCGGGAACAAAGTTACACAACATTTTGAAATGTAGAATTTAAAGTGTTTCATTAGGGATTCATTAAAAAATAATTATGTCTAACAGGCACTTTGAGTACTGGTATTATTGAAATAGCTCATAAAGATAAAGTAGTGAAAAGCTTGTGATACTGTACTTTTCAGAAGTATAATATTTATTTAAGAGAAAAAGCATAATAGAGAAGAAAGAACTGTTAGTAATTGAGTTATGAGAGTTGGACAGTAGAACTTGAGGTGGCAGGGTAGGTGAGACATTTTCTAATTCATCTCATTATATATGGAATTGTACTGTAATAGAAAAATAATGCAAAACTTAACCTAACTGCCTGTTAATAGAGTGGCATTTTAAAGTATCACTGGCTTTAATCTGACATTATACCAATGAGTTCAAGTCATTTACACCAGCTGTAGATCAGGCTTTGTTGGCCTTATGGGGAATATGCACGTTGATGATCTGTTTATTTAGATTTAAATAATGCACATAATAATACTTTTAAAAATATATTACACTATCTTCATAATAATTGTATATCTTCCACTCCCTAACAATACAGTTTCAAGGCTGATGATACATAGTGAAAAGTAAGTCAAAGTCTTCTTTCCCTCTGATTTTCAAAGGACAGTCCTCTGGCTGCATTAAAAGATGGGTAACATCTGGCTGTTACAGGCATAGCTTATAAATTAATTAAATCAGGGGACCTTGTCAGCAGCTTTGCACTCTTCTGCATCTCAGAGGCTTCAGTTGAGGGTCCTCAGCTGATCTTAAATCTGGCAGTGTAGGATGGTCCCAATATATTTTAAGATTTTAAAGATCAATGGACAATCAGTGGAGATGACAGAGGAGTAGCTCCAGGTGTTCATAATAGGCTATTCCACTTGACAAACAGAATACAGCTCTTCCATTTCAGCTTCCAGATTGATACTAAAGGAAACTTCACAAAGCACACATTACAGGAGGTACAAAGGAGGACAAAAGTTCAGTCTGCATTTAAGTTCACTTTGCTTAGACACAGGTGGGAAAACAAAGTAGTTAGAGTCACTTTTATTATTTGAACATCTAAAAACAAATCTGGGAATCAAACCAGGCTTCCATCATTAAACCTGATAAGAAATGATAGTTTGCCACTTTCATACAGGTGATATTATCACAAGCAAATCCTGAAGTAGCCTCTCCAGTCTCACCATGGTCACCACATTTTTATCAGTCTCAGTCAACTTGATTCTGACCATGCACCAGCCTTCCCCCATCTACTGGAAAGAGACTCAGCTGGATGATAAAGAAAATAAAGCAATGTGTCAACAGAAAACACTTTAACTCATATTTCCTCACTAACTCTCCCAACAGCATCACAGATGCACTGAACACAACCTACAAGTTGGTGAGACGGCCCTGGAGGGTGGAAGAACAATTATCCAATACTACCCTGTGGGATCTCTCTGCAGGAAAGGATTGAGGCCCCAAAGTGTAGCCTTACTCACTGCTGTTAGGAGCTGCAGAGGCATCAACAACACTTCATACTCCATGGTTCTGAGGCAGTTTAGAGATCCAATAATGTCAGCATGGATAGCCACAGGGTCACTCAAGTGTTTTAAATTATGCGCATGCTTGAATGCCTTGCTGAGTTAAGACTGTAGTGTCAATGTACAATTTTGATAGATGTTTATTTAAAATATTTTAGACACAAAAACATCTGCATGCAGTGATCATTTTGATGCAGACTCACAGCAATTAGAGAGAGAGCATGTATAACAGCAATATATCATTTCCCAGTAGATTGCTTGAATGCATTTATTGAACAGAATATATAGGAAACAATTACTGATATAAAATTGACCAGGATGTGATTTGCTTGCTGTGATTATACTTTCTCTAGGGAAACGGTTTACTTTTACCTGCTAATTAATGAACAACTGAGACATTTCACCTTGCGTTTTTAATGCTCGGGGTGCCGTAGCTTGTAATGTTCACACCAGTAAACAACACAAGCATTCCTGATCTTATCCTAGTCCAAGAGCACAGAACAAAAACACAGTTACAATGCACAGTTATAAAGAGATTAAATACACCAGAGTTGTTCAATGATTTCCATTCAAGTTGAAGAGAGAAAGCTCCAGCAGCTGAATTATGAGCGCTAATAGGGAGACATGGTTCCTGAAAAAATGTACTTTTATTATGTATCAGGGCTTTTACCTAGCTTGAAAAAACAGCAGCTTGCCTGAAGTACTAAGGATTTTGTTCTGTGTTGTTCTTTTACACAAGCCTTTAAATAATGTGGCACCTGCTGTTTCGCCCTGAAGGACAGACAAAAAATAAAATGTTGAAGCTGTAGTGACATACTAAATGTCAAATGACAGTTTGACGCTTCCCTCAGAACAAGAATCTCATATGCAGGACTTGCTTAAGGGCCACCCTGCTACACCAGATGTCTGCCAGGAATATGTTTTCAAATGTTGATTAGGATGTTATTAGGACAATGACCAGACACTGTGAGTGTTGTGACCTCTCCACAGAAATAAGTCTTTTGAAAGTAAGATTGACAACACTGTCATGGAAAAACCTCAACTCCTTGCTATCCAGATACTCTTTTTAGTTCTTAGGCAAAGTGATGCAACCCAAGATGAATAGGCAAAAGAGATACAAATCTTAAAATTGTGGATAACTTATAATATAGTGATTCTTGGGAGCACAGGATACCTTCTACGTCATCTAGATTCCTAATGTCATCACAGGTTTCATCATTCCTGTAGTCCTGTGGGGAAAGCCAAAAATAGACTTGAGATCCCAAGTTTATTTCATATAGACTACTGAATGACTGATGGATGGCAACAATTTTCAGTACTGACCAGCTTTCAATTTGAAGCTATAATCTAGAGAAGAAAGGCCAAACTCGGGTCTCAATATTACCACCATTACTGGCATTACTGCTCTCCTTTGCTGGAAGTACCAATATAACTGCTGTCCCTTGCTGCAGAGGGCAAGCAGTGGGTTTAAACTACAGCAACACATATAATTTAAATCTCTCAAAAATATCCTTTCTGAACAATAGAACAATAGAACAAACTGCCTAGTGAAGTTGTGGAATCTCCTTCATTGGCAACTTTGAAAAGGAAATGGGGTAGGCATTTCACAGAGATGGTTTAAGAATGACACCAAGTTGGGTGGAGGATAGGGCTAAGGTCCAGAATGACCTGAAAAGACTAGAGAAATGGTTCACAAGCAATCAAATGAGATTCAACTGTCACCGCTGAGAGCCGCGGCGTGGGGTTCGGGGCCTTAGGAGCCCTAGTCGGCGGGCGGGTACTTGTGACGCTTGGAGTGGAATCAGGTACTGACGCGTTTTGATTAAACAAAAAGGTTGTTTACTTACACTGCTCGTACAGTGCAGGCCAGAAGCTTGCTTTGATTACGGTTGTAAAGAAAACTTGGGTCGGGCAGAAATTACAAAGTTCGTTTGGTCGGTCTGCAGAGGTTTTTGGGCAGAAGTATTCAGGCCAGCAGTTGTCGGGTTACGTCTAGGTCTAGGTCGGTGACGGGGAGCGATTAGAGGTTGATCAGGCCCCTAAGTTCTTCTCTAAGACACACGCGGAGTTTGCTAAGCTCCACAGCGTGCTCAGAGCTCTCCACAAGATGTATGTGGAGTTCTCCAACTTGGGCAGAAACTGCTTCAACCTCTGATACAGCTAGCAAGCCAATCGCTAGTCGCCACGTAGGAATAATTTAAAACTGGCCCATAATAATGTTAATTTGCATATGAGTGGCGGGAACTTTTTTCTAAACTGTAATTTTCCACTATTGTAGCATTTGGTTACTGGGTTCAGGCATAGCGGAATTTTCCTCCATGACCTAGTTACTGCCACCAGAATGATTGACAGCAAAACTATGCCATATGTATCGAACCCATGGAATTCTCCTCTGGGCTATACCAATTCTCCTCTGGGCTATAGGCATCTAATTAATGGGTTCTGACATCAACAAGGATAAGTTCCACCTGTACCAAGGATAAAATAATTGCATGCACTAATACAGACTGGAGAAGGATGGGCTAGGCTCCAGTGCTGTAGAGAAAGACCTGGGGGTTACAGAAGATCAGTGGTTTTCAACCTTTTTTCATTTGTGGACCCCTAAACATTTTCAAATGGAGGTGAGGACCCCTTTGGAAATTTCAAATGGAGCTATGGATTATTTTGAATTGTAAGTGTTAGTATTCACATAATTCGTGTGATCATAGCCATCTTTCGTGACCCCTTAGACATAGTTAGCAGACTCCCAAGGATCCATAGACCACAGGTTGAAAACCACTGTAGTAAACCATAAGCTGAATAGGAGCCAACACTGTGCTCTTGCACAAAAAAAGCCAACAACATGCTGAGTTGTATCAATAGGAGTATTACTTGCAAATCAAGGGAAGCAATTCTTCCACTCTATTCAGCACTGATGAGACTTCACTTGGAGTACTGTGTGCAGTTTTGAAGTGTGTCACACTTCAAAAAGGATGTGGACAGATTGGGGAGTATTCAGCATAGAGTGACAGAAATGATTAGGGGCTTGGGTGGCAAGACTTAGGAGGAAAGGCTGAAAGAGCTACAGTTACTTAATAAGAAGAAGAGAAGACTGCCTTCAAATATTTAAAGAGTGATTGTAAAGTAGAGATAGGGTTTTCTTTGTGGCTATAGAGGATAGAACTAAAAGAAATGACCTCAAACTACAGCAGAGGAAACTTAGGCTGGGAATCAGGAAGGCCTTCCTGACTATGAGATTTGGTCAAGCACTAGAACAATTGATCTACAAAAGTTGTGAATACTCCAACCCTAAAAGTTTTCAAGAGCAATTTAGACAGATACTTGGCTGGGATGATTTAGTCAGGGATGACCCTGCCTTGAATACAGGGCTGAACTAGCTGACCTCATGAAGTTCCTTCCAGTCTTACTTTCCTAAGCTCCTAAGAATAGCACATCCTACATTTGTACAGAGTATTGGAGTAACTGATCCCTGAGGTCCCTCCCAGTTCTATGATGAGTAATACCACAATGTACAAATTGTTCAATTAGTGCTGCCAGTATTCAAAATTAGGGGGACAGAATTTAACCCTCTTTTTCCAGCATGAATCCATGGTAACTATTTATTTCCATCCAGTTTCTCTAGAATAAAAGAGCTCAATTTGTCCTGTTTGCTCTCATTATACATTTTCTGACCATCCTGCTTCCACTTTACTGATGTTTTTAAATATGCTCCTGTCATGATTAAACAGTTTTTGTTTTGCCTTTCAATTATGTGTCACCAATACTGTAAATCCTTTTATATAAGAATTGCAAAGCACCAAGCATGCATCTGTTTTGAAGCCTGAGAACTACTATAGTCATTAGCTGTTCCTATAATTTGTCTTTTTTATATCCGTACTTTCTCAACTTGAAGGGCAGGTTGCGTATACATTTGTGTGCGCATGATTTTGTGTCTTATTCACATAAAGTAATGCAGTAGATTAGTTAAATTAAGGATTTAGAGAGACAATAACCTGGACACTTCTCCCATCTCTATATTGAATTAATTTTCATAGATATGAAAAATATGCAAATTAACTAAATATGTAAACAGTATCAATAAAGGAATATTTTACTAATAAGATCACAAATATAGAGAGCTCTAAAAAGCTATAACGCATTGTTTTTTTCCCCAAATTGTAGTCCAAATCCTCTGATGAACAGTAGCAGAATTTTAAAGGCCTTGGAAGCTTTCAAATGTTGGAGAAATCAATTATGTGGAGTTCAAGCATATTCAATATATAACTTCTTTCATATGCAACATGCCATTTCTGGAACAAACAGGTACAAGCAACATATAGACCAACCCCTTAATCAGAAATCTCAGTTCACTCACCAATGCTCAGATCCTCTGCAGCAAGAACCAGCTTTAACAAAGAGAAAACTTTCTTATTTTTCAATAGATTTTTCTACTTAGAACTAGAATAACCAAACCTAAACTAACACAAGCTTTCTTCAAAGATTAAGCCTTGCTCATACGCTAAGGCAAAGAACATCTGAAACAATGTTTAACAGCACAAGGTAATGGTTCTTGAAATAGGATAATCAAGTTAATCTTCTTGCAAACATATAGTAATGTCTCAGTGAAGATTTTTTTACTAAGCATGACAGTCCAATTACTAAGAGAAATAAACCTAATAATTCATTATATATTCATGATTATTTATGAATCTATATAAACTCTGAGTAAAATCTCTCTTGCCTTTACATTCAAGCAAGCTTTGTCTTAATTTGTTGGAGAGCCATATCAATGTTAGGCGTAAGGAGAAAAAGGACACAAAGATTCACTGAAAACGTGAGACAAGGATTCCTGTGGATGATATCTTTTTTATTGGATTGACTCCATAGCTGGGACAAACTTAAGCTTTTGAATGCAGTTCAGAGCATTACAGCTATAACATGATTTCATCACTGAAAATGTGTTATTTAAAGGTGACCCCATTATAGAAATGGTTCTTGGAATCAGACCCAGACTAGAACATTACACTGCACAGGTTCCTGGAATCCTTTATTTCTTTTTTCACCTTTCTGCAAAGTCATTTTAAGAGGAAGAAGACCTATGTAAGTTATCATGGAAGATTGTTCAGATCTGTGACATTCCATTCCTGGTTAGAAGACAGGAAATATGAGACTTGTTGAAAAGGAACATCAAAGAAAACTTGAGAGTAGACAAATCAATGGAAAATTTTAGAACTTGGGACAGTTGAGCAGATATGAATACAGAAACAGGAACCGACACATACAAGATGACAATGTTGAAGAAATGCAAAAAAATAAGGGAGTCCAGTAGAAAAAGTCAATGGAAAGGAAGAGAGGATCTATATGTGGAAGGACAAGAAAGGAAATTGACTTTTAGCCCCGGTATTTTGGATAGCAAGGTAAGTAGAAAAATGAGAAGTAAGGAGCTTGGAAATAGTCACATATTCTGTACCTTGTAGTCCTTTAAGGTCAAGCCTTATATCTGATTTTTGTCTAGGCATCCCCAGCACAACAGGTCTCAATCCTGACTGGTACCACCATATTATAAATATTAACTACTACTGTTAATAGTCATTACAGTAGTCTCCTGAGATTGCCAAGGGATGCTAGAGAGCTGGAGGCATTGCTAATGAATTATCAAAGTGTTTGGAGAACCAAATGAATGGAATGTTCTGCAAACACAAGATCTTTATCCACCATTATCTGTTAGACTTCTGCTAGACTTTGATCAAATAAAGGCCCATCCTCCATGGGCCGCCATCATTTACGTATTACCGTAGCAAAAATAATAGAGAAGAGGACAATCTCCCTGAACAAAAGCAAATGATGATTTAACTGGAGAACTGGGGTCCCTTTGCTACCTTCACGGTACGTGTCATTGCTTAGACACTGGTTTATACTACAGACTGCTAACTGGTTCATGTTACAAATTTAACAACGCCTCTTTCACACAGCTCAGCAAGCAGAAAAGTCAAGAGTGTTTAAGTGCATCTCACCATGCGTGAACTGTGAATTATGCTTGGAAAATAAACCCTTGTAATTGCAATTGGCATTTCCGAGCCTCATCTTCGTAATAAATTAATGACACCCGGGGTATGCAGTGGGGGCCCAGCATTAGGAATGACATTTATTTAATCTCTCTCTTCCCATTTAAAAAGCATAAATAAGTATCCATCCCAAGTTCTGGGACCTTTGCACAAAATAAAGTTCCATCATATCAGATTAATTGAGTTTCACATAATGAACTGTTACCACTTATGAACACCTTGGAGTAAAATAAAATTCCTCTTCTAGTAAAAGGCCTTCACTGCTGTTCTTAGATCTTCATGCCACCTGCCTGATGCTTGATTTGAGATTTGGGATCTGCAATGTGTCCAGGAGGATAATACATCTGCACTCCCCCAGAGAGTGTAACTATCTTCAATAGGTTGGTTTAATATTGTTGAAGGAGCACACCCTAGTATTTACAGCAGCAGACCAGGATTCATAGGAGATAGTTCCTGTTTTTATCTCTGCCAATGACTAGCTGTGTGATTTCAGACAAGTCCCTGAGCTTCCCTGTGCTGGACCCCACTTCTGCAAAATGGGGAGCAGTTGCCATAAGAATTTTTTTCCAGGGGTGTTAGTGAAGGTTAATTTATTAGGATTTGTAAGTAATTCTGAATTCCCTAGATAGATGGAACCTTTTAATTATTAGTATCTGTTCTTGCTGAGAACTGATTCATACATGAGTGAGGATGCTGGACTTCTACTTTGAAATGGAAAGTTATAGAAAAACTGTATCATCTGCCAAATTGAACCAAACTTTAAACTTTTGAGGCCTAGAAGTACTTGGCCAGTGATACAATGTCCTTCTTTTCTGACACTGGCATGGTCTAACTCCACTTTTCTATGAAATCTTCTATCAGGCCTTTGCCTCCTTTCCCATTGTGCAGAATGGTAATAAAGGGTTTAGAGGCAGAGCATAAAGTTAAGTTTAGAGCCTAGCAGTCAGCTATAGAGAAGCCTGTTATTTACTGCAGCCTAAATATCTACAGGGATGTGGGGGAGAAGTACATGCTAATTGTATATTAAAGGCATACCAGCATGGTTGGGGGTCCAGTGTCTCTCTGAAGGCTGTTGGCAAGGCTTAGACTTGTTCCTCAAAAAAACAGAGAAGAGTGTGAAGAGCACAAGCAATATTTTTGGCTGTGGAGAGACATAACACTAAACCATTTTAAGTGTGTGAATCATATCAACACATTTTTCAAAGCTTTTCCATCATGCATATTTACATGCATATACAACCTATACAGTAAACATCTCATTTATTTCCACCCTAATTATATTTTTTGGATAAATATTATAGGCACTAGTCTCCTCTGTTTGTACCTTTTGTCTAGTCATTTACAGCTGTACAAACTGAGTGCAAGATTTTACCAATCAGAATGGCAGCTGTTTACACACACTTTGCATGAGTGTGAATATACATGCCAGGTGTAAGGGCATCACTGTAAAAAGGACAAATAGTTTATAGAGCCTCAAGACAAAATATACTTGTTTCCCATTTAAAACGTGTGTTACACCATCAAATCGTGTACCATAGGAGCCATGGCAATGCAGCCATCAGCCATGCATCAGTACTATGGTCTCCAGTAGCTCCAGGGTTTTGAGAATCTCAGACCTCCACAGCGGGAGACCTAGGAAGGCACTGTCGGATTCTCAGACCCTTCAGGGTGCAGCCTTCTGAAACAGCTACTCTGGCCTAGGTCAATCTTCCTGCCAGACTACTTAAGTTATATCTGACCCTGCTGAGAAATCATTTTGGTGAAAAATACCATCATTGTGCTGTGTTGTGTAGGAAAAAAAACCTGTGGAAAATGGCCCATGGAGGATAACAAACAAGTGTTACACTGTAAGCATTACATAACAGCTAAGCTTTTAAATCCCATTTTATAATCTTCACTCCTGCTATTACCCCTAACGGGCATCAAAAGTAATAATGTACTGAGCTATTGTGAGCAGAACTTACAGTAAGTCATTTTTCCCTTCATTTTTTTCTCCTCTTTGTTTTTTCGTTCCTATTTTTTTCCTCTCTCTCAGATTTAAGATAAGTACATTTTGTACCTTATTATAAGTCAACGGGCCTTAGCTGTTTTCAAAATTCATCCTATTTTAAGAATGAATGATCCCTTTTACACATTACATTTATGTCAGAATTAACATGTTAATACTGGAATAAATGGCAAGAGTGCTACATATACACCCAATTTCAGCTGCCATAAAATGGCAAACCATCCATAAAAATGTTCCAGATATAATGTAGGATATTTTTATGGCTGGTTTTTATGTGTGGCATATCCAGGTGTGCTCCTGGGCCAGTGCCAAAAATCAGCTGGTTGTTAGCCCTGGTTCTGAGACAGGCCCAGCTCATGCTGGACATTTCAGGCACCATTTTTCAACTTGCCAGTGCAAAAGGAAACCAGGATCCCTGATCACAAAATTGTGACTCCTGCCATGTGCATGTGGCAGGGCAGGAGGTGTGATTATTGGGGATCTGGTCCCATGGTGCTTTTAAATGAATGTGTGCCAGGGGCCAGTAAGCCCTCTCCTGTCTTTTTTTCCATAAATCATTTGAACAATACAAATTTGAAACACTGTGCAACGGTAACATCTTGAGTCCCTACTGTGGTGTGAATGTATATGCAGCTTCTTTTTAAGTGAAAGTCAAGTATTCATTCATCACTCATAGAATAGTAGAAATCCTTAGCTGCCTCACTGCGAGATAGCTGCTATCTTCAAACAGAAATAAAATGAGTACATCATTTTCAAGTCAGTGGTAGCTGAAGGTACTGTTTCTAACAACACTGCTCAGTGTATTATCCATTGGAGATTAGCTAATACTGGGATCATAGAGTTGGGTGGCTTTTGTCTTTCTAGCAAAAGGGAAGTTTACCTTAACAAGTGGTTTCACTAACCCTGAAAGTATTATACATTTGGGTCCAATTTGACAATATATTTGGCTGCAAAAACCAAAAAAACCTGTCAGGCCAGATTCATGGAAGAGAAGTCACTGTTCTTGTGCCCAATAGCTGAGGGGAACAGAGTGCTCATAAGGTTAAGTTCCCTTGCCTTGAGGAAATTTAAACTCACACTTACAGAAAAGTGCTGTAACCATCAGCGTAGAGGGTATTTTAGGGTTGAATGGGTTTTAATCTTTTTCTGTTAATACTGTTTCCACTATGTATAAAAAGTCAAATATTCCTGAACCAGAGATAACAAAGATGTGGCTCTCCTCCCAAAGGAATACAGCCGGGAAACAGTCATTCTTCCTCTTTTGTTCTGTGTCTCAGTGCTTAAGGGTTACACACAAAAGTGGAAAAGCTTTAACAGGAGAGACTAAAATAGATCCAGCTCAGAAAACCTAAGAGTTTGGTGTTTAGAACGTGCACTTTGGACATAAGACTTTGGTTCAAATCCCTACACTTGCATCAGGCACAGAACGCTTTGGAAGCTGGGTCTCCTGCTTCTCAGGAGAGTGCCATCATCCACAAATACAGCTTGGAACACCTCCTCCAAAAATCCTTTGCAAAGTGCTTGTCTGATTGCTGTATCAGCTTAAATTTCAGGCATCATACTGTATATCATATTTGCCTGAATTAAACTACATTCTTCAGGTAGGAATCATCTCTGACCCTTTAAACCAATATAGGGCTCCACTGAAGCAGCTAAGGCTCTGTGCAACCACAGGGGTCTCCTTGTGTTGGATCAGAAAAAAATATATAGAACCATAGGCTTGATTTAATTCCAGGAAACAGTGGTGGGCTGCTTATCAAAACTATCTGAAACTCTAGGATGTGAAAAATGGACTGAAAATCTGTCCAACAAATTGTCTCATGAGATTTCTGGTATTTTCTGCTTCCAGTAAACAAATATTGCAAGCAGCACAATCCCTTTCTCTCAAGGTGAAATGTAGCTTCTAGATAAAAGGCAAACTTTAAGACTGCTTGACCGTTAATGAACTGAGATTAGCAGGTTCATAGATTCATAGATTCATAGATGTTAGGGTCGGAAGGGACCTCAATAGATCATCGAGTCCGACCCCCTGCATAAGCAGGAAAGAGTGCTGGGTCTGGATGACCCCAGCTAGATGCTCATCTAACCTCCTCTTGAAGACCCCCAGGGTAGGGGAGAGCACCACCTCCCTTGGGAGCCCGTTCCAGACCCTGGCCACTCGAACTGTGAAGAAGTTCTTCCTAATGTCCAATCTAAATCTGCTCTCTGCTAGCTTGTGGCCATTATTTCTTGTAACCCCCGGGGGTGCCTTGATGAATAAATCCTCACCAATTCCCTTCTGTGCCCCCGTGATGAACTTATAGGCAGCCACAAGGTCGCCTTTCAACCTTCTCTTGCGGAGGCTGAAAAGATCCAGTTTCTCTAGTCTCTCCTCGTAGGGCTTGGTCTGCAGGTCCTTAACCATACGCGTGGCCCTTCTCTGGACCCTCTCCAGGTTATCCGCATCCCTCTTGAATTGCGGCGCCCAGAATTGCACGCAGTACTCCAACTGCGGTCTGACCAGCGCCCGATATAGGGGAAGTATCACCTCCTTGGACCTATTGGTCATGCATCTGCTGATGCACGATAAAGTGCCATTGGCTTTTTTGATGGCTTCGTCACACTGCCGGCTCATGTTCATCTTGGAGTCCACTAGGACTCCAAGATCCCTTTCCACCTCTGTGCCACCCAGCAGGTCATTCCCTAGGCTGTAGGTGTGCTGGACATTTTTCCTCCCTAGGTGCAGCACTTTGCATTTCTCCTTGTTGAACTGCATCCTGTTGTTTTCTGCCCACTTGTCCAACCTATCCAGGTCTGCCTGCAGCTGTTCCCTGCCCTCCGGCGTGTCCACTTCTCCCCATAGCTTTGTGTCATCTGCAAACTTGGACAGAGTACATTTGACTCCCTCGTCCAAGTCGCTGATGAAGACATTAAAGAGTATCGGTCCAAGGACCGAGCCCTGCGGGACCCCACTGCCCACACCCTTCCAGGTTGAGACCGACCCATCTACCACGACTCTTTGGGTGCGACCCTCTAGCCAATTCGCCACCCACCGGACTGTGCAGTCATCCACGTCACAGCCTCTTAACTTGTTCACCAGTATGGGGTGGGATACCGTATCGAAGGCCTTCCTGAAGTCTAAGTATAAGACATCCACCCCTCCTCCTGTGTCCAGGCATTTCGTAACCTGGTCATAGAAAGAGACTAGGTTGGTCAGGCACGATCTGCCCGCCACAAACCCGTGCTGGTTTCCCCTCAGCATAATCTGCCCTGCCGGGCTCTCACAAATGTGAGCCTTGATAATTTTTTCAAAGACTTTACCAAGGATGGAGGTGAGACTGACCACCAGCTCTTCTACAGCCCGTCATTGTCATCCTTTCTCAAAGCTGCCTATGTGCTGGGCATGTGGTCTTTATCCCTTCTAGAGGCTCTGCCACCCAGATTGAAAGCAGACCAATGGGAAAGCCTGAGGGGTTAGTTCCCGCTCTGGTCCTCTTCTTTACCTCCCCCCTGGGTCAGGGCAGGGAAAGCTTGCCTCCTGCCTCCTCCTGATTGGTGGGGAAGGAAAATGCCCCCACCAATTGGCCTGAGCCATTTGGGCTCAAACCAACAAGCCGGCCAGCCTGCCATGCCAGTTTCTCCCCTTTTACAGGTTCTGCTTTGAAATGTAAATGTAGTTCTCTGCTTTCTTTGGTCGCACCAGCCCAAGCAGTCTGAGACCCTCCCCTGCTTCCTTAGCTCTGCCTCCAACTCATACATGTGATGACTGTGCCAGCTCTTTGCCAACAGCATGTCCAACTGTGATTTTTGTGATGCTCAAAATTTCATGAGACTCTTTCCATCATAAGTGAAATGATACTGGCACTCACATACATGGAAATTATCCTGTCTTCTTCATGTTCAAAATCTGTCACTGATTGTTTATAACAAAGAGCTTTCAAGGCATATACATACACATTTTAAACTACTTGCTGCCATTATGTATATTTGGGAAATTAATTGCAAATTTTTATCCTCATCTTCATCAAAACTCCTCATCCTTAATCACAATAGACATGCTTTCTCAACCATGACCTACTCACTTCTACAATCATTTCCATGTGTTTCCTTTTGCCATCTCTCACACCTTGCGGTTCTTTCCCTAAATGTATATATAAAACTAAGGGAGACCATTACACACATTCACACCAAGTCTGAGCTCAAGGTTGGCTGAATTTTGTGCAGCCAAGAGGGAGAAGCCCAATGGATGGCAACTTTATTTCCCTCACTCCAACACTGTATCTCAGAGGAGAATTTTCCTTGTGAAAAAATTTGGAGAAAAGGTCCTAGGACTGTCCTTCAGTGTTTACCCTTTTCCACAAACTGTGGCATAGGGGTAGTTCAGAAGCAAGAAGAGAAGGGAAAGGGGACAGTAGTTCTCCATACTATACCACTTGAAACTGAAATAGATCATTCATAACCCAAATAATTCAATGTATGTGCATGCAGGTTTTGTAGTGATTACACCTTATATTTGCTCTTGGAATACACCCCCTAGTTAATTAGCCTTGTTTGTTTGGCTTTGAAATTAGACTTATTTGTTCTCTTTATCAAATTTAATATGGGAAACCAGGAACCTGAACTAATAGCAACTGAAATCAATGTATTTTTTTACCTGACAAAAACAAAATAATACTTGTTTACTGAAGGAGTACATTGCACTGTGTAATTCCCGCACTGCTGACATTTAATAATCAATTTGCATAATGAGATTTAATAAATACTTCTACAAACTGAACTAAATTTACTAAAACAAAAATAGGCTGTTTAACTGAAATGTTTGACCACTACATTATATCATAATAATGGTTATTATTATGTTATATATTTATAGCCATCAAGCCCAGGGGCACTATGTGTGATTAAGGATTCATCCTGGCTTATGCTTTACAAATGTAATAAATGAAGACAAAGTCACTGTTCTATAGAGTTTGTAATCTAAGTGGACAGACTAAATAAGCTGAGGACAAAAAGTTGAGCCTAGAAGCCATGAAGCAGTGGCTGGTCAGTGAAGGAAGGAAGAAGGAAACAAAATGGCTGAAGCAACAAGGAAAGTTATCTCAGAAGCAATAGCTGCTTGTGTAGACTGGAGTAAAACAATGAGTATGATGCAGAGTCTGAAACAAGTAGGTTATTGTAGATGACAGAAAGAAAACAAGAAGCTAGATGAGAGATTTAGCTGACCAGAAAGTGAGAAAAAGACAGAAAGATTTATAGGGCCTTGTTACACAGTAATTTTGGGTGGTTCCTGGAGCTGTTAGCACATGGATTGTCTGCACAACAGCATTTGAAACTGGTTTTCAGCACTCATTATGAGGCTTAAAGTTAAGCCACTCCAGGGCAGAACTCGAGCTTTTATTTTATTAATAAATAAAATAATATTTATTTTATTTAAAACTAAATTATGTACATCACAAAATACTTTCATATATTTATCAATTTTCATCTTAAAAATAGTTAGAGGAAGGGAAGCAAGAGATTATATTGGAAGGCTCTTCCTGAATTCCACTCTTCTGACAGACACTTTTGTTCTAACTTTCCATCATAAATATATTCCCAGCCCCTTAATCACACTTGTTCTTGTGCCCACATTGTCCCTTAGCCTAAACAGCTTTTCATTCTCCAAGTTGTTTTACTCCCTTGATGTATTTATTGAAAGCAATGTTTTCTTCTCAGCCTTCATTTTACTTGACTAAACAAGCCAACCTCTTTTAGCAAAATAGGCTCTCAATTCCCCAGTCATCTTTAGGTATAGACACACATACATTTGGAGCCATTTCAACAGGGTATTTGCTGTTATGTTCTAACTATTACTTATGGACAAGCCAGGGACAATACAAACATAGCAAAATTACCCCAACTTTAACTCTGAACAATTCCAAATGTATGTGTGCCCATGTTCTCTGTAGCCATTCTCTGACTGTTCAAGTTTGAAATATTTTTTCTTGAACACAGGTGACCAGAATTGGAAGACCTCATCTAGAATACTGTATATAAGTACAATGGCATTAATACAACCTTAACTCTACAGGAAATACCTTGCCTGGTTCACCTTAGGATTGCATTTGCCTTTTGCATGGCTACATTATATTAGCGAATGGAAATGGGTGAATAAGTTTATAGTCAACTTGAGTGCCTGTACACAAGCATGGAGGTTGCTCTGAAGCACTGTAATTACAGCACATTGGAGCAGACTCGATTAATTGAGTCTGCTGGAGTATGGTAATTACTGCACTCCAGCAGCCTCCTGCGCCTTGCATATCAGCATCCCCATGCTTCAAAATGGTAGCAGAGGGCTCATGAACTAAATCTCATTGAAAGAGCTTTAGTTCAAGTGCCCCCACTACCATTTTGAAGTGTGGGGATGCTGATCACATGATGCTGTGGTGCTTTAGTTAGAGCAGCTTTCAGAGCCCTTCTAATTAAAGTGCTGCAGCCCCTTCCCCCTACACGGCCAACCCCTGGAGCATGTGTAAAAGTGTCCTTTATGATTCACTAATACACATCTTTTTCCCCTCTATCACTCTCAACTCATGGGCTACCACTAAATAGCTGAATTCCTTGTTGGTCCCTAAATGGATGACCTTGCACTTTTTATTATTAAATTTCTTTCCATTTCAACTGCTGCAGTCCTCAGTCATCTATTTTTATATGATATTTTGATCTTTCTCTATGTGGACGATTTCTCCTGACTTTGTCTCACAAGGAAATTTCATTAGTACATTCCCATTAATGTGCCCCTGTTACTAATGGATATATTGAATGAAATTAGTTCCTAATCCTAATTAGTGGAGGGATTCTTTAGCCAACTTTCCCTTTCCCAATTATTTCTATTCCCTTTTGATATCTCTTAAACTTCCATTTTATATGATGAGGGATGTTCTCTTCCCTTCTACAAAGGGATCATACTGATTTTTGATAATATAAGTTGAGATGAACTTCATAAACTAGACAAGACCCAGAGTTCAGGTGTGGAAAAATATAAGCATTGAAGATATTAAGAAAACTGAGCAATTACAGGGCAAGCCATTAAAATACACTGGACAACAAGGATAGGAAATAAATAATAAAAATGAAAATAGACATTTGTGTGCAGTTTGACTTCAAAAAGTGGCTATTAATTATGGCATGTTTTCACTGAACAGACCTGGGATGTTGAATTTGCTGACTAGAAACAAGGGTTTTAATTTTTGTTACTCCTTACACTTCTAATTTATGCAAAGGGCCCTATTTGTTTGCAGACAATGAGTGTGCAAACTGCATAAAGAGGGATTGCTTTGACGTGTAAATTCTTCATTACTGACAGTGATGCATGAGGAGAATAAATGCCACACTAAGTTATTTTTCACCCTCATTGTCTTCAAACAAGGCCCCTAGTGATAGTAGTGCAACACCATTATCACTGGTACTAGCAGTAGAATAATACAGATGTTACCAAACTATAATATAATACACAATTCACAGGTGATGGGGACCTTGTCCACTTCATTGGAGCTACATTGGTGCTGTAGGGGTACAAGAAGTTAAAAGTATAATGAGTAAAGTGTGTGTGTGTGTGTGTGTGTGTGTGTGTGTGTGTGAGAGAGAGAGAGAGAGAGAGAGACAGAGAGACCTTCAAAAGAAACTGCACTTAAAATGTGCTCTTTGCATGATGTAATACAGGATACCCTTGCTATTCATGGATTTGCGATTCACGGTTTTGAATATTTGTGGTGCACTGTGCCGACCCATGCTCTCTCCCTGCACAGCGTGATGACACTTTATTACTGCGCTCCGTTCAAGAAATTTAAAAAGAGGCACAGCTTACATAATGTGAAGTTGATGGGGGAATCAGCATCAGCAGACCATGAAGCAACATGGGATTATCCCCTAAAGCTTCTTAAAATCATCGAGGAAAAGGGTTACAAGCCTGAACAAGTTTTCAACGCAGACTATGCAGTACAGTATTCGCAGATTTCCCCATTTGCAGGGATCTCTAGAATGTATTCCCCATGAATGGCTAGGGTCTCCTGTACTGTCTTCCAGATTCAAGGTCTTGAAAATCTTCCCACATACTAGGGTTGTGCAAAATGCCTGCGTTTCGTTTTGGTTTCGGATTCGGCATTTCAGAGGGACAGTGTTTCGCTTTGGTGTTTCTCAGGGCTGTCCAAAACGGCTGTTTCATTTCATTTTGGATTTGGAGTTTTGGAGGGACAGTGATGTGTTTCAGTGTTTTGAATGACTGTCCTGTTTCATTTCGGCTGAAACCGTTTCGGAGCTGTTTCAGAATTTCGATGGTGTTTTGGTTTTTTGGCCATAGGCTATAATGGGGAATCACAAAACTGACTATAACTTTGTCATTTCCTGCCTGATTCTGATGAAACATGCAGGGATGCTATCTCCTCCTGTGGCCATGAAGCCTACCAGGTTTCAAGGAGATAGGTGCAGGGGTTTCTGGGAAACTGCACCTGAAACTGCTGACAAACAAAACTCATGACATGTGTGACTTCATGTGTGTGTTAAGGCACAGCAGGGTGAAAACTGGAGGCATGGTAGCCCCTGTTCTCACCCTCACAACTCCATTGCAACCAGTAAACCTTAGGCCTTTCAAAGATCTTACAGGTCTGGGCTTTCCCCAACCAGGCCTCCTCCTTCCCCATAGCTTCAGCTCATACCTCCAAGTTCTTCCTGGCACAGGAGCTCAGCAGGGAGATGTTCTTCCCCGGCTGGTTGGTGATACAGTGAGTGCCACCTCCATCTCTGACAGCAGGGCATTAACTGGTTTTTAAAAAATGAAAAAAAGGAAATAGGTGTGGATAGAGTGAGGAGGGTAGCACTCCATCTGCAGGTGGAGCTTGGGGAACCCCAGCAGCAGAAGGTTCACCCTCAGGAACAGCAGATGCTCCACCAAACTAGGATCCAAGGAGGTGCAGTGGTGTGTCACAACTTCCCCAGCAATGCTGAACACCCTCTCACTTGGATCACTGGTCAGTGGGCAGGACAGGTGTTCCCAGGCAACTGTGGCCAGATCCTACCACATCTGGCTGCGGGTTGCCCAATAAGCCAAGGGATCACAGTCCAGTGACCCCATCATGGAAGCCATGCCCTTGGCCGACATTGGCAGCAGCTGGTATGGAGGATACTGGCTGCTGCTAGGACTGCTGGCATGGGAAAGTGGATTCCCCTCGTCCACATCCCCTCACTTCTGCCCTTCAGCCTCCCTGACTCTGTTCAACAGCACCTCCATCCACTGATCCAGGTTTTTGGTGCTGACAGTGCACATGCTCCCCTTCACCCTCAGGTTGCATGTGTCCACCAGCACGTGGACTGTACTGGACTGCAATGGATCCAGTAATTTTTTGATGCCCTCTTTTAGCTGCTTCACCAGTGCCTACACCTCGGGTGAAAGCAGCTTGCCCCTGCCAGGAACATTGATCCCCTGGAACTTCTTCATTTGGTTCTCAAGCTCCTTGACTATGGGGATCACCTGGCTAAGGAGGGCATCGCCAGCACTGAGGGTCTCAGTGGCCTCAAGGAATAGCTTGAGAATCAGCAAGATCTGGGAGATGGTATCCCACTCACCTCTGTTACTCCCTCAAGTACTCCCTGCATGCCTCATACAGGGAGGAAGGTGGTACATGCAGGTACTTGGTAGGATGGGGCCACGAGCACCATTAGCTGCCTGAACCCTGGGCGCTCAACGAGGGAGAAGGGCTGGCCATCCAAAGCAAGCATCTTCCCGATGCCCTGGGTGATCTTGCTCACCTTTGCAATGCGCCCCCCTGCTTTCTGTCTGCCTTTCCCCCACTGTTCCAGGGTGGCCTGACTCTGCTTTGGGGAGTAAGGGGCTTTGGAACAAGAGGGGGACTTCTTTTTGGGCACATTCCCACTGGGGCCAGGCTAAGGAGGGGCAAAGGCAAGAGGTTGGTGCCTGGGGAGATGCATCAGCATCCCGTGCTGCTGTAGTGTTTTTCTTCCTTGCCCCAGATGGTCTTACATTGGCAGTGCAGGCAGATAGCATACTTGGAATCATCTATCACCTCAAAATGATCCCATACCACACTACCTCCTTGCTTCTGGGGTGCGAGTGCAGATCCTGCCTGATCTCCCTCCTCAGCAGGCAGAGGCACAACAGAAGAAGCTGACTCAGCTGAGCCACTTTCCTCTACAACCTCAACATCAACCTCCTCTGAACTGCCTTCCAGGGAAGGAGACCTGACTCTAGGGGAACTTTGAGCGGTGTGGAGCACAAACTCACATTCCTCCTCGGCTCCCAGAATTTCTTTTGCTAGGGTGCTCAGGTCCCCTGCTTCCAGATTTAGCTCCTCCTCTGGCACTGGAAGGCTTAGGCTGGGAACTGAAATGGGAGTGAAGGAGACGGTCAGTGACATCTGGTGCTGCTTGTCATGCTAGTGGTGCTGGGGGTTATTATTATGGCTGCTGTTATTGCACGGGGTGCAGATGCAGACACTGATCCCACCTCCTTGCTGCCACTAGCACCAGAAGACTCCTTAAACCTGCTAGTGCTAGGGAAGAGGCTGTGTCTAAGTTGGGGGGGAGGGGAAGAGGAACTTACAGGTCTCCCTCTGCCCCCTCTCCCTCCCTGGCCAGAATACCTGGCACCTGCCTTTTCAGCACACTTCATATTTTGTGTGCTGGAAACAAATGTGTGTCTATGTGAGCATGTGTAATAAAATTAAATGTATGTGTATTGAGTGCTTTGCCTGGAAAGCACGCAATACACATACATTTAATTTCTGTCCACCAAGAACTGCTTTCTTTTTGTTTGGGTGGGGGATAAGAACAAATAGCAGGATTTGGGGGGGAAGGGGTAGGCAAGGGTAAATAAATAGGAAAGGATTGACAAATGACTACCACTTGGTAGTAAGGCACTACCAAGGTGCAAGTTTACAGAATGATGCTACAATGCTCTCAGTCTCTGCTGCTCCTGCTGATACAGATGCAGCTGCAAAATGGCAGAGAGACAGTTCACAAACAGCCTTTTATGCTGCTTCTCTGTCCCTTCCCTAGAGTACTGGGATTGAAAGGGACCTCGGGGACAGATCATTGTCATTGGCCACCTACAGATGTCAATATCAGAGCAGTACTTCCGCCCACACACACACTTCCCCTGCAAGCCCATATCCAAAACAGCTCGAAACAGCTCCAAAACATCCAAAATGTTTTGGAAACATCCAAATCATTTCAGAAAAATTCCAAAACATTTCAGATGGCCTGTTTCATTTTGGAGCTGTTTCAGAGCCCTGCATTTCATTTCAGATTCAATGTTTTAGACGTCAAAACGTCCAAATCTGAAACAAAACAGCCACCAAAATTTTGCACAGCTCTACCACATATGTGTTCACAGATTACTGTTTAAACTACATCTACATAACAGGAATTGCATAAACTTTATGCCCTTTGTATCATTCCACAAAAGCGTTAAGGACCTGAATGTGCTCTGCTTTGCTTTAGCATTAATGTTCAGTGAGTGCATCTACACTTGCCCTCATCTGCACAGTTGTTCTAGCAAGTATTAAATGACTGCAAGCTTAGCAAGTACTAAATCAGTGCTCAGTAACCACCATTACTGTACAGTCCTGGTGTTGCATGGGTCATTTTTGACCCTACTGCACAGTAGCAATGAGCCACTGTGCAGTAGCTTGTTGCTACTGCGCAGTAGCATCAGTGTCATGGTTCATGCCTGCTGATGCTACATCAACGCAGTGATAAGCTATGTTACCATAGCGCATCACTATGGCAATATAGCATCACCTGTAGACATACCCAGTGAAAAGTACCATTGATTGCACTAAAGGCATTACTTCCGGCAACACCCAGGCCAGATAATACACTACCTATTAGACTCCTAAGTGCACTTAGAACTTGAATGTGATCTTATTCTATCCTCCTCAAGTCCCTGAAAAACTACTAATACACTGTGACTTATTTTAAAGTATAAAGTAACAGCATCTTATAAAAATAGATGCATTAGTGGATTTTCAGGGACTTCCATAATAAGTCCCACTCTAACACTTTTAAGTCCCTCTCTAAGTGAAGTAGGATCTGGATGTCTGCATTTACATTTGAGGTATTCTATTTCATATTCTGAAAAGACCAGTTCTTGTTTGACTTGTGATATTATATGCCCCCACAATCCAGGGTGCTATCCTGCAGCAACCAGATGTATTAAATCACCTTCTATAATGGTCTGGCATCTCAAATTAAAGGGACATTGTCAATTTTTCTCTATCTTTAAATTCTTTGCATTTTTCAGTAACTGTTATACATTCTCTGCAACTTGAAAATTTTCTTTTCACTTTTATCATGCTCTATTCAATGTAATTGGTTCCCTTTTTTATATTGCATGTTTCTACTGGAGCTTGAAATCTACATTTTGTTTCTCTTCTCTTATCAATTGGATTTGTTTGTTAGCTTGTACTCCTGTCATTGCTAGGAATAAAATGTACAAGATATTTTTAAATTTGCATAAGTATTACTAGCTATTAAATTTAGACTCTAAAAATCACATTTATGTATAATTTATTCTAGCCTAAGAGCAATGGCTTGAAAAAATGTACACTAAAATACTTCAAATTTTTAGTCATGGAAGATAAATCGATAAATTCCACTTTTTTTTTAGTGAGTTTGTTTATGAACATTAGGGACTGAAAATGCTAGTTTTCCATAAAACTATAAAAATAATGATTGTCCTATAAGCACAGGTCTAACCTAAACTTGTGAAGAATTCATGATTTGGAGGGAAGAAATCAATCGATAGCTACCAGAGCTGTCCCTAGGGTAGAGTGAATCGGGGTGACCACCCTGGGCCCCACGCTTTGGGGGGGCCCTGTGGAGTCAGGCGGAGTGGCCGTGGCCCCTCTCGTGGAGCCCACCTAGCCCCGTGCCATGGAGAAACATGAAGACCTCCCCCAACCCCACTTTGTGGGGGTACCACAGTCCTGTGTAGTGTTAAGGGGGCCCCGCACAGGTTCATTTACCCTGGGTCCCTAACCCACTAGGGTCAGCTCTGGTAGGTACCATTCTTCCACAGCGCCAGTGCCCTATTTGAATAAACCTGATTTATCTCAACTGTCCCATGTTGCACTATGCAGCACAGTTTATCTCAAAGGATCCCAACATACACCACATGCTTTCTTTACAAGAAATGTAGGCCCTACTATAGTGCAGTCATTCTTAAGCTGTAACATACTAACTGATGAAGACTGAACACCAACAGTATATGACAGTGTGGGTGAGGAAGGGAAATGTGTAGCGTACTATCCAATTGACAACCAAATGTCAATGTCAATGAACCCTGAATTGTCCGTACTTTCTTGAATATTACATCCTGCCTCTTTTTCTGCTGTGTAATCATCTAGGAAATGAAGGAAACACTGAATTTGGGAGACAAGAATATAATGGGGCCCCTCCCCATTACTGTGAAGGAGAGAGGTACATAGCCAAGGAAGAGCTGGCTCGCTCCTGCCTCATGCAGGGAATAATAGTGGCAAAAAGACCTTTAATAAAATGGTCATCCACCCTAGGTGTGGCCAATGATTGACAGGTCTGGGGTTGAAGTGCTGGATGGAGTGTTGGATCAAGTGACCCAGAAAGGGGATTAGAGGCTTTATCAGGACTGGGGCTGAGGGCTTAGAAGAGAAGAGGATCTGACCTGCAAAGGGAGAAGGACTCCAAACTGCAGGGAGCTGCAAGGCAGCGCCTACATCACTGGGCAGCAGAGCTAAACATTTTGTCCATATGTTATTTTGTTATCATGTTGCGACATTAACCCAGAGTAGGGGGAAACCTTTTGTATGGAAGTGGAAGCTTGTATTTTTGTTGGGTTGAAACTTCAACCAGAGGACTGGATTGTGGATATAGGGGAGGAGGAAGCCACCAAGAAGGGTGCCTAGGACCCCCTAGAACCTAATCCTCTCAAAAGGGGGAAGGTGGTATAAGTGGGCTAAGGACCAGCCATGAGCCCTGAGAGGTTTGAGGGCCACAGACAGTGCCCGGGGGAGCCCTGCTATCAAACAAGGACTGTAATATGCAGCAAAAGAGGCTGAAGGCACAAGCCCAGAGACCATGAGGTCAAATCAGGAGCTGAGGGGGCAGAGCCCATGAGGGAAAGGCTGGAGCTAGAACCTATGTGTGCCTTAGGTGGTGGGACCCACTAGGACAGTGGACCTGAGGTGGTGGGGCCCAGGCAGAGCAAAGTGGGCCAAGACCAGGGGGCCAAAGCCTAGACAAGGGTCTATGACCTGAAGCAAAACCCCCTGATCTCTCCAGGCAACCTCCCAGTCCAACTATAACATCAAGACATGGGAGGTGAGACAACAGGGTGGACGCCCTGCAAGGTCAAAGTGGGCAAGGGAAGGGAAGGACCCAGGTTTCCAGTAGAGGGGGTTGGAAAGACATGGCCCCTCTCTCTCTGGGCCTGGACCTGTTGTAAAGAAGTGTTCAGTAAGATAAAGAATGGGGTTTCTTCTATTAGTCCTTATTCTTATCTTCCAGGATCCATTTGTCCTATTTGCCTCCTGCAAGAAGAAGGCGACACTTGGTTTAATTGGTTGCAAAATTGGTGCAAAATCCATCCAAGAAACAGAGTAAATGGAGATTAGCCCATGCCCAGAGCTCTGTATTGCAGCTACCCTGCTGTAAGCACCACCTGAGCGAACCAGCATAAAACCATTGGGCACTATGATAATGAATGTCCTAGAAACAACCAAAATAAAGAGCAAAAAAAAAAAAAAAAAAGGTTAATTACATTTGCTGGATTTTGAGAACAATAATTGCAAGAAAGGTATGGTTTATGAATACCTGAATTTATAATTGTCTCAGTAAATGATTAGAAAAGTTAAAGTATACTTAAGTAACTACTTTCCATAAATGACAGTCTAATTTAGTCACTTTCTTCACTTTCCTACTTAACAACTTTGTGATCTCTGATTAAACCTTTGTTATATTAAACTGTAGGCAGCTATTTGTGTAGTTTCATTTTCATCAATAAATTAACACAATGTTAAATGTAACAAATGTTTCTTCCCATGGTCTTAGTCTGTCCCTGTTATTAGTGCTGTCATCACGGTTATGCTTTCTAAACTCGGAAGCTGTGTTATAAGTAAGGAAGTTAGAAAGACACGAAAGATCATTTCAAGTCATTTTAGTGAGCAGTGGAAGGGCAGAAATCTGCTTGAATCCAAGAAAAAAGCCACGCTGTTTGTTTGAAGGATGAAAGCTGAGAATTTTGTGAGTGTTATTTTAAGGCAGTACTCCCAAGTACAGTAAAACCCAGGGGATAAATCTACTACTAGTTCTTCTAAAGAAAGAAATTATACTTCTATGCTCACTCTCATGTTTGAACAGTCCCAATAGCTTCTCTTTCCCTTCTTTGAAAGCTGTATCACAGGACTAAGATCTCACTCTCCCATTGTGTCACAGGGTTACTTATAATTTAAGTTTTAGCTGGGTTTCATAATTCTATCTATTATTAAGGTTTCCTGCCACTGCTTATTATACTTTCCTTTGTTTTAATTACTTGTAGCTTGGCCAGACTTTAACTGCTAGGGCTGAGATTTTGTCTACTTGATGTTTGTCTCAGATTGATTTTTATTTATTTACTTTTACTTTTCAATTAAACAACATAGCCATATCTAATCTCGAGGAAATGGAGGATCTAAGTCTAATAGTTGGCATGGTTATGGCTCACAAAGGAATGATGTGGTCACTATGGGCATCTTTATACATGCTCCAGGCTCTGAGAGCCAGCCTAATTAAAGCACCCTCAGCATCACATGTATTCAGCATCCCACACTTCAAAATGGCTGTGGGGGTGCTTTAACTAAAGCTCCTTCGAGCTTTTGGTAAAGCTCCCCTGCTGCCATTTTAAAGTGCGGGGACACTGAATACACGACACAGAGGTTGCTAGTTAGCATGCTCCAGCAGACTTGATTAAGTGAGTCTGCTTCAACGTGTGCTAATTAGCATGCATTGGAGCAGACATCCAGCATGTGTATCAGTGTCCCATCACATCTGACTGACAAGGTACTCCTTTACAGCTCATTCAATGAGGGGCATCAGTCTGGGGCAGGGTTTGAACTCGCACCTTTAGAGGCAAAGAAAAAGGCCTTAACTGCTCAGCTACCCCACCCCTTCCAATAGCAGGCCTAGACAAAAACGTACTTCATCCACATGAACAAATTTTGATGGAACTTTCCTTACAACATGCTCATGACCTTGACATTCAAGGGCTTAAAATTAATTAGGATGATAGTCTTTGCTATCCCAGTGAAAATCTGTCCATGTTTGGCCAAGGTATAAGCTTTTGAAATGGGGCTCTTCACACAGGCTCACTAGACACTTCAGTTATAGCTGCAAAATCTTCAGATTTTGTTGAGCTCTTGCTGAGCAAACTTGACTCTATCATAGCTTCAAGTGCTGAGCAAATTGCTCATCTGAAATCCACAGAGTGATGGAGCAAGATCCAGACCAAGACATAGGTGCTGACTTTTATTTTTGCTGTGGGGGGAGGGAGGGGGTGCTCTCTTAACCCTTAGAGAGGGGCTAAGATGATGGACATGTGGAAAGTTTTAGTCATTTTAAGTGACAGACCTCTTCTCGAGGGGGGGCAGGGCTCTTGGGCCCCCACATATTCAGCACCTGTGGATCAAGACATTGAAATAAATCTAGAGTTTCCCGATCATGAGTTCTCAGCCTCTTAAGGGTGTAGCACAGCTGGGCATTGAAACTGAGTCTATTTACTGTGTTCCCTATAACCTTCCAATTGGCACCCCAGAAGTGTGAGGAATAAAGTTATCTAAACTGAATGCAGAAAAGACCAAAGATGAACCAGGAGAGAGAAAGAAAGAAATCAGAACTAGAGTTGGCCTAAAATCAGGAGTTTTGAGTCACAGAAAATGGGGGGGGATGTTTGTTCTTTTATTTGTTGTTTTTAAATTTGGAGGGTTTGTTCGGAATTGTAATCGTTTTAAAGTTTTTCAGTCTCTTTTTACATGAGATTTTTCCAGACCCTTGACTATTCTTGTCACTTTTTTCAAAGTCACTGAAATCCCCTCAATTCTGTAATATCCGTTTGTTTAGATGAGATGACCATTACTGGAGGCAGTATCCTAGATGACGTCATCGCAATTATTTAAATAGGGGAACGATAACATTCTCTGTTCATCATCCTTTCACTACTTATGCTATTAATATCTTGCTTGCTTTTTTTGACTGTGCACTGAGCAGAAGTTTTCACTGAGCTGTCTACTGTGAAGCCCAAGCCCCTTTCTTATTTGGTTCAAATTTCTTGGTATCAACTCATTCTCCTCCCCGCTGGCTGGCTGATGGATCCTCCATATTCTCTTTGCAGTCACCCTAATTGGCTCTGTGTTGGGCTGACATGACTAGTCTCTATGGTGACTCAGTCTTCCTGAATTAGCTGATTCCATACCGAATAGGGACAAGTGAATCATTTCAGAATAAAATTGAATTTAACCAGCAACTTTGCCAAGAGCTGAAACAAAACTAGACCCTTTCTGAAATATCAAAGTGTTTATTTTTAATAGTTTTCATTTTTAAACACTGTTAGATTTATGGGCTGTATCTGAAGCTGGAAACAGAAAGGGCAGAAATCTCTGTAGAAAGTTTTTTATTGTGTTCTTTCAGTTTTCTTTCAGACAAAAAGTATGGAGGATGCCCCATGAAAACTCCCTACAATACTCCAAAATAATTTTTCAAATCCAGCAGTTTTAAATAATTTGAGGGGGGATTATCTAAACAGAACAGCCACACATGTAAAGCTTCTTCCATAACCAGTATGATTTTAAACAGTGTATTAAAATGAGTGCATATTTTTACTACATTCTTCCCTATCATAATTTTTTTCTTCATATTGATGAGAAGGCTGTTGCCATATCTGTTGGCTTCTAATTTAAGTGGCAAGATTTATATCAAAAGACAATCCTGGTATATGTCAAACTGGCTGGTCAAAAGGGAGTTAGGGTTCCTTTTACAACAGAAGTTGTAGCCTGGGCAGCAAGCATGTTGGTTAAAAGATTATTTCCCTAGAAAAAGAGAAAATGGGGAGGAGTAAAGTTTACTGCAAGTAGAGATGGTTGGAATTTGGAAACATTTTTGTGGCTATTTTTTTCTGAAGAAATATATCCCTGTTTAGGTCAAAAGTTTTCAGAACTCAAAATTTTTACCAGCTCAGTATGAAAGTGTTCATAAATATGATTCTTATAAAACTGTCTGCAGTTATGGATATATCAATGTTGATTTATCCTATATTTGTCTTTTTACAGAAAGAAAATAAGAATTGGGGTTTGGACAGAAAACAAACAGAACGTTTGAGGGAGCAAAAAAAAGCAAGAAAAAAAAGTTGTACCATTCCTATTGGTATGTTTAAAAATAGAGGTACCCATAATACTAGCCTGTGATACCTCTCCTGAAGGAGTTGACATCTGACACATTTTAAAATACAGGAATGGAAAACCCATAGCATTTGCTTACAGGGGTTAAAGTTCAGATAAACTGCTTCTCTATAGAAACAGAGGATTTTGGTATAATTTTTAGCATTTGTAAGGTGAATGAGTATGTGTTTGGAGGTAGAGGAAAAGCTTCTATCCCAAATAAGATTATAAACTGGGACTGAATGAGAGCTCAAGATGGGGCCCTTGGGTACAGTTTTCTTTGGCCAAAATAGGAGGCAAAAGTTATACTGGAAAATTATAAACTTTTCTTAGGAGTGAGAATGTTCCTGCTGGATAATCCTAGCAGTTTCACTAAAGAACCAGGAAAAGAAAAGTATAGGTTTCTCCCAACTACAGCTAATTTGCATATGGCCTATATGGCTAACTTGTGGTTTGGGGTATTTTTAATGGTGTATATGCCTATTGTTATTGTTATTGTTAAGGATTTCTTAGGGTGATATCTTTTATTTGACCAACTACATAGTTAGGATAAAGTTAGCTGAGCTTCTTAAGTTAGACAAGTGGGGAGGGAGAGCACACTTATTTTTGTTAACTTTGAAATCATATCCTTAGAATCTCTCTACAATTTTCTCTAGGTTTTGTATATGTTCTTCTGAATTCCCCCCAGTTATTAGTGTGTCATCCAAATAATAGGCAACAGTGTTTACCCCCTGCAGCACTGTGCTTTGAAACTCAGCAGGTGCACTGGCTATCCTAAAGGGTAATCTTTAACACCTACCAAGCCCCTGATCTGTTTTCCCTGACAGAATTTTTCCCCTGGTTTTAGCTTCTCATACCACTTGCTGATAGATAGCTCTGACTAGGTAAACTCCACTAAACTCCACTACCTCTTCCAGTTTTGCTAATCTCTCATGTCATTGAGGAAATGGGGTTTCAGTCAGGGGTTTATGATTACTGTATAGTCACCAGAACATTTTGTATCTTTGTGAAATACTTCCAGCTGCAGCCCATTCGTGGAATTTCATAGACATAGTTAGACCCACCTGCCCTTCCTCATGTTCTTGTGGGACATAGTTTACCTTGGCAAAGGAATGGCCTTGGTAACCACAACTGGCTTTGCTGTTGTGCCTTTTACCAAACCTATGTCTGTACTAATTATGGCTTTACATTTTCCTTATAGTTTTTGCACTGTGTGTGGCATTCAGTTTCACTCTCCAGTTCACATTTGCCTAATCTCATAATCTATTTTGTGCTTTCAGTGGGGAGAATCAGTGTGGCACAATTTTTTTCAGTTACATGGTAGGTGTTGGCAGGAAATGTCAGTTCTCTTGATAGGCATATTGCCCAATATGCCTATCTCTAATTGTTGTGATTGGTAAAACAACATCCGTTTTCTTTAATCTTAATCTAGTAATTATTCTTCAGGCATTATACACAGACACTCTTGTTTCCATCTTTATTTTCAATACAACATTGTTTTAACATAATATGGGTCATGATATGTCTTTTCGTTTTACACCACATACAGTTGTCTGAAGATATACAGCCCCTTCATCTTATCCTGCCATTTTCAAGTACAATTCCTCCACTGTCACATGACATTTTCAATGTCTCATGGTTGTAGGCACCAGTGGTTTCCTTTGAACATCTCCTTGGGCATACTGGGCAACCACAGAGGCAGTGTGCCCCTTCCGACTACAGTTCTTGTACTGTGACTTATTCAAGAAGCACATTTTCTGATGTGAATTCCATGAACAGAAGAAAATGTATCAATCCATTCTGTTTTGTTTAGTTTTTTGACCTGGCAATATGTTCTGACCTGAATCATATTCATCATTTTCATTCCCTTATACTCCTTTTATCAAGGCCCAGCCTGTTTCCTTTTAAAATACAGCCAATTTTCTTTCAAACAATGGAGCTGTCTCCTTAACTCCCTTTAGTAGCAGTATCTTCTTACACACAACATCTCACAAGCCCTCTCTTAGTTGTCTGTATTTTATTCCAGAAACAAATTGACCTCTGAAGGCATCTTCCACAAAATTGCTAAAACAACATGCATCAGATAATTGGTTTTATGCTTACCAGAAATTCAGAGATCCTTCTCCTTTATAGTTGGGTTTTGAGATTAAATATATTGACTGTTAAAAGAATGTGATAGGCACATCATCTTTTTTTAAGAAGCTCTATTATGTCTCTCTACTTCAACACACTAAGTCCTTATGAAAAACCTAATCAATGGTGTTCAACCTCTGACCCATGAGGATTCCCATGGGTCTGGAAACTTGGAGTTGGAGAAGCTGTGGCAAAATTAATTGCTGCTTTCCTGCTGCCACATTTCCAGATCTGTGAGGATTCCTGCAAGCTAGATAACATGGCCCTGCACACTAGAGTACACCAGCACATGGTTGGGCCAGCAAGTGGGGTCACTCCATGATTGCTTCTGATTACTCAGTGTCAGGCCATTGCATGCCCAGACCCAGGTGCACATTGTCAGGCAAGCATACGGAATCACACCTTTGGACCAATCCCTTGTGTTGACCCAAATGCAGAATCTGGCCCATGGACCAACACCATGCCACTCATCCAGCCCATAGGGCCAGAAATCTAGGCATCACTGACCTAAATCATTAAGCAATGAAATGTGATGCCCCACCCCCCACCACCCATACTCATTAGAGAAAAAACAATAGGTTGATTTCCTATCTTCTATAGCACTTCCACAAAAATACTGTTCAAGTCTTAAGGGGTTTAGGTTGTAGCCGTGTTGGTCTAAGGATATAGGCAGACAAGGTTCCTTGGGTGAATTTGATATCTTTTGTTAGACCAACCCCAATGGTTGGAGAATAGTTATTAAGCAAGCTTTCAGGTTCAAAAACCCTTCGTCAGGCTAAGGAAGCTGCAGCAGTTGCTGCGTGCTCTTCCTGGATGGAATGAAAAGTAAACAAGCCAGGGGCTGGGCTGGGCTGGGCTGGGGAGTCAGTTGCCAGGCAGATTCATGTATCAAAATATCATGTATCAAATACATTACAATCTGCCTGGCAACTGACTCCCCAGCCCAGCCCAGCCCAGCCCAGCCCCTGGCTTGTTTACTTTTCATTCCATCCAGGAAGAGCACGCAGCAACCACTGCAGCTTCCTTAGCCTGACGAAGGGTTTTTGAACCCGAAAGCTTGCTTAATAACTATTCTCCAACCATTGGGGTTGGTCTAATAAAAGATATCAAATTCACCCAAGGAACCTTGTCTGTTCAAGTCTTAAGGTATACACTGCAAAATGATCTGCATTTTCATTAAATTGGAAATAGTTCATTTGGCCACATGTGGCCCTTTTATCTTTAGGGTCATAGGATCATACAAAATCTGGCCTGGAAGAGATCTCACAAGATCATCTACTCCAACCCCCTACTCAAGGCAGAATCATCCTTGACTCAAATATCTCAGCCAAATGTCTATCTAGCCTGCTCTTGAAAACCTTCAAGGATGGAGATTCCACAATTCCTCTAAGTAATCGGTCCTCTAAGTAGTCGGTCCACTACGTAATCGGTAATACTTGACCACCCTGATAGTCAGAAAGGTCCTCCTAATCTTCAATCTACATTTCCTCTGCTGCATTTTGAGGATGCTGCTCTTAGTCCTGTCACCTACAGCCACAGAGAAAAGGATATCTCCATCCACTTTATAATTGTCCTTCAGGTATCTGAAGACTATCAAATACCCCTCTCAGTCTTCCCTTTTCCAGATCAAATAACCCTACCTCTTTCAACCTTTCCTCATAAGTATTGTCCCCAAGGCTCCTAACCATTTTGTTTCTATTCACTGAATTCTCTACAAACTTTCCACATAGTACTTTAACTGTGGGGACCAACACTAGACACAGTACTTCAGGTAAGGCCTCACAAGTGCTGAATAGAGTAGAAGAATCACTTAATTTGATTTGAAAGTGACACTCGTGTTGATACAACTCAACTTGATGTTGCCTTTTTTTTTCCAATAAGAGCACAGTGTTTCATTATATTCAGCTTATGGTCCACTGCCACCCACAGCTCCTTCTCTGCAGTGTTGCAGCCTAGCCGGTCATTCCCCAGTCTGTATTTCTGTATCCAATTATTCAGTCTCAAGTGCAGGACTTTGTTCTAGTCCTTGTTGAATCTTATCTGACTGATTGTGAACCATTGCTCCAGTCTATTCAGGTCATTCTGGATCCTAGCCTTAGTCTCTGGAGTATCTGCAATTCCACCCAATATGGTATAGTCTGCAAATTTGATAAACATGCACTCAATCCCTTCATCTAAATAATTAATGAAGATATTAAACAATACCGGACCCAGGACAGACCCCTGGGGAAGCGCACTTGATGCTTCCTTCCATTGAGCCACTGATAACTACTCATTGCACATGATTTTCCAACCTGTTATGTATCCACCTCACAGTACTTTCATCTAGTCTGTGTTTCCTTAGCTTGTTAATGAGAATGTCATGAGAGAGAGCATCAAAAGCCTTGCTAAAGTCAAGTTACATCACATCCATTACTCTTCCCCTCACCCCCCATCTCTGGTGTCTTTTTATATCCCATATTTGTCCATGGTTTTCTACTATGTTTTACCTTATGCAAAACATTTTAAAAATACAGCAATACACTGAAGAAGCAGCCCACCACAGAAGTGATAAACAATTTAACGTGATATGTTGCAAGAAACTTAATGCACAACTGCAACTAAAAAGAGTCTTGGTCACATGCTTCTCTAGAATTCCCTGAATTGCAATCAGGAAATGGTTAAGATTTAAAAGATTGCCCATTTTGTTCAATACATCAGAGACAGCCTTTGAGATTTGTGGAAGCTTTGAAGTCATTTAGTGACTTCAGCATACTTGTTTCAAGATAGCGGGTGTGTCTACACATGCATTAGATCCTGGAGCAGTTTATTCATGAGTAAACACTCCTGGGAAGGCATCCATTTATTCAGGGAAGCAGGAGCAGATTTGCCACTAATGACAGCAAACTGCTCCCACTTCCTGAAGCCTAGCAATGGGCCCCTGCCATCAACAGAGGGAGCTCTAGGCTCCCCATGGGTGCCAGCCCAGGGGCTGGCAGGGAGCACTAGGCCAGGAGACACCTGTCTTCTGGCCAGGGCTGGGACATTGCACCCTGCCTGCTGCTGGGGCAGAGACAATGTCCCACTGCCCCAGCTGCAGGGAGCTCCTGGCCCTGGCTCCCTGATCTGGTGTGGGGGACTTGGAAAGAGCTGCAGGGGTAGGGTAGTTCCCAGCCCCCTGCCCTGATCCCCCAGTTTTGCAGCTAGCAAGCTCACTGCTAGCTGCCCCACCAGTGGATTCAAGCAGGAGGCTGGGAACTACCCTACCCCTGCAGCTCTTTCCAAGCCCTATGCCTTAATCACCCAATTGGGGCACAGGGCTGGGACCTTCCCCTTAACAGGACATTTCCCAGCCCCCACTCCATGATTGCAGGGCTGAGGCTAGGTGGCCTGTTCCCCACTTTGTTCTCTGCACAGCTCTGTAAGAATAGAGCTAGGTGGAGAACAGGCTTCCCAGTGTTTTTCCCCACCCAGCTCCATGCTCCTGGAGATGAGCAGGGAACAGGCTACCCAGCCTCAGCCCTGCGATTGTGGAGTAGGGGCTGGGATCTGCACCATTCAGGGGCCTGTGCCCTGATTGGGTGATCACTACTTCTCCTGTGAAATATGTAACATTGTAACAGGAAAGAAGCAGAATTCAACATCCTGCTTGCCATCAGACACCTTTGAAGTAAATAGACTGCTCCAACTTTTATCTGAGCCTAATTTGCATAAAATAGAAAATTAACTTTTTCAGCCGGGAAATCTTACTCTACCCTCCAACTCTCCTGTGAAATATGAATTTTCATTTCTACCTCAGAGAAATTTTACAGTCTTTGGATTCTCCTATGCCTGAGGAAGGGCACATGTGCCTGAAAGCTTGCAAATAAAGGAAAAAATGTTTTTGCAATGGTCTAGTTGTTCTAATAAAAGATATCGCCTCTAGCACACTGACTGTGCAGTTAGTATTCTCATGTAAATTTATTATTTGCATTTGCAGGTAGCAAATTTACCAGCAATTAGCAAGGTTTACTGTGCAGTAAGTGTGTGCAAGTGTAGATGCACATGCTTACTGAGCAACAAACTACACCACTGCGCAGTAAAGTGTCTCGTGTAGACATGCCCAGCATGTCTGTGGATTGGTTGTCATGCTCTTGTCTTATCTAGTGTTCTGGAAAGAGGGAGAAAGGAATCTTACATTTCTTTTGTAGTGAAACATCTTTTATCTCCTGAAAATGGTTGAAAAATCTGTGGGGGGGCAGCAGAGGGAAATATCTGACAGGTGCATGCCCTTCAATCTGTTGCATCTAAAACTAACGGAAACTAATTTACACTTGAACCCCTGGTTCTTTCATCTGAGTTAAAAAACAATCAAATAAAAGCTTTGTATCTTCTTAGGTACTTCTGAACTCTCATACTTTCCATCTAATCAATTATTGCTGTTTAACTTTATTCATTTCTTCCCCAGAGCTCTATTGAGGATTTTTGTTTTCAGATCTATGCTGTTACCTGTAATGTAACCATTTCAGTTCCTGATATAAGGTCTCTAAGGCAATCTCTCTTAAGCAAGCAACATAGCATGCCCCATTGGATGTGTACTATATATGTGCTACTTTATATACATGATTATACTAAATGACTTTGCAAGATGAAGTTTGGGGTATGTGTGCATGCAGATTCTGACACGTGGTGGCCAGGTATCTTGAAAAAAAATGTTGCTTTGTTTCTCTTCTGTGAAATTCCATTAAGTCTAAAGTGTTATGGATTGGGTGATTTAAGGGAGTGGTACTGAGGTTATCTGCAGACCTCTCTCCCAGTTCTTTTCTGCATCAAAAATGAGTTTTATATGTATTATCCTCCTTTAGATATTCAATGACCTACAGAAATTGGGTGGGTGGTTTTCTGTAGAGGTCTTAATGGATGTGATACACATCACAGAACTGCCATTAATCATCAGTCTTAGCAGAGATGAGCACCTAAAAGGAGACTGGGACATTGCTGTGTTAGCCTCTAGAGATGATATCTTCCAGGTGCAGGTAAAAACATACTTTGGGGTGATGTAAAACAGCATACCTGACTGCTGTCCTTGCTGTTTTTCTGAGGACAAACGGAATGTCAGTCTCTAGGGCGGTGAATGACTGTAAATTGATAAGACCTAAATTCACTTCAAGAACTGGCAGCAAGAAGTCCAGTTTACACAATAGGGGGAATGGAGATCGGCTTTTATGTTTCACCATATGTAGTAAACTTTAACATATTATCAACATTTCTATAGAGTCTAAACAAATAATCCATAGCTCAGTATGGGTTTTCCTCTGAACTGATAACTTCCTTGGACTATTATCATAGAAAAATCTTGACTACCTCCACAAGTATGCAAATGAAGTACATGGGTGCCTGAGGTCAGAATTCCCTTGCCATGATTGCAGCTCATGGGTTTGGAGATATTTTGTAGGCACTTATTGCTGCTCCTCTGAGCAGGAGCAACAGGTGACATTCACCCCTATGCAAGGGCCCAGCATAAGATGCTTTTCTGAAGAACGTTGTGGTACACATGCCTCAGATAAGCTTTCTGCACAGGAGTGAACTACGCCTTAATTGAACACCTAGCTCCTTTATACAGCAAACCAACTGGCTGGTGGGACTGGTTATAAGCAAGGTCCGCCAAAAAGATTGTAGTCTGTAATTTAAACTGCTACCAGAAATATAATTTTTAAAATTGATATCAGCCATTATAATTATAGCTTCTTTAGAGGAACTGCTTTCCATCTTCCTTTTTTAATACAAGTAAAAATATTAACTCAACGTGAAATCCATCTGCTCACATGCACATTCCTGGCAGTCAACCTTGGTCAGATAGATTGATCTTGTATTTATATGAGACTATACATAGAGAGAGATAATATGAGTACATAGATCTTATATGTACCTATATACATCATATATGCATATGACCATGGTAAAGCATAGAATAAGATGCAGAAAGACTTTCACTATTCCAGAAAGATGCAAGAATTAAGAAATTACGTAAAATTAAAATGATATATATGAAAACAGATGTTAATTAATATGCTGCTACTTTAAATGACAAGATCTCTCTTCTATGTCATGTCTGCAGCTTTTTTGTTTTAAAAAGAAACTAGCATTCTTTTTTTTAAGCAAGTTACTTGTGAAAGCTAAACAGAGTTCTGGTTGGTGGAACTCTGCCAGCCTGTTTTATTATAACACACTTTCATGCACAGAAGAAGAAAAGGTTATTGCACATGTCACATCTTTATTATACTTGACAAGTTGTGAAACATATACCTTAAAAAGGAAACTAAAGAGATAAATCAGATTAGCTTTCCACTACCTGCAGTAAGTCCTGAGATGCTTGATGGCAAAACTGTGCTGAATGGGAATTGACATTCTTTGATGATTAAACAATTAGAATCCTCTTTACATTTGTCTTCTAGAGGAAAGTATTATGATTTGTGCTCCAGTAGGCCCTTTGCTTATGTTTAATCCTTCTTTTCAAATCTTTATTACTTTAGTTTACTCCCTTTGTCTTTTTCTTTCCTCATCAGAGATTAAGAGAACAAATGGAATGCATGTTAATTCTGGGTGTCTCTTCTCCCTCTATCCATTGTGACATACAAAGATATTTTATTTAGGCCAAGTTTTAGAAATTCTCTTGAGCTTTACCCCTCTGTCACAGCAAGTGCTTTTGAAGTTATTTGTGTGTCTATATGTTTGCCAGATGGTGACTGGGACTGCTTGTGCTTATCATAAACAGAGCTTTAAGCTTGATTACAGTCTCTGAGCATCACCTTTTTTGCCTTATGCCAAACACAGCAAAACTTTGCTCTCAGTGTGCGTGTCTACACAATATATTTACTAAACAGTTGACTAATTAACTGTGCAGTAAATGTCTCAACATCTACACATGCATCCCTATTAGGCTGCACAAAACTAACAAACTCCACAGCAGGGTAGTACTTGTAAATACAAGTACTACCCTGCTGTGGAGTTTTTTTGTGTGCTGCAGCGCATGAGTAGACACTGCCCCAGGTGACTGGGGCACAGGGTGCTTCAATGTGAGGCTAGCAGGCAGCCCCCGTGCTGAAGCACACTTGTGCCTCAGCCACCCTCTCCACAGCACATGAAGCTCAGTCAGAGTACCCCTGGGCTGGCAGGCTGACCCCTGGGTCCACTGCCAACCTGGGCTGCTCCAAACAGGCTCCACTTGCTATGCATGAATAAACTCCAGAACAACATGCTCTGGAGTTTTTTTGCTCCCAGCACATATTCAAATGGTACACACAGGAGCAAAAAAATCCAGAGCAATAAGGTCCAGAGTTTATTCATGTATATTAATTGCATGTATAGATGTGTGCAGTGTATTTTCATAGAGTCGCAAAAAAATAGGACTGAAAGGGATATCATGAACTCACCCAATCCCCTGTTCAAGGAAGGATAATCCCTTTCTAAACTGTCTCATTTGTACGTCTGTCTAATTAACTCTTAAAAACCACAAAGGATGGAGATCCCACAACCTCTCTTGGAGATCTGTTCCAGTGCTTAACTGCCCTCATACAAGTACAGTAAAATCTCTGTTATCTGTCATTTAACTAACCCGAATACTTAATTAACCAGAATTTCAGTGGCAGGATGCACACAGCACCACATCGTACCGTACCGCTTTGCTGCCTGCTTTGCTGCTCTGAAAGTATCTGAGTACGAACATTTTGCCGCATCACTTTCCTGCCTGCTGCACACTTTGAGGGTACCCACACAGGGTATCTGAGTGTGCACACCCCTCCCCCCTGCTGCAGCAGCCTGTGGCCTGACTGCACTCGTGTTTGGGGTGGCTGACTATTATGGCATTTTTATCTGTATACTATTTCATTCTTTATACAGTATATTATACTGTAATGTATTGTACACTCATTCTTTGAAAATTTGCATTACAAGTATGGCACTCTTCCTTGAGTATAACTCTCACATAACCAGAATTTTTAGATAACCGGCACCCACCATTCCCCTTCATGCCGGACAACAGAGATTTTACTATATATGATTAATAAACTTATTCTTTTCACTTTTGAGGGTGTTGGAGGAGAGGAAGAACCAATTAAATATATCACAGGGTAAGTATATTAACAATATGCACTGTACACAATGCATGTACTATCTAAAAGCTCAACAGGCAAAATCTTAAGTATGTGGGTATATTCACATAATAAAAGGTCCACTGATTGAAACTTAACTACATGGAAGGCCTCCGTACAATTTACTTTTACTTCAGTGGGTTTTGGGTTGGGTTCTCCAAGCTTTAGTTCTATGTATAGTAAGAAAGAACATTTAATAATTTCACATTAATAAATTGTAGTAGTAAGGATACAAAAATAAGTAAAAAATATGGTCCCTAAAAGATGATTCATAAATGAGGTAATGAAACAGCTAATAAAAAAGTACTGTATTGTGATGTGATGTGAATTTTGGAAAGATTTCTTTCAAAAAAAAAAAAAAAAAGGAAAAAAAATTGAAATACACCTCCTAAGTTATTTTATAGTACTGATGAGCTAAAAATATCTGTGGACTTTTTTGATATTTTATCTGTGCAGCAGACCATTTTATTAGTTAAGTTTTATGGCCATGTTAAAAATAATGAAATAAAACAGCACAGAGTGTCAACACTAGTTAGCACTGATGCTGTCATAAATCACTTTAGAAGAAAATGGTTCTTTAGACAAACACTAAACTTGTCAGTGGACCACCTTGAAACAATGGTTTTACATTACTTTTTAAAACATAATAAAACAGAAAGTTTGCAGTACAAGACTTTTCTGCATTACAAAGATTTGTCTTAAGTACATTAGAATAGCATAATCAACAGGAGTGCATGTATGAGATAAATAATACTGATTCATTCATTAGGCCCAGGGCGTCAAATTCATCGTTTACCTAGCTGGGGTCATTTGAGCCCAGTTCTCTCTCCTGCCCAGGGCAGGAGGTCGGATTAGAAGATCTATAAGGTCCCTTCCGACCCTACATCTATGAATCTATGAATCTTGGATTCCAGGACAGATCTGGACCACAGGGCTCTTCCTGGGCTGTTTCCATGGGGCAAGTGGTGGAGGCAGTGGGGCCAGTGGGCTGTGGTAGCATCTGCAGCAGTGGCAGAGGTAGGGCAAGTGGCAGTAGTCACAAGGCTAGCAGCTGAAACAGCAGTGGTGGGTGCTGGCAGAAATGGCTCAGGGACAGATATCAGTAGGCCAAGCACATGAAGTAGCTGCAAAATGAAGGAGGCTATGTCAGAACAGCTTTCACTTGCCCACCTGCAACTATGACTAACAGTGCCCTGGGGCCCCAAACACTACAGGAGGCCCTGCCCTAGAACTCTTGGCCTTGAAGGGAGATGCACAAGCTGGGTGGAGTGGCTCCATGGGCCAGGTCTAGCTGGCAAGCCATTTGACACCTCTACATTAGGGGAAGAAAATACAGAAGGTTTAAGATAAAGATCCCCTATCTTGGGGGTCTTTAAGAGAAGGTTGAATAGGCATCTTTCCTGCCTAGGCAGGGGGTTGGACTTGATGATCTGTTGAGGTCCCTTCCAACCCTAGCATCTATGAATCTATGAATAATTTACTATTGGCAACATTTTTGGTAATTATTAAAAGTGGCCCACAACAAGGAATCCAAGACTCATTAATAAGTGATGTTTTTAAATAAGAAATATGTGAAAATTCATGCCCAGTAATTTTTTTAAAAAATCTCTTCTTCAAAATCTTTATTTGCATATGACCATGTTACCACAGGTTCCCAAAAATGTTTAAGAAAATTTACTTCGAATCTGATTAACATGCAGTTCAATTGATTTGACTGACAAGGTTAATCAATATCCAATAAAAAGGATACACAAAAATTCCTGAAAAGCCAAACGCACCAAAATTGATACAAACCACTCAGTGGGTATGTCTATATGTGCCATTAATGCCAAGCAATAAACTGCAGACCTTATTGCTCAGCAATTTATTGCTTCCAGGAAGCTCCCAGGTGCACTGTTTACACACGCACCCAGACTGCAATACACTGAGCTGGGTCGCAGCAGCCCCAGCTGGCAGGGGGGCGGGGGGGTCAGTCTGCCAGCCTGCTCCATCCAGGCTTAATATGCTGCAGAAGGGCTGGCTAGGGAATGAGGGTCTTTCAGCACAGGGCTAAATAGAGAAAATTTGCATCATTTTGGTTTTGTGAGCTTGCTGTCTTGGAAATGTTGAGTAAGTTTCATCTCTTAGGGGCTTACCACCCATAATCATTTTAAAGAAACTGAAGGGTGGGGGAAGGAATTTGTGAACATTAGCCCCTCCCATTGGTCAGCTCTGATCTAACTGCTGAACGACAAACTTCTCAACCCTTGTTTTAGAAATGGTGTGTACAGTGATCTGTGGGACTGAATTTAAACATCATTGAACCAAATTGCAGCTTCCACGTCGACCCTGGATACAGCCTTCCCTTGTTCTTGCATGTTAAAGGAGATATTTGGCTTCTTTGTCATCTTTAAATAAGATGCCTTCTAGCACACAAGAGCTCATCCCTAAACTACCAATAGGAAATGACTTCCTGGGGCATTTATTCCTTGTGATCTGGTTAACTCTGGAGGGCACTTTGTATCATAATTGTCACAACCAAATTAAGTAGTGCCCATGTCACAAACAAGTAAAACCATTCAAAACAGTTTTTTTCTGCACTAGGTTAACTAAGGGTTAACAATAATGATAGTAACCGCTTTTTTGCTGTGCATGTCAAAAAGAAATTTATTGCTGCGCCACTAGCAGAGATAAAAACTTAGCCTTCTGTGCTGTACATAAATCATTATAATTGGTCAGAGAAAACAAGGAGTAACCCTATGATAACACCCTAGCGAAGACCACTAGATAATTGGTGATTCTAATTAAATTTATGACGTGGTGAAAAGCAATTGGCTATTACACAAATAAAACCTGTCTTCACTTCCGTGAAGTGGGAGACCTCTGCGCACACACCTGAAAAACCTCTGAACGTATGCGTGAGAGTAACTGACAAATTGATCACTTGTCAGTTTCCCCCGTCTTGACCCAGTTCTCAGACATAAATTGACGACCTGACGGCTCGACCATTTCTCTGCTTGACCACCAAACTCTTATGCAGACCGACCTACAACCTACGAACTCTAAGCTGTAACTAACCAAGTATCTTTGACCTCCGTCTTTTACCACTTTGACGGCGTCAGTAAATAATCTTGCTTTGCAACCAATAAGCGTCCGCCTAATAATTCCACTCCAAGCGTCACAAGTACCCGCCTGACGGCCTTCTAAGGCCCCAGACCCCTATCTGCCCGGGTGGGAGTCAGGGAGAGCTGCTGGCCGGCTGCCCTGGGTCCCGACAATAATGTGTAACCATTCATCCAATTCTGTGCTCTCACATACTGCCTAAAGACTCCCCTTGAACTGTAGTGACTAGATCTTTATTATTAAGTGCACTATACTCAGTGCTGCTCCTTGCAGCTTGGGCACAAGGGGTGCATCCAGGCAAGCACAGACATTTGTTTCCCTGGGTACAAGTAGCACCGGCACACCTTGTGTCACTGCTACTTGTCTCCAGAAAACACCCATACCACATGTGCTGTGGTGCACATCAGGTTACCCCAGGTCAGGTAGGGGAGGATGGGACCAGCAACTGTGCTGACCACAGCATCCTTACCTGGGGTCCTAGAGGCCTCCCAGGCCTGCAGCTTGCAGCAGGAAGCCTGATTGGCAGCTGGAGCATGGCTCCAGGTGGCCAGTTTCTGGTTTTGGGCAGCACACGCTTCCACCATGTGCACTGGCTCACTTTTTACCCCAGGATCTCCAGGGATCACCCCCTGCAAGAGGAATGCCTGCATGTATGGTGTGTGGCACCACATAACACACATCCATGCTCATCTGGATGCAGCCATGGAGTGTACAGGGATCTTAAGGACTGGAAGCTTTCTAGCATCACCCTCAGAATCATCCCTCTTACAGCTCCTGCTCCAATCTGCAGATTCCCTACAGATCGTCACATTAGGGGTTCAGTCTTTTGTCATCATCTATCCTGTTAAAAGTGTGGTTTCTATAAAGCCTAGTGTCAAATTCACACCCTGAACAACATATTGACAAACTTTATGTCATGGACTGTGAAAACCAAGACCTTTTTACCTGTCACCTACTTTACACCGATATAAATGACCACACAAGATGCAGAGCAGCAGAGAATCAAGCCCAACATCTGGTAGTTCTGTCACTTCTTCCATTACTCTTCTGGGACAAAATACTAACAGTTTTTTTTCAAGTGAAGCCAATAACGCACTTGATACAGGCTACTGGAAATCTGTCAGAGTGAAGAGATTTGGTTAGCTAATAACACAAGAAAAACAGATTGTGTTTGTTAGTAATATATGACTGATTAATCTTCAGACTCGGTTAAGTATCATCCATTTATAACTATCTTTTGAAGAACATGTGCATTAACAACATCATTTTAAGTGCCTTGATTGTCCTTGGGCTTTTTTGTTTTTGATAAATGTTCCAGTCTCGGTGCTCCATTTAGATGAGGATTTTGCATCTCTTGATTTAGGCACTTGAAGGGTTAGTGGCTAAAGAACTTTGTGTTCTGCCAAAGCTGCATGGGATGGTTGCCTGGTAACGATACCTGTGGAATACAAAGTACTGTATCAGGCTTCTGCCTGTCCTTGCCTCCCTTTTTTTAGGGGAGACAGCAAAGAACTGGAGAGAAGATATATTTTATTTAAGGTGCCTAGAAGGCCTTTGGCGGTTTGCTTGAAGCCTGCAGTTGAAATGGAACTGCAGTGAAACCAATATATCTTTGGAAGGCCTCTTCATTAAACTGATGCAGAATGAAAGGAAATAGTTTCTATTACCTCTTTAGATATCGGTCTTGGGCAAAAATTATGCCCGATGTTACAACAGCGAGGATTGAGAGAAAAAAGGGGATATAGGATTTTGTTCCTTCTGTGCAAACAGAAAGGCATGTGAGAACTCTGTATGAGCTATGTCTTTTGGCCTCAAGGGAACTTGGCCTGTTGATTTGTTCAGACATCAGGCAGCTAGAGCATATGCTGTTGTCTGCAAAGTGTCGACTGGACAGGCACCATATCCTTTTTAAGAGTAGCTGTAAACAGCATGCCACAGCCTACTGATTTGTTTTGTGCAGCTCCTTCATGCATACTTTGTGCAGCTCCTTAAAAAAAATCTGAATTTTTGCCTCGCATCTATAATGCATTCACACACACACACAATTACTGAATCCAAAATCCCCTTGGACAGACAGCACAGGCAGCCACAATTAAGTAGGGGGGAGGTGGGAGAGGAGGTGAGCAGGGGAGCCCAGGGGATAGACGGGGCCAGGGCAACCCTGGGGGGCAGCAGGGAAGCCTGAAATGGGACAGGGGATACTTACCTTTCAGGCCTCTGCTAGCCAAACTTGTGACTGCTCCAAACTTGAGCTAACCCTAGCAGCCATCAACATTTGAGCAGCTCACATTGCAACATGAAACAAGCCCCTAAAACTCATTCGTCTACTTTCCCACTCTACATGCATTCTTTACCTATGTATTTATTGATGTTTAAATTCATCTGTTGAAAAATATTTCCTATTGACTGCACAAATGCTAAGTGACTGATGAATTACATAGACACATATACAGTGCATATCAGCTGCACAAATTGAGAAAGCAAGCACTTTAGAATATTACAGCTTGGCTGAAGTAAGCTATACTATTATCTTTACAAGGAAATTCTGCCCATCACTTTAAGATCTTCTTATGTCTAACAACACTTAAGAAACTCTCTGGTTGATACTGTGGATTTGCAGTCATTGGCTAGAGACATACATTACACATAAATAGGTTTAAGTGAACAGAAACTAGTCTAAATGTGTAACAGAACATAAGGTGAGTGCATATAAACTAGTTTCAAAATGGCTGAAATTGGTTTAAGATAAACTTGCTTGAATGTAGTATCAGACTTAGCTGATGTGGGTCAAACCGGTTTATGCAATGTCTGTCCCAGACCTCTTCCTGGTTTAAGTTAAACCAGAGTCCCCCAGCACCCCAGATGATTTGCAGCTGTAGGCTAGGCTGTCTGCTCCAGGGAGTAGAGCTGCCCCTGCTCCTCTGCTTCATAAGCAGAGCTCTGGCAGAGACTGCAGACACAGCAGGGTCTACCTGCCCCCCCCACACACCCCTTGCTGCTCACTACTCAAGCAGGTATCCCCCCTCCCTCTCTCCCATCTCCCACAGCATAGACCCCAGCCCCTTGGACCCTAGGCATGTGGTATGCTAGCTAATGCTGAGAGGTGTCTGTGTGTATGTGTCTGTGTCTGATTTCACCGGGACAGAACAAAGGCAGACAGAAAAGTGTCTGCTTAGGGCTTTTTGGAGCTAATCAACAGATCAGCTGGTAATGTCCCTCCATTCCTTCCTTGGAAAAATCTGTTTAAGAGCTTGAACTAATGATTTTGTTTTCTTGATGGGCTGATAACACACTGTTTATCACCCTCTGATAAACACTTGTGAGGGAGTCAGCAGGGGCCTGATAACACAGTGTTTATCAGCTCCCTGTTGGCTCTCTCACCTGTCAGGTTTGCAGACAGTATGAAGAAGAAGGGAGAGAGAGATTGAAAAGCTCAGAATCATCAACAGATGCATGCACTGCATATCCCCACTTTGTTTCAAAGTGCTAGCCAGGGGCTGGAGTCTGACAACACTCCCACCCCTTGAGCAGCGAGTAGGAAAAAGCCTAGGATGGTGTAGGCAGGGTGGGGGATTACACCTGTTCCTAGTCCGAGTGTCCTGCCAGGGCCTAGCCAACCCCCCACCCCCTTACTTCAGCACCATAGAAGGGAAGGGAGGGCAGCTCTAGCACCCCTACGCTTCTAGCCTGAGCTACTGCAGGCATATGCCTGTATTTCCTCAGTCCAGAGGGAATGTCTGTGGAGTTGCAAACTGGTTCAACCTAGGCAGGTTAGATTAACCTGCAAATATTGAATCAATTCAGGCTCAGGCTTTTTGAATGCATGTCCCCAGCCATGAAGGTCAAAAAGAAGTTCTTATGATTGATTCTGCTAGCCTGACTTCCTGTACAGCACAGGGTAGAGAATGTTATCTACTAATTGCCTCACCAATTCTGATAACCTCTAGCTGAATTACAGCAAATCTTTTATGCTGACTTTTCAAGCTGATTGCAAGACTTCAAGTAACAAAAAAAAAAGAAATCCAGTGCATCCCCAGACAAGTTATTCCAATGGTCAGTTACCCTCAGTGCTAAAAAGATGTCTCTGAATTTGTCTTGATTTAGCTTCCAGTCCTTGTTATGCTAGACTGAAGAAGACTCTAATACTAATATCAGAAAAAAAAATATGGGGACTGTAATAGAGTGGCCTCTTCATAGTTGCTTTGATAAACTAAAAAATAATACTCTTCACAATTATAACAATAACTGCATCACTTTCTATAATTCTATGTCACTTGATGTGACATGATCCATTACAACATATACCAGGGAGTTCTGAATGGAAACTTATGTGGGGTGGTAAGATATTGTGAGTTAAAAATAATATGCCTCTTGGTGTGAGGCTTATTCTTGGTGCCAGCATTTACAAATTATCCATCTTATGTTTGTTACATGTGAGATCAAGTTGGACAAGCAGGCCCAGATCCCGTTTCATCTCTAAGAAACCACTGATTTAGCTTCTGTTTGCTCCAAGTTCACACAATCAAGGGGTGTGATGCTGTTTTGGCTGTGGAGGCACATAGCTCTCCATTTCCTCAATGAAAAGCCTTAGCATAGCTAGTATCAGGTTATGGTCCAGTTTGATCCTGGGCTCTTTAATGGCCTACAACCCTTCCTGGAAAAGGATGACCGTGTCAAAGTAGCCTTTGAGGACAAATCTGTTCTATCTTAGCATTTGAGATTGGGGGGCTGAATGTGTCTCTCCAACAACAAATTAATGAACTCTTGGCTGCCAAGAGTTGGAAATAATGAACTCTTGGCTGCCAACTCCTGGAATGCAGATGGCTTCATTCCCATCTGCACATCCATCCCCTGATACACCAAGTTTAAAGCCCTCTCCAGAAAGTCAGCAATCCTGTTTTCTTCCAGGATGGCTGACTTCCTGGAGAGGGCTTTAAAGGACTGAGGGAATTGGCAGGGGTTATTGAGGGGCCCCTGGCATGGCTTTACAAACACTCATGGGGTTCTGGCTAGGTGCCAGACAACTGGAAGAGGGCCAATGTGGTCCCCATTTTCAAAAAAGGGAGGAGGGAGGACCCGGGCAACTATAGGCCCGTTAGTCTTACTTCAATTCTGGGAAAGCTCTTTGAGAAGACTAGCCAGGAGCACATCTGGGAAGGACCGGCAGGGGGGACGATGCTCAGGGGCAACCAGCATAGCTTCATTAGGGGCAGGTCCTGTCAGACCAACCAGATTGGCTTCTATGACCAGGTCACAAAATCATTGGATGCCGGTGTCATGGTGGATGTAGTCTTTCTGGATTTCAGGAAGGCCTTTGACACTGACTCCCACCCCATTCTCATTAAAAAGCTAGGTGACTGTGGCATTGATGCCTACACAGTCAGATGGGTCGCAAATTGGCTGAGGGACCGCACCCAGAGAGTGGTGGTGGATAGATCATATTCGACCTGGAGGGATGTGGGCAGTGGGGTCCCCCAGGGATCCTTAGGTCCACACTTTTTAATCTCTTTATTAGTGAGTTGGACAAGGGGGTAAAAAGCACCCTGTTCAAATTCGCTGACAACACCAAGATCTGGGGTGAGGTGGGCACACTAGAAGGGAGGAACAGAATACAGCTGGACCTGGACAAGTTACAGGGATGGGGGAATGAGAATAGGATGGGTTTCAATACTGACAAGTGCAGGGTACTGCACTTGGGCAGTAAGAACCAGCAGAACACCTATAAGCTGGGGAACTCCCTTCTCAAAAGCACAGTGGCAGAAGGAGATCTTGGCGTCATTATCAATTCCAAAACGAATATGGGTCGCCAATGTGAGGATGGAGTCAGTAAGGCCAACCATACCTTGTCATGCATCCACAGATGCATCACAGGCAGGGACAAGGAGGTGATCCTTCCCCTCTATGCAACACTGGTCAGGCCACAGTTGGAGTACTGCATCCAGTTTTGGGCGCTGCACTTTAGGAGAGATGTGGCCAGCATCTAGAGGGTCCAGAGGAGGACCATTCGCATGATCTGGGAACAGCAGGGCAGACCCTATGAGGAGAAGCTATGGGGCCTGAACCTGTTCAGCCTTCAGAAGAGAAGGCTGAGAGGAGACCTGGTGGCCATCTACAAACTTACCAAGGGGGACCAGCAGGGAATGGGAGAGACCATGCTCACCCGTGCACCTCCTGGATTAACAAGGAATAACGGCCATAAGTTTTTTGAGAGTAGGCTGGACATTAAAAGACACTATTTCACAGTTAGGGCAGCTAGGATCTGGGACCAACATCCAAGGGAAGTGGTGCTGGCTCCTAACTTGGGGGTCTTTAAGAGGAGGCTTGACAATTACCTAGCTGGGGTCATATGAGCCCAGTATTCTCTCCTGCCCAGGGCAGGAGGTCAGACTTGATGATCTACTTAGGTCTCTTCCAACCCTATATCTATGAATCTATGAAAGTAGGTGTGTCAGGAGATGGCTGTGCAGATGGGAATGCAAACCGGGGGACAGCCAAGCAAGGACATCAACTATAGGTCAAACTACAAGGGGGGCGTGGCAAAATGGACCTTACAGTGGGTGTCTATTACAGACCACCCAACCAGAGGGAAGAGTTGGACCAGGACTTCTCCAGTCAGCTTATGGAGGCGGTTAGGTCAAGGGATGTTATTATCATGGGTGACCTAAACTACCCAGACATTTGCTGGGAGGAGCAGACAGCCAGGTCTGACCGCTCGCGTAGGTTCCTGGCTGTATTACAGGACCTTCACCTTATCCAGGAAGTGCATAGCCCCACTAGGAGTAACTCCTTGCTGGACCTGGTCCTGGTGACAGGGGATGACCTGGTGAGAGGACTGCAGGTCCTTGACCACCTGGGCAATAGCGATCATCACCTGCTGGATTTCACTATCCAACGCAGGGCGTCAAGGGCTTACACCAAGGCTAAAGCCCTTGACTTCAGAAGGGCCAACTTCAATGAGCTTAGGAGACTAATGGGGAAGACACTGAAGGCCCAGAAGGTAGAGGAGATGGGAGTCCATGAGGGATGGTCATACTTTAAGGGGGCGATCCTCCAGGCCCAAAGGATAACAGTCCTTGAGAGAAGCAAGGTGGGTAAGAGTGCTCAAAAACCCCCTTGACTCAGCAAGAACATTCAGGAATGCCTGAGGACTAAAAGTGGGGCATACAACCAGTGGAAGGGAGGAGCTATCACCAAGGAGGAGTACTCCTCCTCGGTCTGTGAATGTAGGAGGGGTATTAGGAAGGCCAAGGTAGAGTTGGAACTCAGGCTTGCATCCAGGGTTAAGGACAACAAAAAAGTCCTTTTTCAAGTACATTGGGAGCAAGAAGAGGGCACCAGACAATGTAGGGCGCCTGCAAGATGCAAACAGTAATCTTGTGGCTACACCAGACAAGAAAGCAGATATATTTAACAGTTTCTTTGCCTCTGTTTTCTTGAACAGGGACCGGGATATCCCATCTAGCAGAGGTAGGGACAATCTTGGGGATATCTCTGTCAGGCCTTCAGTCAGTGCAGATGTAGTTAGGGATCTTCTGGAAGGGCTAGACATTTTTAAATCTGCAGGTCCAGATGCCCTCCACCCAAGTGTGTTGAGGGAACCAGCAGGCGTCATCGCGGAGCCCTTGGCCCAGTTGTATGAGCATTCGTGGTCATCTGGCCAAGTGCCAGGGGATTGGAAACTGGCTAATGTGGTCCCAATTTTCAAGAAAGGGAGGAAGGAGGACCCAAGTAACTATAGGCCTGTAAGCCTCACCTCGGTGCTCAGGAAGATCTTGGAGAGAATCATCAAGGAGCACATCTGTGGGGGGCCTGCAGGGGAGATCATGCTCAGAGGCAACCAGCATGGGTTCAAAGGCAGGTCCTGCCTGACCAACCTGATTGCCTTTTATGACCAAGTAATTAAATCCTTGGATGATGGTGTCGCTGTGGATGTAGTCTTTCTAGACTTTAAGAAGGCCTTTGACACTGTCTCTCACCCCATCCTCATCAATAAATTAAGCGACTGTGGCATTGATGCCTACACAGTTGGATGGGTAAAAAATTGGCTGATGGGGCGCACCCAGAGTAGTGGTGGACAGGTTGTACTCAGCCTGGTGAGATGTGAGCAGTGGGGTACCCCAGGGCTCAGTCCTCGGGCCCGCACTGTTTAACATCTTCATCAGTGACTTGGATGAGGAGGTGGAAAGCACGCTGTCCAAGTTTGCTGATGACACTAAGAAGTGGGGCAAGGTGGACACACTTGAAGGGAGAGAGAGGCTGCAACTAGATTTAGACAGACTACAAAAGTGGGCAGATGAGAATAGGATGAGGTTCAATGCAGACAAATGCAGGGTGCTGCACCTTGGGAGAAGGAATCCACAGCATACATACAGGCTGGGGAGTTCCCCTCTTGAAAGCACAGAGGTGGAAAGGGATCTTGGAGTCATTATTGACTCCAAGATGAACATGAGCCGCCAATGCCAGACTGCAGCCAGCAAAGCCAGCCATACCTTGTCATGCATCCAAAGATGCATCTCAAGCCAGTCCAGAGAGGTGATACTCCCCCTCTATGTGACTTTGGTCAGGCCGCAGTTGGAGTACTGCGTCCAGTACTGGGCGCCATGCTTCAAAAGGGATGCGGCCAGCCTGGAAAGAGTTCAGAGGAGGGCCACCCACTTGGTGAAAGGGCAGCAGGGCAGGCCCTACAAGGAGAGACTGAGGGACCTGAACCTGTTCAGCCTCAGCAAGAGGAGGCTGAGGGGGGACCTGGTGGCTGCCTACAAACTCATCAGGGGAGATCAACAGCAAATAGGTAGAGCCCTTTTCTCCCCAGCACCACCTGGGGTGATGAGGAACAATGGTAATAAGCTGATGGAGAATAGGTTTAGGTTAGAGATCAGAAGGCAGTATTTTACAGTTAGGGTGGCCAAAATCTGGAACCAACTTCCCAGGGAAGTGGTCCTTGCCCCTACCTTGGGCAAATTCAAGAGGAGGTTGGATGATCACCTGTCTGGGGTCTTGTGAACCCAGCATTCATTCCTGCCTGTGGTAGGGGTTCAGACTAGATGATCTGTTCAGGTCCCTCCTGATCCTAGCTACTATGAAACTATGAGATAGGAAGGGCAATCAGGGAGGCATTGAGAGGTTGGAATGATGTCAGGGTGGCAGGGAACTGGGCGGTACTAATGGGGAACTTTACACAAGTGTTTATACACAAACACTAGGAGTATGGGAAATAAGACCTGGTGAGATGCCACGTATGACTGCCCTGTATGCATAAAAGGCTACAGGCTGCACAGAAGGGATCAGGTAGGGAAGGAGGGCAAAGGTGTAGGTCTCTATGTAAGGGAGCAATATGTCTCTTCAGAGACCCAAATTGGTTCAAGAGAAGGGCGAATCAAGACCCTGTGGGTCAAGATATGGGGGGGGGGGCAGGAGGGAGCGAGGAGAAGAGGACTTGATGGTAGGCATCTACTACAGACCAGCAAACCAAGATGAGGAGCTGACTGGTCACATAAGTTATCTAACTTATCTGACCAGTCACATAAGTTTTTGACCTACATGGAAGAACTTTATTTAGTAGAGGAAGTGAATGGGATGACCAGGGGGAAGGCTTTGTTGGATATGGTTCTAGCTAAAGGGGATGACCTGATGAAAGATCTGAGGATTGAGGGTAATCTGGGAAATAGTGATCATGAGATGATAGAATTCACTATCCATCATAGGGCAGGGAAGTCAGCCAGTAGGGCAGTCTTCAGGAAAGCTGACTTCAATGAGCTTAGGAAAATAGTGGGGAGATCCTATGGGAAGAAGGACTGGAGGGGAAGGGAGTTCAGGGAGGGTGGTTGTTCCTCAAAGGAACAATCCTCAGAACACTGAAAAGGTCCATTCCTGTATGCAGAAAAGGTGGTAAAGGGGCCAGGAAGCCCTCTTGGCTTACCAGAGGAGTCAAGGAGTTCTTAAAAAAGAAAAAGGAGACTTATGTATAGTGGAAACAAGGGGTAGTCACCAAGGAGGAATACACAAGTATAGCCTATATTTGTAGGGAAAGAATAAGGAAGGCAAAAGTGGTGACTGCATCAGGTTGGTGACAGAAATCAAGGACAATAAGAAGTCCTTCTGTAGGTATATAGGGAACAGGAGGAAGACCAAAGGAAATATGGGGCCCTTGCAGAATGAAACAGGTCAGCTGATAACAGACATTCAGGAGAAAGCTGTACTCTTTAATGAATACTTTGTGCCGGCATTCCTGCATACAAATGGTGGTTTGGTCAGATACTGGATGGATGGGGGGCATCCAACCTCCAGGCTGCTGACATACTGACATCTGACACCTAAGAGAGAGCCTCAGAGTAAAGACTGCATCCTGACCAGATGCACCTTGACTCTGAAGACAGCTGTAGGATTTGTTAGATATATAGAATTACTTGATTGTTTGTTTTGCTTCTTTATGCTATCACCAAGGATCCTGGTTTTCTCCGACTAAAAAATAAATCCCCAAATTTCAGTTTTAAAAAAGTAACCCAAAAATCCATGTTTTTCCATGATTAAAATGCATGCATGCAGAGAGAGAGAGATCTATATATCCATATATTGATCTATAGAGCTAGATATAGACTCTCTCTCTCTCTCTCTCGCTCTCTCTCAAGAGTGATGCGTGCATTCTGGCCAGTCTTATATATATAGTGGTGTTTCATTTGAATCATGGGAAAATGTGAATTTTGGGTTTCTTTTTCAAAACAGAAAATTGGGGATTTTTTTTAAATCAGAAAAAAAACCCCAGGATCCCTGGTTATCACTGGTATCAATAAATTTGTCTATTATTGAATGGAAAGGTTACAGCTGGTCTGAGGGTGGGTCGACATTGACCCCTCCACCCTCTCCCCCGGGGTTCTCCCCTGGAACAAGGCATTTGGGTCCTAAATCCAGAGCCAACAATAATCAGTGTTGGTGAGGCAACACTTAGAGCAGCTGAATGTCTTCACGTCAGCACAACTAGATGGACTAAACCTGAGTGTTGAGGGAATTGGCTGTAATCATTGCGGGACCATTGGCAAAGGTATTTGAAGACTCATGATACTCAAAAGAGGTCCCAGAAGACTGGAAAAGAGACAAAGTGGTGGCAATCTTTAAGAAGGGGAGGAGGGAGGATCTGGGAAAGTACAGGCCAGTCGGTTTGAGCTCATTACCAAGTAAAATTTTGGAAAACATTATCAAGAAGTCCATTTGTGAGTGTGCCCGCCTCTGCTCGACTAGGCACTCTCAGGCTGCCTTCGCCCGGGTGGCTGTTCTAGCTTGCCCCGAGTGAACGAGAGGACCCCAGAAGGTGCCTCGGGTGGTGTCGGGAGGCCCCCTAACCTCGCCTGCCACGACTTCGGATGGAACCTCAGTGGTGGGGGTCTCCGTTGAGGCAGCCTCCAGGGTCGTCACGTCTTCGGTGGGCACTCACGGGGCTCCAACCTCCCCTACATCTCGGCCAATCGCCACCTGCTGCTGCAGGTCTCCCAGTGGCCTTCCTTTGGCGACCCCGCCGTGTTTTCAGTCTTGTGTCCCCAGTGGTCCCCACTCTGGACAACCAAGCTTCCCAGGATGGAATCCGCCTTGAGGGTCTCACACCCCCTGTTTCCCTGCTGCCCCTAGCCTATACTGACCCGAAGCCAACGCAACACAAAATGAGAGATCCTAAAGGAAAGCAAACAACAAAACAGAAAGTCAAGCCCTTCTATCACACCTAGCCTGGGATCTGACCCGGGAGCCTAAGCCCTGATCGACGGGCTGCCCTGGCTCAAAGTCCGTCGGGTGGCTTAAGGCCACCGACTCCCCCAGGTGTCTAGTCTCCAGGACCACGGCTCCTGCTCTCTGGGAGCCTAGTATCCGGCATTCACTCCTTCGCCGGTCCCGCTGCCGGTTCCTCCGCCGGCCCGTCTGTTGGCTCTCTTGCCGGGTCCGCTGCCAGTTTCCTCACCGGCTATGCTGCCCACTCACTTACCGGATCCGTAGCCGGTTCCTTCTTTCATCTTGCTGCCGACATCGTCTCCATCTTCTCCATCGGCTCCTTTAAGAACGCAGCTCTCGCTGCTGTAGCTGCAGCTTTCTTCGCCGGCTCCTTTAATGGCGCGGCTCTCGCTGCTGCAGCTGTCGTTGCCGTACTCGACGCCACTGCCACTGCCGTTCCCACGACTTCCCCCGTCGGGCTGGGTACATGCGTCCCGCAGGCGCGGGTCCCACTCTCGGGGTTCCCTGCAGGCTTTCCCCTCTTCCGGCCCTGCTCCGCTCCCGGGGCCGCCTTTTATTGCTGCTGGGTGGCGTCTTTTGCTGACGTCACCCGGCCCCATCTGGATATAAACGCGGTTTACAAATCGCACTGGCGGTTTTCCCACGCGCATGCCCCTGCTCCCTCCGGCTTCTGCGTGGGGTAAGTAAGTGTTTACTTCCCCCCTGGTTTTGTCCCAGGGTTTCCTTCTAACCCCGGCGTCCCTGGGACACAACCCCTCCCCCCCTCAAGATGAGTTAGGGCACTTCTTCAGTCCCATTTCGAGTCGTACCTGTCAGGCTGGCCCGTCCATCTGTCTGGTCACCTCGGGCCCCTGTCTGGTCTTCCCCGTCACACCTGGATAGGAAGTCCGCAACTGCGTTATCTTTCCCAGGTCGGTGTACTATGTAAAACTTATAAGGTTGGAGTGCCAAGGCCCACCGGGTAATTCAGGCGTTATCTGTCTTGGCCGTGCTCAGCCACCTTAGCGGAGCATGATCTGTTATCAGTTTGAATTCTCTGCCCATCAGGTAGTACCTAAAGTGGTCCACTGCCCACCATATGGCTAAGCATTCCCGTTCTATAGTTGAGTACCTTCTTTCCGCTGGTAGCAGTTTGCGACTGGCGTACGCTATGGGCCTCTCGCTGCCCCTGTCCTCCTGGGTTAGGACGGCCCCCACTGTGGTCTCTGAGGCATCCGTTTGTAAAATGAAGGGCTTCCTGAAGTCAGGAGTGTGTATTACCACCTCCTCGCAGAGTGCTTGTTTCAGCTTTTTAAAACTCCGCATCATCTCCTTCATCCACCTGACTGCCCCCGTTTTTCGCCCTTTGAGTGCCTCCGACAAAGGTGCTGACAACACTGAGAAGTGAGGTACAAACCGCCTATAATAATTGGTGAGCCCTAAGAATGATCGAAGCTGTCGGCAGTTTTGAGGGGCTGTGAAATTGAGGATAATTTCTACGTTGTCGGCCAAGTGTTTGATCATGCCCCTGCCAACCAGAAACCCCTTATATTTTGTTTCCTTCTGAGCTAGGGCACACTTCCGAGGGTTGGCCGTTAGCCCTGCCCGTCTCAATTCTGTCAGGATGGCTCGGAGGGCTCTCTTGTGCTGTGCCCACGTCCGGGTATATATGACGATATCATCTATGTAGGCCGCGGCATATTCGGCATGTGGGGCCAGTATCTGATCCATTAGGCGCTGAAACGTTGCAGCGGCACCGTGTAACCCAAAGGGCATCCTGACAAACTCGTATAGCCCCCATGGGGTGCCAAACGCCGTCTTTGGCCGGTCTTCCTTGGCCACCGGGATCTGCCAATACCCCTTTGCAAGGTCGAGGGTTGATATATAGTGGGCATCCCCTATTCTTTCAACCAGCTCTGCCACATGGGGCATTGGGAATGCGTTGAACATCACCAGGGCATTTAATCGTCTGTAGTCAATGCAAAGCCTCAAAGATCCATCGGGCTTACGCACTGGCACCAGCGGGCTCCTCCAGGGGCTTCTCAACGGCCGAATGACTCCTAACTTCAACATAGAGTCTACCTCTTTACGAACGGCTTCCAAGAGGTGGTGTGGGATGGGTTGCCACCTCTCCCTTACTATTGCTCCAGGGGGGGTCTTTATAGCATGAAACGAGTCCTGGACCCATCCGGGTTCCTCACGGAATACCTCCCGGAATTCCTCTATCAAACTTTGGGCCTCTTGCCTCTGCTCGGGGACCAACTCCTCCCCAATCCGGACCAAAGATCCTTCCTTGGTGGGTACGGCTTCTCTCCCCTTCCCCTGGGGTCCGAGGTCCTCGTTATCTGTTTCAGAAAAGGATACCCACCCTTCAGGCTTCTTCCATTCTTGTAGGAGATTCACGTGGTAAATTTGTTTCTCCCGAAGGTGACTGGGCCTATGTACCTCGTAGTCTACCGGTCCAACTCGTCAGAGGATCTCGAACGGCCCCTGCCTTTGGGTCAGGAGCTTGCTGGTGGATGTCGGGAGCAATACCAAAACCCTCTGGCCGGGTTCGAATTCCCGTTCTCGGGCGTGGCTGTCATATTTCTCCTTCTGACGGGCCTGGGCTTCCCTCATGTTCTCACGAGCGAGGTCCTGGGCCACCTTGATCCTCTGTTGAAACTCTCTCTGGTATGTCTTAGGCTCCTCTCAAGAGCCGCTCTCCTGCTCCCAACCTTCTCTCAAGACCTGCAACAGACCCCGCGGCCGGTGCCCTAACACCAGTTCAAATGGAGAGAATTTCATCGTGTCTTGAGGGGTGTCTCTTAGAGTAAACAATACTAAAGGGAGGAGGAGATCCTACTTCCGGGGGTCCCCTTGAATGCAGCTTCGCAGTACCTGCTTTATCATCCCATTGAGGCACTCCACCAGACCATTGGTCTGGGGATGGTAGACCGAGGTGCGGAGTTGTTTTATCTGTAACGTCCTGCACACTGACTTCAAGACCCTGGACATGAAATTCCTCCCTTGGTCCGTTAATATCTCTTGCGGGATCCCCATCCTGGCAATCCATTTTATTAACTCTTCAGCAATACATGGGGCGGTCACCGCTCGCAAGGGGATGGCCTCCGGGTACCGGGTGGCGTAATCCACTATAACCAATATATGGCCCGAGCTACTACGAGGAAGAGGTCCGATGACATCTAGGGCTATCCACGAGAATGGGGTGTCTATGATGGGCATAAGCTGGAGGGGTGCCCATGCCAGAAGCTCGGCTCTCGTTTTCTGGCACTCGGGACAGGCTGCACACTGACGGGCCACTTCCTCCCCCATCCCAGGCCAAAAGAACTACCGGCTGATCCTCGCGAGGATTTTGTCCCGTCCTAGATGCCCCACCGTAGGGCTCACATGGGCCAACCGCCAAATAGTCTGGCAGAATCGGGTGGGTACCACTAACTGGGAGCCCAAGGTCTCCCCCCGCTGCTCCCCCTGTACACGGTAGAGGAGGCGGTTCCTTACCTCGAAGTAGGGAGGCCCTTCAGGCGGTGGTGCTGGGATGTCTTGGGGACCTCGGGCGTGCTCTTGCATCTCTCAGATCTCTTGATCCTCTGCCTGTGCCTCCTGGAACTGCAGACAGCTGGTGAAGTTTTGAGATCTAGCTCGTTTGCCTTGTCCGCCGATTCCTCATTCTCTTGTGTCTCGCCCAGCCAACCTTCGCAGTCCTGGATCCTCCTACAGGCTACTTCTGTTTCTCTTACCCTATCCAGGACATCGTACACTGGCGCCCAATCTCACCCTAATAACATCTCGCAAGCTAATTCTGGTACAACCCCAACCAGGAGTTCTCCTTGATGTTCCATCACCCTTAGGCGTACCCACCGGTGCTCAACTAGCCGGGTCTCCCTATGGAGGCAGGCTACTCCTACGGGGCAAGCCCCCCGTCGGCCCTGTGACCCTACCATACCTGACCTCACCAGCGACTGGGCGCATCCTGAGTCCAGGGTCGCTTGCACGGGGCAACCCTCCACCCAGGCCTTCACTACTGGGCGGCTCCAGGCCGCATTCTCCTCCCCAACCGCATAGCTGCAGTCCAACGGTTCACCAGATTCTGGACCTCTTCGTCTTTCAGTCGGGGCTCTTGACCTGTCGGTGGGGATCAAGCGCTCCACTACTTGGTTTGGGCATTCCCTGGAAAAATGGCTGCTCCGCCCACACCAGAAGCACCCGGTCTCCCTGGTAGCCCCTCAGCCTGGCGGGCGCCGGCGTTCCGGCTCTTTGGGGTTCACCAGGGAGTATCCTGGACTCTTTCTCTCTCGAGGGTAGCTGGCCTCGAGGCCGTGAATGCCTCCGCCAGCTTTAGGGCTTCCTCACAGGTCAGTGGGGCGTGTTGCCGGACCCAGCGTTGTGTCCGTTCTTCCAGATCGTTTTGGAATTGTTCGAGAACAATTTGGTCTGCCAGGGCTTCTCGATCCTGTCTGGCTGGGTTTACCCACTTGTCTAGCAGATCCCTCAATAACTGTAGCAGCACTCTGGGCTGCCTCTCGTCAGGCCCCTTCTTGGCCCGGAGCAGGCGACGGTAGTGCTTCGGGTTGATCTCCAGCCTATACAAGATGGCTTGCTTTACTAACTCATAGTCCCGGGCATCCTCCCTCGAGAGGGCCCGATAGGCTGCTTGGGCCTTGCCAATGACTAGGACTCCCAACTGGCTAGCCCAATAGCCCTGGCCTAGCCCCGTCATGAGGGCGTGCCGCTCAAACGCTTTGATGTAGGCCTCCGGGTCATCATCTTTGGTCATTTTAGGCATCTTGCAGGATGCTAGGCTATGTCGGAACCAGTCTTGTTGCCTGTCCATCATTCGCTGCTGGGAGTCCAGGATCTGGGTTAGAACCTGTAGGTTCTGTCCCAGGACACCGGCGGGCCCCATAGCCGCGGGCTGCATGTTGGCATAAGGAGCCAGGTCGGGGTTCTCCATATTCCCAGCCAATGCACCACGTTGTGGCCACCTCTGCTCGACTAGGCGCTCTCGGGCTGCCTTCGCCCGGGTGGCTGTTCTAGCTTGCCCCGAGCGAATAAGAGGACCCCGGAAGGTGCCTCAGGTGGTGTCGGGAGGCCCCCTAACCTTGCCTGCCACGACTTCGGATGGAACCTCAGTGGTGGGGGTCTCCATTGAGGCAGCCTCCAGGGTCGTCACGCCTTCAGTGGGCACTCACGGGGCTCCAACCTCCCCTACACCCCGGCCAATCGCCACCTGCTGCTGCGGGTCTCCCAGTGGCCTTCCTTTGGCGACCCTGCCGTGTTTTCGGTCCTGTGTCCCCCAGTGGTCCCCACTCTGGACAACCAAGCTTCCCAGGATGGAATCCGCCTTGAGGGTCTCACACCCCCTGATTCCCTGCTGCCCCTAGCCTATACTGACCCGAGGCCAACGCAACACAAAATGAGAGATCCTAAAGGAAAGCAAACAACCAAACAGAAAGTCAAGCCCTTCTATCACACCTAGCCCGGGATCTGACCCGGGTGCCTAAGCCCCGATTGACGGGCTGCCCTGGCTCAAAGTCCGTCGGGTGGCTTAAGGCCACCGACTCCCCCAGGTGTCTAGTCTCCAGGACCGCAGCTCCTGCTCTCTGGGAGCCTAGTATCCGGCGTTCACTCCTTCACCGGTCCCGCTGCCGGTTCCTCCGCCGGCCCGTCTGTCGGCTCTCTCGCTGGGTCCACTGCCGGTTTCCTCACCGGCTACGCTGCCCGCTCACTTACCAGATCCGTAGCCGGTTCCTTCTTTCATCTTGCTGCAGACATCGTCTCCATCTTCTCCATCGGCTCCTTTAAGAACGCAGATCTCGCTGCTGTAGCTGCAGCTTTCTTCGCCGGCTCCTTTAATGGCGCGGCTCTTGCTGCTGCAGCTGTCATTGCCATACTCACCGCCGCTGCCGACGCCGCTGCCGTTCTCACGACTTCCCCCGTTGGGCTGGATACACAGGTCCCGCAGGCACAGGTCCCGCTCTCGGGGTTCCCTGCAGGCTTTCCCCTCTTCCGGCCCTGCTCTGCTCCCGGGGCCGCCTTTTATTGCTGCTGGGTGGCGTCTCTTGCTGACGTCACCTGGCCCCAGCTGGATATAAGCGCGGTTTACAAATCGCACTGGCGGTTTTCCCGCACGCGTGTCCCTGCTCCCTCCGGCTTCTGCGTGGGGTAAGTAAGTGTTTACTTCCCCCCTGGTTTTGCCCCGGGGTTTCCTTCTAACCCCGGCTTCACTGGGACAGTGAGAGACTGGCAGAAGGCATGATGATGAAAGATAACCAACATGGTTTCATTGCGGGCAGGTTGTGTCTGACCAACCTCATCTCCTTCTATGATCAAGTAATGAACTGCATAGATGTGGGAGTACTTCATCTGAGGAAATGTAACCAGTGACATGAATATAGGTTAGGAGGAGATGTCCTGGCCAGCACAATGACTGAAAGGGACCTCAGGGTTATAGTTGATCACAGGATGAACATGAGCCGCCAGTGCAGTGCTGTAGTCAACAGAGCTAATAGCGTACTGGGATGCATTAGCTGATGTGTTGTAAGCAGGGCTAAGAAAGTGATACTTCCTCTCTACTCAGTGCTGGTGAGACCCCAGGCTGGAGTACTGTCTCCAGTTCTGGGTGCTGCACTTGAAAAAAGATGTGGAGAATCTTGAAAGGGTCCAGAGAAGGGCCACAAGAATGAGTAAAAGCTTAGAGGACAAACCTTATGAGGAAAGACTAAGGGATCTGGGACTGTTCAGGCTGGGGAAGAGAAGACTGAGGGGGGACTTGGTGGCCATCTATAAGTATGTAAGGGGTGAATATTGGGAGCTGAGGGAAAAACTGTCCACTAGGGTGTCCCAGGGGAGAACAAGGAGCAATAGCCATAAACTGTTAAAGGATGGTTTCAGGTTGGATGCAAGGAAGAACTTCTTTAAGGTAAGGGTGACCAGAATCTGGAATAGAGTTCCCAAGGAGATGGTACAGTCCCCAACCTTGGAAGTCTTCAAGAGAAGACTGGACAGACACCTTTCTGGGATTATTTGATCTCAGCAGTATTCCTGCCCAGAGCAGGGGAGTTGTACTCAGTGATCTTTCGAGGTCCCTTATAGCCCTTAATTTATATGATTTCCAGTTCTCACTGAGGCACCAGGCATTCTAGTGGACCCACATGCCTGCTGGATCCCCACATTAATACAGACCTAACAACAAGGATTACCCAAGAACAAGTAGACCTAATAACAAGGAGTACAACATCCAAGGCAACTCTGAGACTCTACTAACATCATATGCACCATCATCAGCTTACAATGCCCTTCTTCTGTTTATGTCAGATAGACAGGGTGATCTACATGTAAGAATGAATGAGCACTAATCTGACATCAGCTACAGTAAAACACAAAACCCTGTAGCACAAAAGCCTTCCCCACCACCCACCTTCTCCTTCCCTACCCCTGGAAGATGATTCACTGACCTCAGGATTGCTGTTCTCAGGCAAAATAAATTAATTAATTAAAATTAAACCAGTTGGAACAGGAAACTGTGGAACAGAAATCATCCACAAGCTGGACTGCATTAGATCTGGTGTAAACAGGGACTATCAATTCTTATCTAATTACCTGGATTAGCTTTTGTGACTTCTTTTGTTCCTATGGGTTGTTGCTCATTTGATTTTCTCTCCAAGCACTGCCCTCCTTCCCATCCCTCCCCTCCCTCCCTCTCTTGTCTTTTGTGTTCTAATTTCACTCTCCTTCCTATAATCCGCTTTCTGCACATCCTTTCACAGCATCTGATAAAGTGAACTTGAGTTCATGACAGTTTGTTTACATCAGTCCAATGTTCTCCTGTAGTTGACACTTGTACCCACTTAACAAACAGCACTTTGTGTGCATGTATGTACTCTCTTGCATGCGAGTAATTGTATACTTACCAATGTAATTTTTTCCTTGAATTGAATTCTAAAGGAACAATTTAATTACCAGCAGTTCTATCCAAATGGACCCAAACTCCCCAGTAGCATATCAAGCCCTGAAGGGATATATCAAACCCATCCTATACCACTCAACCTATCACATCATCAACATTAAGAGAAAAGCATGTGAGCCTTGAGGCGTGTTCTGAATGTCTCACCATGCCACCATCTTCTCTTCCCCTTTTAAACTAAGAGACTGGTAGAAATGCATGAGTTGTCAATCTCAACTGATGACTTCCATGAGGAAATCCGTGGCTTGTCATGTCTCAGGCTACTTAGGGCTTTTCAGGTCAAAAATAACACTTTCAATATCACTTGGTAACTAATTAGTAACTTGTGCAGACTTTGGAACAGGGAAGCAATGTGACACCTCTTAACAATGAGGTAGTTTCATTGAATGTGAAGTTCAGGATAGTGTTAAAGTACATCTCCAAAGCAGAGTGTATTACAGCAGTCTGATTCCTGAAAGCCAAATGCATGGATAACAGTAATGAGGTTGACACGTGAAAAACAAAGTTCACACTTGGAAGTGAGGTTCACACCCTTCTTACTAACAGCAGGTGATAAACCGGTCTTGGCAAGAGCTTATTTATAAATATGTTTGACCAGCTAGGAATTTAATAAGTGGCCTAAACTCTGAACCCAAGTAATAAAGGGGGGTTGAATTTTGTTATCCAGAAATCATTGAGACAAGAGTCTGACAGAGATCAACTTCACATAGAGTCTGAGTTTTAACTGATCAGTCTTCTGCAATGTGAACTTCCACACAAGATAGCAATGAGTTAACGTTGGCTTCTGTGAGAGCTTCTTGATGATACAGTTCCCCACAGCATTTCCTCAATACCACTTTGATGGCTTGAGATGGAACAGAATTTGGGCCCTTGTAATTTAAAATAAAAAGCTGTTAACCAGGAAATTGTACATCTTTAATCTAGTAAAGTTAAATATGTGGGACTAAAAAAAGCCAATCCAAAACTCCTTGAAATAAATAGAATGACTCCCACTAACCTTGTTTTGGACCAGGCCCTTCATTTCTAAAAAATCACCACCAGTAGCATGGGTTTTTGGTTGTAGATGTGTTGGTGTAATATCACATCTACTCTAAGAACCTTGCCCACCAGTAGCATAGTATTTTCTGAATTAAGCATTTCTCCAAGCTCCACTATACACTAGGTACCTTAATTTTATCAACTGGCCCAATTGATGAAGGCTAGATACAGATGTAACCAACCTCCTTGTCTCTAGTTACTGTGACAATGTTACAGGTGACTAATAATGCTATTACCCATGAGGCCCCCCATGCAAGTCAATATTTAAATTTTCAATTACAAGGGAGTAGGAGTAAACTGCTTGACACTTCTTTTGTACATCCTTGATTATAACTGAAGTACCAACATTATCTTTAAGACTGTGGAACTAAAATTAATGGACTATATTAAAAGATTTCCAATATATCTAATTATTATGCCTATAACAGTGCTCTCTACATGTGCAGTATTGGAAGCCTAAATAAAAATGAAAGAAAACACATTTTATCCAGGCTTAAATTTCAGACAATAAACTGGAAGATATGACAGCCTGGGCATTGCCAGTGTTGCAGAAATAGGAGTACACATCCAGGTGGAATCTAATTTATGAGTCCAAAGAAAGTGGGATCTGAAGGAAAAAAAAATATATGTGAGCATCCCACAAGAGGCTGATTTCCAGTTTTGTCTTGTGAGCAAGGGAGGGAGTTTTGTATTCACATGCACACACTTCATATATTGATGCCTTACCTCCAAATAAATCTTCAAGTATTTACAATATTTCTTAGTCATCCCAGACAGAGGGAGAACCATCTCCCTTTCAGTTGACATGGCTGCAGGAGCAACAGCCGGGAACTTCTTTTAAGTCCTTAAATTGGGTAAGAATTCAACCGCCTTCCCTTCCATGCTAAGCAGTACCTCCCCTGCCATCACCTTCCATCCCCACACCTTTCCACGCACCGCTGCCACTGTCCCTGGCTGCCCCAAGGGTGTAGAGAGACTCCAGAGCTGCTCTTACCTGCTCCAACCAGGATCCATGAGAAGTCAGGCTCAGATGGGGACAGCAATGGCAGCAGGTGGGTGGCTCCTCCCAGCCCTGTGTTAGCTTGCCCACTTCCCAGAGACTGCTACTTTAATGGGACCAGCATCATTATACTCTACGAGTATGTCCAGACGAGAATGCACGTGAGGCACAATGCCACATGAGGCACACTGAGAACCAGAAATGTTCTCCATGCTGCATATTTGCAGTGCAGGCTCCAAATTTGATGCTTGGAAATCCAGGTATCAACAAACAAAAAAACCCAAAAAACAAAAAAGCCAAACCAAACCAAAACACAAACAAAAAAACCATGGAAAAACTGAATCCTCCAGAGAGATGCTTTGACATGTGGCCGTGTGCTCCCTGCCCAGGTCTGGCAGGTGTGCAGACATGGGGCTGCAGGTCCAAGGGGATGGATGCTGTCGCAGGTGGCAGCAGGACCACAGCCAGGCAGCAGTCCCCACTGCCAGACTGCTGCAGTGGCTAGAGTGTGCAGGGGCCACTCTAGGTCAGGACTGCTACAGCAGTCTAGCTGGCACAGGGGGCTAGTATCCCCATATATCAACTGGCTGGGCCTCAGAAGATCCTGAGAGCAGGTAGCCCTGAGCCGCTTGCCAGGGCAGGTTCTTATACTGCTGGGCCCAGCACAGGTGCTGGTTCCAGCCTTCAGCTGGAGCAGGGTCAGTTTGCCCCTAGTGGCACAACTTGCCCCACACTTAAGTGGATGTTCAGGCACACGTGCTGAAGCACAAATATCCGACACAAATTTGTGCCACTGCTATTTGAGCTGTTGCAAGCGCACACGCCTGCATCTGTGAATGCAACCTATATGTGTTATCGGAAAGTGAGTGTGAGAATTGGCTAAAACAGCCTTCCCCATTTGGTATCCTTGGGAGGCTTTACTAAGAATGCAGAGGGATTAAAAAGAAGTTATTTGTTACTCTGCAAATTCACCGATAAGCGCTGGAATTATATGGCTATATGGAGAACCTTGAGCAAAGTGCTCATATTTATTTATTTATTTGTGCATTCATGAATTTGATTTATATACTTCCTTTCCCAGAGGAGGCCCAGGGTGGCTTAATAAAAGAAACAGAATACTTACAGAACAGGAGAACAACAAAACAACTTAAATGGAACTAGAATAAGACACGGATCCCCTACTAGCTTTGTTAAATGCCTGTAGTTTAGGGCCTAAAACTGGACACGATACTCCAGATGTGGTTTCACCAGTGCTGAATAGAGGGCAATCACTTCCCTGCATCTGCTGGCAACACTCCTACTAATGCAGCCTAGGACACCATTAGCCTTGCTGGCAAAGGGCACACTGTTGACTCATATTCAGGTTATTGTCTACTTTAGCCCCCAGGTCCTCTTCTGCAGAGCTGCTGTCCAGCCAGTCAGTCTCCAGCCTGTACTGGTGCATAGGATTGCTCCATCCTAAGTTTAGGACTTTGGACTTTTCCTTGCTGAGCCTCACAAGTTTTCTTTTGGCACAATCTTCCATTTTGTCTAGGTCACTCTGAATCGTAGCCCTATGCTTGCGTGTATCTACTACTTCCCCCAGCTTGGTGTCACTCACAAACTTGCTGAGGGTGCACTCTTCCCATCTTCCAGATCATTGTTGAAGATACTGAACAAAACCAGAACCAGGAGCACCCCCTGGAGCACACCACTTGATACTGGCTGCCAACTAGATAGTGAGACATTGATTACTATCCTCTGAGCTTGACAATCCAGTCAGTTTTCTATCCACCTTACAGTCCATTCATCCAACCCATACTTCCTCAGCTTGTTTGTGAGAATTTTGTTGGAGACCATATCAAAAGCCTTGCTAAAGTCAAGGTATAACATGTCCACTGCTCTGCCCACATCCGCAGAGCCAGTCATCTCATCAGAGAAGGCAGTCAGGTTGGTCAGGCCTTGCCGTTGGTGAAGCCATGCTGCTGTTTCTCCAGGTCATAAGAAATGGATTATTTGATGGCCTGCTCAATGATTTTTCCAGGGACTGAGGTGAGGCTTACCAGTCTGTACTTCCCCAGATCCTCCTTCTTCATTTTCTTAAGCATGGGCATTATATTTGCCCTTTTCCAATCATCTATAACCTCTCCCAATTGCTATGAGTTTTCAAAGACGATGGCCAGAAGCTCTGTAGTTACATCAGTCAACTCCTTCAACACCTTGGGCACACTGCATCAAGGTCCATGGACTTGCACACGTCCAGCTTTCCTAAATAGTCCCTAACCTGTTCTTTCACCACTGCTGGCTGCTCACCTCCTCCCCAAACTGTGCTGCCAGGTGCAGTAGCCTGGGAGCTGACCTTGCCTGTGAGGACTGAGGTGAAAAAAAAAATAAAATTACTTCAGCCTTTTCTGCATCCTCAATCACTAGGTTGCCTCCCAAATTTAGAAAAGGACCTATGCTTTCCCTGATCTTCCTCTTGCTGCTGACATACTTGTAGAAACTCTTTTTGTTACCTTTCATGTCCCTTGCTAGCTGCATCTCCAATTGCTCTTTGGCCTTCCTGATTTCATCCCTGCATGCCCAAACAATACTCTTATACGGCCAGCTCTCCTGGATTCCTTTCCCCTTCAGTTGGCCTCCCAGGGGATCCTGCCCATCAATTCCCCGAGTGAGTCAAAGTCTGCTTTTCTGATGTCCAAGGTCATAACTCTGGTGCTCTCTTCCCTTCTTTTCCTTAGGATCATGAACTCAATCATCTCATGGTTGCTGCCCAAGTTGTCATCCAGTTCTACACTCCCCACTAATTCTTCACTGTTTGTGAGCAGTAGATCAAGAAGAGCACAGCCCCTAGTTGGCCCCTCCAAAACTTTTGCACCAGGAAGTTGTCCCCAACACTCTCCAAAAACTCCCTGGATTGTCTGTCCACTGCATACCAAATGATGTCACAGTAATTGAAGTCCCCCATGAGAACAAGGGTCTGTGATCTGGTGACTTCCGCTAGTCGTCTGAAAAAGCCTCATTCACCTCACCGTCCTGATATAGTAGGCTATAGCAGACACCCACCACAACATCACGCTTGTTGCTCTCCCCTCTTACCCAAACCCAGAGACTGTCAACAGGCCTATCTTCAGTTTCATACTCTATGTCTAAGCAATCATATAGCTCTTTTACATAAGTAGCAACTCCTCCTCCTCTTCTCCCCTCCCTCTCCTTCTTGAATGGTTTATACCCATCCATGATAATACTCCAGTTATGTGAGCTGTCCCATCAAGTCTGTTATTTCTATCACATCATAGGGCACTTACACACACGGGGAAATCCACCGCATCGGAGGAGACTCGATTAATCAAGTCTGCTGGAGCATGTAAAATTGATGCATCTGGCAGCCTTGTGCATTACATGTATCAGTGGCACAGCACACCTTCACACTGAGAAAACGGCAATGGTGCACTTTGAACTAAAACATGTTCAATGTGCTTTAGTTCGAAGTACACTACCACCATTTTCTCAGCATGGAGGCATGCTGCACCACTGATACACATCATGTGTGGGCACTTTTTGACTCGAATAATCAAGAAGAGCACCACCTGGGGCCCTGTCTATTTCACCTTGGCACCCCCAGAGCTCTGTAGCCATTTTTGATCTGCTCAGGGTCACCCCATATCACAGAAGCCCACATGGATGAGCAACATGGGATAGTAGTCAGAGTACTGGATGTGTGTTGGTAATCCTTCCATGGCATCCAAGATCTGAGCTCCGGGCAAGCAGCGGACCTCCCGAGACAACAGGTCAGGCTGGCAGATGAATGCATCTGTCCCCCCAAGAAGGGAGGCACCAACCAGAACCACCTGTCACTTTCTCTTGGTGGCAGTGTCTTGATTCTTCCAACTTTGAGGAGACCTGTCCTGGTCTCTTCTGCTGACAGAACATGCTCCTTCTCTGTTGCTATGGCTCCACATCTCTTTTCCCATCAAATCACTGCAGGTGGTGATGAAGACTTCTGCTTGCTGCCAGAGGTCACAGCTTCCACCTTCCTGGGAGTCCATGTCCTCTTCCTTCTCCAGTGCTGCCTCTGGCAGTGCTTGCTCCACAGTCCTAGTGGTCTCCTTCAGCATCAAATCAATGAACTCCTCATGGCTGAAGATGCTTCAGAGCCTCACCACCTCCTCTTGTAGTTCTCTTGCTGGTTCTGAGGGATACCACCAGGAGGCCCCACTTACATTGCAGGCACTCTCCCACCTCACGGTCACTGGAAGGAAGCTGCAAGCTGTAGTCTCCACAGTGCCAAACCAGGACCTGGGTGGAAGTCTCAATGGTGAGTGGATCCTGCCTGGACAGAAACCTCACAGGTGCAAGCAGAGAACAGCTGCCAGTGGCAGTGGCTCTGGCATTGTGATGTACCCCAGACATTTCTCTGGGTTTCTTAAATCTACCACCTACCTTTTTCTGCCCTTCTTTCCAGGCAGACCTTCCATAGCAAGCTCCCCTGTGAGGCGACCTGTTCGGTGTTCCTTAGTCCTGAAATGTTCCTTTTTCCCTGCTAACCTCCTTCTTCTTGTCATAACCCAATGATTTTTAGTGCCTCGGCACATTGGAATTTTCCTGCTACATGGAGCTTTCTTTGTACGGTGGATTTCTCAGCTGCAGAGAGAAAACCCCGGTGCAAAAGAGTTCCCGCCACATGTATGCAAATTTGTGTCCCACTATTGGTCAATTCTAAATTATTCCTACCTGGTGGCTAGCGATTGGTTTGCTAGCCATATAAAAGGTTAGAGCAGTTTCCGCCCAAGTTGGAGGACTCCACAACCATCTCGTGGGGAACTCTAAGCGCGCTGTGGAGCCTAGCAAACTCCGCGTGTGTCTTGGAGGAGAACTTAGGGACCTGATCAGACTCTAACCACTCCCCGTCATCGTGGAAATATTGACGTACCCCCGTGTGAAGCGCTCATGGAGTCGTACACCGATGACTCATCTCGGTTCGGTTCGAAGAGAGATCTCACCCCTCTGTGTTTGTGTGCAACTGTAATTCAAGCAAGTTTTCTTCCTGCACTGTGACCATCGGCAGTGTAAGTAAAGCTTTCTTTATACAACCAATACGCTTCCGTGCCTAACTCTATTCCATCGTGGAAAAACCCCACCTGACGGTCCGGGCTACTGGCCATAGTCTTAGACCACCCTTGGCTCCTGACACTTCTCACCAAGCGTACAGTGAAGGAAGGTGAGAGAAAGAGTTTCCTGGAAAAATTGCTAGCAAACTCCCTGCTCCCTCTGATCTCAAGTTAAACAAGGGACTTAAGTATTGATATAACTGCTGAGTTTGTCCTAAATACCTAGCTTAGTTATTCTTAATTAAAGAAAGAACTTACCTTAATGGCTCCCCTTAAAGGACAGGGACAGCAAACTGACCTGCAAACTGCTTGCAAACTTCCTTTTTTGCTGTCCCTATTCAGTTTCTTCCTGGTCACTTGGGGAGTCTCCTTTTATATTCTCCTGGGCCTGGACTGGCTACTTGTTAGGGCTTTTATCAGACACAGGAAGAAATCACTCAGCTAGCAGTACTCCCAGCTGCTTAGAGCACACTCTGAAACACAAAGCCAACCAACCAAACAATTACCACGCCAAATATACAGACATCCTTGGCTCACTTACCTTCTAGGAGCAAGATCTGGTGCCTGGTGCCGTTTCCTCTTCCTCCTCTTGCTCCCAGAAAACTTCCCTGTTTGCTGTCCCTGTATAAAGTGTAGTCTAGCATTGAAGTTAAAAAGTCATAGATAACTGATCTGAATCTGAAAGAGAGGGTTGCAGCCTTCACACCAGACTGCGTTAATGAAAGGCAGTTCTAGCCACTACCACCACCTGAAGATTCAGATGCAGCAAAGGATGCAGGAGCATGTTAAGGCTGTGAACATACATGAAAAGGGGAAGCTGAACCCCATCAAGGACCGGTGTCCTAATTCCCACCAGGTCAAGCAGTCTGCCCACCTCTATCATCTGTCTTGTCTGGATTCAGTTTCATTTGGTTCATTCATATCCAATCTCTGACTATAGCTAAGCACTGGGAAGAACAAAGGCTGTGGAGCCTGGGTCAGATGAAGAAAGGTAGAGCTTGGTGCCATCAGCATACTGACGCCAAAACCCTGTAATTTCCAAACCTACATTACCAATTTTGATCCATATAAATCTTGTAAAAATTGATATGGGATGTAAATTAAGCTTGCTTTTTTGAGTATTTTTTTAAAATAACCTTTGGTTTATTTTGCAGACTATAAACTACAGAAACAATGTCATGACTTGTCTGGCATTTGCTAAAACACAGTGTGCAGACAATGCTATGTTGTGTTGAAGATGTTCCTTCCTGCACAGAAATGCTGCTGCAGATTTCTATGAAGAAGATCAAAAGTCATCTTCTTCACCAGAATACCATCTGTATGCTTTATCAGAGTTCAGGAAGGTTTTATTCAAGAGTTCTGAAGTTCTGTCACAATTACCTTGTGAGGTGACTGCACATCTAATGCAATCAATGTTCAACAATTTCAGTTTACATCTCAGGCTATTCAGAGCCCTCTATAACAGCAAGACACAAAGAAAAAAATCTGAAGCTCTGATGCTGACAATTAATTTTAAAATGTTACCATCTTCTTCCTTTACAATATATCAGTCTTTATACCCTAGCTATCAAAGTGAACAGTTCTGATTTGCAAAGGCTAGTCAAAAACCTGAACTAGAATAATTGATGACCCGTTCCTTTGTTAATGTTCATTCTCACTCAAATTTGAGGTATGGATCAATTTGAAATCCTTTTAGGATTGTATTAAATATCGTGTCATTGAACAAATGACCACCTAGGAATGGAATTGACTACAGAAGTAACATGTAGCATATGCCACTTTCTTACATAATTGTTATCACACATTTTTCAAGGGGTAACTTTACCCCAGATTTGATTAATCACTATATTCTGGGCTTTGGGTTGTGTCTCCACTCTACTTTTACTATATAGGAAACATGTCACGCGTCTTCATCCTGTGTGGAGACTATTAAGATGGTTAAGGACAAGAACAGTTTCTCCAAAGTAATTAACAATGTCTCACATAATGGAGCCCCAAACACATATGGGCCCTGAAGGAGCTCCTGTTGTATGAATAAGCAAAGATAGCAGTGTGGTACATCAGCAGTGAACACAAGAGTTCACTATGGTTCAGTAGGCACGTCTACATGAGACACTTTACTGTGCAGTAGAGCAAATTACTGCACAGTAAGTATCACCATCCACATGTGCATACCCTTACTGCACGGTAATTTGCTCTACTCAGCAGTTAATTTGCTTCCAGTCAGCAGGGTATGGGAGATTGTTCCTGCCCTCAGGAGCTACCAGCTGCCAGGGCAGGCTCTGGTTGTAAAGACTGGGCCAGGACAATGGATGCCTGGCCAGGGTAGGTTTACTATGCAGTAAATTACTGTGGAATAGACCCATCCGGCAGCATGATGCACCCAATTAGTTGCTAATTTTCATCTACCTAAAATGCAGCAAAAAAACTGATCATTCCCACGTGTACTCTTCTCATGTTAAACATTTGTTACCCCTTGACTCCTGTGGCTGGCCATTATTTTAGGGCTTTGCCTAGTTGTTTTATAAGTCAGGTATTTCTTAGGCACAATTCTCTTTATTTATGAAGAGCACTCACAAAGTCCTATTTTCTTAAATGTCTAGTCACAAACAACAAGAGGCAGTTTTCTTGCTGACAAATCTAAATCTACAGACAATCCAGTGCCCAGAGGAATTCTGTTCCTTTTCCCTTTCAGACCCATCAGTTCTTCTCTCACTGCCTGCTTGATGTGTGTTCCCCTTCATATAGCTGCAACTTAACCAAACCTTGTTTTAGCAGTCAGTATTCAGTTAAATACATTGTCCTACGCTGTCCAGCTTCTATTCAGGGTTCACCTTCCTGTCTTGGGCAGTGTCTTCCATTGTTTCACCTGTTGCTAAGCAAAGGCACATTTAATTGCTCCTTCATTTAGCCAGAATAAAAGGTATCAGGTCTGCCCATCACTAGTTGCAAGTTCTAAGATTGTCTATAAATGAAATACATGCTTGCTAGTGGTCACCAACCCCCTCCAATGTAATCTACTCAACTAAAGCACACTGAAAATTGAGCTCGTGTCTAAGCCATATCTACATTATACATTTTTGTCAGCATTACAACATTGGTCAGGAGAGTGAAGAGATCCCCCACTAATACAGAATTGGCAGAAAAAGCCCCTAGTGCAGATGGGGTTACACTGGCAATAGATCAGTGCTTTTGTTGATATAGCTTCATTCATAGGACCTTGGATAAACTGTACCAGCAGAAGTATAATTGGTGGGTATGGACAGACATGCCCTTGAAGCTCCAAATACCATAGCACCTCAAATTCAATGCACTTCATTGGTATGGAGAAAGGCAGCCCCCATCCTATCTCAGCCTATGATCTTATGATCCTCAGTGTGGTTCAAAATGATTGGAAAGGCATGCAGTTTCTCCCCTCTCTAGCCCAGAGCTGGAGGGGAGTTTTGGAGAGCAGGTCTCTGGAAGTTTCCAAGAACAGCTGAATGCACAGTAGAGTGCTTATTGGCTTTCCAGCATGTCCTCACCACCACCTTGAAGTATGGGATGAGGAGAAGGGATGTCAGAAGCCCAGGCAACACCCTTCTGCACTCCACTGGAGGATACAGACATTTCAGGAAGGGCTTCAAAATGAATCACTGCAAAAACATTCGTCTTTGTTTTGAGGATGATTTTGGTGGGCTTCGGCCAGTGTTGAAACACTGCTTTAGCTGTTAATGCCTGAACCCTTCCTGTTTGGAGCACTCCAAAGGCACTTGGAGTGCTTCAAACAGCAACTCTGTCCATGGATTTTGCCAGTAAAAATGGCGTTCATACTTTGCCAATATAGCTTATTGGTAAAACTCTACCAGACAAAGTGCTCCCAGTATAGATTTGGTTTGAGGTAGCTGAGAACTACATGAAATGCTTCCAGACCAACATGGGACTTTCCCACATTTATAGATAATAATAATAATAGTGTTCTCCCTTTCTCCCTCTCTCTCTTCTTCCGTTTTTGTTTCTTTCTCCATCAATAGCCTGTCTGCTAGGAGACCAAGATCTTACCCTTTTATTTAAATTATTATATTCTGGATCACTTCTGGGAGGTATCTAGTTCTCCTAGGCACCTATCCCTGTCATTTTGGGTTGTCCCCTTGGGACAAGGTGTCCAAATTGAAGATGCCCAAGTGAAGGGGCCAGTTAGGATTTTACAAATAAGACAGACACAGGGTGGGAACAAGGAAAAAATATCCATGTTTCATAGAGCTGTAGCTAGACAGCTCAGGCACAGAGATCAAGGGACTACCAATATCTCTATAGGAAGCCTATGGCAGAAACGTGAATTGACCTCAGCTTTCCTGTTCCAGTACAAGGCTTTAGTTACAGGCCCATTCTTCTCCTCTTAATATCTCCCTTGCTGGAGATGTTTATCATTCAGGATTCAGTCATATCTACAACAATCCATATGTTTTTGCCAGGATAGATAAGCGTTGTTAAAGTGAAGTGTCTGTAAGAGAGTTAATGTATATTTTGGTCAAGATAAAGATATAAGAGGAGACCATGCTACGCCTCTCGCCTTCTAAAGGGCCTCAAGCTAAGCTCAGGGACTTAGCTACCAAACAGAGCTTCGAGTCTGAAACAGAGGACAAGTGTCAGAAAAGTAACTAATTAAAACTGAAGGATTGTTCTATTTTCCACTTAGCTCATATCTGTGTTTGTTAGCTCAATTAGAGATTATCTCTGGAGACCAGATGTGCCAGAGAGTTCAGATTTCCTTGCTGTCTAGGGCACTGCAACAGGTGTATAAATTCTAAGCTACTGTTCAAAAGACTGGTGTAATAAAAAAACTTCAGGACAAAGCCTTTGTGGGGGTGGTGGAAGGATGGGGAGATGATGGCTATTTCAACTTCTGATTTCTCTCTCAAGTTTTTAATTTTTATCCGTCAACTTTCTGTCTCAGGCACAGTAATGACTATGCTAGATAAGCCTCATGACCCATCTGGCCTTGTATCATGTCTCTGCGTGGCCAGAATTAAAAAAGTAAAAAAAAACAGCAGTACATGGATTTGGAATGATATACTGTAACAGGGAGCCTTCTTGGGGCTGATTTCCCTGTGGCCCACCCACCTGTTTCTGGGCTAACTACCCACCTTCTCACCTGCCACGCCTTTTTGTTAATTAATTAATGGATGTTAATTAAGTGGGAGGCTGCCCATTTCTTGTCCCGATGCCAGGGGGTGCTATCCACAGCTCTGTTCCTCCTTTACACTGCAGTCCAAGCCTCGCAGATGGCATCCAGATGTTACCAATATGACTGGCCCCACACTGGGCCCCAGAATCCTGCTATTTCAAACCCCACCTGGATCCCTCCATTCCAGCAGCCTATTCCACCTTCATTCCAGGCTGCACAGCTCCCTGAGCTGCTTCTCCCTTACAGGTGTGGTCCCCCCAGGACCTCTGGCTACTAGCCCTGGCCCACATCCAGGCCAGTCAGAACCCCAGGCCTTCAGCTCTGGGCGTCCCTTGCAGTGGGCCCCCAGCCCTTTGACCCTTCCGGTCCTGGCCCCAGCATGGACCAGTCGGGGATGTCAAGACAAGTTTGAGTCTATGGCCCCACTCTCACTGGGGTCTACCTTCCGGACCCTACAAGTGGGTAACCCACCTGGTTGTGGGAGCTGGGGTTAAAGCATCCCGACCCTCCTTTCACCAACGTGGTAACTGGCCTGGCATTTCCTGGGGGCTCCCACACCACTGGGAGCCCCACCAGGCCACCCACTCCCAGCAGGGTACAGTTTTAGGTCATGCCCAGGACCAGGAGCCTCCTGACCCTACAACTCCTGCCCTTACTTCCAGATGATACCAGCAGCCCTGCGGCCAGGCAATGTTGTTGCCTGCCCTTCTAGCAGCAAAATGCCCTGTTTATATGGGCAGCCCTGAATTTAAAATGGCTGCCTTAATCAGGCACCTGCTGGCTGCTGTCTTCAGGCCCTTAAAGTGGCAGGCACAAACAGTGCCCTGCCACATATACCCACTAGTGAAATCTCTTCTTCCTAACTTGTACTAGGGATTGATATAAACTGTCTAACATGAAGTTTCATATCCCTTCTCAAACTTTTCTTTGCCATCATAATTTGGAGTATTTTTCCTACTTAATATTCGGTCCGTCAATTCAGCCAGTGTTGAACATTTAAGAAAACTGTCCTTCATCTCTGGACAAAATCCATTCCCGGCCATTTTGTCAGAGGGCAAAACAGAAGGAAGGTGCCCTTGTGATGCCAGGGAACAGGAGCAAGGGCACACCACAGAAAAAACGTGCTTCCATTCACTGTGCAGTATATCAAGAATGCTTCCCTTAAAATACTGCCTGATAAAAATATGGCAGAGGTATAAGTTTGGGAATGTCCCTTTGGCACCAGTCCAAATTCAGCCACCATCTTTATTTGACTCATGAGAAGGAGAGAGTCCCATTTGGGTGCATCTGCACATGCATTAACACGCTTTAGTTAATGTACATTAAATTTAGTACCTCTATTGTGAGGTACTAGGAAAATGCATACTAGCCTGTGCATTAACTAAAGATCACTGTTTTTAAGTGACACTTAATACAGTTAAAATAGGTTAATGCACATTAACTAGATAGCACGGAGCACTTATACATGAGCAGTACATCAGATCAAGTCTTCTGGAGCATGATAATTACTGCACTCAAGTGGAGCCCAGTGTCTTGTGTATCAACATCCCCGCGCTTAAAAATGGCAGTGGGGGTGCTTTAACTAAAGCTTGTCAAATGAGCTTTATTTAAAGTGCCCCCGCTGCCATTTTTAAGCTTGGGGATGCTGATACATGAGACACTCTGGGCTCTGGGAGCTGCTCTAAGTCAAGCACAAACACCCCCCTGCATACACCTGGAGCACATGTATAAAGATCTACGGTTTCTTTAGTGATACTCTAATGCACATTAACATAGGCTAAAGCACATGAAAGCTCACCTGTAGACACACCCTTAACAGTTTTAAACCTCATAAAATACTGAGTTATATTTTAAACTGTGGAGTTTAGTTTCTAGGCTAATCTGAAGATACTTGGCATATGGACACATGAACAAAAATATACAAAGTTACAGCAAAAGAGGCAACTTATAGCAAATTAGGTGTTCCATGGTATCTGTTTTGCATGTCTCCTCCTATTCTGTAGTAAGTGCCCCTAAACTGGAGTGGCTTACGTCTGAATGAAGCAGGTTACGTTGTCCATGATTTAGCTTCTGATTACTGTAGGATCAGAGACAATACACAAAATGTTTTCCACAGAGTAGCTGGTCTGCAGTAAGTATCCCTCTTTAACACTTCATACATGTGTTCATAGTATCTAGTTGGATCAGAAACTTAAGGGAACAGGTCTTAAACTAAATTTGTCCTAAATTAAGTTCCTTGAACACTAGTCCAAGACAGTAAAGGAGAGTTAATCTATCATGACACCAAGGGATTCCTTTATAACATATAGAGAATCTAACTACAAAGTCAGCAGATTTGGCTTTATGAATCTTACTTCCCATCCTCCTACATAAGGGGACATTCAGTGGCATATCAGGCATACATTGGGGCAGTCCTGAGTCAGCATGGATAATTTCAGCTGCACAAATAAGAGAAGCTTTGCAACTATTCTAGCATGCACTTGGATCTGACCAAAGTTTTAGGGGAGGGGAATGGATGGTAGCTTTCATCTTCCCACTACAAGCCACACCAAGTTGGGGACTTTAACTTACGGGTTGCCAACTTACAAAATTCAAAATAAAATTAATATAGTTAATATAGTATAATAAATATAGTATAATAAAATTAATATAGTTTTATGAACCCCTATAAATTGAAATCACATAGCTCTTATTTGCTATCAAAAAGGATAAATGTAAAAGCAGTACAAATTTTATTACTTAGAAAAATTTAGAACTGTAAATAATGCCAGAGTTGACTCTTGTTGTTTTTATATGAATGAATGTTGCAAACTCACAAAATATTTCCTCTCCAGCCTCCTAAATAATAAATTACAGAAAAGCTGATCACATAGAATCTCCAGAAAAAAAGTGGTATAATTATTCCTCTTTAAAAAATAATAGAAACATTACAGTCTTTATGTATTTATACAAATGTAGACTTTCAGTAATGCACTTTTCAAAATCCACTAAAAAATCTAAAGACCATACATCCTCTGCATAAAAGCATTAAAATTAATAACTGCAGTGTATTTATCAAAACTAATTGCCAAATTCTCACTAATAACACAAATCTCCTGTACTTGTTTTCATTTAAGAGGGGAAAAAAAGTACAGTTGCTTTCTGAGAAATCAGATTAAATGGAAGAGACATTTTAAACAAAACAAAATAAAAATCCATACAAGAAAACACAATCAAACCTGATAGCTATAAATGCCACAATGAAGTAGAATATAGATTTGACCTAGATTTTTTTATCAATATAGGAAAAGGGTGATAGTGTGAAATCATTGGGCATGTGTAGATGAAACAGGGGCCCTAAATTGAAACGGTGGGTTTTTAAAAACACTGCTGCAATTTAAGGCCAGTTAAACCCCTGTGTTATGCACACACCCAACTTACCTGCCTCTCTGGTGGCGGGGAGGAGAGGGCAAGCTGCCAGGGGGGTGGAGCAGTCCCTGGGATGCGGTGGGGGGAACTGGTGCTTCCCTCCGCAGCAACAGCAGCCCCACCCCAGGTGGCACCCTCCCGCAGGCACCTGGCTCAGGAGGTCCCGGAGGGCACCACAGCTGTGGATGGAAGCACTGGGGCCACACACAACTCAGGCAGGTGGACAGGCTCTGAGGGGAAAAAAACCCATCATGCTTGCCACTTTATTTTTTCCTCTCTTGGGTGAAGCCTGCCTTCCCGGGCTGTTGCCAGGCTGCCTGCAGGGCTTCCTGCAGAGCCCCTGAGCTGCATGGAGCCCAGTGCTTTGCTCTGCCACTGGTAGGGCAGCAAATTAAAACTCCTCAGAGGAGTTTTAGTTTGCTCCACCCCAAGTCATTTAAGGTGCATTACGCCACCATATTTGCTACAGTGGCTATAATTAATGTGTAATACGCCGCCAAGTTATGCAAACACCAACACCATTAAAGCAGTGCAAAAGCATTTCACCTACTTTAAAGTGCACACTTGCCTGTCATTTCACCTACACACGGCCATTGAGACTGCTTGCAGATGTTTAAAAAAAAAACCCCAAAAATGTGCTTTACCAGAAGCAGCAGCACATTTCTTCAACCCAGCTTCATAGTGTTTGTATAGATTGGATGCTTCAGTAGGACATTTTGGCACTTCTAGCTAAAACTGATTCAATTAGCTATTAGATAAAATCACCAAAAAAGCCCCACTAAAGTGCCCAAACTATGGAGATGTAGGGCAAGCTAGGTCCAACTAACACACTACCTTTTCTGGGCAGGTGCAGAAGCACACTGAGTTTAAAGTAAAGCACCATTTTATTTTGGGTTTGTTTTTTTTTAACATCTGCAAGCAGCCTGAGTGGCCTAGCTGAGCTTAATTAAAAATCAACACATATAGCAAATATACTTTGGAAAATGATACCTGCTGTTCTTGTTTGTATTCATAACTCATGTTAAAATGTCTGCACATATGTGTAGCTGTTTCTATCTTTGATCTGTTCATACTAACAAAAAATATTTTCAACTACCCGCTTATATTTGCATTGTATTCATTATAGTTGCATTGCATTCCCAGTGGGTGCATCTACATGTGAGGATTTACTGTGCAGTAATCAAAGTTACTGTGCAGTAAGGGTATGCATCTACATGTGCACGCCCATACCACCCAGTAAATGTGGCAACTTACACCAATTTGTGCATAAATTTGATACCTGCATCATGCAGGTATCAAATTTACATCCAATTAGTTACTGCATAGTACCACATGTGTAGACACCTTACCGTGCAGTAACACTGTATGTGTGGACTGACTTGGGACTAACTTTAGTCCCAAGTCAGTTCCCATATGGCCTTAATGCATTTTAACACCTGCATGTGTAGACACTGACCTATTCCCTCTTACTGCACAGTAAATTTAAGCCAGTATAAATGCACGTGGAGACACACCCAGTACTGACCAAGTTTAGGTAATTAGGCTCATCTACAAAATACTACACAAGGGCAAATTATATCAGGAGCCAGCTTAAACAACACATTCATCTAAGGCATTTTCCTGGATGTCTTTCCTGATGGAGCTCAGTTATCATCTGATAATGATGTCTGAGGCTACAGAGCTTTTAAGTTTTTCAATTCCACAAGAAATCAAAAAAAAAAATAAACCTGACCCACTTTAGAATACATTGTAAAATTAACTTAAGTATTTTCCCAGGCAACTATATCAAGGTGCTCATTACAAAAGGCCCCTAAATCCACCATTTCAAAATAATTTAGACTGAAGGTAAAGGAACACTTCTTTCTGGAAGTAAATCTACAGACCAGGTCCTTACCTGATGCAAATTTTCATAGCTCTATTGATTGCACTTAAACAAGCTGAGGATTTGCACCAATGTGTCTTTTAATTACTTCGAAGTATCTTGATATTATAGTGAGGAATACCATAAAAATGTCTATAAATAACATAGAAATTGAAGACAATCACTTTTTGTCCCTGCCCTTTGAACTATTCTATATGTCTGTCCTGTTCATAAATGGCCTGTTATTCATTAGAAGACATGAATACAGTTTGACAAACCCATAGCAATCATAAAATTGATTTGTGACATTTTCAACTTGTCAACAAATTATTCTTTAGAACACTGTGCTGCACTATTAATGTTTAAGGATTTTTAGACAGATTTTTAGCTCACCTGCCTTTTAGATTGGATAGACGTTCATTAAGACTACTTTGTAGAATTTAAATTGTAATGATTTTGTAAAAGGGAAGAGCCAGTTCTAGGGATAGCTAGGTCTCAAATCCTTTATGGCTTTGAGGCAAATACTGCATCTTAATTTCCACCCAGAAAAGATACACAGATCCTTGCAGACAACAAGATCTCCTTCCTCCTGTATACCTTTCTGGTTCTAGTTTCCAGTGGGATTTAAAATTATTCCAGCCTTTGTATTAATCTGTTGTTCTTGGTTCCCCATACTTGAGCAGCTGAGTCTGCCGAGTTCAAAAAGCTTCGCTCTCAACCATTTCTCAACAAAATTCTGCTCTTGGACATGCACAGCCGGGCCAGTTCCTTTATTAATATAAAGCAGTAACACCCCACACAAGTCTCGAGGAGCTATTTTGATTTCGACCATTTGAGCATCCTCCTGTACTCCCTGAAAATCTGTTCTCTGTACATGATCTTATTAAGATAAGTTGGAGCTGACTTGCTGTAGCTGTAATTGAGGGCAAATTCATCCCAATCTCTTGGTTGAATTGCCTCCTGACATTCATTCACACTAACTGAAACTTGACCAGATTACTGTTTTTTCTATGACTCTATTGATTCCGGCAAGACCTCTTGAAATGGATGACTGATTCTGTTTGTCAACATGTGCTGTATTTATGTCACAGTCAAAGGAATGATCCTGGACTAATGAATTTTGGCTAGGTTAGATTGTATCACCTCTTGAAAACTGTGATTGGAAGATACAAGACAGAATTTCTGCCTTCAGCTGTGCAGCTGATGTCCATTCTGGTATTTGGCACTGCTTATCTGCATGGAATGATGTGTGACTTCAATTGTGGAACTGGTGTAAGGGGTGTGCGCCAGGGTGAGGATGTTGCTTATGAGCATGCATACATAAAAAGTACAATTTAGCTTAAAGTAAGCTGTATGAATTTTACTCAGTAAAGAGCCTGGTGCAGTAAGTCATTCATAGGCTAAGAAATCACTATCACCCAAATAAAAAAGTTTGCTATTTGGATTGTTAGTGGTAGAGTAGTATTGTGAGAGAACAGTCACCTTTGATTGATAAGGAGTGATAATTTTAGTGATACACTCAACTCAATTTTTATTAGCATTATGGAAAAGCATGATAGTATTTGTATGTTTAAGGAATTATGGACCATTTCTTCTTACAAACAACTGATGCATAGTTAATAAATAAGCATGCATACTTTTCTGACTGTTAGAAAGTATAAAACATGTTTGTACATAATACATTTGTCAATATAGGGAGAAACTTATATTCTTCCAGTGTCCTACATTAAATTCTCTAAATAAGATTAAGTTATAGAGACAAAAGCTTCCATATCTCAGTTTTCCATGAAGCTTTCTCCAAATCTATTTAAACTCTACAAATCTGTGTAAATCATGGCTTTCTGATCTTTTTCCCCAGGATGAATGGTTCTGAGGGGAATGATGCTGATCTTTTTTCCAGGATGTTCAGTAGCTGTCCCACCCACCATCTTAGAATATTCCATAAATCCAACTGATCATTAGGTTGTTATTGAATATGCATAGTGAAATATATATATATATATTATAATTAAATTGGAATTTTACTATGCATATATATTCTCTAAAGAATCAAAATATTGACTAAAATATTCTTCAGAAGCTGAAAAAATTGCATAGTACTTCAACAGCACACCAAACATGCTGGCAACACTATTTTTACACTAATTTTGTATTTAGACTTGAAAAAATGCTAATGTATACTTTTTAAGTGCTTAATATCCTTCATGTAGATGAAGAACAATTTGACATATTTGAAATTTCAAGATGAGCAATTTACAGACCACAAGTACAAATTTGCAAACACAAAAGTTACTTTAATTGCATGTAAAACCCACATCATCATCATTGTTCTACTTTGTGCAAGGAAGTATCTCTGTGCATCAACCATATAATAAATAATAGTTGTATATTCCTTTTAAACCTCAGAAAGGCAGAACAGGTATTTTCCAGTGTTTTACTTAAGCCACTGTGAAAATGCAGGAGTTTATTTGAATTAATGGAAAATGGGGGGAATGGAAAGGAGGGGATTGAAGTCCATAGCTTCCTTCTTAACCTCCAGAGGGACTAAGACCCACTCGGAAGAAAAGGATTGCATTGTAGTTTAGGATCAAAGACATGTTGCCAAGCTGGACAAAGATTGTGATTGTCCAAAGCACCTAACAAGATGAGTGGCCAGCTTCCTGCTTAATTTTCTTAGGTGCTTAGATTTTTTTTGTCTCAAGTAAGCTATACCAAGCAGCTATCCCACTCATGCTGTGAAGATCTTCTTTTCCTGCCCTTTGGTGGATTCTGGGACCTGTATCAAGACAACTTTCATGGAAGATATTGTAAAGGGGCTATACAAGTAAAAGATCTCCACATTTATGTGCTTTGCCTCTATGATTCATAAGAATCTGTATAAGAATGGTGAGTCCCTGGATGAAAACTAGAAGAGAAAACATTGTAGATGTGTCCCATCAAATCTCCAGGGATAAGTAGCAGTGGCACAATGCACGTGTAGACACGCCCATGCTAGCATAAAGTATGAATCTAGCCTTGTATAGCAAAACCAGCCAGATAGGAAAAAACATTGCTACTTTCTCCTGAAAAAAATAACAGACCATGAAGAACACTGAACCTTCTTGAACAAAAGGCAAATAAACAGATCCAGGGACAAAATAAAATGAAGACAACCTTTTCATCAAACATTAAAAATGAATTCTGAATTCTCCAGACTATGAACAACCTCCCACGCAGGAAACTTCCTCACTTGAAATGGAAACTGAAAGAAATCAGAAGTCCCCTGTGACTGGAAAGCAACTGAAACATATATGAATCCCACTACTGCTCAGAAAAGCAGCGTTTCAAACATTCTGGGATGAGGCTGGCATACGTTCTTTGTGCAGAGACAGGCCACACCAGAATCAGACGTTGTTTTTGAAAGTTGCATTCAGAAACCGAAGAAGTGAAGTCCATATATTTTATGCACTTTTTTAAGCATGTGAAGATGCAGTTTCCTCAAAGACACTATAAACTGTCAGTTGATATTCCATACTTCAAAAGTATTAACATGATAACAGATGAATGTTCTTGTTTGTTTGTTTTTAAATGTTCCTCCCCTCACCACATCCTCAGAAGTAAAATAAATATTTTTGGGTGCATCTACATGCATGCATTTACTGCACAGTAACCAAAATTACATGTGCATGCCCATAATAGATGTCTACATATGCACACCCACACTGTGCAGTAAATATGGGAACTTATACTGACTTGAATGTAAATTTGATACCTGCATCATGCAGGTATCAAATTTATGCCCACTTAGTTCCTGCATAGTAATACACACATATACACCTTGCTTTGCAGTAACATTGTGTGTGGACTGACTTGGGACTAAAGTTAGTCTCAAGTCAGTCCACACACACAGTGTTAATGGGCACATCCAGATGAGCATAGTTGTATAGTATGTGGTGCTGCAAACACATCTGCAGCCCCACAAACTGCACAGTCCAGCGTTCTCTGTGCTGCAAGGACATGCTGACTGAATGTGCGCTGTGCCAGGGTTTTTTTCTGCAGGGTTTTGGGGTTTTTTTTGGACACCTGGGGGTAAAAAAAACTGCAGGAAAAAAACCCCGGAGCAATGCACACTCAGACAGTGCGTCCTGCTGAAAAATGGAGCCAGGCCAGCTGGAGCTGTGCTCTGCTTCAAGCCAGGCTCTGCTTGGCAGAATTTCCATGGCTGCAGCCCTGGGAGGACCCTAGGACCCCAGATAAGGCTGCTGGGGTCAGCAAAGTGCTAGCCTCAGCCTCCTCTACCCCACCCAGGGCAATTTGCCATATGCCAAAGTGCACGCAGCATGGGCATTCTCCAGTAGTGGTGGCAAAAGGTGCGCCACTGTTACTTGTCCCTGGGGAACCAAACATCTACGTATATCTGGACGCGCCCAATGTGCTTTAGTGCTTGCACATGTAGACACCGGCCTATTCCTGCTTACTGCGCAGTAACTTACCGAGCAGTAAATTTAAGCCAACATAAATGCACATGTAAACACACCCACAGTTCACAATCAGTTATTGGTTATTTTTCTAATCCATTCACTTCATCTACTCTATCAAATTTACCTGCTGGAAGATCCTGGTCATATGACACCACCTATACAACTATACAGAAGCATGCTATGATTACAATTGAAGGAAAGTGCACACAACCTCTTATAATAAATAACCTTCTAAGTAAACCATCTGTTTATGACTTAAGGAAAAATTATAAGACCAAGAATATGTCTTTCTATATTCCCTACATTAGCTTTGCTCTATGCAGAGATGTTTTCTACATTGGAGGATACCAAAGTAGCTTATTAGGATGGCTTTTCAGCCCTCTGTATCACCGAGCATGGCCTCAGGGTGAAGAATCTGTCTTTTATCTACACTTTTCCAGCCTTGTGACTTTAGTTTCTAGATAGAATCTACTTCTACGTGCTGCAAGTGAAATCAGAGTTCTACAAAGCAGAGCCATTCTTTGTGAACAGTATCCCCTTCTGGGAATAAAATGGCCATTATATATTTTCAACCGCCTAGAAATAGTCACACTCTTTACCCATCTTGCTTGAGGCCATTTCGGAAGGCAAGGAGTTTCCTTTGGATACTGCAGACTGTCTCTGGGAACCTTTTACTCTGCCTGCGAGATCCTATTACTGGGATGGATTTCCAAATTTCTAGTACTTATTTTTCTACTAGGAAATATCTAGTTCACTACTTCCCTTGAATTTCCAGCTCCTTTGTTCTACCAGAATTGTTTAAAAAGTTCAGAATAGATACCAAAGATCTGGCCCTTAGCAACTAGATATTATCACCTACAATACTGTCTCTATAAATTTAATGTTTTTTTATTGCATATTACAACTTCTATTTCAAATATATGTTTCTGTAATTTAGTGGGCTGTATTTGCCTGCAGTCTGAATCCATTTATATATATATTCTCTTTTTGCCAGTTTTGCAAAATAAAAGCAATCCATAAAAATTATCTCCTCTACAATATTAAAAGTTGGACTGATTTAATAGTGACAGTGTATGTTTTTGGCCATAAATTAGTCAAATAATACTGTCCAATTACTTCATTCACTGCTCATATTAATGACCTTACAAACACCATAAAATGGTATCCCTGAAAAACTTTCCTACGTTGTCTTTAATTACTATAATTATTACAGTATTCCCTATCTCTGCTTATACTACAAAATTCAAATACTATTATAATTGCTTCAATAAGGCTGCCTTGTATGGTTTTGTTACAAAGGTAACCAAAATATTTCTTAAAAACTGTCACTGGAGTAGTTCTTTAGCAGAAGCTATAGCAACCAAGGGAACACTTTAAAAAAAGTGATCATAGCAGACAATATAAATTACCATTAACACCTTTAGTTTATTACCTTTTCATCAGCTAAAATGTAGCAACTTGAAATCTGTGATAACACAATATTGCTTCATGCCTGTTTTCAGATTTCAGCTGAAGCTGTCTGCTTTATGGACCAAATCCTTCTGACATCTCTACACCTGCAGATAGCCCCCAAAGGCAATAGTCTGGCCACCGTTTTATTGTTGTGTTGCATAGGGTTCAGCCTGCTGATGATGGACTTTGTAAACCTTTTGCGCTCTCTACTTCAGCTCCATTATGACAGCATGTATATGGAGAAATCACAGTCAGGTTAGTAGGCCCAAAAACTGCAAGAGCTCATGAGTCCAGAAATCCTGTGCACAGGATATGCAATAAACTACAGAAAACAGCAGAGGCTTAACCATGGCCCCTTCGCTTTCTCCCAATTAGAAAGCATATTCTCCAAGACCCTATATTGGTCCCCTGCATAAAAGCCATTTTGCCCACGTTTAGGTATGTAAGGGGAGAAAGACTCCCTGCCTCATATTTCCTTCCTAACATGCCAGTGTAAGATAAGGCACAATTTAGTCTTTGGAGTAAAAAATGTTTGCAAACAAGATTTACCCTAGGTACAAGTTGGAATATCCATTTTTATAAAATATCTAAACAATAAAATAACCTCCTTAGCACCAGAGATCACATAAATCCCATGATGCATATTGTAATATTGCCCCCATATTGTAATATTGCCACAATATTGCCCGCTCCCACCCCCTGAATTTCATTCTGCCACCATGTTTCAAGTGCAACAATATTTTCCTCCTTAAACAGTCCCAGTGGACTACTTGTAGCATAAAGAACTACTCCACATAAAGAAAAGTATCAGAAACAGGCCCCTGATGTACATGTTTGTCCTATATTTGTTCCCATTTTGGCATAGAAGGTAATGATATCCACTCATTCACTGTAAAGTACTTCTGGTTTTGGGCCAAATTCTGCTAACCTTTCTCATATTTAGTACATCCTTACTCTGTGTGTAACTTCACTGATTTCCGCAATGTTACCTACCATGAGAGAGAACATCAGTAAAAGGTGTTTGTATATTTTGCCAAAAATCTCTCCCACAGATAGAATCATAGGGAGTGTGTAGACAAAACGGTATTTCCTGTTTATGTCGACGCACTGCATTTGTGTTTACATGATCCAGGATTTCCCACCACTCTAAAGTCCATTTAGCGCCTTAAAGTAACACTACTCAGAAATGTGTTAATTTGCTATGCTCTCCAGTTACGCTGCTGCAACTGTGGATTTGTTCGTGCAAACAGGCAGAGACTCCAAAGACTTCTAATTAATCCCCTTCACCATGAGGGGGTGCTGTGTTCTGGCCTTTAGCCAGTAGGTGCTGCTGTGTGGTTTTTTACCCTCCTTCACTCCTCCTTCCTCCCTCACAGCTTCCAATTCAGGTTGGGACGAGTCCACTCAGACCAATTATTATTTTAAAATGGGGGAGACAAATAATCCCTTAATTTTCTACCCCCTCTTAATTCTTCTGCTCCCCCTGCCACCTATAGTGTATGTCCTCCCCCCCCCGCCCATGTACCCTCCTGTCCTCCCACTAAACAACACCCCCCCCCCCAGCCCCCGTGGCAAGCAGGCGATATACCAAACTTCTCCATGCATGAACCTCCCAGGGCCTTTAGCAAGTCTTTAAAGACTTTAGTAAGTCTTTAATGCATTATAATGAATTTCATATGTATGATCACTGAGGTGTGTGTGTGGGGGGGGGGGGGGTTGGGGTTAACACCTGCTGCCACAGCTCCAAAATAGATTCTTTTTTTCTAAGTTTTTTCTTTGCAGGCTGTACTGTTATGGGAGGTGTGATGCAAAAATGATTTCTTTTCAATGCTTTCAATGCAGATTTGCAGACTGCCTACCACCCCTCCCCCCCCACTGTCCTGGTCAGCTGCAACCTGCCTCCCCTTGGAGGGAGATCATCAGATTTTGTTCAGGATTGCTTTGTCCTCCCTTGCCGTATCTCTCCTCTCAGCCTTCTCAAAGGACAGGGAGAAGGTGAGAGGGAAAACAAGGAGCAGCACTCCCAAGGCAGCCCAGGCTAATCTCTTCAGATACCTCTAGGCCTCTGCAGAATCAAGGGTATTCAAAGAAAGCTTCATTGTGGGAGAACTTCTTTTCATCCAAATTCAGAAAAGTTGCAATACCTCCTTCTCCTACACTAGGTATTGCCATGTTCTCATCAGATGGATCTCAGCTAAGCAGGGAGCTGCTAATTAACCAAGGCCAGGGTTTCAAATAGCACTCTGCTCCCCATAGACAGCACAGCAGATGGCATACATATTATTATTGAGGTGCCTGGAGGGGAGACCAACCAATCTGAAATACAGGCCCTGACCAGCTTTATGTCCAGCCTGCAAAACTACTTCACTCCCACCCTGGCCAGCTGCAAATTGCTCCCCTGCTCCCAGGTCCATGCCCTGAAATCAAGCAGAAGCAAGTACAAATCAGAATTTTTTGCCCCTCATCTTTATTTTTTTCCCACAATAAATTGAATTGCAATCAATTCAATTGAGAAATCACAATACATCTAAAACAGTATAGACATTTTTTTTTTACTCAAAAATGTCATTGGTAGTCAACTGGTGAATACATTTTTTATAGTACAGCCATTGCCAGCAAATGCAATACAATAGGATAAAACACCAATTGACAATATGGTCCCAAGGTCCCTTGTGTAATTCCTTGATATGGTATGGATGGACGGAGGGCTGCATGGTGGGAGGGCAAAAGGGAGGCAGGCAGGCTGGTTTTATTTTTGGTCTATATGGCATGCATCTCCAATGTGGGGTGGGTGGGGTGCTTTTTGGAGAGATGATGACTGCAAAACTTTTATGGAGTCATGGCATTACTGGAAAGTTGCAGGGTGGGCTGTTAATGGATGGAGGAAGGTCGAATACTTGGCCAGTGCTAATATGCAGCCAGCATTTCTTGCAAGAAAGAAGACTAAACAAATGCACCCACAAATCTTAGTTAGGGAGGGAGGGGCCCCCTAAGGTGGTGGCCCCCAGGCATAGTCCCCTAGGGGCCCCCTCAGGTGGAGACGTATGACCTGACTCAACTGGCTGGTTGAGTAGGACCATAGGTGGGTTGGGTGGGGGAGACGGAGGGAGGCAGGCATCTTGCACTACCTTCCTAGTTACTAAACATGTCTCAGTAGGAAGATGGCTGGGTCAAGGGGGGACCCCCAGGTATGGTCCCAAAGATGGGGGTCCCCTGGGGCCCCCTCAGGTGGAGATGTATGGCCCAACTCAGTTAGCTGGCTAAGTTGGGCCACATTACTCTCTGTTACATTGCAACTTTGGAATCTTTGCTGGCCACAAAGCTTAAGGAGGGAGGGAGGGGGCACCAGATAGGTGGGTAAGAGAGATGGGGGGAGGGAGGCATCCTGCACCCCCTTCCTGGTTACTAAACATGTCCCAGCAGGAAGAAGGCTGGGTCAACCGGGGGGAGGGGGGGGTGAGAGCAGGCAGAGTCACCTAGGGGTCCTCCCAGGTAGAGATGTACAGCCCAACTCAGCTGGATGCCTGAGTCAGGCCATGCTACTCTCCATTACATTGTAACTTTGGAATCTTTGCTGACCGCAAAGCAGAGGGAGAGAGGGACAGGCCCCCTCAGGTGTGTGGGGGGGGTACTTTCTACTTTCTGTTATCTTTATTTATTTAAACTATGTTCTGTTGGTTTTTTTTTTAAAATACTTTCTGTTATCCTTATTTATTTTAAATCTTCCTTCCTTCCACAAGTCAGAAAAGAAACTCAAGGAGACAGAGTGGTGGGTGGGTGTCAGAAGACATATACCCCAGTCTGAATTTGCTGGAACATGGCCAGTAACCAGGAAGAGGGCAAGAAATGAAATGGGCCTGCAGAACTTGTGCAAATCGAGCTGATGCTTGGGCCAAAGCCAATGAAGATAGCTCAGCTTCCTTTGTGGCCAGCAATGATTCAAAACTTACTACGGTGCAATGGAGAGGTATAAGGCAGAGGTGGGCAAGTGGGGCAAAGAACCTAGAAACTCAAGCCTCAGCTTCCTTAGTGGAAGGCCCCACCTGTGCCCCGAGCCCTCTGCAGCAATGAATGAAATGAGCTTCCAGAACTTGTCCAGCTCGTGCTGATGCAGGACATAGCCAGTAACCAGAAAGAGGGCTAGACGACTATATGAAATGACCCTGCAGAACTTGTGCAAATCGAGCTGATGCTCATGCCAAAGCCAGTGAAGAAACCTCAGCTTCTGCCACTGCAGTGGTTGTAGCTAACTAGGAGGAGGATGAGAAGACTATGAAAGGCAGGGAGGGTTTTCCCCCCCCATCAAGAAGCTTTTCCCCAGTCAGAAAACATATACTCCAGTCTGAATTTGCTGGAACATGGCCAGTAACCAGGAGGAGGGCAAGAAGACTATATGAAATGGGCCTGCAGAACTTGTGCAAGTCAAGCTGATGCTCAGGCCAAAGCCAGTAAAGAAGCCTCAGCTTCTGCCACCGCAGTGGTCATAGCTCAGGAGCACAGCTTCCTTTGTGGCCAGCAATGATTCGAAAGTTACAAGGGTGCAATGGAGAGATGTAAGGCAGAGGTGGGCAAGTGTGGTGAAGAGCCTGTAGGTCTGGGCCTACTACCTGGACCCTGGGAGGTAATTTGCCAGAGGTCTTGGCCAGCAACCAAGAAGAAAGCCTCTGCATTTGTGGCCAACAACAATCCTCTAAATAAAATTCCTTAAAACACTCATTGGCAAACAGGGCCAGCAACCAGGAGGAGGGCTAGAATAATATGAAATGGATCTGAAGAACTTGTGCAACTTTTACAATACTTGAGCTGATGCTTGGGCCAAAACCTGCGAAGTAAGCCTCCACAATTCAAGTAGTACACAAAAGAGAAGCCTCAGTAGTACTTGTGGCCAGCAACCAGGAGGAAGAAGCAATACCAGTTCAGTAAGGGTAGTATGTAAAGCAGAAGGGTATATATCTCTTCTCCATGGGAATAGAGGGACCTAGGGAGGAGCTTGAACCAGAAGGTGGACATTTCCTGCCCCTGTCCTCCCCCATGGGGAAGGAGGCAGGGACAGTACACAATCACCTGCCTTATGCTCACTATCGGCTTCCTCATCATAAGGAATCAAACTGTACTTATAAGTCTATATCATACATTGGCTATATATGGTGGCAGCCCAGGATGTGTGTGATATGTGCAGGGTGATAAGGCAGATCTACCTGCTTTGAAATGCTGTGATAAGGAATTGAACCGTTACAGGTATTATTGACCATTAATAAATCATCATTAATATTACTACAAACTCTTATTAATATATTACTATTGGAATTAATAGTATTATTGACTCCTATTATCAGTATTACATATTATATAGTTGAAAGTCAACTATAATTATAATACATAATAGTGCAGTTGTTCACACTTACATTGCATGGTTGCAAAGGTAGATTTTGTTCATTGTGTGGGTTCATTTCTTTGTTAGTTTTTCCTGCCGCTTGCTGCATGGTGCCGGTGGGAGCGTTGGCAACACTTCCTTCAGGATTCTTCTCCCCTGCCTGACCTACCTGAACAGTTTATACCCATCCATGACAGTGCTCCAACCACATGAGCTCCCACCAAGTCTCTGTTATTCTGATCATGTTATAGTTCCATGACTATGCAAAGACTTCTAGTTCTTCCTGCTTGTTTCCCAGGCTCCATGCATTCATGTACAGGCACCTGAGGTAACTAGTTGATTGCCCTGATTTCTCAGGAAATATGAGAGCACCTCCCTTGTTGCCCCCTCCAGATTGTGCTTCTCTCAGGTCACTTATTTCCCCACTTGCCTCAGCGCTTTGATCTCCATTCACCGGCAAACCTAGTTTAAAGCCCTCCTCACTAGGTTAGCGAAGCTGTATGTGAAGATGCTCTTCCCTCTCTTTGTCAGATGCATCCCATTTCTTCCTAGCAATCCTTCTTCTTGGAAGATCAGCCCATGGACAAAGAAGCCAAAGCCCTGCTAGCAACACCATCTGTGCAGCCAGGCATTGATCTGTAGGATGCACTGGCTCCTGCTCAGGCCCTTTCCCTTGACCAAAAAGATTGAAGAGAACACCACCTGAGCCCCTGTCCCTTCACTCTTGCACCCAGAGCCTGGTAGTCACTTTTGATCTGCTTAGGGTCTCCCCTAGCAGTATCATTGGTGCCTACGTGGATGAGCAGCATGAGATAGTAGTTAGAGGACTTGATGAGACTTGATAATCCCTCCGTGACATCTTGGATCTGGGCAGGCAGCAGACTTCACAAGACAACAGATCAGGTTGACAGATAGATCCCTCCAGCCCCTGGAGAGGGGAGTCTCCAACCACCACCACCCATTGCTTCTTTTTGGTGGCAGTGATCTTGATCCTTCCCACCTTGGGGAGGCCTGGCCTGTCCTCCTCCACCAATGGAACGTGCACTCGCCCTCTGTTGCTAGGGCTCCACATCTGTTCTCCAGGCAAACTGCTGCAGGTGGAAATGAAGATTTCTGATTGCTGCCAGGGGTCACAAGCTTCTACCTTTCTAGGAACCCATCCCTTCTCCAGCACTGCCTCTGGCAGTTTTTCCTCCACAGTCCCAGAGGTCTCCTCCAGCATTGAATTGATGAACTCTTCATGGCAGAAGATGTTTCAGAGCCTCTCCACCTCCTCCTGTAGCTCTTGTGCCTTTTCCCTGAGAGACACCACCAGGAGGCACTGATCACACCGCAGGCACCCCCCAACCTGGCCATCACTAAAGGAACTGCAAGCTGCAGTCCCCACAGCACCAAACCTGGACCTGGGTGGAAGCTTCGATGGTGAGTGGTCCTGCCTGGACAGAAACCTCACAGGTGCAAGCAGAGGCAGTGGCACTGGCTCTGGCATTGCAATGTCCTCCACCCATTTCCCTGGATCTCTTAATTTGCCTCTTCTCTCTTACTGCCCTTCTTCCAAACACACCTTTCCTAGCAAACTTGTCTGAAAGTTAGCCTGTTTACTGTTCCTTGGCCCCAAAATGTTCTTTTTCCCCCACTTCCTCACACCAAGCTGAAAGGCTGTCCCCTCAAATGGAGGAGGGACCAGGCAGGGGGCAAAATTACCCACAAACTTCTTGCCCTATTTGCTGGTCACTTGGGAAGTCTCCTTTTATACCTGCTGAGCCTGGACTGGCTCCACCCCCTCGTTAGGGCTTCTGTCAGGCACAGGCAGCAATCACTCAGCAATCAGCAATCACTCAACTAGCTACATTCCCAGCTTCTCAGAGCACATGTCCCAAACACACACAGCCCACCAAACAAATACTCAGCAAGCCAAAGGCACAGGCAGATCTGAATCATTTACCTTCCCTAGGCATGATCTGGTGCCTGGTGCCTGGATTTTCTTGCTCTTCCCCTCTTATTCTCAGCAAACTGTCAGAAAACTGCTTGCCCTGTTCGCTGGCTCCCAGATTCATAGATTTAGTACCCCAATTAAAAAGTATTGTTCTAAACAAAGCCATAGACATTCTTTTAATTAAGGATGTAACAAAGACTGGGAAAATGACATTTGGAGAATTAATTATTTTGTTCTTTGGATAATATTTTGAGTCACTGTCATATACTTGGTAAGAGTTTCCCTGACAAGTCTGGAGCAAAACTCAATCAGGAAGATAAACAATAAAAAATCCCTCATTACTAACTGATCCTACACTTGAAAGAATGTCATAAAAGCATTTTTCCCTAAGAGGTGAAAAATAAAATCAACCAAAAAGTTTCACAGTTCTGCTGCTTTAAAATTTAAGGGTTTTGATTCTCTTTTATTTCTTCCAGAGCAATATTATCTTAATCTTGGGTGGGGAAGGAACTTATTTGAAAGGTCTCACGAAAACCTAAATACCTTGACTACCTTCATCTGATTTACAGATCTATGAATTGGAAATGAACTGAAGTTTTGCACACTTTCTTCAGAGGCATATTGACCTAAGACAACTTGATGCTCATGTTCACAATATTTTTTTATTCCAAAACCAAACAATCTTGCAACAAGGAGGGCTTAGAAAAGCAAATAATTAAGCATTCCCAGCAACAACTGCCCTGACATAGATCTTGGTTGACCTAGATATCCATTGAGGGCTTGTCATCACTCTTACTCCATTCAAGCTAGCCTTGAGCAAGAGTGACCACACTGGGAAACAACACAAGAAACACAGATTGTTTGGATTATCAGAATGATTGGGTTCACAGCTGTCAAGTTCCTGTAATTCCAGCTGCTGTTTCCCTAGTACTTAACAAGTTGGAGTATCTGCAGAATTGAAGCTTCAACCCACCTGCCAAAATGGCCAGCTAGGTCAAATTTAAAGCACCAGTTAGCTCTTTTGTGAGCAGGTGGGCATCTGGTTGTGGTAAAGGTCATATGAGGTCCTGGGTCATTGAGTCTAGTCCTCAAATGATCACTAGCCAGCAATGCAGCAAAAAAACGCCCTTTGTCATTCTCTCTAAAGTCTAAAGATTCACTCCATGTTCCTTGTAAAAGATGACATGCCAAATAGACAGAAGTGTAATTCTGCTGTCCATTTTACAAATATGGCAACAGCGTTTGACTTTTAGTATCTAATTTGAGTTTATATGGTATATTTATAATTTTATTACTATGCGTATTATGTTCTCTGCACAATAGCCAGAGCAATTCAGGACAAAGGGGTGCTTTATAACTAAAAATATTATTACACCATTCCATTTCATTGCTACCCAGTGATAATTGACTGGTTTAATTCTCAATTTAAAGTACAGTCTTAAGCTGTGCAGCCTGATAGCACATTTTAATGCCTACACCACCAGTGGTCCTTAATGATTTGTTTAAACTGCAAAATCTTTTAACTGATTTACTCTCTGTTCCAAGAAATGGTCAGAAAATTAATCTACTACCTTGGTGAAATAAAAAATGGGTACAATAAAAGGAAAGATAAAAAGTTTAAATAACCAAATCATTTTGACTTTGCTGATATAATCTTGCCTGTAATGATTAATAGCTTCCATTTTTATAGTGTCTCTTCCTTCTGTGTTAATAACGCTTTGTATGAGGACTAGCTCCACAAAAAATGTAGATATTGCACCACTGAGCACTGAATAGATTAACTTGTAGGTGCTGGGCTTGCAAAAAAGAATCAATAGGAGATGAGGCCAGATACAGATTGGTAAACTAGGCACCCAAATTAAATTTAGACAGAATTTAGGCACCTAAACTGCATCCAGAATATGCCTTTTTGCACAGCCACAAAACTCATTTGGTGCCTAAATTCATCTGACATCTGTTTTTTGGACCTCAAATATCCCTAGATGCTTAAATCTAGTCTCTTGCACACACAGAGACACGCTCAGATTTCATTAGCTAGATGCCTATTTCCCACATAAATTCCAATGTGATGTAGACACCAGCCAAACTGGAGCCTCATAATTATTGATGTGTGTGTGTACATTTTATCCAATGACATTGGGTGCATATACACATGCACTTTAATGCACAGTAGCCTATTTTACTGTGCATTAAAGCGTCCTGTAAAAAAATGTGAAAATATGCTAATGCACATAGTAAAATAGGCTACTGCATATTAAGCATCACTAAAAAAGCATATGCTTTCGCTACTGCACATTAGGGTACTAAATTTAATGCACACTAGGAAAAGTGCATTAATGCACATGTAGACACACCCTATGTAATGTAAACTGAATACATACTTCAAGGAGTAGGGACCAGAATCCAGGTCTCCCTCCCCCAGCTCAGTGCTGTCATTTTTGGGGTCTACTTTGCTTACTGTTCTTGACTGCATGTGGTACAGTGAATGGAGGGTGTCTCCAGTCAGCCTAATCAATAGACTTCTGGTTAGGAAGCTGTTCTGGAAAGTGGAAGATGTGGGTTTGAATCTAATTATTAAGCTACTATATACTATGGAGTTCCATTGCTGCTACCATGGCTACCCACGGTATGTAGCTACTTAAGCCAAGGGTCAGCAACCTTTTGTTGCTGAAGGCTGAAGCTTGTGACCTGACCCTCATCGCACAGCTCATATCTCTGCTTTCTGGAAAGCTCAAGCTGATGATTTTCCATCCTTCTGCAGCAAGGGTATGCACACAAGAGAGCAGCAAGGAGGGCTATAGAGGAAGGTACTTGTAGAAGGGATCAGCAGCTCAATGCAGCTGCATACCACAATACCCCGTACCACCCTGGGCTGGGTCAGACCTTTCTGAGCTGGATCCAACATTTTTTCAGGCCAGATTCAGCCCATAGGCCATAGGCTGCTAACCCCTCACCTAGGCTAATCAAATACTGAGAACCAAGATATGTTATAACGTATATCCAAGAGGAAGAATTCATTTGGCATGTGCACAATTTGTCATTAAGGGAGCTGCATAACTTCTAGCTAGAGAGGTAGTCCACAAGATGTCTTAGCCTAGTGCTGCTCATGTCACAATAGATTGGAACAGCATACCCTTAAATCTTTCCTTAAGCTTCTGGAGGACTAAACATCTAACTCTAAATAACTTTTCAGATTTTTGGTATGCGCTAAAATGGAGCAGGTGCAGATGGTGTAGGCTCAGCACACATGTGGCATAGGCAAGGCCTTAATGTCTTTACTTTGGGAACACCAAACTACTCTGTCACTCCGAGAAAGGAGAAGTTGCCAAGCCAAAGTTATTTCTGTCTGTTACTGAAAATGCAATATATTGAAACAATTTCTAACAGAGCACTGGCCTAATCCAACTGAATATAGTTTTAATGTGTTGCTAGACTACAAACATCCCACTGGGTTTAGCTCTCTAAAGTAATCACCTAATTGAAATTGGCCTTTTTTCTGACTTCCCCCTGAAGGGGTTAGTACCCCCTGTCTTCCACATCTTGGAAGGCTTCAATGATTCTGAATTAGGCTGAAGAAAGTTATGACTAAACTTGGAAGCTTCTTACTTCTAAGCAGTCTTGATGCAAACAATAACAGAAATACACAGCAATGTATGGGGGTATGGTGGATTTTGCCCCTCTTGCCTGCATTTATATTTCCAAGCCAGTTTCAAAGGAATAATAATTAATATGAAGGAACTGAAGTGGAAATAAATGTTTTATTTTAAAACTCCTGCATTTCAGAAATAGCCCTTCTTTCCCCTTCTACTGAAATGCATTAGCCTCCTGTGTATTTGATCATTTCAAAACATGGAGTGAATTTAGTACTGATGGAAAAAACCAACCTGATATCCCCAGAAAAAATGAAATACTCCATTTATTGGGGCAGAGGTTACAGCAATGTTAGTAGCTCTACAAGCCTTCTAATATTGACTCTGCCAATGAAAAATGCCTCAACTAGAAGTACATACTCCTTCCCATTTGACTGTCTTGTTTATTTGTCTGGCACAAGAATGTGTCTTAGTAACAAAAAGGATAATGAGTTCTAGAACATATGTACAGAGTCCAGGTAAACAGCTGTTTTCGGCAAGGGGAGAGTCACATGGTATTACTCATGTCAGCGTGTCAGACCATTAAATCAAGTGTGCGAGTAGAAGCTGTTTATCAGAGAAAGAGGAAGGATGGATTTATGTTCTTTTAGCCTATTTAGAACAGAACCTCCATATATGTGATAATATATCCATATTGAAAGATTATATTTATATAAACTAAAACTAAATGTATGCCTATTTATGTAGGTAGGAAAATGTTTTGTCTTTATTAAAATGCCACTCTCAGAACAAGGCAGACAAGGTTCTTTGGGTGAATTTGATATCTTTTATTAGACCAACCTAAATGGTTGGAGAATAGTTATTAAGCAAGCTTTCGGGTTCAAAAACCCTTCATCAGGCTAAGGAAGCTGCAGCAGTTGGTGTGTGCTCTTCCTGGATGGAATGAACAAAAGATTTTTAATTCTATAGTGCACAGGCTCTGTGAAGAAACACTAGTAGCACTGGAGGACTTGGGTCATAACACAACCTTTAGTACTCAATGTCCAGTGATTCTGGATGACCCTGTTTTCTGTGTGCAGCAGTCCCACTGACTTCAGCTGGAATTCAGTGTTCAGCTCCTCTGGAGGGGTAGACGAAGAATTTAAATAGTGGAGGCACTCAATGGGGTCTCAAACATTTTTGGTGTCTGTTTCTAGCAAAGATCTAGTGGTAACAATTCTACAAGCTGCTGAGCAACTCTGATATCATCTGTCAGCCCTGAAAACTCTTGAGTTGTTCATGTTTCATGATGCTGCTCCAGTGAAGAGACAGCAGCTGTTTTAAGAGTTAGGCATGGCTATAGTACTATCTGTACCAGCTTAAGCAGCTTGTCTCTCCTCACTCACAAATTCATCTGGTGATCTCCCAAAATTCAAGAGGCTTAGTCTACGATTTATTCACAACCAAAAGGACAATCTTGGTGGATATAGAGTGTAATATGAATATTCTATTGTCCTCTGGGAAAATGTAACTCATTTTCAAGATTATTAGTCAGTTTGGGTTGGTTTGTTTCCAATTCTTTCTTCACATGGAAGCTGGCTATTTGAAAAGAAAAAAAAAAAAGAAAACAAAACAAGGGCCAGAATATTTCCTTGCTTTTCTAACTCCTTGATAGCAGCCAGAAGAGCCAGAGGTCATGGGTTTCTGAAGCCCCAAGGCCAGTTCTAAAAACAACCCCATGATACCTGCCTTGATATCACTACGCTATTCTGAATGTGCCTGTAAAGCACTTCTTTCACTATTGGCAACAAATTTGTGCATTGAATTCCAATGACAATATATTTCTCCAACTTAGAAAAGGTTTGCACAGATCTAACTTGAACTCTGTTCTCTAGGTATAAGAAGTAATTCATGATCCAGGCGAGTTCTGTCCTTGTGTCCTCATAAGTGGCTGTCTAAAAGATTTAAGTGATGTAGGTTGGGGTGTTGCTCTTATCTGGCTATGGGAACTAAGACTAGTCACTAATTTGAACTAGCATAATCCTCAAGTAGATGACAGGGGGTGCATCTACACATGCAATTAGCACATAGCAATAACTCCACCATTCGCACTGGAGTTTAGTGCTCCTAGATGCAGCATTTACACATGTACGTGGGACCGCAGCGCATTGAGCCAAGGCAAAAGAGCCCCAGCTGGCAGGGGGTCCTGAGGGTAAGCCTGCCAGCCTGGGGCTGTTCTGCCCCAGCTCAACATGCCACAGGGGAGCTGGATGGGGCACAAGTGTGCTACAGTGCAGAGCTAGCTGGCATACAGCCTCTGCACTGTAACAACCTTATGTCCCAGGCAGCCCCAGTAACTGCTTACAGGTGCATTTCAGAGTATGTAACTGCTCCACTATAGGATAGTGCTTGTCCTGGGCAGTACGATCCTACTGTGGGCTTAATTAATTTACCGCACCCTAATATGGGAGTATATGTAGATGGTGACAAATTACTGTGGAATTAATTAGTCAACTCCATAGTAAAGCACATGTGTAGATGCATTCAGAAAGTAACAATAATTGAATGCTAGCTATCCCTAAGAATTTAGCTTATGGATCTCTCTGTCATAAGGTATTATTTCAAGCCAGGATTTTATTAGGATTATAATACTGTATTTACTCAGATACAAGATGTTTGGTTTTTTCCCACCAATCAGCATTGGAGGGAAAAACTCCTCGTCTTACATCCATATACAAGGAAACTTCATAAAATACATTGTCTATCATTAAACTGTTGTCAAAAGCAACATGTGCTCAGTAATGGAAACCAGCTATAAAGTTGATTAAATGGAGCCAACACTGACCATGCCCATAAAACACATGGCTCATATTGTGCAAACATACTGATAGGAACTTACCACACGGATATGTTTATGAAAGCCCATCTGAATAAGATGTACAGTGGAACCCATTGCATGCAGTTCCCCTCAGTGCTGACTCTTTTTCAAGTCATGGTGAGTCACTACAATGAATACATTTTTACATCCTCCCATAGCTGAGCTATATCTTTTTTATCCTTTCCAATGATTCCTGTTCTTCATCAGCCTTAAATATCTGCCAAATATCACCAAACAAGGATGCAAACAGTTCACCCAAAGTCCCTCTATCACTCCCTCTCTCAGCCCGAAATGTATGATTAGTGTTGTCCTGCTCTCCATGAGGTGAAGCCGGATCAGGTTGTCCTACACCTCATCTGCATATACATTTTTTGGAGGATCCCAAGACTCATGCCAAGAACACCCAGTTCCAGTCATGAGCCAGGGGCTAATTAGCTCATGGATCACCTGTGGGGGCATCTGGACTACACATGTGTGTTGAACAGTGCTGAGTTATGGGGTCACAATGGCTTAAAATACTGTTGATTCTTCTGGGGCCCAGCCCAATGAACTACATAAATCATGAGCCTTTGGGTAAGGCTATTCCACTGTTCTGTAATTACAGCACGTTGGAGCAGACATGGAGAGAGAAAAGAGAAAAGGAGATAAAAAGGAGAAAAGAGAGATGGGTGGAGGCTAGGTCATGCAGGTATATAGATGACTTATAAGCCTGATCTTTGCCTTGAACAATCTGCTGCAGCAGAGGCAAGAAAGTGATGAGGACTGGGTAAAAGGGGTTTTCATTTTCCTGGCCACGCATCTCTTCACTGCTTCTGCTGTGCATTGCTGTTCAAAGGCCAGTGCTCCATTTTGGATTGATGATCTCCACGATGGACAGTCGCAAGCAATTTGCTCCCAAGACTCTGGGTAGATGCTGAAACTCTTTAGGGATACCTTTAGGGTGTCCTTGTATCGCTTCTTTGGTGTGTCGTGAGAGTGTACTCCATTTTACAGTTTGCTGTAGAAGATTTTCTTTGGCAGGTGAATGTCAGGCATTTTTGAAAGGTGGCCAGCCCATCTTAGTTGTGCCAGCTTCAATAAAGCGTGAATACTGGGGAGATCTGATCTTCCAAGCACCTTGGTGTCCAGAATCTTGTCCTGCCACGTGATCTTTAGTATATTTCGCAGGCAGCACAGGTGGAAGTGGTTTAGCTTCTTGGCATGATGCTTGTAGATGGTCCAGGTTTTGCACTTACGGAGTCTGCCAAAGGCTACACTAGCTTTCGCTCGTCTCCCGTTGACTTCATCGTTGATGTGGACAGCATTGAAGAGTGTGCTGCTTAAATAGACAAACTTGTCAACCATCAACAGTTGTTGGCCTTTAACTGAGATGTGTGCTTCCTCGGGTCTTGTGCCAGGCGCAGGTTGAAACATCACTTCAGTCTTCTTCGTGTTATTAGTGAGTCTGAAGTTGTTGCAGGCTGATGAGAATAGGTCCATGGACCGTTGCACATCAGTCTGTGAGCCTGAGCATAACACACAGTCGTCAGCAAAGAGGACAGCATGAAGTGTTGATGTCTAGACTTTGGAGCTCACTTAGAGCCTGCATAGGTTGAAGATATCTCTGTCAAAACAGTACCTGATCCCCATACCAAGATTATCATCTTGGAAGGCATCCAACAGCATGGCAGTGACTACTATGCTGAAGAGGGTAGGTGCGAGCACACAGCCCTACTTGACACCATTTGTGACCAGAAAGGGGTCAGAGCATTCACCATTTGCAAGGACGTGTGCCATCATGCCATTGTGGGACTGTTGAACCATACTGATGAATTTTCTGGGGCATCCATACTTCTTCATGATTTTCCAGAGGTCTTTGCAGTTCACCGAGTTGAAGGCTTTGGTTAGGTCAACAAATGTGAGAAGAAGGTCTACATTCTGTTCCTGGCACTTTTCTTGAAGCTGCTGGGCCACATACACCATGTCAATGATTCCGTGTCCTTTTCCGAAGCCGCATTGGTCCTCAGACAGTAGGTTGTTTAGATGGTCAGTCAGAGGGTGAAGAAGTTGGGGAGGCAGAGGGCAAGGAGGACCCCTGGCCCCCCTTGAGATTTATTTTCCCTGCTGTTGCAATGGGAGGGGGACAAACTTAAGGCAAACCTCCAACAATTAGATTCTATACCTGGAAAATCGTAACAAATGTATATATAGAATCTAATTATTGGGGGTTTGCATATATTCAGGGTCATCTTCTATTTGAGTCTTCTTCCCTCACTTGTCTCATCTAAATGGGTTTGCTGTTGTTGATTCTATCTCTCTACTGGATTTGGTCATATGTATCTTCTTATTCCAACAACTTCTCTCTCATGTCCCGCTCCATTATATCTCTCCATCTCATCTTCGGTCTTCCTCTTCCCCTTCTCCCTGGTAGTTTCATTCTGGTAACTTCTTTTCCCACATATTCTTCCAGACTCCTTTGAACATGCTCATACCATGCCAGTCTTCTCTCTTATACTTTCTTAGATGCCTTCACTCCCTTCACCAATCCTCTAATATAAGTATTCCTCACTTTATCCATCTTCATCATTCCACACATCCATAGAAGCAGTCTCATCTCTGTCATACTCAGTCTCCTTTCTTGAGTTTTCTTCAGAGGCCATGTCTCCACTCTGTACAATAGCACTGGATGCACACATCTTGTAAACTTTTCCCTTCAGCTTCACTGATGCTCTCCTGTTGCATAATATTCCTGTCACCAATTTCCAGTTTGTCCACCCTGCTGTTATTTGATAATTCATCTCTTCATCTAACTCTGCATTCCGCTGAACAGTTGACCCCAGATACTTGAACTTGTCAACTTTGTAAATATGTTTCTCATTAATTATCACATTTCCAAAATCAGGTGCCTCAGATAAATCACAGTGCATATATTCCATTTTGGATTAATTAATCTTCATTCCTCTTCCCTTTAGCACATATCTCCATTAATCCAATCCAGTTTGTACTTCCCCTAAACTCTCAGTGCAAATGACAAAATTCTTCAGTACATCTTCTATTTGAGTAAATATGGTAAAAAGGATAGAGTTAGATATATGGATAATAAGAATATCTAAACCACATAAGATGATGTAAAGCAGTATATAGTGCATAGAACCTGATGCTTTGACCCATAAACCAGTCTAGAAGTCCTTGGAGTCAACAAGATGGGTAAGTTTTTTTCCATAACTGCACATGATGCAAAGAAGCATATGTGAGAGGCAAAGATTTCTTATACTGATATCTTTTATTGGACCAACAAAGTAGTTGAGATAAAATTAAACAAACTTTCAAATGCTAGACATTCTCCCTCAGGTCTTTAGGTTGCTGGAATTAACTGGCCACTGTCAGGACAGACTATCAAATATCCTACTGGATTACTGACCTGAACCACTATAGTAATTGTCCTGTCCCTAGAATGGCCTATCCCCAGTATTCTGAGTCATTCAGTCCCTAAATAGAAATTCAGCTGTGTAGGTGGACTGAGTAAAAAGCTTGATTAACTTTTTATGCAGCTCGTTTTGCCATGTATGAACTAAGACACCAATCCCATAAAAGACTTTCTGCAAGCAGACTGCTCTGTCCATGAAGAACTGCAGCTATAGAACACCACATGGGGGCAGGGATCACTTGCAGAATAATGACTTTGCTCTTGTTCTTCCTACCCAGCTTTAATTTTCTTAAGCACAATCTATCTATCCATGGGATGCATTTTTAAAAAACTTTATCTCCTATAATTACTTGCAAATTCACCAGCCATGGTCTGGAGACCTTAGGCTTCTGTTACTTTCATCAAGCACATTCACACTTTGAAGCTTACTGTACTGGAGCAGCTGGTGATGCTCCTTCTTCTGCATTCACACATTGGCTATGCTCATTCATTTATCTAAGCAGCTGTGACACCTTAATGAAAAACTCATACAGGATATTTTACACTTGTAGCGGGGTGAGGACAATGACATGTACACTCAGAATAGGAATGGACAGGCTGAAGAACAATACTTTTGACAATGCAATGCTGACTTTTTTTTAAACCTGACTAAAGGCTTTCTTACCTGGCTAAAGGCTTATTACTTTTATAGTGATGTCAGCATACAGGGCATTGTGCAACAGGATAATAATTTTTATCTTAAATAACCTTTTTCCTCTGCAAAAAAAAAAAAAAGCCTGCTTTTCTATAGAATTTTGTATTTGAATTTTCTAGAAAACTTATTTCCTGGCAGAAGCATACATGAAGCATTGGATGTTAAGTGAACATTGGACAATATTTGTGAAAAGTGAGTTGTTAATTCATAAGCCTAAGTGTTCATGTCAGGAACTTTATTTAAAAGTTCGATTCATCCAGTTAGGAAACTGAAATTTGTCTTGTGACCTATATAAAAAATTTAAACTAACCCTAAAAGCTTACATCCCAAGTACTGAATACTTGTGGCAAATTGCTTGTCTATAATCTGTACACCAATAATTATTCTGAGGAATTATTCAATGGGGATTTTTTATGGTGACTGGGGAAAGTACAATTTATTTCCCTTATATGGATTTTACAGCATAGCATACATAATATAAAGCAATAAACTTGAAATATTAGTTTGTAAATAATGGAGGGCTATTACAGTACTTTGGATCTGAACTACAGTACAATAGGTATAGTAAGTATGAAAGTATGTTTCAAGCAGTATATCCAAATATGCAGTATTCTGATCATACCCCCTAGCTCTTCAAACACAGAGATTTGAAGTGAATTAGTGATGAAGAAATATTCTGTCAAGTAATGCCAAAGCACAAACTGTTTTCTTCTCTTGAGAAATGGGATAATGCTTTAATTTCACAGTAGTATGTACTTTTCAGACAGGGAGCAGGGATAACTTAATCTTCCTTTTAGCACTACAGCATCTCTAAAGACAATATATAAATGAACATAGTTGTGCACTTTGGGGGTGAGAGGAAGCCTCAAGCTTATGTTTCTCAGTGTTACAATATTAGTTAAAACCTTCAGAGTTACACAACATAGTAGATTAGCACTGTACTCCTGCACCCTTGTTGACTTAGCTTCAGATTCTGGTGCCAGCTTAGGTTACAAACCAAGATGAGTAGATGAGTTCTTTTAGTCCTAACTAGTCAACCTCAACGAGTCAACAGGCAGTTTAGCATGATTAATAATGTCAGCTTAATCCAGGCTTACTACTAGAATGGCAAGGATAGGGCAATTTATTTGTGAAGCTGTTTGTAGAGCAGTATAAGGGAAGTCCTGTAGATTTAAGGGTGGTACTTTTAGTAACTAATTCATGTTTAGGATGCTAATGAATCACTACAACATGATTATTTCCCCCAAGGCAGGTCCAGGCATGGAGATAAAAACTGTCCATCAACTCAGAGGCTGTACTTCTAGATCAAATTTGAAGCTTGTTTTGGGAAACATACAAGAGGAATAAGTGACTTCTTGTACCTCTTTCGCGAACAAACAGGAAATCTGAGTTGTATGCGCGACAATCTAACACTTTTGCCAATTTTATTCACTTAACAAAAGGCTTATGGGTTTTATTTTTAAGGACAAGTAGGTAGAATGAGACACACTGATTAAGTGACTTATTTTAATTACTTGTGGGTTTGATCTTCTCAGGTGAAAAGTACATCCTGAGAATTACTATTGTTCCTCAACACTTTATGCCTTTAAAAAAGGGGGTTTATATATGTTCCATGATTGAAATGATGCCTTTTAAAATGTTGTGAAGCCCCCATTACACTTGGACACATTTCAAAAGTTACTTATGACTGCAGCCTTAAGAATTTCCATTTCACACTCTTCACTGGGCAGGTCTACACAAGACACTGTACTGCTCAGTAGAATTAATTACTACACAGTAAGCATCCATGTCTACACATGCAGATGCTTACTGTGCAGCAATTGGCTCTAATCACAAGTAAGTTTGCTACCTGAAAATGCAAGTAGCAAATTTACTCAAGATTACTTACTGCACAGTAGCGCTTGTAGAGACTCCTGACCGGGAACAAATGTGCTCCCAGTCAGCTGGGCAGCAGGAGACAGGAGATTGCTGCCGGGGGCTGGTTGCTGCTAGGGCAGGCTTGACCACCAGAGCCCAGGTGGAGACGGTGTTCCCCTGCCCCAGCAGCACGGGGGTCCCAGCCTCTGCTCCATGGTCATGGGACCCAGGCTGGGAAATATTTATCTCCCAGTGCCAGATCCACAGTCATGGGACTGGCACTGGGAAATTCTTTTCTCCCAAACTGAGCCCCATGGTTGCAGGACCCAGCACTGGCCCTGCAACTCAAGGGGAGCCTAGAGTTCCCCCTGGCTGCTGCAGGGGCTCTTTGCAGGGCTGCAAGGAGCCAGAGCAGTCTACTGCTTGGAGCAACAAATCTGTTCCTGCACCTCTGCACATGTAGATACGTGCCCAGGAGAGTTTACTCTTGAGTAGTTTACTGGAGAGTAAACTGCTCCCAGGTTATTTACACGTGTAGATATGCTCACTGAGAGTTAAAGGCACAGCATCCAGGAAATACTTAGTTCCTTGTAGAATTGTGGCCTTATGTTCTAATTAGAGTTGATCAAATAATTGATGTTTCAATTCCCTGGCAAAAAGACTTCATAAAATGTTTGATGCCCTTTTTTTGGTGTTCTACTGGTGTAATGAAGGGAAAAAAGAGAGAAAAGTTCATTTGGACCAGCCTTAGGGTAAACATTTCTTTTGTTTTCAGCTTTTTCTAGCCCTTTTTAATCCTTTCAAATGTTGACAGTTTTTTTTTTAAATTTAAATGAGTCTGTTGTTTGAGAACAAAAATAAATATACTTTGTTTAGACTTTTCCCGTTTTTTGTTCAGAATGATTAGCTTAATTCAATCAGAACTTGTGAATAATTTCAGCAGCCCCAAAAGTATATCTTTCAGAGAATACGGCATTCACCAAAAAATAATTCTGGATCTAGTTTTTACACAATCATCTGGGTGCACTCCCTTGAAGCTTAGTAAAGATTCAAAATAGTCACCTTTATGGGAAACCACTTAAAAGGCAGATGTAAATAGTTATTTTTTCTACTTATCCACACATACAAACTTCCTCTCGCACACACATATTTATAGCACTAGGACAGGCATAACTCATAACAGATCATAATGTCTGTCTAAGCAAGAAATTTATCATGCACAAAACCTGTCCACACGGGTGTCAAGACCTTTCTAGTTTCTCCTTTCCAAGATGAAGCGTCTTTTCAACCTGGGAGAGCTCTTGCCACCTTTGATGTCTCCTTTGCCTGAAGAAGGGTGTGTGAGCCTGAAAGCTTGCAAAGAAATAATTTTTTTTGCAACTATTTAGTTCGTCTAATAAAAGATATTCCTCTACCTAAAGAGTTTTGTCTGCCTGTGCCCTTAGACCAACACAGCTACAACCAATATCCCTGATGACCTTTCTACATATTCAAACAGGTGATAGTTCACTCTAAGCATGTGTAGGCACAAGCAAGTATACATTTGTAGACATACAAAGTTTGTGTGGTCTGGTTAAGGCAATTTGATATTCATCTATAATCAGATCTCAAAGACTGCCAGCTATGTAACATACATTAAAAATAGGGCTGTTTGTAAGATCAAGTACAAAGTAAACCTCTTGTATAACAGTTGTTGTTTCATTTGAAAACCTTCAAAAATGTGTTGTCTTAATTGTAATGCTTCACATTTGTTCCAAAAAATGTCTTCTCAGAGAAAAAGGCTGACTATTATTGAAAACAGTGTTTTTATAAAAGTTTATTTGAACACTGCTGGATTACTCTAGATTTATGATGGTGTAACTGTGACTTTCAATAGAGTTGCTCTGATGTAACAGAGTAAAAAGTGAGGGACTGGGCATGTTATTTTCTATATTAACTGTGCAATTTTTGCCGAAAAACGAAGTCTGAATGTTTTTTTCTGATGCATCTTTTAGCCAAGCTGTACCCAAAAGAACTAGCATTTCTACTCTACAAAGACTTATGCACACCATTCATGATGTCTGCAGAGAGGAAGACAGACTTAGTTCATTAAAAAATTGTTAAATTTTTTATTAGACCTTGCTAGTTAATCTATAAAAATGAGCAAAACACTTTTTTTCCTCAAAGTTTAATAGGTTACTTGCATCATACTATGAAACACTTAGGATTGTGAACAGTTTGAGAACAAATAGAGGACTAAGCCTGTTTTGTGATTGTTTTATCCTGCTGAATAGTAGCTTTACATTTTAAACAGATATAAATACATAGTAGCCTTGTTTACGGCACAGGAGTGTCTTGAATCAATACCCATGCATTACGATTTGCGTCTTTCATCAGATAATTTTGATCTATGATTTGTTCTGAGTGCCCTCTGCTGAAAACTAAGATGAAGTTGTTAATTATTTAGTACCCAAATGTATAATACCTGCAAAATATATTAAAGTAGACAGTTGCAGGCTGTACATTATTAAATGATAGAAGATTTTATTGAAATTTGAAAGGCTGTGAAGCAGGTACAGTATGTAAAAATAGCAATATTTACATTTTTGAGGGGGTTTTTTCACTTGTAATTGTATCCTCTTCCCTCTTTCTCTCCCTCCCTCTTTTTCAATATATAATTATTATCTGTTACTACGTAACAATAGAAATTCAATGCATTTTATTTCAGCAATGGACAACTCTCTATTACAGTTTAATCCAAACCTCATGGCAGTCAATAGAAGTATTTCTAATAACTTTAACAGGCTTTGGAATAAGTCCTAAAGAAGTACTATGTAATATAAAGCATCTATAAGCCATCTGAAGAAAATGAATAAACACACAAATTCTTATTGTCATATAACTACACAATGATCAGAGCCTATGAAAAGCAAGAACAATATGGAGTTAAAGTTTTCAAGCTGAGAAACCTTTTCCTACGAATGAAAATAAAAAGGCTATTCTAGCTGTTAGAAATAGTATTAAAAATACCTTATCTAAAACACAAAGAACAAGCATGGCTTGATTAGAATAGTTGAGAACTGTTCATTTTTTGTAAAAAGGGAGAATCTCAAGGTTACCAACTAATAAATTTCAATCACAAACACTTCCCTTTCATACTGTAGTGAAAATGCCAACTTACCTTCTATCAGTTCTAAATTAAGTAGTTTTAATATTATCAGCCAATTTCCCTAACTCATTACCCACCTGCTACTACAGCCATCATTAAACTGATGTCAATATCAAATCTCTGGGGCATGATTAACTTCCTTCTACCATGATTCTTTTATTTCATGACTCTTAACTATCTTTTAATCAATGCCCTTTCTCTGTTCTTTTTTTTTCCTTACTAGTTGGACAGGTATGAGATTTTCACTGAGAAGATGCACTGTTTGACACAGTCAGCTTTTACTTGAATAAGAAACCCAAAAATATATTATGTTATCGTTACTACTTCATTAATTCCCCTGGATCTGAGGGAAACCTTTCTTGTTGTTAATTCTAACCACTTTAACAGCTGGCTGTCTCAAAGGCTACATCTTATATTCATGTCAGTATTATTTTCTTCACATCTGTTGAACAAGTAATATCCAGACCTATCTAGGCCTTGTGCCTGGCACATTTCTCAGATAGCTACATAGCTTCTTCATTAGATTTAATGGAGATTAGGATGGCCATCATAGAGGACAGTCCGGTTGTCCTTTGTCCTCTATTGATACAAAACATGATGCGTTTATGTCACAAAGGCATCAGGTTTCATATTAATAGAGAACAGAGTAGCAGAAAATCAGAATGTCCTCTTTGATGGCCACCCTAAAGGACATCTATCTGCTAATTTTCTAAAAAATGCATCTTAAGTACAGGAGTTTCACTATCAGCCTCCACATTGAAGAACAATAGACAACAATCAATTTATGGCTTCATAATCTCTCTTACTACCTAGCTCACTACTAAAGTGGTTTCTAAGGTGCACTAAGCAATGATTATCAACCAGGGTCTGTGAGATCTGTTAAAGGGCACTGCAGGGGGTTACACAATATTTACACTTTTAGGGATGCAAACACCTACATAAAATTCAAAAGATAAATCCAAAGATGTCAAATAGGAATCCACTGCATCAAAAACATTTTGACCTGCTGTGCTCTTTCTTGATTCTTTGCAACAGCAGAATTGCTTTGTTATTTTCCTGTAGTCAAGAAAAGAGTGGAAGTTAAGAGATGGCATTTTCTGAGGGGTGCTTTGAGTCTTAAAAAGTTGAGAACCACTGGTCTAGGAAAAAGGATATATACTTCTTATTTTTGATGTCTTTAAATAATTGCATCCGTAGTTAGTACTGCTGTTTGTTCTTCTTATACCTACATTGCTTTCCCCTTTCTTAAAATTATATCTGGCAATATACATTTCAAGTGTTACCGTTGTTTGGATAGGATTCTCACAAAATAGAGGACTCAGATTTAACCCTGATAAGCTACTCCATGGCATCTACACATGAAATTACAGCAGAGCAATAAACTCTCTGACAGTACTATCTTACAGTGGAGTTAATTAATTTATTGTGCCCTAATACTGGTGCACATGTAGATGGTGACGGTTTACTGTGGAACTAATTAGTCAACTCCACAGTAAAGCACAAGTGTAAATGCACCCCATGTCTGCGTTAAATATGCCTGCTTTACACTCAGCTATAAGTTATGGGTCTTGGTCGTGACCCTTTGTGTCATTCAGTCAGTCTAATAGACCTAGAAATTTATGGATCTCACCAGCTCTACTGTACCTGGGAGATGTGTATTTGAACCCAGAATTCCAAACCTGCCTCCCATTTCCTTCTAACCACTATTTTATTATATAAAAGGTGGGCACTTATTCTACTTCCTACTCCTCCAGCAAAAGTTTTAGAAACAAGGTAGCCACAACTACATTTTGTAAGAGGCCCAATCTGTCAGTGGGTGTATCTACATGTGCACTCTACTGCATGTTAGACTCATCTAACGTGCAGTAAAGCATCACCATCTACTCTTATGTAGCAATTACTGCATATTAAATTAATGTAAAGCACTGCTTGCTAGTACCAACAGATACAGGTACTAGCCAACAGTGCTTTACATTAATGCACCTGAACGCATGTGTAAATGCTGACCCGGGAGCAAATTGCTCCCAGTCAGCCCAGACAGCAGTGGATCACAACCGCTGCTCTGCTTAGCCCCAAGCTCTGGGGGCAAGGGAGGAACTGTTCCCGGCTCTAGGGCCAGCCCCAAGTAGCAGGGAGCTCAGGGCCACACAGGCAGGACAGGGCAGTGACAGTCCAGTGGTGGGGAGCTGTGCCCCCTGCTCAGTGCCTCTGGGGGGGCTTGTCCTCACAAGGCCTGAGTGCCTTGGAGCATAGTGGCAGGGGAAGGTGGTGTTGCGGGAGAATAGGTTGCAGGCATCCAGTGCAAAGGGAGATCAAAGTTTGCCTGGATATCCTCACTTGATCCCCCGGAGCCAGACAGCTGCAGGTGCAGCTTCAACTCCCAGGGGCCTGCCTCCACTTCTGCCCAGCTGTTTCCTTTCACTCTACCTCCAGAGGTGAGGAATTCTAATTAGCATGCTCCAGCAGCCTCAATATCTTGTGTATTCAACATCTCTGTGCTTCAGAATGGTGGTGGGGGTTCTTTAACTAAAGCTCATTGAACAAGCTTTCGTTAAAGCTCCCCAGTCGCCATTTTGAAGTGTGGGACATTGAATACACGAGACACTGTGGACTCTTTAATTAGAGCGGCTCCCAAGAGCCGCTCTAATTAAAACACCCTGAGTCCTCATTTGGACCTGGCCTTATAGCACTATTGGACTCCATATACTCCTGACTGAAGTAATGTCCCACACATTCACACATTCCCTGCCAGCTGGTTATTAGTGGGAAATCGAGTGACAGACATAGGAGTCAGTTAACTGGCCCTGGTGAGGTACTACAACATTGTTGTGTGTGCGCCTGGTATGTGTTTTATCTCTCTGTATGTTAACTGCAGGGGGAACTCTGGGGGAAAATATGGCAATTATTGTAAAAGTGATGCTGGGACAGTTAGAATTACTGGATCTTATTTTTCACCTTAATGGTGCATTAAATTACCAAAATTAGATAACAATTACATCCCTTTTTTCATCTAACAATGCTTATTTACCATGGCCTATTAGGCAGGTTGATGCTGCTTGCCAGACTATCCCAGAATCTGCAAATGATATATTACTTCATGTGTGAACAATTCTTAAGGTCTCACGGTCCAGCAAAATTATTGCGTGGCCATTCTTAAGTACAAATGGCCTGAGCACAATAAAGAGAAACTGATTTTAACTTTTGGTAAAATAATAGCTTTGGTTAAAGACAGCTGAGGAGTGCTGAAGAGCACGACATTTCATCTCCAGTTTTCAGCCTACCAATGAACACCTCTTCCTCCTCCACCCTACCTCCCTACCCTGAAGATGGCATTCAAGTCAAATGACACCATACCCATCTAAGCAAAGCCTAAATTTGGCAGTAACTTATGCAGGGCTCCAAACTAAAGGTGGCAGAAATCATTTGAAGATAATGACAATGGAATAGAACAGTGTCACAAGATAAAGGTCTTCTGCTGCACTGCAAATGCTGAAATGAAGCTCATTATCAAGAATAAATGTTGAGGCAAAAGAGATGTATTTTTAACATGCAGGACTATAATCTTTTGACAATGTTCAGTTGTAATTATTTATTTCTATTGTGAAGAACTGAGTGATTGATAGAGATTTAATAATTGTGTTCAGCAGATATTCATGCAGCAGACAAGCAATTATTTAGTGAATGAGAATTTGATCCATTTTATTCTGATTATCTTAGATGCCGTATGCATATGCTGTAGCCAAAGAAAAGTTTATTAAAATTAATGTTTATTTGTTCTCTTGGTTTAATTATACTATTGTGAATTAGCTCAGTGAGTTTGACAATGTGATCTAAACAAAAAGGTCTAAATATATACCCATTGAATTCATTATGGGAAGAAGGCAACAGGATTCATCTAAATGGGCTTCTGGATGAAACATTTCGGAAGCCAAAAAAGCAGAACAAAAATATGGGATAATTGCCAGGTGAAATGGTTCTGGACTGGATGTAGTTGTATTGTTTTAGCTTTTAGAAGAAAATAAGAAACTTTCCCTCTGCAGTCTTCTCATGCCATGTCACACACGAACATACATGTATTAGATGCTGATGGATTAGATTGGCCATTATAGGCTGGGTGCTTTGCTTAGTGATGCAAAACAAGCTGTACACCTAACTTCACTCAGGTTCCTGGCTTCTTTTGTATCATCAGAGTAGTCAGAAGACACTGGGGGATCTGGCCTTGACATCTCATGGGAAGACTTTGAAACACCATTTTTATTATTCTTTTTACTGAATTTTTCAAGCACATATATTTCCAAAATCACAGCATTATGCCTCTTATCTGTAGCTGAAAAATCTTCTGTAGTGTCAGTCATAATTTCTTTTCACAATAAATGAAAGGAAGGTGAGAGAAAAGAGGAGAGTCAAAGGAAACAAAAGAGGAACAAGCATTGTTATCCTACTTCCTGTTAAAATAATGCATCCTTTTAAGGCCACAATTTCATACACACATGCCTGTATTTACTGTTTTTGTCTTTGTTAAATAGCTGGTAAGATGTTTAAGAAGAGAGATTGTATAGGAACAGCTTGTCCAACTTACTCTGAAAGCTCAAGCAAGGGGATATTCCTACCCAGGGCTTCTTGGATCTTAAGAACCTTGGTTTGAAGAAAGACTCACCAAGTGAGGACAGTCAACATTAAAGAAAATCTTCCAAAATCCTCCTGCCTCCCCGAAAGATCAGATCTCTTGTCACCACAATATAGAGAAATAGCTATATCTCCTAGGGCAAGACCATTAGAGCTATTTATCGCTGAAAGCCCTTACCCATTGCTTCTGTCTTTTTTATGATTGGAACCTAAGGATTCCAAGTCTTGGTCTTGCCTGACCAATCTCATCTCTTCCTATGACCAGGTGACATATCACCTGGACAAGGGAGAAAAGATTGACATCACATATCTGGACTTTAAAAAAGCCTTTGAACTGGTGTCCCATGATCTCCGCATGGAAAAATTGGCTAACTGTGGCATTGGCTACATCACAGTCCAATAGCTGGGGAATTGGCTCTGAGCTTGGACCCAGAGAGTAGTAGTTGACAGAAGTGAATCATCATGGTGCTTCGTGACCAGTGGGGTCCCCAAGGCTCTGTCCTTGGACCTATACTTTTTAACATCTTTATTAACAATGTGGACATTAGTGTCAGAAGTGGACTGGACAAGTTCGCTGAGGATAGGCTGATGATCCAGGCCAGCCTTGACAGGCTTAGAAAATGGGAGGATAAAAACCTGACGACATTCAATATGGAAAAATGCAAGGTACTCCACCTCAGGGGGAAAAAAACCCGCATCACGCTTATAGGCTTAACAGTGCTACACTTGCTAGCACCACGGCCGAAAGGGACTTGGAGGAATGATTGACCACAAGATGAACGTGAACCACCAATGAGATGTCGCAGCTGGTAAAGCGAACAAAACTCTGGCTTACATCCATAGATGCTTCTCAAGCATATCACACGATGTAATCCTCCTGTTGTACTCGGCTTTGGTGAGGCCACAGCTGGAGTAGTGCATTCAATTCTGGGCTCCACAATTTAAAAAGGATGTGGAAAAGCTTGAGAGTCCAGAGGAGAGCCACACGCATGATCAGAGGGCAAGAGAACAGGCCTTATGATGACAGGCTGAGAGCCACGGGACTCTTGAGCCTGGAAAAGAGCAGGCTCAGGGGTGACCTAGTGGCTGCCTATAAGTATATAAGGGGTGTACATCAGGATCTGGGGAAATGACTGTTCAAGACAACGCTCCAAGGGTTGTCTAGGTCAAATGGTCACAAACTCTTCCAAGACCGTTTTAGGCTGGACATAAGGAAATCTTCTTTACTGTCCGAGCCCCCAATGCCTGGAATAGACTGCCTCCGGAGGTGGTGCAAGCATCTACTCTGGACTCTTTTAAGAAACTTTTGGACACCTATCTTGCTGGGATCCTTTTGATCCTACCTGACTTCCTGCCTCTGGGGCAGGGGGCTGGACTCAATCTTCCAAGGTCCCTTCCAGCCCTAATGTCTATAAAATCTATGAAGTACTTCTTGACTTCAGGTAACCATATGTTGCATGTATGTATCACTAGGACCTGGTTTAAGTTGCAGGCCCAGCTCACTAAAATAATGACCCACTTGTATCAGGGGCTGCAATTTTTGTGCCCAGATCATAGCAACTCACCTCCCCCTCCTCCCTGGCCCACACACATGCACACACCCTGATTGGCTGAAAGGGCAGGTTCAGGGCCAAGTTTAATTGCAGCAGCAGAGTCCTTGTTCCCAAAGCTTCTTATGGCTGTAGCAGTAAAAGCCTAGCAGCCCAGGGGAGAAGAGGAAAGGGTTGCAAAAGGGTCAGGGGGAGAAAAAAGCTTGGGAATGGGTAGGGGCAGAGATGTTTGCTCCTCTGGCTGGGAAAACTGGGGCATGGGGGGTTGGGGGCACCTTGGGACTGACTTTGCAGACAGGCCTGGTGCCAGGTAAGGAAGGGGCCATTTGCTCCTTTGCGTATGTGTTCTCTCCACCCACAACCACCCCCAGTGCCCTATAATACTAATTATATCTTCTGCTGTTTCTATACAATTAATCCTAAGCAATTCTATCATTTCCTAAGCTTCCATCAATTCTTATTTGTTATAAGTTTTTTAAAGCAATGTTTTTGGACCAACATAAATAATATGTGGTTCTAGCTCCACAGTGACTTCAGTTGTGTGTAACAGTCCTATTGTACCAGCACTGTTGCCTATCCTAATTTAATTCAAAACAGAATATTAACTGGACCAAATTATTTAAAATTAATTACAGTTGTAGATACATGGATAAGGTCAGCATCATTTTATACAAAATGCATAGTTTTCCACTATATGTATTTTTATTAAGGCTGAATCTGGATGTATCGACCTAAAGTAGCAGCTTGTGCTAATCACTGTACAAAGATGGAGAGCACATCTACATGAGATGCTAAATGCGTAGTAGACTTATTCTACTGTGCATTAATGTGTCACACCAAAACCGGTGCTAGTGCACTAATGCACAGTAGAATTAGTCTGCTGCATATTAGCATCACAAAAAGACTGTGTATTATTACAGGTATTAAGCTTAATGTGCAGCAACAATGTCACATTAGTGCACATGTAGATGCACCCACTGTAATCAGTAAAAAAAAATCAAAATTTGACGTTTGATTTTTTTGGTAAAAAATTGTAAAGTCTTATGGTAGTCATCAATAAATAAGGGTTTATAGACTAGAAAGACAGAGGGGAGGAAAGAGAGACAAGTTATTATATTCATTTTAAAGAGGCACTGAGAAATCCAGTGACCTGCATAAATCACCAAGAAAGTCTTTGCTGGGGTTGACAGTCAAGTACAGATTCCCTGAATTTGCTCCAAACCTTAAGCCAAACTGGGGTACCTCTTGGGATACATAGTAAATGTCTAGAGGATGCATTAGAAACAAATGAAAAGCAAAAAAGAAAAGGAAAATATAAATAGTAGAATGGGAAGAACAATTAAAAATAAATAACTCTACAGTGTTTACAACCTCTCGTTGAAGAAGTTAGTACACAGTTCCAGCAGTATAAAGTATGGGTTTTTAACTATCCAAAGTAAGAAATCATAGAGGCATGCTACAGCATGACAAAGTTAAAAAGGTATATGTGACTGAAAGCATTCTGAGAACTATTGGCATGGACAGATGATTACTCTCTTACTCGCCGAGGCAGTTATAAGTATACAGAGAATCTCATGACCAATTCCGACATACAAAGCTCTCTGACCTCAAAGCAAAGTATAACAGTTATTTCTTGATGTCAGAGCAAAGGAGGGTATCATGATTTTGTGCATCAGATCCAATTCTGGCCAAAGAGACCTCATCTTTATTCCATGATACTGAAAAAGAGGAAATGAATGAAAGAAATATTCCTGTATCCTAGTGCCATACTGTGTTGTCATTGCAGACACCATTATACTGCTCACAGCACCCTTTGCTCAAACTTTTCAGGTTAGTAATGCTTAGCTTTAACACTCTGGATTGCTTAACTGCCATAATGTGTGGAAGACAAATTTTTATTATGTTTGGAGTGAAAGGCATTCAAAATTCGAGGGTTAAAATGTTCAGCCAAACTAAAACAACACTTACTGCTTTCAAATGCATTGCACTATATATTCTAAAATTAAGTTTAAGAGACAACATTTTGTACATTTCCAAGCAATGAAAGTTTTTAAAACTGGGTTTTAGAAACAGAGCAGCGGTCAGCAACATTTTCAGCCAACAGGTTGAAACAATACAGCTTCAGTCCAAGATATGCTAGCACTAGGACCCAGCTACTGGTACTACCACTTCTGCTACTTTTGCCCAACACCTGACCAGGGCACCAGAAAAGCACCCAGCCAAAGCATGGGTTAAGTCCACTGCCACCAAAATCCCCTGACTCTGGACTGAATCTTGCCTATAGGCCTTAGGTTGCCAACAACTGGCTTAGAGAATTTGGTGTCCAAGCATTCAGGCACATAACTCCCAAAGGCCCTTTGAAAATCTCAACCTTTATAATCTTGTAAAACACCTTTTTAAATTGATGTGTGCACTCTATACACATACTGATGAACAACATTATTATAGTAATGTCTAGGGCTCCATCATCCTAGAATGCAACATATATATAGTAAGTGACCCTACCACAAAGAGCTTATATTCTAAATAAGCAGGACATACAAAGAGCAAGAGAAAGGAAATATTTTTTGTCTCATCATGTGGCCGAGAACCTGACACACGTAATGAAAATCTGATACCACTGAATTCAGTGGCATAGCTGCTGGTGGCTTGAGTTAGGAAAAGATTGTGTGACATGCCCAAGGCCACATAAAGTCTGTGGCAGAGCTCAGAATTGAATCTGGAGATCCTGCATCTCCGACAAAGTTTAAGAGTGAGGGCCAGACCCAAAGAAGAGTCTGGTTCTCCCCAAATGAAATGTCCAGCCCCTAAAATGGAATATAATGCCCAGGATTAGGCACCTGAACTCCCAATACAGTGCCTGTGGAGAGTTAAAAAATGTCTCAGAAGGGTGATCCAAAAATCCCTTCACCGTGCATGAGGAATTGAATGGAGCCAAACAACAGGAAAATACAAGCACAGGGGTCAGTCTAAAATCCTATTCCACTTAGAGCTTAGGCTGTCAGGGCTGGACAAGGAAGGCAGCTCCATTCACTTAGCATCTAGGGCTGAGCGTCCTTTTCTTAAAGTAGGCACCTACAGGTGCCCTTTGAAAGGAATGTGCAGGGCTCCCAGGTTTTCAAACACTGCTGAAGAAAAAAGAGGCAGTGGTGGTGTCTGCTGGCCATGATATACCACTTGCTCAAGCAGGAGAAGACTGTGGCCCTAGGACCTCCTCAACCAAAGAGTACTCCAACTTATCTCTGCCACTTCCCAAGATAGTGCCCTAACCCTGTAAACTAATCTGAGGGGAGGCATCATCCCTCCCTCCTACTGAAACTGGGCTACTGCTCCTAAAGGAGTGCAGAAGTGACTGAGGCCAGGAGGAATGAGTGAAAGAGGGAATCTATGTTGTCTAATGATGTGGGCAGTCCCCCTGGAAAAATGGAGCCCTGGATTCTGCTTCTAATGTTGTACATGTATTTTATCCCATGATTATTTAACGCAAATGACATTGGGAACAGAACCTGACTTGTTTTTCTAGGAATCTTAACATTTTACCTGTGTCTCGGAAAAGTATTAAACAGAATTCTGACAAGTCATTCTACAGAAATGTATTGGACAGGATAACATTGTATAAAAGCATCTGATATTTTTTTTAAATGATCGTACATAGAAAAGTAAAGGCATATAGGCAACTTAACATTTTCTGTGGTTCCTATAGTTTGTTAAGTAAAGCATTTAAATTTATTACAAATAAATGTGTATGAATTCATAAATGTATAAGCTTTCATAACCACATAATTGTTTTACATACCTTATTCGTATCCTCAATATTTGAACTACAGAATAAGAATTTAAAATATTAAAAATATATCTTTAATATTGAATCAATTTATGTACCTGAATACACCCTGCTTCTTGCATTTGTTAGAAAACAATTACAAATTAACTTTAGGGTTGCAGATGAAAAATTCCAGATCAGAAAAATTCACACTGATGAGCAAGTAAACTTTTCTTGCTTATGAAACAGAAACATCCTAGTAGCAGACGAGAACAGACTAGTGGCAGTTTAGTTAAACTAATTGCTAGCAGAATTATTTTCAAACTATGCCTGCTGGATAATGCTTAGCATTGAAAACCATCAAAGAGTGCATATTTCTATAATGATACAAAACCGTGCCATGATTTCAAGAATTATATTATCAACCTAAAGCCTAATTTTGTGTAAACAATGGATATTTGTTTAAAATATCTAGACCAGAACCGAGAATGAAGCTGCGGGCTAAACTTTGTAAAGTAAGCACAAATATCCAAACTTTTAAGAACATGTAACTGCTGTGAGACTGTGAGATTAAACTGTTTAGTAACTGTACAGTTTTAAGGCTATTCATATCTTTACAAATTAAAGGATTAGTTCAAATCACCAGTTAGAAATTATGTCATATAAAGCCATATCTGATGCCGTGATTTGGTCAACTGACATTGCTGTATATAATCTGATATGCAAGGTTATACTTTGTAGGTCTTTTAAAGAAATGAAAGTTCCAGGAAATTAATAAGCATAAATTCAGCATGTTTAACCAAATGTGAACTGAAAACCAAGAAGTTTCATATCAAACACAACAAGAAAAGAAGAAAAGTTCCTTTCTGTTCTTTCCAGGTTGTGTGAATATTAAAGCTTGCTTTCATATGGTGAAGTAGAACCTGTATTAATGGAAAGAAGCAGATTTCTCAGAAAGGCTCTGATACAAAAACCATTGGAAAGCCCCCATTGACTGCTCAGGTTTGCAGAACATCCTCGAGTCCATCAAGTTACACTTACTTCCTTGTGTGTTCTCTGCAATTCCCACAAAGTGTCATAAAAAACATTAAAAAATTAACAAGCCTGAATCCATTTATAAAATGCTATGCCTATAAAATGCCATGCCTGCTACACCAATATAATGTACATTTGAATATAAGACAACATACCTTTAATTTAACATATTATAATTTAATATACTATATATAATTTAATAGACTATATTTGAATACAAGATAATATACATTTATATTTGAATGTAATACAGTATATTTGCATATGATATAATATACATTCACTGTTATAATATAATACATTTGAATATAATATATGCTCATTATATTTGAATATACTATATTTGAATGCAATATAATATACGTCCATTATATCTGAATATGCTATATATAATCAATTTGAATATAATATACGTTCATTATATTTGAACATAATATAATACATTTGAATCAATATAATACACATTCGTTATATTTGAATATAATATATATGTGAATATAATATAATACACATTCATTATATTTGAACATAATATAGTAAATTTGAATGCAATATAATAGACATTCATCATATTTGAATATAAAACATTTGAATACAATATAATATAGGTTCATTATATTTGAATATAATATATATTTGAATGGAATATAATATACATTCATTATATTTGAATATAATATATATTTGAATATAATATACATTCATTATATTTTAATATTATATATATTTAAATATAATATACATTCATTATATTTGAATATGATCTATAATATATTTGAATACATAATATGCATTCATTATATTTGAATATAATGATATATATTTGAATATATGTTCATTATATTTGAATATAATATACTATACCCTATAATATACTCTCTACACCCTATAATATACCCAAATTATATCTGAATACAATATAATATACCAATATAATATCCATTGGAATAGGTGCTCCTTTCTTGGAGCAGCAATACAGCTAACTTATAGCCGGGAGAGCAGCCTGCTCCTCTCCCAGGCAGTCTTTCCTGCAGGTGCCTGAGACCAAGCAGGATCCCTGGGGTTTTCAACGATGCTCTCCTCCCAGATCCAGAAAGGGAGCAGCAGTCTTTTTGTTTTTCCCTTGGGAAGAAGTATTGTCCCCCTCCGCCCCCCCAGCAGCAGCAGCAGCAGCAGCAGCTTGGAGTGGGAGAAAGGCTGCGCTGCAAGCGGGGTGGGACAGTGGCAGCGTGGCGCACCGAGGAGGCTCAGAGGAGTCAGTGGCCCCGCTGTCCCTCTGCTCTGCCCCCTCCAGCCTCCCATAAAAGCACACGAAGAAGCCTGCGCCCACCCATAACAAGCGACGCCTGTCAAGCGGGGCGGCGGCCAGGACCCCGCGCTGCCGCCACCTGTGTCCCTGCCGGGCACCCGCGCCGCGCTGCCATTGGGCGAGCCGCCGGCCGGAGCCCGCCAGGCACCAACGGCGTTGCTAAGTGGATGCTTATTTTTCCCTCCTTTTCCTTCCCCCCCCCCCTTCCCATCCTTCTTCTGCCGAGACTCTTTGATTCACTTGCAACGTGTCAGTTGCACTGTTCTCCCTCTGCTCGTCACCCTCCAGCGTCCTCCTCCCCCCTTCTCTCTCTCCTTTGCAGGCATGGGGATTTGGTAGCTGGGTAGCATTTTAGAAGCCTGCACAGCATCAGCATCCTTCCCGGGAAAGCGATGGCTTAGAGGAGAGGGGGAAGGCAGGAGAAGAAGATGAGCTTCCACAAGGAGGACGGTGTGGGGAGCCTGTGCCACAAGGCGCTGCAGATCATCTCCGAGCTGTGCCTGGGGGGGCAAGTGGAGTGGGAGAAGTGCTCAGGCATCTTCCCTCTGGAGACCACCAAACAAGGTATAGGCACCACAGGTAAAGTGACCTCTCTCTCTGCCTGCTCTCCTCCCCTCGCCGCTGCTCCTTGCTGGCTCTGGGCTTGCGCTTCTTCCCGCCGCCTCCTGCTTGCCCCAGTCCCTCTCCTCCTGCTCCTCGCCTCTTCCCTTCCCGGAGCAAGAGAGAGGGGGTGAATTAAAAAAAGCCAGTGGGACGCTTGATCTACTAATAGCAGCTGCAGCAGGTTGTGTGGGCGTTTGGGAAGTTGAACTTTTTCCTTTCCCTTTGCTATGTAGGTGGAAGGGGAGGAGGGAGACGGAGAAAACCCCTTTTAAAATAACCAGAAAAGCAGCTCTCTGTGCAACAAGTGCGCGGGACGGGACTTATCCGAGCCAACACTGCTGCTGCTGCCACCTAAGAGTCATAGATAGATAGATAGATAGATAGATAGATAGATAGATAGATAGATAGATAGATAGAAGTTCCCAAACCTGTGTGTGTGAAGAAAGAAAGAAAGAAAGAAAGAAATGAACGAAGGAAGGAGGGAAAGAAAATGATGGGAGGATGGATGGATAGTTCAAAAACCTGAATGTGTGTAGATAGATAGATAGATAGATAGATAGATAGATAGATAGATAGATAATACAAGCACAGGGGCTAGTCTAACATTTATACATGTCTGTATGCATATGATACATATATAGCATAAAACAGAATGACAGGAAGATCTTAAGTAGTGCAAAAGACATGCTGTTGTGCTTCTGCGTCTTTTGCTGACTTATAAAGAACTGGGGACAGGGAATGAGAAGAGTTGAAGGAACCTGTTGCTGAATGGGGGCAGAAGGCTGGAAGAAAACAAGGGTGAGAAATAAAGAGAAAAGGAGGGAAGGGGGGGAGGCAAGAGATAGAGGAAAGGGTGGAAATCATCTCCAAACTGAAAGCCCAACAGTTGCTTGGATGCATTCCTCCTCCCTGCCCCCATCCTGAAATGCATCTTTTTTTTTTGTTTGTTTTCTAAAGAGGATCTGGTCTTATCCGTAATGAAAGTTTCCTTTGATTAAGGCTGGGAAGCAATCTGCTTCTTTCTGTGTTGGGGGAGCAAGAGATTCCTGATGATTTTTGTTCTACACAATGGTTAATCAGGTATATTTCCGGGTCAGATTACAGCTGTTATTTAGCTCCAGTCGCTGTGCTGGCCCTTCATTTTCTTTGCAATTCTGTGGAGCCCCGCACACAGCCACCAAGGCAGCAGGTTGCATGTGAAGTGGTAGCAGAAATGGCTCCAGGTCTAAGAGAGGGAGGGGGAGGAAGTGGGCAGCTACCCTGTGCAGGGCACAGAGGGGAAAATTTCTCTGAGAAAGGGTACCTCATCCTGCAGTTCCCAGGAAGGAAAACTCTGTGGGGAGGGGGTCCCAGCCCAACCCTTGTCTCTCTAACTTGGAGCGCAGCACAGGCTGCCTCAGAGTAACCCCCTCTCCCCGATTTGCAGAGGGGGCTAACTGATGGCACCAAGCAGTAGGGCTTTCCCAGATCAGGGGCATCTTCTGAACGGACAGAGAGATCCTTGAAATAAATCATCCCCTACTTTTAATTCCATATGATCTCACCTGACCCCTGTGCACCAGAGCTGTAGATCCAGTGAAGACCTTTTGATCCAATTTGCTAGAGAATTTATGTAAGAAAACTTGGGGAGGGAAATAAGGGGATGAATTTAAATCCGTCAGAGTTGGCAGGACTCAACCTGGGACTGAATTACAGCGCTGGAGTTGATCACTTTTATTGCTGGGACCTAAAACACCTCTGACCTGGGCAGCTCTATCCACTTAGAATCCAGGGCTGGATTAACTCGGCTCTTCCCTGTAACTTGGGCAGAGTTTGGGAGGAGTTGATTGCCACCTTTGCCAGCCCATCTTTAGTGCTTTATTCTGAGACTGATCTGGAGAGCCTGTGGGATTCATGCTGCCAGACTTCTACCACCTAGGAGGTGATAGATAGATAGATAGATAGATAGATAGATAGATAGATAGATAGATAGATAGATAGATAGATGTTCTAAAACGTGGGTGTGGGTGTGGGTGTGTGTGGTGTCTTTAGCGAAGACTCTAGTTACATTAGGGATGCAGAATAACAGGCTGGCACTTAAGGACTCCTTATGAAAATCACCAGGTCTAGAGTGGAAATATCTCACCTCAGGGGGCTGCTGCTGCTGATGGTGTTTTCTTTCCCTTGAAGCCCAAAGATTTTAGTCTGTGTTGCAATAGGCACAAAGTTCACTTCCATGCTGTCGAGTGGTCCCAGCTCAGAACTTGTGCTCCTGGTGTCTTCCTAAAAGACAGGTGATCTAATTCATGTCCAGTATCACCCTGGGGAAAAAACTCACATCACCACTGCTATCCGGTCCTCTTGCCTAGACTAAAAGGGGAATTTGCAAATCACTACTTATTTCCATAAAGAAATGAATAGTCCTTTGATCATATCCCCACTAGTGGGCACCTCTGAAATCTTTGTGCATGGTTATTTTACATGAACCCATATGGAAGAACTGGAGTCTGCTGCTGCTGAAGATAATAGCACTAGTCCCATTGTTTCCAAGGGGAATACAATCCAGACCACTTTGCAGAGATGGGAGTTTTGTGGATCTTTTAAATCTAAGCAGTGTGGGTCTGGAGGCAGGTGGGGAGTCAGATCATATGGTTTGTGCTATAAATTGTATGTATAGAAACGTGGTTAGAGGTGGTACTTGATTGTTATTAGGTTGAGATCCCAGGAGCATATTTTTAAAAATTAAATATAATCACTTAACATATTCATTCTAATCAAGCAATATTAATCATTTTGGTCCAGATGGTATCAGATGAGATAGGGATGTAATTAAAGTGGAGATCTTCAAAACCTTACTTAGAGGGAGGTTGTTTTCTTACTATGATATTTGAGGAGCACTGTATATTGATTCACCAGAGAGCCATCATTAATCTTATTAAACACACACAAAGGTTTTAATATAGATTAATTAGATGTGAAAGGGTCACAGCTACTCTCCAAGATACTGGTAAAGCAAGTTTTTATGTTCAGAAATGTAACACATTGGGTACCTGTATTGTTATTAGACGGTATATTGTTACAGTTGTTTCTTCTTTGGGGGCATTTTCTCAGAACCAGTCAATATAGTGTGTTCAGAATCCTCAGCCAACTTGCAACTGTTTGACAGAAAGACACTACATTTTTATACACAAGTTCTTTTCATTTGTATGGGTTCCTATTCATTGGCATGGAGCAAATATGTGTCACAAAGTGAAAGAGATTCAGGTGGAAACATAAAATGGCTTGCTCATAGGATTCTAAGCAATATGTTTTCTATAACAATAAATATTGGTTTTGATTATTGACAGAGAATACTAGATGTCTCAAATCTTCTCTTTATGCAATATTTGTTAGCATATTTAACTTTACTTCGGGAAATACAATTTACTTAGTTCACCTGTTTTATCATTTAATAATCTGGAGATTTTTTTGGAATCTTTACATGGAAAGCAATGAAGATACAGATGTTCTCATAAGTAGAGTATAATTTTCCTTATTTCTCATTAATATGCCATATGCCATAGTATATGTCTCTCTCTCTCAGTCCCAGTTTAAAAAAAGGAAAAAAAAATCTCAGTTATGTTCAATTAGTACTCAAAATGAATTTCAAAACCTCTAAATTTTCCTGAAATTGAATTCTAATTTTCCAACCAGCTCTAGTCATAACAAAGTTAATAGGTACCCTTCATCATGTCCAATGGTACTCTCTATAATAGAGGGCTGTCAGTACCACCATTGGTACCAAGTAACTGCTTGCTGAATAAAGTACTTCTCAGCATGAGGAAGAAGAGTGGCTAAATCTCACCACAGATTGTTATGACTCTTAAAAAACAGCCTTTTAGATCATATTAGTAAAGTCACATCAGTGAATCGCTATGGGATTGGAGAAAGAAGCAGTCTATTCCAAAGTGGGGAAATAAGAAAAAAATGATTTTCAAAGAGTGGCAAGCTTTTTCTATATGCTTGTATACTCTTATAAGAGTATCAGTGTTCATTATGAGTATTATCAGTTATATTTCAAGAAGATTAAAGTAATTCATGTTTTGAAAACAGCCGCATCTCTGCAAACAGGGCAGTTAGATTCTTTAACTGTAGAAGGCATCAAGTGGAGATATTGAACATTGCCTGTACAACCTGAGTTTTTGTTTTATGTTTAATATGGTGCCTATTATTTATGAGTCACCATAGAAATTAAAACCTAGATTCAGTTTACCTATTATGACTGCTTTTATACTTGGAAACCAGTGGTCTATGATGGTTTCCTCTTGAATTATTGCATTTGACCAAACACTTCTATCAAGATACCATTTTCTTTGAAAGCCAGAATATGAATATGCATTAGTTAGGGTCATATCCATGAGTCTTGAAAGAAGCATTTGAATTTATTTGCAAATACTTTTCCTCCTCATAGTATTGCCATCAAATAATAGCTGTCAACTACCTTTACACTCAGATTAAATAAAAAATTATCTCATTAATTAAACACTGTTAGCAAGCATAATTCAATATTTACTGACAACAGAAAACAAACACCAAAACACATTAGTTGCTAATACTTGACAATATTTTAATATCTAAATACTTAAACATTTAAACATTAGCATGCACATTCACAAGGGTATTATGTGCTAAAAGTTGTAATTACAGTTTTCAAACATGCTTCTAGAAATGTGGCCATTAAAAGTTAAACAGATGGTCTCTTCAATTCTTCATAAGCATGAATAAATCTTATTAATGCTTATGGACAACGTTGACATTTTCAGAAGTGCTGGGCACCACAGCTCCTATTGACTTCCATTGGAATGATAATTACTCTGTTTTCATTCTGAGAATGAAGACATACCTATTTTTTGTTTTCCTGTAACAATCCTGAATGGTTGAACTCAGTATAGAAAAGAGCATTTGATTTGAGGTGCTGTATGGGACAGTGATTTTCTGTTGTGGATGCAGAATATGGAGGAAGACTCCACTGCTTGTCACCTTATGTGTATGCAGTAGTATCCCTCCCTCATCTTACTCCACAGTGGGTCAGTGGCTGTTGGATGGCCACAACTACAGATTCCTTTTGGCTTCTGCTCCCAAAACATGATGCATAGAGAACCTGATACATAGAACGCATAAGTTCCCCAACCACTTCCCCTGCACATTGGAACTTCACCAGTCTCTCAGCATGTGGGTCATTTAGCAGCTGTGATGGAAAGGTCTGCCCTTGCCCCTGCTCAGTCATATTTTTGCATGGAAGAGAGAAAAACTTCATTAAGTTTACAGAAGCCATTCAAATTGATAGGGAGACCTTCTACTTTCTTTGTCAAGTAAGAAAGATGTGAGGCAGCATTAAGAAGAGAAGAGAAAATAATAATGGCTATCTATATAATGATGGTACGTCCTTAGTTTGAATATTATGTTCAATTTGGTCACCGTGGGTACATCTACACATGAAATTAATTCAATGCAATAAACGCCAGTGCAGTTCACACTGGAGTTTATTGCTCCCAGGTGCAGTGTTTACACATGCACCCAGGACCACAGTATATTGAGCCAGAACAAAGAAGCCCCAGGTGGCACGGAGCCCCAAGGGTCAGCCTGCCAGCCTGGGGATGGTCCAAGCTGGTTCAGCATGCTGTGGAGGGGCTGGCCGGGGCACAGTGTGGGGCTAGCCAGCAGACAACCCTACCCTGTAACACCCTCATGCCCTGGTCAGTGTCTACACATGTGTTACAGTGGAGTAAATAACTCCACTGTAGGATAGTACTTGTGTTAGGCAGTACTATCCTATAGTGGAGTTAAGCAGTTTACTCTGGCCTAATAACACTGCATGTGTATACACTGATGCTTTACTGCCAAGTTAATTAGCTTCTCAGTAAACATCTCATGTAGATGCACCCTGCATGTCATAAGAGATGGTAAACATAGACCAAATGCAGACGAAAATAGCATAAATAATGAAAGAAATTGGTGAGGTTCCATACACAAAGAGACTTTAAAACTGTCAGTTTAAAAAGGAAATAATAGGAGATAGATTGAGGAATATACAATAGCAAATGTTATTAAGGAAAATGGATCATTTCTGTTCATATAAGAATAAGAAACTGCCTTTAAAGGCAACAGATTTAAAATAGGCAACAGAAAGTAGACTATCATGGGTGGAGTTAAAACTCATTTAAGCTGGTGGGTGTAATAACTGCCTTTCAATCAGGTGAAGTGTACCAAGCAATTGCGTTCCTTTGTGAAACATGCCAGCTGGAACAACAGGCACCCCCACCCAAACACAGGCACATGGCAAGGCTTGAGTAGGTACTGAACTATGTGAGACATAGTTCATACAGGGTTTAGGACACTGGTTCGTGAAGTTGTGTATTAGATAGACATATGATGAGAAATGCAACAGAAGCAGATGCAGAGAAGGAACAGGAAGAAAAAGAAACAGAAGAACACAAAGTGGAAACATAACTGGAAAAAAAACTAGGAAGAAGGAGCTTTTTGAATGCAGTGTTGTCTGAAAAAAGGCAAAGATACCATCTCCTGACATTTGATTCCTACTGTGTTCAGGATAACATGCTTTTGTACCTTCTTTATAAATAAACAAGGTGCATCAAAGAAATGCTAGACTTCATCATAAATTTAGTTTCCTAACAGGAAAAATATAGATATTTTCCCAACCTCTAAATATAGATAATAATTCCAGCCAAAAGGGGGCAGCAATATCTAACACAATATATGTGGAATTCATTGCCACTGGATGTTATCAAGAGGAATAATTTTGCAAGTTTCTAAACACAATAGATTGAGAACAAGGGAAAGCATTTGCTGGAAATTTCCAAAATTTCATGAGACTGATATATGCAATTACTTGCAATCGATCTAATTGGCCAGACTTTCAGAGGCATCAAGCATACAGAATTTCCATTTGGGAGCATTTCTGAGTATTAAGCCAATTTTATTGGTGCTATACTTTTTTTCTAGGTACTTAAATTTAGGCACCTGATTTGGAGAATGATAGCTATTATGTTTCCTTTGCTTACCCGGGTACCTGATGTTTACAAGCACTTTGTTTCTTTGTACATACCAGAAATATAGAACTTGAGACTCCCATTTGGTTTACAGGGAATACAACTTTTGACTGGCTGTCTTCCTATTTCCCTACCTCGTTTTCATTGGAGGTGGGGAAATGCTTATGTTGAACTATCTGCCTTACTTGTTAGGAACAGTAACAACCTAAGTGTACTTCTTCCCCCTATCTTTCCTAAAATGGGCTAGGATCTTGTAAGAATAAAGAATAGAGTGAAGGAAAGCTGCCCCCTATCATGTTATAGAAGTCCTCTTTTCTGGAATATTGATGCAGGGAATTTGAGTTGAGAAGTAAAGCTTCACTGTCTTAACAGTGCTCTTTTGTACTAGAACTGCATAGCACAGTGTCAGAAGTAAATCATTTCACAAATGGAGTAAGCTTAAAATGCTGTGATTCCAGGTACCCATGTAAATGCATGCCCAGAAGCAATAAACTCCTGTTCGATAAGCATCAGAGTGTATTGCAGCACATTAATATACCCATGTAGACATTCCTACTGAGGCAAAGTAGGGTAGGTATTAGGGCCTAGATACACAAAGGGACATGGATGCTGTACTGAGTTGTTTTTAGGTACTTATGAATGGGGTAAGGTAGGTGCCTCCAAATAATGGCACTACATTTTATTGGGAGACACCTAAGCCAGCCAATACTGTGAGCATCTTAAATTCAGTCCCTGTCTGAGATTTAGCTATCTTATTCAGTGCTGTTGGTGGATGCCTTTCTCTACTCATCATGCTCAACTTGAAACCTCTCCTTTCACAAACTTAGCAGAAATCACTCTTTTCTTTCAAAATGCAGGGGAGATTGGATGATGCCAAGAGTGGGAATGTGCATTACCCCAGGGACAAACAGCAGTGGCACAATATGTGTAGCTGCTACTTGTCCCTAGGGAATTCCCATGCATGCATGGTCTGGTGTGCAGCATGTTGCCCCAGGTGGAGTAGGGAAGGCTGGGGCCAGCACCTGGGCTGGCTCCAGCAGCCTTACCTGGGTTCCTGGGGGTGTCCGGGGCCTGCAGCTGTGGCAATCTGGCAACAAGGAGCCTAGGCTCCAATATTGGCTGGCGCACACTGCTGCCGCTTCTGCTAACCCATTTTTTTTAGGCACAGGTTTTTTTGACACCTGTATTTTTGGCATGTGTGCACTCATCTGGATGCACCCCAGGAGTTCCCCTTCTGGGAAAGTGCTCTTACCCCTTACTGTTATTGGTGCAATGAATATTCCAGTATTCTAAGAAAAAATGTTTCCTTGCAGTGGGGGTTTTGAGAATTTACATTTTGAATTTAGGCATCTGAGTTGTGTCTAAATTCCACTTCGAGCATTAATTCCTTTGGTAGCTCTAGTCTTCTGTGAGTTCTCAAGAAAATGCATATCCCTTGAGTAATAGAAGATTCTTTTACTAGGGTTGCCAGAATCAAAACTGAAATTGCACTGCTATAAGCATAAAAGCACCTCAACACCATCTTCCTGACGTGTGTATGCAGTTGGCATCCTTCCTCCTATTTGCAGACTGTTGTCCTGCGTTCTTCAGATCTGTCAACTGCTGTTCTCTGATCAGCTATAGCCTGTTTCTCTGTTCAGCTGTCAGGCACAGTTTCCAGGCTGCTGTATGCAGCCTGCCTCTTCTGCTCAAAAGCAGCTATTGACTTTCACTTGCACTTGGTAATCTTCTGACCTAAGGATATTACTTCCTTTTTTTCAATGCTCTTTTAGCCTTTTACTGGCTGGATGTTGAATTGGGTAACACAGAACCTTCTATTGTCTGGTTTCTTTCCCTCCATTATTGGAAAACTTACCCAATAATAGGCTAGCAAGGTCTCTACAATTATTACAATTGTTTTTTTCCTACCCAATTGCTCAGTTGCTCTATTAAAAGACATCACCAAAATCAAAACAAAACACAACAAAAAAACAACAACAAAAACCCCTTTACTTGGGACAGACAACATTTTCTTTACAAAAAATTAGATGTCAGGTAAAACAATACAGCACAACATAATAAAGTTAAAACATGAGAATGTGAATAGTTAATCGAAAAAATATTTATGGTAAAACTTATAACTAGGTCAGAAAGGAATGTGGTTAGAAAAGAAAAGACAATAGTCACAGGGTTAGCAAAAACTGTTCTTCTTAGATGACAGTTAACAAGCACTAAAAGAACTGAAGTGCATCTAATTTAAAGACAAAAGTTAGAAGGATAAACTCACCACACAGACCAGATTTATTTACAGAAAATGTGAAGGCTATCAAAACACAATGTAGAAGTGTTTAGCACAGTGTGTAATGTCATGCTTTAAGATAAAGCACCAGTTTTGTAAGAAGCTCCTTTTCTCAGTACAAATTTCAAAGAAATCTAAAAGGAAAATGCATACATGACTAGAAAGGCAGAGCTCTGATGAGGATGAGGATACTGATACAGAAATACAATTCCCTCTCAGGTGTCTTAATACAACTAAGGTTTTACAATAGATTGTGGGCATGTGACATTGGATGTATGATCCATAAATAAGAGATTTAAAAAAATGATACTGGAGCTTAGTGAATTGTAACCAAAGTTGGAAATATGCAAAATGGTTGGTGACTACCTAATGTGAAATTCCAAACTTAAGGTTTTTTTTCCATATAGTAATCATAAAATTAACCTATGCAGAACAGTTAGATTGACATATTGACTCCATAGTGTCTAGGAGCCTTACTTATGGCCCAGCTCCTTTCTAAGCAAACATTGCACAACACAGGAGAGAAATATGACCCTTGTGCTGAACCAAAGAGAACAATGTATTTTTTAGCCTGGTGGGTCTCAGCATATCTGCAATCTGACTATTCTCAAGATTTTGGTAGGCATCATGGCAGACGAGAAAATTGAAGGAGAATAACGAGGTGGCTTTTCAGGGAGATCTTCACGTATCTAAAGAAAGCATGGGAAAAAAACTGCAGGGATCTTGTTTGGAAACTGAACGAACAGATGATGGAGACCATTGCCATAGGCTGATCAAAGTTTGCAATCAACCTCTCAGTACTCAGCGGCTGCATCTATATGAGCAGCTGCCCATGCAGTTGTTAATGCACAGTCTTTTAGTACTTGCTTACTTAACTTTAGTACTTAAGTACTTTAGTAAACTAATTATCTAATTTAGTACTTAAGTACTAAATGACTGCACAGTAACCAGCTACCAGTTACTGCGCTGCCACATGGTTATTTTTAGATGCTACTGTGCAGTAGCTACAAACTACTGCACGGTAGCTTGTTACTACTTCACAGTAGCATCACCATGACACATGAACACCACATGGCCCCAGAGGCTGGTGGGCTATGGGAACCACCTGCAGGCGGTGACAATGTTGGCAGCGGGGGCATGGTGGTGGCGAGCAGGGAGCTTCTGTAAGCGGCTGTGGGGGGGTGCTGACTGGCAGTTGGCGACCACCTGCAGATGCCCCTGGCAGCATTGGCAGCGGCCAGCAGTGATCGGGGACTGCCTGCAGATGCCGCCGGCAGTGTTGGCAGAGAGGGGGGGGGGGTGGCGAGCAGTGACCACCTGCAGGTACCACTGGCAGTGTCAGCAGCACTTTTTGCAGGGGGTGCACCACCAAGCTCAGAGGGTATATGTGCACCTGCGTACACCCCCTATGCATCGCCAATGCCATCACAGTTCATGGCTGGAGACATTACAGTGCCATAGCAATGAGCTACGGTGCTATAGCATCTTGTGTAGCACACCCAGCAACTACTAACAGGTAAAGGAGTGGGCCATTGAAAACCTTTTACATGGAGATAATTAGTTTATGTTTCATGAAATAGAGATAAAGGAGACAGTAAAGAAAATGATGACATGATCTCTTGCTCCTTATGCAACAAATTAATTACAAATAAAGCTGATAGTCAGTGTAGTCTAAAAATCTTTGCTAAAAGTAAGAAATGTACAAAATGAAGTGTCTCTACCAGGATTATGGTGTCTTCTGAAACACACAGGATGGCAGAAGCATGCCAGACAGTGCGTAAATTATTTTTATGGGACACCAATAAATTCCTGTATAAAGATATTCTGCTTAAAGACAAACCTCTAAATAGAGGTTGAAAAGGGAAGTCATCCTATGTGTGCCTGAGTTATGGGTAGTTTTCAAAATCAGATCATGAAATGAATGTATAAATTATTTACTGACTAGGATGGCAAAGATCTTTGTGATGGGTTTTAATGGACTGGGATAATCTGAGGATATAATAAATATATATATCATAAAGTCCCTCTACACATGCAGGTAAAGGCACAATGGAATCCAGTGCATAATCTACACAATCATGCCTCCTGCCATGCCACACATGCATGGCACAAGGCATGACTGTAGGGTCACGAATCAGATCACCTGGTGCAGGGGGAGCCCAGTCCTGGGTTTCCCCCCTGCACCAGCAAGAAGCAAGCTCCCACGACTGAGAGCTCCCTTAGTTGATGGGGCTCCCAGCCATGAGGACACACCATGAACTACCATAGCTGGGAGCCCCATCACCTGACCTGGGTTCCCAGCTGAGGGAGCACCCCAGGGGTCCCCAGTCAACCTCCCAACCACAGGGTGCACGAAGCTGAGATCCTGGGAGCCAGCATCAGCTGGAAGCTCTCAGGCTCAAGGGTACACATGCCCCCCCCCCGACCCCCCCCCGGTGGGATCTCTGATCAGCTGATGGGGCACCTAGCCATGGGGGATCGTAGATTCATAGATTCATAGATGTTAGGGTCGGAAGGGACCTCAATAGATCATCGAGTCCGACCCCCTGCATAAGCAGGAAAGAGTGCTGGGTCTAGATGACCCCAGCTAGATGCTCATCTAACCTCCTCTTGAAGACCCCCAGGGTAGGGGAGAGCACCACCTCCCTTGGGAACCCGTTCCAGACCCTGGCCACTCAAACTGTGAAGAAGTTCTTCCTAATGTCCAATCTAAATCTGCTCTCTGCTAGAGGAGGTACGGGAGCTGCTTTAATTAAATAACCCACAGAGTCTCATGTATCAGCATCCCCATGTGTCAAACGAACTTTAGTTAAAGCACCCCCATCACCATTTTGAAGCACGAGAATGGTGATACACGAGATGCGGAGGCTGACTGGGGCATGCTAACTAGTATGATCCAGCAGACTCCCCACATGTGTACAGGCACCCTTAGTGATTAGTGGCTTTTCAGTATAAAACTAAGAGAATAAGTAACGGTGAACTTTAGCAAATGGTGAAAACAGCTATTACTGAGGATTCAGATACCAACAGACTGAGCAGTATGGCTATTTGAATAAAAATAAGTAAGTTAAAGCTTTGGATGAATTAAAAATATTGGAGTAAGGTCATTGAATATGAATGTAACTCCACAACAACATGAGGAGGTCTTGTTTAGACTTTTAAATACAAGAATAATTACAGTTTGGCATGTGAGTGTAGTGTTTTGACAAGTCTAGCTTAATAAGGAAAAAGCAAAACTTCCATTTCCTGAGGTATACTAAGGCATATTGTCTCCAATCTACATGGAGAGCTGGATGAAGTAGAGATAGTACTTGGCAATCTTCTGATTTCAAGTAAAAATGATCAATGCCACAACTGTGTAATGTTCTGCAGATTACCAAAAGGAAGAAAAATTGAACAGCAAAAAAGGTCAGATGAAAGAATGAGATTAATTGTGCAGGAAATACACTTGATGACATATAATCTAATTGACAATTGCACAAATTGGAAGAATGGGATGGTCTTACAGAGGTTCTGCTGAGTACGTTCACCCCAATTTGTCATAATTTTACATATTATTCTATTTTAATAATTGTATTTTTGTTTATAATGGATCCAGGTTTTATTGTAAGCCACACTGAGTCTCTTTAGAGGAAGGTGGTGTATAAATCTAATAAGTACATAAATAATTTAGTGTTCTACTATGAATGCTGCCTATGGACAAAACTGAATGGCACATGGGTGACTGGCAAGAGAAACAATTTAGGCATTTAAATAAAGTTACAGAAACACTGAAGTTGAGATGTTTGGAGAATAACAAGGCCTCCTACAGTCTCCAGCAGTGCACATTCATGGGCTGTAAAATATTTTTCTGCATGCTAACCATTCAATGGACTATGCTTCCAAAGCACTAAAACAGTGGCTTTCAAACTTCCTAAAGTTACGGAACCTCTCCTATCACTTCTTCTGCCATGAACCCCTGCATCTGTCCTGTGAGCTGATGCCAAGCCAGGGAACCCAGCCTGACAATGGTGGCACATCACCTCCCAGCCCACATTACTCCCAATCCCTTTGCTGAACCACTGATGACCTCTCATGGAACTCAGGGTGGTATGGGACATAGTTTTAAAATCACTGGATTAAAACACAGTAAGACTACACTCAAACTAAAAAAGGACTATGGAAATACTAGCAATGTGTCTCTGTGAGTGGCCTCATAAGCAGAATCATTTGGAGTTGTTATGGAGCATAAATTGTTGGAAGCCATTATAACAGAAACCATGACCCAAAGCACTACACAAAACACAGAAAATGATTTTGAAATTTCTGGAATATTTATTTAAAGTGAAATAATAGCTAACACAGACCTTCTTATAGTGGCTGCATTGTCAAGGATGCTTATAGCAGTGAAAGCCTGGCACCGTAAGGAGAAGAACCTGAAGTAAATACAACTCAAGGACTTCCAAAAATAGATGTGACAAACTGAAATGAGAAATACAAACCAATCTAAATTTACAACAGTGCGAAGTAGTAATTTTAGACTGAAAACTTATCTGAAAAACAACATTTTCCTTCGGTCATAAAATCTAATTAGGACCCTAAAAATGAACGTACAGAAAATTATAATATTCTCCACAAAAAAGTACCACGAGTGAAATTTTGGCCAATGATTTCAGTGGAGCTGGGATTTCTCTCATAATCATAGTACCTCACAGCCTAAGACCAGGAATGTAGGGATAATCCATGTTGCTCATCAAGGTATTGAGAAGTGATGCTCTATCCTGGGCCATCATGAATGGATTCTGTGGTAGATAAACAGATGAATGAAGCAGGGAGAGGGACCTCTCAGAGAAAGCATTCTTAATGCCAGAGTAAATGAGGGCAGTCTGTCAAAATGCATACCCTGAATTATACAGACCTCAAATGTGTCCCTAGCTTTAAGCCTTTGTATCCTTCTTATGTATAGAAAATGCAGTCTTTTGACAGATTCATCTAAACTTCCTGGACAGTCATGTGAAGAAACTGTTGTTTGGAGAACTGTCTCCTGATATTTTACTTATCAAATCAAACTTTCTGTGAAAAATGCATTATAAGTGACATTTCCAGTCTAATTCATTAAGGATTTGGAAAGCTCAATTTTAATATTGTTCCACAGATGGGCTTGGATGAATTCAAGCTGAGTAAAGCAGCAAAGCAATTTTAATAATTGTTCAACTGAGTGACCATCTGAGTTGAGGAAATGAAACAATACTATCTCTGTAGTCTGCTTTTTCTTCTATGGCATAATTATTGCTTTATGGCAATAATTGCAGTACAGATAATGAAATAAGTATACTTTTGGAATGAACTGATTCTGCTAAGCATAGCACCTTAGCACAGTATCTTATGTGAAGTTGGTGTAACTGTACATATTTTCTCCAATAATGTTAGAATTAGAGATATTTAAATTAAAAAAATAGATGTTTAAATTTTTAAAAAGATATTTAAAATTGAAATGTGTTGGAACTAAAGAGAATAGCACCATATGATTATAAGAACCTGGATTTAAACAGCATTCTTCTTCACAGACCACCTAATTCATTAGAAAATATGGCGGAAATCTATAACTCAGCTGTGAGGGCTTTTTCCCACAACCTTAAAGGGATAAGAGTTGTACAATTATATGAATACTTTTAAAATTTCTACTGGTGACTTAATTAATCTTTCCAAATAGATTTTTTTTTCAAATTCCTACAGAGAGTACCATTTCTGTGTTGTCAATGAAGGCCGCCTATCTAAGTTATCAGTGGGAAATCATCAGCAAATGGGTTATTTCTAGCCTATTTTTGCAGGGATTAATAACAGGCCTGGCATTATTCAGCATTTTAAGTGCTGATATTGAAGTAAATATAAAAGCATTGGTAATAAAAATTGTGGAAAACACAAAGGTTGGTTGAGTAAATATGTAATGACCAAGCAATCATACAGATACACCTGGATTACTTGATAAATTTGACCCATTCAAGCAAAATTTATTGTCATACAGCCAAATGGAAGATTATGCCTCTAGGAAAAAAGAATAGGCCATCCCACAGAATGGAGGGTGGTATCTTGGAAAGCAGTGCCTCTAAAAAGGAGGTAGGGGTCAATAGCAAGCAAAGAACTGAGCATGAGCTGCTGTTGTGATGCTATAGTAAAAAGGACAAATACTTTTGATTGAATAGGAGCAGGATTTTTTTTGGAAACAGGCCATGTCTAAACAAGACACTCACTGCACAGTGGCATTATGTGGCAGGAAGTATGACACAAAGCTACTGCACAGTCAGTGTCATGAAACAGCCGTTCCTCAGCACAACTAAGCAGTAACTCTAGTATAAATATAAACAAGTATTAAAAAGTACTAAGAGACTGCACGATAACAACTGCGCAGCCAGCGTCTCATGTAGACACAGCCACCAAACACTAAGTAATGCTACTGTCGTTACTACTATTTGCAGCATTGATGAGACCAACACCAATATGCCATTCAAGGATGTTAAAGAATTGCAGAGAATAAAGAGAAAAGTCATACAATTTGTCTGAGGTTGTGAAAAATGCCTTACAGTAAAAAACTTAGAGATGGTTTTGATTAAATGTCTTTGTTTCCAAAAATGTCAGTTCATTGAAATTGAAACTGTGTGCAGGAAAGCATCAGTTTCAATGTATTTCTCATTTTAAGCACCTTTTTAATGTTTTCAAATTGTTAGAACATCATATTTCAATATTTTTAAACGGAAAATTCTGTTTTTACTGCAGTGTCTTTTCACAGTCATAGGGTCATAGAATCATAGGGTGTTTGTACACGCAACAAAATTGACCTTTAAAATAGCTGAAATGCCATTTTGTACCATTTTAATGGCATTGCTGTTTACACGTTTGGTGGCATATTCTGCCTTGATGGCATTGTTGTTTGCACACTCAGCGGTGTATTCCACTTTAAATGACTTTGTAACATAGCAAGATAAAACCCCTCTGAGGTATTTTAGTTTGCTACCTAACAAAGTGCAACAGTGCCTGGGGCTCCGGAAGCCGACGTGCTCGGAGAAGCCCAGGCTTGGCGGGCTTCCAGCGCCCCGTGCACTGTCCCCACCACCTTCTTCCACCACCAGCACACCCAACTGCCCTCCTGCTGCCTTGCCACTCTGCCCCAGGGGCAAGCCAGCCATTCCCAGGTGGTCCCAGGCAGCGGGAAGGTGGCAGGGATGATGCATGGATGCTGGAGCTTACCTGCCTCTCCTGCAGTGGGGGTTGGGAGAGGCAAGCTGCTTGTGGGCCAAGCAGTTCCTGAGCTATGGGGGACCCAGGTGCTTCTCTCCACAGTGGCAATATCCCCCAGGTGGCACCTGCCTGCTGGCACCCGGCCTGGGTGGTGCCAGGGGCACCGCAGCTGTGGAAGGAAGCATCAGGCCCTGCACAGCTCAGTGTGACCTGGTGGCAGCTGGTACAGGCAGACTTGACTGAAGGGGGGGAAACAGCAGACAGCAGCCTTACCTTTTTTTTCTTTTTTCTTCTCCTGGAGCCTGTCTGCCTGCTTGAGCTGTGCAGGGACCAGTACTTCCCTCCACAGCTGCAGCGCCCCCCAGGACCACCTGGGCCGGGTGCCAGCAGGTGGGTGCTGCCTGGGGAGCGCCGCTGCTGCAGAGGAAAACACCGGGGTCCCCCACAGCTCAGGGACCACTTGGCTAGCCAGCAGCTGCCCCTTCCCGCCCCCCCCCCCGGCCCATCGTGGGAAAGACAGCTTAGCTCTAAGGAACAGTCCCCCTAACCCTTGTCTACACATGATTGGGGTTTAGTTCGGTTTAGTTCTCCCTAAATTGAAATGGTGGAAACAGTTGTTTTTCAAAAACCCACCATTTCAATTTAGGAAGATAGTATACAAGCACCCATAGAGAAAAGAGAAGTAGACTCTTTTCTGCAACTTCAGGCCATTGGTCCACATCCTCCTCTCTGCCACGAGGGAGAAAGGGTGCTTTCCTTCTTCTTGAATGGTTGACCTTCAAGTATTTGAAGACTTCTATAACATTGCCTTCTTAAGCTCTTTTTCTGCAAATTGAACATACCTAGCTCCTTCAGCCTCTCCTTGTATGACTTGCTTTCCAAGCCCTTGATCTTCTTTGTTGCCCACCTCTGGACTTTCTCTAACTTCTCCACTTCCTTTTTAAAATGTGGAGCCCAGAACTACATACAGTACTCCAGATGATTCCTAACCGGTGCTGAGTAGAGATGCGCTACCATTTCCCATGTCTTGCACCTAATGCTTTTATCGGTGCATCCCGAAACTGCACTCACCTTTTGTGTGGCTGCATCTCACTGCATATAGAGTCTGTGGTCTACCAAGACTTCCAAGTCTTTTTCCATATGCTGTATCTAGCCAGATGTCACCCATTGTCCACACTGAAGTTCATCCTGGTAGCTCTAGCCTAACTTGTCAATCTGTCCTTTGCTTGCAGGTATTGAGCCAGTTTGCTATCTACCTTATATCAGTTTTGTCCAGTCCACGTTTTTCCAGTTTGTTTATGAGAAAGTTTTGTGGAACCTTGTCAAAAGCCTTGCTGAAGTCCAGATATAATGTATCCACAGCATTCTCTTCATCCACGCAAATAGTTACTTTGTCAAGGAAAGACATCAGGTTTGTTTGACATGGTTTGTTTTTCATAAATCCATTCTGGCTGCATGCAATCAACCTTTCTTTCTTGTAAATGCTTGCATGTGGCCTTTCTTAGGATATGCTCCAGTAAGATCCCAGGTTTTGAGGTGAGGCTAACCAGTCTGTAGTTCCCTGGGTCCTACTTCTTGCCTTCTTTAAAGAGAGGCACTACATTGGCCCTTTTCTAAACCTCTGGTACCTGGCCCATCTCCCACAACTTCATGAAGATCATTGACAAGGGCTCCAAGATCTGCTCTGCTGGTTCCTTTCAGGACCCTGGGATGAAGCTCATCTGGCCCTGCAGACTTGATTTCATTCAGACCCAGCCAAAGCTCTCTTTTGTTATCTTCTCCCTCAGATTGCCCCCTTCCTTATCCAGATTATCCCTTTTAGGTGTCTGACCACAGCTTAATTTTTTTTGTGAAGACTGAGGCAAAGTGGCTGTTGAATAGCTCCACCCTCTTTACATCTTCAGTTAGGAGTTCCCCCTGGCTTGTTAACAGAGGACCCATAACTTCCTTGGTCTTTCTCTTCTGGCCAGCATACTTATACAACCTCGTCTTGTTGTTCCAATACTGTGCCCCTTAGAAGCTCCCAGCCCTTTTGGGTACCTTTATCCTTCAATATGTTCTTCCACGACACCATGCCTATTATCTCCTTGAGTCAGATGAAATCTGCCTTTCTGAAATCTAGCATCCTAATTTTGCTGACCTCATGCTTTCCCTGTCTCAGGATCTGGAATTCCACTTTATTGCGATCACTTCCTGCCAAGTTACCCACCATCTTCTCATCTTTCACCAGTTCTTCCCTGTTAGTCAGGAAAAAAATCCAAGATACATGATCTCCTAGTTGTCTTCTCCACTTGATGAAAAACAAAGTTGCCCTCCACACAAGTTAAGAATCAGTGCCTCATCCACCTCCTCTTCCTGATTAGGTGGCCTGCAATAAATCCCCACCATTATATTGGTGCCACATCTTTCACCTTTCATCATCACCTAAATACATTCTGCCTTGCTGTCTTCTTCCTCCTGAGCCAGAGAACAAGTGTATATGTTTTTCACATACATCAGATGTATTTTGCATTTTGACCTCCTTGCTTCCCTTCTGTGCCACTTGTTGCAGTCCTGTAGCTCACTGACTTTTTCCCAGAATTGAGTTGCTTCTTCAAGTCCTTTCCCCTCTGGACTATGTGCTCTGCTGCTGGAGGGTTTTGATCACCATCCCTAGTGAAACCTAGTTTAAAGACCTCCTTACAGACAGACAATGCCCAAAGATGTTTTTCCCCATTCTTGTCAGATGGATCCCATCTCTTGATAGCAGTCCTCCTCCCATGAACATCTGCCCTTGTTGAAGAAGCCAAAGCTTCCCAGGTTAGGAAGCAGCTTTGGTAGGAGTGTCTGCTCTTGCCACAGCCCTTCCAGATCCTACCCTGAATGTTGTCTCCTGGAAACAGGCATATGGGGCAAATGGGGCATTACATTATGCAGGCAGGCACACTGTTTCTGCTATATCTCTTCCTGGTTTGGCTCAGGAACACAGAGATGCATGGGGCAGCCCTACCTGGTGGCAGCAACATCTTTCTCCAGGCTACTGCTGCCATGGGGTGAAATTTCCCTATGTGCCTTGGTTTTCAGGAGGCATGCAGAGCCCAACCAAGATGGAGCTGCAGCAGAGGTCGCATATCTGCCTACATTATATCATAGAGGCAGATATGCCACTTCTGCTTTACCAGTTCTTACTTCAGATGAACCTGGAAGAGCTAGAACAGAAGTAGCAGTCCAAGATCCCTGGTAGGTTGTCACAGCTCCCCAACCACTGCCCTGTGTGTTGCTGGCTTCAAATCCACACTGGATGCCTTTCTGTGAGTCCAAATTATTGTCATACACTCTAGCCCTAAATTCTTAGCCTTAAAGAAAAACCTGAAGTTTTAGAATTACCCTTTTTTTCCCTCCTTTCTAATTATCTATAATTCTGGGAATTGTTCTATTTCTTTTTTTTATATATAGAACTTTTTGCTTTTATCTGTTTTGGTCTCTGTTTAACTCTACTCTGTATTTTTCTGAGGCCTTTAAAATCTCAAGACTCTAAATGTTTCGTTTTTTCTTTTGTTGTTAAGATGTGAGGGCCTTGAGCTCATTCTTTGTTACTGAATGTCATCCCTGGAATTATAGATTTAAAGAGATCTGGTCCAATCTTCAGCTGAAACTCTAAGCTTCCTTAGTTATATAGTTACATACTGTTTCACAGAGCTAATATGTTGTTAGAGGAATATTTTTTCTATGATCCTTTAGCAAAAATGTGTTCAAATTGATCAATGTATTTCTCCACTGGTTTACTTTAGTAGTATGTAGCCTGAAGCTTTGGATACAAAATATTAGCTATATAACTGTCAAACCTTTTTCTAATGAGCTGTAGCACCAATTGCTTAAAGGATATTTAAGCAGGATTTATTTAATATTTTTAAAACATATGAATGGCCCTTTTCAAAAGGAAAAGGTTTTTATTTATATTTATAACATAACATAATACTGAATTAATCAAACTGAAGTATGTCATATGATTGTGCTACTAATTAAGGCTCTAATGGACACTACCAACAATCCCTAAAATATGAGTCCTTTCACAAACTTCAGTGATGTGAACTGTTCTCTTTACTTTGATGATGTTATTGGATGTGTTAACACATTTGTGACAGGTAAAGTTACACGGTACAGTAAAAGGCAGGATAGGATGGCACCTTAGGATGTTTATACACATACTCTGGGAGGTGGGGTATGTGCTTTAATTAGAGTGGCTCTGAGAGCCTCTCTAATTAAAGCACCCGGACTGTCAGGTGTAACGACATCCTTGGGCTGAAAAATGTTGATGGGGTTGCTTTAACTAATACTCATCAAACAAGCTTTAGTTTAAAGGCCCCCGCCACCATGTTTCAGTGTGGGGATGCTGACACACATGACACTGGAGTCTGTTGGAGCACGGTAATTACCACACTGCAGTAGATTCGATTAATCGAATCTGCTCTGACATGCTGTAATTACATTGCATCAGATCAGCCTTGCTGCATGTGTGTAGGCACCCTTAGAAACTAACTGGTTCAGAGAGGCGTGAGCTTTCATAAGTCATAACCTACTTTGTCAGGTGAAACTAAAGTGTGCTGATTGGTACATGGCTTGCTTACTGCATATTATGGTGTGGATTCAAAGCCAGTGTCATTTTCACTATAGAAGTATAACCAGACCATAGGTACCAAAGTGCTAAAATCAATATTGTTCTGAGCAACCTTGGGCTTTTAGCCTCCATTGATCACATCTCTCCATATAAAACACAAGAGCAGGCACCTCTTGGTGTATTTCTGTTAGGCTTTTGGCAAATTCCCAATGTAGCCATCTCATGCAACCAAAATTTGGAAGTTCATAAAAATCTGTGTATCAGTGACTGGGTACATATGACGGTCTATACCAAGGTATGCTCATAAAAATATCTTCACCAATTTAATTTTTTGAATCATATGCATGTGTGGTTTTACTTCATTGAGGTTTTCCCTGTTCTCACTTAAGGTGTGATCCCAGTCCCTTCGATGTCAGTGAAAAGGTGAAATTTGTTTATATCGAGGGGTTCCATAACCTCAAAGCTCTACACAGTGCAATTGTCTAGACTCTATGTCTTTACTGATGTCTACATGTCATTTGTCTTTTTCTTTCCATGTTTGTCCTGATGAGCTCCTCATGTTTGATTCTTTGCAGACATCTCAGTCAGTCTGCTCGCAGTGGTCGTCAGCTTCTGTGGGCTTGCCTTGCTGGTCGTCTCGCTTTTTGTTTTCTGGAAGTTATGTTGGCCATGCTGGAGAAGCAAACCTCTGACTTCCAACCCCAGTAATATCCCTCAGAGCAACTCTAATGCTCCCACTGAGGTTTTTGAGACCAATGAGAAAAAGGAGATTAAAGAAAATGGCAAACCTTCAGCAAAAATCCTTGAGGCTGCCATAAAAATCAGTCACACTTCACCTGACATTCCAGCCGAGGTTCAGAATGCATTGAAAGAACATCTAATCAAACATGCACGCATGCAGAGGCAGATCACTGAGCCTACATCATCATCCAGGTAAGAAAACTTCAATTTATTGAGTATAGATAACAGTTTGCTTTTCCTGAAAATTAGAGAATCAACATCTGTGAGTTTTTAGGTTCTTCATTCCATGTTGAAAAGTTATAGATAAAACACTGGTCTTATTAAGTTGAAGCATCACAATTACTGCAAAAATGTCACTGAACAGCAATAATAAATAATTGGAAAAGTGAAGATTTGTATTCAAATAATTGCTTCTAAATGAAAGCATCAAATCAATATCTGCTGCAACTGTACATAAAGGTGTATTTCTACTTGTGACATATTTTTTATTCAACATTTTCTTGTGGAAGGCAAGTTAAGGGCTATTTGGCAAAACAAGACCGGCATACAGACCCCATCTTTCAGGTGCAATTAGTGAATACATTTTTATAGGTGCACCAATTTTATTGCACCTAGAGCTGAAAATTAGACTTATCATGAAGTAAATTACAATTTTATTATTGATGGCACTTTCCTTTAAGGCATGGATTGACATTTAAAAAAGAATTAAAGATTTGAGTCTTACCAGGATATAGGTCCATTCAGTGTACTCCTAAAACACTGCATCTTTCATTCATATTTTTTAAATAAATAGAGAGATCTAGTGATATCTGGGCATGGAGATCTTTTTAATCCACCTCTGAAAGTGTTGATAGAGAATATCATCTTTTAATCCAGCTAAGGTACTGCAGTATATCAATACATGGCAAGCTAAAAATTTACCACTACAATTGATCTTAGCCTACAAGAGGCTGAAAAGCAACACATTTAGCAGGACCTGCAGTATCAAAGGGATCTTTGAAAACAGTGTGATAGAAGCTTTTAGAGAACACGTAATATTAAAGACTAAAACACAAAAGTTACTTCCTACATCAGGAAAAATGTTTCAATCCTCCTTAGAAAGGGAAAATTATGGTTGGGAACACAGGTTGAAAGTCACGATGCAAATGAGAATAAGTGCATAATGTAAAACACTACAGGTGTTACCCAATAAATGTTTGAATATTTTACACTGAAGCAAGAGCACATGAATTCTTCAAGATAACATTGGGATAGATTCTGTCCCTCCTGTGCACATATACAACTTTATGCCGCCCTCTTGGTCAGTGGCTACCATAGGAGTTTGTCAGGGGCGTAGTGTGAATGGGATGGTGAGTGACTGAAGCACATCCTACTACAACTACTTCAGGCTGTGAAGCCATGAATAGGCAATGATACTAGACTGCCATAAATATGAACATTCCCTGAGAAAGTTGACCTGATTCCAGCAGGGACACTGCCCTCTGGAATGTCTCAAGCATCAAAAGGTGCATGGATAGTTTATACCCATTCTATCCGTGTTCTAGCTCCTATGCTATACTGCCTAAAAGATAAAGCGTCGAACCAGAGCCGTCGTATGGAACTTTTCCAAAATAATAGAAAGATATATGTGAAAAAAATGCATGTCAAACCAGACACAAAGGGACATGGATTGGCAGAGTTAAAAGGTGATAAGAATATTATATGAAATAATTTGGTATTAATTGGAAATCCCCAGCCAGCACGTCTCACGTACCAACATCTGCATTATTAAATAATTAGATAATCATTAGGGCTGTGCGAAACAGAAGTGCTCCATTTCAACCAGTGTTTCAACATTGCAACAGAACAGCGTTTCGTTTTGACTTTTGTTTCGAGTCAAAATGGCTGTTCCATTTCGTTCCATCTAAACGTTTTGCTGTTTCAACCCTGTTTCGACGTTTCTCCCATAGCATATAGTAAAGAAGGTCGAAACAAGCTATAACTTTGTCTTTTCTGGCTGATTTTGATGAGACTTGGAGGAATGGTATCCCCTTTGGCATGACATGTGCCAAGTTTCAAGAAGATAGGTGCGGGGGTTCAGAGAAACTGCACCCTAAAGTCTTGAGAGAAAAACTCATGTCACGTGTATGTGTTAAGCCACAGTGAGGTTAAAACTGCAGGGATGGTAACCCAAGCAGAGGTCACAAAGCCTGCCAAGTTCTAGGAGATAGGTGCAGGGGGTTTGAAGAAACTACACCCCAAAATCCTGAAAGCAAAACTTGTGAAATGTGTATGTGTTAAGCCACAGTGGGGTCAAAACTGCAGTCATGCTAGCCCCTGCGGAGGCCACAAAGCCTGCTAAGTTTCAAGGAGATAAGTGCAGGGGGGTTTGGGGAAACTGCATCTCAAGCTGCGGACAAGCAAAACTCGTGACATGGGTGACACTGTGCATATTAAGGCACAGCAGTGTGAAAACTGTAGGGCTGCTAGCCGCTGCTGAGGCCACAAAGCCTGCCAGCTGTCGAGGAGATAGGTACAGGGGTTCTGGGTTTTGTCGCCCTGCACCTCTGGCCGCAAGCAGGCAAAACTCGTGTCATGGGTTCCTGTGCAACTGACTGTCTGTCTTGGGGCAGAGGGCAGGGGAAACCACTGCAAGCCTGGCTGCTAGGCCCTGCTGTGGCCACAAAGCCTGCCAGATGTCAAGGAGATAGGTGCAGGGGGGTTCTGGGGCCCTGCACCCCTAGCTGCTCACAGGCAAAATTCGTGTTATGGGTGCTTGTGCAACTGCTGCCTATCATTAGGCAGCAGGACTGAAAATCCCCCATCACTTGTCACCAAGACCTGGGGGTAATAATTGACCACAGTATGAACATAAGTCTGCAGTGCGATGCTGTTGCCAGCAGGGCCAACAATATGCTGGCATGTATCAATTGATGTATCTCCAGCAAAACCATTGCAAAGAAGTGATTCTCCTGCTCTGCTCGGCTCTACTCAGCACCGGTGAGACCACAGTTGGAATACTGCATCCAGTTCTGGGCTCCACACCTTAACAAGGATGTGGTAAAGCTTGAGAGAGTCCAGAGAAGAGCTACCTATATGATCAGAGACTTGCATGGCAAGCCATATGAGGAAAGGCTGAGGGACCTGGGACTCTTCAGCCTGAAAGAGAGAAGGCCACATCAGAAGTGTATATCTAGGGCTAGGTAATTGATGCATGCCAGCGTATTGTTGACCGTGCTGGCAACAGCATCACACTGCAAACTCATGTTCTTACTGTGGTGAATTATTACCCCCAGGTCTTGGTGACAAGTGATGGGGGATCTTCAGTCCTGCTGCCTGATGAGAGGCAGCAGTTGCACAAGCACCCATGTCACAAGTTTTGCCTGTCAACAGCTAGAGGTGCAGGGCCCAGAACACCCCTGCGCCTATCTCCTTGACAGCTGGCAGGCTTTGTGGCCGCAGCAGGGGCTAGCAGCCCTGCAGCTTTCACCCTGCTGCGCCTTAACACCCACAGTGTCACCCATGTCACAAGTTTTTCTTGTCCACAGCTTGAGGTACAGTTTCCCCCCATACCTCTGCACCTATCTCCTTGAAACTTAGCAGGATTTGTGGCCTCTGCAGGGGCTAGCAAGCCTTCAGTTTTGACCCTGCTGTGGTTAACACATACACGTTTCACAAGTTTTGCTTTCAGGATTTTGGGGTGCAGTTTCTCCAAACCCCCTGTACCTGTCTCCTTGAAACATGGCAGGCTATGTGACCTCAGCAGGGGCTAGCACGCCTGCACTTTTGACCCCACCGTGGCTTAACACATACATACGACACAAGTCTGGCTCTCAAGAATTTGGGGTGCAGTTTCTCTGAACCCGCTGCTTCTATCTTCTTGAAACTTGGCATGCTTTATGCCCTCAGAAGGGGCTACCATTTCTGCAAGCTTCATCAAAATTTGGCCAGAAATGACAAAGTTATAGGCTGTTTCAACCTTTCCCATTATAGCCTATGGGCGAAACATTGAAACAGTGTTGAAATGGCGAAACATTTTGACTTGCCTCATTTTTTTTCAAGGCTGTTTCAACCATATCTGTTTCATTTCGATTTTGCTGTTTCAACCTCGAAACAGGTCGAAACAGCATCGAAACAAAACTGGTAGCGAAATTTCATAGAATCATAGAAGTAGGGTCAGAAGGGACCTTGTAGATCTTCAAGTCCAGCCCCCTGCCTGGGCAGGAAGAAAACTGGGCTCAAATGACCCCAGCCAGGTAGGCATCAAGCCGCTTCTTAAAGACCCCCAGGTAGAAGCCAGCACCACTTCCCTTGGAAGTTGGTTCCATATCCTAGCCACCCTAACTGTGAAGTAGTTCTTATGGATGTCTAATCTAAACCTACTCTCCAACTACTTGTGGCCGTTATTCCTTGTTATCCTGGGGGGCGCTAGGGGAAACAAGGTCTCCCCCAAACCCTTCTGGTCCCCCTTAGTGAGTTTATAGACAGTCACCAGGTCCCCCCTCAGCCTTCTCTTGTGAAGGCTGAACAGGTTCAGGTCCCGTAGCCTCTCATTGTAGGGTCTGCCCTGCTGTCCCCAGATCATGTGGGTGGCCCTCCTCTGGACCCTCTCAATGTTGTCCACATCCCTCTTGAAGTGGGATGCCCAGAACTGGACACAGTACTCCAGCTGTGGCCTGACCAGTGTCGTGTAGAGGGGGAGGATCACCTCCTTGGCCCTACTTGAGATGTACCTGTGGATGCACAATAAGGTCCGGTTAGCCCTGCCGACCGTGACCTCGCATTGTCGGCCCATGTTCATCTTGGAGTCAATAATGACTTTCACAGAGCCCTAATAATCATTAGGTAATGTAAACCCCAAGATACATCGGTTTAATAATACATAGAAGCAATGTATAACTGCAAAACAAACACGCACACTTTATGTGGTATTTTACAAAAAAAGGGCTTCCAAGTTCCTGATCCAAAGGTATTGGAATACTTGAAACTATTCCCACTATTCCCAACTATTGCCCTAAAATCAGCTCCTCTAATGGGTCTTGAATCAGACCTAAAAACATCTTGGAGCCAGGAAGAATCATAAAGAGCACAACTAATGGTCATTTATATTCTCTGAAGTATTAGTTGGTTGTATTGCAAGGGGATCTTTCCCTCTTTCCATCCCACAGCCACAAAGGGACACTTTCAGGCCTAGCAAACAGTCCTACTTTGGAGTCGCCATGTGCTTGGAGACTAGGGGCACAGACAGAAGTGCAGCTCCTTGGTCTAACTCAGAGTGATTGATAGAAATCTCCATGAGTTAGACCAATCCCTTCAATCCAACAGATGTTAGCTATTGGATCGGGAGGGTGAAGGATTGGCTTCAGTTTGGAGCTGATTGAGGGAGAGGGGCTGTGACTTTCCCTGGCTCCACCCCACCTCTCCCAGCTCTGTTGCTGTCTCTGGAAGAGAGGGGAGAGAAGGCAGGGGAGGGAGGTCTTCTGGGGTTTTCTCAGCCCCACTGGTGTGGGGGGAAGTGGGTAGATTAGAGACCCCTCCCCAAGGCAAGGGGCTCCAATTCACCTCCCCTCCTCCAGTAGGGCTGAAAAAAACCCAGAAGGGACCTCCCTCCCTTGCCTTCTACCCCTTCAATCCAGAGACTGCGCTGCAGCCAAAGCAGTCTGCAGCTGTGCTCTTCTGTCTGGGCATGGCTTTAGGGTGAGTTCAAGGGGCCCATCACACAACAAATGTAATTTCTGTCTGCCCCTGTAGGCTTTGAATGATTCCCTTAAAAGCTGAGTATGCATAATAGAAGATATATTCTTGTGTACTCTTTCAAATAATATAAAGCAACGCTGTGACCTTTTACCTGATATTTCCTTGTTTTCAAATTGATTTTCTCTACATTTATATTTGTTTCATGCAGCTGTTTGCACACTGCTCCTTGAACTTGTCACATTCAATAAGGTGATAATCACTTCCCCAAACTTTCTCTATCAGAAAACTGGATGTGCAGGTCAGTTGTCTGGATAGCTTCTTGTTCCTTGTGCCACTTATATGGCACAAAGGGCACATCTAGACATTGCCCTACATTGCTGTAGCAACACGCTATGTTGCTGTACAACGTGCTATGGCAACGTAGCGATCACATGACCAGCAGCTACTTCACCGTAACGGCGCACACCCCCTTTTTAGCATGATGCTATGGTGACATAGTAGCTAAAACTAACTATGTGCTGCACGCATGTCCCAGCATGGGCCGTTAATGCACCATGTTTTAGTACTTCCTCTTAGAAGTACTAAAGCACAGCACAGTAACAACGTTGCTATAGGGTTACGTGTAGACGTCCCCAATGAGAATAAAATTCTGGTTCTTAACTTTCCTTTATGAATGTTGGAGCCCATCACTAGGAGTAGAACAGGTATAGCTGGTTGTGTACAGCCCTCACTGCAGGTACTGCATCAGGAGTGCCAGGGCAGAAAGTGAACATAAGACATTGTGCACTGGCTGTAATCATTGGTAGATGTCTAATAGGTCCTTTTGCCATCTAACTTCCATTACGGTACCCACTATGCTGCTGTAAACTGGGCTGGGCAGAAAAATCAAGGAAAAATAAACAGCCCCTAATAGTCTCTGCTATCTCCACTGCACCCAGCAGCCTGCTATGCAAGCAAGATACGTTTTGGCCCTCTTGCCTTAGTCATTTTTTAATAAAAGAAATGGCATGACATGAAATGCTTATAACTGAAGAGTAAAGACCTTAAGAAACAATCCAAAGTGTAATAAAATATTTCTGATCATGATTTCTTGATGGTGCTTTTTAACACAGAGACATGTTAATGTTGGAAAATTATGTTTTTTCTGCTTAATTGGAGCAGCTTATATCATTTCCATACTTCCTGCTAGTATGAACAAGGGCTGCTTATTAAGAAAAGTCACTCTTCAGTCTCTTGATCCCAATTAAGCAGTAAACTACAACAGGATGAGCATTTCAGCACCACTGTTGCACCTCTTGAGCACATTTTGGCTTCTACTTAAGGAGCTCACCCGGTAATGACACAGGAGTACACTCCCTGATGCATGGTACTGCTTTCATAATCTGGCTCCTTAAATTACTCATTTACATTTTCAAGAAGAAAAAAAGTAAATGACAGTTCTTTAGTGTATTTGCAGACAAAGGTGGACCTGGGAGTTTGTGTAAGCGTAGACATACCCAAACTAATTTTAACTTAGCTAGTTCAGATAATTATAGCAGTATAGCCATGACACCATCAAGTTCAATGAGTATTTACTGAACTTCTCAGGCAGGCTTGCAGCCTGCATTGAATCTGTAGGTGCAGAAGCTAAAATGGTATTGGGCCTATGCTATCTAGATTTAAGCTAGCTTGTGTATGTCTATACAAGCTGCATGTATATGCTAGCTGTAGGGTAGATATATGCATAGCCACCCACTCTTTAGCTCTTAGTGGGCGCATCTACAAGTGTTATTAATGCAGTGTAATAAATTTCAGCATAATTCACACCAGAGTTTATTTTTTCTGGACGCAGTGTTCACATGTATGTCCCAGACCACAGCACATTGATGGCACAGTCCCAGCTGGCAGAGGTCAGCCTGCCAGCCCAGAGCTACTCCACTTTGGCTCGGTGTGCTGCAGAACGGACACAAGGTTGCCACAGTGTGGGGGGGGTAGCCAGGAGGCAGCCTTGCATTGTACCACCCTTCTGTCCCAGCCAGTCCTGGGCACTTTCTACACATGGGGTGTGGCAGAGTAAATAACTCCACCATTGGATAGTACTTGTGTCAGGCAGCACTAACCTACAGCAGAGTTAATTAGTTTACTTCAGCCTAATAGCTCTGCATGCGTAGACAGTGATGGTTTACTGTGGATCTAATTAGGCAACTCTGCAGTAAGTGTCTCGTGTAGATGCCCCCTGTAGGAGTAAGGTGCTAAGCACTAGTGTAACTAGGAATGTGTGATCAGGGCATCAGCCCCAGTCACCAACCTGGAGGGGGCTCAAAAATGGCAGCTACAGTCACTACCAGCTCAGGTACCAGCACTGACCCAGATGCTGCTCCTGCCACACTTGCCAAGGGTATCCTGTCTAGAAACTTCATGTAACACCTCTGGTGCTAAGTGACAAACTGTATGGACTTAGGTCACTTAAGCCAAACCTGCGTAGATGTCTCCTGATTTTGAGTGTCTAAATTTACACACACACAAACAGATTTTCAGAGGTGTTGACCTCTAAGCCTCGCATGAAGTCAACATATTAATATTATATATCATATAATATTATATCATAATATATATGACTGCTTGCAGATGTGGGGGGAAAAAGCAAAACCAGGCTTTATTTTAAACTCGACATGTTCCCATGCTGAGCCCAGAGCATGCCCAGAAGCAGCATCACATAAGTTGCACCTGGCTTTCCCAACAGGTGCTTTAATATGCACTTGAATCAGCTTTAGATAAAAGTGCCAAAAAGCTCCACTGAAGTACCCAATCAATACAGACACTGAGGAGCTGTGTTGAAGTAACACACTGCTGCTTCCAGTAAAGCACATTTTCCCCCTATGTCTGTCAGTGCTCTCTAATATTATATATCAATATATATCATATGTGATATATATATTGATATATATCATATTATATACAATATCCATACATACATGGATTCCAAAGAGAAGCATTAAACTAATTAGAGGTGCAAAAAGGCCATATTATGCTTCAACATTGAAAAGACTTGAATAAATCTGTTTAAAAATGAAAGAATAAGAGAGGAAATGATAGAGATATACAAGATTATAAATGGTTAGCTGAGTGCATCTTTTTACTCCCCTAATACATAAACAAAGAAACCATCAGCAAAACTCAAAGGGAACAAATTTAAAATTGACCTATAGAACTCATGGCCACCATAGGATTTAGACCAAGAATATAAAAACAAATTTTAATGGATATTTTAAGGATTTTTAAAAGTAATAAGATATAAATAATTTGCATGACACTATCCCTCATATTTCAGGACTGAAGGCAGCCAGAAACTGACTACTTTATTGCTTTACTATTCCATTGAATATCCTTATATCCTTGTTTCATGAGAATTTAAAATAGGCATATTCTATCATGACTTTCAACCTAGTGTGAAGTACCTTCAGCTGGGAGGGAGGAGACTGGATTTTGATTCTTCATTTGAAGACCATTTTGCATATTTTAGATAAAACAGTGATAAGTAAAATGTATGAACAGTCCTTGGAGTGGAGACTGGATCAGTTAGGTAAAGCCATGCTCACTCTTGAACTCTATTCCAAGCCCAATGAATTGTGAATTCTTATCATTTCAGTGGCCCAGCTTCAGCAGGAGGGGTTTAGTGTCCCCCACCCTCCACCACCCTTGCACTTCAGGAAGACCTGTCTCCTAAATTGGGGTAGTCTTTTTTAATATGAAAAGTGTGGGCTTCAATCCCCTTAGGCAAAGGAGGGAACTGAACCTGAGTCTTTTTTGTCCTGCATAAATACTCCAATTATTAAAATATTGCATAAAAAGGAGGCACTGTCATCCCCATCTCCCCTCATCTGCCTCTATTTTACAAGAAAGCATCACCACTGCATTCTGTGTGGAACTGCTTCTGTCACTGTGTGCTACATCTGCTCTAAGAGCACTCATGAAACTTGGCCTGCTGGAGATTTGGGCAGAAAATGCCTAGTTTCTGGATCCTGATCAGGCTGAGGCATGAAGTAGGCACTAAGAGTGTCTATACGCATGCTCCGATGTGTTCTAATTAAAACGTGTCGGAGCAGATCGGGTTAATCAAGTCTGCTCTTCATTCTAATTAGAACGCCCTAGCATAGTCACAGCATCACATGTATTATTAAACCCATGGATTTAAAAATGGCTGCTGTGGTGTTTAAGCTAAAGCTCATTGAATAAGCTTTAGTTAGACTATCCTGTGGCCATTTTTAAACATGCAGGGGCTCAATACGTGTGATGCTGTGGCGTTTTAATTAGAATGGCTCTCTGGGGATTAAAACCCCTTCCCTCCTCCCCCAGTCTCCAAGTACAGGCAGGCTTAGTTGCTCAGCCCCATGAAATGTGAGGCATTTCTGGGCCTGCATATAGGCAAAACTATAAACGTCTCAGAAACTTAAGGTGAAAGGCAAAGTGTTTCTTTCTAAACCCCAATTGAGTTGGGGCGGGGAAGGGGGATCAGGATTATAGTTTTGGACTTCGGGCCCTAAATTCTGATTAAATACTACTTTGGGCACCTAAGTCCATTTATTTGGATCTGGCCTTAAATGATTTGCTGAAGGTCATAGGGGAAGTCTGTTGTAGATCCAGAAATCAAACACTTATATCTTAAGTCCCAGATTTAATCACAATACCAATCTCCCTCTTTCATTTGTTTGGGGTGTTGCTCTTAACTGAGTAAACAGAAAGCACTTTCATATTATTTTCTTATAAGAATAATTACAAACCTTTATGACACTAAGACTACAAACAAATGTCACATTTGTCCCAGAATAAGCCAATTTATCCCAGGACAAAATGCAGTTGCTCAGACTTCCATGTCCGTTGTCTCTAGATGAATCCTAAATGAGTTGACAGGATAAGAAGTACTAACAGTTTGTCCTGGGACACCACAAAGTGTGCCTCAACAGTTACCGCAGAATTGCATCATCGAATCAATGGCAAAAAGTGGCAGTCCATTCAGCTGCTCACTGAACCCTGATTAGAAGGGTAGTATGTGTACACTGCAATCCCAGGACATTTCTGGTCTGAGACAAAAAGAGGCACGCTTTGTCCAGGAACAAATGCAACATCTGTTCCTAGCTAAAATACTTCTCTTCAGATCTGAAGAAACCATGTCTGTTATTTTAAGTCCTTTACATAAACCCTGATTAAATATGTTATATTAGAGCTAGTTATTATTATTATTATTATTATATTGGAAACAGTGAATCAGAGTGCATGGTTGTCTATCCTATTGTTATTGAGAGTCAAGGTAGAGCTGTGGCAGTAAGCATGCAACATCTCCAGAGCCTGATTGGCTGACATCTTTGTACTTTAGTATAACAGTCATCAAATCCTTTGTTAATGCAGAACAAAGGAAGGTAAATGTGTTGCCATGACAGCAATGAAGCATCTTACTAATTAACAGAACAATTAGCTCTCTTGTTGAAATGTTATGACTCAGAACACTCACTAGGTCCCATATAATTAGGGCATTGGCTTAGTAGAGCAGACATGCTACTGGTTCCCACTGAGGGCAACCCTGCAGCTGCACTGTTTTATTCAGTAACACTCAGAAAGAATGACTAATTTCACTGGAGCCTGCTATATACTATAAACTTTGAAATTTTAAGAGGAAACGGGTGACTGAATATCACATTTCTGATTTTTTTTAACAAGATTTTTTTTACAAGTGCTATTTCACATTGTTAACAAGAAGGGGGTAAAATCCATGGGACCCAGTTTGTTTGCTTTGGTTAATAAGCACTTACACTGTTTCCCTCACATAGTCAGATTTTCTTCCTTGTGATGGGAAGATTTGAGGCCATTATAGCCATTATATCTAAACTTTGGGAGCCTCCAGATTACAATTCTAGGTATGTAGTGTGGCTGCCATGTAGACATACCAATTGAAAGTATTTTAAAACTTTATTAGAGTTCAATTTATATGTCTTAAAAAATAAAATGTATGCTGCCAGTGATGTGCCTTCTTTATCTCAGCTTCAGATTAGAAACATCTGGATTTCCTGTAACTACATCCAATCTAAACTATGGATGCTCTTTCTCTGGGTGTGTTATAAGGATATTGTTCCATGCACAAAACAGCACTAGAGTAGCTACAGAGAAAAACATTCTTGCCCATTATTATGCCTGCAGAATCCCTCCTCAGTGCAGTATGGCCTTGATAATTCTGAATAGTTTGGTGATCTGTGAATTTTGCAGCATAAATAAAAGTCGTATCCACACAATAGGGCATTATAGTTTCTCAATGAAATATTTTGTATATCAAGGAGCTGAAATACCTCTTGATTTCAATCCACTGCCCTATTGGGCAACTGAACAAAAATGCAAGTCTGTATATGGTGTTAATAAGGAACTAATGGAAAAATAATAAGAGGAAGTTTGGGCAGGTAATTTTTGTAAGACACATAAGTATAAACACTCACAGGAGTAAGCAATGAGTTTGTTATAATATAGCTTATAAAAGTGGTAAATCTTAGATGGCAAAAATATAACCTGGACATTTAGATCACTGTGGCCATGTCTACATGAGACGTTACTGTGCAGTAGCAATAAACTACTGTGCACTAGCTCATAGCTACTACGCAGTAGCGTTGGGGGGCACTAACCATGATGCAAAGCTACTGCATAGTAGCTCATTGCTACTGCACAGTAGTGTCAGAAAAAAAACATGCGGGGATGCTACTGCGTAGTAACACCAGTTACTGCACAGTTATTTAGTATTTGGTTATGCTAATTTGACTAATTAACTCTGCATTAAAGCATCACTGTCTACATGTCAGCCCATATTCAATATTAGGGCACAGTAAATTAATTAACTCTGCCATAGGATAATACTGTCCAGGACAGTACTCGCCTATGGCGGAGTAATTTATGCAGCCACAATGCACATGTAGTTGGTGACAGCAGCTGGCTGGAGCATGAGGGTGCTACAGCATGGAGACTGCCTGCCACCTAGCCCTGCACTGTAGCACCCTCATGCCCCAGCCAGCCCTTCTGTCCCCTGACGCCACTACCCAGAGCCCAGGGCTGACTCCCCAGGCCTCTGCCAGCCTGGGGCTGCTCTGCCCTGGTTCTAACTGCTGGGTCCCAGGTGCACATGCAGATGTTGTGCCCAGGAGCAGCTGACCCCAGCACAAACTGCACAGGAGTTTATTTCTATGTGTTAATTGCATGTGTAGATGCACCCAGTGTTTTAACTCTCATCATTGTACTACAATAAAACACTTACATTGCTGATGCTGTACTTTTCTTGACAAAGTTCCCATTAATGTTATTTTAATCAAAAGGTATTACATGTTAAGAGCACTCTCTATATTTTTAATTATAGTAAAGTTCAAATTGTTTTATTTTATGTTAATAAAATACGTTATTTTGGTAGCTTTATGTGAATGTTGACACAGACAAAAATGAGCAATGTCTAATAACACTTTAAAATTTAAAAAAGCTAGAATTAATTGTTAAAAGCACTAGTGAAGAAATCAGCTGTGCTATCAGTCCAGTAGAGACTTAAAACATCTGAAGAACTGGGACCTATAATAGTAAAGTGCTGTGCTCAAAACCTGTAGGCATGTCAACTTACGGTCTTTCTAGGTCTCAAAAACTTGAGATTGGTAAATACTGGGATAGAGAACACCCAAGAGCGAGAGGAAGGGTTGATAGAGATTTTTAGGTAGTACTCTTTGCTGTCAAGTAACACTCTAATCACACTGCAGGGGTGATGCCAAAGTCACTGTCTATATGATTTGATGGAAAACTGACATCCTGGCCACTTGTGATTATTAAAGATGCCATGACACATTCTATGACAGAAGTGGTATTAATTGACAATGGCCTTTTAGCCTCATTACATTAGCCTCATTTGAGTTGTTTCATGCTGACTACCAAAATGTCTACTGCAGTTTCTTCAAAATAAGGCATGTGGATATGTGTATTGCAAAAAAAAAAAATGGGTTAAAGATTTAAATTTCAAAATTTTATTGTGTGCAGTTAATGATATTTTTATCTCAAGTCTGTTTTACTGCTTATGGGAAAAAAACCCAACCCCTAAGCTTTTTCAATGTAAACTTTGCAAAATGGTTGGGTACAATCCAGACATTTCATGGAGATAACCCAAGTTAATTCTGTGTGTGTATGTGTGTGTGTGTGTGTGTGTGTGTGCATGTGTGTATATGTGTGTGCAGGCACAATTCTTTCAGGAGGCACTTGCCAAGGCAGATGCAAGTTTCCAGTGTTGATTTTAACATGGGGACCGATCCGATTTTGCAAAGGGGAGAGACAACAACCAGCATTGGGCGAATAAAACCAGAACTCTATAAACAGAAATCTGTTGATTCAGATGGCCAGAAAGAAGATGTGAAAACCTGTGGAAAGCTTAACTTTACTCTCCGGTATGATTATGAAAATGAACTTCTTGTTGTTACAATTATCAAAGCCTTAGATCTGCCTGCTAAAGACTTCACAGGAACATCAGACCCCTACGTTAAGATTTACCTTCTTCCAGATAGGAAAAAGAAGTTTCAGACACGGGTTCACAGAAAGACTTTAAATCCTGTCTTTGATGAAATCTTTCAGTTTCCTGTAGCCTATGATCAACTCAGCAACAGGAAACTGCATTTCAGTGTATATGATTTTGACAGATTTTCTAGACATGACATGATTGGGGAAGTTATTCTTGATAACCTTTTTGAAGTCTCTGATCTCTCCAGGGAAGCAACTGTATGGAAAGACATCCACTGTGCCACCACAGTAAGTAATATGTCCCAAAAGTGTTAAACTGATGATATTTTCATTTCTGCTTTATACTGTATGGAGAGTTTATATTGTTTATCATCGCATCCTGGGTAAAAACACTTGATAGCATTTTCCTTTTGAGCATGGAGGATAAGATGCGTATAAAGCTATGAAATTTAGTTAAATAAAGGCCCTCTTCTTGGAACATACGAGGTATGCTTATGGCAAATGATACAAATGTAAATTAGGCTTATTAATTAAATCATACATCCAAAAGAGTCACTGTTTCACAACAATTTTTATTGTTTGCTAACAGTTTTCCTATTAGGTAAACACTTTGTCCTTTAAAGCCAGGACCACTATGCTCCTTTTCACACTCTTTCATTTGTTGGACTCTACATCAAAGAAACGATGGAGGATAAGGTATCCTGGTGCCTAAAATGGTCTCTAACAGCTGCCTTAGATTAGGGGACCTTATATGAAGCATCAGTTTATGCTTTGATAGTCCAGTAGGGGCTGATTGATATGGGTAGAGAGCAGTAAGACATGTGGAGAAAATTTGGAAACTGAGAGAACTGGATTATTGTTTCAAGTAAGAAAAAGCAGATTGTGGCCTGCATAAGTCACCAACAAACATTACCAAATGGTGATGTTCTGCTACAACTACAGCAGGCTCCCTGCCAGGTGTTTTCTTCCTAACCCAGAAAGCCAAATTAATCTTTCCCAGTCAGAATAAGACAGTTTTTTAAAAAAAGAGTTTTGTCTGCTATGCCATTCATAAGCAACTGGAGTATTATATTACTCCAAGCCATATGTTATGTCCATGCTTTTCAGTATGAGCAGGTCTATTGTTAGTATCACAGACAATATTTATGTTGTCTGGGAGACTGGGTAAGAAGTGGGTGCAATATACTATCCCTTGTAGCATACCCCAAGTGAGAGGGACTCACCCTCTTACTAGGTCCATTCCTACTTAGTATTTTTCTCTTTCTTCTATTACACTGATCCCATTGCCTCACTTCTCCTAGTCAATGTTTCCCACTCTTTCTCTTTGCCCTCTTTTTGCCTTCCTTTTGTTTTAATCTAGTCTCTTTACTTTCTGGTTCTTCTCTCTTTCACTTCCTTCACCTTTGCCACTGATTGCCTCATTTGTGGCCTCTATGCCGTCATTTTTCACCATTTCCTATCTGCCCTATGTTTTGCCTCCTGGCCTGGGTCCACCACAGTCAGAGTCTACTCATAGCCTTTGGTTCTTTTCACACTGCCTGGAGCCTCCTGTCCACTACAGCTATAACAGCTGATTGCACAGCCTAGTGTCTCAACTTCCTGTTGCTGCTGTACTTAGTTGGATACAGAGCAGTGCAAAAGCAAAGAACCACTATCAGAGGTACCTCTCATTCACATGCTTAAACAACTGACCTCAGTATCATGACTGTCCTGCCTGACATCAATCCTGATTACTATATTGCATAGACATATAAAGATGCATAAGTGATATTAACATTTCTCTTGACTGAATATGAAATTGTGTTGAATCATCTAATTAGTCCCTTTTTCATGTTGTTTTGCTTCAAGAAACTCATTTTTAAGGTTATTCTGTTTTGTGATGATAATGCTTTGTACCTTTCATTCAAGGATCTTACAGAGTTTTTCAAATGTTAATTAATTTTACAAGTTTAGGATGGATTGTTCTGTTGTTCCATCTTCTGCACATTAACCAGTAGAAGTAAAAATTAAAAATAAAAACAAACTCACTGAAATGCAATTTAATTGTTTTTCCTCCTAAACAAAATGAGCAGCTTGACTCAAAGTCTATTCAGGGAGCTAGGATATTAACCAGTTGTTGTGAGCTCCATTAATTCTCTTTGAGGGTTGAGAGCTGAGTCACAAACCACAGGCCACAGTAACCATGTCACTTCCCTAATGTAGACAGGCAGCTATTTTTCTTCTTTCTCCCTCTAAAACCAATGAGAAAAATTAGCCTTCCTTCTCATTCTCAGGACAATAATATGTCTATCTTAAGTGATAGTCTGGGGTATTGACTGATACTATGGAAGGTAGGGCTAGCTTCTGGACACAGATGAGCAGTGTAAATGTAAGAGGGATACAGGCATATCTAAGTTGATCCAGACTAGAGGTTTTACCAAATATTTCCCTGGCCTGGCAAATCCATGAAACATGGCCTCTTGGAGACAGGAAGGATTGTCCTATGGTTCTGGTGTAAGTCTTGGACTTGAGAGCTGCATTCAAGTCCTTGTTTTGTCACAATTTCCAGTGTGACCTTGGGCAACTAACTTATTTCTGTTTCTGAAATCAGAATAAAAAGTCTCTCTTTGGGTGGGGTTCTGTGATGCATTAAAGACTGTGCAGTAATCAGGTGCTATAGTAATGAGAGTCATATAAGTACATAATATAAGAAAATAATGTTACCTTGCTAATGTACTTCTATTAATACCGTGGTTAAATATCATACATGTAATGGTTCAGGCAGTTATTCAATATTTTAAAAAACCAAAAACAAATAGCTGTCCCTCAGCTGCCTCCTTCTGCTAGTAAAATCTAATACAGTAGGTCATTTGGAACCCATACTACTGCTGATTTTACAAGCAGATTATCGTAATTAGATAAAGCAGAGAAAATACCCGACTATAGTACAGTATATGAATAAGTCCAATCTTTTTTCTACTTATCTTCACTGGACTTTGTATTTCAGCTTGTTAATGCAGAACTAAGAAACATGTATCATGTCATGGGCAAATGGGGTTTAAATGGTCTTTTATGGTATGTCCTTACAACAAATGGAGCACATTCTAGATATGCGAGCTAGTACTCAGTGAGCTCATATATCTATACAGTACAATGAAGATCTGTACAGAAATACTAGCTCAGGTCCTAGAACAAGTAAAACTATGTTAATGGATCACTGCACTCACCTGCGAGATCACCACACACTTCTGGAGCTCTGGTATCCCTACATCCTGCTGGATTGAGCCATGGACACATACGCTTACACTCTGATTGGAATCACAACTGAGATACAATATTGACATCCCTGTAAGTTCCCAATTATCCTTCTTGCTTAAAAGATTACAGTCACTTTGGCACAGGCCCTAATCCAGTAACAAAACAATTTTAATATGCTTTGATTTCATTGAGACATAGCAATTTTGTGCTCATCATTAACACTAAGCATTGCATAGCCTTAGTTTTGGGGGGTTATTTTGATTAAATTACTATATAGCATTAAGTTTTGGAGTTTTGTTGTTGTTTTGCTGTTTTTAAATATTCAGTGGTACCTTAAATTTAAATGTTCACTTAACCTTTTACCATCGACTGATTTCTGCCTTCTATAATTCCTCAACTAGTCCAACACCATGTTCTCAACAGACTAGAATACCAACCAAATTATGCTACTGGGAGACATGCTAATACACATCTGGTTGAAAACTATTCCATTCTCAGCTGCTGTAGCTAATACAAATCTCTCCCAAACTGCAGGAAAAAATGCCCAATTACAGTGCTTAGTTTACTGTGATAATATCCTGTTTGGAGTTAATGAACCACTGTTTTGCAACTTCAAATCAAAAACTTGCCATTTAGGAAAACTGTCATGAGCTTTAGGCATTCAACAAATATAGCTTCAAGTACACTGTTGCACTTCTATGAATAACCTCTCTCCTGACTGAAAAATTTTGTAAACTGTGACCCATAAACATATTAAAAATAAAGTAATTTTCAGCTATATATTATTTCATCAGGCTGTTGCAGGCCCTTTTAATCCTTGTATTATTACAGTGTTTTTCTAGTCACTTGAAATGTTTTACTGACAAATGATGATAGGCTATAATATGTCCTTTTAGTATATGCATGTTAAAATGTGCTACCAGAAACTTGTTTGTGGAGGTTATTTTAGCTATTTTACATAGGTTATATTCAGGTTAGTTCTAATTATTTCATTTTTTTACAGTTCAGGAATGGTGAGACTGAGGAGCCAATCCTGCACAGAGTTACATAATGCTGAAGTAGTGGAGAACTGGGGAGTTATGTCCTAAGATCATGGGATAAAAAACAACTTAGATGCCTAAAAAAAAAGGACTTAGCCATCTAAAGTCCATTCAAATCCAAAATGGTGATTCATAAACATTGTAATCAGTGGCTGCCTAACCCTGCCCCTGACCTTAAAAGACCTAACTCACCCTTTATTAGAAAATTTCCTAGCAACATGACCATGCCCAGTACAGCCCAAGCCTGAGTGGCTACGTATCAACGTCCAGCTAAGTGTTACTGAGATTCAAGAAGTAGGCAAAGTGGCCCCCAAGCACTCCAAGGGCCTCAGTTAGGTAGGCATATTCTGGATCCTTACAAAATGTGGTTGCAGCTGTTTTGCAATTACATCCGTGGCACTGGAGGAAGTGGCACTGCCTATCTTCTATATAATAATCCAGTGGTTAGATCGCTTACCTAGAAAGTGAATGGGTTTAGACCGTTTTGAGGGTTCCGAATCCATATTTTTCACTCAAGTGCCCTAGCCATCACGCTGTAGGTTAAACTGGTATTGAGGAGGCTGCTTTCTGATAGGGCTGGGATATTGTGTAGAAAGGAGAGCAAGATTTATGATGTCAGAAGGAAGCAAAAGGAAAACCGAGTCTGTTGTGTAGTAACTAAGTAGGCACACAGCTAAGACTGGGGAGACATGGGTTCTGGTCCCTGCTATAGGGTTTATTTCTATATCTTATCCAATGTTTTTCAGTATAAAATTCATGCACTGTTCTTGGAGAACAGGTAGAAGCAAAGCCTTACCCTTCTCAGCTGAATGCCCAAACCACTATGCTACCAATTTAGGCTCCCTATTGCTTCATTTCCTTCTAGGCCTATGAATCTTGTATTCACTCCTGCCCAGTGACACAGCTAGATGCAAGTCCTGATGCCTCTAGAATTAGGCAGCTGTTGAGCAGGGATGGGGGTTAGATTGCAATGTTGAACTGAGGCACATAAAGCTTGCTGATGTCCTGTTTTAGGTGCCTAAGTCATTTTTAAACAGAGGGGGAGAAGTTATGTTTTTTTTATATACTTCCCTCACCAGGTTCCCCCTGTTTTGGACTGCTTTGTATGTTTTCTCAAGTTTATCATCTCTGAACTATGGGTATGTATATTCTTGCAGCATGTCACTCAGGCCCAGAATGTCACATACTGTATTTAAGTTATAGTCCTAGGATTGGGCCAAAGGATTAATGCAAAAATGCAACATGTACAGAAGGGTGACCCTCTCCTTGAGTTCTGGAGCCCTCCAGGAAGTTGCCTACATTTCTCCCATCGTCAAATATCCATGTTCTGTTTTGGAGGTGCATAAGGGTAAGAATTATCGCTAACTAATATGAGAAGATTACCTACGTGTGCAGAAGTTTTTGACAGTAAATGGCCCATTCATTTAGGAAGTAAACTTGTAAAAAGAGCCAGTGGCTGAAATCTGAAGCTAGAAAGATGTACAGTAGCAATAAAGTGAAATGTTAACAGTGAGAGGTAGTTAGCAAATGAATGCAGTATATTCTTATTCAATCAGAGTGTTACCAAGGCTGGATGCCTCGCTAAAAGATAAGCTGTAGTTCAACCGGGAATTTTTGTTTTGGTGCTGGAATTACTAGGTGAAACTCTATGATGTATATTATGAGAATGATCAGACTAGACGATCTCTATTGTCTTGTCTAGCCTTAACATTTATAAATCTATTAATTACTGCAGTTCAATTGAGTGTCCTTTGCTTATGATATTAAGTTGCAACCATTTTGCGAAGTGCAGGATTGGCTTCCACATGCTCATTTTTATTCTTATACTTTCCAACTGTTGCTATTCATTTTTTGTTGTTTGTATTTTGTTCCGTTATTTTTCATTTCATATTGTTTCCTTGTTCTGTGGTCTGAAAATATTGTACAATAAACAGCATGTATCTATTGTAAGTGCTAAAGCGGTTTAATTTTTAATGTAAATTGATAATTATTAACACATTGTAATATTTCTTGTGGAAAAGAAAAGTCTTAGATATCTGAATGTAGAGTCTTAATCTCCCAAAAATTTGCTTATATATCATTGGGAAAGTAAGTCCTCAATAAATAATCCATCAATTTCTTCTGTCGGTTTGATTGATTTAAGTAAAGATAAACTAAGATGCAACCTTGAAATACCTTTGAAATATGGCCAAGTACACTATACTGTTTTATTATTCTAAAATATATTTTCTGGTACAAATTAATGAAATCAGAGATAAGTGAATAATACATAATGAATAGTGTATTCAGTAAAACTAGCCTCTTTTTGTTTGCAAACTGCCTGTTGTCAGCTCAAAAAGAATCATAGGTGAATTGCTCAAAAAAATTTAGGAATTTTCAAAAAGAATCCTTTTTCTGATGGATTGATGATAAAAAATTGATTGCAACCATTCAATATTTAAGTTTTAAACTGTGTTGATGTGTTCCGTTTAGACAAATGGGACACACGTTGTTTCCGATTAGGTTCATATTAAATTTTAAAAGTAATAAAGAACCAAACATTTATTAATTCTCCATTAATATTGTGTGTTATTCACTTGAAGTTGGCCTATAACCTCAAACATTTCTGCCAGTAAAACCACTGCCCAAAGTGTTAATGGAATGTGATCATGTGTTGCTGTGACAAAGACTTACATCTCTGTGTCACATCTCCCCATAGGAAACTGAAGATAGTAATAATGCAAAAGATGCATCCTTATAAACACAGTATTTAGAACAATGTGAGACTGTTGTTTGCCAACAACACTGAAGATAATACTTTGCTGATTAGTGCCAAGTATTACTGTGTCGAGTGAGTGTTTAGCTGCTAATTTTTTTTTTTTTTAAAGATAATCAGATTTAGCGTTCTCTTGACCCAGCTCAGTCACACACTAGAGCAGGAAGCAGACACTGAAAATCCTTCTAGAAACTGTCTTCATCATTATGAACAGAGAATGGACATACGAATGCTGCTTGGACCACATGCTTATAATTATATAAACCTAAGACCAAACAGCACTCATATTTATCAGATTCCAGAGGCCATAATGGACATCTGCTGTTGTTTCCTGAGAATCTTAGTCAGTGCCGCCACCTCTTTTAATTGGATGTCAGTCCAATCTGCCAATAATACATTATTGATGCTCATCTCAAAATACACCAAACAACACGATCGTTCCCAACTTTGGATGTTGCTTTCATGGACAAAAATCAGTTTCCTCAACTTCAACTTGAGTAAGACAGAAGTCAGGAAAGAAGTTCTGGGAGGAGAGAAGTGCTTGAGGAAATGACAGATTTTGGCAATTAATTTTGGGGCCAACTGTAATACTTACTATATCTTGGATACTAAAATAGCTGCATTACTAAGACAAGTCTAAGTAGCAGCTAACTAGGAGATGACGCCATGTTTCTTTAGGATTGGATGCAGCCAGAGTGATGTATGCTTTGCGATTTGAACAAAAAAGCCTTTAAAACAACATACAAAGCATGTAACAGAACACTTGCCTGTAAGTGCAGATATAGCTATCATGTTTGTTATAGAGATATAGTCTTTTAACACCAGGGATTTCTAGGAGTTGAAGTCTTCAAGGTACATGATGGAAAAAGGTCAGCTGGCTAGGTATCACATGACTTCCTACTGGAAGGATCAGTCTTGAGATAAACAGAGGGTCAGTCTTGAGATGATAAGGCTTGAGCAGGATGTTCAGGGTAGTTCTTTCATGAGGGACTAACCAGAAAGGATTATACAGGGGAAAGAATGCTGCCTCTTCTACCCCTCTGCTTGCTGAAGGCTGGGGTGGATTCTGTTCATTGTTGACTGTTCTGTGTTGTTGTGATTATGCTATGTAATTTTCTAAACCAAGTTTTAGGAAGGTTACCTGAACTGCATTAGAACTAGCCCTTAGCATCAACTGGCATTTAGTTGGTTTATCTGGCCAATGTTTATAATGCAGCTCTTTCCACAATTGCTGACAAGCTCCCAGAGATAACTGCTAATAACAATTAATTACTGCATTAAAAACATGGAAAATATGGTTATATTAAGTGGACTAGATGCCTGTTTGCATCTAAGTAAGGTAGTGATACTAGTGATGGCTAGATACATTTGACAAATGAGGCAATGCTGTTTTGATTTTCCCAACAAAACTGGAGATGCCATCAGTGCAATTGTGTTTGGCTCTTGGATGCCAGTTCCCTCTCCTTTTAAGGTCTACCTAACCCTACCATGATCTTTATCTGTCAATATACTTGCTTTATTTTATCCCCAGTTAGATATTTGAGTGCATACTCATTCTCTCTATTAAAAATCATTAAAGCATTCTGGTGGAAAATCAGAACATCCAAATGTTTCAAAAAACAGAAAATATTTTTTCTTTTCCTGTAATGTTAGGCTATCTATGGACCTTATTCCCAGTATTATATTGAATTAATAGAACAATCCCAGAGGTAGGTAATATGTTAGGAAATGTGGCAGTTCAGAGACCTAAATAATTTTGGTTTTCAAGGCAGTAGTTTGCTGTCAGTTGATTGTGACTGCTAGAATATATTGACTGAGGAAGAAGAATAGAATACATGTGTTTCTAATAACTTTTTATCCTTCTGAAAAATGGCCCATTATTTAACAAAAACCTTAATTTACATTCATTTGGAAATTGAACCAATATGTGGTGATAATGATGATGTACAATTTGGCTTATTAGAAATCTAGATATGGACATGGAGAACACAGCACACAAGTATTGTCAGCATTAGGTTTTTTTTCTTTTCATCTACGACCTATTCTTTAACACATCATTTAAATTATATTTAATAAGTTCTGTAGAGTAACTAAATAGAAATTAAATAAAAGCCTAAATGATTAATTCACTTGGTTTTAATTTTAATAATGTGAAGGTAATTCATTTAATTCTTAACAGTGTTTCAAGGAGATCTACACTATTATGACAGAATATTATGTTTTGATAGTAGCAATTAATGAGAAGTAAGCCCATAAAAGGGCCTAAAATTCTGAGCCCTGGTAATATCTAAATAGCCATGGGAACAATAGGTAGAGATACAACTCTGAGTTAAAGAAAGCTAAAATTCAAGTACGTCATCTGACTATGAAGATAGAATGCAGTTACTGTCGGAAAAAGAATTATGTAAAAATAATACCATCTCACTTCACATGCCTACTTCCTGTTTGTTTTTCACCCCATTTGCATTATAAAACCTGCAAAGCTATTGGCACATGAGCTGCAGTGTATCCTAGTTCTCATGTCATCAAGCAGATTACTAAACAAGTTCTAATTGCAGTCTGTTGTCCTTGAGGCATAAAACTTAAATTTAGCTACAGCTTCATTTTACCCCATTTGAGTTAGGATTACTGATCAGAGAAGGAGCAAACACTGCTTGATCCCTAATCTATTTGGAGGGATTTCAACTTTAAAACTGACTTTTTGATTGTGTATTGAGCACCTTTCTATGGAAACCATTGAGAACAAATGGAAAAAATCCACAAGTTTGTATCTGAAGGGGAAAGAATGAAGGTTTATCCAGCAACCACAATCCTAAGGGCCAGATATACTGATTACCTGCCTTATGAGTGAGAAGAGGGTGAGGGGCTTCTGCAGAACTGCTGCTACGCTTCCCATGCAGGTGAGTTGAGGGTGGGGAGTGGTCAGGGGTAAGGCTCCATCCTCCAGAAAACTGGCCTTTCAAGTGATTTCCTTAGCCTCTGGGTCAAGACCTGAAGGCTCTGTCATGAGATGCAGTGAGCACACACAACCCCCACTGAGTTTGCATGATCAGCGTCACTCAGATTTGGTCCCTCAGTATGGATGAGAATTTAATATTGGATAGTCCATAACCTCTAATTATATAACAGAATTAATAAAAGTACCCAATACCTTTCCCTGAATTCTGTTGTTCCTATTTTTGTATTTCTTTTTTGCATCACTGTAGCAGGAATGCATTAGCTAGTCATGTAAACTGGGAGCAATAAAAATGAACTGAAGCTGGTGTAGTGCTTACACTGTTCCCACTCTTGGTCCTTCATGATGGTTTGTGATCACAAAAGGGAAATAAAAGCATAAAAGATACACAGTATCAAATGAATGTATTTGTATTTGTGCAGCTGTGCCCACGTTTCCTGCTTGTTTGTACAAATTATTGGAGGCCTTTGGGAGAGAATCATTATGAGTATCTGTCAGTAAAGCTAGTTGTTAATTGCAACCTCAGTTTCATTTATGAGGAGGAAAAACACTCAACACTAATGAAAATCAGGAAATTTCACTGGCATTACTAAAAAAAATCCTGTAGCAGTTATAAAATTATTTAGTTAAATACACATTTTTGCTCCTAAAATAATCTGTGGCAACCTTAATTATTAATGTTACAGGTAAATAAATATTTCTGTAATGGTGTTTGGACTGAAATTCTTTGTGTTTCTCTCTCTTGAGTCAGAGTTCACATAAATGGTGCTGTCCACCTTGGGACTTCGGACTCCCTGCACCAAAAGCATGAGCCTATACTCACTAGGCTAAATAATTATCTCACGGTGTTCCAAACATTGGGCAAAAGAATTGGTAGCCACCGTTCTATGCTCACTGACTTTGTGTGTACTCTCCGCAAAGCACACGCAAAGCCCCAACAGCACACAGTACAACCAAAACTAAACTAAAATGAGAAAGTAGCTGATGGCAAGTTTCTTCCAAGTAGCTGATGGCAATCTCCATGATGGTTTTTCCCTAGACTGTGTGGCATTGCTCTCCAGGGTCTATGGACTGTCTCAATGGAACTCTTTTTTTTTTTTTTGGCACCCTGATCTTATAGTCATAGACACATTACAGATGTCTAACACAGAGGAGAGAAGGTATTTTGAAATAGTAAATGTTCAAGTTCATTGAATAATTCATTTTTATCACTGTGCAACATGCAACGTGTTTCCCTCAGGTAGAGTGATTCTACTTCTTTAATATTTGTGCACTTCAGGGCACTCCAGGCTCCTTCTCCTTCAGGAATTCAGCTCACCTGTACTAGAAGTTGTGTGTATAGATAATGGAAAGGTGTAGAACTTTGCTCCAGGACATGGTTCTGTCCTATTGATATTGGGAATGACCAGACAGATTATTCCCTCTTTACCAGTCTATTTGGGCTTAATTTATTAAAAGTAAGTCTGCAACACATTCAGTGCAGTCTAACTAGTCAGTGCACATAACAAAACAAGAGCTCCACACCCATGAGTGAAATCACTATAATAGTTATAATCATATCTGCAAGCAACTGTGAACTATTCCTGGCTGACAGATGTTTTAGTCACCATAGAAATGAATGAATTAGAATGAATTAAGGTTACTCATCATCATTGGCTATCCCTTGATACGAAAATGATGCATGCCGGGGTGTGAAGGGGAAGGACGGGAGGTTACTGGTGAGTTTTAAAGTGGCTGAGGAACCCAATCCTTGCTCTGAAAGTTTTTCCACCAATATGACAAGTGGTACCTTTGGGGCGGGAGCGGGGAGGGGCACAACTGTTGGCCAGAATGTTGTGTGCTTTCCTTCCTCTGCTACTTCTTGGCTTCCTGAGTGAGACTGTTCTCTTCAAAGTGAGCTGTGGCTTGATGTATGGTGCAGCATTATTGAAACCTGTTACCAGCCAGCACTTCCCAATTTGTAGGGTTGATGCCACCCTTCTTAAAGTATGGTTTCAGTGTGTCCTTGTAGTGCTTCCTGTGTCTTCCATGTGTAGGTCGTCTTACCATGACAAAGTTGAGAGAAGAGGACTTGCTTCAAGAAATGAGTGTCAGCCATCCTCACACAGTGGCCAGCCCAGCCAAGTTGATGTTTCATGATCTTTGCCTCAAGGCTGGTTATGTGAGCTGCAGAGAGGATGCTGGCATTGATGCAATGCTCTTTCCACGTAATGTGGAGGATGTTTCTGAGCCAATGCTGATAGAACCATTACAGGTGCTTAAGATGGCTTTGGTATGTCACCCACGTCTCACACCCATAAAAAAGCATGGGGATAACTACTGCATTGTAGGCCAAGATCTTAGTGTCTATCTGCAGATCTCAGTCAGCATGGACATGGTGAAGCAGTTTTCCAAAAGCTACGCTAGCACAGCAAATCCTATGTTCGATTTCCACATCAAAATTGACTGACTGGGAGAGGTGGCTACCAAGGTATGGGAAATGCTTAATGTTTTCTACGGATTCTCCACCAATGGTAATTTGTGGGGGAAGCAGGGCAACTTGTGCTGGGGCAGGCTGATGGAGTACTTTGGTCTTCCCAATGTTAAGGGAGAGTTCCAGGCTGTGATAGGCACCTGAGAAAAGGTCAAGGGTGGAGTGCAGATCAGTCTCAGTGTGCACAAAGATAACTCAGTTGTCAGCGTACTGAAGGTCAGTAATGCCAGTCCTGGTAAATGTTGTTTTTCTGTGAAGGCACTGCAGGTTGGAAAACTGACCATCCATTTGATACTCAACCCTAACTGTGGGCAGCCACGAATGAGAAACATAGTCACAGCAAGATAGATGGAAACAACGGTTGGGGCAATGATACAGCCCTGCTTGACACCAGTATGGATGGTAAATGGGTCTGTCTTGGATCCATTGCAAAGGACTGTGGTGGTCAGCCCATCACGGAGTAGCCTGAGGACACTGATGAACTTCAGTGGATAACCAAACCTAGCAAGCACCTTCCATAAAGGCTTCGCAATTGATGGAATCAAAGACCTTGGTTAGGTCAATGAATTCCATAAACAGCTCCTAGCAGTGCTCTCTACACTTCTGGATCTGTCATACAACAAAAATCATGTCTGTGGTTCCCTGAGATGATCTAAAGCCACACTGGGATTCTGAAAGAACATCTTCAGCAAGTGGGAGGAGGTGATTCAGAAGGATGTAAGTAAGAATCTTCCCAGCAATGGAAAGGAGGGCAATGCCTTGGTAATTCCCACACACCAACTTGTCCCCTTTCTTGAAGATGGTCACAATGTTGGCATTCTTTAAGTCAGGTGGAACTTTCTCATTAATCCATATTCTTGGTCTGTGTGATGGCAGACCAGACTTCCTTGAAGGATGGGGGATTAGCAAGAGGTTCTATTACTGGGTACTGAAGGATGGACTTCATGGTGGCAGCTTGGACCTCAGATTCACTGTCAAGTAGAGTCTTGAAGTGCTCCATCCAGCATTGCTCGATGGATACATTATCCCTGAAAAGGGATCACAAGGTGGTTGGGCCATTGGAATATGGCCCATGAATGGCTTTTATTGCTTGAAAGAAGCTTCTCATCTCATACTGGTTAGCAAAACTCTGGATCTCCATGGCCATTGCTTGCCGCCACTGGTTCTTGATGTCCCATAGCCTCCTCTGAACTACAGCTTTGAGTCGGTGGTAAGCCTCTCATTTTTGCCAACTGCAGAACTTGGCTCTCTTCTGATGGATAAGTGCCAGGATTTCCTCATTGTTCTTGTCCAACCAAAATAAGGTTACTATGGAATGGAATAAACTAACTCTGAATAACCTACTTTTTGTGTCATATCCATGCTTTCTAAGCTTGTCAGCTTTCCTTCTATTTTATTTTTGAAGTATATGTAATGCAGCATTGTTTGGCTAGGAACAGTATTTTATCTTTATATACAAGGCAACCTGCATATTTCACAAAGAAGTCAAATGTATTGGTTGAGTGTACAACATTTGAATGACAGGTTTTCAAAGTCATTTTCAATATATCATCAGTATGTGAAATATAAAGGAAAGAAAAAGCTGATTCAAGCCTGGAATTACATCATCATCATCATCATCATTAATCATTTATGAAGCCTTGATAATTTGCTCAGTATTGTAGGAAATAATGAAAAGGGCACTGAAACAGTTCCAAAGAGTCTACAGATCTCTTCAATGAGAACTTTTCTTTTCAAATATCACCAGTTGCTGCCATGTCTGACCTTCACATCACAGGTACTATCTGACCTGTGAATGTTATTGACTTGAACTCTAGTTCTTTCTTTAATAGTTCTTTCATCATATAGTTTTTCAGGTACCCAGAGGTCCAATGCTCTTGTTTCTGGTTCCATGATTAATCCTCTATTCTGGATGTTCTTTTGATGTCATAACCTTTGTGAAATTAACAATTCATGGCTCTGTATGTCAGCCAGTCCTTCTATACTCTTCCACTTGTTTATTTTGGATTCTTCTATATAGCCTTTCATAAACTTTTGCCTCTTTGTTCTGTTGAGTATACATATATTTTCTCTACTAATGTTCTAAGTCTTCTGGCATTTGTGACATCCTGCATCCATATAAATCAGCTGAATGTTGAAAACATCCTTGTTGCTTTGAACTTATCTAGTGATTCTTAACACACTTTTGTCCAATTTTCTGAAGTTGACAGTAATATTGCAGCCTCTTTCAGCATAAGTTCAACTTGTGCTAGTAGCATTTATATGACTCTAGCATATTCATGAATCTTACTTGTTAAGCCTATTCCAAAGTGTATCCAAATTAAAAATGGCCTGCCATTTTTCCTTTCTTCTGAAAACAACATAAAATATTTTTTTTCTCATTTTCTCTGATTATATTGAACTTTCAAAATTTGCTTTGATGTCAAGCATTCTATAACTACCGGGGCACATTTTTCGTAACATTTTTATGTTAAAGTGATTTGAATACTAATACCCTAGACTGTTTTTTTCTCTTTTTTCCTTCTACACAGAGGTGAAAAAAGTTTTTAAAATAATATTTATTTAAAAATTAGTTTACATGGTCTTCCTATTCTTGGCCTTTTGTACAACCATCTATAGCCCCAAACAGGCTTGTACTCCTTTCTTAGAAGTGCACAAATGATGTAAACTAAAGGTAAATTTCAAGCTGTGAAAGCTGTTATTGCAGTACCTTGTTTCCCGTGTGTTTTTACCTATGGCTGAAATTCATAGGTCTTTGCTTTATCCATTTAAATTTATTGAGAGATTCACAATATGGTGCCTTTCAATTTGGTCTTTTTATTTATTTAGGCCAAAGAGTAACACGGGACACAGTAACAGGGAACCCAGGCCAAACAATAGCTGCAGCTTGATTTGATATTGTAAAATAGCCTGTTATATTTCTTTTGTATAGAAAATTATCATTGTATTGTGGTTCTCATATGTAGGACACATAAAAAAGGACAGAAACAATGAGGCTTGCTCATAATCTACGAGATGTTATTTTGCTTTTCATACACAACCAATTTCCTTTAAATGGAATTTTCCTATACTAAAAACTACTGTGATTAGAACTATCACTAGAGGGCACATAAATGGCCAAAATACAGTGGCACAGAGCTTGCTCTGTTGTATGTATGTATGTATATGTAATATGAATAAATGTATATGGATATTCCTCCTTGATAGCTGACCCTATCCAGAGCTCTTACTACCCAAATAATTTTGTCTTTTATATTACATGTATGTTCAATGTGATACACCCATCTCACTAAAACTGAGCTCTTCTCCACTCAGCTACACTCAACCCACCACCTCAGGAAAAAAACAGTAACTTTCAGAGCAGAAAAATCCCACCCAAAGCTCTAACCCACAGTCAAGTGGATCTCTATTTGTCCATGCAACCACTGAAACCAGCTACTCTTTGGAAAGTAAAATTAGCCTCAATATGTCTGCTTCTAGTGTACCATAACTTGTACTATAATACTATATTGTCCTCATTCTGGCATTATAACGTCACTTACATCTCCATATGTTTGCATTGCTATTATTTTACTGTATAGATAATTCTAGTGATAGTCTAGCAAACTAACAATTAGACATCAAAAAGGCAAAATATGTTAGCCTGACTTGAATTATGATTTTTAAAGAAATATCCTGAAAAAGCCAAAAAGATCCATGTTACTACCACACCTGGGATCCCAATGCCATTTCAGTCTGTGTTTCAGACTGTAAGTAAAACTGTGAGGAAAAAAGGAACATTTGTTCATATGTCAAAAGGTAAGAGCTGTGAGAAGAACTTGGTGAGCCAAGTTCATCAGATGAGGATCAAATGGAATAAAATCCATTCCAAAATCCTTGGAAACCTTCAAGTGATGAAAAGTGCCCGCTGTGGATATGAGCATGCATAACAGCCTATTGATTCTCAGAATAAAATCCCTGTAAAATTACTGTCCATAAACTGACATGCAAAATTGAAGAACCTATGATGGATACGATAGAGAAGTAAAACTATTGCAAAACCTACAATTTTCAATTCAGACTAAGTAACATACTGAAATATGTGGTTAAATCTGTTTTTATTCAAGACAGCACTAAAGTAAATTTAAGAACATTTTTTAAGACCTGTGGACGTCAATAAGGCTACTTATGTGACCAACACCTCAAAAATGAAAGATTTTACTCTGGCCCCTAATAATTTGGCTTATTATTAAAAAAAGTTCAGCTCTAAGACAATGGCTGCTTTTCCATAATTATCTGCTAAGGGAACTTGATGTAATAGCAAACATTTATAAAGATTAAGTAGCCACTGGCTTCAATAAGTACTGGAGTGGATATATACCTCATTTTATTTCAGTGGGCATTAGGCACCTATATATCTTTTAAGAATCTGAGCTTTCATTTTTAATATCAAACTTCCTGTTTTACATTTCTGAGCTTTAAGATTTTAAACAGGCCATATCCATACATACAGACACTTGTGGTTTGTGGCACACCGTTCATGTTAAACTGCATGCCACGCTGATAATCAGCAGCATGGTGGCAAAATTTGCTACCAGGATTTCCCGGTAGCAAAAAAAGCCTCAATGAAAAAAGCAGGGCAAGACATGCAAAGGTAGAGTGCAGCTGGACAAATGCAGAGACCAGGCAGCAGGCAGCCCAGGGCCACCTGCCCATCTCCTCATGCCACTCCCCACCTGGCTGGCATGCAGGATGCCTCAGTGCAGAGGCTGCCTGCCGGATAGCCCCACACTGAGGCACTCTGTACACTGGCCTGCCCTCCCTGATAGACGTGGAACCTAGCCAGGAGCCGGGAGGAGCTGGACATGGCAGTACAAAGTAGCATCACAAATTTGTGCCACTAGTATTTGTGTTGCTTGCAAGCGTATGCCTCTGCTCATCTGGATGTGACCTTAGAGGGCTTTGTTCTTACTAGGGTTGGGCGATAACTCTATCTACCTGACCACCTGGTAAATCTATTTGCTTAGTAGGGAAAATGCTTTAGACAGAAGTGAGAAATAGAACCCATACATTTATTTCTTCTTTTTTCACGTGTATACTTTGCTTCTTAGAAGTCATATTTTTTGGCTCTACCCCACTGCTATGTTAAATCCTAGTCCTATTAATTACCTATGTCCCTCCTATATATATATATATATATATATATATATATATATTTATGTAGTGATATTTAACTTCCAGAAGAAGACATTTCATTTGACCTTAGTCCATCTGGCACAGTATGGCACTTCCTAAACCCTATTTTCTTTCCAGGCATGTGGGAGATGGTATGAGCAATACATTGTATTGCTGATTTCCTTTCTTTCCTTCCATCTCCACAGTTGAACACCCACAAATGGAATGGTAAAGCAATTCCCATTACCATGTTTCACAGAGACAATGACTTCTTCTATCCTCTTACAAAGTGAAAGGGAATCATTCATGCACATGTGCACATACTCAGGTTTTTAATACCTTTGTGAAAAGGGCTGAAATATATGGCTATACACATTAGACTTGCTACCTCACCACTTTTTTATAGGTTGGAAAGGTAGAATGTTGAGTACCACCCAGAACTGAATTTAGCATTTTTCTTTTGTGGCATATAAAGATTTTACAATGCAGCATCTTGTGAACTTGACTGTGAATCCAACACCCTGTCCTGCCAGCTGCGATCAAGCTCAAGAGTTCTGCGGTTATCCTTGGGTTGAACCTGCAGTCAAGAATCTCAAAAGTCTGTCACTAAAATATTGTTGCATTTCTGTTTTTTCATGTTTTGCATAAATCTCCATTGAAGAAACTTGTATTATATAATCTTTTTACAAATATCTAAGGCTGGAACATCTCCAAAAATAGGTTCCTTTAGTCACACTTAGAATTTTTATAACATTTTTGGATGTTTGAGCTGTTGGAATGAATAACAAAGTCCTAACCACCTTTTTCCCCCTCTTTTCAGGAAAGCATAGATTTGGGTGAAATCATGTTTTCCCTTTGTTATTTACCCACTGCTGGGAGAATGACATTAACAGTCATCAAATGTAGAAATCTCAAGGCCATGGACATTACTGGCTCTTCAGGTGCGTATTCTTCCTCTTCATTCACAGTGCAGACTTCTGTTCTGAAACATGGCTATGAAAAAATGACAATTTCTTATTCAACTACATATTCAAATTATAAGTATTGATATATATGTAATTACATCTGCTCATGCTGGTGACAAAAATGTGAGAGCAGGTTACACCATTTTCTTTGTGTTAGCTGTGCAAAGAAGACTTTGCTAAGAAAAAGTGAAATGAAGATTCTCATTCAACTTGTGCACCATCAACCCAATAGTTTCCCAAGTTCCAAATTATCACAGCAAATTTGTTGAAGGTAGTAGTTATCACTGAGAGCATAGGCTGAAGACAACAGTTTGTACAGGTGAAACAAAAGGTATAATTTTGTTATCACAACTTTTATTACTGTGATGATATATGCTATAGAAAGCCTGAGAATAGGACTGGTGGAATTTTTTGTTTGTCCTTTGGGTTGCTTTAAGTCGTATATTAAAACTCAATATGAAAAGCACTGAGAGAAATATGTAAATGCACAATCTCATTTACTGCAGCCATTCTTCAGAACAGATTTGATCTTTAAAAGATACCATGTTGGGAAAGCATTAAGAACTTGTATATATAGTGTATGTAATGCTCCATATAATTAATTTAAAACTATATACGTTTTTTAATTGTATTAATTCACGAACTGTTTGCATTACATTTTTGCTTTTCCTTTTATGGGGACTTATCAGTCCTTATTAAATAATATCAAAGGGAGAAGAGATTAATATAAAAAAATTAAAGCATTGAAACCCCATTTTGAAGCACTTTTCAAGTGTTTTCAAGCTCCCTTGACTGTCAGTATGGTTTAGGTGCCTAATTGTCTTTTTAACTTCTGAAAATATCCTACTTGCAAATCCTACTTTTCATGTGGATAGTTACCACATACAGTTTTCAAGAGAACTGATTAAGGCAGACATAAACCTTAGATCTATTTCCTGTATTTCTATGAATGGTGTATCTGTTTTGTCTCCTTGCTGTATTCTTGAGTAGGCAGGATGTGGAGAATGCAGAGGAAATAGTTCTGGTTACCTTGTGCTACTAAGACCATGTTGATAAACATTAGGTAGTCATTAACATTTACTTTCAGAGACCTCACTGCTCTTGTATGCAATATTTTATCTACATAAAACCAACTTCCCGTTACTCAGATCCATATGTCAAAGTATCACTGATGTGTGAGGGGAGAAGACTGAAAAAACGGAAAACAACCACAAAGAGAAACACACTCAATCCAGTTTATAATGAGGCCATCATCTTTGATATCCCTCCAGAAAATGTGGATCAGGTCAGCCTCTCCATTGCTGTGATGGATTACGATCGGTAAGCATAGTTTACTGTCTGAAAATATTAATCTTGTGCAAGTCATTACCTGATCATTGCAAGTGACTTTTTTTTTAATTCCCTGGTAATTCAGATACATTCAGTCTCAATAAAATATAGCTTTTGACTCGTTGCATGAGTCTCAAAATGTCCTTGGCTCTTGCAATTTAATCCCATTGGTATCAAAAACACCAATCTGAAGAATACACAAACATGACTGAAAACTTTCATGTAAATGCAACCCACTTGAGCAGTGTACATTTGTGTCCCTTCTCTGGTGGCTGGACCATGTGTAAGAGGTTTATAATTCTGCTGCAGCATCTAACTGGGTTAGTCCCTGAATGCAAACAATAGAGACATTTTTACTATTATAGGCCTGGCTAATAGTTCATCTAGGAAGTTAATTACCTCTGGCCAGTTACAATGACCCTGACCACTTTATCATAGAAGCATAGAAAATAAGGGTTGGAAAGGAATTCAGGAGGTCATCTAGTCCAACTCAAAGCAGGGCCATCCCTAACTATATCATCCCATCCAAGGCTCTGTCTACCCAGGTCAAGGGATGGAGATAGTACAATCTCTCTGGATAGCTTGTTCCAGTGCTTTATTATCCTCCTTGTGAGACAGATTTTCCTAATAACTAACCTAAACTTCCCTTGCAACAACTTGAGAGCACTGCTCCTTGTTGCACATTCCCATGAGCAAGAACATGCATTTTCCCAGAGACAAACAGCAGTGGCACAATATGTGCTGTTGCTGCTTGTCCCCAGGAAACTCCCATGCACACAAGCTCTAGCATGCAGCACAGTACCCCGAGTGGGGTAGGGGAGGCTGGGGCCAACACCTGGGCTGGCCCCAGCAGCCTTACCTGGGCTCCTGAGGGTCTGCAGGGTCTGCAGTCATGGTGATCCATTAACATGGAACCTGGCTGGCAGCCAGAGCATGGCTCCAGTCAGCCAGGCCCCGGTTTTGGGCTGCACACACTGCCATCATGTGTGCCGCCTCACATTTTTAAGGCATGAAGTTTTTTGACACCGGGGTCTCCCAGTGGTAGTTAAAGGCTGCAATTAAATCCCCCCTTAGTCTTCTCTTTTCCAAACTAAATAAACCCAGCTCCCTCAGCCTCTCCTCAGAAATCATGTGCCCCAGCCCCCTAACCATTTTTGTTGCTGTCCGCTGGACTCTCTCCAATTTGTCCACATCCTTTCTGTAGTGGGGGGGAGCACAACTGAACACAGTACTCCAGATGTGGCCTCACCAGTGCTGAATGGAGGAGAATAATCATTTCCCTCAATCTGCTGGCAACACTCCTACAAATGCAGCCCAATATGCTGTTAGCCTTCTTCAAAACAAGGGCACACTGTTGGCTCATATTCAGCTTATTTTCCACTGTAATCCCAAGGTCCATTTCTGCAGAGGTGTCTTCATAGGAAGGTAGAAGATAACTCAATAGCATGTCACTCATCTGTGTTTTGCTATGGGCAAAGATGCGCTCCATTCTGTCCTTTTCCAAAATGTTTAGTGCAAGGGAGAAGACCTATTTTCAAACCCGTCCCCAGGACAAAAATAGTGTGGGTGATACTGATCAAATTACAGGTGGACTAGTAGAATCATGCTTGATCTGACTTTACCCATACATACTAATAGACATGGGCTTGAGAGAGATTATAAAAAGCAGTAAAATAATTTAATACTATAAAATTTTGACAGCATTTAATTCTTGAACCTGTTCCAATTTTTGTCAATGAGTGTTTCCCCATTGGCTGTGGAAGATGTAGAGTCTAGTCTTCTGAGAAACAATGATACAGTGAATTATACCATTCAGTCTTTTTATATCAGCCTTTGTCTGTTTATCTCAAAGAGGAAGGTAAATATAATTACCCTGTTATATAGAGAGGCGAACTAAGGAAAAGAGAGAGGAAATTACTTGCCCAAAGTCATTCTATATGTTAGTGCAAAGCCAAGGATATCAAGATATTTATTTTTATATGAATACTTCTGGTTTGCTTTGATGAGAAGTCTATATTATCCCATCATACTTCTTCACATAAGGTTCTAGTTGTTAAAACTGACTCCCTGAAACATATATTTTAAAATAACTCCTGGAGCATGCACGAAGTCTCCTTCCTCCCATTCCTACCTTTTGTCTCCCCACACTTCAAACACAATAAAAATACATATTATTAACAAACTTGCTACTTAAAACCATGGGTTTTTTTGCATGTTATTCCCCATCTGTAGTATTGTATCTTTTGTGAAAATGGCATCTGCACCCTAAGCCATGCTTTCGGGTGCTAATGATACATACACTTTGAGCATCTTAACATTTGTACTGCACCAAACAACTACAAAGATGTTAATACATCTATTTACATTTCTAAAACATAATCTGTCCTTTTTTAATCCTCAGAGTAGGGCACAATGAGGTGATTGGGGTATGTAGGACAGGAATTGAAGCTGAAGGACTTGGAAGAGATCACTGGAATGAAATGCTGGCTTATCCCCGTAAACCAATAACTCACTGGCATCCACTAGTAGAGGTAAGAAAAAGAGTATCTCTATAGTGAAATTGCCACTATGTCTCTCTGCGTTCATATTTCTAAGAGCTTTTGAGAATATTGGAAGTCACTATGTTGTGAATTTCACTCCTCTTGTGGAGTGGATGGGAAGTTAAATCTGGGTTGCATGTGTGGGACAATCAACTGAATGGCCAAACAAGGATGCCAGTGTTCCCCCCATGTGCTGTTGAAGTGGCCCTTGACTAAGTCTGGAATGACAGTCTGCTTTCGGACAGACCAAGGTGACCAGTTAATTCTGAGTTTGGGGAGTGGGTTTTACCTGCTCAGCTGTCCTGCACTTACCTGAGTAAAAGCGGAACATTCTTATGCCTGCATGGCGAATTTTCCCTGAGAAATGGACTGTCACAAAAAATACATGGCACAGCTCACGTGTATTAGCCTTTGCTGTTCTTTCCAGTGAGGCCCCATATATGGGTGGTTACTTTTGATCTAGATATGTTATTTCAGAGATTGCCTCTCTGCTGTCAAGGTATTGACATAAAGGTCTTTACAATATTTTTACATACTACGTCATGTTTATTTTTATATTATCAAGAGTTCCTTAAAATCACTTTGAAGTGGTAGCTGTAAATGTTTCAAGGGCAGTCATTTTCTATTTAAGGTCTTTAGCAATATTTGGGGCTGTGTAGCTAAAATATATCAATTTCACACTGTGCTATTGATGATATTGACATGGGGTAGCCACATCCAGAGATACTAAAACAGTCATTTATTTGAACCTTCTTATCTTAATGCATGGAAAATGATGTGTGCAGCTTCCTGGATTTTTTCAAGAAATATGCCTTCAGTCTACCCCTTCATTACGTGTATGCTATTTTAATTAGGATTGCAGTGGGTCATGAAGTAAATTATGGTGATATGGCAGCAGACCAAGACTGGGGGCACTATGCACCCTTTCCCTTCTGTTTAACTCTACAGAGATGCCAGGTTGAGAGCTGATGCAACTTTAAAGCATTAACTCTTTTGTGGCTCTATGCTGTGGAACTCAGTCTTAAAGAAAAATACCAAAGAAGTGGCAACTAGGGAGAGCCCTGGATGATGGCCCCAGTGGAGCTGAAATCTCAGGAAATGTGTGACAAATATGAATCTGGTGCCACAACAGCAAATGGGTCTCTGCTTGGAGGTCCCTAACCTCCTCTGAATTCACTGGGCTATATGAAGGGGTTGAAGACAGAACTGCAGCTCACTAGATGGTGAAGCAGACTGCCTCCACATGGAAAGAGTCCCTTAGGAGTTTCCCCTCTAACCTTTCTTTCCCTTGGTTCCTTCTGCAGAAAGGGCTGGCATGGACCACACAAACTTAGCTTAAATTTATTTTTCTGAAAACATGTTTTGTTTATCTAAAAGAAAAAAAGAGATGGAATATTATTCTGATTCAGCCCCTTCCTTTGGAGAGGATCCTTATGATTCTCTCATCCTCAGAAATGATCATGCTGAATGGGCAAATCTGATGATGTTTGTAAAACTAAAACTTTTCTTCCAGTTACCTGGCCGAGCAACCAGTTTTGATAGCCAGGGGTCTTGCTCATCACCAAAACCACCTCCTACACCCTAGGGCACAAGAAAAGGATTCACCACGTCCAGTGGCCAAGCTCCCATGTAGCTCATACCTACAGTAACAGAAGGTTTGGCTTCCGCAGATGAACTGTATCCATATTTTTGTATTAAAATACATTTTCCTATTCTAAGTCTTATATTACAGTTTATAATAATTTCTTAACTTATGAATGAAGTTAAATTGAGCCAAAACAGTCCTTCCTCTGACAAACAGTCTCTCTGACATGTATCTGTCAATATAAGTAGTATTTTGATATGACCTATATCTTTGCATAAACAAGTAAATCAGAGAAACTATTCAGAACTTCAAAGAAAACGCAACTTAGGGTGCTGTTCCTTTTAAGGTAACACAGATTGTCACACACAGCACTTACTTTGTAATTTGCCTCTAAATGATAAATTTTGCACTAAGCACTATTATGACTATTAAAGAAAGCATTTGGCACTTGATGTGCTGGAAAAAACAATTCTGACCACATCATGTCAGTTTTTTCCTATTATTTCTTTTTATTTTACTTTGTTTACTGTGAGATTGATTCAAAGCCCACTCAAGTCAATAGAAAAGCTCCTGTTGGCTTCATTGGGCTTTCAAGACCTGTTGACTTGATCTGTAAATGAAAACATGCAGTTGGAACCTTACAACAATCCAAGACCCTATTGACCATAATGGGACTCTGTGGTCAACAGATGCATCTGTAGTAGTCAAGTCTACACAGTTAGCCAAGGAGTGCTGCTGAGAGATAAACCCCACCTTTTCATGCCTGGGAGCAGGTGCTTATGCCTAATTAGCAGACTTGGACATGTTGGGAAAGAGCACAAGTAGGCAGGACTTACCCCTTGCCAGTGCATCTTGGTCTAACTCTGCAGGCCATACTGACAGCCATGTTAAGTCCCAGTGAAGTCACTATGGCCCTGTACAAGGTATCCGCTTACTGCATGTATCTAGTGAGAAAAGCATGGTCTAATTTTTGGTGGGGTAAATCATGCAGTCCTTATGCAGTCTTTACTCAGGGAAAACTATAGCTGAGATAATAATGTAAAATGAATAATATATTTCAATATTTTTTACCTATTACATATTTTCTACAAACATTATTTTTACCTAGTATATGTTTCTACATAACATTAATCATTGTTATGCCTCACATAACTTTGATTCTTAGTTTGTCATTCATTCAAAAGACGTTTTAACAATAATGTAGTATTTGTTAGCCAACTATTTTGACAGGACACATAACTTACATGGTATGGTTTCTATTTCCTGATTGGGTGAATGCATGTATATGCAGGTTTCCACATAAAAGACTTTGATTATGCTTTCTGTCAATATAAGGCGGTACAAACTTAAATCTTACTACTTCAAGAACATTACTTCTTGTAAAATCAACTATTAGACTATTCAATGAAAGTAAACACAAAAAGATCTTAGTTAAAGTGAGTTAGTTTAAAAACTGCACAATGCTATTTTTCAGTATTGATCCAATTCTAGAGAAAATTCCCATTTACCTCAGTGAGGCAGTTGTTTTTTTCTGAGTAGAGATGTTACAAAGACTGCAGGGTTGGACCCTGGACTTTAAATGTGAACTTCAATGGAAAAATAATCAAAGTTGTTCCCTATTTTTTATGATGTGTAAATAAATCAGAAGGATTTGGGATTGTTACATTAGGAATGTCTATTTCCTGTCTATACAGAAATACCCTAATAGGATGGGAAAACTTGCAAATTATGACACCACAGAAGTCACAAAAATAGTAACAGGGAAGGAAGTTTTAGCCTTTTTGATTTGATTGCTTTTGTTAATACCTATTTTACTTTAATGAGTAACATTTTAGATAAACACAAGTTATGTATGAAGTTCCACCACCTCCAGCTATTTAATTAAGATACAGTAATTCAAAATAAATTTGCACTGAGGTATGCGTCAAGTCCTCCATCAAAACTGGGAAAGACTTGACTTGACTTGACATTTGAGAGATTTCTAAGGCAAACATCTTGTCTAAAGTAATTACAAAAACAAACAAAGCCAAGTTAAAAAAAAATCCTTGAAGTTCACCTTTAATGAGTCCTAAAAAATATTTTCCCTAGAAAGATTTTGGTTTTTGTCCCAGAGAATAACAACTCTCAAAATTGTATTTTAATAATTATATATACACAACAGCCTTGCAAAATTCTACTCATCCACTTGTCCAGGTAAGTAACTTCTTTTAAATGAGGGAATAAACTATAATTTATTTCTTTTTATCACCATCCTGGGGTCTTGTGTCTGGGTTTGGAAGTTTTCACCGTGCTTTGTGTCAAGCTGATATTAATAAGTAGGTATAAGCCTAGAGAATAAAAACTATTTTGATTATCCATTTCTCTTAATATAAAGTCAATCAGAAAAGGGGATTTCTGCCCCAGAAGTTAGTTTTTGTAATGTGATACTGTAATAGTTGACTGAATATTCTTTGCACTTTTTGCACCTAATATCCAAAAAAGCTAACAATTTCACAATCAAATGTAGCATTGGTGTTCAGCAATGAACCACACCTTTTTTTAACTGTTTCATTGTACTCTATTTCTATTAATTTAATGTATGTTTCCTTATAAGTGGCAAGATATTTAAATGATCACTCTCTTCGGTTTAGATTCTTATCCACACCAAAGGAATTACGTTTCAGTTTTTGCCCTTCTTTTCGTAATGCTAATTAATGAAAATGTGCTATGTTTCTGAACTTGAATTACAGGTGTTATGCTCTGTAAAAATTAGGCTGCTTATTTAGGCCATCAGTCATAAACAACATATTAGTGATTTCTCTTATTGCTCCCTTATTAGTGATGTACTTAAGTAATATAAAAAAAAGAATATTTTTTCATTAGCCTCTTATTGATCCTGCCATAAGCATATGCTTACCTTTACCTTATAATCCATTTCATTAGCTTGAAGAGCATGGGTCACAAGTCATGCATGTGTAAAAGTCCTCATGGGACTTGATAACCCCAAAATTAGATGTGTACAAATGTATTCATAAAAGTTCTCTCTGCATGAAAACTTAGCAAAGTTTCATTGAATTCATAAGTTACTTTTTCTACCACTCTATTAAGTGCAATTTTTGTAATTTGTAAAAGAGGTGAAAAAGATAACTGAAGAAATTCATTAGTGGTTCATCTATATTTCCACCCCGTTGCAAAAATTTGGCAAATATTTTGGTGTAAAATACTTTCTAATAACTCCTAATTTTTTTAAAATACACATTCCTAAAAGCTTGAATTACTATTTATTGAATTGATTGACTTGACACAGTAATTATGTTTCACACAAATTTTATATTATACTGCAAAGGATTAATACTTTCAGCACAAAATCTCACAAATATGTACTGTATTTACATGATAAATTAAGTGGGTCAAAGAAACTGCTTAGTTCTTATATATGCTTAAAGTAAAACACTCTAAAATGGAAGAGCCCAAATGTAAATTTCTCCAGGGAAATAGTCTAGTCTTTCTCTTAAATAATATTTTCAAAAGAGCTGTTTCTCCCATACAATATAAGTTTGCAAGGATGATCAAATACCATTAAACAAATATAAAATTGTCAGTAGGTCTATGCAGAAAGTTTGACTAGGACCCTTAAATTCAGGTAATTCTGAGATTTTAGCAGGACTGCAGACAGTACAGGTCAATAAAAATTTACTAAAGCTGAGCTGAAGCAGTTCACACAGTGAACTGGACTTTAGATCACTATATTGAAAATGTGTACGATTGCTAGGTTTCCAGCACGTCTGATTATTTAGTTCCCAACTTTTCCATTATTTATACATATTTTTTCTTGTCTGTTAACAAAAGATACATGTAAAAATTTTATGGGATACAAAAGCTCCATGAAATTCCATTAAGTTGGTAGTCTCATAGACTATATGTATTAACTCTAAAACATTTGACCATAACCTTCTTTCAAAGTATAAAGTATAGAAAAGTTGAGAAAACTATTTTATTATTCACTAGGAGTAAACATGTACTTCAGATGCCAAATTTTCAAAGGAGTTTTATAATTGTGCCTGAAAAAATGTATATGCTTGACCAATCAAAAGCCTAACTTTGCACAATCAGAAGCATTTGCACATTAAAATCAGTAGTCATTATTATTTAGAATTTAAACTGCAATATGACCCATGGATCCAATAAAAAATAAGTTTCCATTACTACTAGATAATGGACAAAACCAGGAGACAACCTCTGACCTGAAGAGCTAGCTCTTTTTGTGTGAATGAGTGTGCCTAAAAGTTGTAGGGGTATAAATTGAGTTAATTGTGAATTGTGAAGAAGACTGTGAGGCAACTCTTTACCCAGACATAATTTAAAGTCAGCCAAACCAGCTAGAAGTTGGGAAAAATATATTTTATGTGGGGATATTATTGGATACATCAAGGGACAAAGTTCTTGGCAATGTTCTTATTCATAATAAGACTCAGTTATAATCTTCTGTTCACAAACTTACTTCTAGTAAGCCTATGAGGATCAATCTAAAACATGAGCACTTGCCTTCCAGAAAACTGTACAACTGTGCCAATTACAGTGTTATTGAAATCATCCAGTAATGAGCAAAGCAAGATCAAAAGAGAAACAGAGCTGTTTGGTGGAACTGGAGCTAATATGAAACTAAAGGCCTCCTTTTAGAGCAGCTTACCTTAGCAATAGTTATACCATTCTTTATGACCCTGAATGTGCACTTAAAGCAGTGATAAAGAGTCTAAAAAAGTTTTTACAAATAACTGAAGCACCAGCTATTGGAAACAAATAAAATGCTGAACTTGTTTCATGCTCATGACAAATAATACCTTACAACAATACAATCATGTCATTCCAAATCATTGTACACAATGAATGCACTTCTATCTAGGAACCCCTTCCCTCACTTTTGGGTTGAAAGTTGGCAACTGTTTAACAGCACACAAGAAACAGGTCTGCAAGTCTTAAGTGAAACTGCATGGGGCACTTAGAAAATAAAGGGAAACTTAGTGAAGAAACGGGATCTAACACCTCCACTCTTGTGAAAAGTGTTTTGGGATTCTACATGCCAGCAAGTGCTCAGTGCTTTCAAGGTGTGTCTTAGCTAATAGCTAACACTTCCAGCAATATTACTGTAGATATAGGGCACTTTCTCATTAATGACTCTGAGGAAAGAATTATACCAATGCTACTTTTTATTGCACTACAGTAGAGACAAAGTCCTTTGTTACATGCTCATTCTTTTAGGCTAGACCATGGTCCTCAAACTTTTTACATTCAGGACACCCCTCCATAACTTTTTTTTGTGTATTTGGCAGAACCTCAGATTGAGAGCCACTGCTGTACTGCCTCAGCTTACCTCAGTGGATCTCACCAACAAAGGAAAGGCATGAACCCTGACATCTGAATGGGGTTATATTCCGAGAGACCAATAGAAACTAGCTAAACTTATTTAGTTTGGTGACCATGTAAGCTGCATCTCTCACAAGGTTTTTTGCAGGAACGGGTCTTTATTGAACTTAAAGTTAGTGAGAAGGGGAAGCAGAACATTTCATTTGGGCTGGGTACTAACTACTGCCCGATGATGGCATTTCAAGAGTCACTTGAGACTGACAGTTCATCAAATTGCTAAGAGAACTTAACAGCAGAATAAGACATTTAAGTGCTTGTGAACATCTGAAATATGAATTTTCATTTCCACCTGGGAGACAGTTTACAATCTTTGCACTCTCCTATGCCTGAGGAAGGGTGTATGTGCCTGAAAGCTTGCAAATAAAGACATTTGTCTAGATGGTCTAATAAAAGATATCACCTCTACCACGAGTTCTGATTGTTTGAGCATCTGAGTCACTAACACATGATAAGAAGGGGGAAGAACCACCTGAGCCTGTGAAAAACACATTTTTTAAAGCTTATCAAAAAGAGAAGTGACAAAGATAAATCCAGGAGCAAAATGAGGTGTATAGAATGAACCTAGAAATATTCATGTAGCAAGAATCACTTTGATAAAAATGTGAACATTTGGGGTCTGAATCCACACTGCCTTGCACTTTGCACAATCATTTACAATTATACAAAGGAGGTAAGAGCTATGCTGCAAATATATTGCTTGCTTTCCTAGGAGGAAAGCAGCCCTACACACAGCAAATACAGCTCCAAGGGGGTCTCTCTTGCAAAGATTGGTATAGTAGCTCTGACCCCTCGTCCCCCAACACCCACAACCCTCTGCAAGAAACCTGAGACAGGAGGCTTGCTCAAGTAGCTCTGATCCTTAGGTCATTGGCAGTGACATAGGTTACAGCACCCTTTAAGGGACACCAGCCATTCTGTGCTGTGACTTCATCACATTTTTCAGACTTCAAACTAGGTCAGTACTTCGACTTCAAACTGCTATGGTTGTAAGTGCTTCTGGAATTCAGGAGATACCAGTCTTCCTTCTGAATCATGGCTAAATCAATACGAAAGAGTCACAATGCTACTGGAAGTGCCAATTTTCAGATGACACACAACTGAAATCCTAATTATACTATCATTATGTAACATACAACAGCTCTTTCTGTAGGAACTGGGATCCTGGAGTTGGTGTCCACATCAACTTTTAACTCTTTCCTTTCTAAAGTCGTACGTGCAGATTCATTTGGATACTGGACTCTTTCTTGCTGGCCCTAAACTAATACATATTGTTATCTGCTGTTAAACAGTGACTGCATTTTTCACCCCAAAAGTAGCCATGTTTCAGTGAAGGTCAGTGTGATTCCTATACAGCCATTATTTCCCTCACAGGGGCTTTGTAAAGTTTAATTAAATAAAAGTATTTGTGGAGGATTTTGAGTACCTTTAAATGAAAAGAGATATATAGTTGCCAGATATAATTATTTGGGGCTGTGGGATGTACCTGTATGTATTACTGTATATTAAGGAAGTCTTGATTACCACAGAGGAGGAGACCGAATCTCCAAAGAGCACTTTATGGTATACTATTTTTATTCATTTTGATCGTTATATAGAAAGTGAGAGTCTAATGACTTAAATTATTCTGATAGCACAGGAGCTTGACTAATGTCTTTAATCCTTTACCCTTCTCAGCTGATGAATTCCCCCAAATCATTGTACAATTATCATCAGTGTACATGAGGGCCATTGCATCCAGATCACTGACTATAAAATGAATAACTTCACCCAAATTATGTCTCAGTCCTGTAATTGTGTCTACATGCCTGGATCCCTTCCATGATAAAGCAAAAGGGGCCATGTTGAGAGTACTACTGCATGCTTACTGTTCTCCACTGACAGGCAGTCCACTGTGTGCCATAACCAGGTACCAGAGATGCCCTCAGGATTGAACATCTTAGGATTTTAGATCTGACTGCCAGCTCTCCATATCCAGAATAACTTTTGATGTAAATCAGACTTCCACCCAAAGTGGGCATGTTGATCAGCAATACACAGAGTGAAAAGATATTTCATTCTAATCCAAGATATCTTTTAGAGAACCTCTGTCTTTGTTTTTTCTACTATTGTTGACTGCAATCTTTGCATTGAAAAGACAAAACTTTACAATCCATTCTGTAGCAGGGGTAAATGTGGTACTACCAATCTACTAATGCACTGAAGGTAAAATTACATTACGCAAAAAAAAAAAACAAACCTGTTTGCAAAAATATCTTTATGACAGCAGAGATGATAAAAAGATGGTAAATCTTCTCAGTGGTAAAATTTTTGTAGGATAAAACATTGCATAGCATTTCTTTGGGGAAAAACAAAATATAATAAAACCACAAAACAATGTATATACTGTAGCTTTAACAATTATTAAAATAATATAGCACAAAGAGTAATTCAGCTTAGCCTTATAAAAAAGAGTACAATTTTTAAAAATAACACAAGTTTTTTTTTAATATTTTGCATTAGTCAAGGGAGCTTCAGTGCCACTCTCTGAAATCAATGGAAAAACCTCCATTGATTTCAAAGGGAGTTCGACCATGCTACATGTGGTGAAATAGATAAGTGTGGTCAAATGTTATGGAATGAGCCCAGCAAGCAGATTTGGGGCAAGCAGAATGAATGCGGAAGTATTTGCAATGGATGCTTGTATTTTGCTCACAGTTCAGATTACATTCAAAGTCTTCAGTGCATTTCTAGGGTAAGAACTATTGCCTAAGTAGATTTTATTAGCACTGGCAAGAAACAGAAGTTTCAGCTTTGTGATTTGGTAAATAAAAACATCTGATCTCTGTAGTCCGTGGAGGTCGACATATTTTTATTTTTAATTGTGGCCTAAACATTTCCATATGATGCCATATTAATATTGAAACTGAGAGTGTGTTTGTACAGAGTAGACTTTTAACATGTAATACTTAGTCCTGCTGTATATCAAATGTGAAGCACTTATTTTCAATATATGTTTATATGAAAAACAAATTTTAATTTTGCTAAATAGACAAAAGCAGAAAACTATTTCTCAATTTAAAAAATTATATATAGGTTTCTTGTTTCATCTCTCTCCAAGTATGGGTCTAAGCTCTGCCCTCCTTATTCACATTAGTAGCCGCAATGGGCCATTTTGTGTCTATTGACAAAGCTCTGAGAAAAGGACGATCCCTTGTTTCCCACCACAGGCCTGTTATTATTATTTTGGGCCTGTTATTATTTAGATATATGATACTTTTTTATACTTCTACCATTCCTCCTTTCCTCTGGGCATAGCAGCTTAGATTCCAATTCAGTAATGCATATGGAAATTATTTTGGATGTGCTGAAAATGTAAGTCCCATTAAAGTCATTGTGCCTTGAGAAGATACCTAAATTAAGCACCTGATTGTGTGCTCTTTTGAATCAGGATGGACTAATGTATCGAGTCTTACTGCTAGCCTAAATAGCAACAAATTATAGCATACCTCACACCAGCTCACCTGCACTAGCCAAGATGTGTGGAATGAATCCACATTTCCATCCATTCATTGCCCCTCTTTTCCCACACCCACTCCTCACCGGCCTTGCAAGCAGGTATGCAGTACCTGCTCCTATGTACACAAATTCAAGACCTAAGTAGTGTGAATAGGGGCAAATGGGGAGTTCTTAATGTCTCTTACATCCTTGCATGGGTAGGTAGTCTAAATCACATTCTAACTCCCTGACTTTACCCGTACGCCTTGTAAGCCAGATAAGGTAAGCAGGGTTTAGATTTTAGGAATATATTTTTTCACCAGAGAATATTTAGTTTTACAAAGACATGCTTATTTTTGGAGAAGTTGTTCTCCAGAATAAATTATTCAAAAGGTGGGAAGATGAAGTTAACTTTCCCACAGGCCAGAAATCTAAGAGCTTTAAAAAAATACTTTAAAAAATGCAGAATTACAGGCCCATTCCAACATCCCCCAAAGTCAATGAGAGGGTTTCCAGTGTCTTCACTGGCCATTGAATTTGGCTCTAACTGGCCAAAACCTTACCTTTAAGGTAATTTTAATGATTAAATCACAACTGTTGCCAAGTTTATGTAGCCTATGGAGAACTGCAGAGTTCTTCTAAACTTTTGAAAATTCTTGCTATGTGATGTTGGCTGACTGGGATCTTAATATCAAATACTTGACTGTTTTAGTACCCTTAATTCAGTGTTCATGATGTGACTTTTTAAATGCAGTTTGTGATTTGATACTTAGCCATTATTCAAGTCAATATCTTTGGCTTCTGCATTACATAGAAAAAAATAATACATTTTTTGAACTTGTGTTACTGGCTTTTTGTACACGCTAAACAGCCATTTGTGAAACTTGACAGTATATAACTGTAGTAAATGTTTTGCACTAGCCTTTAAGAGATGTAATGCATTTCAGTATTTTTACAATGTATTCTCTAGAAAGTGTGAATCTACTTGTCAGTCCAGAAAAAAGTAACAAAGAAACCTCAAAAGATATGTTATGAAGTGTACAGTTTGTGATAGTTTTATAAAAAAAAAGAAAAGAAAAAGAAAAGAACAGATTTGAAATAATTTTCTTCTATTTGTTTCATATGTATTTTGAACAAGAAATAAAGTGTTTAAAAATGACTTATTTTGTCTTTCTTACAAAAAGCAGAGTTGGGGAATAATTAGTGATTTTGGGCCACTTGTTCTTGGAGTAGATTTTAAGATAGGATTGATATGAGATTGTATCAGATGCACATAGACCCACGGGATAAACTTGTGTGTAAATGAAGTGGTTTGTCTGTGCACTGTCACCTGTAAAATGTGCAGTTAATTGACAGATCATGGTCACAGTGAAGCAAATGCCCATACTATTCTTTTCCGTATCTTAACTCAATTCTTCATTCCAGGATTCCCTTAAGCATATATAGCTTGATCATGCTCCAATTAAGTCAGCAGAAAAATCCCCATTGGCTTGAATAGTGTAGGGTCAAGTCCTTATCTAAGGTCCTTATCCTCCCTTCTGATTATCACTATGGGAAGGACAGAATACTTATAGCCCTCTGTTTGTGGTCCTCAACCCCCATGTTGAGAACCCATGCCCTACACCAAAGTCTTGCTTATATATTTTTTTTTCTAATTTGCTATTCCAAGTTGTGATGGCATAGGCAAGCAAGTTTGGCAAATAATGGCTTACATTTCTATCACCAGGTTTGCAAGGGTAAAACCTGAGGATCTGGGAATGAATAAGAGAAAGTAGCTACATTACGGCAGAAGGCATTATGCATAGTGCATTTGGCTTTTGCACCACCTGTCAGTGCCTTGTATGATGTTATTCAGTGTACTATTGAAAGTAATTTTGGCTTAATTTAAATATTTAAAAATAGGTAAATGTAAACTGGACAGAAGTCTTCTTTGGCAATCCCTCACACTCGAGGATGATTGTCTTCCATGGTTGTTTTAGCTGTGTGTCTGAAGATGGTTGATGAGGTCTATCCAGGATTGACAGACTCTGCTGCAGCTCAGACATGTGTTTCCATGTGGGGTGAGTGGTGCTGGACTTTTGATTTGGTTCATGACACACTGTTTCTGCCACTCCCACTTTTCCATCTACTGTTGTTGTCATGAGGTTCAAAGCACCGAGATCCCTGTAGCAGACTCTTCCTCCATTTTGGGCCGTCCTGGGCAGTAGTCTTCCATGAGTTGACACTGATGTTGCATTCCTTGAGGACATCCCTGAAGCACTTTCTCTGCCCTTCTCTTGAGCAAACACCTTGGCTAAGCTAAGAGAATAAAATTTGCTTACACCAGTGTAAGGAAGAAGAAAATTATGACTTGGAGTTTTCTAATTTTGCTCTTACTCTGAGCTGGTATAAATACGCTAGTACTTAATATGAAGTCACTACACGATATAGAGTCAAAGTGAATCAGGCTTTGTATGTTCAGACAGAACTGCCTTTTTATTATATGCAAGCAGCAAGTGTTTTTTGGCAATGTCTTTTTCTGAACAACTGTATAGCTTGGAAAGATGCTAGACAAACTTTTAGGCATCAAGTAAAGAAACCTTGCTTCTTCCTTATTTCCTGGACCATCATGTCTACAAAGACTTCAGCCTCTTTTATTCTAGGTATTTAGTAAGCAGGTATAATTACAACTAGAAACCAGACTGAAATAACGTTACCTTCAACTTCATGCAACTTTGTCCTAATAGTTGGTTATTTCTACCCAAAAAATATGTTATGGGTTTTACCATGTTATAGGCTAATACAGAAATGAAAACTGTATTTAGAGCATGAGAAAATGATGTTTGGAAAATATGGGGAAAAGTTTAATATACAAGGAATTATCCTGTGGCATGCTCATAAAATTCAGCCTAAATGAAATTAGCAATATAATATATTGGGTTTCCAATCATGCTTCCAATCTCTAGTGACACAAAATTAATCTGTTTCAAGTGAAATGTCTTCTTAGGATGCAAAATACAATTTGTTTTTGAGCTCTGTAGTGAGAATTTCATTTACATCTGTGATGTGATGATTAATTTTTTTTTGAGATTGCTTATCTTTATTTAGAAAGAATAGTGTTGTTTCTTTTTATATGGTCTTTAATCTTAATATTTCCTATTGAATACATTAACTACTGATATTCATTAGAGAGATTAATCCTGACTGTCATGTGTGTTACTACTTATTTTGGAAAATCAGCTGCCATAGTTATTCATGTAGAAGTAGTGTTGCCTACCTTCCTGATTTTGAGTCTCAAAATATCTTGTTCCTTTCTTACAAATCATGACTCCTGGAATCCATTAATTCCTGAGCATTTCACCATTCATTAAAGCATAAAATAGAATTCTTGTCTTTACTGCAGCAGGAAACTTGGAACATAAAACAACATTTCAAGAATCAGAAGGCAAACTGAAATAATGTTTTAAAATATATTTTCAAGATTCTTTAAGCCAGACTCATGACATTTGGGGTCCTGTTTCATGTGTTCTGGAGGCTTTAGGCAGGTAATATTGTAGAAGCATTTCCTGATTTTTCTTAGAAGTACATTAAAATGGTCAAATCCTGTTTGCCTCAATCAGAGAAGCAGTCCCATTGAACCTTAAGCCTGAGCCAACTACCATTAAAGTTTGCAGGCATCTTCTATTCAATTAATGAGAATTAGCAAGAGTTGTATTGGGCCCTGAATAATCCAGGTCACTCTTTAGCCAATAAGAATAAATTATATATAATTACAGGATGATTTAAATGGTTTCATGCTGAGACAGTAGTGCAAGAATAATTACTCTCAACAATAGCATTCTATTATGACAGGTTTCAAAATCACATTAAGAACTCCGTAACAAAGCTGAGAACTGAACCCAAATTATTTGTCATGTAGTTTAACATCTTACAAGAAGGTGCTTCCTCTTTGTAGCAGGCCCCTGTTAGGTGAAGTACAAGAGACCTTGTTCAAAAAACAGCTGATATGCATCTGTAGACAGACTCTCATGTTCCAGCAATCTTGCTAAAATATACAGGTTCAGAAAAGATAATAGAAAAAGTGTTTTCTGGCAGCACAACCTAGCATATCATTTTGAAAATAGAATAAAAGCTCTCCTGCTACTATTATTGGTAGATAATACATATTGCATGCTATTCTTTACCTAAATTGGCAGAAGTCTGTATTTTTGGAAGAAAAGGTCATATATGAGCGCTGTTCTCTATAACACATATGCTGCTCAGCAGTTTGCTACTATTGTATGCTTACAAAAGTTGATTATTTAAAAGGCTTAAAGTCTACACTATTACAGGGCTAGAGGTCTTAATTGCCACTTGCATTCTGAGGAGTGTAATCTGAAAATCATGTATGCATTTTTTTTTTTATTTTGCTCACAGGTCCAACCATTCATATACCAATCAATTGCTTTCCCCTTTATAATAGTTAAATATGACAATTAAGGCCCAAATTTTCCTCTTAGGTGATCTGTTTCCCTCCCCAAGGTGTAATGCATCATCCCAACTGGCAGTATCTCCTATCTGGAAAGATATCCCAAGGTGTATGAAAACCAATAACTGTTCAAACTGATAATATACTTCCTATGTGGGCTTTGCTGGTAATGCTGATTTCCAACCCTTATAGTTCCAGTTTTTATATGTCTTTTAGTTTTCTGAAACAAATTCTATTTACCCTAAGATTAACTCTTCAGGAAAATTATAGGCAAAATTGTTTTAGCCGTAACTGAGATTTATCTGTCTCGGGGAGGGGGGTGGGAAATGTATATATATATATATATATATATATATATATACACACACACACACACACACACACAGAGTAGTGTCCATGTCCAAACTCTCAAAACCAGAAAAAAACCTCAAAACAATACAAAACAAAAAACTTTGCACTGATATTTTCAAACTTGTTTTCTTTCATAAACCAAAAGTTTGAACAAATATTTTTTACTCTTCCAACTGTGAAAAGCTTTCAAACATGCAAAGAATTTCTAGTGAAGATTTTGTTTTGGAATGATTGAAAAATATTGCACCAATTTTTTTCAGACTAGGGTTGTTTTGTAGCTCTCATTAAGCTTTTAGGACCAAGCCAAGTCTCAAGACTCTATGTATTACAAGTTACTGGGTGTTCATTTATAGAAGAAATCACATGTATATTACACTATATATAGATATATAAATAGATATACACACACACTATCTTTGAGACAAGAGGATTGTAAAGATAAAAGTTATAATCTTAATAATATCAAATTGCTTTTTAAAAATTGAAATGAATTCAGCCAAGAATAAAATAGACAAATATTTTTATATACACACTGTAATCTAATCAAATTTTAACAAAACATCAATCTACAACTCAATTATCTTGAGCTTTACCTTAACTTAGACTTTGCTTATGGGAATTCCTAATATTTGAGTTCTTGATTTCTCAATTTAATTATATTAACTCTATAAAGAAAATCTTCAATAATAGCTATTATAAGCTCCCAAGCTCCTTGATCCTGTCTTTTAGGATTTTTTATTAAAGCTATCTAGTTCCTGAAGACAGTTTTCTTCAAGCAAGATGCCTTCCCGTACCCAAAGATTATCTCTGCTACAGCTTGCCCAATTGCCCTGGCTTTCTACCCTCTCTGCTCCAAACCTGCTACTTCATACCATCTTCCAGAAACACCAGAACATAACAGCAAAAGAGAAAAGCACTTGAACCTAGATGGTCCGGACCACTGACCCATCAGCACACTGCCACCTGATGGAACCCTTAGCTCCAAACTAGGTGCCCAGACTCTGAAAGGATGAGGATTGTGGGATGCCTAAGGAGGGGATCCTAAGAAACAAGCTGAGTAAGGAACCATCTAAACTAGCCAGGAACCAAGGGCAGGTGAAATGGGTAGGACTTGAGCACTTAGCCAGCTGACCAAGCAGAAAATGTGTCTATTATTTAGGAAGGCAGACGCTCCTCTTTGCAAAGATGATCCCTTTCCTGGAGTTAGGCCCAACATTCTTTGTCCATCAAAAAACTAGGAAGAGAGAGCACATCATCCAAGTATAGTCAATATATAGGAATTAATACACATACATGGGACCTAGAAAGCCCTCATTCAAAGGGGTATTGAGTCCACATATTAGGCAAGTGCTCTAACCACTTTGCTGTTCTACAGAGCAACAAATAAAACAGGAGGTAGCTTTCACTGTCACATGTATAAGGAATACTCCAAGTGCTTACACTGACAGCAGAATTTGGCCTACAGGATGCATTCCTGCCACAGACTCCCATCATTGATAACACATAGCAAACAAAGGTCAGCAAACTATTAACTCAAACATAGTAAAATATACTTTACAGATGCAAACTCAGCTGTGAAGAGAGAATAAAGGAATAGTATAGCATATGGTAGATAAAAAACAGGAAAACAAAAAACCAAATTAATCAAACCCAGCTTGTTGCCACAAACAGCTAGGATTCTTCAGTGTCATTCATTGATTGCCCTCTCTTTATTCCTTATAATCCCTCTGGTCTGGCCTTCTAGTCCAACCCTACTCATGTCTATTGTAGCAGAGCAACTGCCAGTTTGGCAGATGGCATTCATTTATCGAAACAGAAATACACTGTGTTTCCTAATTCTTTGCAATGAAAGAGTGAAAGCTGTTTGCAACTTTCCATCTGTGACAGATGGGAACCTCAAGTAGCTGTTTATGATAACCTGCCTATGTTGTCCTACAAGTTAATTTGTGCACCCATGGTACTTCATAAAAACTTGCACACTTATAGAAATTTTGACTGTCTTCAGAATGTGGTGAATAAAGCATAATTTTAACTGGTGTTGTTATCTAGCCGTGTCTGTTGTGTGCTTCCTGTAAGTAATACTTGGATTTAAATATTTACAGCAAATCTTAATTGTACTTGACTATTTAAATTATGTTATGCAAATGTAGCACAGAAACACACACTTAAACCCTACAGACTTGAATAAAACTAGGTAAATTATTTACACTGGGTTTGGAAATTGAAAAGCTGTAAGTAAACATCATCACAATCTTGCTGCATGAATGATTATGAAAACGTATTTAGAAATTAGGCAGACAAGGTTCTTTGGGTAATTAGAATTTAGAAATTCTTTGGTATTTAGAAATTCAATTTTAATAACAAAAATATTATTCTTAAAGGAGAAAATATTAGGGTATCTACATATATAGGAAGTGTACATGTTGCCAGTTTGATATATCATTGAACACAGCATTTCTCTGGCTCAACTACTGAGCCCACCAGTAAATGTGGAGAGTAGTCTAGAAGGAATTCTCCTTTCAGAAGGGACCCAGGCAAGAAGCTGGGAGGAATGGCATGTGACCACTCATTCATCCAACAGACCGTCTTTTACAGAATGCTTCCAGCACTATTCTTTGTCTTCATATTCAATACTTGTGGAGTTAGATTGTGTCTGTACATCATTCCCTCTTGTTCAAAGGTTTGCAAGTCCAGGATAATTCCACAAGATGAACTGGGATTTAGGCAGCTGCAGTACCTTTGCTATTTCCCATTTGTTGAAGGAGGGAGGTAATTTGCTATGGTGTCAAATCATTTCCCCCCTCACTGTTGCTCATCTCCAGTGATGGGTTCTTGGAGGAAGGGAGAGAAAACCAAAGCTTAGCTTCTTCCCTGCTTTCTCTACCTATCTGCCTGGATGGGAGAAAGAGCCAGGCATGCATAATTCACTCTGATCACCACAGAAGCAGCCATCGTATGTGGAAACTGTTCAGGCAAGTGTAGGATTGTATCTCCTCTTCCCCTCCCTTCTCCCCCTTCTTGTCCCTTGGCCCCTTATGCTCCTATTTGAGCAAGGTCATGATCTCTCCCTTAAAGAGAAGTCAATATATAACTTAAAATCATTCATTTGGTTAAGAAATTTTACTACTGCTTTTGGTAGAAAATTGTTTACAGGTGGAATTTTTTCATACATATTTGTTCTTGAAAAGTTGCTAGATAATTACTGCTACTAATTCTTAATCTGTCTTATTGCGGGGGGGGGAATGCTTAATATTAGTTTTGCTGAAGATTATACAAAAAATGTTTTGAGCTCTAAATCATACAAGAACTGGCTTCCCAGTTCCCACTGGGGAATGAATCCCAAGAAGAAAATCCTATGCAATGCTGTTAACTGGGACTTCCATTAACATACTTTGAAGCTGCAAATTTCCAGATCTGCCTTTCTCTTGAAGAGCTTTGAACATAAGCAGTACTCCTAACCTAAATTAGAAGGTGAAAAGGTATTAAAAGAGGAAAGGAAACTCAGTTGGATATGCTCAGTCCTCATGAAAACTTTGAGTCTGGTCCTCTTTACATCTATTTTTTTTCATCCAAACTCATCCCCAGTGATTGATGAAGAGTAGATGTCTTCCAAACAACTTCAGATCTTAAAATGAAGCTGTTTCTAATGAGCTACACAAGGTAAGGTGTGAAAGAGGACAAGAATCTATCAGTTCCCAACTTTAAAGTCTTCTAGGGTAATGCCTGATTGTCTGTGGAGTGACAACACTTACCAAGTGCCTGCTCCAGTAAAAGACTCATGAGAAAGCCACTAAAAAATTTTTTTCTACATTATATTCAGGCTGCCTGGTGCTGTCAGTATCAAATTAGTCACCCGAACATGTTATTTCTCTTGTGGTCCTCTAAGATAGGGCTTGCTGATGCCAATATTAATCAAAATGCCCTAGGGCAAGAATAAACACAGGCACATTCCCTTCAGCTGTTTACCTAGGAAACAGGAAAACTCATTGAGCTTTATCATCCATCTTCTGTAGCAATATTTGGTGACATCAGTCAAATAAATTACTTCCACTGTTTGGTGTCACTTCATATTATTTAGATTTCATAAAGCAATACAACAAGGAAGCTAGCTGCTGCTTTCTCTTCTGATTCTTGAATGTACAAAGTGGTACTATACAAACTGTGAGCATTTTAGTTCAAGCATAACTAAAACTAGCAACCAAATAAGCTGCCTCCCTGAAAGAAATTCAAAAATAAGTAATCTTTCTAACCATTCAAAGTCATATTTTGGTAGTCTACAAAGCAATAATTCTTGACCAGGATGCTGTTAGCACTGTTAGGTGGGCAGATACAATTCACAAAATAAACTCAGATAGCAAATAGAAATCCATAGTGTCAAAAACATTCTGGCATGTTCTGGGCTTTCTGGGTGCCTGGAGATGTGTAGGCAGGCAAGGTTCTTTGTGTAGATGTGATATCTTTCATTAGACCAACTGAGTAGTTGGAAAAAAGTTCTTAGCAAGCTTTCGGGTGCAGTCACCCTTCATCAGGCATAGGAAGTCTTTGCTGGTCTGAGACGCCAAGGAATGAGAGAAGCTAAAAGTGTGGAGGGATGTTAGTGAAAATGTAAATAGGTAGAGATAAGCAAAACAAAGGGAAACACAGAGAAGGGAGGAGGAAGAGAGCAGGGGGAAGAAAAAGTCAGAGGGAGACAACATCTACGGCCCTGCTGGGCTCCTGGAAAGTGAACAGGCTCCTGTGCGATGTGACTCAGGGCACAAAATGGCTGGTGACTTTTATAGTCTGCAGCTAGGGGCTGTCAGAGAGCAGCCCAGCCCTGGGGGAAGAGAGGCAGCCAGCCAGGAGCCCTGGGGCTGCACTCAGGGTGTCCCCCAGTTGCTAGGCAGACCTGGCACTAAAGTTAGTGCTGGGTCATATCTCCATGTGCATTGATGCGCTTTAACTAACTGTGCCTAAATCTGATACCTTGTGGTATCAAACTTAGGCACAATTAGCCTAAATTCACCATTTTAATGCGCAGTAAGGGTGTGCACGCCATTAATCATGCCATTAATGTGCATCAAATTAGGTTAATGCACATTAATGTGTCTCATGTAGATGCACCCTATGTGTAGATTAACTACAACTAAGTGACTGACTCTAATTACAGGGAGTTTTTATTTAACTCTACTGACTTTAATTTTCTGTGAGCAAAGGGAGATAGTCAGCTGTGTTAAAATGAAGTCAGGCAGATCCATTCATAACTTCTGATGGAATAGGCTTTTGCTTATGAAAGCTTATGCCTCTGAATTAATTAGTCTATTAGGTGCCATTCTGCCCTACCTTCTGCCTCACTTAAATGGCATGTGAGGCTGAGCTTAGCAATTTCTATTTCCCGAGAGTTTCTTGACTGCTTTATAAAGATTGGCAAGTAATTTTTAAAAAATGATATTTGGAGTTACTGCAACCGTGATCACTATAATCTTTGTTAATCTCCAATAGGAGGCTTAGTTCAGTACAAATTGCAGATGAAAATAGAGGCCTTTTTCTGTGAAACTTCTAGTTGTGACTATCTTAGTTTTATCAGAAGCCTCACAAATGTTTTGAGAGCCCCAGATCAGGGACTTGAGTAAATATGTGAGAATCTCAACGTTCATGAAAAATGTGGGTTTCTAGTTCTCATTATTGTAGAAGAAAGGCTTAAAGCATATGCCAAGTATACCCTGAAGATTTAACAAAAATCAGTTGTTAAATATAAAAACTTAAATTATTATTATTATTATTAGCCTAATTAATTATCAGGGACTTTGAGTTGGGATTACTGAGTATGTCATCTAAATACATTTATAAAGCCTGTCAATCTTTGATGATGTGGCTATTTAAATTGATGGTTTTCTGTTTCTTGGAAGATTTAAAACATTTTACAGAGATTCTGTGCAGCATTTACCAGGGGCGGATCTCTCTTCCAAACAGGCAGACATGAGACTTCTGGCACTTGTGAAAGTATGAATAAACCCAAGGTTTGCCTCTTCCCTGACTTCCTCTATATATTTCCCACCCACTTACAAGGGCAGCCCAACTGTATTCACCTCCTTATTCCTGTTTGATTTTATGGCTGATACTCTATCGGTGTGAAGGCTGAGAGCTCCAAAAACTTCTCATTTGTGTTTTCTGTTTTGACACCAGACTCCTCTGTTGACTACCCACCTCAGCAGATAAAGGAAAGTAGGAAGGCTGAGGAAATAAAGCTCCTATCAAAGTTAGTCTAAAAAAAGGAGGGGGTGGCTGCCTGCTGCTTTTAGTAGAAGAAATTTGTCTGCGCTTCCCATATTCTCATATTTTAATGCTGTCTTTCCTTCAGAATCTAGGAATCCTTCAAGTACAGGGCAATATGTACTTTGTATTCCATTATCAAAAATCACCGAGGGAGAAGAACCATGCAAATACTTGGTTTCATGGGGGTTTTATTTTTTTTTAGGTAGCAAATTATCATTCTACTTGCTGAAAATATTTCCTCGTTATCAAACAATTGTCTTGTCTAGAGACATAGTATGCATTTGTTTCCCCAAGCAATGCTGACACATTTATCATTCTACATTGGCTTCATTATTCAGTAGAATAATGATATCACATATGCTATGTGTGACCTCTTGCTGTTTTATAGGCCATTTGTGTAAGTCAGTCAAACAGACATATTCTTGCAAACTCCAGTTTTTAACACGCATATCACAAAGACAATTTACTTACTGCTAATATGCAACTATGCTTTCCTCATTTCTTACCCCAAAAAGAGAGAAAAAGAGACTTGTATTAGGCCTTCAGTATAAGCACATAGTCCTACAAGAGACTGAGCATGAAATCACTTGTCAATCAAACTATTATTGTAATGAGAGTCTGAATGAACCAACACACTTCATGTGGTTACGCTTTCAGTACTAGCCAGTAGGACTGTGCAAAATTTCACCTCCAGCTGTGTTTTGATGCTGTTTCAACCTGTTTCGAGGGCGAGGGGAAACTGCACCCCAAAGTTTTGAAAGCAAAACTCATGTCACATTTATGTGTTAAGCCACAGCAGGGTCAAAACTGCAGGCATGCTAGCCCCTGCGGAGGCCATAAATCCTTCTAAGTTTCAAGGAGATAGGTGCAGGGGCTTGGGGGAAACTGTACCTCAAACTGCGGACAAGCAAAACTCGTGACATGGGTGACAGTGTGTGTGTTAAGGAACAGCAGGGTGAAAGCTGCAGAGATGGTAGCCCCTGCTGAGGCCCCGAAGCCTGCCAGCTGTTGAGGAGCTAGGTGCAGGGGTTCTGAGTTCTGGGGCCCTGCACCCCTAGCTGCTGACAGGCAAAACTCGTGTCATGGGTGCTTGTGCAACTGTGTTTGTTTTGGGGCATGGGGGGGGCAGCGGGGAGCGGTGTGGAATCTACTGCAGGCCTGGCTGCTAGGCCCTTGTGTGGCTACAAAGGCTGCCAGCTGTTTAGGAGATAGATGACCCTGAAGAGCTGCACCCAATATGGTGACCCTGAAGAGCTGCAGGAACAAGCTTGCAAGGGTCAGCTCTGATGAAGCCCTCCACCTCTCTCAGTTCTCATCCCACAAGTATTTCTCCTTTGAGTTTGCACAAGTACCCATGACACGAGTTTGCACAAGTACCCATGGCATGAGTCACTAGAGAGCAGGTCATATGAGGAGAGGCTGAAAGACTTGGGACGGTTCAGCCTAGAGAAGACTCAGAGGGGACTTGGTGGCAGCCTATAAGTATATCAGGGGTGTACATCAGGGCCCGGGGGAGTATCTATTCACCAAAGCCCCCCAAACAAAAGGAGGACAAAAAAAAATGGGCACAAACTGATTGTAGATCAGTTCAAACTAGACATAAGGAAAAACTTCTTTACAATTTGAGTACCAAGGCTCCCCCCAGAGGTGGTACAGTCACCCACCCACTTCAAAAAGCTTCTTGATGCCCACCTCATATGACCCCAGCAGCCTTTCCTGACCAAGTGCAGAGGGGATGGACCCGATGATCTGTAAAGTCCCTTCCAGCCCCTAACAACTATGAAACTATGACTCCAGAGTCTTTTAACTCAGGGAGAGACAACACTGATATTCAGGCCAAATAGCTCTGCAGCTTCCAGCATACTGTACAACAAAAACAGGTTGTCCTGTATGGTTCTGCCAGGTATCCAGTAACTCTGCTTGGGGCCCACAACTGAGGCCATAACCATTTTAAGCTGGTTGGCCAGAACTTTGGCAAGGAATCAATACACAGGAGAGATACCAGTTATCAATTCTTAATGTCACTAAGATCCCTCTTCTTGGGCAGCAGGGTAAGGACCACTTTCTGACAGCTGACTGGCAAAATCTAATACTTGAGGCTCTCCTGGAAAATGCTCAGAAGATCTGGGCTGAAGAAGGGCAAGAAGCCCTTTTGAATCTGATGGATAATCTTTTAAGGCCTGATGTCTTCCCCATGGCAAGGCCCTCAACCACAGCAGTCAGCTCAGCTAAGGATAGCTCGACTTCAGCAGCCTCTGATGTAGAGAGTTTGAGGAGGTCCCTGTGTGAGTGTTGAATGGCTTCTGGGCAAACAGGCTCAGCGATGAACTGGTGGTAAAAACTAATGGTAGAACTAGTGGTAGAAGCTAATGGCCTAATGATCTCAGAAGGGTCCATGACCTTATGGGGTCTTAAGGTGGCCAATGACCTTCCATTGCACACATTTTCTTTCCAGACTGAAAAAAATGGGTTGAAATGCCAGCCTCTGACAGTTCTTGGAAATGAGCCTGGGTTTGTTTGCCCTGGGCTGCACCCTCCGCTAGCTCTATCAAGTCCTTTTTCTGGTTCTTATGACTCTCAAACAGTCCTCTGTTGTTAATGGCAACCCCCAGAGTGACCCTCGAGATCTACAATGTCCCTCTCGAGTTCCTGCATCCTGCAATGGAGAGCTTGTGTCACCTGCTGTGTGTACTGTTGCAGAAAACTCTGATCTACACCTTTCTCCTATCCCACCAATGTTTCTTGGAAGGAAAGTCACTTCTTGAGGCTTCCCAGATCTGCCAGAATAGGTAAAGCAGTCCCAGAAGTGGGTGTCCTGCAGAAAAGTAGTTGTCAGGGACTCTGGCCAAGTATCTAAGCAGCCACACCTGCAGTAAGTCACCAGTGAAAGAGCCCTGTCCCAGTTTACAAAGGGTGAGCTTCCGGATTGGCAGCTGGAAGTGCTGCCCATCCATGTAGACCCAGCTGGGGCCAAGGGTTTCCAGGCCAGCCAACAGTTCTGACTTAGTCTGCTGTGGTAGGCCTCCTGACTCAAGCTCTCTGCTTTTCCTGGTTCCTGACCCTGGCTTCCAGCTTTTCCTTGCACTTCAGATGTGGATGTCCCTTCAGATTTGTGTTCTGGTTCTTGACCCCTGGCCTGGCTGTGTTCATACTTTGACCCCTGTGTTCCCTCTTGGACTTGGTACTTTGGCTTCTTGCCTTCTGCATCCTGACCCTAGCCTACATTGTAGACACTGCACCAGGATTTCCCTCCAGACTTGGTAATTCTGCTCCAGGATTCTGCCCCAGTCCCTGGTGCCCCAGCCAACCCTTGGTGGCCAGATAATTAGGCCAAACTGCCTATAACCTGACAGTTACACATAGCACTGACATTTACACACCAGTCAGATACTCCTGTGTGAGTCGAGACAACAAAGTCCATTTCACACCAGACCGAACTGCGGTCTGAGAGCCGTGATAGAACAAATTGGCTGTGACAAAGTAGGGGCATGTGGTGTTCATTAAGGTAAAGCCAATCCAAGTCAGCCTTGGAGAATGCACCAGCACTTGCTTTTACCCCACCATACTGCCTTGTGCTAGGATGGAGGTGCTGCCAACTATCAGCTACACCTGCCATCTGTAGTGTGGCCTGCTGCAGCTGAGCAGAGAGTGGGTAGGACTTCTTTCCGTTCTGGTCTAGGCTGTCCTGGAGAGTGCAGTCAAAATCACTCCCCAGGATGAAGAGATCATTTTTCTCATTGATTACTGTCTGGAAGAGGTCAACAGCCAGTGTCCCAAAAAAGTGCACACTTTCTGCCCATCAGTGACTGCACAGGTATTAATTAGGATTAGGCAGCAGTGCTCCAGTGTGGATAGGACTAGTAGCAGATGGCCAGGGACAACTTTAGCAACCACTGAATCTGGCTTTAGTTTCCATGAGAACAGGACTACAGCTCCTGCACTGGAATTGGTGCCAGACGGGGCCCTTTTTCTCCAGACGGTCTCCCAGTTTGCCTCCCTGGACCTTGTTGTTGGGCACAGTGAGAGACTGCAGGCTACAACGCAATCAGTTCTTCTCATAGATTTCCATTGAAAAAAATTCTGAAACTTCCTATAAAGTAAATCTCAGCATACATGGCATAAAAACCATCTGAAGGTGGTGGCCTGGATATCATAGGCAAATAATGCCTTTTGTTTGACTTTCCATTTCCAATAATGTATGCCTTTATTCTACCATTTCCAGTTTTGTTTGTAGCTACACGTGCACATGGTTCAATCAGCCATCACATTTTTCACTTTTTTTTAATAGGGTTTTTTTCATCTCTCCCATTTCCCACCAAATATGAAGCACTAACTGTACTCTGGAAAAGAATCAATTAAAAAAATCTCTTGTAGACAACATACAATAGAAGGCAGATCATCAGACTCTAATGGGACTGCCATTTTTGCCTAGCTAAGAGTGTCCCAAGTGCTGTCACTCAGAAATGATTTAGTGAAAGGACACCAACTGTAGGTAGTTCAGCTTTGCATGAGCTATTTTAATTATCTCTAGCTGCTTGCAATACAGTAACCGATAATAATTTATAGTTTGCTAATATATTATTTAAAAAGAATGCTTAAAGTATTTCCATGTGTCAAAAAGTCAGACATTGGGCCTGATTCTTCCCACCTTGTGCTTTGAATGAGCTTTTCTACATCCCCATAGCACCTACCCATTCACAAGTACAGGAGAGAGGACTCAGTGTCAGCCTTAGGCAGGGTATTGGGAGAGTAGCTGTGTTCATAAAACCTGACTGACAGCAGAAGATAGCACAGGGTTCAGCATGAACACAGCTTAGCTGACAAAAGGGAACTCCTTTGGTAATGAGCATGCATCTCCCTGTAAAAAATATTTTCCCAACAAAACGGGCAAGTTTTCCCATCTGGCTAGACATACTGCAATCCTAACAGCAACGTACAGTCCCAATTATGTGCTTCTCTGGAACGTACTAATCATGCCAAATTAAGTGAAAATGTGTGATACAAGCAGATTCCCAATGGAAGAATAGACCAAAACTATCAAAATCTAGGACCCCTAAAGTCAGCTTTGATCTAGTGCTGGGATTGGCAACATATGGCCCACAGGCCAAATCCAGCCCATGCAGCCACTGGATCTGGCCCATGAAGCTGGAAGCTATCTCCTTGCCACTTTTCCCTGTAGCTCCTTTTTCCCCTCCCCAAGGCTGCAGTGCAAGCGTAGCTTCCAGACCTTGGGGAGCTGCACTGGGCCAGGCTGGGTAATGGCAAGGTACGGAGGAAGGGAGGAGTGGCAGCAATGTGGAAGAAGCTTCCAGCTCCCCAGTCCCTGTGCAGCTCTGTTCTGGGTAGAAGCTGCACTCACACTGCAGCTGGGTGGTGGGGAGCTGAGAGAAGCATTGGTGATGTGGACATGACTCCCAGCTGGAACCGTAGTATACCAGGGCTGGGGAGCTGGAAGCTGTTTCCACACTGCTACTGCTCCTCCCCAAACCCATCCCCATTCTCATCCCCATTCCCACCTCTCCCCCTACCCCCACTTCCCCAATACTGAGCTGGGCCTGGCATCACACCTGGGGAACAGAATGCTGGGTGGAGCAGTGGCAGCTCCTGATCTAATGTAACCCTCCCATCAATTGATCAACAACAAGCAAAAGGGCCAATTTTAATGTCCCTAGGGTCTCTGTTGACAAACAATTAAATTGCAGCAAGGAAGTATCCAAAGACCTGGAAAACCAAAAGTGCTATTTGCGTGACCTCAGTAGTCACAACTTTCTTCTTCACCAGCACTCTGAAATTAGGGCTAAGTACAGAGGTTAAATACACCCAAAGCAAAATGGATTCAATCATCACAGTTTTTTCTAAGCTACATAGATTGAACTGGTAACACCCTCATGCCAAGGCTGCCTAAGGCTACTCAGGCCTTACTGGCAGCTGGGGTTTGTGGGCTGCAGGGGAAAAGCACTCACCAGGAAGATTTTCACACCCCACAACTGGGATTGCCCCAGCCCTGCCCCTTCCCCAGCCATCACCTCTGAGACATCGCACCAGCTCCCCACCCCTACATCAGCACCTCACCCCCACCCCAGCTGAGGTCTGTCTGGCACAAAAGGGAAAGCATCCACTGAGTGACTTTGCATCTCCCCACAGCATAAGCTGGGCTGGGATCACCCCGGTCCTGCCCCCTCCTCATCAGTCTAGCTGAGGAAGGAGCATGGCTGGGGTGATCCCAGCCCAGCTCCCAGATGCAGGGAGACAAAAAGCTCCTAGGTGGGTGCTTTTCACTCCATGCCAGACAGACCCTGGTTGGGGAGGGGCAGTGTCAGGATAAGGGAGGGGATAGGCGGGGCCGGTGCCACCCCCCCTCCTCCACCCAACTCGGAGGTGACAACTGAGCAGAGGGCAGGACTGGGGTGATCTCAGCTTAGCTTGAGATGTAGGGGAACTAATAGCCACTAGAAGGGTGCTTTCCTGTCTATGCCAGGCAGACCCTAGCTAGTGGGGGCTGGTGTGGTCCCACCTCCCGCCCCTCTACCCATCTTAGAGACAACAACTGGGGAAGGGATGGGGTGATCCCAACTGGGCTTGAGAGGTGTGGGGGAAGGATAAAAAGCCCCCTGGTGGGTGCTTTTCTCCCCCATGTTCAGTAGATCTCAGATGGGGAATGCATTCTCTCCCTGCCTCCCTGCCTCTGCCTTGGAGGCAGATAGCAGAGCCGACCCAATCAGGGTGCAGGGCCCAAGGCCAATCAGCCTGTGTGGGGCCCCACCCCCCAGACGCAAGAAAGCCAGTAGCCGATTCGGCAGTGGGGGTGGGGTGGCAAGCAGCCAGATGTGCTGGATTCAGCGGGGGAGGCATTCCAAGTGGCTGGACATGAAGCTGGCAGCAGTGCAGTCGCCATGCTGTTCCACCTGGCTCCACAGGGCCCCCCAAAGTGTGGGACCCAGGGTGGTCGCTCCGATTCCCTGCCCCATAGGGACAGCCCTGCAGGAGGGGATGGTTCTGAGCCAATCCCAGCCTGGCTCGGAGCTGCAGGGGGGCAGGCAAAAAGCTCCAGGGTGAAGGCTTCCCCCTCCTCCCCCTGCAGACCCCAGCTGGGGGAGTGAGTGCCAGATGGGAGCGGAGAGAGGTAGATTCCCCCCATTCTAGAAGGCAGAGGCTGGGGAGAGGGCAGGGCTGAGCTAATCCCTGCCTGGCTCACTGAACTGCAAGTGGGGAGCAAAAAGTCCCCAACCCATAGCTTTTCCTCCTCTTGCTGTACAGCCTGGGGCTAGAGGGGTCTTGGCATCTTTTCCTTTGCCCCCTGTCCCACTAGACTGACAAGCCTAGGCAGGAAGCAGGCTGGGGAGCTGGAGGCAGGGTCAGCTTTGCTCCACTGGAGCAGACAGCACAGCCATGGGCTGCAAAGCATCCTGGGATGCTGGGAGACTGTGAGTCAACTTGAATCTAGAAGGCATCTGGAACAGAAGTTCCATAAACTGGTTTAGCCTAAATTAATTAAGACTGCTGGGGTCATCTGATCCCAGCAGTCTTTCCTGTGCAAGTGCAGGGGGCCTGGGCCTGATGATCCATAACAACTATGAAACTATGATACTACATCCCACCAGGTTTATATTAAAATGGTTTTGGCCATTTTGAAAGTCGTTTATGTGCACTGAACTTCTGTTTTGTTACAGGTTTAAACCAGTTTCCAGTCATTAAAACCAGTTTATGAGTAACTTTTCTCTCCCTAGCCTAGGGGTGAAATGACATGCTTGTCTTATAATACAATATATACTGCTGTGCTCTGGTCACAATACAATATTTAAATATGATTGATACACACTCTCAGAAAAGAAAGTGGTTGTTTTAGGATTTTGATGTATCCCTTCACCTTTCTTTAGGACTGTGTGAAAAGAAAAAGGAATGCAGTCATAAACTTGGAAAAATACAGCAACAAGAAGATATGCAAATAAAGGGCAGAATACTAGCCCCCTTCAGCAGTAGTCTGACTAACCTTCCAGCAGGTCCCTTGGCCACATCACCTCATCTATTCACCAAAGTCCCACCTCAGTTTAGATCAACCAACAAAGTAGTCCCATTTTGCCTGTTATAAAAGGACTGAAAAAATATCACCTCTGGAGGCAGCTGTGGACAACTTAGTTTTTAGCTTACTGTTATGATATGAAGGGCTCTTTAAAATTAACCCCTTCAGTTTCTGAAGCACAGACATCTTTGTAGAGTCATGCTCTCAGGTTGCTTGTGCAGACAACTAGATTAGGAACAAATGTTCCTCATCATCACTGGCAATCCCTCACAGTGATGCTCATCCATGTACATTGTCATTTGCTAAACAGCACCAAAACTTGTATTTTTCAATGCATCACTTTTCTGTGATGTCTCCCATATTGCATGTCCTAATTGCTTTGTATCATGTAACGGGAGCCTCTACACAACACAAGAACTGGGATCTTCTTGTCCGGGCAGTGTGGCCATCTTGTGCCGATAGAGATTGCCCTTTATAGATGTGGAAGACAGAAGGTTGCTTATTGCAATTGTTACCCAATCCTCCTTAGCAGTGGAAAGAGGGTCTCACTCTTCCTTGAGTTTTTTTAAGATTATGTGATTGCTTCTAAAGAATTGTTTGTGAATGCGTGTGAACAACAAGAGGCTGTAAGCATAAAAATGATATTAGATATTACCAGGACCATAAGAGTCACTATCAATTGATTCTTACAAGAGCTTTTTAATGGTAGAGCTCCCCACAGTCTGCAACAGCTTTTACAACAAACTCCCCTGGCTGGCTTGTCTCTATCAACAAAGTCCCCGTGACAGAAAAACCAAGAGTAGAATCCTAGCTAGGTGAACATGATGTCTGAACCACAGGGTAAGAGTACTTTCCTCATTCCAAACCATTCTGGAATCCCACATCCAAGCTGTTGTATAGTCTGGTGACTCCAGAAGTGCTATTCAAAGAATTATAGGTACTGTTCCATTTTCTGTTACAGAAACTCTAGAAAGCTCCTTCCCTCTGGAGTTTCTGGCCATGGAGTTTTTATTTTAATATAACACAGGTTTCATACATAAAGCCAGTATCTTATCTTATTTTCTAAGTTGTCTTAATCTCATATAAAAATTATTTGACTACTTCTGTTCAAGGGTATGGAGGGGAAAAAGGGAACCTAATTTCCAACCTAAATACTATTCTGATTCCATCTGAATCACTGTAAATCATGAATATCTTCACTTAAGTCACACAGGCATTACACTGATTGACCTGTTAGGAGTGAGATGAAAATGAAGTCCAGAGTAAATATTTGTTATTTACTATATTTACCTGAATACAAGACAAGTCTGAATTAGATGACCCTCCCCCTCCCCCATTTTCCATGTATGGAATCTAATTATTGGAGGATCATCTTAAATTCCTTCCGCCACTATTGCAGGGTGCAGGGATAAGGGAGGCAGTAATAGGGCAGGCAGTGGAGAGACAGCCAGTGGGGTAGGTAGTAGGGGGCATGTGGTAGGGCAGGTGGTAGGGAACTGTAAGGGGGCAGGCAGTGGAGGGAGAAGTGGGGGGCAGATGGAAGGAGGCAGACAGTATGAAGGTGGTGGGGCAGGCAGTGAGAGAGGCAGGCAGTTTGCCCCCTGATACCTGCCCCCCCCACTTACCTCCCTTTGTGTTTGCACCCTCCCCCCCCCCCCGCCCAGCCTTAGGCTTCCCGCATCCCCCACAGGCTTGGGTCTTCATGCCCCCTTCCTCCCATCTCCACCCTCTCCCAAAGTCTCTCTCTCACCATGCCTGCCTCTACCTCCCTCTTACCTTTGCTCCACTCCGGCAGGCTCCATCCCTGCTGCAGCCCCAGGCACAGAGCATGGCTCCAGCCCAGTCCCTTAGCAGCAGCACAGAGCAAGCACTGCAACTACAGAACTGGGCTAGAGTGTGTGCTCCATGCTCTGTGCTTCAGGTTGCAGTGAAAATGGAGCCTGCTGGCACAAAGCAAATGTAAAGAGGCATGTGGCAGAAGGAGAGGGGGAGAAGCAATGTGGGGGTGGGGAAGACGGGGGGCTGCTGGGGAGGAATGGCAGGGCATGCAGAGGCAGCAGGGGCAGGTGGCAACTGCAACTCCTGCTCCAGCCCTAACCCCTTCCCTCTGCCACTTCATGCTTGATTGTAAGGGCAGGGACTTCCCCCCACCATGTTAAATGGGAGTAGGAGGAGGCTCATCTTCTATTTGAGAAAATACAGTACTTTATTGTGTTCATTTCAAAGGACTTCCAGTTTTAAAAAAATTTAATGCAGAAGAAAGATTTTTAGGAAATGGCATGACAATTGTTTTTAAATTACTACCCCACTTTCCACCTTGAAACATCTATGTTGATATAGGCAGACAAGGTTCCTTGAGTGAATCTGATATCTTTTATTAGACCAACCCAAATAGTTGGACAGCAGTTATCAAGCAAGCTTTCGGGTTCAAAAACCCTTCGTCAGGCTACGGAAGTTTCAGCAGTTGGTGTGTGCTCTTCCTGGATGGAATGAAAAGGGCTGGGGAGTCAGTTGTCAGGCAGATTATAATGTGTCATATATCCAATGTCTATATTTAGTCCATGATTTTTAGTATCCAGGAGGTTGATGAAATGGAGGTATGTCATTTACTAATTAATATATGACATATATAACATCTGTCATTCCAATTGTATCAACCTTGTTTTTCATGCACTCTTGAAAAATTAAAAAAAAAGCCCATAATCTTTTTAAAAGGCTCACTTGAGAATTTGCAGAAATTTTAGGAAAGAGGCATTTTCAGGAAGGCTGGCAAAGGAAACAGTGTTTTGATTGGTTGGCTGGTTCTGTTCAACTATAGTATTTGTTCCCAGAAAACAACAATGTGGGTATTTCTGATCCAAGCTATTCTATGATGTTTCAGGAGCTGAGTTGATCCACAGTATAAATCTGGGCCCTTCTTGTCCAGGCAGTGCCAATACTGATTGCCCCCTATAGATCTGGAAGACACAAGGTTGCTTATTCCCAATCCTCCTTAGCAGTGGCAAGAGGGTCTCACTATCAGGCAAACTTTCGGCTTAAGAACTGCAAGTGGCTCCTGTATTGGATGAAGACTGGATGATGCATGGCTGAGGACACCTGAGATCATCCATTGTATTCACCATCAGCTTTCTAAAAAGGATGTGTAATGAGGTGTAATGAGCACAGAAAAATCATTTCAATAAATTCAATCCCATTTGCCAAAGAAAGAAAAACATGTAATTTTACATTCTAATGTATTTAGGTTTATTTATATTTCCTTACTCCTCAGACAAATGATGTCAGACAACAATCCATGTAATGTTCTTTAGTTCTATACTAGAGCTGCTCACAGTGACTAATATCTTGTTGCCCATCACCTCAGCTATTATAATGCCAGATATGCTAATTACTTACTTGAATGTGCAGTACAAAATGTGCTCGGCTTGAAACCACCCTTTAGACAAATAAAGCGTGTATTTTTTTCCCTGGCAGTTTAATTGCACCACTGTCAGCTGGATCACAGCAAACATCTTTTTCGTTCTCATCTTTCATGCCCTAGTCTGTCTTTTTGTAGTGCGTTTGCAATTGCTAAGTAGAATAAAGGAGTAGAAAATGTACAGCCTAGAAAGTGTGTGAGTGGTCTTCAAAATATTGTTTTAATGGTGAACAGTGCTGGCTGTATTAAATGTTATGGGCATAAGAGAGGGGAAAACACACATTTTCAGCATTTTTTTCCCTCTGCAACCTCTGTGAGAGCTGAAACGGTGCAGATTATACTAAATGGTGCAAAAGACTTCGGTGCCTAATCTAAAGACTACTGAAGTCAAAGGGTTTCTTTTTGTGGATTTGGATGGGTTTGAGATCAGATCATCAGACAGGGAAATGGACTAAGTTCAGCAGGGAAGTAAATAGCCAGTAAAGACCTTTCACACAGAACCTCTCTAGGACTACATGGGGTAGATTGGAAGAAAGAGGAGCTATGGAAGGTCATCCAGGAGTGGTATGAGATGAATTGGTTGCTTAGGTCAGGGCGAAAAGGAGTGATGGTGGCCGGTTAGAAGCAGACTAAGGCGAGTGACTCAGGAACCACCAGAATTCCAGATAACATTCCTGGGCCCTTCACCACCTGTATACCGGTGCAAAAAGTCAGTTTGGCCTTTAATCATCCTCAGTAAAGAAGTATTTATAATCGTAATTGAAATCATTTTCTTCTGCTTCACAACACTTGTATATTGAGACAGCAGACTGTTTTGAACCTTGCTATGTAGCAGGGATGTCAAAGGTAAGGCTAGATCTGACCCTTAGAGCCCCATCATCCAGCCTGCAGTGTTGCCCCTTGGGTTCAGATTTGACTGATACTTTACATGCAGAGCGCACTTGACCAGCCCCATGCACAAGTCCTTGTATGCATGCTACACATGGTGTCTGCTCCAGCTAGCCCAGGACCCGTGCTGCACATGGTGCCTGCCCCTGCTTGTCCAAGATACTCGTGACATGTGGCACCCACTCCAAGTGGTCTGGCACCCGCACTGCATGTAGCACCTTCCCTGGCCAGTCTGAGGTGGTGCTGTGTGCAGCACAGTTCCTGGAGTGGCTGGACCATGTACTGCATGGAGCGCATGTCCCAGACCAGCCCTGCATGACTGCTGCATGTGATGCAGACCCAAGCCAGCCAGAGCAAGTCCCACATGTACTGGATCCAGCATGCAGGTTTGAGGGAATCTGTGGGCATGATCCATCGAACAGGGTGGCTCTGTGCCATTCACCAGGCCTGCTGACTGACCCTGCACCATTCATCTGGCCCCTGGGGCCCTATGAGTTTGATACCCTGCTTTATAGGAATAACAAGCAGATTAAATACCCTTACTTGTTGCTTGTATGCTGTGCTCTGCAAGATGTGACCCTCTATTCAATTTGAAAATGCAATCCAAAATACAAATTAAGTTTTGATTGATGATTACCAGTTATTGGCATTGCTCTCATTATAGCTATCTTTATTGTATTCAGGGAAATGTCAAGCTCATAACCTCAGTGCAGATTTCATAAGTATGCTGATAATTTTTTTTTAAACGATGACATCCTTTCCTACAATTTCACTAGTGTAACATGCTGTAAAAAAAAGCCATAAACAGAGTGTTTTGAAGTGCATTCTTGTCTTGTGCCCAAGGAAAGCTGAGAAAACATTATGCTATAGAAATGGTATATGTATCAATAGAGCTATTATCCACAATTTCTTATACTTCCATCTCCAAACAAGTAAACAGCATGCTTTAGTTTGTACTTATGCATGTTATTAAATTACAAGATTCTGTTCAGCTTGTAATAGCAAAGAAATAGGGCTCAGCCTTGTATGCCTAATGCAGAAAAACATTATTGGACAATTGAACCCATGGACCTAACTGTAATTAAATGGAAGGTATTGGAGGGGGGGATTTAAATAGGCCCTGCAACAGAAATTACTTTTTCACCCCTGCATAGAAGGTGGGCAGAACTGCAGTACCAGCATCCTTCGGTACATGAAGGCAGTGAGGGATGCACATACAACACCCAGGGTGCATCTACACCAGACGCTTAATGTGCAGTCAACTGATTGACTGCGCATGACAGTGTCATGGCAAAAACCATACTATTAGGCTAACACATAGTTGTTTTAGTCCACTGCACATTAACCATCATGAAAAAGTATGTAATCATATTAATATGTAATAGGGCAGTCTACTGCACATTTATTTAGTGCAAATACTAAATTTAATGCACAGTAGGCACTGCGCATTAATGAATGTGTAGACATGCTCACTGTGAGCAGAACTAGCCGTGGTGGGAGAGAGTATGCTGCATTATCTCAGTTGGGTAGCAAGAGCAGCATGCCACTTGCAAAACTCTAACAGGAAGTCTGCCCCCTTGAGGCAGAATTGCTGTTGACAACTCGAAGTATCTAAAAATAATTTCCTGGGCTTAAACAGAATGGAGTTTTTTAAAGCAATCAATGCAGAATTGTTTACATTTGCTTTATGGTTAAGAATTTACCATATTTGTGATTTCACGATTTTTGTGGAAATCACAAAATTGGTAGATCCCCCATGAAAAAGCCTGGTCCTTGTGAAAAGCATGAGGACTGCGAAAAAGCAGGAAAAAGGCCAGCAAGCAGGGGGGGAGAGTGGCAGTGGGGGGGAAGTGGGGAAATGGACCTGAAAACAGAGGTGGGAAGCCTTGACATCCTGAAGCACCAGGGGGAGGGAGGAGGGATGGAGGGAGATTGTTGCAGTGGAGCATGACAGGCATCTGTGTTACCAGATTTGCCCATTGCTTTGGGGTGTGCTCATTTAAGGGATACATTTCTAGGGTCTTAGTAATTCTGTCAATGAGCTGCTTGTGTTACTTGTGTTTCTATATGGAGCTGTATATCTCCCTTCTGCAAGTCCTCACCCCCGCAATGGAGCTATCTTGCAGGACTCAGTTTCAGTGGGGCTGGGTTCCTCCAGTCACCAAATCGGTCATACACACAAACACACACAAATTAGCGTGACACGCCTGACCCGGCCGGGTTGATCAGCATGGACAGGCTGACACCTTCATATGCCAAGAATCAGTTAATCAGAGCAACAATACTCTGCAGTCAGACACAAGCACACAGGTGAACAGAATCCCTCTGAATCCGGCTGGGTGTCCAGCTGACACCCTCATGGGCCAGCATTCAGTTCATAAGGGCACATCTGAGTCAAACTGGGTCAATCAGCCTGTACAAGCTGATCCCCTTATGTGTTTCAAACTCAGCACGTCCCAATCTTTGGCCTCTTGATGAGCAGACCACACAGTATTTTGGGGCTTCACAGGGATCTTTAGCTTAGGTAAAAGAAGCGTTGCTGCAGAGCACGGGAGGAAAGAGAAGCAGAGAAGGAAAAATATACCCAGTTACTACCAGTTTGACTATAAAAGTTATTTATTGCTAAGACTATGAAATATATAATGGTACTAATAGTAATAGACATGCAAAGGACAAACAAACACAAGCAATTACAATACTACCCTGGTTTCACTAAGTATTTGGGGAAACTTAGCTCAAGCTTAACTAATACAGTTCAGGTTCAGAAATTTATGCCTAGAGAGAAAAGAGAGAGAGAGAGTGCTGGGATCTCACCAGTCCAAGGTACTCGAGTCTCAAAGCTGGCAGGTAAAATTCCTAGCACAGTCCTTGAAGGGAGACGATCTGTTCTTCCAGCGTCCCAAGAACAACAGGGGATGGTGTCAGCACACGATTTTTCTTCTTGAAGCACACACACTGCTGCTTTTTACAGATTTTTATACCCTCAGTTCAGCTGCTTCAAAGCATTCTCAATAGTGTAAATCATTGTCTTTTCTATTGACAAGGGGTTATCTGGTTTGGACCATCTCAAGAAACTGACTGATAATCAGGAAACACATAAGGTTAGGGAGTACCCAGACACTTGGGAGCCAGCTTGAAATTCCTATGGATAGCAGATATACTGATGGGATATCTCATAGTTTCTTCAGAAACAATAGATAGCTTGCAGCATCAGGATTTTGGATTTTTACTTGTTGTGCACAAGCCTCAGCTTAGCATGACTTTTTCAGATCTTACTATAGTCTTTTAACAGACTTAAGTTAATTATTGGAGTGTTCATTACCTTTGGGCAGGAGGACTTCCATCAGTCATCCTGGGAAAAGTATGACAACACCTGTGATTAGGGCTCCAATGGGCTGGACGCTGTGATGAACCCTTAACCATTCGTCAAATGTTGCCCATACCCCCTCTGACTCGGTCTCTTGCCTCAGCATTCCCTAACCTGGCAACCGAGTTTTAGTCAATCAAGTTTAAATAGTTCTCCCATAGTGGGACCAGGGAATGTACAGCCTGAGATGCCTATTAAACTTAGAGGTGTGTGTGTCTGGGGGGGGCAGGGGAAGTCCTTTGTAAATCCAGATTAGAACTGGTCTGATAAATGCTGAACTGGGTGTGTGTGAACATGGGTTGATTAGCATTTGGAGCACAGATTCCCCATCATGCAGTGCTCCCCTGCTTCTCTGGTCCCAGAATTCACTGCAGTCTCTGCTTCAGGCTCTCTGTTCTCCATCTCTCATGTAAATGAATGGTCATCGGGTTCCATCTCGGATGTAAATGAGACCTAGGGCAGTTGTTTCACTTTTGTCACCCTTATCTGGAGGGTCTTAGGTGTGTCTCTCACTGCATCTTAATCAGTTTTGTTTATGTAGAGGAGGGGGGGGAGGGAGGGGGTGAGTCCTTTGTGAGTCAGACAGACTGTGTCCTGTTCCAGGGTTCCCAAGAACACAAAGCTGAGACGTAACATCTGTCAATCTCCAGGGAGGGGTAGGACTTCCAGGGCCCTTTGGCCAAACAGAGGCATGGGGCGGGGGGCCACCACACACTGCCACAAAAATAGTGACCAGTGCTATGCTGGGACCACAAAATCCAGAGGCAGCTGCTTTGAATTAGGTAGGTCCCTACTTATGGTTTTCAAGACTTTAGCATTCACATCTTCGAGCTTTTTCTACAAACATGAATGCTAGATTTTTATTTTTAAATGATAGCTGAGATTCTAAATACACTCATCGTCATTCATTGAATTCAGAAAAAGGGAAAATGGGTAGAAAATTATCATGTCTGAAAACACCTAAAGATAAAATTTCTCTAGTATTTTCTAGTACATAGAGCATATTTGGAACCGGGATATAAAGAACCATGGTTCAAAGATAGTAGCATACACATTTGAGGGCCATGTATTTTGTGCCACATAGCTTTTCTCAACAAAACAAACTATGTGATACTCAAAAGTAATCCAGCGAATCTAGTACAATATATTTCATAAAAGGTACATTTTCCATGCACTTTTTAGTATGTGGTGTCTAATATCTACTAATATAACACGTGTGTATATGTTAACATGTGGCATGTTTATTCCAAAGTAATCTAGCTTTATTCCAGGGTAAAAGTAGAACAAACATATAATAGGTCCTGTGTAAATCACTTTACTCTGGGTAAATTTACCCTTTGGAAATGGAGAAGTAATTATATGCAGATGGAAGTATCTGCTCCCCTATTCACTTGCATCCCAGGATAGCCCTTTGCTCAATGCAAACTGACTGCCCTGTTATCTAGTGCCTCCACACTGCAATAATGCCTGCTGCAGGAAGCCAACCTTGAGAGAGATGCTTGTATAGTTACTCTTCTAACTATGGAATGAATTTACTACAGATTAAATTCCAGGGTGACTTACTCCACAGTAATCATGTCATGTGACAACAGCCCCTATTAGGATGATTGTGATACAGTGATCAGTGGAATTTCTGTCTGCACAAGTGGTTCCCAAACTTTTCTTCTCTACTTGTGACTAATTTCTGGTTTCACTTCCAACTGCAAAGAGCCAAATTATGGCTCTAAGCCCCACTTCTGCAAAATTTCATTTCTGCAACTGAATTTCCCTCAGATTCACAACCCCCCTTATAAATGCTAGGATCCCATTTCATTTACGAACCACTGATCTTTATATTTAATAAAGGGTTTCCAGAAGTTACCAAAAATGTCTACTGCTTAAATATGTATATATCATTTTGTCATATGCTGGCTGTGGATTTACTGAGGATGCGTATTTTGAATCAGGCACTTCTTCCTAATTCCTTAGAATAAACCATTCTATAACCCAACGTTGTTCTTAGTAATTAAATCCCGTAAGTTTGAAGCTATTCATTAAACACACAGCAGTCATAATGAATACTCGTGCAATCAAAATAGTCTCACTCTCACCCAATCCAATTTACCATTTTTTAAATAAAAATGGCAAATGACCTACAAATTGACAGGACCTTTAAAAAATGACATGGGCTTCATTCCTTAGTCACGAGAAATAGATAACTTCTCTACCTATATTCCGTCCTTTTAAGGTGGTTGTATTAGAAATCAAAGGGGTCCTTAGGGTTTAACAGGAAAAAAAGATGATCATGGCTAAAACAGTTAAAGAATAAAGGAAACACTAGACACTAGGGAAACACTAGGCATATCTACACAAAACACTTAATGCACAGTAGCCTAATAACACTGCACAGTAGCATGCCGGGCAAAAACTGTGCTACTAGGCTACTGTGCAGTAGTATTGGGCTACTGTGCAGTAAGTCACTAAAAAACTGTGCACCGGCGCTACTGCACTGTAACTATACTTACTACACATTTCGTTAGTACTTCATTAAGCAAGTACTGAACTAAATGTGTAGTAACTGCTGCACATTCATGAACATGTAGATGCACCCACTGTATATTTCTATTTTGTTGGAAACTAACATCAGTGCCAATCAGTCTGAAAAGGATTGTTACTACTACTCCTGTTGTTGCTAAGCTGTTCTAAGGAAGCAAAAGCAAAGCAGAAATTAAAGCCTGATGCATAGAGAAAAAGAATTTGGAGCTTTTGAAGGTTACTCACAAAAGGAATTTAATGTTTGGCATCTTTTTTGTTAGTGACAGCTCAGGGAGCTTCCCATTCAGTACTTTGAAAAGATGATCGAGTCAGATGTGAGAGAACAAAACAAGAAGAAAGCTTACTATAATGCAGGAAAGCAAAGGAAGAAGGAGAGTATACAGAAAAGTACCATTCATTTGACAGACTCTGTGTAGTGGAGTGGATCTCCAGGAAAACCTAGGTGCATCAAGAGGCAGAGCTGGCAATTCTTTAAAATGCTCTCTTTTCTGAGTTTGGTAGCCCAGACAACATAGGGTTGAGGATGCTGTGCCACTATCTGGTCATGTCTATATGAGACACTGACTGCACAGCTGTTATTGCACAGTCATTACATAAACATAACAAGTACTAAATAACTGAGCAGTAACCCACATTACTGCAAAGTAGCACCAATGAATGTCTTTTTTGTGATGCTGACTGTGCAGTAGCCTGAGACTGCTGTGCAGTAGCATCATGTCATGGTTTCTACCGCTTGATACCACTGTACAGAAGTCACGGGCTACTGCGCAGCCAGCATCTCATGTACACACAGCCCTTGTGTCTGAAAAAACTCTTGTATATCCAAGCTCTGCTCTGCCAAATGAAGGGAATCCGATGATGGGTTCTGGCTTTCATATTTGTGGGCTGCTCTTAGGTGGTTCCAATCCAGATATTAGAGTAACCTAAGACTACCTGTGCATGGTCCCAAAAGGGTATTGCAATAGGTGAGGATCAGCAGAGTATGCCCTTTCCATGTCCTGCTGCCACTTTCCCTGCTGCCATCTCTACTGAAATTCACTCTATTCTGGGGCTGGGGAGTGATTGAAGAAACAGCTATATCTGATGATGGTCCATGGGCTTCCCCATACCCAGGAAAATCTCAGCTGGCTAGTTATAATTCCAGTCTCTCTCTTTCATGACAAATAACAATGGCCCAAGAAGCAGGGCTGGCCCCAAGAACTGAGGACCTGGACTCACATCTCCTCTTTACCACCAGTGTCTAGCACAGCTCTGACACAGGAGAGACTGCTGCAAGAATCAGGTGGCTAATTGAACATATTAAAGGTTGGGGTTGATGTGGTCAGAGGGGAGAAAGATGGCTTTGCCAATAGCAGTTTTGTTAGATATGAGATGCTCCCTAGCAAAAAAATATTGCTTTATTGTTACCCTAAAAATTATCCTTGTCACAGACTGCAAGTAGTATCTCCACCTTCTAGATAACACCTCCAGAAATTATGACCGGGTATTGGCACGGTTTTATTTGGTTGGCTGGTTGTTTTTTTCCCTTTATTTTATTTTTCCTCTTCTGACTCTAGAGAAAAATTTCCACCAATAAAGGCCATGTAAAATTTGAAGCTCTAACAGTTTCAATCTAATCTTGCTTCTCTGGCAGATTGATGAGGAACATTTAAACATCCTTCCCCACTGACCAGCCTTAGGGATTTTTTTTCCTGCAGTATTTATTACCATTTTGGTTTAGAATTGAACATCTCTAGTAATGCAACAAGTAAAGTCAGCTTCAATTTTACAATCTCCTTGCCATTTTTCCTTTTGGTGTTTTTTAAGTTTTTTTTTTTTTTCTTCTTTTGTAACTATCTGCACAGGCCAAGCTTTAGTTTGATTAACTTCCTATGCAAGTCCCACGCCTTCAATGGGATAGGCTACAAAATGGAGCAAAATTTAAGTCATAAAGTTCAACTGTAGACCAAGCACCTTGAAACCTGCTATTTCCAAAATGTTTCCATTTGGTTCTAGCTCCATCAAAAAGCTTTCTTTGCAAGAGGTCAAATAATCTACTTTGTAAAAAATTGACTTGAACATTCAGCATATAATTAGCACTTGGGGTACATTATAAATAGTGGGTTATTTCTAACAAGTAAAAATAGCCTACATCAACATTGATTTCCATAATAGCATGTCTGCTAGTAAATGGATAGCTAAAAGGATTAGGAAACTGACAAACAGTATGTAAGAATTAAAAAGCAAATGAGTGCAAGGCAAATCTATTTTTACATTATGAACCTGATCTCGCACATACTTACTGCCACAATTTTATTTTGCCAGCAACCTCCTGACAAGCAGTTGACGTGCTCTTTTTCCTTTTTCAGGTCCTGAGTTCCAAATATTATCCCTATTTACTAGAGCACTTGGTCATAATAGTTAGGGTTAATATGGAATTGCTAGAATTTCCACATTGCCTCAGAGAGACATACTAATTACTATAATTGCTCTTACAATAACATGCTCTTTTGCTGTATAAAAAGGTCAAGGTCAAAGGTCCACCCAAGCCTAGCTCATTGGGCCATTATAGGAAGGCACACTGGTTTCTACAATCAACAGTACATTATTTTGTGTTTGGATTTCAATGGGGCTGTAATATTCTGGAACACAGAAACTTTCATGAGATAGTGACTAAAATTTTGGCAAACTCAGAAGCTCAGTTGATTGTATGAGATTTCTAGCACTTGGAGTTCAAATTTGTAAGATTCTGGCCTTATCCAGGTCAAATCCTAGCTTTGATTTGCTGTAAACTGAAACCTGGAATCACTGTTTAGACCTAACCTAGATCTAGATTCTGATGCCACATTCTTGGATCAAATTTTGTTCACTGTGAGCTATTTACTAGGGCTGTGCAAAGCTTCAGGTGGTGATTCAATTCGGAGGAGATTTGCCCCGATTCGGTGGCTGAATCTCCAAATCTGAATCAAATCAGGGGACCAATTTAAAGGTCCGAATTAATTCAAAGCTCTCCAAATATTCGGAAAAGATTCAGAGGGCTTTGATGATTTGGGCAGTCCCCAGTGGCTGCAGCGGGGAGCTGCAGCTGACTCTGAGCTAATAAGTACTAGGGGTGAGGGAGGGCCCTGTACTTTTTAAAAAAGCCCCAGTGCTCACCAGGTGCTGCCTGGCGGGGGGCGATCCCTGCTGCCCTCCACTGACCCACGCTGCATGGGGGGCTCTGCATGAGCCCCCTGACCACCCCCCACTCCCCCAGCCACCCTGAGCCAGCTCCGGCCCTTTAAGAAAAAAAAACCCCAAAAAAGCCCTGGAACTCACTGCTCCTGCAGCAGCCTCAGGGTCCCCCAGGTGGTGTGGGGCAATGGGAGGTAGCAGGCATCACCCCCCACCAGCAGGAACAGTGAGTCTGAGGGTTTTTCCATTTTTTTTTTCTTAAAGGGCCAGAACTGGCCCAGGCAGGGCACCCATGGGGGGGCTGGGGGAGCAAGGGGAGGGTTGGGGGACTCATTCAGCAGCAGCCGAATCTCCGAATCTGATTTGGCCGAATTGAATCGGGACAGTGATACAAATCACTGAATTGAATCACTGTGCCCCGAATCAGCCAAATCTGAATCCAAAGCATATACTATCCGCTTCACACACACAGAAAAGATTTTGAGTAAATTGTAATTTATTCAAAATCTTTTCTAGTGAAAACAGGCAGAACTTCACTTGTCAGTGGAACCCATCACACTAGCATAGCATTTGGCTCAAAAAAGGCAAAGCAGCACATTGGCTGTTATTTTCAGAGGAATTTATGGGAGTTAGGTAACCAGGTACAACTGAAATTCAATGAAGTATGGATGCCTGATTCCATGAGGATCCTTTGACAATACCAGTAGCTAGAGCTAAATGATATAAGCATATAAAATGTAGGAACACAAGAAAACAACAAACAAAAATCCCCACAAAACTAGAAACCTTTACAGTGTTTCAATGGAGGTTTACTGTGAATTAATTTCAAGGCTAATAAACTGTAGGGCTGTGTGAAGCTTCAGGTGCTGATTTGATTCAGAGGAGATTCAGCCTGATTTGGCAGCTGAATCTCTAAATCTGAGTCAAATCAGGAGACCAAATAAAAGTTCCAAATCAATTCGAAGCTCTCTGAATCAATTCAGAAAAGATTTGGAGATCTTTGGAGATTCAGACAGCCCCCACTCACTGCTGCAGGGAGCTGGACCTGGACTCTGTGCTGGTAAGTAGGAGGCAGGGGAGGGGAGGCTGGAGGAGGGCAGAGGGGACCATGGGGGGACCCCTGCCAGGCCCCAGCCCCTGCCTGCTCCCCACAAACCCTGCCCACTGTCCCAGGCCCCCCATGGCTGACCTGCCCAGCCCCAGCTCCTGGCTCTTTAAAAATAAGCCGCTACTCACCGGCTGCTACCAGGTGGGGGGGTGATCCCCGCTGCCCCCCACTATCCCCCACTGCCCCATGCTGCACAGGGGACTCTGTCACAAGCTCTCCAACCCCCACCCGCTCTCCCAGCCCCCCCCCATGATTGCCCTGCCCCCCCTCAGCTCCTGGCTCTTTAGAAAAAACAAAAAAAAGCCCCAGACACACCTGATGCTGCAGCAGCATTTGAGGCTTCTGGGGGCTTGTGGCAGAGCCCCCTGTGCTGCATGGAGCAGTGGGGTGCAGCGTGGATTGCCTTGGCAGGAGCTAGTGAGTGCAGGACTTTTTTTTTTAAAGAGATGGGAGCTTGAGCAGGCAGGACAGTGATAGGGGGAACTGGGAGAGTGGGCGGGAGTCAGGGGGCTTATGGCAGAGCCCCCCACATGGTGTGGGGCAGCATGGGGCAGCAAGGATCACCCCCCTGCCTGGGAACAGCTGGTGAGATGGGGCTCTGGTTTTTTTAAAGAGCCAGGAGCTGAGGCTAGGGGATGGAGGCTCATGACATAGCCCCCCATGCAGTGTGGGGCAGCAGAGATCACCCCACACACACTCACACACCTGGCAGCAGCTTTTTTTTTCCAAAGAGCTGGAGGCAGGAGGACCACCACTGACAGGCCTGGGAGAGTGGGCAGGGGTTGGGGTCAATTTGGCCAAATCAATTCAGGACAGTGATTCAAACCACTGAATCAAATCACTGTCCCCTGAATTGGCTGAATCCAAATCCAAGATGAATACTAGCCACTTTGCACAGGCCTGATAAATTGAATACATTACCTGGGCTTCATGTTTAGTTTTGTATTAGTACTTTTTCAGTGCTAAGTACCCTTCTTCTCTGTTTATAGTTATAGACTTTTCCCCAGGTAGGCATAGCCTGTATGTTTAAAGTCAGAAGGCTATTTTACAATACAGTTCTTTGGCTATTCGTATAACAGAAAACTAACTTTAAACAGGAGACCCAAGAGGTATATTCATAACAACAAATCAGATTTTAAAGCAGGAACACTTTCTTCTTGAGTCAACCACTTTTAAGTAAAAAAGTTTAATCTACACACAGAAGGACCCTTGAGGGGAAAAAAATCTTGTATAAGACAACTGAATTTAGACTTTCTTCATTTTTTTTTGTTCCCTATGGAATTTATGAACATGTTTTCTGCAGGGTGAATATGTTTTCATGAAGTTTTCTGGTGCTAAATTGATTTCCTTAGCATTAATCAGCATTTTTAAAGAGCAGACTCTGAGACACTATTTTCACAGGCTCAGTGGAACATTTCTTCCTTATTCACACTCAGAGGACCCTACAGTGAGGACTGATTGCTACTTGAGGAACCCATGTGAGAGATGTTCCACTCAAAAAAATTTCTGTAAGATGGACAAACATGGTGACTGGCCAGGTACAGACATTATACTTTTATTGGTATAAGTGCTCAGAAACTGGTCTAAACCCATAACAGTATAGAAGTTCAACACACATAGAGACTAGTTTAAAAATGATGGAACCTGGACGAAGATAGATCTGGATCAATGTGCACTCTTAACTTAATTGATTTAGGTTAGACCAGGGAATTCTGTACCAGATAGCCTATTGATTCATGTTAGATTGTTGTCCACTGGCATCCCAGGTGCCTTTGCAGCCCCCTGCTACCTCCTGCCTTGCAAGAAGGTATGCTACCACTCAGTCCATACTTGGTTGCTCTGGCTGAGCACCCAGCCAGCCCCGTCCCTGGGTTCTCACAGAGACAAATCAGTACAGGGGAGGCAGTGATGCAGCATCAGGGAGAGGAGTACTCGACTGTACCCTGCAGCCCAGCTGGGCTCTCTCGGACTGTGCCCACTTACAGAGGCCATATTTTAAGTAGTCTGCAGCTGTGCGTGTATGTTTGGTCATGGTTTTAGACCACTTTCTGCAGCCAAATCAGGCAAAAATTGTCACTTCTGTCTGAGCCCCAGGATCCAGGGGACAGGCAAGGTGCTTGTGGTTCACAGATGCCGGTGGCTGATGATGATGGTAGAGGGGAGACGGGTTCTCAGCCATGCCCTGCAGGCTAGGCAGACTCCCTGAGACTATGCCCACTTGCAGAGGCATGGAGGTCCCAGGTGGAAAAGCAGAAGCCCACCCAGGGACCCCCATGCACCTGTGAGTGGGCACAGCCCCAGAGAGCATTATCAGGCTGCAGGAGATTGCTACCTGCCTGCAATTGATGTATGCCTGTGACTGTGGCTGATGGCCATGGTTGGTGGGGGAAAGGAGGGTAAGGGTACCCATGCCCAGCAGCCAATCAGGGGTGGCCAAGCTGCTAGACTGTGCTCAGCAGTCTCTGGCTGTCTTGGGAGGCCACTGGGAGGCATGCGTGTGTGCCTTCAACCTGCTGGCCTTGGCCAGTGTAGGCAGCCTGCATAAAAGAGTGAACATATGTTCAGTTTGCTCCAAAACTAACCTACACCGCTTACAGAAACCCATATAAGTTTGATTGATTCTGCCTTGGGCTTTTTGAATGTCTGTACTTAGCTTGTATTGGAGACCTGATGAGGTGTCTGCACTAATGGTGGGTGACAATGTATTTGTTGATGGTGATTTAACTAGATTGGGATTGTTCCATAGTGTGAATGACAGAAAAAATGTTGATCTGACTACTGAATACCATATGCTGGAACTGGTCTACACTTTTAGATGGGATATGGGTGGTATTTGTTACCATCCCCTTGTTATAGGCAAATTATTACCTCCAGAGTGAAGTCAAAGTTTAACCACTTTCCAGGTGAGGGCACGTCATCCTCACAGACTAAGGAATTTTAAATGAGTTTCAGAGTTTTGAGAAGAGATATTGCTATCCAAATATTAGGCCACTTCATTAGTGGCCTATTGGTCTTTCAGGAGAATTTCTCCTCTATACATAGTTATCAGCTTACTGGGCTACAGGCATCCATCCTTCCCCCACCTCATTTGCAAATCACTAAAAAATAACATCATACACTTCCTCCAACACACAAAACTAACAATTTCAGAAATTCCTTTTAAGAATTGTGCTCTATTTCGTGCTGAAAACCTGTTTTGTTTTATTTTGCCTGTTCTCTTGCTTAACAATAAAATATTTTAAAGCCTTTTCATCAGCTTTGTGTTCTCAATTCCTATACATGTACAGATGAGTGACTTAACTGCAGACATTTACTTTCCTTATAATATGACTGCATTAGCACATATCCTCCATTGCCTCTTACTAAGTGTTTTAAAAGCATTCCCCCTCTAATAGTTATAATTTCTGTACATTTGCAATTTCCACTAAATTTCCTGAATAGCACATAATTTTTGGAGTTTATTATCTGATTATTCCAAGAATAAATATGAAAAGGTTTGTTTTGCTCAATCTGTGCACAGGTACCAAAACAAACAAACACATGCACATGCATACAGTTTGGGGGCATTCAGTTTAAGACACAATTTATGTTTTGGTAAATACCTCTAATAAATCAGATCTCCTTATAGTTCCTCAGTCTAGACTCTTAAAATTAAGGCATCCAAAATTATTGGTCACTTTTTAGAAAAAGCTAAGACACCACAACAATTATATAAATGGTTCAATAGCAATCCAAGAAATAATTAAGCCCCATACCTGGTAAGTAGAACACAGTCTGGTAAGTAGAACACATCCATCCAGTCCATAAGTCCTACTCACACGTAGGACCTAAGTAGGAAAACAGAGGGCACATCTACACATGATGCTACATCGCCATAGCAATGTGGTATGGCGACATAGTGTCCACAGGCAAAAACCGTGACACCACTACATTGCCATAGCAACGTGCTACCTTGGTTTGGCACATTGCTATAGCAACATAGAGGCTGTTACTACACTGTCATTTAGTACTTCCAAAAGGAAGTACTAAATGAGGTCTCAGTAACAACGGTGCCATAGGGGCATGTGTAGATGCTCCCACTGTTCATGAAATCATAGCATCTCTTCTACATCACTTCTGTATGCACAACTAGCTTTTGGTACTTTAAAGATTCCCAGGTTACTTTAATTTCCTCCTGCCTTGGAAATCATATGACTATTGCTAGAAAATTAATGTCACACTAACTCGGTTTCTATGTGCCATGGCTATTTCTCAGTGAACACCATACTTGGCTCCTTACCCTGTCATACTTAGTCCTCAGGCAAAACTCATATTGAATCCAATGTGAATGCCGCTAAAAAAGCTTTAGAAAGGACTGAGAAAAGGCTTTAGACTGTAGCCATAAAATTCTACCCCTTTATTTTGTACTTTAAATAAGATAAGCCATAAGCAAAATGAAAGAATACTTTAGTTAATAAAATGAAAGAAGAATTAAGCATTTTGATTTCTACTCTGTTGGAAATTATATGCAATTTCATATACTATGGTTTGTTCCATACATAAAGTTCTAAGATACAAGTATTAAGTCACTAGCCAACTGCCCATCAAAAATGATGGGTGGCAGGGGGCAGCCGGGGACAACAGCCTGCATCCAGTCCCACACCCCCCACCCCCACCTTCAGGGCCAGGTCCACTCCCTTTCCCCCCCCCCGCCATTTTGGGGCTGGGGTGGGCCCAAGCCACCCCCCGTCCACTCTGTCGTCGCCACCTGCAGGGCCAGGGTGTTGTGGCCAACAATGCTGGCCTTACCCCTGCCACCCTCTCCATTTTTGCGGCCTGCAGGGAGCAGGGGAGATGAGGCCAGTGGTGCTGGCCTTGCCACGGGAGAGGTGGGGCCAGTGCCACTGGCCCATCCACTCCATCGCCTGTTGGGGGGTGAGGACAGAGGCCCAGGGCCAGGTTTGCTTCCCCCACCCTTGCCCCTGCTGCTTTGGGGCTGCTTCCCTCACCCCCACCCAAGGGGGCTGGTGGGAACACAGCCCAGTGTCCGGCCCTGTAACCCCTCTCCCCTTGTCTGGCCTGCCTCCCCCCGCAATTTGGGCCTGACCCTGTTCCCCGACCCACCTTGTCGCTTCAGACCTGATCCCATTCCCCCCCAGCAGTTCTGGTTCAGGGCTCTCCCCCTGTCCCCCACCCCCGCTGCAGTGGTGGCCCTGACCCTGTTTCCCCCACCTCGCACTACTGCCACCTCCTCCAAGGAGCAGGGGGGCACTCCCCCTTTCCCCCACTTTGCCATAGGTTCATGCCTAGCTCCCCACCCTCCCCATCACCATTCTGGGGCCAGCACCAGGCCTGCTCCCCCACCCTTCCTGCCACCTTTGTGGGGCCCAGCGCACCCCCACATCTCGTCTGTTTTGGGGCCAGGCCGGGCCCGGTATGTCCCACACACCATCCTCCCCACCACCACTGCCACTGCCACTTCCAAGGCGAGGGGGGGGGCGCAAAGCCAGCTTTGCTGGCCTCACCCCGCCCACTCTGTCCCGTGTCCCCACCATCAAGGCAGTGCTCCACCATGTCGCCACCTCCTGTCCGGACGCTGCATTCACACTCTGGTTGTTTCCATCAGCCAGAGTATGAATAAAGCATTAAAGATAGGCAGACAGACAGACTATGGCTTTTATAATATTAGAATTCTTCAGAGTGAGAGATGTATCGATGAGGGCATTTTTTTTTCAACAAATAGTGAATTAAGCAAAAAAAGAAACAAAAAAAAAGAGTTTCAGGTCGACCAAAATAATGTGTAAACACTAGTTGAATTCAATTAATGATTTTGGCAAAACAATAGGATAGTTTTTTAAAATATTGAAACATTTGACTGGGAAGTTTTAAAAAGGTTTTATATTTTAGAAATACTGAAGCAATTAGTTTTGACATTTTCAGAATTAAACTTCTGTTTTTCATTTCAAAACATAATTTTTCATTTAAAATTGAACTAAATTACCTTTTAGCTTGACCTGAAATGTTGGGTTTTTCATTTATCAGCAAACCTAGAAAAGTTCTGTAGCACTTTTACCTGAACAGAAATCCTCCCTCCCCCACTTCAGGTTTTATGTTCCAACACCAAACTGCATTATTCCCTCCAGTCTGGTCTGATCCCCTTTTCCATGGAGATATATAGAAGTCCATGTAACAGACTGATAAGAGTCTACTATATTTCTAAGCTACAAGGCTAGTTATTTAGCTCATGCCTTTAGCATTGAGGAACTGTGATTTACACGCTACTCATGACCAAATTGGTGGCAACTGTGCATAAATAATAAGTGTGATTATCAGTATGAAGCAGTACAACTAGTACAGCCAGATGAAAAACACATAATGAAAAACTTATCAACACATTTAACCTGGTTCTCTTCTTCCAGGGTCTTCCTACATGGACTTTCCTTCTTTCTATGTCCTGAAGTATTTTTGACAATACAGGGGACAAGTAGTATAATTAGATTACATGAATAAATAAACACCTAAAAATGCTCATATAGAATTATTAACTATGGGCTTCTCCTTACTGAAATTATGGAATAGAAAGATATCAACGGATATTAAAGCCATAAAACAAAAAAGCAGTGTGATCTGGCAGAATGTGCATAGGTTAGGCATCAGAAGGATGCAAGGTCTGTCCTAACTGGGTGCACCTGCACAAGATGCACTGACTCACTGGGTACATCAGCACAAGACATTTACTGCGCAGCTGCCTGATTAGCTCCACAGTAAAGTCTCTGCATCTACACATGCTGCCCTAATACGTCGCAGTAAACTAATAAACACCTCTGTAGGATAGTACTTATAAATACAAGTACTATCCTGCAGCGGGGGGGGGGTTGTGTGGAGCTGTACTTGTGTAAACGTTGACTTGGCTGGCTAAGGCACAAGGGTGCTTCAGTGTGGGTGTTGCCTGCTGGCTAGCCCCACACTGGAGCATCCTTATGCCCCAGCTAGCCCTGCCAAAACATGATAAGCAGCCCTGGGCTGGCAGGCTGACCCCTTGGGCTCCCTGCTATCTGGGGCTTCTCTGACCTGGTTCAGCATACTGTGAGAATGTGTAAACAGGGCATCTGGGAGCAATAATCTCCATTATGATATGTGCCATAGTTTATTGCTTCACATGAATTGCATGTGTAGATGTGCCCACTGAGTGGCAATGGGCAAGTAAATCTACCCTCTTTCTCAGCATCGCAGCATAAAATGGGGATAGTAATATTCAGCTTCTTTCTCTCAAGGAGGTTGTAAGGATTCATTATACTGTACTTTGAGCTTGCAAAGTGCTAAAATGTGCTAAGTCCTAATATATTAGAAAGGCCTTGTTGCGCATTGCACTTCGATCTGCTCAAATGTTGATCAGCGTTAGTGGTAGCTCAACCTTCTTACACCTTAAACTGCAAGCTGCACAAATATTGATCAGTGTTAGTGCTAACTCACATTTAAAGCAGTCACACTTCAGGCCAATAGTGGCCTGAAGGACTCAAAGGTAGGAATCCATCCTTCCTCCCACTCTGGATTTCCTCCCTTTCCCCCAGGGCTCCCCCAATTTTACCCCTTGCCCCTGGGGCTTGTCCTTGTCCCTGGGGGTTCTCCCATGCCCCTCCCTCCATTTACTTATAGCTGCCCATGCTGTCTACCCCAGAGAAGCAGGCAGGAAAGGGTTAACCTACTTGCCCCACTGCCACTGCTTCAGGCTGAGCCTGCCCAGAGAGCAGTAGTGGTTGTGGTAGCTGGGTAAGCAAGTTAAAACTTCACTGCTTGCTCTCCTGGGACAGACAGCATGGTCAGCCACAAGTAGGCAGGGGGGCAGTGGGTACAGATCTGGGGTGCTGGGGAGCAGTGGGCCCAATCTGGGCCCACAGGGTGCAGGAGCAGGTTGGGTGTTTATACTAAGATGTAGCCTAGAGTAGCTACAACTTAGTGTAACATGAGCTGGGTAACAGATCTGAGATAATCCTGCTTACCTTTGTGGCTCAACTGAGCCACATAATGAATGCTGAAAACTAATTTCAGGTGTTAATATGTGGACCTTCCAGGCCTTAAGAGCTTCTGGAGCCATCCAAAATACTGTGTAACAAGGCCCTTAAAGTTCTCCACTTGCTCCCATTGAAGTCAATAAGAGGTTTTCTATTTCTTACTGAGAAAATGATATGGCCCCAAAGCTCTATTGAGCTAATGTCAAAGTGCTCAATATTATGTTTCTTTAAGACTTCAGATTGCTCTGGGAAAGATTTACATTAGGTGTCACAGCTCAGAAGGTGCCTGTTTTTTAAGGCAATGAGGCATTTGGGTAAGGTAGAGGATTTGGGGGTGGGAGGTGGTTGAGGAGGAGGAGAAAGAGATTTTCTCATTCTATAGTAAGATGATCATGTCTGGATCCAGTGGAAGTAGGCAGTAGGAGTAGCAGTTCTTTTCGGCAACAGCCCTTATGCCATTTTCAAAGAACCCAAACCTGTATGTGGGAAGCACACTCCAAAGATGTCCAGCACATTGAGCCCCTCTGGGAAGTTGGACAAAAGAATGCTTAGTTTCTGGTTCCTGACTGGGAACATGAGCAAGGTGCTAAGGAGCTCATCCTTCTCAAAACTGAAGGACATATGCAGAAACACATGTTCACATTTAGGAAATTTTAGGATCACAAAATGCAGTGCTTGAGGGGTTTTAAAACCTCCAAAACTAGATGGCAGTGGAGCAGGGGCTTTCAGAATCACAATATTTGTTCAACTTCAAGTCTCAGCTGGAGCACCTAAGCAGGCATATCAATAATGCAGCCCTTTCTACTATATTATAAACCTGTGGTTGCCAACCTCTGGACTTCAGGCCAGATATGGCTCACTAAGCAGTTTTATCAGAGCCCAGATGTCAGTAGTATTTTGGCAGTGGCAGCAGCAAAGGTATTTGGACTAAGCTCTGCTATTTCATTTACAAAAGGTTGCTGACCCCAAACAACAGGTTCTGTGACTTTAAACTGTTCTAACTTTGGAGATTAATATAGCACCTGAGTGCTCCAGCCCTGGAAACCTCAGGACAGCTGAATCAAATAATTAAGCAGCCCATTGAGCATGATCCCAAGATAGGACTTGGTTCTTTATAAAGCCAGAAGGGTGAGTAATAAGCTTTTTTTTTATGTGAGGAGGAGTCTTTTAGGGACCATACTTTTAAACATTCAGCTCTGCTTTATGATGCTTTCTGAATCAGGTTTGTTAAGTTTCTTCCAAGCAACAAAAGACTGCATGTTAGATGGTAGTCTGGTTCAATCATTGTTCTAGCTATTATTCATGTGACTAGATATATTTTCATATACTTAGTGAAACCTTGTTGGGATTCTTGCATCTTTTAGTTTGTTGCTGTCAAACAGAATGGAACTGACAATTTTTACCAAGAGCTGCCATTTAAATAGAGAGGGGAGTTAATGAGTTAGTTTCTAAAGTGTTACCCTGTCTTGCTTTTGCCTGACTTCAGACTAACACAACTAATTACCTGGTTCTGTAAATATGAAAAATGCTTCCTAAAAAAAAAACCTGTGGTACTTTCAAGGGGATTCAGCTACCATTAAAGAATTTCTTTTCTTTTCTTTTTTTTAGAATTGGGGAGAGGCTTGTTAGCTGCAGTCTCTTGAGCTTCTTTTCAATATGCTGTTGTCTTAATGCTTAAAGAATGGCTCTTCTCCAACTCTAAGCGACTTGTCAGACAGTGTTAATTAGTCACCTAGGAAACAAATCCAGTATTTCTCTAAGGTTCCACCCCTATTTCCCTGAGTCTTTAGAAACATGGAGTGCAAGAGAGGTAATAGTTGTATTTGTTTACACAAATACTGAAGCAGCTCATGCTGCTCCTTCCTTGTTCTGTTTTTCAAAAACTTTGAATCCACTGTAGTCCTAAAGAGTAAATCTGCTGGCTGACTGTTTTAGGAACCAATTTACAGGAAAGACTTCCTTCAAGAGTGAAAGAGAGAACTGACCATGGTTTCCCTTGAATAAATTACAGGAAAAATTAATAGCTGTGGCATCCTTGCTTCTTTGTAAAATCTAAAACATAAAATTGGGTCAAAATGAATTGGTCAAGAGATTTAAAAAAAACAATTCGGGACACTTTCTCTGCAAGTGCTGAGCACAGGTTATTGCCTAAATTTGCTTCACAAGTACTGTTCATGTTCCATGTTTTGGGAAAAGATTCACTAGTTTAAGATACAGCCGCATCAGTACAGTTATGGGAAAAGAAAGAGCAATGAATAACAAGGCAAAAGGCCAGTCCCCACAATAAAAAGCAAGAAATCCACAGAATAGTAACACGTGTGGCTTAAAAATGGGGGGGGGGGGGGTGTTCTCTCCTTTATCCCCCCAGTATTATAACTATGGCTGAAAGGTTGCCAGCTGTCCACAAATTTATGGACAGTTCTTTTTTTTTTTTTTTTTTTTAAGCTGAAAATACTTGTCTGTGATGTCCATGAAAAAAATTGAGCTGTCCATAAAAAAACTAAGAAACTGCACACTTGATTGAAGATCAAGCAGCTGGACCAAAAGAGTAGAGCAGTGCCACCTCATGTCTACATGGGCATACTGCTTGATTTCTTGCAGGGAGCTCTCCATCTGGACTTTGTGGCCCATAGGCTTCTCCATGGTCTCTTTTGCACCCCCCAGTCACATGCCACTGCTGTGTCCTGTTGGCCATTGCCTACCTTTACTGGCTGCTCATTTTGGAGGTAAGCCAGGCTGTGTATCCCCAGGCAGTCTGAAGCACCAGGTGGAGCAGGGAGGAGGGGACCAGAAGGAGCCATAAAGGCAGCTGTGAGGCCAAAAGGAAAAAGAGGTGGCAGATGGGGCTACATACCACAGGGGACCAGGGCCAGCAACAGTAAGGTATATCCTTTTTTTCTTTATTCCTTTTTCCCCTGTAATAGTCTTAGCTGAGCATTGCTTCTGAGTGGGTAAATTTGTTCACTTTAGAACACCCAGTTAAAATGTATTTTCCCAGGTTTCTGGTTGGAAGTTTAAGCCAGATTTAGAAAGTTGGTGTTAAACCCCTAAATTTGAACCTGGCACTTGGTACAGCCATTCAGGGCTTGGCAAGATGGTTACATTTGCATGATGTAAAACATTGTTCAGTAAAAACATGTCAACATGTTGTTTTACAAGCTGGTTATCAGTAAAAAGCTTGCAGATTGTCAATAATCTTGCTCGGGCTGGCAACCCTGTGTGATTGGTTATTCTGTTCATTTTGTTCCTATTTTTATGTATTATACTGCAGTAAGGTATACTTCTCTCTCTTCTCTTTTTAAATGTATGGGGGATTTCCTGCAATAAAAATAATCCTACTGAAATATCCAATTCTTAAAACCTGGTGCTTATGAAAAACAATTTATTTGTGTTTTAATTAATCTTGGACCATGTGCTGATATTTTCCATCCTACGCTTTCCTGAAACTCAAGTGCCAGTCTCTATTTAGCAGCATCTTAGCTATTTGAATAGCAGAACAAAATAAAAAGTAGCTACTGCTTTGGGATGCTTCCTTACGAAATAATTCAAAAGTATGCTGGTCTTTTCCAAACATGCTGACATGGTATAATGTTCTACATGACAGTCTACAGAAAATAAAATGGGGATTTGGAAGAAATTAAATAATTTTTGTATCCCTCTTATTTTGTCAACCAAATTCACTTTCAAATGTGGCTCACTGATAACTTTCTTTCATTTATATTTCCATCGTCACCTAATCAAGATTTTTACTATTCCAGAAATTAAAGGTGCTTTTCATTAGAGCTTCTTAAACAACTCTTAATGTTGCCTTTCCTTCTGATTCCAAGATTAATCTACTGAAAAGTTAATAGGAGAATTCTAGGGCCTGTTGGAGTTTTTAGCTTCTAGGCTTGCTTTCCAGTGGAGGAAAAAATATCAGTGACATAGAGTTTGGATATTTAGTATATGTAATTTGTTTTATTTACACATATATGCCAGCCTTGGAACAGAGGAAATCACAAACAGCAAGCAATCTTTGAGAAATCTCAGCTGTCACGCCACTGCCCTCTTCCTAAGAAATGATTCTGGCTTCTGAAATTTCTGGAACTATCTTTTTTTCTATAAAGACTAATAACTTGTACACATGCTAAGACTAAAAACTAAAAAGATGGAGTGTCATAGTGCCACAGAGTGATTTTTGCTACATTAGTTTGTTTCCACTTGGAGTGAGTGGTTTGATCTCAGATGCATTCCATATAGCTCTGTTAAGCTGTTTTTGAGAACTGGTGATGTACAGTTTTCTGACAGATTTTTAGGTTTCTATGGCTATGGATATGTCAGAGGCTTGACTAGATGACCACATGAACTCACTTTCAGCCCTACCTTCCTTTGATCCTGTGATCCTACATGTGAGCCTGTAGTCAGAAGGTGCATCAAAAGCGGGTTATATTTGTCAAATGCAAAAATGTAATATATAGTTGTATGGCTATAAACAAGTATAGAAGTTTTTCATTGTTAAGATGGAGCTACAAAGGAGTGCAGGAATGTTTTTTTGGTGGCTAATAAATCCAGGGATCTGGTCAGAGTAATCCATGTAAAAATCAAGATTGCGAACTCTGAGTCTATGAGAAATCTACGTTTATGCCATAACCAGGGTTTGGTCACACATGTTCACATATCCTATAACATGTTAGATCACTGTTTAGAACTAGATGTGCAGGTGGTAGATGAAATTTGTGTTGTCCAAACTTCTCAGATGCTAACATCTTACCTTTACATATTTATACTGACTGATTCGGAACATCCCTGGAGTGTGTTCATCTATAATCTGAGAGTTAATGGAGGATGGGAGGCAGGTTAAAACATGACTGCTCTAAAGCATTAATTATACTGCATAAACATTTGTGTTTTGGCAACTTACTAACTTCATTAACCCACTCATTCTTCTAAATTTGGATGGCAAATTGGAATCTTCAGACTACAATCTGTCTTTGAAAAGGCTGCTCATACAGTATTGCACTGGTTTAAACTAGTAAATGAGTCATATCATGTTACATCCAAGGATGAATTTAGATTCATAATACATAAAAGTATTTGCAGTGATCACTTACAATTGTTCTAACAAATTAAAGAATAGTGTCTACAAGCAGAGAATTTATCCTTCGATAACGTTTGCAGTTCTGTTGGGGAAATCAGTCTTCTAGATATGTCAACACAAGCCGTTTATCTGTTTATCTGTGCTCTCCTCTTAACGCCTGAGTTTGCTGTATTTTTTACTGTTTTCTCAATGGTTGTATTCAAGTGAAACCCTTTCCAAGGGTGTGCCCCTTTGAAGTGTTCAGGTAATCAAGTTGCACCTGTAAAAGATCATTTTATCTACCACTAAATTTGCATGACAGTGTGTCTACACGTTCATTAATGCACAGTATTTGCTGTGCATTTAGTTTAGTACTTGCTTAATGAAGTACTAACTAAATGAGCAATAACTACAGTTACTGCACAGCAGTGCCAGCGCATGGTTTTTTAGTGATGCTTACTGTGCGGTAGCCTAATACTACTGTGCAGTAGCATATTAGCATGGTTTTTGCCTAGCACACTACTGCACAGTGCTATTAGGCTACGGTGCATTAAGCATCTCGTGTAGACGTGCCCAGAATGACTAACTGTCAGATGGTGTAGAGATGTTTAGATACCCGATATATGCTGGCTGCAAGAACTAATTCCAGAGGTAACACTCTAAAAGTGGTGATTCATAAAATGGCAGTACTGAAGTCATAGCAGTACTTATCTGATGAAAATTAGGATTGATAGAAATGAAAGCACTATTTATGATAACTAGAGAGAGATCCTTGTATTCATGAATGTGATATTTATTGATGGCTTCTGGTCATGTATTTCTAATTCCAGACATTAAAAAAAATTATGATAGGTTCCCAAAAAATGTAAGATTTTTTTAATGTGTGTTGTATTTTTTTAATTTACCTTGGCTTCTGTGCCTTTAAGATATGTTTGTTTGTTTCAAATTTTCAAGCATTATATAATAAACATGAGAGCGCAATTAAAATTTGGATTCCCATTCAGTCTTCTAATTCCAACCACTGGAACATTATGAGATACTCAAAAGAGTCTGCAATATTGGAAGTAGGCTTGTGCAATAGGGAATGAAACTATTTCACAGTCAAGAAGCCATTGTAGATCTTTCTCCTGTGTTTAATTTGATTAGAGCTCTCCAAGCTAAACTTTCCCTATAGCTGAATCTCATACATCATCAAATGGCTTAGTAAGAAAAATAAGTTAACAAAATCTCCAGTAAATGTGTGCTACAGCTTCTAGGACATATATGCAATTTCTGTAAATTAACCAAGGGATGCTCTTGCTGTCCCCTAAGGATTTCTTATTTTCCAGCAGTGGGTCTGGTTTTGCAACTTGTTACTAGTCTTGGATTCATTCATTAATCAGCTCACTTGCTTAAAGGACACCATGGCTAGGGACAGACATTACATATAAACTGGTTTAAGTGATCAGAAACTGGGTTAAACTTGTAACAGAAGTTACAGTGCACATAAACCACTGTCAAACTGGCCAAACCAAGTCTGAGGTAAACCTGGTTAAATGTGGTATCAGACTTAACTGATTGAGCTCAAACCTGTTTATTCAATGTCTGTCTCAGACCCAGGGCCGTCCCTGGGGAGTGGGGGTGTGAATTGGGGCAACTGCCCTGTGCCCCGCGCTTTGGGGGGCCTCACGGAGCCAAACTGGCTTTGCATCCGGCCACTTGCCGCCCTTCCTCACCCCCACCTCCCACTGCTGCTGTGTCCAGGCCCCCCACAGGCTGATTTGCCCCAGGCCCTGTACCTTGCTATGGTCATCTATGCCCAGACCCAACAGTAAACAGCCAATACTGAACAGATTTTGAGGAATGCTTGAAGATGAGTCCATCTGAAATATATTCATGGTGCATAACCTCTGGTACTGCTACTGTATGCATGAATTCATGGAAATCAGCGCTATTCGGTCAAAAAGTTGATATGGAGTGATTACAGAGCTGCAGGACTTAGAATTTCTGAGAGACGCTGCTGCCCAGGGACCAGTTACTGTTCTAACCCCTACAGACTGTGCAGTCTTAAGAGCTCTTTCAACTTGGTTGGTGTAGTGCAGGGGTTTCAAACATACTATCTGATTCCCAGGGCTCCCAGAGGGCCAGAAAATTCAGGGGCAGGGTGAGCAGGAGCTGGGCCCACCACTGAAATCCCTCTGGAACTCTTGTTGGGGATGAGTGTTGGCAACAGAAAGTTTAAAAAAAAAAAAAAAAAAAGGGCTGCATTAACCTTCATTGCTGCTGCTGCTGTTGCTGCTGCTACTATTATGATGTCTTCATCCAGATCTAGCCCCACAAGGAAGGGTAAGTTTGATACCCCCTGATATAGAGGCAAAATAGGAGTATCAGCTGCTTTCCTGCCTTCCCCTTCCCCTCACCTTCACCCCAGACTCATAGTAGTCTTAGTTCTATGAAATCTTTCCATTCCTTGGGTTCAAGGACCTACATAATGTTCCCTGTCTTGTCCTTATGCTCCCTCAGATAGGCATTCCATATATCTCTGTTAGGCTGTTTTTAGGAATTGGTGAGAGAACAGTTTTCTGACAGGAACAGAAGGACCTACACAATGCTTCCTGTGTAGTAGGCATACATGGCAAAGGTTCTTTTGCAGTATTCCCCTTCTTACTCCAAATGGAGGAGCTGGATACAACTGGGCCTGTAAAATCTAGAGTTCTGCTGAATTCTAGTGCAAGGGAAAGTCACTGCTTTCAAGCTGAAGAGCTTCAAAGGTACATAACATATGACTTGCAAATGTTAGCTGCACTTAGGGGATTCTTTATTTATGAGGTACACTTGGAACATTGTGTTTCAGAGACACTGATGGAAGAGGTGAGTGTCTTTGAGGAGCACAGTACAAATGTCAAAATAATACATCAGAATATGTATGAACTGTTATTGCATAAGTCTAAAAACCTGAGCTGAAAGAGAAATATTCTAACTAGCACCTGAAATGTTCTTCAAATGCTGACAGGCATGTGTTTCTTATAATTGCTACTCTGATTCATTTTCCCTCCCTCTCTTTAGGAATATGACTTGTAACAGGGAACATTTCTGTAAAGTAATCATGTGATATTAAATCATGTCTGTTTAACTGGGTTCAACTACTGTTTGTGGCCTGGATCAAATATTTAGGAAATGCACACTGTCAATGACACGGTGCACTAACTTGAGTTAATGTGCTTTGAGTGAATATGTTTGATCAATTAATTACCAACAATTCATTGTTTAGCTCTACCATATATATGCACACTCTTAAAAAGGTGTCTAGTCAGTCTATATTCATGTATTTCCATCTACCAATGAAATGTATTCACATATGTGGATACAACTCATGCATGTTTTAACAGTATTCAGCACTACTGCATAACTTCCAAGGGCAAAGTGAAAAATCTGGCAGAACAAACTCTTAGGCCACTTGTACACGTGATGTTGGTTTTAGTCCTTCAGGGTTGCATGCCTCCTAAAATGGTGCGTTTTCCTTTTCTGACACGGTGCACACGTCATTGCTCTTAAATCTTATAAAATGCTCAGTGCATTATTCACAGTAAATTACTGCCAGGAACACTAGATAAGAATCCACCCCGCTGATCACTTTATACTAAATTACAGCAGGAGGAGCCTATCGTTCACAGCACTCTGATATGTAGAGATGACTGAAAGTGCTGCTGTTTCATTAAGTCAGATAATTTAGTTAAGCATCATTTCATTGCTTTTATTAATTTTGTACACACATTTTTACACTCTTCTAAATCTCACCAATATTTTTAAATTTTTTATTTTTATTTTACTTTTATTTTTATTTTATTCTTTTCATTCTGATCTTTATTTTTATTCTTACCTCTTTCTTTTCCCTCTTTCTATGTCATCAGGTAAACTTTTTTTCATGTGTAAATCTGCGCTTTTTTTTTTTTTCCACTCAAACAACCACCCCTATGAACAGAGCATTGACATTCTCCCATTTCTTATAATATGAGCACAGCTCTACACCCCATGAATTTCTTATGTATCCTCTCATGCATATTAGAGTATTGTAGTACACTAATGGAACTCTGATAATGTGTTCCCTGCATCATCTCACAGGGTGTCGTAGTCCCCAGGCAGGTGGTGGTGGGACTGTGAACTGAAACAGCCCCTATGTGCAGCGGTTACGCAGCAGTGCCAGGGTGTGCTTGGGATGGCCAGAAAGAGGGAGGGAGAGAGTGGAGTAGGCCATGCTGCAGGGAGGTGGCGGGTCTAGAGGAAACAAATGCCCAGTCTGTTAACACAGGGCAGGGTGGGGTCCTCCAGTGGGTGGGGAACCATCACAGAAAGGAGCAGCAAAACTTGCAGCAGAGCCTAGGTCTGGTGCACACAGCAAAAATCCCCAGACTTTTCCTACCAGCAACCATAAGGAGCCCCTGTGCCCTGTTCCCCACCCCTCCCCCCCAACCTACAGCTCTGAAACATTCCTTTTTGCCTGGCTGTCATGTAATTGTCCCCCTAACACCATTAATTTGCTCACTGTTTTTTCATGAACCCAACAAGCAGAGTTCTATGAACCCAATCATGAGCCTAAAGGAGCGGGCCTGTGTACAGAGGGGGCAGCCTCAGGAGCGCCCCGAGGTGTGGTTCCTCCCCTCCCTCTGCCTTGTCATTCCCCCACTGCCCCAATCCAAGCAGTTCACGTGTAAGCCGCAATGGAGTGTGAGCCCAGGAGTGTGAGGGGGGCGTGTCTGCCAACCACGCATAGCAGGGTAGCCACTTCTACACTTTGAAACCTCTCCTGCTGGTCTTATACTAGAGACGATGCTCTTCTGTGCATGCTGGGTGCCGAGTTAATGTGACCAATGGTAGGTAATGCATGTTAATGTCCTTGCTGCATTTCACTCCCCTATACGCACAAAGCAAAGGAAAACGTTTAGACTTCAGCCCTCTCCAGCTTCCCCCCCCCACCCCATCATCACTGCAGCCTGCCCCCACACTTGAGATGATGTGCTTATGAGACACAGAAGTGTTACGACAAAAAAAGTATTTTATTTATAGAAACACTCAACCGTAACTGTTGAATGGTTTAGCATTCTACGCTGATCAATCCGTGGCCTACGCAGCTCCTTCACCATCTAGAGCAGGCAGAATATGTGTGGCCAGGCAATTCCACACACTGGCTGCTGGCCAGTATTTGCATGCTGATCAAAGGTGGTACCATACCCTACCAGCCCACATCTCTGTCTGGCCACTGCCTCCCACACTTCCTGAGACCAGGAGTCACTGAAAACCTTCCCCCTGGTCTCACAAATATTGTGAAGCCTGCAGGCTGCCGTAATTAATGCCGTAATGTTTTCTGGCTCCACTTCAAGCCTGTACCTCGTTAACATACACTGTGCTTTCAAACGGCCAAAGACGCATTCAACAGTCATCTTGCATTTCCTGAGGTACTAGTTGGCTCTGGTCTTTTTGATGGACAGTAATTTGTCCTCAGTATGGCTTCATGAGCCAGGCAGGAGGGGGTAATCTACGTCCGCTATATGTCAGGGGCATGGCAACACCCCAGATCACTGCATTGGAGAGCCTGGGTGCATATTGTGCTTTCTCCGTGAAGCCAGGCAGCAGCGAGTTTTGAAAGACGTGCATCATGAGCACCACTTGTCCACGCTGTATAAATGTTTGTGAAGTGTCCTTGCTAATCAATGATGGCCTGGAGGATCACCAAGCAAATCTCTTCCTGTTGGTGAATGACTTGCTCCCCTGGGATGGGGGTAGGACTGGGATGTGTATGCTGTCTGTTAGACCCCAGCTCCATGCAATACCTAATGACTGGGAGACAACCGATCAATGCACTCATTGCTCTTCAACAGCTTTATTCAAAATGGAGACAGCTTTGGGCCAGCTCCAACAAACCGGGGAGCTGCAGCAAACATTAGTTCTTTCCATATTTATACACCCTGGTTTATGCTTATTAACATTTACCCCACCTTTGTCCTTCCTTTGTTCCACCCTTAGTCCTTCCCATCTTAAGCTCTGCCTCTGTTTACTGTTTATTTTATTAATGTGGAATTACCTATGCATTTCACTTATTTATATGTCTTTTTGCTATGAGCGCATGCCTAAGACTCTGACCCCTGCTTCTCTCAGTCACTTGCAGTCTCTTGCTGATTTCCTCACCATCTCCAAGGTCTTAGGCTTTATCTCGTAATGATAGCCAGTGGTCTGCATCCTGTTTTTCTTACACAGTTAGTTTTTTATCTTACAACAATACTATATTGTTAGGAAAATGCTTGCCTAAGCATCTTGCAATGTTACTTTTAACATACCATTCTGCCTTGTGGTTAGCAGCTTGCTAGGCTACAGGTTATAGCCTTTTATTCAGCTGCAAATCCAATGCTTCCCAAGATTTAAATACTGTCACCCTAACACTGTCCAATGCACCCACACAGTTAGGGATCCCCATCGCCTTGAAGCCTTCAACAACTTCCCTGTGGTTATGGAGGCAGATGATCATATTCACCATGATGTCCTGCAGTAGCTAGCATACCTAACATACCACCACCCTGGCTATGCAGGGAGCCACACCAAACTGGTTCCTGATGAAGCAGAGGCTGGTGGGGTTGCTCAGTTTCATGATGACCATGGCCACCCTCTTTTCTGATGCAATGCAGTGATGCATGGCAGTGTCCTGATGCTCAATGTGTGGTGACAGCAGTGCTACTATGTTCCTACTCATGTGGAGGCTCTTGAGCCACTACTGATCATCCCAAGTCAACACTACAATGCGTTCCCACCAGTCAAAGCTGCTCGCATGCACCCAGACCTTGCTCTGTAGGTTGATCCACAGGACCCTGTCAGCCTTGAGATCCACAGCTTCCTCTTGGTTCAGCAGCTCCAGCTGATGGCCCATTATTCTGGTATAACAAGGTATGAGAAGCTGCTGCCCTGCATTGGTGCCTTTTTAGAAGGGTCATCATAGCCTTCATTGCACTCAGTAGCGGTATCTCTGCATTACCAAGTGCCTCTATTCTCTGGTTGGACACCTCCAGAGCATCCAGCAGCAGCTGGTTCTACTCACAGATTCCAGCAGGACTCAGCAAAGCTATCTTGTTATGCAAAAAATGACTGTTTTGCTCAGAGCACCACCTGCTTACATTAAGGGGTTGAGTAGATAGGGCTTTTGAATAGGGTCATTAGTATTATAACAGCCATGCTCTTTAAATTTCAATTCCTACACATCCCAGGTTCCTGTAATCTCCCCTCCTTTAAAAATGTGGGGTGTCTGATGACCCCAGACACCTGTGATCTGCCTAAGGCTAACCAAGCAGTATTCAGATAATACTGCTTAGCAAAACAATGACTAGACCAGCCACAAAGTTTCATCCCAGCAAACAACCCCAACCCAGAATAAGCTGAGGATGAACAGTGGATGTGATGTTTTGTCGATGCTCCTTTTGAATAGGGCCCATTAGCACCACCCCTCTTTTAAAAGCTTTGGGTTTAAAATTTTGGGGGGATTACCCCTGAATTCCATCAAGCACTCAGTGGCAAAAAGTGAGGCACTGAGCAGAAGACTGAATGAACAAACCCCAATTTTCCCCACCCTCTTGAACCACATAGACTCCCAGGAGCACAGATGAGTGGTTGATAGGTCAGACAGTATTGCTGAGGGGAAGGGGGAGGGAGGGGTGTGTGCTTAAAGGGCCAGCTGCAATTCCTTTCAAGCTGCATTGCAAGCTACAAGGCAATGAATGTTGGCTGTTTGTTTGTGGCAGCAACCCATTAAGAACTATCCTTCTGTACAATGGATCATCTGGGAGACAATTTGGAGCAAGCGATGGATTTTAAAAGTGTTCTGTTAGGAAAGGTCACATGAGCAGATTTGTGTGGCTGCCCATACTGAAACACAGTTAACACCTGCATAGGTATGCATATGTGGAAAGTCAGACATGCACGAAAAGGTTCCATACACATGTCTATATAAGCACTCTCAGCAATAGGCAGAAAGCATTTTGCATCTCTGGTCAGAGCATAGCAACCCCCCTTATTAGTAACTCATTTTGGCCCCCAAAATATACTCAATGGAGGCATCAAAGAGAAGGCAATGTCTGCCAGGCTTGGAGCACCAGCCAGAAATATCTCAAAGCCATGGCCCCAGCTGAGCCTGGGAAGAACTGGAAAATTTGATAGATATTTGTTTCAGCTAGAAAATTGGCGCAGCTGGAAAATTGACAAAATAGGCCAGTCTGTGTGTCCATTGCTGAGCAAATGAAGGAGTACGGCCACAACTGGGACTGGGTACAGTGCTGCAGTAAAGTGAAGGCACTGAAATGTGCCTTCCATTGGGCCAAGGACTAGAATTCTCATTCAGGGTCTGGACACACCATAGCTCCATTCGATGAAAAGCTGTCCTGCATTCTTGCAAAGGACACAGGAGATGCTTGCCTCCGATGCTTCATCGTGACAAGGTTGCAGGATGCCACAGCATCACCTAGCGCACAATACTGCACAGTTTGCAGTGGTCAGTGCAATATGCACAGCACAGCCTTCAGGCCACCAATCAGAGGCTGAGGGTGAGTGTTTGCAGCAGCTCCAGGACAGGGAGAACCAAGTCAAAGTTGTCTTGACCATGACCCCACTCTTCCCAATGGTTTTCCTGCATAACCCAGAGGAGGAGGATGCATTGGATTCTACGATGATACTGACCCTGGATTGCTGTGGCATGCCAGAAATTCCAGAGACCCAAAGATTGGTGACAGTGCCAGAGATGCTCAAGGATCCATACCCAAGGACATGTAAGTTACAGGGAAGGGGAATTAGATCGGTTTGGGTGACTAGGGCTTATGGGAACCTAGCCCCACTTGTGCACCAGGACCAAGTTTGGTGAGGTGGGAGGAAGGGCATTAATTTTGTAAGCAGCAAATATGTCCGCTACTTGCAGTCATGCAATGTTTCACTTACATGGGGGTGAACGTGCTGGGTGCTCTCTTAAAGTTGCTTGGGGGAAAAGCATTCATTTAGTGCAAAGATTTTATGCTGCTGAGAAATGTACAATGAGTGGACTGGGAAGACATCCGAGTTCTTGATTAATCATCCTTTGCAGCTGACTGCATTCATTCACCAAGTGGCAGGGATACTGCTTCGCAATTGCCAATAGTCAGTCTGGTACAGGGAGCGGGGATGAAATGTTTGAGCAGTAACACCATTTCCTCACCTTCTCCCTCCCCCCCGCCCCCCTGCCCCCATTCCTGTTAGCAGCATCTGCTGTTATTTTGGGATGTGTGCCTGAAGCATGGACACCAACACGGACTGGAGCTGAGCGAACACCACCAGAGGCAGTGACAGTCAAGAGAAAGCTTGATGGAGGCTTTGGTGGTGGCCTCAGGATCACAAGTACGGTCCATGGCTGAGTAGCGGGACAAACTCCAGGAGGTGTATCAAAAAGTTGAAGAGCAGCTCACTGGGACATCATAGTCAGCAGAAGGGAATTCCTTGACCTAATCAATAAGTGCTGTCAGAATATTGCCTGGACCTGGCAAATGGAGGGCAAGTTTAGACAGGAGCTCCTTAGATGCATGACTCCAGCCCCATTCATGAGCTGCACCTTCTTGCCCCCAGACCAACCATGCTATATCCATTGACCCTCATAGAGACCCCTACCCATGGTCAGCCTTCCATAGCAACAACACCAACAACAGCCACTGTGCTTTGGAGTGAGGGGTGCCCTTACTCTAGCAGGATGCGGAGAGCAGCTCAAGACTTTAGGGACAAAGGGCAGGGTGAGACAGAGAGGGCACGAGGCATGGGGGGGGGGAGAGCCAATGACAGGTGATGGGTTTTTAGTTGTTAGTGCTGTGCTGATGCTTCTGTAGTAAATCGGGGGAGTGGGCATTGTCTTTCTGCATTATTTCTTTTTTGCTTCTGTTACTGGCAATAAAATAAATGCTTCGGTGAAGTTATAACAAATTTTCATCCTTGCCTGTTTGCTGACATGGGAAGGGGGTGGGGGGGGGTTATAAAGAATAACTATTCTTTGCTACAGGTTGTGGAGATGCTAGACACTTAAAGGATGATAGTGCTTAAGAAATTCTGAGATTTCCTCTTTGCCTTCTTCACTTTCTTCTCCCTTAATCACCTCTTTTCAGTCTCTGTGACTCCTCAGCCCTCCAATATGAGCCAGCAATATTTTCTCAGCTTATAATGTTTATGTTGAGAGCTTTCTTGTTCTTCTTGCAAATATCTTTGAACCAAAATTTTGTCCCATGTTCCACACCATTGCAAAGCTGTCAGATTGATCACTACCATACCATGCCATTATAGAAAGACCAAATCAGATTGAGGAGGACTAAGTGGGGGAGTGGATGGCAGGGGGGCACAATGAGTTTGTGACAGGGTGACTGAAACACCTTGCCACAGGAACTCAAAGAAGAATACAAGGAAAAGAAACTTACCTGGAGATGCCAAGGAAACCTCACTGAGCCGAAGCAGGAAAAATGCCGTGCCCCAACTAATTAAGGAAAACAGCTGGGGCCACAGCAGTTCAAAGGCTGCCATGGCAAGCCCAGCTGCCTGGAGCTCAAGCCCAGGACAGGGAGAGCAGCGCAACAGAAGAAGAAGAAAAAAGCTGTGCCAAAAAAAGAAAAAGAAGAACAGCTGAGTCAAGAAAGCTGTGAATCAGATCCTGCCACAGGGGACACAGATGGGAAGAAAAAGAATTTAAAGGGAGGCTGAGGTAGCAGCTGGGGTTGGTTTGGAGAGAGGGACAGCAAGACGAAGATAGGACGTCAAGAGACAACAGGAGAAGGAACCGACCCCATGGCTTAGAGGAAAGCCCCATTCCCCGGACTTACCTGGAGACAGCCAGCAAAGAGACGGAGGAGACTGCTATGTTGGTGAGTCCAGTCCCAAGGGGTGGAGATAACTGCTTTGGGATCCTAAAAGAAAAAAGAGACACAGATGAGATTACACCCCAAGGAGAGGTAAATCCGTCCTGACCCTGAAGGTAAGGGTGGGATTAGAATTAAGAGGAAGCTGTCTTGGAACCCGTGCAGGAAAGAATGGGGCAAGCAGCCAACTTAAAAGAGGACCCTTCGGCAAAGGAGTCCATAAGACTAGGACCGGACCCTTGGTCCAGTAGGCAAGCAACAACAGGCCCTGAACATCTGATGTGGTTAAGGCAGGGTATGGGAATGGTGGAGCCCTGAAAAGATAAGATAACCTCCCGAGCCTTTAACTGATCCTTTTGTCTCCCCAAAGTGTACCTCTTGCTCACTAACATCAAGGCATGGCAGGAGGTGTTTGAAGGACAGAACGCTACAATTCCAGTGGAGAGACAACTCAGCTCCAGGAGGCACATCACCGACTGCTTGCAGAGTACTTTCTAGTACCTGAAAAAGGCCATTTATTCTAATTAGATCCACAGCTTTTGTGAAATCAGTGGAAACTCTTCTTCTAGCTTGTATACTTTCTTGTAGCAGCTTGGAACAACTATCATTTGATCCCCCCCATGAGGAAATCGCTCTGGCTTTCTGGATAGACACCTTCAGGGGAAAAAATGCAATTTATTGAGAATGACCCAAGAGAATACCTTGCCAGCAATACTTAAATGAGAAATTCCTTTATGATTATGGCAATCATTTCAGTCTCCTTTTGGTTTTTTATGTTTTGATGTTAGCATTTTTCATGTCTTCCTCAGCATCCAACAGGAAAGCAGTATATAATATAAACATGCTTAGGCACTATGTGCCCTTCTTGTTTGATTCGTTCCTGGGAGGAGAACAAGTCCTGGAATGGGGGAACCAGTACCACAGGAAAGGTTATATCTTGTGTTTTGCTCTCCAAGACGTACAATCCCTCCAGAGCCCTTAAGCCTCTAAAGAAATAACACCAACTCAGTTTATATACTAATTCAGGTTTTATGCTCACAAAAACTTTAATCTACTTCTTAGAAAATAGTACAGCAGTGAAAGCTCAATAGTAGTTGTCTAAACTATACTGCAATACATATACTACTAATTTACAACCAGATTATCAATTTGCTAGATTAGGAAGTAGTGGAGACCACATAAAACCACATAGAGCTGCCATTCCACTTTAGACCATTGGTCCATTTAATCAAATATCTCCTTTAACAGTAGCAAGTACCAAATACTTCAGAGGAATGTACAAGAAAACTGTAGTGGCCAATTAACCAATAACCACCTTATGGTGCTGTTTTCTTTCTAGCCTCCTTCAGTTAATGTTTTTTTATGATCCAATGCATGAGATTATATTCCTTTTTAAAATAAAATTTAGCTAATAAAGGTGTACTGATCATTTAAAATATTTACAGAATCACAGTGAGCACTTAGCCTAAAATATTTCATTTATTTGCAAACCAGATGTTCCATTTAGAAAAGTTTTCTCATTTTAGAAAATGTTCCAAGCCTTTATCAAAATAGCATACCTTGCAATGTATTATTTTGGGAGAACTATTCATTTTTTTTGGTAATATTGTAAAAATCAGTCCTTCTCAAAGAACAACTCTCTATTTATTTCTACTCATAATAAATGTTTAAATGTGATCTTAAATGAAGAAAAGTAAGAGTTCAAAATTAATGTTCACATTGCGTAATTCCACAATTCATTGCTCTAGAATATTACATACATCACTAAAGCTGCTAAGAGAAACAAGACAAGTTTAAAAAAAATCTTCTAGTTTGTCTGGCCCCAAACTTCTTAGGCTCTTGAGGTTCTGATTTAAACATTGTGTTTAACTGGGTTAGCAATTAAAACTATTCAATATTTATAAAATGAAAATATTGACTGTAATTCTCTTCACAATTTTTTTCTAATCCTGATACCCAAGTGAATGCATTGTGTCAGGATATGGGCCGCAGAAGGTTGTGCCTTACAATATCAGTATGACGCGCAAAGCAGAAAGAAACTGTTAAGGGAACAGCAATGATGAGAACAGCCCTAAAAACAGTTCTTTGGGCAGTGCTCATGTAACACTGATTCTATTTCCAAGTTTTAGATAAAATTAAAAGTTGTGAAAGAAAACAATCAACACTTAGAAGTTTACATGGTTTAAAAACAAGTTTACGAACAGCTGAGATGTGTGTAAATTCTGTAATGTTACTCTTCCTTTAAGAATGAGTCAATAGAAGACTCAGTAAAAGCCAAAAATCTGTGGGTGTTAAGATTTCCAGCTGGTAAAGTGATTCTAAACTATTTATAGTAAATTTACAAAGAGAGATCTTTGGGGTGAGATCATATTGACAAAATGGAGGTGAAAGAAGATTATTTGGAAATTAACTTAATTTTCAGCAGGTTTTTCTGTACTTGTATTGTACAGGGCATAGTTTAAGGTATTTTAAAAGAAAAACCCTTTCCCCTCTCCCCCATCTCCTCCTCCTTCTCCCCCCCCCCCAAAAAAAAATAAAATAAAAATCCCAGTCTTCTTTCTTCCAAGATTTAGGCATGACAGAATTATTTCAAATATATAGTATGTTTTGAGACTTATTAAAGACAGTCAAATTTACCTATAGTGGTTGATACTACCAACTATAAAATGGGATAGGGCCCTTCTAAATAATTACCATAGTCAAGTTATCCCCATATGGACTGTGACCAGTTCATGCTATGTGACCAAATTGTCACCATTGCCTGGATAGCCAAATATCACTGTGCACTTCTTAGGGTATGGTCACAAGTATATTTGGTGCAATTTCAAGAGGGGAGTGGGGGACTTACTTCAAATTCGGCAGCAGCTGTTACATTCTAGTGGACAATTTGGGAGCCATACAAAATCAAATATAGCAAAACATCTCCAGCTTTACCACTGCTTCATCCAGGGTTAAAGTTGGAGCGTTTTTGCTACATTGGTATCACTCCCACTTTATCTATACTTACTGCTAGAACATAACAGCTGCTTCATGCTCCCAGTCAGCAGCTCCCCTTTTTTAAATCTTCCACCGCTGAAACAACTCCCCTTTACTTCAGCCACCAAGTTCAGTGGTTCAGGTGTATTTAATTATAACCCAGCCCCATGAGAAGTATGGGAATGTGGTTTAGGAATGTATATGCATTTCATTCAACAGGAACACTCTCTCTCGCATGAAGTTATATTTGAGAAAGTTATGTTTAGTAGCATAAAATTATATTAACTTGTCTCTTGCTCTGCTCAATTATATTATGTAATTTTCCTCCCCTTTTTTCCTGAGGAGAACAATTACCTTGAAATTGTGATGGTCTGACAGGTTTAGAGTTATACATGTTCTCTATAGTGCACTTTTCCTGATGAATTTATCAGAAAATTGCTTTGTTACTGCAGCAACCATATAGAGGTGCTGAAGTGCTGAAAAGGGAGAATAGCTTGGCCAAGCTATAACAAACTAGCAATATTATAGTAATCAGCTGAAATTTGTATTACGATTCAATATTTCATCTATTTAAAAATGAATGCCCTCTGTTTAACAAATATACTACAAGAACATTCAACATACTTCTTAACCATCCCTTATCTTAGGCTCTGCTTCCCTCTGTCTCACAAAACTGTCCTTTTCTCATCTCTATTTTGTAGCTTGTTAAAAATTGCCAAAAAATAAATCTGAAAAAAAATATTCTGCTAATTTAATTCCATGTTTAAATTTTCACTACTGACTTCTGTGTTTTCATTTCACAATTGAGAACCTGCATTTGGGATGGGGGGGTTAAGATAAACAGCTAACCTATTGCCTCATCATATGGAGTTACCATACAGAGGACTTCAGTACTAAGCCTGAACAGGCTTACCTTGGAAGGAAAGCTGAATGGCAGTACTCCTGGTTAACAGCAAGTAAAGTTTTTTAAGAGGGAATGGTTTCAGAAAGAGCCATCCTTACTCCACTGTTCAGCTAAAAAAAAAGTGTGGTTCCACTGGTGCACAGGGCAAGAAACAGGATTTTTAAAAAAATTGAATAGGATGTTAAATGGGAAAACCCCTATATTTAGCCATGGTGAGACCTCTTAATCTAAGAAATCTAAAATACTAATGAAACAAGAACGTAAATATGTTCACTACATGGTCCTAAAGCAAAAAAAAAAAAAAAAAAAAAGGTAATAATTTAGCTCTAGTAAAAGATTCCACTGGAATTTTCTCAAAGGACCTCAGCAGGTGGTCAGCTACCCTGAGATGCATTACATTCTTAGTTTGCTCCATGCTTAGTGGTATCAACATCAAATTTAGTATTTTTTAAGTTGAATGTATAATTTTGCTTTGTCTTCCAAACTGTCTTCTCTTGTTAAGACTTCTGACTTGACACTGAAAAGCAGGAAGCTTTCAAACATGGTCTTGTTTTACTTCTGCCATTTTTTAAAACAGAATCTTTTTTCTTAGTGTTTGTTCTCTTCTATGTACCAGATGCTTGAGTTTTCAAATGTTATTTGCTTTCCATCATCTATCAATTCTGCTTAGAAATATTTTTGAAAAGCATGTCTCTGTTGCATTAAGCCAAGAAAATCAGCAAAATGAATCAATATAGGTCAGTATACCAGAGACGGTAAATGGTAAATCATGGTAGGAAACACTGCAGAGAGAGAAATTAAATTCAGAAGCAACACCTTGGCAACTCTAATTATAAGCAGACATTTCCTAAGGTCTCAGTACTAATGTTTCATTCTCACACATTAGATTTTCTACTTTTCTTAACTTTTTTTTAATTTTACAAGGGTAAGCAATTCTTTCATTCAAGAACTTGCACTCTAAAATGAAAATCAAACAGACTCTAACAATGGCATGATGTTGGTTTTATTTATAATATTTTTTAAGTCGCCTCCAAGATTAAAATTAATTCAATTCTCATGGCATTGCAGAAAAATTGAGTTTTTCAGGAGGATTTAAATAAATTGAGGACTTGATGTGTTGGTAAACAGAAAATGAGAAAATCATTCTGTGTACAGAAGGGAGTAAGACAGTCACTGAGGTTGGGCTCTGAGGTTGATATCACTACTGTAGAGTAGGCGATTAGTGTTCAGCTCAATAAATCAACCTAAAAAAATCGGAGAAGTGAGTTCTTTCTGGCGCTCAGTCCCACCAGGATTGGGAGGCTATGAATTCTTGTCTACCTTGGATCTACCATTTGCAATGTCTTGCAAGAAGTACCCAACACAAGAGGCTGCCAGCAAATAGCTCTGTTAGTGTAGTCCACCACATGGGCTAGGGACAGAAATTACACACAAACTGGTATAGATTAGGGCTGTGTGAAATTTTGGCAGCCGTTTCATTTCAGAGGTGTTTCAGGCCATTTTTGGCACCCAAAACAATGAATCTAGATCAAAATGGAAGGCTCCAAAACATCACTGAAATAAAACGAGGTATCTGAAACATTTCAGAAATGTTTTGGAAAATTTCAGAGTTTTGGAGCTGGGGTTGCAGGAAAGCAGCTGTACACTGCTGCCCTGCCACGTGACTCAGCTCCACAGGGAGTAGAGATTTGCGCTGGGGGTCTCCTTGCCACTGCTGCCTGCCCCGCACTGCCCTGGCAACACAGAGGTGAGGAGGGTGGGCAGTGACAGTGAGGAGACCCCCGACATGGATCTCTGCTCCCTGCGGAGCCAGGTCACCTTGCCTGCATGGAGGGCAGCAGCCCTTCCCCTCCCCTGGATGAGCCACCCACAGCCCCGTCTTGCTCCCCACTGGGGCTCTGCAGCCCCTGGCCCCAAGCCCCACCCAGCTGGGCAGTAGCACTGCATGAAGCTTGCAGTCCATTCACAACAGACTTGGATGAATCTCCAAAACAGATTTGACCAAAACAAAACAGGACAGTGATTCAAAACACCAAAATGAATAACTGTCCTCCGAAGTGGCCAAATCCAAAACCAAATCAAAATGCAGCCATTTCTCACAGCCCTAGTATAAATCACTGGGAACAGGTTCAAATCTGTAACACAGCAGAAGTTTAGTGCATATTAGGGCTGTGCGAAATTTTGCCGGCTGTTTCGTTTCAACGCTGTTTCGACTCATTTTGAGCTCAAAACAGCAAAATTTAAATGAAACAAAGGGCTTTGAAACAGCCTCAAACAAAATGAGGGCAGTTGAAATGTTTTGAAAGTTTTGAAATGTTTCAAGTTTCAACACTCAAGCAGGGCTTGCCTGTAAGGATACAGAAACTAAGGAGATGGAGGGGGAAGAGGGGGGAAGGACTGCTCTCATACTGACTGTGTAGCTAGCCAGTGACTGTGGTCCTTCCCTGAGGTCCCTTCCAATTCCAGTGCTCTGTGGGAGGGAGGGAAAAATAGCATAAAAGGCAGCATTGTTTGAACTGGCCTGCTTTCTGTCACTCATGTCACCAGGTCAGCAGCCTGAAGTGAAGTTTCCCAGAAACCCTGGCACCTATCTCCTTGAAACCTGGCAGACTTCATGGCCTCAGCAAGGGCTATCATGCCTGAAGTTTTCACCCTCCTGTGTCTTAACACACACACACAGTTACACATGTTATGAGTTTTGCTTGTCAGCAGCCTGAGGTGCAGTTTCCCAGGAACTTCTGCACCTCTCTCCTTGAAAGCTTGCAGGCTTCATGGCCTCAGCAGGGGCCACCACCCCTGCAGTTTTCACCCTGCTGAGCCTTAACATACACACGTGACAAAAGTTTTGCTTTCAAGAATTTGAGGTGCAGTTTCCCAGAAACCCCTGTATCTATCTCCTTGAAACTTGTCAAGGTTCATGGCCCTAGAATTATCTACCATCTCTGCAAGTTCTATCCAAATCAGGTGAGAACTAACAAAATTATAGGCAGTTTTGTGGTTCCTTGTTATAGCCTATGGGCGAAATGTTGAAACAGTGTCGAAATAGTTTCGACACAACGAAACAGAACAGTGGTTTCAAAATGAAACAAAACTCAGAATGAAACACTGTCCTGTTGAAATGTCAAAACAGAAGTCGTCAAAACAAAACGGTGTTGTTTCTCACAGCCCTAGTGCACATAAACCTCTTTCAACATGGCTGAAACTAGTTTAAAAATAAACCTGGATAGATGTAATATCAGGCTTAACTGATTTAGGTTAAATCAGTTTGTTGAAGTTCTGTCCCAGATCCCCTCCATACTCAGGTTAACTCACAGTCACCCAGCATCCCAGGATGCTTTGCACCTCCCTGCAAACCCCATCCCCTCACAGGGTGGGCAGGCTAGCCTTGACCCAAGCTGTCTGCTCCTGCTGAGCATGGAGGCATGCTCTAGCAGCCCCCAACTTCTGGGCAGGGCCATTGCAGGCACGTGGCTGCATTTCCAGAATCAAAAGTGAATGTCTGTTCACTTGCTTATCAGTTCCATCTATGCAGCTTAGACTAACCTGCGAAAATTGCATTTTGACTGTTTGTACTTAGCCATGGTGTCCCAAAGCAGCCAAGCCCACAAAAGGTTAAGTCGTGCAATACATTATGTCCATTGTAGACACACACATTCCCTCATTAAGGTCCCTGGGTGGTCCTAGCAAAGCATGTTTTCATTATGGTCCCTTAACGTTCCCATTTTCCTGGCTAGAATGCAGGAATTGTGTTGTGCATTGATGCAGAAGGAGGCTTGAGTTAGATCATTTTGGCTTCTAGGAACTTAATCTGAATTTCTCTCTAATTGCCTTTCTAATTAATTTTGTTTTGTTACTTCTGCTTGGGGAGGAGGTCAGATGCCCCCTACTAGGCAAACGCATTGTCTATGCTGTGCATTGTGGCTAAGGATCAGGGGCCTTGATTACAGTATGTAGTATTTCCTTCTGTGATCCAGATCATGCCCTGGTCTTATCCCAGATCTGTCACCTGCTTCTCAATTAGCTGTATGATTCTAAATTCAAAAACCAATACTGTGACCAACAATCCAAACATAAGGCAATGAAGCACCCACTCCGAGGTGAGGAAAAATTAAGAAGAAAGATTTGGAAGTGAAATGAGAAGTCAATGAAGCATCCACCATCCCACTGTGCTGTTGGACTCCCTATTGAGAACTAATTGGGCAGCAGAAGGCCAGGTGTTAAATCTAATTCATGTGCTATCTCAGCAGGACACTGCTACAGGATGTTGAGCAGGTTTGTTCTTGAGATTTTGAGACTCAGGAAAACTAGTTATAGAATTTTTAAAAAATGAAATGAGAGCATGTTTGTCTCTTTCATGTCATATATTTGTTATTTTAAGAGAGATCACCACAAAGTCAAACAAACATAGCATTTGCTTGGCTTTATTTCACTTTAATGTATAAGAAAAAGCAAGCACAAATCCTATTTGTGGCCAGAGTCTGGAATGGGTTTCCAAGAGAAGTGGTCCTATCACCTAACTTGGAGGTCTTCAAGAGGAGGCTTGACAATCACCTGGCTGGGGTCATCTTACCTCAATCCTCTTTCCTGCCAGGAGCAAGGGGGTCAGACATGATGATCCATTGGGTCCCTTCCGACTCTATAACTATGAATAATCTATGAATCTATTTCTTCTTCAACCTACCCAGTTTATTAAACATCAACCTTAACAAGGGGTCTGTTTATAAAAACATGCTGCCTGATCAGCCATCTAGCAAATACCCAGATAATCATTCTATTCAGACATCCTACTCTTATAAGAGAATAAATTCATAACTAAGAAGTATTAAATTTTGGAATTATAAAATAGCTCCCCCACCAGATTGCCATACCCTGTATCTAAATCTTGCCTTGTGGTTGATCAACATTTAGATCTCCCAGTCATTCTCATCATACCAGTCTTAATGTTTCCTGGTAGAGAATCCAAGTCTCTCTTCACAGGCGCTGATGACAGTGGACTTGAAGGCAGCCCAAGTGCTGTTGATATCCTCCCATTGTTGTTGATTGGAATGCACAAGTTTTTCATTAAGACACTGGTAGAAGAGGTCTCACTTGATTGGGTCCTTCAGTCTTTGGACATTGATCTTTCATTAGCATTGCTTCTACTTCAGATGCCATTTAGAAGCCATTTTGAGTGACATACCAAGCAAACAAGTCAGTGATTGGTCCAGTAATTATCAGCTCCTAGCATAGCTCAGGTGATGCAGACATCTTTGCAATCCCAGGCATGAGCAATGACATAGTCAATCAAGTGCCAATGCTTAGATCATGGATGTTGCCATGATGTCTTGTGTCTTCATGGATGAAGAAATCCCACATTGCCTCAAATGTGCAGCCTTCAGACACATGAGGAAATGGGTATTTGAAGATAACAACATAAGATCTGAAACCAAGCTCATGGTTTATCAAGCAATTGTGATCCTGACCTTCCTGTATGGAGCTGAGACATGGGCATCATACACCTCAAGTTGTTGGAGACGTACCATTAGTGCTGCCTGTGGAAGATCCTTCAAACCCAGTAGAGAGAGAGACACCACAATTAGCATCCTCTCACAGGCAAACACCACAAGCATCAAGGCAATGATCATCCAACATCAACTTTGCTGGGTTGGCCACATCATCTGGGTGAAAAAATGCAATGTCGACATTAACTCTTGATGCCATCTATCACCTAGGACTGCCTTTGAAACCTTACAACAACAACAGAAGATGGAAAAGTGGGAGCAGCAACAACAATGTGTCTCAGACAGAATCAAGAAACCAAAACCATCCACCCTGCATGGAAGCATGTGCCTGAGTTGCTGCAGTCTGTTGATCTCATATCAGCCTTATCAGCCATCTTCAGGCAACAAATAAGCAATTATGGAAGGCAATCATCCTTGATTGTGAGGGATTGCCAATGATCTATATACTCTTTCTTTTTCCTTTTTAAAATTAATTTAATATAGAAAAATTATTAGTGCAGAAGCTGAAAGTGGAATTAAAACTATACAACTGGAAGAAGATAAACGAACTTTGTTTATTTTTATAGTTCTTTTAAGGGATTTAACTGAAACATAAATTACATATTTCATCATTTATCATTACTTATACATCCTATTCATGTTTTTCTTTTAAATAATGTCTTCATTTACCTGTGTTAGAGACAATCCTGGCTATATCTGAGCAGCAATATAAGTTATAAACAAAGTATTTGGTAATATAAATAATGTAGTTATGGAACCCACAATTTTTTATTCTGGATTTTCTTTTTGCATAACTGGTTTTTGGTTAAGTTGAACAACCATCCCTGGACTGCTGAACAGAAAGAAATTCACTTATTACTCAAGGTCCTCCAAAAATAATGACCATGTGTCAGAAGGATGTACTCCATCTTGGGTAAACACTTCTGTGGGAATATCTATTAATTTCCTAAACAAGGAGTGATTGCACACACTGTGGTTACAGACTATTTAATTATTGTTGAATGTTCCTTTGTTTGGTGAGTTTTTGGTCTGGTGATTCGTCATGAAATCTGTCTTGGAAGATCAAGGTAACACCTTAGGAAAAGAGTTGAAATCTGGCCAAGATCTCTCTCTCTCCCTTAAATATCCAATGAGCTGCTACTGCTGTGTAAAAAATCATTCTTCCCAAGCTATAACGATTACCTACAGAGACTACAAAGACTTTCCATACAGTAGATGATAGGAACAGAGGGAGGAAACTGGTAGCACAGCATGTCCTTCCTTCCCTGCCATCCTAAGCAGGTGGCCAAACTGGAGAAGCCAAAAAGAGGTTCTGCTTTCTTGCCAGTTACTGTGTTTCTGTCCAGTGAACAATCCAATGGTTATGGTCTGCATAGGTGGGCCTAAACCCTCTAAAACTAGGGAGTTTGTGTAGAAAGATCATATCTGCTGTTCACTTGTTGATGACAGGCCCTGGCACACTAATACAACTGCACATTGCTACATGAGACTCAGAGTAAGCCACAGATAGAGCATGTCCTAGAATACCTTGACATTCATGAACCCCTGAAAAAAGCATTTTTTGTATACTTAGAACATCCATGAAATGATGAAATGGTTTACATGGTTTGAGCAGCCTTGTTGGATCCTTTTTGGCTCATAAAATCATAGAGTTGAAAGGAAACTCAAGGATTATTTGGCCCAACACCCTGAACAAATGCAGGAATGCTACTGCTAAATCATCCCTGCCCAATATTTATCTAACCTCCTCTTAAACCTCCAGCGAAGGAGATTCCACTTCCCAGGGCAGTCCATTCTACTGCCACACTCTTCTAATAGTAAGGAACTTCTTCCCCACAAACCCCAAGATCCAATTTGTATCCACTTTGCTAAAAGGGAGAAGAGTTGTTCTCTCCCTGTGTCTCTCCTCCTCACCCACACACACACTTTATGGCAGCCTACGAGATATTTGAAAACTGCTGTCTTGGGCTCTCTTAATCACCTTTTCTCCAAGATAAATATATTTATCTGTCTCAACCTCTTCTCACATAGCTTGCTTTCTAACTCCTTTATCATTTTTGTTGCTTGCCTTTGTACCCTCTCTAACTGCTCCACATCCTTCTTGAAATGTGGAGCCCAGAGCTGTGCACAATATAATAGAGGAGGCCTAACCAGTAGGGCTGTTTGAAACACCTTCGTTTCATTTTGACATCTATTTCACTGTTTCAAAGGGACATTGTTTCATTTCATTTCATTTCAAAGCACTGTCCTGTTTTGTTTCATCAAAACTGTTTCACCATTTTGACTCATATAGGCTATAATGGGGAATCATGAAAATGCCTAAAATGTTGTCATTTCTTGCCTGATTCAGATGCAAATTGCAGGGATGGTAGCCCCTGCTGAGGGCATGAAGTCTGCCAAGTTTCAAGGAAATATGTGCAGAGGTTTGTCAGAAACTGCACCTCAAATTCTTGAAAGCAAAAATTGCTGGCAGTGGCAGCCTCCTGTCATCCAGCATGCGGATCCGGGGACCTGCACTCCCAGGAGGCCTGCAGGGCTGTGCCAGACTCCTCCCAGGGATGTGGGCCCCCGGATCTGCACCAGATGTCAGGAGGCTGCCATTGCTGCCTGGGACCAGCACAGATCCAGGGGCCTGCACCCCCAGGAAGAGTCCAGCAAAGCCCCACAGCCATCCCGGGGATGTGGGCCCTCAGATCTGCGCTGGATGACAGGAGGCTGCTGCTGCCACCTGAGGCCAGCTCCACGGCACCATGGAGCTCAGCCTGGTGGTGGGAGGTGGAGTGCAGTGCTGGCTCTGTCCACCTCCTGCCACTGAAATGAATTGAACTTCACTATTCTGAGCTCAAAATGCATCAAAACAGCTTTGAAACAAAACATTTGGTGAAATTTCACACAGCCGTACTAACCAATATGAACTAGAGGTGCAATATCACCTTTCATGTTGAACACCCAATACTTCTATTGATGCAAACAAAAAATACATTTACTTTTTTTTGCAGCTCATGTTGACTCTGTAATCCAACTAAGCTCCTAGATTCTTCTCAGCAATGCTACCACCCAGCCAGTTACCTCCCATTTTGCATATGTGCTTTTGAGTATTTTTCCCCTAGATGTAGTTATCTTACATTTCTCTGCATTGAATTTCATCCTGTTTTCTCTAGCCCAGCTTCCCAATGACAGTAGAGACCTGTATAGACCTAAAAGTGAGATAGCACATTGGCAATGCAATAATTAATGCTTAGGACACACCTGGCTGTGTAGAACATATTCATCTGCAGCCATTGTAATCCAAATTTTCATGCCAAACACCTCATTCTGAATTTCAAAGATTGTGAGTAAACAGTTTGTATTTCTGCCATGTTATCAAACCAGAAGTGAACCACTTTTCCTTGTACAAATAGTATTGGCCATGAAGACAGGCAAAAATTCTAGAAATGGTACCCCATATGTGCCTCCAGCCATTTTTAAGTAGCACTCTCTCCTTGGGAAATAAGATCTGCTATGTTTGAGTGAAACTGCAAGTTGGTGTCCAGTAATTATTCTTCAGTATGAAAGGGCACTTAAAGTGGTGCAAAACTGCATTTAATACATCTTGGATTCACTTTTAGTTGGTCTCTTATAAAATAAGAAGCTTAATAAGCTTAATCTTTTGTAAAGGCTTCCTAAAATAATTTAGGACTACAATATAGCTTTTGGGAAACCTAGTGTACCATAGAATTAGAGGTAAAATGCCCAGAACTTTTGTTTAGATTGAAAGCATTTCTTCATCTTCTTCAGCAATCCCTCACAGTCAATGATTGTCTTCCATGAATGTCTTATCTGTGGGTAAGAAGATGGCGGATGAGGCTGTTCCAGGATCAACAGACTGTTGCAACTTGGGCACATATTTCCATGTGGGGTAGGTGGCTCTGGATTCTTGATTCGGTCTGTGACACAGTCTCTGCCACTCCCACTTTTCCATCAACTGTTGTCATTGTAAGGTTTCAAAGTACTGAGATCCTTCCAGCAGATTCTTTCTCCATTTGGGGTGGTCCTGGGCAATAGCTGACATCATGAGTTGATGCCAATGTTGCATTTTTCAAGCTGGCCTTGAGGACGTCCTTGAAGTGCTTTCTCTGCCTTTCTCTTCAGCATATGCCTTTACTGAGCTAGGAGAATAAAACTTGCTTTGGGAATCTGGAGTCGGACACCCAGATGATGTGGCCAACCCAGCAAAGTTGATGTTGGATGATCATCACCTTGATGCTTGTGGTGTTTGCTTGCAAGACGGTGCTAATGTTGGTGCATCTGTCTTCCCAGTAAATTTGAAGGATCTTCTTCAGGCAGCATTGATGGTACATTTTCAACAACTTGAGGTGTGTTTTATATGTTGTTTTCATCTCAGCTTCATACAGGAAGGTGGGGATCATAACTGCATCATAAACCATGAGCTTGGTTTCAGATCTGATGTTGCAATCCTCAAACACCCATTTCCTCTGTTCCTACTCTGTCATAGAATTGGAGGTAAAATGTCCAGCACTTTCATGTAGATTGAAAGTATTTCTATGTATTGGATTAAATGGATTTAGATCTCTCCCATCAATCTCTCTTTACTTTCTTTTAACTGTCAGAGGGCTAAAGACAGTTTTAACATATACAGCTTCTTGTTTGGGAAATGTATTTTATTTAATTTTATTTACACACTGCCAATGACTGGTCTAGTAGACTGGTCATTTGTTATTTGTTTTGTACAAAAACAAGTCCACATTAAATAGATTTTTCACGTTCCACTAACTTTAAACCAAAAATGTCTAAATAGATTTTCATATTTAATTTCTCAACACCTCCCCCCCTGCCTTTTTACTGAAAATAAGCATGGAACACTACATGCCCAAAGATGAAATATAAAACAACTGTTTTTTTCTGTATGTAGGCATATGTATGCACTTAAAGCAGCTTTTAACATTTCATAAGTGCATTTTGGCCTTCAAGATAAATGGAGGGATTTTTATTATTTAAAGAAGCCATTCATAGCTCACCCAAAATTATAAGTATATATTTGATTTACTTTTCATTTTAAATTCATTGGAAGTGCTGAAATGTTTTGAAAAACAGCCAAGGACAAATTATCCTTCTGCATCCTTCCATCTCTCATTTAAATTAATAGACGTTCTGCTTGTAGGATGCAATTCAATTAGTAACAAATGCTCTTCCAGTAGCAAAACAGAACATTTTTTACCAAGTCAGAAGTGGCCTGTTGACCTTTTTTTGACTCTCCAGTAATTTATCCTGCAGAGTGTAGTCCCTACTGAACTATCTATTCTCTTGGAAAACAAACTGATCATTAGTAATATTTATGGTTCAAGGTTACAAAAGACTATTTTATTTTTATTATATGCATGGATTCACTGTTTTAAAATTTGCATCTATGGCACCCAATATTTTTACATTCCAGTCAAACCTTCCAAAGCAGACTGGATGCCAATCAAATCTAAGTAGTGCTTAGAGGAACTTGAGGTAGATTATATCATTTAGGTAGAAGCTCAATGTTAGAATGACAGAAACAAGTTATCATAAAACTAGAGCAGAATGAATATGTGGCCTTCAGCTTATTGTTTATATTGCAAAAAAGAGTAAATGAGATGAATTTTCCGAAGTCACATAGGAAATCTTGAAAATTTTCATCTAACCCATAATGTCCCGATGACTACTTCTTTGCAGGGGAGGCTTGCTGCCAAGGTCCACATCAGAAGCACAATTGACATTGCCATCAGACTTGAATTAGTAGTTTGTAAGAAGGGAGAGTCTGATGTTTATAGAAGGCCAGATGTGTTCCCACGATTTTCTCCAAGTACCAGAATCAGAAAATTACATTTCTTGGACCTCGTCTCAAGAAATGTATGCCATCACTCTTCCTTTTAGTTGTCAGGCATTGTGAATGAAGGAGTCTGCTTTACTAGGTAAATGGATGTGTTAAAGATGCTCTCAAATATCAGTTGCTTCTTCAGAACCCCAGCACTCTGTATGGATACTGTCTCATGCAAAACCCTAAGAATTTGTGATTTTCATCCAAAAATATGCTGGGTGACAGGCTGGAGCCCCAACCATTGTGAAAGACCAGGTATTTTGTGACAGCAGGCAGTACCCAGGCCTTCTTTCACTCTCATTCTACTATGGTAGGTCTGAGGTGTTGGGGAGAGTTACAGGTGTCTTCTCCCCTCTTCACTGTCACCTTATTCACAAGTAGTTTCTGGAAGTCTAGAATTTTTTCTAACTTTTCACCACTGATTTTCAATAGATATTCAGTTGTCCAATTCTTTGCACCATCTATCTTTTGTAGAGTGTTTTCATGGAAATCACATCATGTTTCTATGGAGGAGAAAACACATAAAGGACAAAGGCATATTTTATCTGAATGTGTCTTCTGAACTAAAAACCAAACTAAAGTGGATTCCATTATCCCTTATTTATTTGAAAGGCTGTAGACCTGCCTTGGGCTGATCTTCCTCCCACCTGTTCACTGTAGATTATATAGTTGCAATATCAACACCTGACCAACTGTGCTACAGTTAATGTGCAGGAAATAGTCCCCTTGATATTGAGTCTGAAACAAAAACTTACTGTTGGCATTGAGGTTAAGTACAGACACTCAAAAAGCCCAAGGTGGATTTGCACAAACTTTCGTGGCTTTTTCTAAGTGCCCTAGATTATTTCAGGAGTGAACAAAACTCAGGTTTGCCCTTCACAGGAGTAGCACGGGGGTGGTCTGCAGTGGCTGAGGCCAGCAGGCTGGCAGCATTTGAATATACCTCCAAGCAGATTGCTGGAAAATGCTGAGCCCAGCTGGGCAGCTGGCCACCCCTGATTGGCCCCAGCCCTGCCCCCAACTCCACCAGCTGTTGTCTGTCAGAAGTGGCTGGGGGGGGGCGGTAACAGAGCCCCCTGCCACATGAGCATCCCAGCTATGTTGGTTCATGTCTGGGTGGGCCAGGGCTGGGACTGCATGGCTGTCTACCAGGCTGGGAACTGGGGTGGAGAGGGAGTGGAGTAGAGCCCCCACCATATTGTCCCCTTGCAGCTTGCTGGCTTGGGTGCTGAGCCAGCAAGCTGAGGGCCCACATGGCTGGAGGGCTCCACTTCCCCCTCTCCCCCCAGCTCAAAGCCTGGCAGACAGCCACATGGTTCTGAGCCACAGCTCCTGTCTGCAGCTGTCAGCAGTAGCTAGGGGTGGAAATGGGGGAGCAGAGCCCCTTCTATGCAGCCACCCCCTACTGCGCTAGCATGGGGCCAAGGCTGCATGGTGGGATATTCTCCTCCCTGACCTCCCCACCACCTGACCTCCTGGTAGCTGTTGCAGGGTGGGTGGAGAACAGGGCTGTGGAGAGAAACTATATTGGGCCAGGAAGTGAAAAAGAGGGGAAACCCCTTCTGCACACCCCTGCTCTGGACACAGGCTGGGGAGGAGAGTCTTTTCTTTCTCAGCTCTGTGACAGCCTGGGGGCAAGGCCAGCCCAGTGCTTGGCCATAGCAGATGACTTAGCCCATCTGCCCTGCAGGGGAAGGTTAGCGGGGAAGCCACAAAGCATCCTGAGATGCTGGGGGACCGCAACCTGAGTTGGATGGGGATGTGGGACAGAAGTTCAACAAACTGATCTAACCTAACTGATTAAATCTGATACTACATCCATCCAGGTCTATCTTAGACCAGTTTCTGCCATTTTTAAACCAGTCTGCGCATTGAACCATTCTGTTCTGTTACAGGTTTAGACCAGTTTCCAATAGCTTATACTAGTTTGTGTGTAAAACCTAGCCTGAAAGGTTTTTTTTTTAATGTGTCTTCTCTTTCTTTCCTCTACTCCTCCTATTCCTATCATTTTTTCTCCTCTTTCTCTCTTTCTGCCCCCTACCTCTCCCCGCAAAAGCAGTCTAGGGGCTGTAGCAGCCACTTAAGGCTAATTCAGTTGAATTCTTCCTCATTCAATTATGTCAAATGAGGAGAAACAAAAAATAAAAAGAACAGGCATGTGCCATTTCATTTAAAGCTGGAGCAAATAAAGACATGCAGTTTTGGGTGGGGGGGTGGGTTTAAGATATTGTCTTTCTATTTTTTGTGTGTACAGAGGGAGGAGGTAGATAATTATTGCCAGAAATTATGTCTGTCATTTTGGAAAGTCTGAAACCATAGCAAGATTAAATACATAGTCCATGCCATTCTTTCAGCATATTATAAAGCAAATCTCTCCATTTTCAAAACTGTCATGGCAAAAGTAAAAGACAATCTTTGTACTATAGTTTGCTAGCAAAGCTGCAGGAATATAATTAAACTTAGCGACTCTTTTTTTTAAGCTGTCATTTGGAGAGGGAAGTGGCAGCTACTGCAAACTGCTGATCACAGTGGAGACTTCTTTGCATTCAGAAGGCATTTGCTGCTTGACAGCTGAATTTTACCTAAGCTTTTGTTCATCCTGACATCTGGGTCTGATATGTGCAGCATCAGGTGCATGGAGCAAACTGCAAGGGCACTGTAGCAGTGACAAAGTGGTGAAGCATGACAGCACATTGCTTAGAACAGTACTGTTTTATGGTCCAGAATCACTTCCAGGCATTCTGCAAAAAAAAATAAAAAATCAGAATAAACCTTAAATAGAGTTTAGAAAGAGTTGTAGCACTTTACAAGAAAATGGGAACCTTAAATTAGAACACACGAGTGTCCTAATGTGGATTAAATGCAACAAGTCAGTTTGGCTACTCTACACATTGATTAATCAAGACTGTATTTATTGAAGTTTAAGATTTGTTTTAATAATGAGATCTACTATATGTTTTAGCAAATTAAATTCAGTTAACAAAGAATAAGACAAATCCTGTAATCACTCTCCAAAGTGCTATAAGATGATCATATTCAAATTGGGATTCTACAGTGCTGAATTTGTCAAATCAAACAAGTGTAAGTTCTATGGGCACTGTGGGTGTGTGGACAATAACAATGTAATTGGCAAACTACAAGTGTTGTACAACTCAGCTTTTCAAGGCTTCTAGAAATTCCCATTAACAGAGTAGACAGTACTCAGAATGGCAGTGCAACTGAAACCCAGATGGCACGTGGCAAAAAGAAAAAGTAATTTTTACATCTGTTCAGCTTGAAAAGTCAAATGGTCATATAAGTAATCTTTGACCTCTGGACTTAGATGGAAAATTATATATTGTGGCGGACTTACTGGAACAGCCTGGCACATCGAGCTCAGAGAATCTGCATTATGATTGGTGGAGTCCATCCACCACCTGGGGGAAAGGCAAGGAGGGGCTTGCTGTGCCCTTGCTTGGGGTGAAGCAGGGAAAACCCCTGGACCTGGTTCGAGACCCTGCACTGCCAGGTCCAACAGAACTGGGGGGTGGAGCCTCTGAGGTGAATAAAAGGAGTTGCATGCTCAGCACGAGGCAGACACGCCAAGGGATGAAACAGGGGGGGTAGCTGGCAACAGGTTCTGAAGCCTCTCAGAGAGCCATGCTGATCATTACATGGTGGGAATGATTGATGTCTTGCCCTGTGGCACATCTGAGGGTACTTGTTTGAGATACCATAAAGACCATCCTAGCCCCTCCTTGGATTACCCTTTCATGATACATGGGGTTAAAACAGAAATATATGATTGCTGGTTTTGGTGCTCAACAGCCAAGTGCCTTATGACACATTGGTGGCACCAGAATTAATGGAGATCAACATTAATTTATACAAGTCCAATTGCTGGGTGGCAGCTCTGTACATGGTGCAATGTAAAACAAAACTGGACTATTGTTACTTTTTACCATGGTCCCAAAAACATTTAACCCAATTCACCTCATCAGCACATTCCTTGTTCAAATATTATTCCATAATTTTACTTGATTGGTGCCAGCACAGCCTTTATTCCAGTATTATGCAATTATTATTTTATAAGCCAAGATGCATTACATGGGGTGTGTTATTTCCACAGTTCAAAGTTATTTATAGAAAAACTCAATAAAACAGTGCAAGCCAGCTGTCATCATTGACAAGTATGGAAAAACACTAGCCCTAGCTTATTGGCATGATATTGAATATTTCTTATATGAATTACTCATTCCATGGCTTGAAGAGTCATACTTGATACTGCAATCTGTTTTTATAATACATGCAGATACTGAGAGAAGTTGATTAACATGTTGGCAGAAAATCAAATTTGTGCTGAATATTTATTCTTTTTATATTGGGGTACTCAATAGCATTATTCTTTAGAGAGAAAGATCAAATATATATTTTAGTAACTTTTTAATTGTAATATAGCAACTTTGACCAGATGATTTGGCATAGATTTTAGAATATATGAAGTAAATAAAGAAGTAGAGAAACTCCTCTGCCTAAACAGAGATTTGAATGCTAGGTCTTTGTGCTAGGAGCCTGATTGTTTACTAAGTAAATCACTTGTATTTTCACAGCTGAGATCTTCTCAACAGCCTATGCATATTTCATGGGTACTGCTTGCAGACATATTGCCATTAGCTATGGTCTATTCACTTCACAAAAATGAAGCTTGGTCATATTGGGTGGACAGATATGGGTGAGAGATCTCTAAGTAGTGCTCTGGGCATAACAGAAGTATACTTTTGCCATTTCTGTCCTCTTAAGTTATTTGTCATGCAACACCACCACGTGGCGTGTACGGTCTTGACCATTTTTTCATTGAATATGTCAGAAAAGCAGGTCACCCTAACCTGGACCATGAATGAACCAGGATTAAAATTGAAAGAGTTCTGCTCTATTTGTATTCACTACCTAATCATGCAGAAATAACAGCTGCATTGTATCATCTTACATTGGCATCCCTTGATACCAATACAAGTGTTATGTCTGACTAAACCAGAAGTGTCAAAAATACAGCCGATGGGGCTTCTGGAAAGGCCAAGAATTCAGGGGCGGGGCAAGCGGGGACAGGGCCTACTACCAAATCCCAGTATGCACAGCTGCATTGGGGATGCATATCAGTGGCAGAGGGGTGAGAGACAGCTGCGCTAACCACATGGTTCCCAGATGCTGCTCACCCTGCCACCATTGCCACTTGTCCCACTGCCAGAGATGGGTTTGGATTTGGATCAGGGGGCCAAGGGAGTTTCATACCGCAGACCTATACCCTTGGCTAATGCTCTAAAAGTACCACAAGTTTCTTTGGGTAAATCTGATATCTTTTATTAGACCCACTCAAAATTTGAGTGGGTCTAATAAAAAATAATCAAATAACCTTGTCTGCTTATGTCCTTAGACCAGGGGTGGGCAAAATATGGCCTGTGGGCCACATCTGGCCCACAAGGCCATTCTATCTGGCCCACAGGGCGCCTAAAAAAATTAGAAAATTAATATTTATCTGCCCTTGGTTCCTGTCAAAAATGACAGGAACCAGAGGCAGTAGGACCCAGAGAAAGCCCACCGTGCTCCCACCACAGCAGGGCCCGCTTAGCCCCGCCTCCCCAGCCAGAACCCCCAGCAGAGGCTTCTGGCCTGGGACCACATGGCTGCCCCACACCAGAACCTCAGGTAAGGTGGGGGGAAGGGCAGGGGAGGACCCCGTGCAAGGAAGGAGCCTGGGGAAAAGTGGCCCGGGGAAAAGTGGCCCAGGGAAAAGCTGAGCATGGCGGGCGGGGGGGAAAGTGGCCCCTTGCCCACCCCATGGCCAGTGTTCCACACTGCAGCCACTCACAGCCCACCTGGGGCTGCCTGTGCTTGCTCAGGACAGCCCTGCATGGGCTGTGAGCAGCTACAGCAGGGAGCACTGGCCACAGGGTGGGGGAGGGCCCACTTCTCCTGTGCTCAGCACCAGCTTGTAACCCGCCCCTGCTGCCAGCCTGGGCCCCATGCCAGCTCCAGGCTTGCCTGTCAGGGCTGAGCATGACAGCAGCAGCTGTGGCCCCCCCACTTGCCACACTGGGTAGTGTTTGCCACTGCTGCCTCTGGGCTGCCCAGCTCATGAGCTCTGGTCAGGCAGCAGCAGCAAACACTGCCCAGCACAGCAATGGGGGGGGAGGCGCAGCTGCTGCCGCTGCACGCAGCCCCGATGGGCAAGCCCAGAGCCGGCAGGGCCCTGGCTGGCACCGGGGTGGGTTACAAGCTGGTGCTGAGTGTGGGGGGGGCCGGGAAGTGGCCCTTTGCCTGCCCCATGGCCAGCGCCCCATGCTGTAGCTGCTTGCAGCCTGCATGGGGCTGTCTGTGCCTGCTCAGGACAGCCCCACGTGGGCTGCAAGTGGCTGCAGCAGGAAACGCTGGCCATAGGGAGGGCGAGGGGCCACTTTTCCCTGAGCTCAGCACCAGCTTCTGCCCTGCCAGCGAGCAGGAGGTCAGGGCTGTGCACTACCCCCCGCCTATACCACGGGGCTGGGGGGCACTGGGATTGAGCAAGTGCAGGAGCTAGTGAGAGCACGGGGCCCACACTAGTGTCCCAGGGCCAGTACCAGCAGGGCCCAGAGCAGGGTGGCAGGAGTACAGGGTCCCAGCCAGCAGGGGCTCTATGGAGCCAGGCCAGCTCCCCCCTCCCCCTGCTGGTGCAGCCCAGCCCAGCTCCACAGACCGCTGCCAACCTGTGCTCTGCTTTGGACCCCACTAGTACTGGCCCTGGGACACTGGTCCCAAGATGGTGACCAGGGGGCAGGGCACCTGTCAAGGGGCAGGGCTACCCATGCAGTCCTCAACAGCCTGCCAAAACTGGGTAAGCGGCCCTCCACCCAAAATAATTGCCCGCCTCTGCCTTAGACCAACGCAGCTACAACTTATACCCCTAAAAGTACCACTGCTTTACACCAGAGAGACAACTGATTCCTAGGATAAATTGAAGCATCTGCCATGTGACTAGTAGATAGAGACCAACATGCCTTGACTACATTTGCACAAAGGGTTTTATACAAATGAAAAAATGATTAGAGACGAACTAATCATTAGCCCCCCAGAAACCCTCCAGCAGCCGCGGAGCCCCCCGCTGACCCCCAGCACAGCCGAGGTAAGCGGGGCCCGTGGAGAGAAGGGGCTAACCCCCTTAGTGTGTGTGTGGGAGGCGGCAGCTGAGTGGAGCCGGGCCGGGTCAAGCCCCGCCCAGGCCACTACTTGGCCCAGCCCCCCAGGGAGAGAGAGAGAGAGAGAGAGAAGCGGGGGTACTCACCAGCCCCCCTCCAGTAAGGCAGGGTCCACCAAATCCCGGGCAGGGCCCCCTTATTTGCCCTAAGAGCAGCTTCCTCGACGGCAGGCCCACTGCGCATGCTCACAGTTTAAAAGGGCCCGCCGACCGGGAAAAAGCCCAGTTAGACGTGGGAGCGGCGAGAGACGTGCGGGTGAAAGCTCGCTGCGCCCCCGCTCCCCTGAAGCCCCCCAGAAACCCTCCAGCAGCCGCGGAGCCCCCTGCTGACCCCCAGCGCAGCCGGGGTAAGTGGGGCCCGTGGAGAGAAGGGGCTAACCCCCTTAGTGTGTGTGTGGGAGGCGGCAGCTGAGTGGAGCCGGGCCGGGTCAAGCCCCGCCCAGGCCCCTACTTCGCCCAGCCCCCCAGGGAGCCACGCGACCGGAGCCGCATGAACAGGCTGCACAAACAGGCGCACTTCTCTGCCGGCGTGTGAGTTAGCGCGGAGTTCACGCGGGAGGGCGTGCGGGAGGGCGCCAGACCCTGCCTGCGCACCCCCCAGGGTAGACAGTCCCAGCCGTAGCCAGCCTACCTGAGGCATGACACGGATGGGCACGCGCCGCACCCTGAGGGTCCCCTCGGGCTCCGCGGCCCCCCCCCTGGCACCTCAGAGATGGCCACCCAGACGGAGCCCCTGGTTCCGGGCTCCACACAGACGGAGCCCCTGGCTCTCGGCTGCGGGGGCTGCCTGTCCCTTTTTCAAGCTCTGGGGCCTGGGAGCATGGCGACCTCCCCTTGCGGGGTCTGCTCCCTTTTGGGGTCTCTGGCACGCCAGCTGGAGGAGCTCCAGGCCACAGTCCACAGACTGCGTGCCATCAGGGACTGCGAGCAGGAGATAGACTCCTACTGCCAGGCCCTTCTCCCCCGGGAGGCAGAGGGTAGATCACAGTCTCCCTCCAGGCCAGAGGAGGACTCTGGGACCTCCTGCTGTGTCCAGCCAGGGGCATGGACCAAGGTGGTCAAGGGCCCTAAGGCCCGCCGCACCAAGGCCCCTCCCCCGCCACAACTGAGCAACAGGTATGCACCTCTTGCTGCCCCAGCAGAGCCTGCTGAGTTGCCGGCCCCCACAGGCAACATGGGCCTAACTGCAACTCCCGCCCCTGCTCTCCCCAAGACAAAACGTAAGGTGTTTGTTGTGGGAGACTCCCTCCTGAGGGGGACGGAGGGGCCAATCTGCCACCCTGACCCCTTAGCCCGGCAAGTCTGCTGCTTCCCAGGGGCCCGCATCTGGGACATTGCGGAGAGGATCCCCAAGCTCCTCAAACCCACAGACCACTATCCCATGCTCCTTATTCATGTGGGCACCAATGACACGGCTCGGAGCACTCCCAGCCAGGTCATGAGGCGCTACAGGGATTTGGGAGCGGGGCTTAAGGGTCTGGGGGCACAGGTGGTGTTCTCGTCGATCCTCCCAGTCTCAGGCTATGGGCTGAGAAGGGACAGGAGGATCTATGTGGTCAACCAAAGACTGCGGCGCTGGTGTCGTCAGGAAGGCTTTGGCTTTCATGACCACAGCCCGCTCTTTGGCGAGAGAGGCAGCGAGCTGCTGGGAAGAGATGGTCTCCACCTCTCTCCCCTAGGGAGGAGGCTCTTCTCAGCCAGATTGGCTGACCTGCTCCACCGGGCTTTAAACTAAGCCCGCTTGGGGACGGGGGGACTACTGCCACTGCTGGCCCGCTGAACAATCCTTGCAAAGCCAGTGGATCACAGCACTCAAGGGAGCCCACCCCAGCCCCAGCCCTGGTAAAATCTGTGGGCAAGGAAGGAGCCCCCCAGGGGGCACTTGCCTGCCTGTACACAAATGCCAGGAGCTTGGGGAATAAGCAGGAGGAGCTCATCCTCCTGCTCAGTGCAAACAATTACGATGTCATAGGGATCACGGAGACCTGGTGGGACTGCACCCATGACTGGACCACGGGGATAGATGGCTATACCCTGTACAGGAAGGATCGTGTAGAGAAAAGGGGCGGGGGTGTAGCTCTCTATGTTAAGAAAAGCTACGCGTCCCTGCAAGCCGATATTGGTGACCAGGGTGGACGGCTGGAGACCCTCTGGGTTAAAATCCGTGGGGAACACGGCACAGGGGACACAATGGTGGGAGTCTATTACAGACCTCCCACCCAAAGTCCTGAGCTAGACCAGGAGTTTGCCCAGGAACTGGCTGAGGCAGCTTGCTCCAGGACCATGGTTGTCATGGGTGACTTCAATTACCAAGACATCTCGTGGGAGGATCACTCAGCAAAATCTGAGCGGTCGCAGAGCTTCCTCTCGTGCGTGGATAACCTCTACCTGACTCAAGAAGTCTATGGGCCAACGAGAGGCAAAGCGCTGCTCAACCTGGTGCTGGCTACTGGGGAGGACCTAGTCGGCGACCTAGTGATCGATGGGAAGCTGGGTGACAGCGACCACGAGCTGATCACCTTCAACATCCGCCGAAAAGCTGGCAAGTCAGTCAGCAACACGCAAGTCCTTGACTTCAGGAAAGCCAACTTTGACAAGCTCAGGAGGCTTGTCAGTGAGGCCCTAAGGGACTGCGACCACAGGGAGAGGGGAGTTCAAGAAGAGTGGTTGCTCCTCAAGGGAGCGATCCTCAATGCACAAACTAAGTCTATTCCATCTCGGAGGAAAGGCAGCAAGAGGGCACAGCAGCCCCCCTGGCTCTCCAGGAACCTAGCAGACCTCCTGAGGCTAAAAAGAAAGGCCTACAAAGGATGGAGGATGGGAGTCACCTCCAAGGAGGATTATTCTGCACTGGTCCGGTCCTGTAGGGAGCTGACCAGGAAAGCCAAGGCTGCAACTGAACTCCAGCTAGCTTTGAACATCAAGGACAATAAAAAGTCCTTTTTCAGATACGTGGGGAGCCGGAGGAAAAGCAGGGGCAACGCTGGACCCCTGCTGAACCAGATGGGGCAACTGACAACTGACGCCCAGGAAAAAGCCAACCTATTAAATAGGTACTTTGCGTCGGTCTTTCATCAGCCCCATGGGACGCCTGTGCCTGCTACAGGGCCGGGAAGTCTGGGTGAGGGTGATCCCCTGCCCTCCATTAATGCTGACTTTGTGAAGGAACATCTTGAGAAGCTGGATACCTTCAAGTCAGCTGGCCCTGACAATCTTCACCCCAGGGTACTCAAGGAGCTGGCGAGCATCAGAGCCCAGCCTCTAGCGCGGATCTTTGAAAACTCTTGGCGCTCTGGTGTAGTGCCCGAAGACTGGAAGAAGGCCAACATGGTGCCTATCTTCAAGAAAGGGAGGAAAGTGGATCCGGCTAACTATAGGCCCATCAGCCTGACTTCTATCCCGGGGAAGATCTTAGAAAAGTTTATTAAGGAGGCCATCCTTAATGGACTGGCCGACGCCAACATCTTAGGGATAGCCAGCACGGGTTTGTTGCGGGTAGGTCTTGCTTGACCAATCTCATTTCCTTCTACGACCAGGTGACCTATCACCTGGACAAGGGAGATGAGATTGATGTCATATATCTTGACTTCAAAAAAGCCTTCGATCTGGTGTCCCATGATCGTCTCTTGGAGAAACTGGCCAATTGTCGCCTTGGGTCCCCCACGATCCACTGGCTGGAAAATTGGCTCCGGGGTCGGACCCAGAGGGTAGTAATTGATGGAAGTCACTCATCGTGGTGTCCTGTGACCAGTGGGGTCCCGCAGGGCTCTGTCCTTGGACCCATACTGTTCAACATCTTCATTAATGATGTGGACACTGGAGTCAGAAGCGGACTGGCCAAGTTCGCCTATGACACCAAACTTTGGGGCAAAGCATCCACACCAGAAGACAGGCGGATGATCCAGGCTGACCTGGACAGGCTCAGCAAGTGGGCAGATGAGAATCTGATGGTGTTCAACGCCGATAAATGCAAGGTTCTCCACCTTGGGAAAAAAAACCCGCAGCATCCTTATAGGCTCGGCAGTGCTATGTTGGTTAGCACTATGGAAGAAAGAGACTTGGGGGTCATCATTGACCACAAGATGAACATGAGCCTGCAGTGCGATGCTGCGGGTAGTAAAGCGACCAAAACGCTGGCTTGCATCCATAGATGCTTCTCAAGTAATCCCGGGACGTCATTCTCCCCCTGTACTCAGCCTTAGTGAGGCCGCAGCTGGAGTACTGCGTCCAGTTTTGGGCTCCACAATTCAAAAAGGATGTGGAGAAGCTTGAGAGAGTCCAGAGAAGAGCCACGCGCATGATCAGAGGTCAGGGAAGCAGACCCTATGATGACAGGCTGAGAGCCCTGGGGCTCTTTAGCCTGGAAAAGCGCAGGCTCAGGGGTGATCTGATGGCCACCTATAAGTTTATCAGGGGTGCCCACCAGTATCTAGGGGAACGTTTGTTCACCAGAGCGCCCCAAGGGATGACGAGGACGAATGGTCACAAACTACTACAAGATCATTTCAGGCTGGACATAAGGAAGAATTTCTTTACTGTCCGAGCCCCCAAGGTCTGGAACAGCCTGCCACCGGAGGTTGTTCAAGCGCCTTCATTGAACACCTTCAAGATGAAACTGGATGCTTATCTTGCTGGGATCCTATGACCCCAGCTGACGTCCTGCCCTTTGGGCGGGGGGCTGGACTCGATGATCTTCCGAGGTCCCTTCCAGCCCTAATGTCTATGAAATCTATGAAATCTATAATATTAGCAGGTTTTTTGTTCTAAATAAACTGTCCCCTTTTAAAATGTTGTGGGCACTGGCAACACGTGGGGGGTGCACGCAGGTGCATGTGCACCCCCTGAAATTGCCGGTGCATCCCCTGTGATTGGGTGCCACCAACACTGCCAGTGACACCCATAGGTGGTTGCCACTCACCACCCCCCAGAAAAAATCAGTCTAATTTCTAGTGGTGATGATAAACTGATTCTGAAAACTCTACGTAAGTACTCACTACTTTCAATGTTAACTTTGCTCAGGTGAGAATTACATAGGATGGGGCTGGGGGTTGTGAGTAGAGGAAGAGAGAGAAGTTTTATCTCCAATGAGCTTTTGCAAACTTTTTTCAAAGAAAACATTTTTTTTTTCCTAATATTTGCTTACTGTTGAGGTTAGTCTTATCTGCTTTTCAATATTTGGATGATTTCTGGTTTACTCACAATGGCACTTAAGGAGTTTGGAGCACCTCGAAAATAAAAAGAAATTAAATCTAGCAGTATCTAAAACTAGCTGGTTTCATTCAAAAGCAGGGGTCAAATTGAGTCCTAGGGCAATCTCAACTGAGGAGGGAAGAAATAAAAGGCAGTAGCATAATTAAGGTAGGGTGACTGGAGAAGACCCTGATGCTGATTTGTTGGAGGCCAGAAAAATAACAACCATTGCCTGAGCTAGCCACTGCACTGCTGCTGCCTGCAGCTGGGAGCTGCCACTACACCATGCAGCACCACTGCTCAGGGCACCAAGCTGCTGTGTTATGCCTCTAATAAAGAATGTAAAAGAGAATTTGGAAGAAATTACTGAAAGACTATAGGGGAGATACCAGACTCTTAAGTGTCCTGGAAGGAGATGACCATAAGAGATAATACAGTAAGTGTGAAGAGGAAGCCTGCTGAGAAAAGGGTTCAGACCGTTTCAGATGAGTGCTTATTGCTACTATATGGAATATTTTTTTCACAGTGATGCAAGCCCTGTCTCTTGCATTTTTCTAAGCAAGATTGGAGAAATCCCAATAAAACAACTTTTACTATAAGTAACAATCCTACAGTGGCAGGAAGCTGGAATGGATGAGATAATACAACAGCTCCTTTTTTAAGCTGGCTCATTTATATTCTTACTAGATAAGCTTCCACTCTCAAACTTGTGTAAAACCTTACAACAGTTAATATTTCCTGTTTTTTTAACATCTTAAATTTTCCCATGATCTGTTTCTGACTATGAAGGTAGTCAAGCATTGGAACAGGCTACCTAGAAGAGAAATTGTAGAATCTTCATCCTTGAAGTTTTCAAGAGCAGGTTAGACAGAAATTTGGTTGAAATGGTTTAGTCAGGGATGATCCTGCCTTGAGTGAGGTGCTGGACTAGATGAACTTCTGAAGTCTCTTCCAGTCCTACTTTCCTATAATCCTATTATGAAACAATTTCAGTGAAACAAAAAATAAGAAACTTGTTATAACTTCATCCAATTCTTGCTGTGATGGTTACAGAGAGAACAATTCACCTGAGCAGAAGTATTTGAAAGATTTCACATAGGATAACTGACTTCTCAGAGCTACCTGTCAGAGGATATGATAATAAATGACAGTGGTGATTACTGTAAGTGCCTTGTCTGTGTCTGAAAAGAAAGGTCAAAATAAGATGGTTAAAAATTCACACTAAAGTTTTTTCTTTGCCAATAAAATTCATCACAAATGAAAGACTGTCTGGAGATGGGTATGAAATTGAAACCAATTAAGTATGACTTACTGGGAGTTGTAACCCTGAGTGCTGAAAAGGAATTGGGCAATGGAGTTTATCAAACTTCAAAGATAAAGCAATAGAAAGGCTAATATGGACTTCAAAAATGCTAGATTGGCAAGTGGACTGTCCAAAAAATGTATCATAAAGCCTTTAGCATACAGTGAATTCCTGTACGGTTCCCCTCACTCTCAGGGGCTAATATTTTCAAAATGTCCATTTCACTGAGAACCTCAATATTTTTTGTATATAACCTGCCATCTGAGAGCACCTATACATAAGTGCGGAGGCTGCTCCAATGCGCTGGAATTCCAGCATGTCAGAGCAGACTCAATTAATTGAATCTGCTGGAGCATGGCAATTGCCGTGCTCCAGCAGCCTCCTGCATCCCATGCATCAGCATCCCCACATTGAAAAATGGTGGTGGGGGCACTTTATCTAAAGTTTGTTGAATGAGCTTTAATTCAAATGTCCCCACCACCATTTTTAAGATCGGGGACACTGATACACAAGATGCAGCAGCAATTTAATTACAGAAGCTCTCAGAGCCACTCTAATTAAAGCACCACCCCCTCAACCCCACCCCCGGAGCACATGTAAAAGTGCCATGAGGGCTTATATTTTGGAAGTGCTTAGCACCCACTATTTTTGTATTTTGTCACAAAAGCATTTGAGACATCAAAAACTTGTGGACTTGAAAAATTCAGGCATCTGCTACCTCCAAGTAGTAAAGTCCTACTTTATGATTTCTGTTCCCAGAGTATTATATCTTCAGCCTATTTAAACATTCAGTCACATGAAACTGGTAGCAAGTAATCCTGAACAATAGATAATTGATTTTGTTACTCTCCCTAATGTCTCTGACTAAGATGAATTTTGTGGCTTTTTTATACTCAGTTTGTATTTCTAATGATATGATTTTGGTCTATTTAATGCTGCAATATAAGATGAATATGAGGCTTTATGAATGAACAAGTTCATGATTCAGTTATTTGTTAATTTAATCATTTCCTGAGAAAAAAAATTATTCATGAACAATGTTATGCACTGGGGAGTCATCTTCCACAATTTCTCGTTATTAATATTATGTAAGAATTATGGGTGGTAAGGGAATTCGTATTGGTATCTTGTCTTTTTTAATAAAAAAAGCCATCCTCAACCAGAAGAGGAAGGTTCATTCTTCTTGGCAAGATGACACCTCATCTCAGTGGAAGATAGAGACATATCAGCTCCTCAAAGCCCAAGTTCAAAGGAGGGATCTGGGAAATGCAAAACCAGTGGTAGCAAGATAAAGCCAAGGATATTTAGCTCTATGCTGAGAAGCATGACATGTATGGTTTCTTCCAGACAATGAAAGCCATCTAGTCTCCCACAGTCCTGCTTTCCTGCAACCACAGAACACTTCTATGCTTAACAAAGACAATCTATCCAAGCTAGATGGAAAGAGCACTTTCCAGATACCACCACTGAGTCTGTTCCCCAACACCCTGAAAGGGGATCCCTTACCAAGCCTCCTATCCTAGAAGAGGTCTGGCATGCCATCAAGGAAACGAAGAACAACAAGGCTACTGTGTTGGCATACCTGCTGAAATCTTGTAGGCTGGTGGTGAAGAACTGGTACTGAGACTACACATTTATTCTTTGAAAATGGGACACCAAGGAGAGCCATGGTGACCTGAGGAATGCCAACATTGTGACTATCTTCAAGAAACAAGATAAGTCTGTGTGTGGACAGTATCAAGATATTGTCTGCCTTTCCACAATACGGAAAATCCCCCCGCCCCACCCTCCCAATCTTCCTGAACTGTCTACCTCTTGCCGAGGAAGTCTTATCAGAATCTCAGTGTGATTTCATACTTTCCCATGGGGCAATTGGACCTGGTGGGCAACAAGATAACACCAAGAAAAGTGTTGGGAACAACATTAGGACCTGTATGTGGTTTTCAATACCTTGTGGAAAGTACTGGCCAGATTTGGATGCCCTGAAAAATACTTCAAGGTCCTGAGGCTTCCCCATGACTAGATGATTTGATAATGACTGTGAACATTCTGCATAGAAGATCAGAAACAGATCCATTTGTCTTCCAAACTTAGGCCAAGTGAGATGCCCCACGCTGTTCTCCAGTTTTTTTACCATCATCCTGGGTCTCATTAGGGACCACCCCCTCCTGGAATTGACATTGAATACTGAACAGATGGAGGGCTCTTTAATTTATGACATTTTTGCTCAAAGACCAAAGTATTCAAAACAACCATCTTGATCTTCAGTATACCGACAACTGCACCATCCTTGCACACACTAAATAAAACCTCCATACTGTGCTGGATCTCTTCACAGAAGCCTACCAAACTTTACGCCTTTCTTTGAGTATCAAGAATATTGAAGTGTTCTATCAGCATGTTACAGACCATGAATGTGACCCTCTTCTGAAAACTGCCATCAAGGGAAAGACCCTAGAAGTACTTGAGAACTTCCATACTTTGGTAGCCACCTCTTTCAGATAGTGAATATCAATGAGAAGATCAGTAGAAGGTCCAATGTACAAGCACTTCCTTTGGGAAATTGATTTAGCATGTTTTTATTGATCACAGTCTCTAGAAAGAGACACTAAGATCCAAGTTTACAATACAGTCATCATCCCTACTCTCCTCTATGGATGTGAAACATGGATGACCTACCATTATTAGTTCAACAGCCTAAAATAAAATAAACAATAATATCTCCCCCCAACCAACAATAAAATCCTCCCCTTCAGATGGGAAGATTGCTACATACACACCAGCATCCTTGATGAAGCCAATGTTACCAGTATTGAGTTGGTGATCCTCAAGCACCACCTTCACTGGACTGGATAGTGTGTGCAGATCAACAACAAATAGGTAGAGCCCTTTTCTCCCCAGCACCACCTGGGGTGACAAGGAACAATGGTAATAAGCTGATGGAGAACAGGTTTAGGTTAGACATCAGAAGGCAATATTTTACAGTTAGGGTGGCCAAAATCTGGAACCAACTTCCCAGGGGAGTGGTCCTCGCCTCTACCTTGGGCAAATTCAAGAGGAGGTTAGATGATCACCTGTCTGGGGTCTTGTGAATCCAGCATTCATTCCTGCTTGTGGCAAGGGATCAGGCTAGATGATCTGTTCAGGTCCCTCCTGACCCTAGCTACTATGAAATTATGAAAACTATGATGCCCAACTCTCAACTCCCAAACCAAACGTTCTAATACCAGCTTAGTTGTGGCCTAAGAGCTCACAACAGCCAGAGGAAACACTAAAAGGAAACATTGAAGGCATACCTCAAGTAAACAGATGCCAACATCAAAAGCTCGGAGGAGCTGGTCACTAAATGACTCCAGTGGCACCACAACCTCAACCAAGCAGCAGCCCACTTCAAAGTGATGTCCTGCCCTTGAAGCAGAGAAGACAGCATGCAGGAAGGAAAAAGAGACAAATCCTAGCCTGCAGCCTACTCTCCCCTGCAGAAAGACCTCCACCTTCTAGAGATGGATATGTGACTCAAGGATTAGACCTATAAATCACCTAAAGACCCATCAATGAGCCATGGTAGAGGTCATCCTTAAACTGAGGATAAAATTCATATAGGTCTTCTCACACTTTCAGAACTAGGTCAAAACAGACAGGCATTTTCTTGCTATGTTCTAATGCAACCACTTTTCTACCTGGAGCCAAGTTATTGTTCAATAAGGCACTAGGTGTAACACATGTAAAAAAAAAATCGAATTTTAAACTGACAATTTATGTAATAAAAGTATTTGAAGTTCAACTCAGGGGTTCTAATTCTCCAATTACTAGCTGCTACTCTATTCCAGAAAAAATAACGAGGAGATTTCAGATGCTTACCTTTGGAACAGAAAGGGGTATCAAGCATAAAAGATTTTTATCCCCCAAATTCCCAACAGTTCTCAAGATCACAGTATGGAGTAGCTTTGTCCAAAACTTAACCAAAATGTGTACAACAAAATCTCCAGTAGGGCAAAATCACACTAATATTTAGACTCATGTTTCTAAAATACTTTTTGAAAAAGAATATTAGAATAAAGGAGGAATTATTTAAGACAGCTTGCACAACTGGACATGGGATGATAGCTATGGATTAATGATAAAAAGGAATCACAAATCCTTTGGAGAAAACCAGAGAGATACTTTAGATCTATAAATTCATGAGGGCTGTGGACAGGGAACTGTTGTTCACCAAGTCCCAGAAGGTTAGAAGTAGGGGACTCCCACAGAAATTAGCAGAAGGCAGGTTAAAAACTAACAAGAGAAACTACTTTTTTATGCAATGCAGTTAACCTTTGGGATTCATTGCCACAGGAGGTAAAAGAAGCAGATAGCATAGCCAAGTTCAAGAAGGGACTAGACAAATTCATGTATGACAGACCATAACAAAAAAAAGGTGTGAGAAGAAGTGCAGCCAGAACTTCAGCAGGAGGCTCTGGAGGAGGCAGAAGAGGGGCTGTAACCTGGCACACCTCCCTCTGGCACAAGGAGCAGGTATTGAGGGTGTCCATAAAGCAAACCAGATAAATGCCCATGGTGACAGCTCTGTGGAGGAGCCACCAGCTGGGGTCCCCAGTGGATCATGGGATCAAGGTGGAATATATACTTGTCTACCAGGGACCTTCGCCCCCACCCTCACTTAGGGCGTCCCATCACTTGTTGCCAGGGTGGGACACGAGGACAGAACCTGTCAGAGACAGATCTAGTTGATGTGCCAAGGGTCACGGGCTGCAACCCATCATGAAAACTATGGGCATTTTTACGTGTGTGTCGCAGGGCACCTCAGTGCCTGCTCCTAGAGAGGAGAAACTGCCAGGGAGAGAGCCCTGGCAGAGCTAATTGAGCACAGCTGTGGGTTGCCGGAGCAACTAAGGGGAGCCAGCTGCCTGTAGGGGGCAGGGCCTGGCCCTTATAAAGCCCAGGGCCGGAGCCAGGCTGGCAGTTCTCTGCCAGCAGCCTGGGAGGCAGGAGCTCTGGGAGTGAGGATGTGGAAAGGAGCAGGATGTGCAAGTACAGCTCATGATATCCCTGAGAGGATGGGCACTAGAGTGTAGCCATGCGGCTTGTGGTTATGTTACAGCCTAGGGGCTTGTGGTTTTGCATTTTGTTTGTGCTATTACAACCGGAGGCTTGGGTGAGGCTGTAGGGGTTGGAGGAGGCCTCAACTATAGGGACCCCAGAGAGTGCGGGGTGCCCTAGCGCCAAGAGGGCGCATTATCTGCATAGCGTCAGGGAAGGCGCAGCTCGCACGCCAGTGCGTGAGCAGCTGGCGGCGAGGAGCACGGCCAGTGGGTCGCAGGCGCAACCCGTAGGTTGCGGACGGGGACCTAGACCCCAGATTGCGTGTGGGGGGGAACATAGACCCCGGCCCCAGGAAAGGGGCAATATTATTGAGTAGCCCAGCGTGGGCACGGCAAACCCCAAAGAGGGGGGGAGTGCCATACTAAGGAGCCCTAGAGAGAAGGGCAATTACCGAGGAGCCCGAGTCGGGCATAGCGAGCCCGGCCGCAGGCTAGTGCGGTAACACCCCTCAGACTGAGGCAGGGCGCTGCGGTTGCCCCGAGAAGACAGGGAGTAGCAGCGCAGGGAGCCAGGGTCAGAGAGGGTGCCTGTGTGGTTGGCCCATAGGACCGGGGCCCGCTAGGGAGTCCCTGAGCAGGACCGTACCATCAGGGGAGGCCCAGCGGGAGGCTGGGCATGAGAGAGACAGACCGGACAATGTCCATTACATCTGCGAGGCTTGGGGCGTGGTATCAGGGGAGGTAGGAGCCACGCATAGCCCATAAGGCTGGGGCGCTTGGGTAGCACCCATTGTACGGGGAGACCCACCAGGGGTCCAGGAGCTTACGTGCCCGAGGAAACACAAGGCAGCCTCCCTATTACATATTCCATCAAGACGTGGCGGGCGAGAATGGAGGGTGCCCTCGGGCTGAAGTAGCGCGGTGAGAGGGCCTCAAGGAGATCACGGCCCTCCGCGAGGACCCCGCCGTGACAGTGTGCTCCAGGGATAAGAGGGGGAGCACTTTAATTAGAGCAGCTCCAAGAGCCTCTTTAGTTAAAACACTGAAGCATCTCATGTAGCAGCATCTCCACACTTCAAAATGGCAGTAAGCATGTTTTAAAGTTAGTCGAATGAGCTTTAGTGAAAGTACCCCCACCACCATTTTGAAGCATGGGGACACTGATGCATGAAACGTGGAGGCTGGCTGGAGCGCACTAATTAGCATGCCCCATCAGACTCGATTAATGCAGCGCTTTCCAAACATTTCCTCATCATGACCCTATTTATGACCTCATTTCCTTAGCATGGCCCCTCACTCCCACCTTGCAGTCCTTCACCCCCAACCCAGTGCTGCCCAGCCATGGACAGGGCCAGCCCACAATTTTTGAGGGCCCCCTGCAAGATATAGTTTTGGGGCCCCCTGATCCATGAAAAAATCAAAATTGTGGTTAATTGCAATATAAAGTCACTGAAAAAAAAATAGTCGGAGCCCAGCTGCACACACATGGACTCCACTATGGGGGGTGTGGGGTGGAGGCAGCACATGCTGGGGATGCCTGTGCTCCCTCCCCGGGACCAGGGTCAGGGCTGAGGCTGGAGCCAGAGCCAGGGCAGGAGCAGAGCCAGGAACTCCTCCCCCGTTCAGCCAGGAGGGGACTCCCTGTCTGCATCAAGTCTTTTAAACATGGCGCAGGCAGCAGGAGGTGAGCAAGGCACAGCCCCTTAGCTGTGGGGCCCCCTGCAGCTGCAGGTTCTGCAGGACAGGATGGGCTGGCCCTGGCCATGGGAAGCCCGGCAGGTGAGTGGAATGGCAGCACCATGGGGAGTCTTTGCTGTGGCAGGCACAGCCTTGCATCCAGTATTGTACCTGGGCAGGGAAGGTGAGTGAACAGGGCACCAGGGGTGGCTCCTGGGGAGCCTGTACCATGCCTGCACAGCTGGTGTACAGCAAGCTTGTATCCCAGTGGCAGCAGCCTGAGCCCACACCACTACAGCAACAACCACAGCAGTAGCAGCTGCTGCTTGAGTGTAAAGAGCAGGGGCAGGTAAGAGTTCATCCCTCTTCCTTCCCCTTCCTCCATTCTCCAATGGTCTGCATAATCTACCCGCCTAGCCTAGGCACTTAAGGGGCTCACTATGCCTCTGTGCTTATGACCCAAAGTCAGCCTATATGTAGCAAACAAATATTTCATCAATCAAACAACCCCACTATATCAGGTAAACTGATTAATGACATAAGGCCTATTGTAATAAATAACTGTTGTCTGTAAAGTAACAGATTTGGCCATTTTAACAATACATTTTTATTTCTAAGAGGATAAGTCTGTGACTTCAGTAGTAGTTATTTCATTGATATATGTACATTCTACAACCCTTAAAAAGGAAACTGAACTTTTTTCACAGTGAAGTTTAATGTTATGACAGAAAACATGACAGGAATGATAGGAAAAAGGGCACATGTTGATACTGTAAATTCACCTACATACACGATGGCATGACATCATGCAAAAGCCATTGTTTGAAGAGTGTTAAGTTGTGGCACTGATTAGCTAATAACAAGAAGTGTTTTGTTTTGTGTTTTAATATGCTCAAAAATCTGTTACATCATTTTTCAATTTTTTCCCGTTATTCTTTTTAACATTTTTAAGTGTTCAAAAATGCATTTCTTAGTCATCTTATCTCCAAAGTAGAATATTCTAAATAATTATAAAATACCTTATTTTGAAAATTATAAACTGAAACATTTTTAAATGTTTGTGATGAATTGCATTGTTAAAAATAAGATAGCCACTAACTATCACAAGGGCTTATTCAAACTTATCAGAGCTCCTGCTTTTAGCAATTTTTGCATTACTCTTGCTCAAGTGCTCAAATACCCAGAAATAAAGAGCAGAGAAGATAATGTGGACTGTGCCCTGATGGTTAAGCTTGGTCTAGTTTGGGTCTCTATGATGTGGAATCCTCAAGGTGTGTAGGAATAAGTGAAGAAAAATCACAATATAGTTGATCTCAACCTGTATATGTAGGACAGAAGATAAATATCTTTTTCTTTCCCTCAGTAAAGAAAAAATCCTGCATTTTATTACTAGCAGAATGGGCTATAAATCAACTACATAAATCACAAATTTTAAACCTTAGCTACATGTTGACATGTTTATTTCCCCAACAGATAGTGCAAGCATTTATTTTTAAAATAGCTGTACTTATTTCTGAAGTTTTGCCACTAAAATGGAGAAAACCCATGGACAGACCAACTCAATTCTGTTCAAGATAGTGGGGAGGAACCCCTTCCTTTCAATAGTTCTGTTTCTTTCAGTTAACAGATTGTCACTCTGCCTGTCTCTGCCAGTTGTTATAGAACAGAAAAGAAATCCTGATCTCTAAGGAACTTTTACTCTTGGTAAATTTTCAAGCTCCAAATGAGGCAGGAAATGAAAAAAAACAAACAAACCTGGTTTTACACTGGAGTTGCTTTCTACTTTGGTGGTAAAATACAAAATCCTGTAGAAATGGTTATGGACTTGTTGGAATATGACATCCTTTTCAAAAGAAGTTTATAAATTTGCAGATATACTCTATTCGAGATCTTCTAAAAATGGGTGTGTTTAATCCAGTGATTCCCCAGTTGGATGCCGTGGGAGCCTTTCAGGAGTGCTATGGAGACTGGCCCCAATCAGCCCCAACCCAACACCTGCCCCAGAATCTTGCAGAAAAGCAGCTCTTCTAGGGACTCAAACTTGTGCTGCCTTCCCTCTGCTCCCCACCCTCGCAGTAGTGCCTGCACTAGCCCCCCAAGCAGTCTGAGCATCACAGTTTACCATGAGTAGGCAGTCAGACTTGGGGTTGCAGAAGCAGCTTGCTCCCTGCTCTTCCCATGCTCTCAGAACTACAGGAGAACTGCAAAGGCAGGTGATCAAACAAATGGAAATGAAGTGGAAACTTGGACAAATAACTAGAGAGGAGTATAAGCCCACTGCTCAGGCATGCAGGGAAGAATTCAGGAAAGCCAAAGCACAATTGGAGTTGCAGCTAGCAAGAGATTTGAAGGGTAACAAGAAGGGTTTCTGCAAGTATGTTTGTGTTGCCCTGTGGGGTCAGGCCAACTTTCAGGATCTCAATATTGCGCTGTTAGACAGGAGGGTGTGACACAATTGCACATATACAAACACACAAATCAATTAGGTGCATACACACACAGACACTACCAACTCAGGCACATATACATCCAATCCAGCCTAGGCACATGCATACCTATCACCAATTCAAGCACATACACTATACACCCCAAAAGTCAGACAAAAATCAATTGTCCAGACCCGCACACTCAGTACATATACACAGATCACTAATTCATATATCATGCACACAATGACATATATATATATATATATATATATATATATATATATATATACACACACTCACCTACACATACACACAGGTAAGTTCCTAACTTGGATGGTACAGTGTGTATGTGTGTGCTTGGGGTACCTGGGATACTTGGGGGAAAGTTAAGGTGAGAGAGAGTTAAAGTGTAGGGAGTGAAAGTTGCCAGAACCAGGATTAGAACCAGTGGGCTAGAGAGAAGCTGGCTGAAGAACTGAGGCTTGGGTTTACTTAAGATCAAGTGGCCCCAGGGTTACTCGAGGGCACTGATGCAAGGGAAAGAAAAAAAAATAAAAGCCTGGTGGCAAGGAGGAGACAGCCAGGAAAGAGAGGGAGACAGAAACCTGGGAGCTTGGGGCTGAAAACTGAGGCAGGCAGTTTAGATATTGGGGAGGGGGGGACAGATAAGTGGTGGCAAGGAGGAGACAGCCAGGAAAGAAACTGAGGCAGAAACCTGGTTGCTCAGGGGAAAGGAAAAAACCAGTGGGGTTAAGACAGTGGCAAAGAAACAGGGGGTTTGGAGGCAGAGAGGAACTCGGGACAGGTGACTGAGGTGGCAGTGAGCCAGAAGCAGGAGAGAGAGAAATGAGACAGAAGTTAGAGGGATAAGGAGCAGAGACTGGAGCAGAGCTAAACCATAGTAAAGCAAAACCCAACTGAGGTGTCCAAATAACAGGTTTATTAAACAGACAACACACTACACAGCCCCATGAAGTTATTGGTTCACACACACACACACACACACACACAAGCACTCACAATGGCAGCAGGAAAAAGAGACTCAGTGGAAGGGTTGGAGTCCAGGTAGGGAAGAGAAGCAGAGTCCAAGCCCTTGGTTGAAGAGGGGGTGGGAGGTGATAGCTACCTATCCAGGCTGGAAAGGGGTCTTTGTCCAGTAGGTGTTATCCAGAGGGGGGTCGCCGGCAGGGCCTCTGGGTGGATAGGTGGTGTGGCATGGTGCTGGTCCAGATGGAGAGGGCATCCCAAGGAGTCAGTCTTCACTACCCCTTTTATGGGGCAGACTACCTCTGATCTCCTATGGGAAGGGCCTGTCCAGGCAAGGTCAGTCCTGTCCCAGAGGGCTCCAGGTGTTCTTACTGAGCATGTGCGGTCTTGGCACAATGGTGTGCTGCCTCATCTTTTGTTTCTTGAATGCTGAGGGTGGTTCCAATGGCTGGGTCGTTGGTGCAGGTATTGGTGTTGATGGTTCAGTCATTCAGAGGGAGCTATTTTTAGACCTACTGCCATTGTCTCTCAAGCACCCTCATTCATCCCCATTCATTCAGGAACCAAGTTACATAGGAGGGGTAGGTGTGAGTCATGGGTTACACAACCGGGCATGGGGAAAAGATGGAGGCTTAACATTACAAGATGGAAACTTGACATGACTTATGCTAACTTACATATATAGGCCTAAAACAGTAATCACACAATATAAAAGCAGTAAAAAAAATGCAAAACATACTAATTATCACTTATAAAACAGTGGATATCTGTATCAAAATAGCAGGGCACTTATTTGCAAAGAGGGGAGAGAAAAATAAAACTTACTACCTAAAATAAAATGTTAAAGCTTATCCTACATCTTAGCTTACTTATACTTGTCTAGGGAATAGAGAGGGAGGTTGGGGAAGGGAAGGGAATGTATTTTAAAATAAATAAAAAAAGAAAAACTGGGGGGTTTGCTACATTGGTAGCAAGAGGAAGATCAGGGAAAGTGTGGGTCCCTTACTGAATGGTGGAGGCAATCTGGTGACAGAGGATTCAGAAAAGACGAAAGTGCTCAATGCTTTTTTCGCCTCAGTCTTCATAGGCAAGGTCAGCTTCCAGACTACTGCATCGGGAAGCACAGTGTGGGGAGGAGTTGAGCAACCAACTGTGGCAAAAGAACAGGTTAGGGACTATTTAGAAAAGCTGGATATTTACAAGTCCATAGGGCTGGATGAGATGCATGTGAGGGTACTGAGGGTGCTGATGAGATTGCAAAGCCATTGGCCATCATCTTTGAAAACTCATGGTAATCAGGAGAGGTCTCAGATGATTGGAAAAGGGCAAACACAGTGCCCATTTTTAAGAACGAGGAAAAGGAACACAAAAAGGTCAGCCTCACCTCAGTCCCTGAAAAAATCATGGAGGAAATCCTCAAGGATTCCATTTCTAAGCACTTGGAGGAGAAAAAGATGATTAGGAACAGTCAGCATGGATTCACCAAGGGCAAGTCATGCCTGACCAACCTGATTGCCTTATCAAGAGACCGTTCTTGATAAGAGGGCAGAGGACATCCTGAGGGACAGCCAGTATGGGTGTGTCACTGGTAGATCTTGCTTGACCAATCTCATCTCCTTCTATGACCAGGTGACATATTACCTGGACAAGGGAGAAGAAATTGTCATCATATATCTGGACTTTTAAAAAGCCTTTGATCTGGTGTCCCATGATCTCATGCAAAAATTGGCCAAATGTGGCCTCAGCTATACCACAGTCCAATGGCTGGGAAACTGGCTCCGAGGTTGGGCCCAGAGAGTAGTAGTTGATGGAAGTGAATCATTATGGTGTTCTGTGACCACTGGGGTCCCCCAAGGCTCTGTCCTTGGACCAGTTCTCTTCAACATCTTTATCAATGATGTGGACATTGGTGTCAGAAGTGCACTGGCCAAGTTCACCTATGACACTAAACTTTGGGATATAGCATCCACACCTGAGGATACGCTAGTGATCCAGACTGACTTTGATAAGCTTAGTAAGTGGGTGGATATAAACCTGATGACATTCAATACCAAAAAATGCAAGATACTCCACCTCAGAGGAAAAAAAACCCACAGCACGGTTATAGCCTTGGCAATGCTACGCTCACTAGCACCATGGCTGAAAGAGACTTGGGGGTCATGATTGACCACAAGATGAACATGAGCCACCAATGTGATGTCACAGCTGGTGAAGGAAACAAAGCTCTGGCTTGCATCCATAGATGCTTGTCAAGTAAATCCCAGGATGTCATCTTCCCACTGTACTCGGCCTTGGTGAGGCCACTCCTGGAGTACTGTATCCAATTCTGGGCTCCACAATTCAAGAAGGATGTCGAGAAGCTTGAGAAAGTCCAGAAGAGAGCCATTCGCATGATCAGAGGGCAAAAGAATAGGCCTTATGATGAGAGGCTGAAAGCCATGGGACTCTCCAGCTTGGAAAAGTGCAGTTGCAGGGGGGACCTGGTGGCTGCCTATAAGTACATAAAGGGTGTGCATCAGGATCTGGGGGAATGTCTGTTCACCAGAGCGCCCCAAGGGATAACAAGAACCAAAGGTCATAAACTCCTCTGTGACCATTTTAGGCTGGACATAAAGAAAAACTTATTTATTGTCCGAGCACCCAAGGCCTGAAATAGACTCCCTCCAGAAATGGTGCAGGCACCTTCTCTGGACTCTTTCAAAAAATGTTTGGATGTTTATCTTGCTGTGACCCTTTGACCCTAGCTGATTTCCTGCCCCTGGGGTAGGGGGCTGGACTTGATGATCTTCAAGGTTTCTTCCAGCCCTAATGTGTATAAATCTATGATGAAATGATTGGCTCTGTGGATGTGGGGAGACCAGTGGATGTGATACACCTTGATTTCTGCAAGGCTTTTGATACAGTCTCTCACAAGATTCTCACAAGCAAGCTAAGGAAATATGGGCTGGATGAATGGACTGTAAGGTGGACAGAAAATTGGATGGAGCATCAGGTTCAGAGGGTATTTAATCAGTAACTTGATGTCTAGTTGGCAGCCGGTATCAAATGCCTCAGGGGTTGGTCCTGTGGTTGGTTTTGTTCAATATCTTCATCAGTAACCTAGAAGATGGCATAGCATGCACCCTCAACATGTTTGCAGATGACACCAAGCTGGGGGGGAGTTGGAGGGTAGTGCTAAAATTCAGAGTGAACTAGACAAATTGGAGGTTTGGGCCAAAAGAAATCTCATGAAGTTTAACAAAGATAAGTGCAAAGTCTTGCGCCTAGGATGGAACAATCCCATGCACCAGTACAGCCTGGAGGCTGATGGCTGGGCAGCAGCTCTGCAGAAAAGGACCTGGGGGGTACAGTGCACAATAAGCTGAATATGAACCAAGAGTGTGTCCTTTTTGCCAAGAAGGCTAATGGCATACTGGGCTGCATTGGTAGGAGTGTTGCCAGCAGGTCAAGGGAAGTAATTATTCCCCTCTATTCAGCACTGGTGAAGCCACATCTGAAGTACTGTGTTCAGTTTTGGGGACCCCACTATAGAAAGGATGTGGACAAATTGGAGAGAGTCCAGTGGAGGGCAGCAACAATGGTTTGGGGGCTGGGGCACATGACTTCTGAGGAGAGGCTGAGGGGACTTGGCTTATTCAGTTTGGAGAAGAAAAGACTGGGAGAGGATTTAATAGCAGCCTTCACCTACCTGAAGGAAGGTTTGAAAGGGTATAGAGTTAGACTGTTCTCAGTGTTGGTAGATGACAGAACAAGGAACAATGGTCTCAAGTTGCAGCAAAGGAAATTTAGGTTAGATATTATGCAGGGATCCAGCTTTTCTGTGTCCCACAGCAAAACAGAGAAAACCACGGATTTCCCCTTTATATCAGAGAAAATGTAGATTTCTCCTTTTAGCAGAGAAACCCACAGATGCTCCGCTTTTGCAAATAGCTCTACAGGCTGGTTGAGCTCCAGCCTGCAAGAGCTGTTGGCAAACAGCTCTGCTCAACTCAGCCTCACTCTTTGCGCCTGGAGCCTGTTAAGTAACTGGGACTTGCAGGGGGCTGGCAGGACTGGGGGGTTGTGGATCGTGGCTGGGGGGCACCAGCAGGGCTGTGGGGAGCCAGGAGCTGGTGCTGGCCCCACCCCTGCCTGAGCAGGCAGCAGCAGTGGGGGAGCTGGCTCTGTGCTGCTTCTGCTCCAGCTGCCTGCTGTTGGGGGCAGGGAGCTACAGACTTGGGCCCCTGGCTCCATAGCCCTGGAAGCTGGGGGCCCTCTCTGGCAGGGCTGGGGGGCAGGGACTGTGAGTGGGGGGCAAGAGGCACCAGCAAGGCTGGGGAAGGCTTTGGGAGTGAGTGAGCTTTAGGAGGCAATGAGGGACTTCAGCAGGACTAGGAGGTGCTGCAGGGGGCTTTTAATTTTAATAATGGATTTTGGGGGTTTTATCAGAGAATTTATGATTTTTTATTAGAGAGAACCAGGATCCCTGGATATTAGGTAGAATTTTTCTTACTAGGAGGGTAGTAAAACACTGGAACAGGTTACCCAGAAAGGTTGTAGAATCTCAATCCTTGGTGGTTTTTAAGACCTGGCTAGACAAAGCTTTGGCTGGGATGATCTAGATAGGGGTGGTGCTGAGGTCCCTTCCAACCCTAATTTTCTATTATTCTATGAATAATAGAAAATATATAGTAATAATAGAAAATATATAGTAGTGCTGGCCGTGGGGCGGCCAGCACTACGGCACAGGTAAGAAACAAGAAGGTAAGAAATAAGGGGCCCCTTGGGACTCGGAGCAGAGGGGCAGCAAAGGCACCTGTCTCAGGGCTGAAGTGCCTATACACTAATGCTAGGAGCATGGGAAACAAGCAGGATGAACTAGCGCTCCTGCTTGCACAAAACACCTATGACTTAGTAGGGCTAACGGAAACCTGGTGGGATTCATCCCACGACTGGGCGGTACATATTGAGGGTTATAGATTGTACAGAAAGGACAGGGTGGGGAAAAAAGGGGGAGGGGTTGCACTCTATGTCAACGAGCAATATACATCGACCCTCATCAAGACGGAATTGAAGGATGAGGAAGTAGAAGGTTTGTGGGTTAGGCTACATGGGGGGCAAGGAGAAAGGGATTTGGTGGTAGGGGTCTGCTACAGACCCCCACATCAAGGGGAAGAAATAGATTCAGGGCTCCTGACGCAGCTCTCGGAGACCATAAAAGCTAAAGAGACAGTAGTCATGGGGGACCTAAACTACCCAGACATCTGCTGGGAGACACAGACGGCAAAGTCCCACCGCTCACGCAGGTTTCTAACCTGTGTACAGGACCTCCACCTGACACAAGAGGTACACGGTCCCACTAGGGGGAATGCCATACTGGATCTGGTATTGGCAACGGGGGATGACATGGTAGGGGACCTACAGATCAGTAGCCATCTGGGGGACAGTGATCACCTAATAATAGAATTCACCATAAGACGGTGAGTGGGTAAGGTAACTAGTAGGGTGAAAGTGCTAGACTTTAGGAAAGCTGATTTCAATGAACTCAGGCGATTAGTCAAGGACGCACTGCAGAGTAGGAGTTTTGAAGTGATGGGAGCCCAAGAAGGGTGGCTGTGCCTTAAGGAAACGATCCTTCGGGCACAAAGTGAGACAATCCCCATGCGAGGTTAAAGAGAGAAAGGGGCCAGGAGGCTTCCCTGGCTGACCAGAGAAATCCAGGGCAGCCTAAGGGCCAAAAGGGGAGCACATAAAAAGTGGAAAGAGGGAGAAATCACCAAAGACGAATATACCTCCTCTGCTCATGCTTGTCGGGAGGCAGTTAGATGGGCCAAAGCTACCATGGAGCTGAGGATGGCATCCTAAGTAAAGGACAACAAGAAATTGTTTTTTAGATATATAGGGAGTAAAAGGAAGGCCCAGGGAGGAATAGGACCCCTGCTAAATGGGCAGAAACAATTGGTGACGGACAGGGGGGACAAGGCTGAACTCCTCAACGAGTTCTTTGCCTCAGTGTTCCTAAGCGAGGGGCACGACAAGTCTCTCACTGGGGTTGTAGAGAGGCAGCAGCAAGGCGCCAGACTTCCATGCGTAGACCCTGAGATGGTGCAGAGTCACTTGGAAGAACCGGATGCCTTTAAGTCGGCAGGCCCGGATGAGCTCCATCCGAGGGTGCTGAAGGCACTGGCCGACATCGTTGCAGAGCCACTGACGGGAATATTTGAACACTCGTGGCGCACGGGCCAAGTCCCGGAGAACTGGAAAAGGGCCAATGTGGTCCCCATTTTCAAGAAGGGGAGGAAGGAGGACCCGGGCAACTATAGGCCAGTCAGTCTCACCTCCATCCTTGGCAAAGTCTTTGAAAAAATTATCAAGGCTCACATTTGCGAGAGCCCGGCAGGACAAATTATGCTGAGGGGAAACCAGCACGGGTTCGTGGTAGGCAGATCATGCCTGACCAATCTAGTCTCTTTTTATGACCAGGTTACGAAACGCCTGGACACAGGAGGAGGGGTGGATGTCGTATACTTAGACTTCAGGAAGGCCTTTGATACGGTATCCCACCCCATACTGGTGAACAAGTTAAGAGGCTGTGACTTGGATGACTACACAGTCCGGTGGGTGGCGAATTGGCTAGAGGGTCGCACCCAGAGAGTCATGGTGGATGGGTCGGTTTCAACCTGGAAGGGTGTGGGCAGTGGGGTCCTGCAGGGCTTGGTCCTTGGACCGATACTCTTTAATGTCTTCATCAGCAACTTGGACGAGGGAGTCAAATGTACTCTGTCCAAGTTTGCAGATGACACAAAGCTATGGGGAGAAGTGGACATGCCGGAGGGCAGGGAACAGCTGCAGGCAGACCTGGATAGGTTGGACAAATGGGCAGAAAACAACAGAATGCAGTTCAACAAGGAGAAATGCAAAGTGCTGCACCTAGGGAGGAAAAATGTCCATCACACCTACAGCCTAGGGAATGACCTGCTGGGTGGCACAGAAGTGGAAAGGAATCTTGGAGTCCTAGTGGACTCCAAGATGAACATGAGTCGGCAGTGTGACGAAGCCATCAGAAAAACCAATGGCACTTTATCGTGCATCAGCAGATGCATGACGAATAAGTCCAAGGAGGTGATACTTCCCCCTCTATCGGGCGCTGGTCACACCGCAGTTGGAGTACTGCGTGCAATTCTGGGCGCCACAATTCAAGAGGGATGCGGATAACCTGGAGAGGGTCCAGAGAGGGGTCGCTCGTATGGTTAAGGGCCTGCAGACCAAGCCCTACGAGGAGAGACTAGAGAAACTGGACCTTTTCAGCCTCCGCAAGAGAAGGTTGAGAGGCGACCTTGTGGCTGCCTATAAGTTCATCACGGGGGCACAGAAGAGAATTGGTGAGTATTTATTCACCAAGGCGCCCCCAGGGGTTACAAGAAATAATGGCCACAAGCTAGCAGAGAGCAGATTTAGATTGGACATTAAGAAGAACTTCTTCACAGTTTGAGTGGCCAAGGTCTGGAACGGGCTCCCAAGGGAGGTGGTGCTCTCCCCTACCCTGGGGGTCTTCAAGAGGAGGTTAGATAAGGATCTAGATGGGGTCATCTAGACCCAGCACTCTTTCCTGCAGATGCAGTGGGTCGGACTCGATGATCTATTGAGGTCCCTTCCGACCCTAACATCTATGAATCTATGAATCTATGAAATGTTAGCCCAGGGCTGCTAGCTGGCACACAGAAAAGCCACACTAATCAATCAGGAAGGTGAACAGCCCCAGCTGGAGGATGATAAACTTTTCTTTGAAAGAGTTGGTTTTATCTAAGCATAAGTCTCTACTTGCAGATAATAAATAATTTAGCATCTTATTGCAAAAAGCCCACCCTGTAAAATAACTAGTATCTCAAGCACTATGATATGTGCATGCATTTTAAATGCATATCAGTTTCATCAATATGTATCTATGGGCGCATCTATATGTTGCTATATGGCAACATTGCTACAGTGCCATGCTTTAGTACAGGGGTCGGCAACGCCTGGCTGGCACGTGTGCTGAGCGTGGCACGCGAGGCCATTTTGCTTGGCACACCGCAGCCAGCCCCGGCTGTGGGTAGCTGCTGCCAGCCATGGTGCCCAGGTTGCTCCCAGCAGGGCTTGCAGCATCCCAGCTGCCTGCTGGGAGCAGCCTGGGATCCTGACTGGCAGGAGCTCCCCAGAGCTGGGAGGCTCCAAACAGTTCTGCCAGGCTCTGGGCTCTGGCATCAGCTCTGCACTGGTGCATGCAGGTGTGCCTCGGAGCAGACAGTGGGGGAGGGGCCTAAGGGAGCAAAGCCCTGTGTCTCTCCTCCACTCCTGGCATGGAGGTGATGAGCCTGGCGCAGCTGTTTGTAGCCATCCTGGGCTCTGGGCAGCTGCAGCAAGCAGCGGGCAGGCTGCAAACAGCTGTGCCGGGCTGCACAGCTCTGGCATCAGCTCCGTGCTGGCAGTGACTGCATGGGCACCTCGGGGTGGACAGTGGGGCAGCGCATGTAGAGCCCATCACAGTATAGGTATAGTTTGGGTTATTTTTGGCCAGGCACATTACTTTACACTTACACTGATTTCATCTTCCATTTATTTGCCCATTCACTCAATAGTGCCCGATCCTTCTGTTTTCCTTACAGTCTGCCTTGGGCTTTACCACTTTGAATAACTTTGTGTCATCCACAAATTTGGCCACTTTGCTACTCTCCCCCTTTTCCAGATCATTTATGAATATGTTAAACAGCACTGCTATCAACACCACAGATGGCAAAAACACACTGCCATCAACATAAACAACACAGATCCCTGCCATCATAATCTTTACATCATAATAGCAATTTGCTTACTTTTCACCAAGTAAGTTACCTCAATATTGAGCTTAGTTGTAAGTAGTTTTTTTTTAAGTTATATGCATTAATGCAACTGTGTGAGAGCTATAAGGAGATAGAGATTTCTCTCCTGTGGAGTTTATTTTATGGCCCTTGAGCAGCCATTATAATCAGATAAAACAGGGCTATGCACTTCAATGAAAAATATTCCATGATGCATTTCCATCTTGTATGAGTGCAAGAGATAAATACATATACAGTATTCATGCTTTATTTGAAGCAGTTATACATTATTGCTACCATTTAGTGTTCTTAGATCCTCATTTATTCTACCGTAGATTTGACGGGGTTTTTAAAGCTGGGCTCATTATGAAAGAACTTTTTATATGTGCAGTTAGAGTATTTAGGGTATTTAGATTTATAGTATGAAATAAATTTTACTCTTTTCCTTTAAAAAAAATTAAAGTTCATTCCTGTCTATGAAAGTAAAGTAGTAATCATTCTAAGGATGAAAAATGTACAGCTGAATAATTTAAACTATTTAACATTTTTTTTTAAAAAAGACTAATGGAACAGGTTACACTGAGTTGATTTTGGGGGGGAGTCAAAATATGATAGAATATAGAATTGCAATAGGGGTAGTCATTGTCAAATATTTTGTCTTCAAGTCCCCTTAATTACCTTGATTTTACATTTTTTTAAACCTGGGGATAGTTGGTTGCAGATATTGCAGAACTGGAATAAGCAAAATATACAAAGAGTTTTTCTTGAGGAATAAAAAACCGGACACAAGGAGTTAATGTGGAATAGCTATTCTACACTAAATTCACACCTTAGCTCACAGGTCAGCAGTGTTTCTGCTGCATTGGGCTACCTTAAGGATCTTCAGCCCTAACGCAGGCCTCTTCCAACCCAGCCCCCATGGCCAGAACTGCAGCTGCAGGCACTGCTCTCCATCACCACCCAGCTGCTACATGGGTTAAACCTCCACCACTAAAACACCACAAAAGCCCCCTAGTTCTGTGGATCATATTTCTATTGTTAATAGTTGAAATTAATAGAAAGGGGACATAAGAATGATGGCTGATGGTGTGTGTGACAACAAGGCAAACAGTTCTACAAAACGGTGCTGACTGCACTCCCAGAAACCCCAGAGGACTGGGAACAAATAAAGAGGAAGTACTAGCAAATGAACAGAATGATTTAAAGCAGGTATGATTTATTGATTTATGGATTTTTTAAAAATTTTTTGATGTGATTGTATAAAGCTTTTATCATTATACTGTCACTAATAAATTGTCTGGCCCCCACACCCAGAATTTCATGTAAGCCTGAAAATTTAAATTGAAAGTAGTTGAAATAAATGTTTAAACATAGATATCCTCCATCAAAATTATTTTTAAAATAAAAGTTGATTACTGCCAAGCCTACTTATTTCATAGCAGCCTCCCTTTGTAAACAAGCCTCTAGAGATTGCCGCTGCCCTCTTGACATGCACAACTCCAGTCAGGAATGTTTTATTTGTTAGCTTATTTATTGCAAGAATTACTTGGATTCAGTTTGCCTTGTATTCATGTGGCTTCTCAAAGAAGAAACACCTTTACAAATATTAACTGTAACTTTCATCTTGCAAATGGCTTTATAACAATCATAATATGATGGTCACATTTGATTTCTGTGTAGCAATAAGATTTTAGATGTGGCCAAAGCTGTTGTAAGGTTCCTGTTCCTGGAGTAAAAGACTTGTATCCTCTGAAAATAGGACATAATCATGAGCTATCACCAGAATAAGATATATTTAAATTTTAAGCTTCTGTGATCTGAGCATGCTTCAGTATGCCTAAAGACTCTACTAGAACTGCTGTGTGCACAACTTGGCTTTGATAGTGTCATGTTGTCACTGCCTATCAGGATTTTACATTTATGGTCTCTCTTCTGCCTAGAGGGAAAAAAAGACTTAAAGGGTTTTTTTTCTTCTTTTTAAATATTTGGACTTGTAGATTTGTTTAGCCTTAAGCTTTTCCTGAGCTGAAGTTGGAGAAATAACTTTTGTTTTGGGTGACTGCTAATTTGCAGAAGGCAGAAGTCTAAAAAATGAGCTCTCTGTTAGTAGGTTGATGCCTATATGTGTCTCCTTAGGTGCTTAAACAGAAGTTAAGGCAGGAAGGCATCTTAGAGACATTAGTCTCTGAGGTTCTGAGAGGCATGAGTTTTTGTAGGCAACAATCTATTCATCAGATGCTAGGAATGGACTGGCAGAAAGAAAACATCCATATAGAAGGGAAAGGTACAACGGGACAGGAGACTGCTAAGTGAGGTAATCAAGGGGATTGATTAGATCAATCAAGAGAAATGGCCAGTTAACATGCTGAGGGACATCAAAGAAAGCAATTAGTCCAAGTAATGGGATAAGAATTCATAGTCCCTGGTGAGAGCAAGGGTAATACAATCCAGTCTGTGCATGATTTCTTCTTCTGCAATTTTCTTTTCAAATTGTTTTTTATGGTTTTGTTTTTGGTTTCCTTTAAGGTTAGGTGCTCTGAGGTCAGTAATGGAATGTCTAGGGAGGTTAAAGAGTTCTGCCACAGGCTTTTGTGTGTTTGAATTTATGCCCATTCCTTTTTTTAAGTAGAGGCCACTATACACATCAGTGGGGTATGGTAAGCAAGTGAGGGGTTTTTAACATTAGTGGAGGAGCAAGTGAATAAACCCCAGATATTATATTTTGAATTGTTCTGTGCAACGATGATATCGTCAGTATTGATCTTGGGGTGGAGGGCACAACTAACATCTGGATCTGTAGCAAGGCATGATGGCTTGATGTGAACTAAAGTTAAGTTACCAGTGGCTAGACAACTGTTTGCAATTCAGGAACTGGCTGTGAGCCAGGAAAGACCTGTCCTCCATAGCTAGCTAGAGATATTCATCATTTTCCAGAAGAGGTTGAAGGTTATTTAGTGATGTGCCCAAGAATTCTGGGGGTTGTAAGTGATAACCAGAGAGATGCTGTTCTCCTTGTCATGGGACTGGCATTGTAGCAGGTCAGAGGAGGGTCTGGGTTGATCCGAGCAGCTAGAGTTAGGGGTTCTCTTGTAAATGTAGGATTCTTTGTGAAAGATCCCTCAGGTGTGAATACCAGTCAGTGAGACCAGAACAGGTTTGAGTGTAATGTAGATCAGTGTGGCAGGGCACTGTGTGTGCCTGCCACTTTAAGGGCCTGGAGCTGGCAGCCACCAGGTGCCTGATGAGGGCAGCCATTTTGAGTCAGGGGCTGTCTATATAAACAGGGCAGTTCAGCTGCTGGAGGCCAGGCAACAACATCGCCTGGCTGGAGGGCTGCTGAGATCTACATCTGGAGGTAAGGAGGAGCTGTAGGGGATGGTTAGGAGGCTCCTGGTCCTGGACATGACCTGAAACTGCACCCTGCCGGGAGTGGGTGGCCTGGTGGGGCTCTCAGTGACGCAGGAGCCCCCAGGAAACGCCAGGCCAGTTACCACCCCGGTGAAAGGTGGGTTGGGGCGCCTTAACCCCTAGCCCTCACCACCGGGTGGGTAACCCCTGTGTTTGTCAGGCCCAGAGGGCAGACCCCAGGAGACAGAGAAGGTTTAGAGACTCAAAATGAGTGAGAGAGTACCCTCGACTGGCCCATGCTGGGGCCAGGACCAGGACAGTCAAAAAGGCCAGGGGCCCACCACGATGGATGCCCAAGAGCCGGGGGCCTGGGGTCCCGACTGGCCTGGAAGTGGGCCAGGGCTGGTAGCCAAAGGTCCCGGGGGGACCACACCTGAGAGGGGAAAATAGTTTCGGGGAGCTAGGTAGCCTGAATGAAGGTGGGGCAGGTTGCCTGAATGGAGGGATCTGGGAGGGGTCCTGATAGGCAGATTCTGGGGCCCAGTGTAGGGGCCAGTGATTGATAAGAACACCTAGATGCTATCTGCAAGGCTTGGGCTGCACTGTAGGGGAGGAAAGGAGCCGCAGAGAGCGCCCCCTGGCATCAGGGCAGCAAAATCGGTAGCCTACCGCTTCATTGACATCTATTAATTAATCATTTTACATCAAGGCATGGCAGGCAAGAAGGCGGGTGGTTGGCCCAAGAACAGGTGGGTGGGCCATGGAGATCGGCCCCAAGAGGCCCCCTGTTACAATCAGTAATTCTCAACCAGCAGTCTCTAGTATCCTGGGGTGTCATGAGACCTTTTAAGTGTGCCACGGAGTACTACACAATATTAGCATTGTTAAGTGTGAAAGCACCTACACATAATTCACAAGACAAACACGGAGATTTCAAATGGGCATCCATAGCATCAAAAACTTCCTGACTTGTTGTGGTCTTTCTGAACTCTTTGAACAAAAGAATTGCTTTATTGTTTTTCCATAGTTGAAAAATGAAAGAAAGCTAAGAGCTGGCATTTTCTTGCCAGTGGTACCTTGAATCTAAAAAGTTAAGAACCACTGATGAAGACAATGAATATAGTTGTATACTCAGGATAAAAGCTGATCATGTGGAGGTAGCTATAGTAGTCAATTGGTTTCTGGTACAATGTGGTACTGACATGGCTGATGCAAAACTTCACAGTGGTATCCAAAAAATGAAGTTGCTAGGCCGAGTATTCAAAGGTCAACTTGATGGAATGGTGAAAGCTGGTAAAGAATATCTCTAGAGATGCCATTCTGTGTGCCCATGGAATGAAGATATCAGCAATGTATCTCGGGTGTAGAGATAGGAAGCTGTGAGGAAGCAGACTTCAAGGTCTGTTATAAATGTATTGGTGTATTGGGGAGATATTGGATACAGAGATGTGATGACCATAGTAGCAAATATGGATTTTTCTGGGAGATTGTCAATGGAGTCTTGGTTCCTGAGGAGTCTATGGTATTCTTCAAATAGCTGGCAGCTCCAATAACATAAGGAAATAGAATAGAGTTAACTTAGCCAGATACTCCACTTGGGATGCTGCCGATGCCATAGACAATGGGGCATCTTGGGTTGCCCAGTTTGTGGATCTTAGGTCAGATAATATTTCTCAAATAAGATGATCTCTAATGTAAGATGACCCCCTCCCACCCCCCACCCCCCCGGGCTTGAAGCATGGCTCCAACCCAGCCCCATAGCAGCAGCATGAAACCAGCACTGCTCTACCAGCCCAGCCCCAAAGTGTGTTTTACATTGTAAGAGATGCATATTGCACTGCTGTTATGGCCTTTTGCACTATAGTACACCTAACAGCCTAACTCAATCTTGACATAGACATAATTCAATCTAGAAACAATCTAGACATTATTTAATGTGGCTGCTTGCCGAATAATAAATTATGTATGTACTGTTTATACCTCTTCAGTAACTTTTGTCTCTGATGGTTACTTACTATTGCCTATATACCCTGGAATCTGTCTTGATCGACTGAGTTGTTAGGTCCACTAATGTAACTTTGAGTTGCTGTTGTTGTCAATGTTCCAGTTAGTTCTGGTCCTTAGCTCATTCTGTGACCACCTCCATTCAACCATGCATGATTCCAAAGAATCCAAATATACGGAAATTGTATATAGTGGCTCCTGTGGAGCTAGAGAAGGCTGGAAATATTTGTTGCTGGACTAGAAACATTTATCCTCTAAGACTAATATCCGGTACATTGTGCTACCATACTTCCCATTTTCCTGTTGTACTGTGATGTTTTACTAGTAAGATGATAAAATAAACACCTAATAGAGTTTTTAATGTACATTTTTTCATAATAATTTCCCAAGAAATAATAAAATATAGATCTCTGTAATATTATTTGGCTATGTGTCAGCAGCCTTTCTTTTTAAAAAAAATTCTATTTCACATTATGAAGCATGAAGGATTCTGAGCATTTTCTTTTAAATCTATTTTTCACTTGAATTTGGTTCTGGTTTATAGTGTTCTTATCTGTTTACAGTTTAACTATATTGTCTTTTTCAAGAGAGATAAAGGATAGGCTTTTATCTTTAAAAAAAAATCTTATGCTCCGAGTAGTGACAATAAAACAAAAAATTTATAGGACTTTAGAAAAGCACATTCAAATAGGTAATTTTGCTTTGTATAAATGATTACCAAGTCTCAAGTCCTAATCTGAATGAAAAGTTTGACAAAAAGAGTTTGACAACAGTTATACAAACTTGAGACAAAAATCAAGAACTCTAGAGAGAAGCTACTGTTCAGTGATTGTTTATTGCATATATAAGGTATGGAATCTCATGTCTGCTCAGGTATTCCAAGTTCTTATGATCTTTGAGGACTCAAAGGCATTACTCCAAAGCAGAGACCTCATCCACTGCCTTTATTATCAGTTAGATAGTTATTATCAGGCCCCAGCCTCTAGCTCCCTCTGGCTGTAGATCCAAGAGGAGCTGGGCAGGATTATTTTGCCTCAAGTGGTACAAGGTAAAAATCTCCAGTTCAAATTTGTGCCCCTCCTATTTGAGCTGCTGCAAGTGCACGTGCCTGCACGTGTGGACATGCCCAGTATGTGTAATAGACTGTGTTGTAGTCAGAATTCTTGCTCTTTTCTTATAATTTAGCCAAGTGGTTTGAGTTTGGGCCTACTGGGAAGGCAGAGGTCCCAGCTGGGTGCAGAACTGGGCCAGAGGGTTCAGCCAAAAACAGGACAGATAGACCAGCCAGAGTGTCACCGAACAGAGTAAAACTAGGGGCATCTGAGAAAGATACCCCAAAGCAAAAGGTTGTAGATAACCCTCCAGGGGCTGAGGGAAAAAGGACTATGATGACACAGCATGCTCCTACACCGCTCAGATGAGGAGTCAGGGAGTAAGAGTGGTGAAGCCTTGTAGCGTGGGGCTTGCTCCACGGAGCCATACAGAAGGCAGTGCCAGAGAGGAAAAGGGATCAGTCCATAAGCAGGCAAGATCTGGACACAACCCTGATATGCTACAATGATGTCTCCTTAAATAAAACTAGAGCTTGAAGAGGAAAGGAAGCCCACTGGGTAGATGGATATATCTGCTTGTTTCTCCAAGCCATCATAAGCTCATGTAGACTTCTCCCATGAAAAACATCAAAGACATGGCAGGAGAGTAAGGAGCGCAAGGGTGGGCAAAAGACCACTGGAGAACAGATGGATTCACTCCTGATACCCATGAAGGGACTACATAATCCACTGCTTATTTCAGATGTAATAGTGCATAATGTCTTTGTCACTAAAAATGAATTGAAGTCTAATATAAATCATAAGATTAAAAGAGAAATCTACATTATATCAGTCAGGTGAAAAAGCTATAAATATGCACCTAAGGCACTGTAGATTTAGATTTCTATAAAAGATACAAGCAGTTTGTTCTTAATCTTCAGCAGAGCAATACCAGAGTTTCTGCTTATGAATATGTATTATCTATAATATAAGCTTTTTTTGCACAGGAAATTTGACTTAATTTTGTGGTAGGAGGCAGCTTGCATCTGTAATTACGCTACCATTTACTATTGTGTAAAACTCCACTTGATACTAATTATGCTTAACAATTACAGTGCTTAACATTAATTACACTGGAAGATCTACATAGCAAAATCCTTTTTCCTCTTTCTTGGTAGACTGGTCCCCTAATAGTAGAGGGGGGGGGGGAAGCATTCAATGAGTGTATCACATTGTAGATCAAATTACATACTGCTGATTAGAAATGTCATAGGTACTCCTTGTAGTTTTTAGATACTGCCAAATGCTTGATATATCTTTGTCCAGGGTTGACATTCTGCTTTCTACCCCATTTTTATGGTAATATTGTCTTAACACTTTGGCCTTGCTTCAGAAAAAATATATTTTATTCCTGAATAGTAGAAATAAAGCAATAAAGTCAGGTTTTTGATGAACAAACTTCACACATAAAATAAATAATGGATAAAACGATGATGATAAAATCCACACTTGCTTCAAATGTATATAAAAATATGTTATTTTTTCACTTATCCTTAATAACATTGATGGATTTAAGCATGTAAAGAAGATATTCTTTAGCTTCATATATAGTATGTATTATCCCAGTGGTAGTCAATCTTTTGGTAAGCATGCCATAAATTAATCCCACACTTTCCCAGGATGCCACTCGAATTGCTTTCCCTTATCTGCTGCTCAGCTTTCTGCTGTCTGCCCCATGCTCCCTGAGCAAACCGTTGCTCTGCTTTCTGCTTCCTACCTTATCTACCATTGTGCTGTCTGTTCCCTCACCAACCTGTCATGTGCCATGCACAGAGGTTGTCTGTGTCACTTGTGGCACCCATACTACAGGTTAGCCACCTCTGTATCATCCCATCTTTCACCTAATAGCCCTTACAGAATAGCAACCTGTATTTATTGTACATTAAACATAAATATTTCCCCAATGAGTTGAGAAACAACCACTAACCAGAACATTAATCACCAAAGGACACTAAGCATTTTTATAAACATGCCCCTATTTACATTCCTTCTGTTTCCAATGACTGGCTCAGTCACAAGACATTGTTTTGTATCACTGATTCTACTCCCCCTCTATTTCAAGTTGCCTATAGCACAGGGATGGGCAAAATGCAGCCTGCAGGCCACATGCAGCCCACCAGGCCATTCTATCTGGCCCGTGGGGCCCCTAAAAAATTTAGAAAATTAATATTTATCTGCCCTTGGCTGCCTGTCATGAGGCCCTCAATAGCTTGCCAAAACTCAGTAAGTGGCCCTCTGCCCAAAATAATTGCACGCCCCTGCTATAGCAGCTTAGAGAAACTATGCCTATGATTCCCCATGTTACTGGTGATGGTTTTATACCAACTTTGTTCCTGAACATCTTTTCCCTTTGATTACTCCATGCAGAGTATGTTTGTCATATCTGTTGGTTTGGATCACCTGGCCAAACCTCTCCAGATTTGGTCATTTTAGTCTCCCTGGTAGAGGTTTATGGGATCCAATTACTATTGTACTTTCCTACTGAGTTAGCTAGTCTTACATGCTCTAAATGATATCTGTACAGATATCTAAATTCAAGAGTTGAATTGTTTGTTCTTTTGCTTCAGCAGAATCCAGCTTTCATATCCATACAAACTATTCAACATCAAATGCCAACTCAGGGGTGGAGAGTGTAGTAGCCATGGTGTAGGGAGGCAGACGATGCAGTGACACAGCCGCTGCGTGCTGCCACCATGCTCTATACACTGCTTCTGGCCAGAAAATTGGCTGGCAAGGGAGCAGTGTCTGGGGCTGCCTTTTAAAGATGGCTGCCAGCCTCAGGTAGCTGTGGCCAAAGCCTCATAGATTCAGAGATAGATTCATAGAGTCAGAAAGGACCTCAGTGGGCCATCTAGTCCAACCCTCTGCCCCAGCAGGCAAGAAAAGAGTCACCAACCCTGGGGTCATATGATCCCAGCCAGGTGCCTGTCCAGTCTCCTCCTGAAGATAGGGCGAGCACCACCTCCCTTGGGAGCCCATTCCAGATTCTGGCAACCCTGACCATGAAAATCTTTCTCCTAATGTCCAGCCTAAACCTTCTCTCCAGTAGCTTATGGCCATTGTTCCTTGTCATTCCAGGGGGTGCCCTGGTGCACAGATCGTCGCCTACTTTGTGTTGCTCTCCCCTTATGAATTTGTATGCCACCACAAGGTCCCCTCTCAGCCTTCTTTTGGAGAGGCTGAAGAGGTTAAGGTACCGTAACCTTTCCTCGTAGGGCCTTCCCTGCAGGCCTCTAATCAGGTGAGTGGCCCTTCTTTGGACCCTCTCCAGGTTGTCCGCATCCCACTTGAACTGCAGTGTCCAGAACTGGACACAGTACTCCAGCTGCAGTCTGACTAGTGCCGCATAGAGGGGGAGAATCACTTCCCTGGACCTGTTTCTCAAGCACCTACAGAGGCATGACAAGGTGCGATTGGCTCTGCTGACTACTTCATCACATTGGGGACTCATGTTCATCCTGGAGTCAACAGTGACTCCAAAATCTTTTTCTGCCTCAGTGGAGCTGAGAAGGTTGCCCCCCCCCCCCTGTAGGTATGATGGCAGTTCTTCCTCCCTAGATGCAGCACCTTGCACTTATCCTTATTGAATTGCATCCGGTTGCTGTCTGCCCACTTCCCCAGCCTGTCTAGGTCGGCCTGGACCTGATTCTTCCTCTCCAGGGTGTTAGCACCCCATAATTTTGTGTCGTCCACAAATTTGGACAGGGTGCTTCCCATTCCCTCATCCAGATCACTGATGAAGATGTTGAACAGCACCAGCCCCAGAACTGAGCCCTGAGGGACTCCACTGCCCACATCTATCCAGGTTGACACCGACCCTTCCACTACCACCCTCTAAGTGCAACCCTTGAGCCTCCAGCTCCCCCTTGTTGCTAGGAGCAAATCTTCTCCCATATCCTTGCACGTGTAGACACATGCCTGGAAGAGTTTACTCTAGTGTATTTTACTCTAGAATAAACTGCTCCTGAATTATTCACAGGTGTAGATACACCCAGAGTCACCTTCCAAGAGCCTCTGAGCCAGGTCTTCCTCAGGCAGAAAGCATATAAGGGTAGTAGGTTTTGTGGCCAGAGCATGCAATAGAACTATGTTAGGGTGAAATTGGAAGTGTCTGCCTTTACCGTGAAAGTTTTAGATGGAGTGGGATAGACCAAGCCCCTGTTGAGGCCATGAAGCCTGCCAGCTGTCAAGGAGATAGGTGCAGGGCTTCTGGGTTCTGGGGTCCTGCACCTTTAGCTGCTGACAGGCAAAACTTGTGACATGAGTGTTTGTGCAACTGTGTCTGTCTTGGGGTGTGGGGGAGGGGGGGCACTACTGCAGGCCTGGCTGCTAAGCTACTGTGTTACCAGTTACCAGTCAATCACGATTCACTCAGGGACCAGCTCAATAAACAGTAGATAGATTCATAGATGTTAGGGTCAGAAGGGACCTCAATAGATCATTGAGTCTGACCCCCTGCATAGGCAGAAAAGAGTGCTGGGTCTAGATGACCCCAGCTAGATGCATATCCAACCTCCTCTTGAAGACCCCCAGGGTAGGGGAGAGCACCACCTCCCTTGGGAGCCCGTTCTAGACCTTGGCCACTCGAACTGTGAAGAAGCTCTTCCTAATGTCCAATCTAAATCTGCTCTCTGCTAGCTTGTGGCCATTATTTCTTGTAACCCCCGGGGGCGCCTTGGTGAATAAAACCTCACCAATTCCCTTCTGTGCCCCCGTGATGAATTTATAGGCAGCCACAAGGTTGCCTCTCAACCTTCTCTTGCGGAGGCTGAAAAGGTCCAGGTTCTCTAGTCTCTCCTTATAGGGCTTGGCCTGCAAGCCCTTAACCATACGAGTGACCCTTCTCTGGACCCTCTCCAGGTTATCCACATCCCTCTTGAAGTGCAGTGCCCAGAATTGCACGCAGTACTCCAGCTGCAGTCTGACCAGCGCCCGATAGAGGGAAAGTATCACCTCCTTGGATCTATTCGTCATGCATCTGCTGATGCATGATAAAGTGCCATTAGCTTTTCTGATGGCTTCGTCACACTGCCGACTCATGTTCATCTTGGAGTCCACTAGGACTCCAAGATCCCTTTCCACTTCCATGCCACCCAGCAGGTCATTTCCTAGGCAGTAGGTATGCTGGACATTTTTCCTCCCTAGGTGCAGCTCTTTGCATTTCTCCATGTTGAATTGCATTCTGTTGTTTTCTGCCCACTTGTCCAACCTATCCAGGTCTGCCTGCAGCTGTTCCCTGCCCTCCGGCGTGTCCACTTCTCCCCATAGCTTTGTGTCATCTGCAAACTTGGACAGAGTACACTTCACTCCCTCGTCCAAGTCGCTGATGAAGACATTAAAGAATATCGAGCCCTGCGGGACCCCACTGCCCACACCCTTCCAGGTTGAAACCAACCGATCCACCATGACTCTCTGGGTGCGACCCTCTAGCAAATTCGCCACCCACCGGACTGTGTAGTCATCCAAGTCACAGCCTCTTAACTTGTTCACCAGTATGGGGTGGGATACTGTATCGAAGGCCTTCCTGAAGTCTAAGTATACGACATCCACCCCTCCTCCTGTGTCCAGGCATTTTGTAACCTGGTCATAAAAAGAGACTAGATTAGTCAGGCATGATCTGCCTGCTATGAACCCGTGCTGGTTTCCCCTCAGCATAATTTGTCCTGCCGGGCTCTTGCAAATGTGAGCCTCGATAATTTTTTCAAACACTTTACAAAAAAGACTTGAAAAAAGGACTTTACATAGGTAATGTAATGAGTTAATTAACACCTACAAAATCACAGACTAAGGAGAGGAAAGAATCAATACAGACAATCAACTGCCCCAAGACAGACACAGTCATTGCACAAGCACCCATGTCACGAGTTTTGCCTGTCAGCAGCTAGGGGTTCAGGGCCCCAGAACCCCCCTGCACCTATCTCCTTAACAGCTGGCAGGCTTCATGGCCTCAGCAGGGGCTAGCATCCCTGCAGCTTTCACCCTGCTGCGCTTTAACACACACAGAGTCATCTATGTCATGAGTTTTGCCTGTCAGCAGCTTAAGGTGCAGTTGACCCCAAACCTCTGCACCTATATCCTTGAAACTTGTCAGGCTTTGTGGCCTCAGCAGTGGCCACCACCCCTGCAGCTTTCATCCCCCTGTGATGTAACACGTACACATGACGTGAGTTTTGCTTTCAAGAATTTAGTGTGTAGTTCCCCCCAAATCCCTCCATCTATCTTCTTGAAACTTGGCAAGCTTCATACACTCAGTAGTGGCTACCACCCCTGTGAGTTTCATCCAAATCAGACAGAAAATAATAAAGTTATAGATATTTCATTAATTCCCCATTATACTCTATGGCCAGATCTCTGAAGCGGCTCCAAAGCTTTGCTGAAGCGGTTTGGAAGCTCCAAACCGTTTTGGAAAACCTAACAAAGCCAGCGCTTCAATCCAAACATGCTGCTTTGGCATCTGAATCTTCTCCAGATCCGAAGTGCAGTCCAAAGCCTCACACAGCCCTATAGCTTAGCCTCTGTGGGTCACATATGATCATTTTAATTGAAGTGTAGCAACAACATACCATTCTTCTTTGCAACAAACCATATGAATATACCAGCTGGAGAAACTGATAGCTGAGTGAACCCTTTAGGTTCTGGTGGAGGCCTTCTCTAAAAGCCTTGCGTCCATGAACACCAGAGTCAGAAGTGGATGAATTGGAACTAGTTAGTTTGTCATGGATGCTGCTGCTCCTATTTCCCCAGAGTTATACAAATTGGGAGCAGGGATTCCAAGTGACTGACCACACAGTCCCATGAGGCAGTGCTGGATGCAATGAGCTGACTTCAACTCTTTCATGCACTTCACTGAAAAGAACAGCTGTAATGTAAAGGACCAGATACTATGTTCAGGAGGATAGGAAATGTGCAGAGTAGATAAAATCAAGCTGAAGGGTCTTCTGCTCATTGGATATAGTCACTTCCAAAGGAACTGTTTCAGTTTGGGTTGGAGATAAGAACAAAACTATCTATTGATTTTGCTAGTGCAGAGCTTCCTCTTCACAGGGATTCAGTGAGATTTGAAATCCTTAAATTCCTGGATGCATTCAAGTCCACTACCATTAGCTTGTTGACTTTGGCCACGGAAGGATGCACAAGGTGAACTATCACTTGAAGATGGGAGAGCTGACTAGAGAAAGTGGCTTGAAGGAATAAAGTAAGAAGCAATACAATATTGTGGGAGGCATGTCTACCAACCAAGCTGGGCACCTTTTTTTCCATTTCAGATGGGGTGTGGAGGGGAACTATTACATCTATCCACAATGTTTCTGGAGATGCTCATTCAGTGGTCATGATGGTTTCAGCCCAGGTGGTTTTACATACCTGGCCAGGGAGATGACTTAGTCTATTTGAGAGTGGAGACCTGTCCATTACACTGTGGGCAGGCACCCCTGAAATAGTCTGCTATAGCCTTCCAGTGGGAGGATCTTGGCTACTCAATTTATGTTGATGGGGATTGCTCTCAGTCTCTTCCTCTAGCTTGCTTCTTAAGCCTTTTAGCTAGGAGCAAGTGCGACTCAGGAGGCATCTGAATTCCAAGGCCTCCAGGCTTGGCGCTTGCATGTAGGATGTCTGCCATGGATTTGGAAGTATTTGAAGCCCCAGGATGATGAGTCTGAGAGGTAGAGCTGGTGGTGGTGCACCACAGACTTGAATAACTGAGCTCTGCTCAGCCAATAGAATTTGGAACTGATTTGGCCCAAGACATGCAATTTAAAAAAAAAAGGGCGGGGTAGGGGGGCAGAAGGGCTGCACTCATCTATCCTTGAGGTAGATTCCTATCAGCAGCTTGTCTTTTGGCTAAGATCAAGCATTTTTGGCACTAAGGGGAGGTGTCATGGCTGGCTCCAGCCCTCCTAGTCCTAGCCTTGTATTGCAGTACCTGCAGGCCTGGTGCCATTTCCCTGTGAAAGGAACACTCACCCATTTTTTAAGGGCCAAAATGAACAAAAAAAAAGGATGATGTTGAATTTCACCATAATCAAGAAGCGGAGATATTACAACCAAGGTGGTTTCCCCCAAAGTGGTTCTCCCAGGGTGACCATTTTACTCCAGACAGGCTGACCCCTGTGAGTTCCCCAAATGTGAAAAAATTCCATTGCACAATTTTGTGGCCATTGGGAGACTGCATTCATCTTTCTAACATGGTTTGTTTCTTAGCCTTTTGGCTATGAGCAAGGAAGACTACGGGGCATCTGAACCCCAAGGTCTATGGGCCTGGGGCTTGCATGTAGGATGTCTGCCATGGTTTTGGGGAGTATCTGAAACCCCAGACTGATGGGCCTAGGAAGAAGGATACTTGCCTGGTGGTAGAGCCACACAGAGAACTTGACTCTTGAGCTTTGCCCAACTGAACTTGGAACTTTTAGTTTATACAAGTAGGTACAAAAGTACTCCTCGGAAGTGTGTTTATTATGAAACACCTGTGCTAAAACTTGCAGCCTGTGATGTATTCTGTTTAGTCTCTTGGTGCATGTAAATCAGTCGCCCAGATTAGGTGTCAAATTACAAGATTATTCCCTGTTTCTTTTTCACAGTGGTGACAACGGATCTTTCCTGCCATGTCTTGATGTTAAAGGATTTATACTGAGTGTGTGCAACTTAAACACCACTGGACAATGAGGTAGTGATCAGTTCCCTTGAGGTTTTGAATTTTCTCATAAAATGAACCGGTTGACCAAAACATGAGAACTCACAGAGTGTTCTTTATGATAAGGTTCTTTTATTAGATATCTATCTCACTTTTTTTCATTGTTTTCTCTTGTTTCTTAGGTATCACCGCATCTTGGGCTGAAGAAAATGACAGAAGCCTGTTCCCCAAACTACTGATCAACGCTTTCTCCCGTGGAGGTAAGTATTATGTTGAAGACCACTATCTAAGCATCCCCAAATAAACTCAGGTATTATAAACAAAGATGACTTCCTGTCCTTTGGGCTCGATGAGACTAATTTACCTTTTTCTTCCTTCAAGGGTATAAATCCAACAACAACAAAAAAAGGTGCCTTCCCCTTTAAGCACTCTAAATTGTGTCGGGCTTATTGTATTTACGTTTCTTCTTTACAAAGTTGATCTAGCCCAACCTGACCTTGTAATAAAAAAATAAGAAAAGCCCTAGTTGTCACTGTAGGGCTCAGCCGACTCTTCTCAGCCAGTCCTCCGTTTCCCAAAGTTGCATGGGCTCCTGGATTGCGTTCCTGGCAATAATTCATCAGTCAGTATTTCTTGGCTTGACACAGTTTTCCATTTTCCCTGACTTCCATCTGATTCCTCTTCACCCACGCTTTCCCAGTTGGCTCTCCGCTTATTCCGGCATGCCATGCCTCTCTCCCTGTTTTCATCTGGGACTCTTCCCTCCTCCTGCTCTCTCTGGAGCCACTCTAGCTTCATCAAGCAGCTGCTTCGGAAACGTGCCCCCCTCCTTTCCTTCTTGCCGGTGTTCAGCTCATGCCATCACTGGCTCTCTCTCCTCATGACACAGCCATTTAAAAAAAAATGCAACATGCATCAATGCTGGATGAATTAAGTCTATGGGTAGTGTATGCAAATTGCTACAGCCATTGTCTGACAGTAAGGGGAGGGTGAAGAGGCTGCCAGGAAAAAAGTTAGGGAGAAACAGAGATCAAAGAACAATCTGGTGTCCCAGATTTATGTTCCCTCTTGTAGCAGTGGGAAGGGGACAAATTCGAGTCAAACCTCCAATAATTAGATTCTATACCTCAAAAATTATAACAAGTTTATAAATTTTCCATATATGAAATCAAATTATTGGGGGGGAGGTCATCTTATAATCTGGTTGTCTTTTATTTGAGTGAATATGTATCTTGACAAATGAAAGTAATAGCAGCCTCAATCTGTTAGAAATAGTTTTAAAATAATAAGAAGGCCTAGAATTACAGGATAAATGTTTTTTCCCAATCTGCTTAAATATTCTTTGTTTCCTGTACTGCTATCTATCTTACATTTATACCATACGTACTAACAGCAGTTTCCAAATAGATGGATGAATGGACAAAATCTCATGAATATTTATATCCCAAGATCGTGGTTAAATAGTAAACTCAGAATTTGGGCCCCAAGGTACTATGTAGACAACGCTGTATTAGCCAGTATGTAATTAAGTAGAGTAGTAACATGAAATTGGGGCCACAACAGGAAAACAAGATATTAAACAATGTTGTTGGCTCCTTTAGCCTGCATAATGCCTTAAACTCTTAAGGGCCCGTCCAGACGAGCCTGTACATGCCTCTTGCAGCATCTCAAACCCCTTTGAGATGCTGCAAGAGGCATGTGCAGGAACAGGAAAAGGTTCCCCCCACTGCAAGTTTGCAGCACGGGAGCAAAATAAGACCCCTGGATATCCAAGGGTCTAAAAAAAATGAAGTTAAAAAAAACAGGGCAGGGCACAGTCCTGGACTATGCCCTGAGGCAACCGGAGGCTAGGTCCTCCACAGAGATGCTCTGGCTGCCAGAACATCTCTATGGTTGAGGGCAGGCAGCGTGCTAGCAGCAGGGCTCCAATGCCAGTAAGTAAGGGGTTGGGGGGGGCTGGAGGAGAGGGGAGGGGACTATGGAAGGGACCCCCACTGGCCTCGCCCACTCCGCCTGCCCCCCAAGCGCCCCCAGACCACCCCTTGAGGCCCCTGATCCTTGCCCCCCACCCCAGCATCCCCACAATAAAAAAAAACAACCCCCAACCCCCCGGCACTTACCAGCAGTTCTAGCTGCTGTCTGGGTCACTGGGGCCCTGACTGCACAGCATGGGGCAGAGAGACAGCCCCAGTGGCCCCAGACCAAACCCTGCTGCCCCCCACTGCCCTGTGCTGCCCAGGGGAAGCTCTGCCAGGAGTCCCCGGAGCCCCCACAGTCCCTGCTTCTAGGGTGAGAAGAGGCTTTTTTTTTCTTTTTTTTTAAGTGACAGTGCCTGGGGTTGGGGTGCAGCCATGGGGACCTGGGGATGCAAGTGGGGGATGGGGATGGGCAGGGCAGCCATTGGGGGGTCTGCAGCAGCTGGCGGGGGATGGGGCCAGGTGGGGCAGCAATTGAGGGGCTGGGGTGGGGCATAAGGGCCCTGCAGGAGGGGTGGTAGCTCCTGCAGGGGCCATTTGGTGCCTGTGGGGGGGCTGTTACCCCTGTGGGGGAGGGCTGTAAGCCAAGGGGGGATGTAACCCTTGTTTGTAGGCCGTAACCCCTGTGGGGAGCTGTAGGCCCTGAGGGGAGCTGCAAACCTTTTGGGGGGGGGGCGTAGCCCCTGTTGGGGGGCCATAACCCCTGTTGGGGCACTGTAAACCTTGTTAGGGGGCCATGGCCCCTGACAGGGGGCATAGCCCTTGTTGGGGGGCCGTAGCCCCTTTGGGGGGGCAGCAAAATATATATTCATTTATTCATGAATTCATTAAACATGTATTTAGAGTTCACTTTATTATTATGTTAGAGACACTGGTAGTCTTCCAAACTGCTTTAACATTATAGGTATATCAATAAACTGTTGACCAACTGATCTCTGTCTCGCTGTCTGTCTCTCTCTTTATAGTGGTCTTTTGTTTTAATTGTGGAGGAACATGGATTTTGGGGTATTTTACAGAGTGACTGGGATTTTTTTATTGGGAATTTTTCAGTTTTCCAATAGGGAACACCAGAATTCCTGCTAGGGAGGCCAGTGGCAGGACCCTGCCTGATCAGAGCTGGCACCCTGGACCCAGCTGCCTGTGGCTGACCTCCTGACCAAATGGGGCCAGGAGGACATGCTTTGACAATTCAAAGCAGGCTACCACACCCAGAGCATCTTTCAGGCAATAGCTGCCCAGATGGCTGGGCAGGGGGCACACATGGCAGTAGGGCTGCACAGAGGCCAACTCTGCAGCCACAGCCCAATGGCAGCTGGCCCAGAGGAGCAGATGCCTCTACTGGCTCTGCAGTACCCATCGGGGTCTGGCAGGTGCACAGCAGGTCACAGCCAGGCAGCAGCCCCCACCTCACCGCCAAACTGCTGCAGTGGGTAGAGGGTGCAGGGAAGTCTCAGGGCTGCTTCAGCAGTCCAGCTGGCACAAAGGGTAGTGTCCACAAGTCCCAACTGGGTGGGCCCCAGATGCTCAGGAGAGTGAGTAGCCCTGAGCTACTTGCCAGGGCCACTTTTTATACTGCTGGGGACAGCATAGGTGCTGGCCCTGGGCTCTAGCTCCCCCTGGCTGCAGATCCAGGAAGAGTCAGGCAGGGTTATTTTGCCCCAAGTGGCACAATTTGCTCCACAATAAAACAGTGTGGTGAACAGATTAATGAGCACTGCATGCTCTAAGATACCATCCTGCTCACCTGCTACCTGACTTCAGAATAACACAGCTTACCTGTCTTTCCTATTTAAGAAAGTATCACACAGTGTGCAGCCTTATGTGCAACAGGAATTAATTTGTAGGTTGTTCTTCTCTATAATAACACACCACACTAGGATATCATAAAATTTGTCAGGTTTGGTGCTTAATGTTGTAGATGAAGCAAGGGTAAAAAGGACCAGATTCCATACTATTTTTGTAAGATTTAAAGTGTTAACTTCAGGGTTCTGCAAGTATTCCAATTAATGTAATTACAACTGGCCTCTGCAGACAGCTTTCACATCTTAAGACAGTGTTGCTTTATGCCTTTATATCAGGCTCTACTCAGAGGTTGCAACATTTCCAGTTGGAGGAATTGATCCTCATATATCACAAATTTCACAAATATAGTGCAGCTAATAATTAATATCTGCCTTCTATTTGCCCAGAGCACTTGAATACACCATGTGCTGAAGGTTCTTACTGTTGTCTGTTTCATTAATAAGGGAAGTTTAGTTGGCCTTAACTTGCCAAATGAAAAAAAAATCAGTGACCATGTTTATGATGTATACAGAACCTTGAATTTAGGAAAGCTAAGAAATGAAGGACGTTTTGCAAAGGGAACAGCAAGCCTAAGAAAAAAGAAATATTCTGCAGTCTATTTAATTAGATCAAAGGGCTTATTTTCAGAGGTTTACTTTACCCATGGAGATTATCTGACTCCTCTTTTTTTTTTTTTTTTAATTTAATCATACTGGTATTTCAGTGGTGGATATTTAAATGAAGCATCATTACACACAAGTGCATGCAGGGTCAGTGATATGCTGTCTACTGAAAAATTAGTGAGACAAAAATGAGACGGTTAATAGAATATCCATCACTTTGATGCAACTGTTGATTGAAATTCACCCTCACATATAACCTATTTGCAATTTCTCTGGAACAATGTATATTAATGGGGTCTTGCTACTTCTTTATCAGTGTTAAAATGATAGCAGGGGATGTTTCAAATTCAAAATCATTTTGCAAATGGACTTTATAAAAGGAAGCCTTAGTAGATATGTATCAACTAATTGAATGATTGTTTATATAGTCTGAGTATTTTATTATTAATCTTTGATTTGAAAGAGAAGTGTTGTTTTATCTCAAAAAGCTTTATATTAATATTAATGTGGTAAGTTTATTAGGCATAATACTATGAGAGTTAAATATTCAGAACTATGCAGGAGTTTAGGAAAACTACGGTTAGGTCTGAATAAGAATGACAGCCTGTTAATTTTGCTTTCATACAGGAACAAGTTCTGCACCAGTATTTTATCTTGTGAAACCTCCTGGGCCTCAATGGATGTAGCAATTCCTGGATGGGGGCAGAGGAAGGGAAATTATTTTTAGTCATGTATTTATACATATGGAATACAGCAAGCTGAATGACAGAACAAGCTATAAACAACCTATAAGCAACTGCACTGAAAGATAAGTCTAGAGTGACAGTTTTAGATTTGATATCCGTTGCAAAGCCTCGTCAGTAGCCTGGTGCAGGTCTTCAATGAAACCATTAAAATGATAAATAGGACAGTCCTCTGTGATGTGTGCTATAGTTTGGATTTTGCCACATTCACAGTTAGGGTCTTTAATAAAATTCCATTTATGTAGTAGGTAGTTACATATACCTGTCCCATACAAACCCTATTCGATCTTGTCAAGCTCCGCCATGGTAAAGCAAAGTGAGGGGGTTTAGATATGAAGTCCGTGATAAGAAATGTATTAATAATGTCAATTGTGTTCCATTGCTGGATCCATTTTTCTTTGTCAAAGTTTTTTTCATTCCACTCTTTTCCCACACTCCAAAATGGCCTTCTCAATTTAAGCCTTGACCTGGGGGGAGGGTGTTCATTAAGTTCCTCAAAAGTTGGTAGTGAATTGAGTTTAAGCAGTTTTTTTGTACTTTTAAAGTGGCCTGTTTACACTGAAGATCAGGAAGAGGGATATGAGATAGAACAGACAAGGCAAGGACCCAGATTCTTTTTTTCAGAGATGTCGAAATGCTGTACAAAATGAGTGGTTCTTATCCCATACACGTGGCAGAAGGCAAGAAAGGGTGGCACCTGAGGGACTAACTTGTTCAGAGCGGCATAAATTGACATTGGCTACAGCCTACTTGCATAGAATCTGACTAAGTAGGTTGTCACCTACAAAAGCTTATGCCTCGTTGAATGAACTGATTCAAAGCACAGTTTAAACCAGGCTAAACTTAGATTTTGCAAAATAAAACCAAACCTATGAGATGAGACCATAAACTGAATCAAAATCAGCTCTTGTTTAATGATTTGAACCAGGGATCATAACTCTGTTGCTGACAAGCTTCATAACCGCTGATAACCCTAGCCACTGTGCTTCAGTGCTTTGACTGAACTCATTCAACAAGGCATAAGCTTTTGTAGGTGACAACTTACTTTGTCTGCTTCTATGGAAGTAGGCTGTAGCCAATATCAGCTTATACCCCTCTGAACAAGTTAGTCCCTCAGGTGCCACCCTGCCCTGCCTTCTGCCTGACTTTGGACTACCATGACTAACTACCTCTCCTCCATACAAACAGGAAACTGAAACACAGTGGCTAGGTTCTCTGAGGTCGTGAAACATGTCAGCAATAGAGTTATGATCCCTGGCTCAAATCATTAGACAAGAGCTGATTTGCAGCTGATTTTGATTTAGTTTATGTAATATCTCATAGGTTTGGTTTCATTTTGCAAAATCTAAGCTTAGCCTGGTTTCAACTGTGTTTTGCCCTACCATAGTTCAGGTTTTCTGATAAATGTTTCCAATTTGGGTTCATCTCTAGGAAGAGCTTTTAATTTCTACTAAGGGGAAAAAAAACTCCAGTTGAAACAAAAACTAACTGCTTCCAAAGATTGCCCCCTCATTCATTTTACACTTCCATTTCATGCAACTTCTGCTGATTTTGCTTTTAGTCTAAGTGCTGCAAATAATAAACTGTGAAGAGGTCTCTTGGTAGATCTGAATGAATGAGGAATGCTTGTTAGTATAAAGAAGCATGAAAAAGAAGATCATTGTTTGTCAGTAACAAAGAAAATTCAAAGCTTCTTTCCCAGGCCTTGAATATTTGGACTTGCCAAATCAGGTGTTCTTCACCATCTACATTTTCATCTTTCTCTTGTGAGGGGTCTCTAATAGTCACTTCCAATTTTTCAGCTTTTGTTTTGGAGTGTAAACCTCTTCAACAGCTTTTGGTGTCAGGAATTGACCTAGAACTCCAACACTTTTATCATTAACAATTGATCAATTTGTATCTGTTACAGTTTGCTGAAACAATAAGCATGCAGACCCAGAGCACTCTAACATTAGAATCTCTAAATGACACATCATGGACCATAGATTCACAGGAACCACACAATCAGATTACTCACTTGACCTATCACCCAGCCTTGAGCTCACATACTACACCAACGGTGCCCCTGCAGCAGCTCTGTGAAGATGGGGAAGCCAGCTTCTCCATGACAGTCATTTCCCTCCCCCTTCCTTGCAAAACCAAGGCTTTCAAGGGTGCAGTCCCCTTTCATGGTTCTGCTGCTGTTCTGTGGAATGACACATACCTCCAACGTGGTTGTCCCATGTTTTTGGTTCAACAAGTAAGAGGATGAAAAATACACATATTTTGTACACTATTGAATTTTCCAACATAGGGTCCACACAAGATAAGCCCTAGGCAGACAGTGAATCTTCTGAAAGACTTAGGTTCAGATCTGTAGCCCACAAAATAGTATGCTATGTCTAGCCTTACAAACAGCACTGGATTTTTCTAGCAATAATTTATACTAAAAAAATTCAATCTGGCTTTAGGTACTGACATATCAGAATGGATGGGGGAACGATCCGCTATTGATTTCTTGTTCAAAGAAGCTGAATTCTGTTATTAATCATCAGTGTTTTGGTATGCAAAGCATACACAAACCCAGAAAAGAAGATCAGAGATTCAGGGCAGTTGAGACATGTAATAAAGATTGATTGTGGACAATGATTAACTATTTATTGCATCACAAGGCAGCATTTTTCAGATCTTGCTAATGGGTACTCTTTGCTTAGATTTATTTACTGCATCACACAGCAATGTTTCTCTCTTCTTTCTAAAGGGTGGCTTGTGCTTAGCCTTGACAGCTTACAAAGTGATTGCTAGAAACTTTGGTTCAATATACAACATTGTGACCTTACAATTCCTGCAATAATTTGTAATATTCATTGTAAAAGCAGTAGTGCATCTTTTCTATATACCTAATGTACCACAATTTGGCTTTATATTCAAAGATATAACTGTGTGTGTGTGTGTGTGTGAGAGAGAGAGAGAGAGAGAGAGAGAGAGAGAGAGAGAGAGAACTAAAGTAGACGTTGAAAAGCCCTATTACACAAGTCCCTGAAACTGCAAGACTGCCCCATTTTCAAATCCTTTGTTCAAATGGTTCTCATTCTTTACTTTTAGTGGGAATGTGTTAGTCCAATTGTGCCCAGTTGGGAAATCAACCTAAATTCTCCTCTCCAATTCCCTTGTTATTCATGATACCTACTTCATGGCACACCTGTAATTCATCTCCTTTCTTTAGGCTTTTTGCCTTTTCAAAGGGCATGCTGACAGTTGTGATGTCCTCCCATCCACTGGAAAATATTTAGTTAAATGAGGCCTTAGAGACTCTGCAATCATAGTTCTTTTCTCATAAATCTGTCTTGACATCATCCTAACAATTCCCACTCCTGTTTTCAAGCTCCGTACATCTTACTGGTTCTGAAGTCAATGGTGTCAAAGAGCTAAGTGAACTATTATTTCAGCTGTGCTCTCACTAGACTTGCCTCAACAAGGAGCTATCTTCCTGTTCTGTGATGTGCCTCTGAGTACACGTGGCCACATTTCACCAGACCTTTTTATCCCTGCCATAGTACATTATAAATCTGACTGGCCATTACTATCAGCTTCTGATCTCTTTCTGCATAGCTGCTCCCTAGATTTATTCCTTCCATCAAATATCTGTTTGTTGATCTTTTTTCAAATTGTATAGAATTTATAGAGTTTTGCCCAGATTTCTAATTTCTAAGGTTCAGATCCAAAAAAGTATTTGGATGCCTAAAATCTCAGGCTAGGGACAGCCATTCAAAAAGCCAGAGTCTGAATTGATTCAACCTTTGTAGGTTAGTCTAACCTGCCTAGGTTGAACCGGTTTGTAATATGACAAGCATTCTCTCTGGACTGAGGAACTGTGAGCACATGCCTGCAGTTGCTCAGGCCAGGAGCTGGGGGACGCTAGAGCACATCCCCAGGTACACAGGGAAGTGAGCTGCGGGGGGTGTAGCCAGTCTGAGCTGAAACGGCCAGAGAGGAGTTTAATTCCTCCCTCCCTCTGTGCCACCAGCAGGGACCGGAGCAGCAGGGCACCATGGCCCTTGAGGCAGAGGGGAGCAAGGAGGAAGGTTAGTCTCCCCTCTACCCTCACTGGCAGCCGGGTCTGCCCGCCATCACCGCTGTGCTCACTCCCTGCAGTGGAATAAACCCCCCGCTGTTCCCTCTGCCAAATGCCGGAGGGAGGGGGAATAACTCCTGTCCCTGCCCCACCTCACAGGGGTCCTGCCAGCTAGCATCTGGCTGTGCCCCTGCCCCGCCACTGCAGCAGGAGGACATAGGGCCCCCTATGGGGGCAGCAGCCCCTGTCATAATGTCAGGGAGTGAAAGACCCTTCCCAATGGGAGCACTGCACTGTGGGAGAGCTGTGGCGGGCTGTGTGTGGCAGCACTGGGGTCCACAGAGGGCCAAAGCCCTATCAGCTCTGCCAGCACCACTGCAGTCTGCAGCAGCTTCCATCAACAACAGCACAGCTCCCCACCAGGAAGGGTCTCACGCTTGGGGAAACCATGACAGGGGCTGCTGCTCCCATCAAAGTCGCTCCCTGCTCCCCATTTGCCGCTCCAGTGGCTGGGCAGGGGCAGGGCCAGACACCACCTGCAGGGCCTCTGGGAGAAGGGGGGCAGGGAGCAGGGTTATTCCCCACTCTGCTCCCGGGGCACCGCAGCTGGGTCTGCCCAACCTGGCCACAGCCACCACTCAGTCTATGCTCAGGGCAGCATCTGGCAAAATAAGCCCCCTCCTGCCGGGAGGGGGCTGGCCCCAGGTATAGACTGAGCAGCAGGCAGACTCAGCAGCAGCTGCTGTCAAGGTTTCCCCAAGCGCAAACCCCTTCCCAGCGAGGAGCCGCAGTGTGGTCAAGGGAAGCTGCTGCAGAATGCAGCAGTGCTGGGGGGTCTGGGAGGGCTCTGGCCTCTCTGGACCCCAGTGCTCCTGCATGCAGCCCACTGCAGCTCTGCCAGCCCTGCAGCACAGTGCTTCCACCAGGAAGGGGTTCACACTCCCTGACATTATGACAGGGGCTGCTGCCCCCATAGAGAGCCCTGCCCCCTCCCATTGCAGCAGCAGGGCAGGGGAACAGCCAGATGCCAGCCAACAGGGCCCCTTGGGAAGGAGGGCAGGGATAGGAGTTATTCCCCCACCCTCCGGCATCCAGTGGAGGGTGAAGAGGTTTATTCTGCCACGGGGAGTGAGGGCAGCAGTGATGGCAGCCAGACCCAGCTGCCAGTGGGGGTAGAGGGGAGACTAACCCTCCTCCCTGCCCCTCTCTGCCTCAGGGCCATGGTGCCCACTGCTGCAGCAGCAGGTGGGCAGCACCTGGCAGATCCCACTTGGGTCCCTGCTGGTGGCACATGGAGCGGGGAATTAAACCCCTCTCTGGATAGACTCCTGACCCTGCCTGTCCCTGCTCTGGCTGGGAAGCAGGGGGGTGGGGCCAGCTGGGCCTGGAGCACAGAGCCCAGCTCAGAGAGCATGCTGGGATGCTGGGGAGTCTGGTTTAAGTTAAATCAGGAAGGGGTCTGGGACAGACATTGCATAAACTCGTTTGAGCCAAATCAGTTAAGTCTGATACTACATTCAGCCAGTTTGGGCCATTTTAGCTAAAGACAGACATTACACATAAACCAGTTTAAGTGATCATAAACTGGTTTAAAAGAGTAACAGGACAGACATTCAGTGCACATAAACCAGTTTGAAAATGGCCAAAACCGGTTTGAGATAAACCTGGTTGAATGTAGTATCAGACTTAACTGATTTGGCTCAAGCCAGTTTATGCATTGCCTGTCCCAGACCCCTTCCTGGTTTAACTTAAACCAAATTCTTCCAGCATCCTAGCATGCTCTCTGGGCCGGATGGGGCTCTGCTCTCTGCTCCAGAGAGCTGAGCTGGCCCCTCCCCTCTGCTCTCTAGCCAGAGCAGGGACAGGGCATAGCCAGATGTTGGTCGGCCATTGCCCCCGAGGCAAGTTCCTCCCTCCGTCCCCTCTCCCTGCAACTCTGGCAAACCCTGAGGAGTGGGGTTTGCCAGTCCCAGTCACATCTCTGTGGCTTGCCTGCAGCCAGGCAGGGATGGAGTTAATTTCTCCCTCTGTCCCCTCTCACCCCCAGAAGCCTCAGGGGTTTGGCTGCAGCCAGGCAGGGTGGGGGTTAATTCCACAGCGGATCCCGGAGGCGAGGGAGAGAAGCACGCTAGTCCCCTGTGTGCAGATCCAAGCCCTGCAAGACCAGACGGAGAGGTGGGAGGTGTTGGCAAAGACCTGACAATCATCACACATATGTGCTGGAGATGTAATTAAGGGAAGTTGCAGACAGCTTTACCAAAGAATACAGAAAGCTACATTTAGATTATAAAAAAGAACCTGTAAAAGGTAGGCTTACCTAAACAAAGCCTTTCTGAATGCCTGGCTGTAAGAAGATACTCTGCCCTCAGGATTATGTAAAACTTATGCAAGGCTTTCTCTTGTCTTCCTGCTTTACATTTTAAGTTGGACTAAGTTATGTATGCTGTGTTTTACTGGGCCGTATCTTAGCTTAGGCAAAGATTTTTGGTTGTTCCCTGTTGTATGCTTTGTAAATTGATGTGTTCAATACTTGTTTGCTTCAGAAAAAGGACTTTATCCCCATCCCCACTCCTCAGTCTATCAACAGCTGCTCTCCCACCCTCCCCCATGTGTTGTGGCAACCCTGGCTGGTGCCTGGCCATGCCCCCTCTGCTCCAGCAGGGAAGGGTGAGAGCCTTGGAGGGCATCTCTCTTTCCTCTCTTTTGGCAGTGACTGGCAGGCATGCTCTAGTGCCACGTCCACCTTCAGCCCCCCTGCCCCCAGCTTCTGGCTTGAGCCACTGCAGGCATGTGGCTGCATTCCCTGATTTAACAGAAAATGCCCTTTATTAATCAGTTTAAGCTCCGCAAAAGAATAAACTTAAACTAGCCTGCAAAGAATGAATCAATTCAAGCTTGGGCTTTTTGAATGTCTGTCCCTAGCCTTTGAAACTGCTTTATGTGCACTAAATTTCTGTTCTGTTACGGGTTAAACCGGTTTCTGATCACTTAAACTGGTTAATGTGTAATGTCTGTCCCTAGCGTCACAAGCTACAGTTTCCTTTTCTATTTGTCCTTTCTTACTGATCATCACAATTGATCCCTCTTTATCATCTGTTCCATATTTCATTCTATCCATCCCTCCTTTCTCCTGATTATTAAATGGAGATTCTAAATTAAACAAAGTATAAGTGGCCTCTGTCAGTAAAAACATCCACCCTAATTATGACATTGGAGCCAATTTTCTGATTGGGACAGTGTTCATACTTGATCCAGCTTCAATTATGATTGAGGTTAATATTTCCTGAAATATGTTTTATAATGCCAATTAAATGTTTTATAAATGCTAATTCCTTGCATTGCTCCCCAAAACAAGGCAGTTGTGTTTTACTTGTTTATAAACCCATTTCCTAACAAAAGGAGCAGAGTCTTGTGATAAAGGCAATGGCCCAGATGTCTGAGATCTGGGTTCAGTTTCCTGCTCAATCACAGATTATCTCTGTGACTTGATTTCTGTAGGTGTATCTATGGGGCACAATACAGAGTTGTGTAAGGCTGAGTTAACTTAGGCACTGAAGCAGTATAGTTACATTATCATGCAGTCTTGCCTTGAATTTTTGTGTGTGTTGTTGTTAACACCTTTGTCCCATTCTTGTTGCCATCTAAGCTGCTTTCTCATTGCACTGCAACTCTTCATTTAGGTCTCTGGCAGCAAAATAGAGCTGAAAGCTATTTTGGGTAAAATATTCTTTATCTTGCACCTAAAATCCTTTCCTATCTAATGCTTCTTAGGTCTTTACCTAACCAAACCCTGCTCTTGCCAGTTTTACAGATTTATTTCCAATAAGACCTGGCTTCAACTTCCAACAGAAGCTGATTTTTGCTCCCTCCTGAAAAACCCAAGGGGTGCGTCCAGGCAAGCATGCACCTGTGCATTTTTTGGCACCTCAAAGGCTTTTTAGGTGCCGCAAAGCACAGTACACATCAAAAGGTTCTCCACACTGCATATTTGCAGCACAGAACCAAAATTAGATACCAGGAAATCCCAGTATCTAAAAAAATTGCTCCAGAAAAAAGCAGGGCAGCTCATGTGGCAACAGCATGCGTCCCCCAAAAGGCAGCCATACTGTGGCTACCAGTCAGGCTCCACACACCTATATTGCCACTGCTGCCAACCTGGGAGGCCACCAGAACTCCAGGTAAGGCTGCTGAGGCTAGCGCCGGTGCTGGCCGCAGCCTCCCCTACCCAAGCTGGGGCACGGCTACATGCCACAGCATGCGTGTGGGGACATTCCCTGGGGACAAGTAACAATGGCACAACTACATGCTGCTGCTATTTGTCCCCAGGGAAACTCACATGCTCACTTGTCTGGAAGCACCCAAGGAGCTAATATCCTAGCATACCTGAGGCTAACAAGACTTTCCATGTATCCAAACTGTTTGGTACATATTTGAATTTACTCAGAAAAATCTGATCCTTTCACCTCTAGCCCCAAGCCCTTGCCCCTGTGCCTTATTTTGAATCAAGCTATTTCTTCAATGTGTGGGCAAAAAAAGTGTTATTCTTCTAACTCTGGCTATTTCTACCAGAGGCTGTTCCTGGCAGCCTGCTGCTGTAGTTCTTTGTATTTTCATGCCATGATCAAGCTCCCAACTTGTTCCCAGGGTAGCATGCTCTCCCATTGATAGTTGCTGCTGTTTCCTTTCCTTTCCCATACTAGATTTCTCTTTTGATTTCAAGTTCACTTTGAGCATTTGTTTTTCAGAAACTCCTACCACAGTATCAGAGATATGAACACAAATTTTAGTACACAAGTTTGCAACAACGGAAATGTGTCATACTATAATGACCTGTCCTCCAGTTCTGAAAAGCTAGCAATTAGAATTATTGTACTACCAAGTGTCCTATGCCATGGTATTTATTAATATTATTCAATTCAAGGTGTTCTCTTTAAAAGATGCTAACAGAACAAAGAAAATGGAACTATCAGAGAAGAAAGGGGAAATACAATAAACAAGGGGAGAGAAAATGTAGTTGGATCAAATGAAAGAAATATAAATGATGAGAGAACTGGGAAGTCTATGCTGATTTTAAGAAATATAAGAGAACAAATAGCAGAAGCACAGATTTAAAAAAATAGAAGAAAAGTCCTTGTGATGGTAGGTAGGGTAAAGCAAAAGGAAATGATGCTTGTAGGAAGATTTTTATAAAGCATTAGGTAAGTGTGTTATACTTGTTATAAAATCTAATGGGCTGATCAAGATGTTTCTTGCAGAGATTTTAAAATTACATCTGTACTCTTTTTCCACACCTGTTTTCTTTTTCTTTTTTAAAAACTAAATCTAGGGCTCAAAAACCCAAGGCACAAGGAGTCTTTAAAAAGTTAGTCATATTCTCTTCTCTAGAAAAGAAAGAGTTCTCTGACCAAGAAAATTCAATCTAAAATCCTTCATATATTAGGTGCATTAGAGTGCTGATTCATAGCATGCAATGAGGAACCACTCACTTATTTAATGCGCCCAAATAAATGTAGTACTGTTATGAGCCACTGTAACAGAAAATTTAAATTAGTGAAAGGGCTCTTGTAGACAGCTAGCACTGAGGTAGGCTGTATAGGACTGATTCTGGTTCGTTTTTTGTTTTTTCAGCAGTGTAAGTAGGGGTTAGGTTAGGCACAATGATTCCTTTTTCCCACTCTCTTCCCATGAGTCTTTGTCATAATTAGGTAGCTGAATTTCTGCTCCCCTCTCCAAATAGAAGTAGTTTTAATTGTCTCATAATGGTTATATCTTATTAACATTATATCTTTATCCGATATGAATCTGTATTAGCTGACAATGTAGAACCTCTGCTGTAAACATAAAACCATTTTTATTACCAGTCCCAAAGGTTTTCTTTGTAACAGGGTTTTACCTTTGTTATCTGTGGGAGTTTTTTGCTCCTTAAGTTACACTGGCCTAATATTCTGTTCTGTTCCTTTTGGCATTAGCACATTTCACGTCATCTAATTTTGTATTTTTCTAGTACACACAGTTCCAAGTGCTACCATAAATAACATTATCTTGACACTATCCTCCTGGCACTGACTGCCAATCAAAGGGAAAACTAGCCTTAATGTCTCTTACCAATTCAGAGTTTACTAGTGGAACAAAGCATGCATACAAGGACTTTACTGTGGGGGGAGAAGGAAGAGGGAATTTATAAGCAACATAGATGTTTGGTGTTAGAGCAAAGCCAGTATCCTGAAGGCCTAATTCTACTGGCCATTTACCAACTACTGACCAAGAGAAAGGAAGGGTGGGCACTACCTCTCAAAATCTCTTCTCGGGACCCAGGATTCCTGCGATAAATCTGACATACATGATGGTTACATTTCAGGAAGGACAAAAAAAATATGGTTTCATTAATTGGGTGTGTAGTTCCATATGCATGCCACTTGTTTTCTTCATGCACCCAGTGAGGCAAGGATTTCTGTCTGCCCTAACAAACACAGAGGTGGATGGAGTACAGCACCTCAGACAAAAACGCCCTTATTGGAGTATTTGAGTACTACCAAAAGCCAGGATTACGACCCTTGTTGGTCACACAGGTTGGGGAATTAAGTGGCACAAAGCAAATCCTTCCCTATGCTCACCATAGACACTGTCTAGTGTCTATAGTATAGATATCAGCACAGCAGACATTGAAATGCTACTCATCCTTCATAAGTATAAGGCTGGATAGGTTATCACAGGTGTGCACCCTTCAGAACTAGCGCCCCTGAGGCACAATCTGCTTCCTGGACGTGCTCCTGGGACAGCCTTATGATGTATTTGTCCCTAGCCCAAGGCTTAGCCCATTAATAGGTAATGAAACTGTAGTTTCTCATTATAGCCTTAGAGCAATTTGAGGAGAGAATTCCTTCTCTGCAACACATTAATCCTCATCCCTCATGAAACTCCCCAGCATACAGTCTTAAACCATCAAATCCATTGAGATTTCTGAAATAAGTCATTTGATAACCAACAGTTTCAGCAAGCCAAGAAGAAATTCTAATTGTTATCTTAGAAATATAGGGATTCCACTGACCCTCAGAAATAAAGGTCCATACTTCTAGATTTCCCCACAAATAAAAAAGAAGAGCATTATTCTGGGGGTATAAATGCAATATGTGACATCTCAGAGTCTCATAAAGTTCAGACACACACTTAAACACTGAGACTATAAAAGGAGCCATAGATGCTCCAAAAGCATATTTATCTTAGCTCCAGAAAGCAACCTTTTCCCTTCATGGCTAAGTACAGACAATCAAAATTGCACCCTAGGGTATTCAAGGAGCTGGCAAGTGTCATAACCCAACCATTGCTTAAAATATTCAAACACTCATGGCACTCAGGTGAAGTACCTGAAAACTGGAAGGAGACCAATGTGGTGCCCATCTTCAAGAAAGGGAGGAAAGTAGATACAGGGAACTATAGGCCCATCAGCCTGACCTCTATCCTGGGGAAGAATTTGGAGAAAATCATCAAAGAGACCATACTCGACCAACTGGCTGAGGGCAACTTCCTGAGGAATAGCCAGCACGGGTTTGCTGCTGGTAGGTCTTGCCTAACCAATCTCCTCTCCTTCTATGACCGGGTGACATATCACCTCGACAAGAGAGAAGTGATTGACATCATTTATCTCGACTTCAACAAAGTTTTCAATCTGGTATCCCATGGTCGTCTTATGGAAAAACTGGCCAACTGTGGTCTCCGCTACATCACAGTCCGCTGGCTGGGGAACTGGCTTCAAGGCCAGACCCAGAGAATGGTAGTTGACGGAAGTCAATCATCGTGGTGCGCTGTGACCAGTGGGGTCCCCCAAGACTCCGTCCTTGGGCCTATCCTCTTCAACATCTTCATTAACAATGTAGACATTGGATTTAGAAGCAGACTGGCCAAGTTTGCTGATGACACCAAACTTTGGGGTGAAGCATCCGCACCCGAAGACAGGATGTTGATTTAGGATGACCTTGACAGGCTCAGAAAATGGGCGATATAAACCTGATGGCCTTCAACTCTGAAAAATGCAAGGTAATCCACCTTGGAAAGAAAAACCCACAGCATGCATATAGGCTCGGCAGTACTACACTCACTAGCACCACAGCTGAAAGGGACTTGGGGGTCATGATTGACCATAAGACAAATATGAGCCACCAATGTGATGTTGCAGCAGGCAAAGTGAGCAAAACTCTGGCTTGCATCCACAGATGTTTCTCCAGCAAATCCCAAGGTGTCATCCTCCCACTGTACTCAGGCTTGGTGAGGCCGCAGCTGGAGTACTGCATCCAATTCTGGGCTCCACAATTTAAAAAATATTTGGAGAAGCTTTAGGGAGTCCAGAGGAGAGCCACATGCATGATCAGAGAGCAGGAAAACAGGCCTTGTGATGAGACGCTGAGAGCCATGGGACTCTTCAGTTTGGAAAAGTGCAGGCTCAGGGGGGACCTCATGGCAGCCTATAGGTATATAAGGGGTGTACATCAGGATCTGGGGGAACAGCTGTTCACCAGAGCGCCCCATGGAATGACAAGTTCTAACGGTCATAAACTCCTCCAAGACTGTTTCAGGCTGGACATAAGGAAGAATTTCTTTACTGTCCGAGCCCCCAAGGCCTGGAACAGACTGCCTCCAGAGGTGATGCAAGCACCTACTCTGGACTCCTTTAAGAGGCAATTGGACGTTTATCTTGCTGAGATCCTGTGACCCCATCTGACTTCCTGCCCTTGGGGTAGGGGGCTGGACTCAATGATCTTCCAGCCCTAATGTCTATGGAATCTATGGAAAAAAAAGCTCAAGGCTGAATTGATTCAGTCTTTGCAGGTTAGTCTAACCTGTGTTGATTGAACCAGTAAGCAAGTAAACAGACATTCACTTTTGATTCTGGAAATGCAGCCACATGCCTGCAGTGGCCCAGGCCAGAAACCAGTGGGCACTAGAGCATGCCTCCTAGCTGGGCTGGAGCAGACAGCTTGGGCCAAGGCTAGCTCACCTGCCCTGCAAGGGGAAGGCTTGCAGGGGAGGTGAAAAGCATCCTGGGATCCTGTGGGGACTGTGAGTTAACTTGAATTTGGAGGGGATCTGGGACAGAAGTTCAATAAACCAGTTTAACTGAAATCAGTTAAATCTGAAACTACATCCATCCAGGTTTATCTTAAACTGGTTTGGGCCATTTTGATAGCAGTTTATGTGCACTGAACTTCTGTTGTGTTATAGATTTGAGCCAGTTTCCCATCACGTATACTGGTTCATGTGTAATTTCTGTCTCTAGCCCATGGCAACAATTTCCATGGAACAGGAAGATGAAAGGAAAAGAAGACAGACACAATCCTCATTAACATATGTGAGCCTCAATAGGCAAAAGGCTACTAGAAGAATAAGTTAAAAATCTTTCTTTTTACATTTCCCTGAAGGCCTAATGAAAGTAAGCATAAGAATGCATATATTTTAATCATTCTGAACTGGAATTATAACAATAATACATCATACTTTCTACCAGTAGAACTAAAAATGTGGAAAGTGGAATGAATATTGAAGCAAAAATTGAGACGCATATGGTATGAAACCTCTTTCTGTGATGGAGATAAAATTTTGTCTTTCAAGAAACTTCTAGGGTGAGTAGAACCCCTTTTCTTGATTCTAGAACATTCATTTCTTCCAAGAACAGCTATTGTTGGTAAGTAGGTACAAGAGAGGGACTAGAGCAGTGGTTCTCAATCTTTTTAGACTCAAAGTACCCCTTGAAAAAAGCCAGCACAACAGATCAAAATGTTTTTAACATTATAGATTCCTATTTGAAACCTCTGTTTTTATCCTGTGAATCATGTTTGCATACCTAACCATGCTAACATTTCATCATACCCCAAAACACCCTTGTAAGGGTCTCAAGGCACCACACAGTGCCATGGCACTCCGATTGAGGATCATGGGTCTAGAGGTACATAGGAAACCTCACCTCCTACCCCCTTGACATGCACATACCTACATTGTATGTAGATCTGCCTTCCCTCTAGAGATAGGAGATCCTGATTAGAGGTGGAGCTCACTTCAGTGTCGTTCCATGTGTCATACACCAGTCCTGAGCATCGTTGGTCCTGTCTGGATGGCTTGTATTTCTTGGTCCTTATTTGTTGGAGCTGGCATGATTCTCAAAGAGGTTGATGGGGAGACATCTGATGTAGGCCTTATGCTTCCAGGGGTGGTATTTTTGTGCAGCTGGCTATACTTCCTTTCTCTAATCTTGAGGATGGGGACTAGAGAAAATTTCCTCTGTCTTTGGAATGATTCGCCAGAGGATAGTGGAACTATTCCTTCCTGTTCCTGAACATCTTTTGCATTCCTGTGTAATTGTAGGGTAGGTGGCAGATGTTACATAGCTGGAGATTCAGATGCCTTTTTCTTCCTAAAGAGAAATCTGCTTGCTCTGTATGGATGGAAATACAAATGTGCTCACACACAATGCACAGTGCACTGAGAAGTCTCCAACTGGATCCAAAATTCATTGGTACCTCACAATTGGAGTGGGTTGTAGCACTTAGCGATTCCTCAGTGCTCATCTGCTGGATAATTTGAACAATAAAAACCGAGTCTAACTTCAGGATCAGAACTAAAAACTGATAAAGCTGAATTTTGAAAGGGTGATTTACAGAGAGAAAATTGAAAATTAAAATGTAACTACAGAAAATTTTATTACTGCAGAAATATGCATGGATTGTTCTCAGTAACCAGCCAATGGACAGCATTCATCACAGATGCACACATTAAATTTTGCACAGTAAATCATTTCTTAATATTTCTCTTGAAGCACTTTAGCTGGGTTTAGATTGACTACAGATGTTAATGTCATAGCTACAAGAAACTTTGTTGTAGTTTTAAATTTGTCAATATAAATATATTTTGACCTTTTTTAGCCCCTATGGCCATGTCCAGACAAGAACAGCCATGCAAGATGTGGCACTGCAGACCTGTTTTTTTTTACCCTGGGAAATCCTGGGGTCAAAAAAAATCCACACAGAAAAAAAGTGGGGCAGTGCATGTGGAGGCAGCATATGCCACCCAAAACCAGAGCCTGACCAGCTGGAGCCACACTCCAGCTGCCGGCCAGGCTCCCAACTGCAGGAGTGATGTGACTGCTCCTTTCCTGGTCCTCAGGACCCCAGTTAAGGCTGCTGGGGCCAAAACAATTGCTGGTCCCAGCCTCCTTGGTAGAGGGCGTATGGCACAGGCATTCTCTAGGGACAACTAGAAGCAGCACAAGGAGTGTGGCTACTAGTTGTTAGGAACCAAACGTCCGTGCTCATCTGGACGTGGACTATGAAACAATGTATTCTGTGTACCAGAACTGAAAGAAACATGCTAGTTCTGTCCTATGCTAGGCTGTCTCTTGTGAAACTGTTTTGCATCCCGTTTACCACTTACTGTGACTTGATAGAGCTGATAAGTAGTGTGGGGAAATCAAATATGCAACCAAAAAAATGCCTGCCCATTTTGTACATTTTGCTCTTTCTATTATAAAATAAGAAAACTTTTTATTGGAATTAGTAGCAAGGAAATTACAGGGAAAGGGCTGGAAAACTTGTAGCTGTCCATATAACATAGATTGATGATTTACCAGGTTGCCACTCTGAAAAATCCAGTGCATAATGAAAAATACTCTCAGGAAATGAACCTATATAGTCTAGCATTTTGTACTCTTACACCCTGAGAGGTAATAGATGGGCATAGCTAAGATATTAATTAACTTCCTGAATGTGTCAGTTCTTCTCACTTCACTGAGGATAGGAAGTTCTGTTTGGCATCCTGAAGCAAGAATGGGAGGCAATTTTTTTAAGCCTTTTTTTGCTTCTATTAGGAAAGCCATCAACAAGGAAGACCTTACTTTAAGACTTTGAATTAGACTACATAGGGTGCCTGGGAAAGAGAATAGAAATATCACATTGTTGGGGTTAATTAAGTGGTTGAATTATATATACTTTCAAAATAAAATATACTTTCAAACAGGAGCAGGACATTTTAATATAGCAGATCTCTATTTTGCACTGGCCTGAAATTTCTCCCATGCTGCTGTGCATCCTGCAGGGTTGACTGGTCATTTACCTAAGAGTCTCCTGCTCTAGGTTATGTTGACTGCTTATAGGTTCATAGACAGTATTGGGCCGCTTGTAACTGAACACTTTTGAAGACAGCACCATTGCACTATTGTACTATATCAGGCCTCAAGCAACTACCTAGAAACAAGTAGAGGTCCTGGATCTTCTCTTCCGGGGAGCAGGGATAGGATCCATCTCTGGGATGCTCAGCAAGAAAGGCAAGGGCAAAACCCAGACCTCTCCAGCCACATGAAAGGCTAGCCAGAACCATGTCTCAGAATGCCTCTATTAAGTCACATAACAAAAGGTAAAAATGACACAAAGGACTTGAGAACTAGCTTTGACAAGAAGATCTGACCTGTAAACTAGGGTCATTTACCAGCACAAGAGTCAGAGGCAAGCTATGAGGGCACCTAGCTTGGAAAACCCTGGGGAGGAGAACTTATAGGTTATTTTTTTCTTGTGGCCCATTTAATGTTGGTACAGTACTAAACACTGAGACACACAGCTGGTGTGTGTGTTTTGTGTCTAGTGGAAACCATTTCAGGGAGATGTGAATTTAGTAGCCTTTTCAATGTTTTTGCCTCTCCATGTAGCTAATGGGACAGGAGGAGTTAGTTCTAAAACAAAGCTGCTGTCAAAATGTAAAAGTTTTCTGGCTAGTCTGTGACCTATCATGTGACCTAAGGCTTTCAACCTTTCTCTTTCTCATTTTGGATACAGCTCCCTCTCAGTTAATTATCAAGTTTTTTCTTCCTTCACTTGTATGCTCTGGCCCCAGCCAGCCTACCCAAGAACCTTCCTTTCTTTTTCCCATTACAATATACAATTCCATCCTGGCCAGTTGCTTCTTCTTCCCCTGCAAGCTCAAGATTGCCACCTCATATTGCCCGCTCCTACAAGCTTTTCAGCACAATAAATCTAAAAACAAAACCTTACAATATAAATATGTTTACTGAGTACTGTGAAGACTAACATCATTTCAATTAGTTTGCCTCTCAGTTTAATCGATGTAATCTCAATGTTTGAAATTGCAGGTTTTGTAACATTTTTAAGGTACATTTCAGAACATTTTATGATAGCATTGTACAAGATTTGTTTCATTGCTTTTTTATCTAGGCATTTTCTCAGATATGAAATGTAGCATTTTAACAGTAGACAAATTATTTTAGAAGAACATTTCACTGAATTAATTTGCATCTAAGGACTCAGTGAAAAACTTCCCTGTCCGCAGCTGACCCTGGTGTACCCACACCAGCATCCCTGCACCAGACAGCCACAGCTCTCAGCTGCCCTCTAATTCTCACCCACCATGACTTGGTGTAATGCTCTTGGAACTAGGAGGATACCCTGGTCTTCCTCGTGTGGCTGTGACCTGCTCTCGTCCATGGGCTGCTGATGGAGTCTGTCTGCAGGGCTCCTTTCCCCCCTACACCCTGCTGCCTTGCCTCCAGTGGACAAAAGGAGTACATCTCTCTTTCCCTGTTTTCTGTTATCTTTTGGTTTAGCTACTGCCTTCAGGGCCACGAATTTGTCTATTCCCCTTTGAATAAACAAAAAGCATGAGGGTCCCACCATCTGATTCCCCTCTAGTCTTTGGACCCCAAGGGGGAGGGAGGCTTTCCTCCTCAGCCGCAGGGTCCATCTTGCCTGCCCCTGCTCTCGGTCCGGTCCTCTGTCTCATTCTTCAGTAAGGCGAGGCCTTTTCCTATAGACCCCAGGAGGAAGCAACTTGGGCATGGTGTTTGTCCTTCAACTCCCTCACTCTCTCTCCACATCCCCCCCCCTCCTCCCCCGCATCCTTTCCAGTGTTTAGCAACCGCTCTTATTCCCATCCCTGTTTGTTACCAGGGCAACCCCGCCTGGCAGCTGGAGCTGTTAGGCAAACTTAGGCACACCTGGGGAACTGCCTGGATGTTCATTGTCGTTTGTTTTCCTCTGGATTGCTTTGTGTCACAGCTGGCATCAGCATTCCCCTCACCCCTTAGTCATCCCCTGTAGGTAAGTTCCTGCCCCTTCTCAATTCCTATCACATTCACCAACTAGGAAAGTAGATTATGAGCTGGATCACCCAGAATGATGAGGGGAATGCTAGTACCTTCAATGTCCATTGTAGTGACCATTGAAGTATATCTTTCTTTTCCATTAAATCAGAGCAATATGTCCCTAAAGATCCTAGTATCCAAAATATAAGAAAGTGTAAGAACATAGTAAGTGCCATAACTGTATGTGCAAAGCTGACTAACCGCTGCCCACATATGGCCACTGCTCCTCCCTTTGCTCTGGCTGCAGAAGGAGCAGGGGTCTCCAGGCACCCCTTCCTCCTCTAGCTACCACTTCCTATAGGCCTCCTTATACAGAGCATTCTTGGTAGTGTTAAAAACCTAATCCGCATAACAATGACATTTTCAGACTATTTCTTTATTTCCTATTCATGTATTCTGTGATTAACTGGTAATGGTCTGAAAGTCTTAGACCATCTATCAAATTATCCTAAATACAGTGCCTTATTGAAATATTTGGAATAGTCTACAAGTATTTGGCTTAGCTCCTATGGCCAAAGTTAGTGTCACCTGATTACTCTCATCCCACTTCACTCTGATCACTGTCTTGGGTGGCCAACTTAACTGCTGTACTGCTGGGGCAGCATATTAGTCAGCCACCCCTCTGGTTGGACTGCTAGCATGTTATCTTGACATGGCTCATCAACAGTCCCTGTCACATGGTCACTGGGCATGTTGCCCACTTATGACCTCTGCACTCACTAGTGCAACACCCCAGATCACTAGGATTTATCTAGCCCCCGCTCCCCCGAAGCCCCCCAGAAACCCTCCAGCAGCCGCGGAGCCCCCCGCTGACCCCCAGCGCAGCCGGGGTAAGCGGGGCCCGTGGAGAGAAGGGGCTAACCCCCTTAGTGTGTGTGTGGGAGGCGGCAGCTGAGTGGAGCCGGGCCGGGTCAAGCCCCGCCCAGGCCCCTACTTCGCCCAGCCCCCCAGGGAGCCACGCAACCGGAGCCACGCGAACAGGCTGCACAAACAGGCGCACTTCTCTGCCGGCGCGTGAGTTAGCGCGGAATTTGCGCGGGAGGGCGTGCGGGAGGGTGCCAGACCCTGCCTGCGCACCCCCCAGGGTAGACAGTCCCAGCTGTAGCCAGCCTACCAGAGGCATGACACGGATGGGCACGCGCCGCACCCTGAGGGTCCCCTCGGGCTCCGCGGCCCCCCCCCTCTGGCACCTCAGAGACAGCCACCCAGACGGAGCCCCTGGTTCCGGGCTCCACGCAGACGGAGCCCCTGGCTCTCGGCTGCGAGGGCTGCCTGTCCCTTTTTCAGGCTCTGGGGCCTGGGAGCATGGCGACCTCCCCTTGCGGGGTCTGCTCCCTTTTGGGGTCTCTGGCACGCCAGCTGGAGGAGCTCCAGGCCACAGTCCACAGACTGTGTGCCATCAGGGACTGCGAGCAGGAGATAGACTCCTACTGCCAGGCCCTTCTCCCCCGGGAGGCAGAGGGTAGATCACAGTCTCCCTCCAGGCCAGAGGAGGACTCTGGGACCTCCTGCTGTGTCCAGCCAGGGGCATGGACCAAGGTGGTCAAGGGCCCTAAGGCCCGCCGCACCAAGGCCCCACCCCTGCCACAACTGAGCAACAGGTATGCACCTCTTGCTGCCCCAGCAGAGCCTGCTGAGTTGCCGGCCCCCACAGGCAACATGGGCCCAACTGCAACTCCCGCCCCTGCTCTCCCCAAGATAAAACGTAAGGTGTTTGTTGTGGGAGACTCCCTCCTGAGGGGGACGGAGGGGCCAATCTGCCACCCTGACCCCTTAGCCCGGCAAGTCTGCTGCTTCCCAGGGGCCCGCATCCGGGACATTGCGGAGAGGATCCCCAAGCTCCTCAAACCCACAGACCGCTATCCCATGCTCCTTATTCATGTGGGTACCAATGACACGGCTTGGAGCACTCCCAGCCAGGTCATGAGGCGCTACAGGGATTTGGGAGCGGGGCTTAAGGGTCTGGGGGCACAGGTGGTGTTCTCGTCGATCCTCCCAGTCTCAGGCTATGGGCTAAGAAGGGACAGGAGGATCTATGTGGTCAACCAAAGACTGCAGCGCTGGTGTCGTCAGGAAGGCTTTGGCTTTCATGACCACAGCCCGCTCTTTGGCGAGAGAGGCAGCGAGCTGCTGGGAAGAGATGGTCTCCACCTCTCTCCCCTAGGGAGGAGGCTCTTCTCAGCCAGACTGGCTGACCTGCTCCACCGGGCTTTAAACTAAGCCCGCTGGGGGACGGGGGCATGACCGCCACTGCTGGCCCGCTGAGCAAATCTTGCAAAGCCAGCGGATCATGGCACTCAAGGGAGCCCGCCCCAGCCCCAGCCCTGGTAAAGTCTGTGGACAAGGAAGGAGCCCCCCAGGGGGCGCTTGCCTGCCTGTACACAAATGCCAGGAGCTTGGGGAATAAGCAGGAGGAGCTCATCCTCCTGCTCAGTGCAAACAATTACGATGTCATAGGGATCACGGAGACCTGGTGGGACTCCACCCATGACTGGACCACGGGGATAGATGGCTATACCCTGTACAGGAGGGATCGTGTAGAGAAAAGGGGCGGGGGTGTAGCTCTCTATGTTAAGGAAAGCTACGCGTCCCTGCAAGCCGATATTGGCGACCAGAGTGGACGGCTGGAGACCCTCTGGGTTAAAATCCGTGGGGAACACGGCACAGGGGACACAATGGTGGGAGTCTATTACAGACCTCCCACCCAAAGTCCTGAGCTAGACCAGGAGTTTGCCCGGGAACTGGCTGAGGCAGCTTGCTCCAGGACCATGGTTGTCATGGGTGACTTCAATTACCCAGACATCTCGTGGGAGGATCGCTCAGCAAAATCTGAGCGGTCGCAGAGCTTCCTCTCGTGCGTGGATGACCTCTACCTGACTCAAGAACTCTATGGGCCAACGAGAGGCAAAGCACTGCTCGACCTGGTGCTGGCTACTGGGGAGGACCTAGTCGGTGACCTAGTGATCGATGGGAAGCTGGGTGACAGCGACCACGAGCTGATCACCTTCACTATCCGCCGAAAAGCTGGCAAGTCGGTCAGCAACACGCAAGTCCTTGACTTCAGGAAAGCCGACTTTGACAAGCTCAGGAGGCTTGTCAGTGAGGCCCTAAGGGACTGTGACCGCAGGGAGAGGGGAGTTCAAGAAGAGTGGTTGCTCCTCAAGGGAGCGATCCTCAATGCACAAACTAAGTCTATTCCATCTCGGAGGAAAGGCAGCAAGAGGGCACAGCAGCCCCCCTGGCTCTCCAGGGACCTAGCAGACCTCCTGAGGCTAAAAAGAAAGGCCTACAAAGGATGGAGGATGGGAGTCACCTCCAAGGAGGATTATTCTGCACTGGTCCGGTCCTGTAGGGAGCAGACCAGGAAAGCCAAGGCTGCAACTGAACTCCAGCTAGCTTTGAGCATCAAGGACAATAAAAAGTCCTTTTTCAGATATGTGGGGAGCTGGAGGAAAAGCAGGGGCAACGTTGGACCCCTGCTGAACCAGATGGGGCAACTGACAACTGACGCCCAGGAAAAAGCCAACCTATTAAATAGGTACTTTGCGTCGGTCTTTCATCAGCCCCATGGGACGCCCGTGCCTGCTACAGGGCCGGGAAGTCCGGGTGAGGGTGATCCCCTGCCCTCCATTAATGCTGACTTTGTGAAGGAACATCTTGAGAAGCTGGATACCTTCAAGTCAGCCGGCCCTGACAATCTTCACCCCAGGGTACTTAAGGAGCTGGCGAGCATCATAGCCCAGCCTCTAGCGCGGATCTTTGAAAACTCTTGGCGCTCTGGTGTAGTGCCCGAAGACTGGAAGAAGGCCAACGTGGTGCCTATCTTCAAGAAAGGGAGGAAAGTGGATCCGGCTAACTATAGGCCCATCAGCCTGACTTCTATCCCGGGGAAGATCTTAGAAAAGTTTATGAAGGAGGCCATCCTTAATGGACTGGCCGACGCCAACATCTTAAGGGATAGCCAGCACGGGTTTGTTGCGGGTAGGTCTTGCTTGACCAATCTCATTTCCTTCTAGGACCAGGTGACCTATCACCTGGACAAGGGAGATGAGATTGATGTCATATATCTTGACTTCAAAAAAGCCTTCGATCTGGTGTCCCATGATCGTCTCTTGGAGAAACTGGCCAATTGTCGCCTTGGGTCCCCCACGATCCACTGGCTGGAAAATTGGCTCCGGGGTCGGACCCAGAGGGTAGTAATTGATGGAAGTCACTCATCGTGGTATCCTGTGACCAGTGGGGTCCCCCAGGGCTCTGTCCTTGGACCCATACTGTTCAACATCTTCATTAACAATGTGGACACTGGAGTCAGAAGCGGACTGGCCAAGTTCGCCGATGACACCAAACTTTGGGGCAAAGCATCCACGCCAGAAGACAGGCGGGTGATCCAGGCTGACCTGGACAGGCTCAGCAAGTGGGCGGATGAGAATCTGATGGTGTTCAACGCCGATAAATGCAAGGTTCTCCACCTTGGGAAGAAAAACCTGCAGCATCCTTATAGGCTCGGCAGTGCTATGTTGGTTAGCACTATGGAAGAAAGAGACTTGGGGGTCATCATTGACCACAAGATGAACATGAGCCTGCAATGCGATGCTGCGACTAGTAAAGCGACCAAAACGCTGGCTTGCATCCATAGATGCTTCTCAAGCAAATCCCGGGACGTCATTCTCCCCCTGTACTCGGCCTTAGTGAGGCCGCAGCTGGAGTACTGTGTCCAGTTTTGGGCTCCACAATTCAAAAAGGATGTGGAGAAGCTTGAGAGAGTCCAGAGAAGAGCCACGCGCATGATCAGGGGTCAGGGAAGCAGACCCTACGATGACAGGCTGAGAGCCCTGGGGCTCTTTAGCCTGGAAAAGCGCAGGCTCAGGGGTGATCTGATGGCCACCTACAAGTTTATCAGGGGTGATCACCAGTATCTAGGGGAACGTTTGTTCACCAGAGCACCCCAAGGGATGACGAGGACGAATGGTCACAAACTACTACAAGATCGTTTCAGGCTGGACATAAGGAAGAATTTCTTTACTGTCCGAGCCCCCAAGGTCTGGAACAGCCTGCCGCCGGAGGTTGTTCAAGCGCCTTCATTGAACACCTTCAAGATGAAACTGGATGCTTATCTTGCTGGGATCCTATGACCCCAGCTGACGTCCTACCCTTTGGGCGGGGGGCTGGACTCGATGATCTTCCGAGGTCCCTTCCAGCCCTAATGTCTATGAAATCTATGAAATCTTTGGGGGTTGATTTTTGAGCTCCTGTTCCCATGGACTTGAAAGCATCCACATGTTCCCTGTTCAAGATCCCATGAATAAGACCTTTCTCCTAGGGTTTCTTCCTGGATGAAGGCCTGCTATCTATTTGCTCTTCACCTAGTCAGTCTTCAGTACAGACATCTCCCAGCTTAACTGCTAAATACATTTTAAAGTAATGTAAACAAAAACCATGTAACTATTCTAAGTAACTTCTTATGACCCGCTGAGAGTTACCACCATCTGCCCCATTTGCAGACATGATCTGTCTAGTAAATCGGCCCCTTTATTCTTTTAACTTCACAAAACATATTTCAATACACATCTGAAAGAATAAAATTGTTTTCAATTGCTCATAGTTCCCAGAGTCTGTACATTTGGCTGTGTGACTTTCTTTCCCCCAACCCCCTCCAACAAATACAGCTAGAAAACTGAGCCAGGCTGGAGAAGCAATCTTATCTAATCTACAAATGTTTTTATAGGCTGAGAGATAGGAATCAGTTCTGTCACAAATACCATAAATGATGCCTGTGGATTGGTGTTCCATGTTCTCCCACACTTATCAGATCACCAGCTCTGGTTCTTCAATTGCTTGAGTCCAGTTCAGGTTATCTTTTTTGGCCAGCTTCCACCTACTTACTTTGGTTCAGTTTCACTTCAAGATGACCTCATTTTCTCTCAGATCTGCTCAGGATAAGATAGCACCTGGCAGTCCAGGTCCTATATCTAAAGCCTATTCTTTTCTTCCAACTCCAGACATTCCTAATTCAGGCTCAACTGACTCAGGAAAATCTGGCTGGGGTCTCTCTTTCAATGAATGCTAAACTACCCCAATTATGCCTCTACACACCAGGGAGAAGAACACACACATAGATAGTTGCTCTTGAGCAGCTGACTCATAGTAATCCTGCAAATGCTTTTACTCTGGTAAGTTGCTCATATGTCCATAACCTCAGTGAGGACTAAATTTTAGTTTCCATCCTTACCCCTCCTTCCTATGTAGTTATAATTTTCTCAAAAACATTCTTTATGGAGTGAAATTTTTGTCTCATTTCAAAGTCAGTTTGAGCAAAATGACTTCCATGTGTCAGGTTATTCAGATATGAAAAATAATAAATCTGCCTTATGGTCTTACATTTTATTAAATAATTTACTACTCAGATGACTCAAATATTGCTCAACCTGGAAATTTCAGTCATGGCTTATTTTATAGACCTTCTTGAGATTTAAAAAGCAAGTCAAACTTGAAAACTGCTGATCAAACTGCTGATTCTATAGTTTCTCTTATGCTTAATTTGATGTAGAGATTTCATATCTTCCCAGCAAAAGATGTTTTTCTTGTGACAACATTAAATATTGAAAGAGGCTGCTGACAGATGTGTTTTAGTTTAGTGATTCACATAAGCTGCAGGCCTGATAGCACCACATATTGAAAGTAAACCTTAGTCTTCAGATACATGCATATTTGCATAACTATATATCCATGTGGAATCAAATGAAGTTGATTTCATCAAGGAGTGTGTGTCCAAATTGCCATATCTGCTTCTAGGATCAGCTCATTAGCTTTGTGGCATTCACTCCTATGTGGGGGTGGTTGTAACTCTCTAAAACAACTTGCTCAAAATATTTTTCTTTTAAAACATAGGCATGCAAACACACACATACACATCCAGCAAATTTAAAGTGAAAAAAAAAAAATTCAGCTGTCAAAAGTCAGGAGATTTCAACTTGAGATTTTACCTTTTCACTTGACCATATTGTTCATATATTTATTATTTCTATTCTTATTTTCCTTTCCAAATATTACATGTTAATATATGTTTATAGTTCATGTTTCCTCCCCAAAAATTCATGGCAACTGCAACTTGTATGAGATTAGGGTATAGGATCAATTTTATCATATTTCTTGATTTATTTATTCTTTAGGTTTCAACTTTGCCTGGGGTATTTGTTTAAAGTTGCTGGTGGGGTGAGGGATTGTTTGGTTGTTTTTTCTCAATGATTTGATGAATCATTGAAGAATACACTGGAAAGAACTATCATGCCACGTCACAAGATGATGTACCTGGTGGATATTTTCCATGACTAATTTCTAATGATTTTTACCTGCTGACCCCCAAATGAAAAATAGGCAGAATGTTATGACAATATACAAGTATAACTTTTTGAATTGTTATCATATCAGGCTCTTTCAAAGGCATAGGGATATTTTGTATTTTTCATTTTACACAACAGTAAATGTTATTTGAGAGCTGCTGCTTAGCTTTACAAACATATGTGTGTGTATTTGCTTATATTTGTATTTCTAGAAGTCTTTGAGATTTCCATAAATGTTAATAGTAATGTTAACTCTTATCCACAAATATTAGATAGGCAGCAGGCATTCCAGTGTCAAAAATTACCCAGAGGACATTGTTCTCTAACTCTTCCATTCCAAATTACTAATTTATAAACCTTCTAGTTGTACCCTCTTCTGAATACGTGGCGACATCCCTCAAACCACCATTTATTCATATTAATGGCCCCCATTAATGTCATCAAATGACAGTAACAACTCACCCAAGACCAAGAGCCTGTCTGCTTTAGGCTTAGCAGAGAACCCTAATGGATATAGGAAAGCGTGTGCATGCCACATCCCTTCCCTGTCTCACTCTACCTGAGGTATGTGGAACACTTTTGCTGACTGCAAAAGTGTTGTTTATACCATAGCATCCCTAAAAGTGTTTTGTGGGTGCTACAGTACCCCAGCTGAGAACCACTGATTTAGATACTACCATTATAGAAACAGTTAAAGTTGGCATTGTATCCGTTCTAACTTGCTGTTTCAAATTAATCTTCTGGAAACTTATCTTTTAGGTTGAAATTTCTTATCTGGACATTTAAGAGGACTTTTTTTGTGAAAGATGTTGTAAGTTTCTTTATGTGGGAAGTAACGTAGTGTAGCAGGGGTCCCAACTCTTGTTACTAAGACTGGAGCTAGGAAGCCAATTATTAGCTGCAGGAAAATGAAGAGTGCAGTCTGCGGGGAGGCCCAGCAAATCATGTAATCAAGCCTATGGATGGGATCATAGAAAGTCCCTGTACCTGCTTTTAAGAAGGAGAGCTGCCAGGTTTTGAGCCTGATGGTAAGATGCAGCAGCAAGCCACAGGCTACAGAGAAGTGAACCTGGGAGTAGAGTAGCAATATCTGGGATGTGTAGCAAGAAGAGGGAGGAGGACGAGTCAGGGAGAATATAACCCTGCATCCAGGGCTAGAGAGGGAGTCTGGCCCAGACTCTGGTAGCAGGAGTTCATCAAGAGAGCAAGTGTCAGGTATGGATAAGCTGACATGTTTTCAGATTTGCTTGTAATTGAGCTGTGAGGCATGGGAGTGGCTGAAATGGGAGAAGGAGGTTACTGAGAGCACCTGGTGAAGGTGTCACAGGTGAATTTTGTGTGGGCTACTGCAAGGCCCAGAGAGACTAAGAGACAGGCCTGAGAGTCCAGTGACAGAGAAATGAAGCTCTTGACTTGTGTTTGCATTCTAAAAAGCAGGAATGCTTTCAATGGTTAAAACAAACTGCAAGACTTGGAAAGTCTTTGGTTAAAAATACATTTCCACAAATCAGATATTTTAACCACTTATTACTCAGAATGAATATATACATATACAGGGTCTTTATCAAAATAAAACAGCACTTCATGTTCATTCTTTCTCACAGTGAATATTTCACTTAGTTTGATTGTTGGTCATTCTCCTGTGACAAATAAAGAAGGCTTGGAAAAATTAAATAAAATCATAGATAGGAGTTGGAGTCCAGGATGATGAGTGTTGTAGTCTTAAAAGACTTTGTTTCCAATAATTATGTTTCTGGCATCACTCTTTTTGGGTGCTCCCCCCCCATCACAAATACCTTAATGAAATTTTTATATATCAGCTAAACTTGGAAGCGGACTTCAGTTCTTTGAGTTAATAAAGGCTACATTAGTTGTGGTACGTAAAAACCTGTCAGTTGCTGTAGAAACTGATTTGCAACTGATTGGTGTTCTATTCACCTTCCAAAGGTATTGTTAGTTCTAAAATGCTTTGGTAGTAAAGACTATATTTTCATGACCAGGAACTTGTTTCTATAGGAACTGAGATAATACTCAAGAGTAAAATTTTTGTAGATAGGTTTGTTTGATGGACAGCAAGTTGTGATGGTTGTAATTCTATTGTATTATAAAATATTCTTCTTATTCAAAATGTAATTGAAGTTATTTTTTATTATTTTTTTCCATGTGAAAGCAAAAATGTACTAATAGTTAATGCAAAATGTGACTTGAGCATCTTTTTAAGGGAATAATCTGTGATGGGTAATTAAAGTGAGGTATAGATGTCATTTTTGTAGCACATACCAAATCCCTTCAGCTAAGATTTAAAATTGACAAAATCCCCATCTATTGTATTAATCTGTTAGCCTCATATATCTTTCACTGTACCATCTAATCTCTTATTTAGTTTAATAGCTAGATAAAATAAATGTGGGGTGTTAATTTAAAGTTTCATTTGGCTCATGTAGTGAGACTTGAGCATGGCCTTGATCAAGGCATTACTTCCTGCTCAGAATCATTAATTTCACAACCTGAAATTAGCTTACATTAATTAGTGCATCCATAAATATGTAAAAGTGGGTGATTCCAGATTTTTAATAAATATACATATCTCATCTGCAGATACAGCAGTCACTTGCAAGGGCATAAACCACAGTTTCTAATTGCCCTTCACCATAATTTGCCAAAGGTCTAAGTTTGATGACTTTCAGGGAATGCTTCAGGGCTCATCTTTTGACTGAATGATACAAGCCTTACACACAACATGATGCCATTTATCTGCTTATCTGTAACATGATGACTTTGGAACTGATCCAATATAGCAGGGTGGCCAATCTGTGGCTCTGGAGCTATACATGGCTCTTCGAAAGTTAATATGCGTCTCCTCGAATCTTTGCACAAGCACACGGTGAGCAACTTCCAAGTGGTCACTTCCAGGGAATGCTTCTGGACTCATCTTTTTGATTGAATCATACAAGCCTTACACACAACATGATGCCATTTATCTGCTTATCTGCAACATGATGACTTTGGAATTGATTCAGTACAGCAGAGGTGGCCAACCTGCTGCTCCAGAGCCACATGTGACTTTTCAGAAGTGAATATGCGTCTCCTTGAATCTTTGCACTTCCATTTGGAAGCTGGTCACCATGTGCTTGAGCAAAGGTTCAAGGAGATGCACATTCACGTCTGAAGAGCCGCATGTGGCTGGCCACCCCTGCAATACAGTGTTCCAAAGTGTCAGGGTATATTCTAGGCATCAGTGGGCAGGAATTGAAACTTATTTTGATGAAAACTGGAAAAACAACATGGGGGATCAAAAGGAGCCCCAGGAATCTGATTACAAGAACCAGCAGCTTCACCCACCTTTGTAACTATTTGGAAATCAAAGAACCACTAGAGAGCAGCCATATATGAATTTCAGCATAACAGAAACCACATCTAACCTTCTACCTAACAATGTCAACACCCTGAATGACATCTCTCCCAGATGGAAAGAAAAGAAATAAGAATAGTTGGGAGGAGGGAATCACAGAAACCTGTTCCTGTGCTCTCCCCAAACCAGGTGTAGTTTATCAGGGGCATACACAGCCCCTGACACAGATTAAAGGTAGCATATAGTGCCTGCATATAGTGCCTGATATGGAGATAGGAGGTTGGCATGTTAGGAGGTTGATAAAAGGCATGCAATGACATCTGTCTATAGAAGCAGCAATGTGCAGATATCTGATTACCTAGCTATTTGAAAATTATGAAAGGGTTGAATTTTACTAGAAGTGGGGTGGGAAAGGCCTTGGCTTCCAAGATCCTTCATGCTGGGTTTTACTGAAATATACTGCTGCATATTGCTTATGTTTGTGTGCTTGTTTAGCTGTATTTTTAAGGTAAAGGGGTGGTGAGCATACAGACCAGTTTCCTTTCTAAAATTTTATACACATTCAAACAAAGAAAGTTTCCAGGTACTGAACAAATAGCAATGGATATTGCACATACTGGGCACGTCCACACAAGCACCCACTTGCCTCTTGCCCCGCCTCAAACCCCTTTGAGGTGGGGCAACAGGCACATGCGGGAACAAAAATATGTTCCTCACCCTGCAAATTTGCAGTGTAGGGAGAAAATTAGACCCCTGGTGGGGCTGGGTGGGGAAGCCATTGAGGGGAGTGGGGGTTGGGGCTGGGTGGGGCAGCCACTGGGGAGCTGCAGCAGCTGGTAGGGGATGGGGCCAGGTGGGGCAGCAATCAGGGGGCTGGGGTGGGGCATGTGGGCCTTTCAGGGGGGATGGTAGCCCCTGGGGGGGCCATTTGGCCCCCATTGGGGGGCTGTACCCCTTGTGAGAGTGCCAAACCCGTTTTTGGGGGGCTGAACCCTTTGTGTGGGGGGATGAACCCCCTGTTGGGGGGTGTAGCCCTTGTGTGGGGACTGAACCCACTGTTGGGGGGGCTGAACCCCTTGTGTAGGGGATGATTCCCCTGTTGGGGGGCTGTAGCCCTTGTGTGGGGGACCAACCCCTTGTGTGGGGGCCATCGCCCTGTGGGAAGGCAGCAAAATATGTATTCATGAATTCATGAAACTTGTATTTAGAGTTCACTTTATTATTACGATAAGAGACTTGCTTTAACACTAGATATATCAATAAAACATTGTCCAGCTGATCGCTGTCTCTGTCTCTGTCTTTCTCTTTCTGTCTTTATAGTGGTCTTTTGTTTTACTTGTGCAGGAACATGGATTTGGGGGTATTTTAGAGAGTGATTTGGGGATTTTTTTATCAGGGATTTTTCAGTTTTCCAATATGGAACACCAGAATTCCTGCGAGGGAGGCCAGTGGCAGGACCCTGCCTGCTCAGAGCTGGCACCCTGGACCCAGCTGGCTGTGGCTGACCTCCTGGCCAATTGGGGCCAGGAGGACATGATTTGACAGTTCAAAGAAGGCCACCACACCCGGAACATCTTCCAGGCAATAGCTGCCCAGATGGCCGGGCAGGGGGCACAAATGACAGTAGTGCCGCACAAAGGCCAACACTGCAACCACAGTCCACTGGCAGCTGGCCCAGAGGGGCAGATGCCTCTACTGGCTCTGCAGTCCCCATCCAGGTCTGGCAGGTGCACAGCAGGTCACAGCCAGGCAGCAGCCCCCACCTTACCGCCAGACTGCTGCAGTGGGTAGAGGGTGCAGGGAACTCTCAGGGCTGCTTCAGCAGTCCAGCTGGCACAAGGGGTAGTGTCCATAGGTACCAATTGGCTGGGCCACAGAAGCTCCGGAGAGCTAGTAGTCCTGAGCTACTTACCAGGGCGGCTTTTTATACTGCTGAAGCCAGGACAGGGCAGCTTTTTATACTGCTGGAGACAGCTCAGGTGCTGGCCCCAGGCTCTAGCTCCCCTGGCTGAAGATCTGGGAGGAGCCAGGCAAAGTTATTTTGCCTGAAATGGCACAATTTGCTCCACAACAAAGTGCATGTCTGAGCACGTGCTCTGAAGCAAAAAGCCCCAGCTCAAATTTGCACCGCTTCTATTTGAACTGCTGCAAGCACGTGTGCTTGCATGTGTGGATGCGCCCACTATATCCCCAGCAACTACATGCTGTGCACTAAAGTGACTGACAGGAGTAGTCATTACTGAAGAACTTCAAGATAAGTAAATCTCAGTCTTATTCCTACAGTTATGCAGCCTCTCTTTCATTTCCCAACAAAATATTACCATTCCTGTGATTTTTTTTTCCTGACAGAAATAAATCTTACACAAATATTAAATTTAGAATAGCCCATTTGATTCCAAGATCTACCTGGTGATATTGAGTTGAGTTAGCTTGATTTCTATTAGCATTTTAGTCTGCATTAGTAAAGTGGATTGAAAGCTGCTCTGTCTAACCAGACTATAATATGAATGTAATTTTTATCTTGATTGTGATGATAGGTAATCCACCCTTTATTTTCACTTGAATAGCTTGACCTGTTTCTCCAGGGGCTAGCAGACATGGGACAGCTATCACGAGTCAATCTTTCTTCTGAAGAGTCTGGAGGAACAGAGCATTGAATCAAAATATTTACTGTTTTTCCTTAAATCTAAGACAACCCTGAATATAAAATGACCCCCCAATAATTAGATTCTATATATGGAAAATTTGTAAATTTGTTATAGTTTTCCAGGTATAGAATCTAATGATTGGAGGGTGGTCTTGAATGTGTCCCTCTCCCATTGCTACAGCAGAGAAAATAGTTACTAGAAGGGTCAGGTGGTTGGGGACGTATGGTCTGATGGCTCGTTTACCCTCTGCTCCCCACTTCTTTCTCCTGCAGCCTTCCTGCACCCACAGTCTCTGCCTCTTTCCCCACCCTCCCACCCCCCATTATTGTCAGATCTTTCTCAGGCTTGGTTCTCTTCCTGAGCGCAACCCATGAGCTGCACGTGAGAGTAAGGGTTGAAAACGGGCAGAGGGGAGGGCAAAAGGTGCAGACAGAAAGCAGAGGGGGGAAAGGATGCTGTTGTGAATCTGATTCTGGCCCCAATCCAGATCCGCAGCAGCTGCCTACCCCCCTCTCCTCTGCTTTGCCTTGGAAAATGTTGTTAATTTGAAACACAAGGGGCCAAAAACACAGACTGTGAAAAAACATGCCTATTATAATTTGCAAATATGTAAATTACAGTGGGTACCTACAGGCTTTGTTCATCCAGAATTCATCCAACAAATGACAACAAGTGCCACTGTGGACAAGTTCAACCTATGTCCCACAACGTCAGTGGCAATGTGTAGGGGGTGCATGTGCACCCCCTGAGAGCACTGGTGCAACCCCTGACTGGCTACGCTCGCCATTTAGGCAATGGGCGGAGGGGCAAGTGGGCTGTGCCGATGCCCCCCTCTGCAAGCACCAGCCAATTGCTGCAGTTGCTCCCAGAAACGGCCGCAGCCACTCCCAGAAGTGGCTGCAACAGCCAGCCTCAGCAATTAGCTATCGCAGGATCGGCCACAGGGACCCCCTACCCCTACCCCTTCAGTCAGCAGGATTGCAGGGCTGGTCACAGAGGGAGCATTTGCCCCCCCTGACTAAGGCGACGCCAGTCGCCCGTACACAATGTTGACTCAAGTCCATTTACTATGCTACTTGGTGGCCTTCAGGCTCTTCAAACTGGTGATGACATCACCTTAAGATGGCTGAAACAATATGCCCAAACTGCATACACTAAAAAAGTAAATTCAGAATTGATGCATTTTAACTTGCTGCAAACTGCTCCGAATTTCAGCACAGGCACTCCACAAACATACTTCTGAGCAGCACTTTTGTACCTCCTTATATATAGCATAAATTGTGCCTGATACTAGTCCAGCACCAAAAGGCTCATGGTTTATCATACAGTTTATTGGACTGGGCACTAGAAGAGTCAATGTCATTTCAAACTACTGTGGCCCTAAAATCCAGCACTGCTCAGTATGCGCACATACTCCAGATATCCCTGACAAAGGATCCATGTGCTATTAGCCCCCACTCACAACTGGAACTGGGTGTTGTCACAAATCCTGAGACCATACAAAAAGGAAGATGAAGTGTGGGGCTGCCTGGTCTCGACCCACACCCTGGAGGACAGGGTCACACTGATCAAATGCAATAGAACATCTTATCTTTATAGAAGTTTGGTGATGTTTGCCAGACATTTAAGGCTCATGAAAAAATAAGATTAATTGGAAATGGGAAAGAAAGGTGCTGCTCAGTTGTGTGAGTGAAGAGGAAGTTGACATGAATGTGATGTAGTAGTTGTACCATGACTTTTTAAAAGAATCAGTTCTAAGGTGAACTGAATACAATGGGCACTATTTCCAATTCAGATAGACTGCACTCATCTAGCTTTGTGGTAGGTTTCCATCAGCATCTTGGCCTTTTGGCTAAGATCAAGCATTTTTGGCACCAAAGGAAGGATGTCAGGAGTGGCTCTGGCCCCCTCAGTGCTAGCCTGGTATTGCAGTACCTACAGGTCCAGTGCTGTTTCCCTGCAGAGGGAACACCTGCCCAATTTTTTTAAGGGCCAAAAAAAAACGTTTCCCATCAGCATCTTGGCTTTTTGGCTGAGATCAAGTGATCAGCAGAATGCTTAATCAATGCCTTAAGGGAAGAGAAAAAAAAATCAATGGAGCATTGGGATGGCAGGAGTGGAAGAGGGAAACCTGAAGCCCAAAACAATGACAGTGGTGATTGATAACCAGGATGTAGAAAGAGAAATGAAACAAAGGTCTCAAGACAGAAGGAAAGTGGATAAAGGGGGGAAAGCAGAGAGAAAAGGAGACAGTGAAAATGAAGGCAGGAGCAACAGCAGAGACAGCAACAGACAGTCGTAAAGAAGGCAGCGGTGAGAGAGATGAGGCCAGAAGGATGATTGGCGCAGAGAGCAGGAGACTGGGAGTGGCATGGCAGGAAGATATGGAAAAGACACCAGGTCCAGAATGGAGACTATGGATAAGGGTAATGTTAACTGGTGATGGGGTGCAGAAAGGATTAATGAATGGATATGATTTTGTGAAGGCAATACTGTTTACTGTTATAGATATTTGGGGTGCAGGTGAAACACCTCACCAGCATGATTGCTTTCTTCAGCCAACGGACATGGCAACTGACTTGTAACAAAGAAGGATATGACACATTTTGGGAGACATACAGAGGAAGTGGAAAGGGAGGAAATAAAAAGGGTAAAGTTTGTAGCAGCAGAACAGTCAAGGGAAAGAGTGATTATTGTCTGAATGTATATGGATATATTAGAGGCAGAAGGCATAGAAAGGTGTCTGGAAAAATATGTTAAAGAATTCTGTGGGTAGAGAAAGTGAAGGACAAATATGGTATTTTGACAGGATCTTAGAGGACTTGGACGGTATTGAACCAAGGGAGTGGAGCCCAGATGGGGTGCAGCACTTCCTGTCACTGGTCCAGATAGGGCCAGGTCTGGGTTTTATAATATACTAAGGGCAACCAAAGCAATGTAGCAGATGTGGGAAGGAAGGGCACCTGCCTGCATACTGTCTCCTCATAGTGTGTTACAGGTGTGAAAGTGTGAAAGTGTGGGGCACAGAGTAGCAAAGTGTCAGGAGTTCATAAAATACACTGTTTATGGAGGAGAGGGACACTTGTACCATAAGTGCCCAACAGCTTTTACAACCAAGGTCAGACCCACCCAAAGAACCACAAGAATCAGAAAGCAACAATGAAGAAGAGGAGTGGAGAGAGACAGAGACAGAAAAGGTAGAAGAGACTCCACACTAGGGAGGAACTGAGGTGGAGGGGAAGTGAACTGTGTAATAGAGGCTACACAAGAAAGAACGAGATAAAATGGAAGGAGAGGAGGGGACAGCACACAAAGGATCAAAAGAGACAGATGTGGGAGAGGGGAAGAAGGAAGAAACCCAGCAGACAACAGAAGTGGAAATAGAGAAAGGAAAAGAACCAGAGGGACAGGTAGAGAAAAGGAAGAAAGCTCAGGGAGAGAAAGTCAGGAAAAAGAAATCTGATAAAGAGGGAGGCAAGTTGAAGTCGGAGCCAGAGAGAAGCTTCCTTGCCATTAACTCTCCTGGGCTCCAGCCCAGAGTGGAGAGTAGGGCATAGGAAGTGGCAGGCAGGTGGGGAAACAGAAGCCTTTGTCCCTGCAATAGTGATCAGGCAGCTTGCAAGAGCAACAGGTATGTGAGGTGGGGTGGGGGTTGGGTCGGGCATGACACACAGCAGCACAGATGATCCTTAAATTGAGTGTGCCTGTCCCTTTAACACAAGCACAATGGTACTGATTATAATTTTATTAATGTCAGGAATGTCTTAACAAGAAAAAGATGGGAACAGGTTGAACCAATGTTAAATCAAGTAAGAGCAGACATAATCTGCCTACAAGAATATGGTATACTGGGGAAAGCAATTATAAACATTTAGAGAAGAGGTGGAGATGAGCACCATCTTGGTGGTGAGGGACAAATGAGAACAAAGTGGCTGGGGTAGCAATACTGTTCAAGAATCCAGAGGTGAAAGCACAACAGATGGAAGATGTTATTAGCAACAGAGTGCAACAAATGATGATATCAGTAGGGGGAACAGAATTAGAAGTTTTCAACATACACACAAGGCTCTGCTTAGAAGGCTAGTAGTTTACGTGGCTGGAGGGAGACCACAAATAACAGTGGGGATTTCAATTGCATAAAAGAAGTAGGTGACAGAACAGGAGAAGGAGGAGACAGATCTTTAGACATTTCATCAGATTAACAACTATAATTAAAGAAGAGTCACTAAGAGATGTGTGGGCAGGGGAGAAACTTTTTCACTGGAACTGACCCCAGTGAAAGAAACCATCGAGAATTGACTTTGTGTGTGGATCAAAAGAAATCCAGAAAAGGAAGAAAGCAAGCATATGTGTAGCATTTAGTGATCACTGGGTGATGAAGGCAGAACTGAATCTTGGTAAGAACCCCGTAAGAGAAATGTTAGACGATGGTGCAGAAGAGGATGGGAGAATTCTTCAGGAAAGAAGGCTGAAGAACCACAGGGAAATGAAAGAGCTAAGAGAGCTACAAAGAAAGATTCAGGAGCTGCTAAAGGAAGCTGCAGAAAGAAGGCCAGTATAAGAAGAACTAGAAGAAACAAGGCAACAGATAGAAAGCTGGTTTAAAAGAAAGGTAAGAGAGAGAATGTTTTTGGCACAAGAACCCTGGGTGGGAGAAAATGAAGAGCGTTCCCGATACTTTTCATCTTTAGTGAAGATGGCAAAAGAAGAATTAGAAGCAGTGCAGGAAGAAGATGGTACCCAGGTGGAAAAGCAGGAGGAGGTATTAGAGGCAACAAGAAGTTTTTATGAAGACCTGTATCAGATGGAGGAAATAGATGGGAAGAAGGTGAAGGATTCATTGGAAGAGACTGAAGAGAAAATGGAGGAGAAGGAAAAAAGAAGATGGGGGCAAATATAAGGTTAAAGGAAGTGGAGGAATGCTTAAAATCCTTTAAAAGAGGGAGATCACCAGGAGCAGACAGATGATCTGTGGAATTTTATGAGAGGTTTTGGGCATGAATAGGGAGAGATAGAAAACATGTCCAATAATAATTGATTTCTGTCAATAGAGGTATGTCGGTTTACTTTGGCTGAGACTCTGGTCTGTTAAGTTTGCTAAGTGCTGATCTGAGTTCAACTGAATAGTACTTACTCCAGATTCTGCACTTTCATTCTCCTTTCTATTGCTGATATCCCAAAATGCAGTGGGTTAGTCTCCAAAGTTCATATGTGAAAGGCTCTTAAATTAAATTTGGATAACAGTGATACCAAAAGCACTTGATGCAAAAATGATATGTCAAGATTCCTTGTTCCAATAAGAGTTTGGTTGTTTGTAAATGGATTTGAGAGGTGAAAATTTTAATTAATCGAGCAACCTAAATAACTCTGGGTGACAAATGATTAGTACATGAATCAGTTTAATGAAATGACTCCAATGGTTTAATTGTTTTCAAAACTACGGGCCATAAAACATTATTTATACAAATTTATTCGTGAGAAGCTATCTGGTGTATTGACAATATATCATGACCTGCCTCTACTGTACCATTGACACCAAAATGTGATTACAGACCCAATAATTTATGTTGACATCCAGAACATTTGAATAAATAGTCTAATCTTAGCCTTGTTGCCTTAGGTGATATAACAGAAATGATGTTCTACAAATGCTACTGGTATATATAACAACTTTTTCAGATTATGCTACTTTCAAACCAAAGGAAATCATCCCTCACAAGAGGTAACCAAAGCATCTTGTACCAAGAAAACAACATTAGAAATACTTAGTTCTTTTGGTCAAATTTAATTCTGGTTCTGATAAAATGTATACATGATTAGATTTAGAAGAGATGATATATATGCGGCTTTTAAAATCATGAACACTCTTATCTGAAACTAAAACAAACCTTTAAAAATGTTCCAAAACAGAACTCTGAGACATAATGCAGAGAATTTGATCTCATGGTAACCAAACCAAGATAACAGTAAAACTTCCTTCTGCTTCCCCAATACATTTTTATCTTGTTTTCTGCTTGGGTGGGTGGTTTTTTCATTTAATTTTTCCAAAGTCTCACACTGAATTGCAAAAGACTGAAAGCCATTTCATTGAATGAATGTGTCTCATCTAAAAAAAGGGAACTGAACACATTTGTGTAGTTACCTGAAGACAAATGTGTATGTTCAAATACATCCTGCCATTTTCTTCTTGAAAGCAAATTAAGTTTCAAGTGTTTTCAGTGTAATATAGCAACATTGGATTCTGGGTTTGGATCAAGAGGTTACAGTAAAACAAAGACTTTTTATTAAATAATATGTTTAATAATACAGTCAATGTCTACAGTTTTGCCACTGGAGGAACAGAGATTAATTCTGCATTTGTTGAAGTTAATATAGTAGATATAGTAATATAAGCAATATAGTAATATAAGTCAGGATAAGAAAATAAGCAAACTTTGATTCTGCCTTATATGCCAGTTGTTATTCATAGAAATATAGAGCTGGAAGGGACCTCAGAATGTCATGTAGTCCAACCCCCTGCTCAAGGCAGGTTCATCCCTTTCTAAACCATCTGACCTAACCTATTCTTAGAACTGCACAAACCCCTGCCTCATACAGCTACCAGGCACAATGCCTCAAATCACCAAGCATACTGACTTTCCAGAGGGTAAAGCAGAGGGTGAAGGCACTGTCAACATCTCACCGCTAACAGTTTGTTGAAGTGCACTTGAGTGAACCCAGAAAGAGAACCGTGACCCGAAGCAGAGGAAACCAAACACCACACAAACTATTCATCAATGACCTGGATGAAGGGGCGAAAATACCATTGGCCAAGTTTGTGGACGACACCAAGATATGGGGTTGTGCGGACACACCCGCAGATGGTCTGCTTGTATCTGCAGCCTTAGACAGGCTGGCATGTTGGGCAGAATGGAATCCAGATGAGGTTCAACATACAGAAATGCAAAGTGCTGCATCTGGGAAGGAAGAACCCCCAGCACACCTACAGGCTGGACAATGCCAACCTGACCAGCAGTACAAATGAAAGGGATCTGGGGGTAACGATAGATCCCAGCATGAATATAAGCCAGCAGTGTGGCACAGTAGCCACTAGGGCGAGTAAAACTCTGGCATGCATCAATTGATGCATCTCCAGTAAATCCAAAGAAGTGATTCTCCCACTTTACTCAACATTGGTGCAGCCACAGCTGGAGTATTGCATCCAGTTCTGGGTGCCACACTTCAACAAAGATGTGCTAAAGCTCGAGAAGTTCCAGAGAAGGGCCACCCGTATGATCAGGGACTTGCATAGCAAGCCATATGAGCAGAGGCTGTAGGATCTCAGACTCTTCAGCCTAAAGAAAAGAAGACTGAGAGGGGACCTGATTGTGACTCACCATTATATCAGAGGCATACATCAGGGGCTCAGTGAACAACTGTTCACCAGGGTGCCCAGGGGAAAAACTAGCAACAACGGCCACAAACTCCTAGAAGATAGTTTTCAGGCTGAACATTAGGAAAAACTTCTTTACAACTAGGGTGTCCAGACTATGGAACAAGCTCCCACCAGAGGTGGTGCAATCATCTACCCTAGCAGTCTTCAAGACAAGGCTGAATGGTCACCTGGCTGGTGTCATCTGACCCCAGATGTCTTTCCTGCTCATGCAGGGGGTTGGACCTGATGATCCTTTGGGGTCCCTTCCAGCCCTATGATTCTATGCTGATCTGACATGGTGTAAAATTCCTTCCTGACCACAAATGTGGCAACTGGTCTTAACCTCAGTGGAGAAGCAAAACCCTCTAACCAAGAACCTCTGGATTTTTCAGTCCCAGTGGCAGCATTGGCACCCCAGTCCATATCTCCAGTCTTGGCAGCAGTTAACACCAGTGCTTCTGAGGAAGTGGGAGAAAAACCCTGGCATTTGTAGCAGAAGGAGATGAAAAACTTCCTTCCTGGCCTAATGTGGCAACCATCAAAGCCCAGAAGCATGGCAAGAAAAGAAACCTTCTTCACTGTTCAGCAACCTGAGGACTGCAAACACAACTCTGTACACCCTAACTGGAGAGTCATCCTATGAATTTATCCCAGCTCCTTCATTTTGATCCAGTTTCCAACTGCTCTGGAGTGTGAAGCTGTTCTTATGATCCCTAAGCAATTCTTATGTGGGTATGTGGGGTTCCCTGGGCTTCCATCTGTTGCTCTTCACAGCACACTCCAGACATTTAGTGAGTGCCTAGGTCTCTTCTCTGTTGCATTCCTGTCCACCAACTGTGCTGCTTCCATCTCATTTGTAAGATGTTCTTAAGGCCTCCAAAAAATCTTTTTAAGGGTGAAACTGGAAAATTATGCCATTATGGCACTTTTTGTCCTAAAACATTTCTAGCCAGGTGGTCTGGTAGCACAGCTGGGAGCTTTCATAGCACACATACTATTGAATTAACAATGGTTTCTGCTTTAACCTTGTGGTTCTATAACTGGACACTGATCTAATCCATGATAAAGTTTTTATTTAAAAAAGTCTTGAGTCATTTGGTTGCATGGTTATTTTTGGCATAAATGCTTCGATGTTCCCCACTGTCACTACAAACTTGATAGTCTTTAAGGTGCCACCTTGCCTTACCTTAGCATCCAAAGAGGGCCCAGTGTGAGGCAGTAAGCCTAGAGGCTGGTGCAAAGCAGGCCTTGAGTGGCCTGAAGGTCTGCACAGGCTCAGGCCTGAGTGCATGGAGGATGTAAGCCAAAGAATTGCATAAAGTAAGACCTGGGTGGGCCTGAAGGACTACATAGAGTAAGGTGGAGTGAGTGAGGCCCAGCAAGGGGCAGCATGAGTGTGACCTAGTAAGGGGCAGAATGACTGAGGCCCAGAAAAGGGGCAAAGCAAGTATGGCCCTGCAAAGGGCTGTACAAGAGAGGCCCAGCACGGGGCAGAGTTTCGCCTAGTCAGGGGCTGGGAGAGTTGTTCACTGCATAAGATGCCATCCGTAAGGCATACAACATGGTATTAGGAAAGGTTTGGAGCTGTGTATTTGGCCCTAGGCAACAGTTATTGTAACATCAAAGGTGTGGCAGGTAAGTCAGCATAGGTGACACGTTGGAAGGTACGGAGGAGCACGTGCCCCCCCTGAGATTGGCCCTCGCCATCTGGGGAGTGGGGGTGCTGAGAGAAGCATCAGCTTGTGTCCCCCCTGAGATTGGCACTGCCTGGGGAGTGGGGGCGCCAAGAGAAGCACCGGCAGCACTTCCCATCTTGCCACCAGCACTTCCAGTTTTGCTGCCAGCATTTCCCAGGTTGGCAATCGGTGCCCCACCAGACTCAGGAGGCACCAGTCACCCATGTGAATCAGAGTGGATGGCCCTAGGCAGGGGGCGAGCCAATGATGAATGCAGCCTCAGTGCACAGCTTGTTGTCGCTTCTCTGTCACATACCTCTTCCCCTCCTCCCTGGTCATACCATTCTGGTAACTTCTTTTCCCACATATTCTTCTGGACTCCTTTGAACATGCCCATACCATGTCAGTTTTCTCTCTTGTACTTTCTTAGATACTTCCACTACCTTCACCAATCATCTTATCTAAGTTTCCCTCACTTTATCTATCTTTATCACTCTACACATTCATCAGAGCATTCTCAACTTTGTCCCATTCAGTCTCCTTTCTTGAATTTTTTTTCAGGGTCCAGGTCTCTGCTCCATACAATAGAGCTGGATGCATACATGTCTTGTAGACTTTTCCCTTCAACTTCACTGATACTTTCCTGTCACATAATATTCCTGTCACCAATTTCTAGTTCATCTACCCTGCTGTTATTTGATGATTCAACTCTTTGTCTAATACTGCGTTCTGCTGAACGGTTGACACCAGATACTTGAACTTGTCAACTTTTTTAACGTGTTTCTCATCCATTATCACATTTCCCACATCATGTACCTCAGAGAAATCACAGTGCATATATTCAGTTTTGGATTGCCTAATCTTCATTCCTCTTCCCTCTAGCACTTGTCTCCATTGGTTCAATCCAGCTTGTACTTCCTCTAGACTCTCACCTCAAATGACCATGTCATCCACAAACATCATATTCCAGGGTGATCTCCTTCTTATTTGTTCAGTAAACACATCCATCATGACTGCAAACAGGAAGAGGCTCAAAGCTGACCTTTGATGTACACCCACCTTCACCTCAAAACTCTTTGTCTCTTCTGACTTGCTTCTCACTTTCATTATACATTTCCAATACATGTCCTTGATGATTTTGACATATTTGTCCAGCACCTCCTTCAGGTCAATAAAAATGGAATGGATATCTTTACACCATTCCCTGTATTTCCCCATCATCTGTCTTATTGCAAAAAACAGTACTGTTTCCTGGCATGAATCCATAGTGGCCTTCTTCAGTGACCACCTTAGTCCTTAACAGGTTCTCTGCCCCCTTTTCCCACACTTTCAAGGTGTGAGACATCAGTTTGACTCCCTGATAGTTGCCACAATCCTGAACATCAGCTTTCTTTTTGAATATTGGCACCAACACACTCCTCCTCCATTCATTTTGCATCTTCTCTATTGCAAATATCACTTTAAACAGCTTCCACGGTAAATTGATTCCTTCTCCACCCAAGACTTTCCAAACTTCCACCTGTATATCATCAGGTCCTGTTGCTTTCCCATTCTTCATTTTGTTCAATGCTCTTTTCACCTCCTTTCTCCTGATGTCAGTCACCATGCCTTGGTTTTCTGTGGCACCTGCTCGCAAACTTCTTGGGTTCTCTTTGTTCATCAGCACTTCCAAATAGTTCTTCCACCTGTCCTTAATCTCTTCTTCATTTATCAATAGTCACCCAAATTCATCTTTGATAACTCTCGCGTGTCACATCTCTTGTCAATCTCTCTATTCTTTTAGCAATCCTATACACTTCCATCTGTCCCTCTTTTGTTTCTAGCCTTTGATACAAATCATCCATTGCAGAGTTTTTGGCCTTCACAACAGTCCTCTTTGTCCTCTTCCTCTCCACTTCATATGATTCAAAGTCCAAAGGGTCCCTTGTATCTTTCCATTTCTCCTTCTCCCTTACTGTTTCCTGGACCTCTTCATTCCACCATTATGTTTCCTTCCCAATGGGCATCTTTCCCAATGACACTCCACAGATCTTTCCTGCTTTCCTGATCTTACCTGCTGCCTCTTGCAACCAACTTTCAGGGTCTTCTGTTTCTTTAACTTGTGTTTCTTCTAACACTTTTGCTCTGAAGGCCTCTCATTTCATTGTCCTGCCAAAGCCTCTACAACTTATCATATTTCATGCTGTATAGGTAGATAGAGTGTATAGGTTCGCGTTGGTTTAAAAGTTAGGAAAGTTATGATTTTCCTAGGCACAGTGCATAAGTTGGGGCTGGGCTTGGTGCTCAGCTGGTGCAGCCCCATCCCCTGCAAGCAGTGCTCCCTGGACCACACTAGCCAAACACTGAGCCCAGCCCTGTCCACTGAGAGTAGTGCTGCTGAGTGCTGAACCCAACCCTGTCCCCTATGAGCAGCATTAGGTTCAGCACTCAGCAGCACCGCTCACAACAGACAGAGCCACACTTGATGCTTGGTTGGCATGGCCCCATCCCCTGTAAGCCAGGCAAAATGCCAAGCCTGGCCCAGGCCCCAGCCCTGGCAAGCAGCACATTCCCCAGCCAATTGCTGAGCTCGGCCCCATCCCTGTCTCCATCCCCTGTGAGTGGCTCTGGGCTTGGTGCTTGGCTGGAGACACACCACTCACAGGGGACAGGACTGGGCTCAGCACTCAGCAGCATCACTTGCAGCAGATGGGGCTGGGCTCAGTGCTTGGCTGATGTGGCCCAGGCAGCGCTGCTCACAGGGGATGGGGTCAAGCTTGGTGCTTGGCTGGGGCAGCCTCAGCCCCTGTGAGTGGCACCAGCCTCAGCACTCAGCTGGCACAGCCCCATCCCCTGTGAGCAGCACTGCCTGGACCACACCAGCCAAGTGCAAAGCCTGGCACCACTTGCAGGGGAAGGTGGTATGATGTATAAGTCAAGGTTGCATTTTCAGAAGCCAAAATTGGGCTTCAAAACCCTACTTACACACTGTGAAATATGGTAATTTTCCAAACTCCTTAATATTTAGTATGCCTCACTCCTTTCACCTTTAGGCCCATGACTACCATTCTGTGTTGCGTGGTAGCATCTTCATCTGGGATCACCTTGCAGTCTTTCACCTCTTTACAATCCCATTTCTTCACTAGCAAGTAATCCACTTGAGTTTCTCTACCTCCATTCTTTTACGTGATTAGGTGTTCTTCTAATTTCCAGAAAAAATTATTTGAAATTGTGAAATTGTAAGATTCCACAAAGTCTACCATCCTGCCCCCCTCAAGATTGAGATCTCCAAATCTGTGTCCCCCATGGATCCTCTCATACCTGTTTCTACTTTGCTCAAAGTGTCCATTGAGGTCTCCCCTACAACAATGACTGCTTCAGTGTCTGGCACGTGTTGCATCACCTCATTCACCTTTTCCCAGAAATTCTCCATCTCCTCTACTAGTCTCCCTACTTGTGGGGCAAACCTGCTCATAGAATCATAGAAAATTAGGATTGGAAGGGATCTCAGGAGGTCATCTAGTCCAACCCCTTGCTCAAAGCAGCACCATCCCCAACTAGATCATCCCAGCCAAGGCTTTGCCTAGCTGAGTCTTAAAAACCTTCAAGGATGGAGAGTCCACAGCCTCTCTGGGTAACCTGTTGCACTGTTTTACAACCCTCTTAGTGAGAAAATTCTTCCTCATATCTAACCTAAACATCCCTTGCTAAAACTTGAGACACTTGCTCCTTGTTCTGTCATCTGCCACCACTGAGACCAGTCTAGCTCCATTCTCTTTGGAACCCTACTTCAGGCAGTTGAAGGCTGCTCTCAGTCTTCTATTCTCTAAACTAAATAAGCCCAATTCCCTTAGCAACTTCTCAGAAGCCATGTCCCCCAACCCCCGAAACATTTTCGTTGCCCTCCTTTTGATTCTTTGCAATTTGTCCACATCCATTCTGTACTCTAGGGCCCAAAAACTGAACATAGTACTCCAGATGTGGCCTCATCAGTGCTTGATAGAAGGGAATAATCACTTCCCTTGATCTGCTGGCAACACACCTACCAATGCAGCCCAGTGTACCATTAGCCTTCTTGGCAACAAGGGCACACTGTTGGCTCATGTTCAACTTATTGTCCACTAACTCCCAGGTCCTTTTTTCTAGCACTGCTACCCAGACAGTCAGCCTCCAGCCTGTACCAGAGCATGGGATTGTTCCGTCCTAAGTGCAGGACTTTGCACTTGTCCTTGTTGAACCTCATGAGATTTGTTTTGACCCAATCCTCAATTTGTCAAGGTCACTCTGAATCCTACCCCTACCCTCTAGCATATCTACTACTCCCCACATCTTGGTGTCATCTTCAAACTTGCTGAGGGTGCACTCTATGCCATCTTCCACGTTATTGATAAAGACATTAAACAAAACTGGCCCCAAAACCAACCTCTGGGGCACTCCACTTGTGACCAGCTGCCAGTTAGATATTGAACCATTGATTGCTACCCTCTGAGCCCGATTCATAGATGATTCATAGATGTTAGGGTCGGAAGGGACCTCAATAGATCATCGAGTCCGACCCCCTGCATAAGCAGGAAAGAGTGCTGGGTCTAGATGACCCCAGCTAGATACTCATCTAACCTCCTCTTGAAGACCCCCAGGGTAGGGGAGAGCACCACCTCCCTTGGGAGCCCGTTCCAGACCCTGGCCACTCTAACTGTGAAGAAGTTCTTCCTAATGTCCAATCTAAATCTGCTCTCTGCTAGCTTGTGCCCATTATTTCTTGTAACCCCTGGGGGCGCCTTGGTGAATAGATACTCACCAATTCCCTTCTGTGCCCCCGTGATGAACTTATAGGCAGCCACAAGGTCGCCTCTCAACCTTCTCTTGCGGAGGCTGAAAAGATCCAGTTTCTCTAGTCTCTCCTCGTAGGGCTTGGTCTGGAGGCCCTTGACCATATGAGTTGCCCTTCTCTGGACCCTCTCCAGGTTATCCGCATCCTTCTTGAAGTGCGGCACCCAGAATTGCACGCAGTACTCCAACTGCGGTCTGACCAGCGCCCTATAGAGGGGAAGTATCACCTCCCTGGACCTATTCGTCATGCATCTGCTGATGCACGATAACGTGCCATTGGCTTTTCTGATGGCTTCGTCACACTGCCGGCTCATGTTCATCTTGGAGTCCACTAGGACTCCAAGATCCCTTTCTACCTCTGTGCCACCCAGCAGGTCATTCCCTAGGCTGTAGGTGTGCTGGACATTTTTCCTCCCTAGGTGCAGCACTTTGCATTTTTCCTTGTTGAACTGCATCCTGTTGTTTTCTGCCCACTTGTCCAACCTATCCAGGTCTGCCTGCAGCTGTTCCCTGCCCTCCGGCATGTCCACTTCTCCCCATAGCTTTGTGTCATCTGCAAACTTGGACAGAGTACATTTGACTCCCTCGTCCAAGTCACTGATGAAGACATTAAAGAGTATCGGTCCAAGGACCGAGCCCTGTGGGACCCCACTGCCCACACCCTTCCAGGTCGAGACCGACCCATCCACCACGACTCTTTGGGTGCGACCCTCTAGCCAATTCGCCACCCACCGGACTGTGTAGTCATCCACATCACAGCCTCTTAGCTTGTTCACCAGTATGGGGTGGGATACCGTATCAAAGGCCTTCCTGAAGTCTAAGTATACGACATCCACCCCTCCTCCTGTGTCCAGGCGTTTCGTAACCTGGTCATAAAAAGAGACTAGATTGGTCAGGCACGATCTGCCCTCCACAAACCCGTGCTGGTTTCCCCTCAGCATAATTTGCCCTGCCGGGCTCTCACAAATGTGAGCCTTGATAATTTTTTCAAAGACTTTACCAAGGATGGAGGTGAGACTAACTTCAGCCATTTTTCTATCCACCTTACAGTCCATTCATCCAGCTCATACTTCCTTAGCTTGCCTACGAGAACATTGTGGGAGACTGTATCAAAGGCCTTGCTAAAATCAAAGTATACCACATCCACTGGTCTCCCCATATCCACAGAGCCAGTCATTTCATCATAGAAGGCAATCAGGTTGGTCAAGCATGACTTGCCCTTGGTGAATCCATGCTGACTGGTCCTTTTCCTCCTCCTGGGCTAGGGACAAACATTCAAAAAGCCCAAGCCTGAATTGATTCACTCTTTGCAGGTTAGTCTAAGCTACACAGCTTAAATGGATTAATAATTGGACAGACATTTTCTGTTAAATCAGGAAATGCAGCCACATGCCTGCATGGCTCAAGCCAGAAGCTGGGGGATGCTAGAGCATGCCTGCCAGCCACTGCTAAAGAGAAGGAAAGACAGACACCCTCCAGGGCTCTCACCACTCCCTGCTGGAATGGAGGGGGCATGGCCAGGTACCAGCCAAGGCTAATAGGATACATGGGATGCCTGCCACCAGCCTGGCAGGAGAGGTGGCGGGGGGCAGGACAGCTACAGCCAGACTGAGGAGTGGGGATGGGGAAAACATCCTTTCTCTGAAACAAGCATGTTTTGAACACAGCAATTTGCAAAGCATATAACAGGGAACTACCAAAAATCTTTGCCTAAGATACAGCCCAGTAAAACACACCATATACAACTTAGTCTAACTTAAAATGTAAAGCAGGAAGACAAGAGGAATCCTTGCATAAGTCTTACATAATCCTGAGGGCAGAGTGTCTCCTTACAGCCAGGCATTCAGAAAAGCTTTCTTTAGGTATGCCTACCTTTTACAGGTTCTGGTTTATAACATCAGTGTAGCTATCCATATTCTTTGGTGAAGCTCTAGGCTCACAGGTGCAGGGCTTAGATCTGCACACAGGAAACTAGCTTGCCTCTCTTCTCCCCACTCCCTGCCCAGATGCAGGCAAGCCATGGAGGTTCAGCTGGGGCTGGCAAACCCCAGCTGCAGTCCACAGGGTTTGCCAATGGCAGGAGAGGGAACAGAGAGAGGAATTTGCCTCAGGGTCCATAGCAGGCCAGTATCTGGCCACACCCTGCCCCTGCTCTAGCTAGAGGGGAGGGGCCAAGCCAACTCTCTGGAGCAGAGCCCCGCCCAACCCAGGGATTATGCTGGGATGCTGGAGGAGTCTGGTTTAGTTTAAACCAGGAAGGGATCTGGGCCAAACAATGCATAAACTGTTTTGAGCCAAATCAGTTAAGTCTGATACTACGTTCAACCAGGTTTATCGCAAACTGGTTTTAACCATTTTCAAACTGGTTTATGTGCATTGAATGTGTATTCTGTTACAGGTTTAATCCAGTTTTGGGTCACTTAAACTGATTTATGTGTAATGTCTTCTCCTAGCCCAAGTGCTTAGAAATGGATTCCTTGAGAATCTTCTCCATGATTTTTCCAGGGACTGAGGTAAGGCTGACCAGTCTTTAGTTTCCTGGATTTTGCTGTTCCCTTTTTTTAAATATGGGCACCATGTTTGCCTGTTTCCACTCATCTGGGACCTCTCCCAATTGCCATGAGTTTTCAAAGATGATGACCAGCAGCCCTGCAATCACATTCAACCAACTACCTCAGCAGCCCGAGGACTTGTATATGTCCAGCCTTTCTAAATAATCCCTAACCTGCTCTTTCACCACTACTGGCTATTCCCCTCCTCCCCAAACTGTGCTGCCAGGTGCAGTAGTCTAGGAGCTGACCTTGCCTGTGAAGACTAAGGTGAAAAAGACATTGAGTACTTCAACCTTTTCTGCACCCCCTGTCACTAGGTTGCCTCCCCCATTCAGTAAGGAACCCACTCTTAATTATCAATTAACTTCCATTGTCCAGTTTCAATCTCATGACCCTAATATTCTTCCTTTCAGCTTCCAAAACCTTGTCCTTCAGTTCTTTGCATAGGATGATCCCAATTCCATTTCTTCTTCTGTCTCCACCATTATAGAAGAGTTTAAATCCTTCTCCAATCTCTCTTGGTTTGTTTGCTTTCTACTTTATTTCCTGCACACACCCATAATATGTACATTTTCTGCTTTCCAACAAGTCTGCCACTTCTCCACTTCTCTCCATCATACTCCTCATATTGAGTGTCACAACTCTTAAATCCTTTCTTGGGACTAGCTTCTTTGGCCACACCCATCCTAGGTGCTGTTGGATCCAATCATGATGATTTAGCAGACTGTTGTATACCCAGATGCCTCTCCTGATATGAACTCCTTCTTAATCGAAGCTTGAGGCCCATATTGGATGGGTAGAATTATGCATCCACAGCAGAGTTACTCTGGCATATGAGACTGTCAATAGGTAATTTAATTCTCTCCCAGTAGGTTGCCCTCTCTTGATTGCAGGTGTTAAATATATGAAGCTTTTAAATATTTTTTATTCTATTCATTAATACATGACTACCCTAAAGGGAGCAACAGTTTAATTTTAGAAGGATTTTTAAAAAGTAATTAATCTCTCCTTGTGCCCCAAGCTATTCCTTGATTGAGCTACTATTTTCATGACTTATTTTTCCAAAACAGTAGCTAGCAGGTACTGCTAAAGATCTCTCAAACCTTTTCAGATGCTTTGCTTTTCTCTCTCTCTCTTTTGTTAAGCAGAACTTTCAAACAGCTGTAAAGTAGGCCTGTGTGACGCTTCAGTCCCTGATTCAATTTGGCAGAGATTCAGCCCGATCCGTTGGACAAATCTCTGAATCCATATTGAATCAGAGGACCCTTTAATCTCTCTGAATCAAATTGGAACCCTCCAAATCGATTCAGAGAGATTCAGAAAGATTCGGTGATTCAGACATAAACACAGCTTTTAATGTTTTTTTTCTACATACCTGTAGGTAGCAGCTCATGAATGCTGTGATGCTGGGACACATGGAGTGTCCCACAGAAGCACGAGGGGCTCCCCAGCATGCTCAGCAACATACCTGGAAGTGGACCAGAAGCACTTCCAGTCCACTTCCAGGTCTACAGGGGAGCGTGCTGGGGGTTCCCCCCGTGCCCTCCCGGCTCGGTGAGTGGTGCCTCCTGGGTCTGAGTGGGCACCCAGAGTCGCCCTGCAGCTGATCGCCAAGCCGGAGAGGTAAGGGGGGTGGGGCCGTGTGCTCCCCGGCAGACCCAGAAGTGGACCAGAAGTACTTCCGGTCCACTTCCAGGTTCACCGCCGAGCATGTGGAGGGCCCCGCCACACTCCTGTGGGACACTCCATCCGCCCCACCATCACAGCAATCATGAGTCATGCCTGCTACTTCAAGATATGTAGAAAAAACATTTAAAGTTGTGTCTGTGTCCAAGTCGCTGATTCTCTAAATCAACATCAAATCTTCAGATTCAGATTAAGCCAAGTTGAATTGGGGACAGTGTGAAAGGGGAGGCAGAAGCCCCACTCCCAACATGTCCCAGGACCCTGCCCAACAAACAACAATACTTACAGCAGGGTCTGGGACAAGCAGCAGCTGCGGAGAAAAGCCGGCACGGGCTCGGCAGTTCCACAGCTGCCTGAACCTGCAGATTGGCAAATCCCAGGGGCGAGGCCCAAAGGCAGCGCGGGATCATCAAAAGGCAGCTGGGAAGAGACCCAGCTGGCTGGACCAGGGGAGAGAGAACACCCGCAGGGGAAGACCGGCTGCCGGTGGGAAGAGGCAGATGGCAGAGCTGGGTGAAGAGGAGCGGAATGCCAGCAGAGAGAGGTGGAACGCCAGCAGGGAGACACAGGTGGCGGAGCCTGTTAGAAATGGTGGAGTGGGGCACAGGGCGAGAAGCCCCAGTGCCAGCCAAGGAAACCTGGCATAGAAAACCCCAGGTCCAGGCTCAGGAAACTGAAGTCTGCCGGAGGGTCACATCGGGGAGGAGAAGAGCGTCCTCGCCATCACGGGCGAAGACCAGGCTGCTCTGGAGAGTTCAGGTACTGTGACGGGGAAGGGTGGCAAGCGACAGCAAAACCGTGCGGCCAGCCCGGTGAAGAAGGAAGAGCAGGCAGCGACTGGCCCAGAGCCCAGTAGGGAAGGGGCAAGTTCCACCAGGTGGGGGATCAGAAGTGATTAACTCCTATTCTGTTGGTCCCTGGGAAGAGTACCCAGAGAGACGGGCGAAACTCCATCTTTCGTCCCAGGGAGGCAGAAGGGTGCTGGGGGCCAGAGTCCCAGGCACTCTGTCAGCGGACGCTAAACATCTCTTGGAGTTAAGCATTTTTCCTAAGTTATCATTAACCCCAGCTTGGGACATGTTTAATTACCCAAAGGTTGGTCCAAAGACAAGGGATCAATTCGGGAGAGATTGATGGACGAATAGACCTGACCCCAATCGTGGTGGCCCTCTCAGGTGAGAAGATATCATCCCAGGGAAGATTACAGGGAGACGAGACATCCCAGGCTGTGGATGTGGTAAAGGGGTGGGGTAAAGGGGAGGTTTTGGAGCCCCATGAAGAAAGACCAGGGTCGCGACCCATCTGGAACCACTGACAGGGAACTGCCTCCCCATCTATCAACGTCAAAGTCATGGCAGGAGAGCAGGGGCAGCACTCAGAAACATCTAGGTGGCCCCAAAGTGCAGTCTTACCCTGATGTCACTAGGGAGGAAAGCACCAACCAGAAAGGGGCCAAAGCCTTACAGCATCTACCAGCGACAGACAATGATCTGAATCAAGTAATTGAATCACTGTCCCTGATTCGGGCCGAGTCCGAATCTGAATCTAATAGGGCCCGCTTTACACACTCCTACTGTAGAGCCTGTCCAAATCTTTCATTCCCCCTCCTCTGTTTTTTCCTTGCAACAACATCTAATATTTGACTTATCTTTAGTTCCTGAAGCAGTTTAATCTCCAGATCCTTTTCTGCTGGACCTGCTGCCTAGCTGGTTGTTCTACATTTTATATTCATGAATTCCATTGAACCTTCCTAAGTTATATCACTTTACCCAGGTACCTCTTGAATGTCGTCTTCTTGATTTCAGAACATCTCTTCAATTTGCCAAGATCACTTTGAATTCTGGTCCTGTCCTTCAAAGTCCCTGTAATACCTTTCTATGTGGTGTCATCCACAAATTCTGTGACTATTTTATTCTTCAACTCATTTAAGAACTGGGTCTGTGACAGACCTTTGTGGGATCCATGTAAGATACTTATCTAGTTTGACAGCAAACTAATGGCAGCTACATTTTTGGCATGATTTCTCAGCTAGTTGTATATCCACCTTGTGGTGATTATAAGTAGAACACATTTTCTTAGCTCGTTTATCAGACTGTTAGATGGAACGATGTCAACAGCCTTTCTAAAGGCAAGGTCTGGACATTTGATTGCTTTAATATGTTCTGAGATTGACAAACTCGTATTGACTGTTTTTGGTCATCTTATTACTGGTATCTTCTGGGTACTTGCAAATTGATCCCTGGAAAGTATCTAAAACAAATGATTAAACAATCAAAGTTAGGCTGATTCATTTTTCCCCTTTTTCATAGATTGGTACTATATTTGCCTTTTTCCCGGCCTCTGGAACCTCCCCCATCCTTCAAATATTCTCAAATAGAAATAATTTATTTTGACCAGTTGTTTAGGATCAATTTCATCAGACATGGTAATTTGAATCTCTGTCTCTCTCTCTCTCTCTCTTTCTCTCTCTCTCTCTCTGACCTAAATATTCTTTAACTACTTCTTCCCATATTCTGACCTACCCTCCTATTACTTTGTTAAAATTAATTTAATTAAGTAACTGATCAGAATTAGTCTTTTTATTGTGAAAGATGAAGCAAAGAAAGCAGTGAATATTTCAACCTACTCTGCATTATCCACCATTTGCTCTCCTTTCCAGCTAATAGAGTACAATTTTCTGTGCTTACCTCTAACTTTTAACATATACATATGTGTGTGTGTTAAAATATATATGTTACTTTTAACACATATATGTTAAGTAAAAGGAAAGCACAGAGAACTGTGTGTGTGTGTGTGTATGTGTATATATATACACATACATATACATATATATATATATATATATATATATATATATATATATACATATAGAACCCATTATCATTGCCTTTTATTGCCTGTTATGGTAATCAAAACCCATTTTGTGCCTTCACCTTTTTTACTTCCTTCCCTACAAGATTGGCCTATTCCTTTTATGCTCATTTTAATCATGTGGCTATATCCACTTTTAATTCCCAGTCTAACTCTGTTCATGACTGTGTAATAGGGAACCCTAGTCCTGTTACTATGGAAGGGATAAAGGGTGAAAAACTCTCAAAACCTCTTTTAAGAACAGGACTTTTGTGACCCAGAAGGGCGAGGACTCAGTTTGAGCTTGGCTTTTGAGCTGAACTCCCAAAATTTCAGCAGAGAGAAAGTATTTGATCAATGGAGGCTGCAAGGGAGGAAAGGAGGGGTACATGCAGTAGTAACCAGTCTGGGGAAAGTAAAAGCTAGAGGATCAGGGCTACCAGCTCTGGTGGGTAATAAGTTGCCTAGCAACAGGCTTCACAAAGACTGAGCCCCAAATAAAAAATAAACTAAGGACTACAAGCTGGAACAGAAGCTGCTTAATAAGGATCAGTTGACCTATAACTGTGAACTTGCCTCTTGTGAAGCAGACTAAAAGTAAATGAAGTCAGGCCTCAGCTGGAGTACTGCGTCCAGTTCTGGGCACCCCACTTCAGGAGGGATGTGGACAACATTGAGAGGGTCTAGAGGAGGGCCACCTGCACGATCAGGAGTTAGCAGGGCAGGCACTATGAGGAGAGGCTACGGGACCTGAACCTGTTCAGCCTCCACAAGAGAGGCTGAGAGGGGATCTGGTGGCTGTCTATAAACTTGCCAAGGGGGACCAGCAGGCAATGGGAGAGTCCCTGTTCCCCTGAGCACTACTGGGAGTAACAAGGAATAACGGCCGTAAGTTGATGGAGTAGATTCAGGCTAGACATCAGGAGGCGCTACTTCACTATCAGGGCGGCTAGGATCTGGAACCAACTTCCAAGTGAAGTGGTGCTTGCTCCTACCCTGGAGGTCTTTAAAAGGAGGCTAAATAGACACCTTGTCATTTGACCCCAGCATCCTTTCCTGCCCATGGCAGGGGGTTGGACTTGATGATCTGCTCAGGTCCCTTCCAACCCTATCAACTATGAAACTATGAAATATAAATTGGTGAATGAAAAACCCATGCCAGGCTAAGAAGCAGAGATCAGCTGACTGCTATGGGTGGGACCAAACAGTGTATAGGTTTGCTTCCAGGGCAAATGGACCACTCTGGCCTTGAGTGGTGAGAAGAAAGGAGCTCTCTTGTGGAACATAGGTAGCTGAGGTCTCTAAGGAAAGGAGGAATTGCTATCAGGGCAGGGAAACCTCTCCCTCTTGGTGAATATTCCTGAACAGGTTAAAGGTTTTGGTCATCTTCTGGTATAACTACACCACATTTAACCATTTTGTTACACATGCTTGTGCTCGTTCATTGTACTGTGTGAGACCTTTCATTGTATATGTGCCTTCTAGCAGCAAGTATTGCAGCAGGTGTTGCAGTCTGAGGCTCTGTGCTGTAGTCACAAGTAGTTGAACCAATGGTTTAGACCCACTTCTTCATTAGTTCCTTGGAGCATCCAACTCTGGTATGCAGGTGGTTGAGACATCACCACCTTTGCTTTGTTCATCAGCCTTTGTTCATCATCACCTTTGTTCATCAGCCCCTGCTGGTAAGGACTCGGCTGCTGAAATGTCCATTTTTTCACTCTAAACCTCCAAACCAAAGGTTCTGATGTAATGCTTGTTTCAGTTCACCCAATTAGCTTATGTTTCTGTTAAGAATCTGTTTGTAGATGCCAGAGATATAGGAGTGGCTATAAGGGGCAGTTTGTAGGGCCCACAGTACAGTGCTCTGGAGCACACTGTAGTTTTAACCTTGTGAGGACCAGAGGCTTGAAGGGGGAAAGGCAGAAGCCAAGGGGACAAAGCCAGAGGAGGAGAGTAACAGAAGCTAGAACAGGTGTTCAAAGGAACTAATAGAGCCAGGAGGCCCGATGCAAGGAAACTGAGTAAGACCTGAGAGGCATGGGTGTGGATACGGGAGGGGCTGGAGGCCACAACTGGGGTCAGTGAGGATGAAAAAGAGAGCACAGGGAAAGCACCTGTGGCCAAGCTCAGTCCAGAGATCATACCACCAGACTACCTGTAAGATTCTAGGACAACCTCCCAAGATATTAAGTGTATATCAAGGCATTGAAGGCAAGTATAGGGTGAGATCATACAGAGACTGAAAAGTCCAGGATTAGCCCACAGTCAGGGGCATCTGAGCTATCCTTTGGACAGGTCTGGTCATAGTGACCAATTCCTTTTTGACTTTAAGTTGATTAAAAAATCTCACGATGCATCCATCATGGTTTTTTACACTACTGTTGTTCATTTAGCATAGTTTCTTTCAACAACCAAGTTTCCCTGTACTCCTCTTCACTTCAGCCAGATTAACTTCCATGTTTGCATTCTCAATCACTTCGTCCATATTAACCAAACCTGGAATTAACACTCCATATGCTGTGGAGTCATTCCATATCCACCTTCTAAAACACAGTTGTCCCCTACATATTCAGAGAACTTGATAGACTCTGCTGTAATGTTTTTCTAATGGAAATGTAGATACTTTGTCACCCATTACCACCCATCTAGTCTTCTGGATATTTCTAATAGTGGTAGTAAATAATAACAACCAAAAACTTTGCAAATTATATTTTTTAAAAGAAAATTGTCCATTGTAAACCAAAAAAAAGCAAAAAAGATTGCCACTTTTTTTTCCAGGTCAACTCCTTACTTTCAATTAAAAAAAAAATCTTTCTCAATCCTAGAACCAGCATTTACTGTTGAATTAAAAATACTTTACTATATATTAAAACCGCACAATAATTATGAAACATTTGACAAATATATTAGTGTTCCAATCAGCATACTAAGAAGTGATCCTCTACAGATGACCTATGTAAACAAATTGAGACCTTTACACACACACACACACAATTCATATATGGCTTTTTATTATTAGCTGTTGGCATTGAATATATGGTATTCTCTCTTCCCCTGGTGTCAATACCAGTTTTTAGCTCAGGTAACTTGCATTTTGCATGCCTAAATTTCAAGTGAATATTGCTTGCTTTATTCATTTTTATTTCCCAACTATTTTAGTGTTTCTGTTTATTGTTAGATCCTAGTGCCGTGTTAACTCTACCATATGTAAGGTTGTGTTTGAGAGTTGAGTTTTAATATGAACTTTCAACCTTTCTTTTGTAAAATCTCAGGAACAAGAAACAAAGCATAAAATATAAACTTGAGTAGCATGATGCCACACAAATGGATAAAGAACAATATGACCTTTAAATATCATCTTCTTGAAGAATGTCTCACTAGATTGTCTCACTTCTATCTGGCCTTTATTTGAAAGAAATCTGATATTCTGGGACTTGATTGTATTGTTTTTTCCTTAAGTCCCAGTTCCTATACATTATACATCAATAGTGCTTGTCCATAAAACATTTTGGTTTAGGCATAACAAAAAAATGATGCTAACTATACTGAATTCACCAAATTTTAGTTTGGTAGTTTGTTGGCAAATTGTGTTGGCTTAAAGTCCACTATTCACTTCAATAGGTAAAAAATTTAGTGAGATACTCACTAAATACCCTGTAATGAAAGAAAACCAGGAACACAAATTTCACATCTTCTAGTTGCTTTCTGAATTCACTGGCAATACATTAGGCTTGGTATTGAACAGGTGCTAAATTCAGATTGGTCAAATAGCAATACACTTGAGCACTCCAACATCAACACACCTCTTGTCCAAGGAAAGTGATCCAGTTGGACCAGGTCTAGGCACAGGATCCCATACAGTCAATGGAGAAGATGCACATACCTCCAAATGCAACCCTCCAAATAGAGAGGATTTGGTGCCTAGACAATTGAAAGAGGTAGATACCTCTGAAGGGAGATCTAAAGAAATCCCAGGTGCATCTACATGTGTGCTTTAATGCACAATAGCCTATTTTACTGCACATTAAAACATCACATAAACTGTCCAATTATACAAATGAGCAGTAAAATAGGCTACTATGCATTGTGTCACTTAAACCGTGCATTCATTACTGCATATTAAAGCAGCCTAATGTGAGTTTCTTTAGTACCTCACATTGGAGGTACTAAATTTAATGTACATTAGAAAAAGTGCCTTAATGCATGCGTAGATGTGCCCCTTGCTGCTTAAAGATAGCTATCAGGAAACACTAGCTCAAGGGTGTGTCTGAACTCCTACCCTGGAGTTTTAGGTACCTGATGTAGGCTATATATTAGGCACCTCAATTAACTTGGGATTTGGAAGTCTCAGTCATGCTTTGGAGAGTAGGTACCTAACTTAGGGCACCTATACACATGCAGCAAGGCTGCTCCAACACACTGTAATTACAGTGCATCACAGCAGAGTCAATCAAGTCTACTGGAGCGTGGTAATTACCATGCTCCAGCAGACTCCAGCATCATGTGTATCAACATCCCCATGCTGAAAAATGGCAGCAGGGGCACTTTAACTAAAGTTTGTTTGATAAGCTATAGTTAAAGCACACCTGCCGCCATTTTTCAGTACAGGGACACTGATACACATGACACCGATCCACACACAGTACAGGGACACTGATCCACACACTTTAATTAGAGCAGGTCCGAGAGCAGCTCTAATTAAAGCCCCCCTCCTCCCCCGCACTTCTGAAGCACGTCTATAAACACCCTTACTGATGGTGTCCACCTTTTTCCATAATAACCTAGTTGTTAGAGTACACGCTGAAGGAAGTGGGAGACCTGGATCTGAAGGGTCTTCTCAGTCTGCCGTCCTCATAGGTTTAGATTCCTTCAATCTCCTGAGAAGGAGTCATCCCAGGATTCAGTCCCTGCTGCTGACAGGTTTATTCCTTCTTTTTAACCAGTGTCTATTGCAGTGTACATTGCCCTGAATCCATTTATCCATGAATAGTTATCTGTCCTATGAGCTTTGTATTTATTGACAGTAGAAGCAAAGCAGGACGTGGTGCTTAAACTGAACTTATTTTGATAATTAACATAAAGTCTTCAGTTTTCACATATTCACCCAAAAAGCCTAATTTGAGCATCTCTTCCAGCTTCTGCATGTCACTCTAGCTCACAAAGACAAATTTTCAATTAACCTTATTTTTAGCCATTTTAATTTAAGAACCTGAATGCCCCTCCCCATCCCCCATTTCTGACCTTCACAGGCACAATTTCTGATGTATATACATGCACAATTACATTTCAAATTCTTCAGAAATGATATGGTGACATCTAGACTCCACTTCCATTTTCATCACTTAACTTTCATGCCTTGCCCCCCATAGTCGAGGAAAATGCATCATAATCTACACAGATTCCAGCAGGGAACGTCTGTGAATTGCAGCCTGCCAGAGTTTCACACATAAATTAGCAAAGATTAGTCACTTGCCTGCCTGCGTCAGGGGAGGAAGTTTAGCTGTATGATTAAGGCAAAGAACAGGATGTCTGGGTTATATCACCAGCATAGCTACGGGCTTCCTTTTTGATTTTTGTGAGGATAAATGCCTCTGTTCATCATACAAACAGAAATAGTGCAAGCCGGGAATCTTACTTTTCCTATCTGGTCTATTTAAAGTGTAAGCTTTTCAGGGCAAAGGCTGTCTGCGATGGTCTCTCTTGTTATGTATATATGCACAATAAGACTCTGACTTCATTTGCACCTTCTAGGCACTTGGGTAACATAATAAATAATCAGTGGTAAATCTTCCTTACCTGCCCCAAAAAATCTTCCTTACGCTGATTTTTTTTTTTCTATGCAGCCTTTTTCTGAGTCTCTGCCACTTCTATATTCTCTATGGGCTACAGTACTCATACCGAGCTGCTTAAACTCACTAGCACTGCTCTGTCCACCAACTGCTACCTGGAAATATAGTTTCCAGGAGCTGACTAAATCGAATATGTTCTGATTATGGAGCAAAGTAACAGATGAAGAATCATAACAAAAAATGTTGGTCACATCCATTCAAAACACTGGAGAAAACAGGGAATGATTTATGTGGTCATATACCTTCATCCCATCAAGAGGGAACATATTTCACTTCAATTTGACAGTTGTACAGCTGAGGAAAACAGGTTGTTCTCAGTGCAGTGCTGGTCTTGGCAAAGCCATGAGTTCACAAATCCTTATCGAAAAGTCTTGTCTTTTCAGTCAGTCTTGTCACAAAAAGGTGTGATGCAAGGTTATGAACTTTGAACTCCAGAAAAAAGTGTTTGAAAGTTAAGGCTTCTTCTTTTCTTTTTTTTTTCTTTTTTTGGGGGGGGGGGGTAGGGGAGTGGGGGATCACAGGCATGTGATTAAAAAGAAAAATACATTTTTGTAAAATCTCTTATACATGTATTAAATTTCATGAGCCATAAATACATACATACATAAGGAAATAACCTTCTCCCTCTAGTGATACACATGAAGTGTATAAAGAGCCCCATCTTTTTAGGGATTTTGTTGATCCATGCTCTAGGCAAGATCCATGTTTCTGTACTCTGTTCAGTGCCACAGAATTTTTTTGGGAAAAGGAATGCACCCTGGGGTAGCAATACCTGCTGAGTATAGTCCATTCCATAGTAAGGAGCATTTGTAAAGATGTATCAGCCAGGGAATCCCATGGTTATGCAGCCACACTACCAGGGAGAATGGGATTATGAACAGGTCCTGGCAGAGATTTTCTTTTTCCCCCTTCTGTGGGTTTTACACTAGGAAAGAGGCCATGCTTGACCATAAACTAGGGGTTAATAGAAGGGCTAATTAATCTGCTACATGAAAGTGCTGACTTCACACCTAGGGGCAGACGCAATCCAGGGAATAAATTACATGGGTGTAAATCAGAAGCCAACACAAAGTTATTAAGCCAAATTCTGCTCTTAGCTACACTGATATAAAAACATAAAGTAGTTCACTGAAATTCAGGAGTGACTCCAATTTTGTGCTGATGCAACAGAGAATAGAATCCAGTTTGTAGCATTTAGCTTTATGCGTCTCTGCTTCTTTTCTGTGCCCTTGTCAGATCGGGCAAAAAGGTTGGTCCTCTTATAAATTATTATATTTATCCTCTTTTATAACTTATTGGAGCTATGTTTTTGCTGGCAGCATTTGCAATTTGTAAATTACATTTCTTCTTCATGAATATAGCTTTAATGGAGACCTACAGAAGCTCTGTCCCCTAGCAACAGCATCCTGCAAGCTCCACTTAGAAATCAATGCCAGCTAGACTGAGTGCATGGAAGGGACAGAAATATTAATTTTTTTGGTCAAACACACCTTTTTTTTTTTTTTGTTCACACAAAATTCAAATTGATCATCAATTAAAAAAAAGAAGGAAGACCTTCCATTGGCTCTTCATCTAATACTTATTGATTATCTCTCAGTGCTCTACAAAAAGCTGTATACACTTTTATATCCTGATATGCTATTTGACATTATATGACTTGACACAGGCCAGAGATCAAAAAGACAAAAAGAACCGGGTGTTTCAGAAACAACTTAAGTAGCACTGCGAGTGTGATAGATAATTGTAATGACTGCACAATTTAAATATCATATGGTACTGATCTCTACATAGTCCAGATCTTTGGGAACAAATTTTGTTGGGAGTGGTTCAAAAGGTGCGTTTTGGTTTCCAAACTAATTCATTTATATCAGTTATGCTATCAATCAGCTGGATAAGCATATGCATGATCTAAAAGTAGGGATAGGTAAATTTTAGTTGATAAGTTTTTTAAATTTGGCCAATAATCTCAGGTTCGTATTTCATTCACGACATGAGATAACCTACCTTCCCTTTGTTCCTAATCTAGTGGTGTCATCAGGAAGGCATTGGCTTCCATGACCACAGTCTGCTCTTTGGAGAGAGAGGCAGCGAGCTGTTGGGAAGGGACAGCCTCTACCTCTGTCCGTTGGGGAGGAGGCTCTTCTTAGCTAGACTGGCTGACCTGCTCCACCGGGCTTTAAACTAAGCCCACTGGGGGATGGGGGGACTACTGCCACTGCTGGCCCACTGAGCAACCCTTGCAAAGCCAGCAGGCCAAGGCACATAAGGGATCCCACCCGAGCCCCAGCTCTGGAACAAAATGTAGGCAAGGCAAGGGCCCCTAAGGGGACACTTGTGTGTCTATACACAAATGCCAGGAGCTTGGGGAATAAACAGAAGGAACTTGTTCTCCTGCTAAATGCAAATAACTATGATGTCACTGGGATAACGAAGACGTGGTGAGACTCCACCCATGACTGGACCACGGGTATAGATGGCTATATCCTGTACAGGAGGGATCTAGTGGACAAAAGGGGCGGGGGCGTAGCTCTCTATGTCAAGGAAAGCTACGCATCCCTGCAAGCCAACATTGGCGCCCACGGTGGACGACTTGAGACCCTCTGGGTTAAAATCTGTGGGAAACACAGCTCAGGGGATGCTATGGTGGGGGTCTACTACAGACCACTTACTCGGAGTCAAGACCTTGACCAGGAGTTCACCAGGGAATTGGCTGAGGCCGCACAATCCCAGTGTATGGTTGTCATGGGAGACTTTAACTACCCAGACATCTCGTGGGAAGAGCGTTTGGCCAAATCTGAGCGGTCGCAAAGCTTGCTCTCATGTGTGGATGACCTCTATCTGACGTAGGAAGTCTACGGGCTGACAAGAGGTAAAGCGCTGCTCGACCTCATACTGGCAACTGGGGATGACCTAATCAGCAACCTAACGATCGAAGGGAAGCTGGGTGACAGTGATCATGAACCGATCACCTTCACCATCTGCCATAAAGCTGGCAAGTCAGTCAGTAATACAGAAGTCCTCAGCTTCAGGAAAGCTGACTTTGACAAGCTAAAGAGGCTTGTCAGAGAGGCCCTAAAAGGAAAGGGGAGTTCCCAATGGAGTCCCCAATGGAGAGGGGAGTTCAGGATGAGTAGTTGCTCCTCAAGGGAGCGATCCTGGATGCGCAAGCAAAGTCCATCCCATCTCGAAGGCAGGGCAGCAAGAGGGCGCAGCAGCCCCCTTGGCTCTCCAGGGAACTAGCAGACCTCCTGCATCTTAAAAGGAAGACCTACAAAGGATGGAGGACTGGAACCGCCACCAAGGAGGAATACTCTGCTCTGGTCCAGACTTGCAGAGAGCAAATCAGGAAAGCCAAGGCTGTGATGGAGCTCCAGCTAGCTATAAATATCAAGGAAAATAAAAAGTCCTTTTTTAAATATGTAGGGAGCTGGAGGAAAAGCAAGGGCAACATTGGACCCCTGCTAAACCAGATGGGGCAACTGACAACTGATGCCCAGGAAAAAGCAAACTTGCTAAATGGGTACTTTGCATCAGTTTTTCACTAGTTCCATGGGACGGCCCTGCCCACTATGGATCAGGGAGCCCAGGTGAGGGAAATTCCTTGCCTCCATCGAAGCTGACCTCATGAAGGAGCACCTTGACAGGCTGAATACCTTCAAGTCAGCCGGCCCTGATGGGTTACACCCAAGGGTACTCAGGGAGCTGGCAAGCATCATAGCTCAGCCCCTGGCACAGATCTTTGAGAGCTCTTGGCACTCTGGTGAATTACCTGATGACTTCAAGAGGGCCAATGTCATGCCCATCTTCAAGAAAGGGAGGAAAGTAGATCTGGCAAACTACAGGCCCATCAGCCTTACCTCTATCCTGGGGAAGGTCTTAGAAAAGATTATCAAGGAGGCCATCCCTAACAGACTAGCTGAAGGCAATATCCTGAGGGATACCTAGCATGGGTTTGTTGCGGGTAGGTCTTGCTTGACCAATCTCATTTCCTTTTATGACCAGGTGACTTATCACCTGGACAAGGGGGAAGAGATTGACATTGTATACCTTGACTTTAAAAAAGCCTTCGATCTGGTATCCCACGATCACCTCTTGGCTAAACTGGCTAACTGTGGCCTTGATGTCACCACGATCCGCTGGCTGGGGAACTGGCTCCACGGTAGGACCCAGAGGGTGGTGGTCGATGGGAGCCAATCATCTTGGTGCGCTGTGACCAGTGGGGTCCTACAAGGCTCTGTCCTAGGGCCTATACTATTTAACAACTTCATCAATGACGTGGACATTGGTGTCAGAAGCAGACTGGCCAAGTTCATCGATGATACCAAGCTCTGGGGTAAAGCATCCACACCTGAGGATAGGAGGGTGATCCAGGCAGACCTGGACAGACTCATGAAATGGGCAGACAAGACCTGATGGTGTTCAACACTGAAAAATGCAAGGTTCTCCACCTTGGGAGAAAAAACCTGCAGCATGCTTATAGTGTGGTAGTGCTACGCTGGTTAGCACTACAGATGAAAGGGGCTTGGGGGTCATAGTTGACCACAAGATAAACACGAGCCTTCAGTGTGATACTGCAGCTAGTAAAGCAAGCAAAACGCTGGCTTGCATCCATAGATGCTTCTCAAGCAAATCCCAAGATGTCATTCTCCCACTGTACTCAGCCTTGGTGAGCCCGCAGCTGGAGTACTGTGTCCAGTTTTCATAGATTCATAGATGTTAGGGTCAGAAGGGACCCCAATAGATCATTGAGTCTGACCCCCAAAGTCGAGTTTTGGGCTCCACAATTCAAAAAGGATGTGAAGAAGCTTGAGAGGGTGCAGAGGAGAGCCACACGCATGATCAGAGATCAGGAATACAGACCTGATGATGAAAGGCTGAGAGCCATGGGGCTATTCGGCCTGAAAAAGCGCAGGCTCAGGGGTGATCTGGTGGCTACCTACAAGTTTATCGGGGTGCTCATCAGGATCTGGGGGAACGTCTGTTCACCAGAGCCCCCCAAGGGATGACAAGATCAAACGGTCACAAACTCCACTGTGACTGATTCAGGCTGGACATAAGAAAGAATTTCTTTACTGTCTGAGCCCCCAAGGTTTGGAATAAACTGCCGCTGGAGGCGGTTCAAGCACCCACTTTGAACGCCTTCAAGACACATTTGGATGCTTATCTTGCTAGGATCCTATGACCCGCCTATAAGTTCATCACGGGGGCACAGAAGGGAATTGGTGAGGTTTTATTCACCAAGGCGCCCCCGGGGGTTACAAGAAATAACGGCCACAAGCTAGCAGAGAGCAGATTTAGATTGGACATTAGGAAGAACTTCTTCACACTTCGAGTGGCCAAGGTCTGGAACGGGCTCCCAAGGGAGGTGGTGCTCTCCCCTACCCTGGGGGTCTTCAAGAGGAGGTTAGATAAGCATCTAGCTGGGGTCATCTAGACCCAGCACTCTTTCCTGCCTGTGCAGGGGGTCGGACATGATGATCTATTGAAGTCCCTTCCGACCCTAATATCTATGAATCTATGAATCCCTGCTGACTTCCTCCCCCTGGGGCAGGGGGTTGGACTCGATGATCCTCCGGGGTCCCTTCCAGCCCAAAATGTTTATGAAATCTATGAAATCTAGTGCTCTTTCTTTTAGGCCAAAGTGTATTTAGACATGGAAAAATTAGGCACAATGGATGCAGCTACATAAGACGCTAATGGTGCAGTAGACTAATTCTACTGCGCATTAGCACTGTCTTTTTGTGTTGTGCTAATGCATAGTAGTATTGGTGTACTGCACATTAGCATTACTCAAAAAGCATGTGCCAATGCTAATGCGTAGTAGCACTGATAATGGCACATTAAGTTTAGTACCTATGATTACAGATACTAAACTTAATGCACCATAATTATGGTGCATTAATGATGCCCAGGAGGAAGAAAACCTGTTGTCTTTTAGGATGATAGGAAAGCCTCCTAGGGATTGTTGGATTGTCAGACCCTCCCTGGAAATGTAAGAGGAACCTAGTGAACACTGGCGGAACCAGGAGTTGGGAAGGTCTTAAGTGGTCAAGACTTGATTCTAAATACCAGGGCTTCAGGTGCTGATTCGATTCAGAGGAGATTCAGCCCAATTCAGTGGCTGAATCTCTGAATCTGAATCAAATCAGGGAACTGATTAAAAGGTCCAAATTGATTTGAAGCTCTCTGAATAAATTCAGAGAGCTTTGGCCATTCAGGCAGTCCTCGCTGGCTGCAGGAGGGAGCTGGACCCAGACTCCGTGCTGGTAAGTAGGGGAGGGGACTATGGGGGACTCCCTGACCCCCACCTGCTCTCCCAGTCCTCCCATGACTGTCCTGCCCACCCCCAAAAAAGACTCACTGCTGCTGCAGCAGCCTCAGAGCTTCTAGGGGCTCATGGCAGAGCCCTCCATGCAGTATAGGGCAGTGGGGACAGCCCCCCACTGGGCAGGAGCCAGTGAGTTCAGGGGTTATTTTGTTTGTTTGTTTTTAAACAATCAGGAACTGGGGTGGGTGAGGCAGCCATGGGGGTGCTGGGACAGCGGGCAGAGCTTGGGGGGCTCATGCCAGAGCCCACTCACATGGCGTGGGGCAGTGTGGGGCAGCAGGGATTGCCTCCCCGCTGCGCAGGAGCAGGTGAGCAGGAGCTTTTTTTGTTTCAAAGAGCTGGGTGCTGGGACGGGCAGGATAGCCATTGAGAGCAGACTCGGGATGGGGCCTGTATGATTCAGAGATTCAGCTGATTTGGCAGCAGCCGAATCTACAAATCGGATTCAGCCAAATCGATTTGGGACAGGGATTCAAATCACCAAATCAAATCTCTGTCCCCCAAATCGGCCAAATCCGAATCTGAAATGAATACTAGCCACTTCACACACGCCAGTAAATAACCTTTAACGAGTATCACTTCAGTCAAGGTGTAGTTTCCTGAAGAACTGGGAAGTTGACAAGATAGTCAACGGAAGTAGAGGGCAGATTAGAATGGTAATGCACTGATATGCAAAAGAAAAAAATACTGTCTGGTTATGTTTATACATTTTGTAGTCTGCGATTGGATCATTCAAGGAAGAGTGTATGTATAGAGTTGTGTTCTCAGGACAGCCTTTTTTAAACCAAACTCTCCAAAAATCATGAGATAAACATTGTGCATGGAATATTTCAACCCAGTTTCAGCTGGCCAAAGTTAAAGCTGGCCAAAGTTATAAGCATCTCGAAGGAAGGAAAATGGAAACTGTTAAGGAACCTTAAAAATAATCCTCACTTCTGCATTATCTATTTTTGGGCCACAATACTTTTTCTGTTTAAAAGATGGCATTCTAATCTGTGTTATCACAACAGAAAATGCCACAAAATCATTCACTTATCTTTGCTTACATAATAGGAAAGATCTCCCACAAAGATGGGAAAATTCTGGAGAAAGACAAAGTAAGGAAGTTAGCAAGAAACTCCTTGTGCCATGAAGGAATCAATTAGCAGCTCTGTAATTTGATCCCATACCCAAGGCCAGACAAAAGCTGATTGCCCACTGCACTTTCTACAGCTATAAATATTTCAAACCTGACTATTTTATGCTCTTTCTCTAGAACAAAGTTACATTCTCTAAAATGGCCTCAGTTCAAGAAAGGAATTGCTGTCATGAAATGAGCTTTCTTCCATTATGGCTGAATTGACTTAAATTTTTAAGTAAAAATAGCCTTATAAACAATACATTCTGTAAAAATAAAAAGTATGGACGTGCTACTCGGGAGTGGAAAAGTCGAGACCCATTAGATTAGAATATAGCTGATTTTTGACACAAGCAAAATAGAATGCAGGTATCTTTTGAAGTTAGGGATCTCTTGGTGCTACGCAAAGGCATTATGCAAAGATAGATACAAAGCTACTTTTATACTCCACCTTACTATTCCTGGTCAGTTTCTGTAACCTTAGGTCTTCTCCATTTTGTAGAAGCTGTAAATTATTCCCCCTAAGCTTCCAGGAGACAGAAGCAGGGGGTAGCACCAGAGCTGCCAGCTGAGGATTCCTTCTCATGAAAGGGATCTTCAGAAAGCTACATTCAGAGATAACTCACAGATTTAGTTTAGACTAGGGTGGCCAACCTGCAGTACGTATGTCATAAGTGGCACAGACAATCTCTGTGTGTGGCACGTGGCAGACCAGGAAGGGAACATGCCGCACAGCAACAGACAGGACAGGGAGCAGAAAACAGAGCAGCAGATCAGGCAGGGAGCATAAGACAGAGAGCAGAAAGCTGAGCAGTTGATTGTGCTGGTGGGGAGGGTTACAGTAGCACTCCAGGAGGGGATCAGAGTAGTATTGGGGGAGTGCAGGACTAATTTATGCCTGCCAAAAAAGCTTGCCCTCCTCCCCCAGCATAGAGTATACAAAGAGACATAGTGTCAGTCTGAAGTCAAGTAAAAGACATGGTAGATTTGCACCTTATAGAGTAGCCAAAGGAGATATAGCACAGACTTTCATGGGCTAATGTTCACTTCATCAGATGCTGTGAAACTACATGTACAAAGCCGTATATAAGGAGAGAGAAATTTGAATGCAAAAGGCAGGAGGGGAAGGGAGCAGAGGGTTGGGGGCAGTGTTGAGAGAGCCAAACAAGCAAGCAATAAATCCATAGGAACAAAGGAGTCACAAAAGCTAATCCAGGGATAAGAATCCACAATCCATTTTTAAACCATATTCAACACAATCCAGTTGGTGGATGATTTCATGTTCTGTTCTTTCCCATTCAAATAGCCTTTTAAAGATTTGCTGCCTGAAACCTAAGAACAGTCACCCTCAGTACCCTCAGGTCAGTAATAGACCGGTCCAGTGTTCTGCCCCATACCTGCATATCTTTCTGCACTTGATGTCGGATCACTGTACATTCATTCTTTCATGTAGGGATCCAGTACAGACAGCAGAAGGGCACTATGAGCAGATGATGGCATATATGACATTCGTAGAATTGCAAGTGAATGAACCTCATGTAATCTATGTTATTTGGTCCAGTGATGATTTGTTCTGTGTTGATGTTTGGGCACAGAAGGCATCTGTGTCTGTTGCAAGGTACAATTGGGAAGCTAGGACAGGTTTGTCCCCCATGACTCTTTTGAGCTAGATGTGCTCTTTTGGGAAGGGTTGGGGCTGATCAATGATACATTTTGGGTGTTCAAGACCAGGACTGTAGATGATGACTGTAGCAGGGCACTGTTTGTGCCTGCCACTTTAAGATCAGAGCCAAGCAGCCAGCAGGTGCCTGATTGTGGCAGTAATTTTAGATTCAGGGCTGCCTATATAAGCAGGGCATTTTGCAGCTGGCAGGCCAGGCAGCAACATCACCTGGCTGTGAGGCTTCTTGGAAAACCTGGAGGTAAGGGAGGAGCTATAGGGGATGGCTAGGAGACTCCTGGTCCTGGGCATGACCTAAAACTGCACCCTGCCAGAAGTGGGTGGCCTGGTGGGGCTCTCAGTGGCACGGGAGCCTCCAGGAAATGCCAGGCCAGTTACCATCCTGGTGAAAGGTGGGTCGGGGAACCTTAACCCCAGGTTCCGCAACCAGCTGGGTCATCTGCTAGTAGGGCCTAGAGGGCAGACCCCAGGAGATAGAGTGGGGCTAGAGACTCAGAAACCTAAAAGAGAGTACCCTCAACTGGTCAATGCTGGAGCCAGGACCAGGATGGTCAAAAGGGCCAGGGGGATGCCCATGAGCTAAGAGGCCCTGGGGTTTCCAACTGGCCTTGGAGGTGAGGCCAGGGCCTGTATGGCCAAAGGTCCCAGGGGAACCACACCCAAGAGGGGAAAATAGTTTCAGGGAGCTAGATAGCCTGAATGAAGGCAGGATAGGCAACCAGAATGGAGGGATCTTGGAGGAGCCCTGATCAGAGAATTCTGGGGCCGGTGATGTTGACAACAGTGGATGCCATCTGCAAGGCATGGGTTGCAGTGTAGGGGAGGTATGGAGCCGCAGATAGAGCCCCCTGGCATCGGGGCAAGACATGGGCAGCCTCCCACCTAATTAAGATCATGAATTAGATAACAACAAGGCATGGCAGGCGAGAAGGCAGGTGGTTGGCCCAGAACAGGTGGGTGAGGCCATCGGTAGACGGGTCCCAAGAAGGCCCCCTGTTACAATGACCAAAGGAACTCTGTCCTTGTCCTGAGGTTAGTATTGTAGCAGATTGGAGTGAGGTCTGAGTCTGTCTTTCTTGATTTGAATGACTACGGTTTTGAGATTGTACTGTAATGATAGTAATCTGTGTTCCAGATCCTTAAGGTGTGTGTCTGTCTGGGTCAGTAGAATCAGAGCAAATCTGGTTGTAATATAGAGCTTGGCTGCAGATAACAGATCTAGTTGTGTAATTTAGGGTGAAAACTGGTGGCATGCAGGAAGTTGTGATGGCCGTTTGGTTTCCAATATAATGTGGTAATGATGTGGCCATTGAAAACCTTCACTGTAGTGTCTAAGAAATGAATTTGTTGGTTGGAGTATAGCAGTTAGTTTGACAAAGGAGTCAAAGTTATTGAAGTCCTGGTGAAGTTTCTTTAGAGATTTCTTCCCATATGTCCATACAATGAAGATGTCATTGCTTTACCTTAAGTAGAGGATTGAGAGGGAAACTGTGGAGGAAATGGACTTCAAGGTCTGTCATAAATGTGGCGGCATATATAGGGGTGGCAGGTGCATATGTGTGCCCATGGCAGTGCCAATCATTTAGATAAAACAGCTGCTCTTTTAGGGCATTTTTACACATGAATGCACCATAGAGTGGCTGCCTTGAAAAGTGTCTGGCGCTGTGGTGCATGCATTTGTATAAATGGTGAAATGTGCATCACTGCACAGAAAATGGCAACAGTCCACTTTTAAACTAAAACACCTTTGTGTTTTAGTTCAAAAGCGCACCACTGCCATTTTCTGCATACTGATGCATTTCGCCGTTATATAAATGCACACGATGCAGCACCTTGTGGGTCAGCTCACATTCGGAGCAGACTCAATTAATCACTGGACCTCCAGCACGTCGCAGCACAAAAAGGTATGTGTATAAATGATTCCCTAAAATTCCCTATACAATGTATCACTCACCAAATCCAAGGCACATTGTCTCAACTGCACTCTCAGGGCTAAACACTGTCACCTAGAAACAAATTGCTGGATTTACTAATTAGCTCTTTCTTTGAAAACACACATTACAAATGCAGTCAAGAATGCTTTGATTTGTGCTGGGATGAAAATTATAAAAAGTTCTGGGAGGGTAAAAAATGTGTGGGAAACCTTCTAGTATTTCCAACATGCCCAGGATAAAAAGTGTCAAGCAGAACAAAATTTGATTTATATGACTTTAAACTGATGTAACTATGCTGGGATAACATCCATATTGCAATCAGAGTAAATGGAGGGGTGTGGTTAAGGTGAAAACATATATATTATATGGCTGCATGGGCTATAATCATACAAGAAAAGGTTCATAATAGCCCTGTCTGGCAAGCCTAGGTTTGGTAAAATATTCTGTTGTGCCTTTTTTGATCACTGGACAACCATAAAGGCAGTAAAGGTCTGTGGATTCAGTTAATTCCTACTGTAAATGTTATGCCCAATGTGAGGATCACAAGAACAGGGGCACAGAGGAAGCACTGAGGGGGTGTCAGGACAACTGTCTGCCATTCTAGGAAGGTTTGGGGTTGTTTGTAATCTGGGATCAGAGCTGAGATATTATACCGTTTGGGTTTTTTAATGGCTTTACTTCGGCTGAGTTTGCTTTGCATTTATCCAACATATGAGTATACCAGCAAAGATATTCAGGGAAACAGTAATTTAAATTACAACTAGAGAATATTCACAGATGAGTGCTGTTGTTAATTATTTGACCTAAAAAAACCAGTCTGGATTACGGTGCCATTTCACTAAACACTACATAAAGTAAAATCTTGTGCTTGCCCCACAGAGATTGCAATCTGAGAATAAAGTGAGAAAACAGAGAGTACTAATGAGATGAAGGAACACCATTTAAGACCTTGCAAATTGCCATCAAAGTTTACCACCCATTTGACCTCTTGTGCTCGCTAAAAGGTGCAAATAATCTGCTACTGCACAATAAATGTTCCTTCACATTTTTCCCTTTTAACATGAAGTGAATGAAATGCTTATAAACCCAGGCATGCTGGTGATTGAAACCCATTGTCAATATATTCAGTAGATACAATATAGCAAAAATCTATGCAAGCTTCCCACATTGCCCCAGTAATGTACCTCAACTCTTCTAGAAAAGATAATCTTTAGCAGGGAGAAGATGGTTACTGCCAGTGTCCATTCTACTCTTGTTTCCTCTCCAAAAGTAGTTATTCCACCCTATTTGCTGTTTTACCCTAACCTAAAATTACACATCCCTTTTTCCTACAATACATTTTAAAGCATGTTCCAAGGATTTAGAGTGGAAAGCTCAAGTGAAGCTCAGCCTACAGGAAATTAGCATTGTCATTTACATATGTTTGCAACTGTCTCTTCATCAGTATCGACATTAATGTGTCCAAGTAGTGCTCAGCTCAAAAGGAACCAACTTTTCTGAAATGTGTCTTCCATTACTGTACACACATGAGTCTCCTTATTGTTAGTGGGAGCTACATAACTGGCCTAAAGAGAGAACAAACATCCTACTTGAAACTGATGTTTCCTTATACGTCTGTCTAACTCCCACTAATATTAATGAGCATTGCACCTGGTATACACTTCAAAAGAATAGTCTCCTAAGTGCAGTTCCTCCAGAGTAGGAGGAGTTCCACAAATGCTTCCTGTCCTAAAATGGCTGGCACTGTGTACAAAATGAAAATGGAATTTGGCTTGGTTGGACAAGAGGCAGTAAAGACATATCATACAGGGAGGCAGTGGTTACTATATTTACCCAAATCTAAGACTACTTCAAACTTAAGACAAAACCCAATTGTAAAATTATTTTAAAAAATTATACATTTTTCCATATCTAGAATCTAACTATGGCAGGGAGAGGGGGATATTACATTTGTTCCCCTCACAGCTGTGACAGCAAAACAGAAGCCAGGGTAAAGGCAGGGGGAAATCAGGGGACAGAGGGCAGGTTGCAGGGAGGCAAGAAGCATGGGGAATAGACAACCCAACCCTCGCTCCTTGCCTCCCTCACCTCCTCCATGACTCACTTCTCCATCTGCCCTCCACTGCCTGCCCCTCCTTCCACTGCTTTCCCCTCTGATCTGGGTGCAGAGGGAGCCCCAGAACCACTCCTGCCCCACTCTTCCCTCTCCCACTGGCTAGGAGCAGGCTGGAAGGAGGAATCTGTGTGCTGCCGCACTCTGGCCACTCCAGTCTCAAACTGTAGGGGGCTGCTGTGCAGGGAACCTGGCTGGCTGGAGACCACTACAGCTGTGTGCAACAGCTGTTGTTAATTATTTGACCTAAAGAAACCAGTCTGGATTACGGTGCCATTTCACTAAACACTACATAAAGTAAAATCTTGTGCTTGCCCCACAGAGATTACAGTCTGAGAATAAAGGGTGTGCTGAATTCTCCTTTCCTGCCCAGCTCCCTGCCAGCAAGGGAGAAGAGCCAGGAAGGAAGTAGATGCTGGAAGCAGGAATCTGCAGGCTGCTAATGCTGTCTCTGCCCCAGGTGAGCTCCCTGCCCAGCTGCTCCTCACATCTCCCAGTTGGAGTGGTATGATACGTGATTGTAAGACATGGCCTTGTTTTCTACATGATGAAAGGGGGTGGGGGTCATCTTGGAATAAAGTAAATACAATAAATGATTTTATTCCCTGACAGCATCATTAGAAGTGACAAAGCTATAACAGGTAGAATATCAGAGATACTGGGGAGAGAAAGTATTGGCAGAGTTGACACAGAGGAAAAAGTTGGTGGAAAGAGCTGGGTGTGTAATAATTTTTGGGTGCAACACTCTGGAGAAGGAGCAACTTGTCCAGTCAAGCAACAAGCCAAATTATTAAAGAAAGTGCCTTTGCAATAGGAAGCTCCCCACAACAGGCCTGGAAGGGGAGGGGGGGGGGTTGAGATCTGACAGAACAGGACTTTTAGATATGCCTTGACCAGTTGAGAGAAAATAAAATAGGATTGGCCCTGGAGCTAGGATTTCAACTTTGAATTAAAGATTATGTGACAAGATTCTAAGAGCTGGGAGACTGCTAATGGTGGATATTAAATATCAAATATCAACTATTCTGGAAGAGACAAAGGAGTACGGTCTGATACATTGCTAAATTGGAAATATTTTAAGGTGGTTTTTTTTAGTTCTATAACCAAGTACCTTGTTATAAATAAGCATGGGATTTTATACAGCAGATGGGAGAAAAACACAAAAATCTAGATGTGTGGAGAAGTGGAACAAGAGTACTTCATTGTTATAAAAAAAACAAAAACCTGGAGATATACAAGTATTTACATATTGGCAAAGACACTTGCATCCTTCACAAAGAATGTACTTGCCCTGAAGGGATCAGTTCTTCAGGCAAATACAGCCACAGTTAAAATAAGGTGAGACTGCTTTTTCAAGGATGCCTAATGCAGCATGTGCAACAAAGAATTTAGGGCTGTTGTTTCATACTGGGTGTGTCTACATGTGTAATTAATGCACCTGAATATACTCAGCCTCAATTTGAGCTGGAGTAAACTAATCCTGACATCACTGTCTACATGTGTGTTTAAGCTCAGTAATTTACCGTGCTGTAATTTACTGTAATTTACTCTACTGCACCCTAATTGCCATGCATATGTAGATGGTGACACTTTACTGTACAGCAAATTAGTCTGCTGCGCAGTAAAGCATCTTGTGTAGACACTCCCACTGAGGGTCAGTGTTTACTTCATGGCAGAAAGGAAAGGCTAGTACGATGGTTCCTGCCTAATAGAGTTAAAAGGAGAGGCTGAAGGTGTGGTGCTCATTGTCGGCTGAAGCCAACTTGAGGAGGATCGCTGATTACTCGGCCGTCAGGCAGGCTGGTGGATGGAGAGGCGGGACACAGCGTATTGGTTGCAAAATAACTTTTACTTTAACTTTACTTACGCCGCTGGTGGCCACGACGCAGGTGGTAAGGTTGCTTATGTAGTTCCAGGTAACAAGTTGCTTGCGTAGTTACAGGTAACTGGCAACAAAACAAACTGGCGAATTTGTAGACAGTAACGAGCACGCAGGATGAAGGATACGTCGGGAACAGACGGTGACGGGGAGATGTTGGAGGATGGCCAGTCCGCCAGCTTTTCCCTGCCACGTGGCAAAGTTCTCCGTACTCTACCATGTGCTCAGAGCTCTCCGACTTGGGCGGAAGCTGCACGGATTTTTATACGTTTAGAGTAGCCAATAACAGACTGCCAGGTGGGAATAGCTAATGAGGCAGAACGTACCAAATTTGCGGTTATTCAGGACAGTTCTATTGTGACAGGGGCACTCAACTCATTTGGTTATGACACTCATCACACATGGTTTTAGGTGCTTACAAGAGCCATTTTGGTCAGTGTCTGTTTCCAGCTAACTGTGCATAATGGCAAGAGGTTCATAGCATTCCACACAGCCTCCATGGGGATAGTGCCCCATAGTGGTCTTTCCTTCCAGGCTAAAACTTAATAACAATAGCATCTAATACTCAAGCAGTGATGTAAAACACACAAATAGCTTTGGCCAACCTAATAAGCTTGCTAAAAGTGTTCTGTAACTCTTTGAAGTTGTCCCTGCTGCCACTTTAATTTATGGGGCTCACCTGGAACATGAGTATTAGTCCAAGCTAGTGCACATGTTCTGATTGTTCGAAGTCCCCAACCTGCGATGGTTGTCTGTGTTGGAGAGAATCTCTGCCAGGAATGGCAGATATGGTGCCCCTTACCTGCCTTCCTTTGGCAATTTGTAGATGGTATCATTGGTTCCTCTATAGTATGTGTTATTTTGGGTTGACAGCCACATAGGACCACAATCTCTTACAACACTCCTCTGTTGGCAGCATGTTTTCCATCATAGTACTTATACAACACCATTTCTACAAAGTTATGACAGTAAGTGTGACACCAAATCCCTTTTTATTTTCATTTAATTTTGTTTTGTCTTATCTGTTTCTTCATGCTTCTCTAAGAAATGCTGGTATTTTTATAAATCCCCAGAGCCTCTGACATTAGGTTTTAACTATATAGGCATTCTTGATTTTTGTTTTCAGATTTCTGTTGAGTATAGTTACTTTAAGTCAGAACCTGTGCTTTGATGCCTTTCAATTTTTTTAACAATGCTAAATACAGATAGAATTTAAGTCTGAAGTGTTTTTTTTTAATTAGTGCTTTATGATTCCCCCCACACACACACACACCTTATGGACTCGGGGTAATGGAGCCAGTAATTACATATCTAACCCTATACCTCATCCTTATTGTCAACAATCCTTATTAACCTGTGTGTGTGTGTTCTCTCAAGTAAACAACAGTAATGAATCCTTATATGGATTCTGTATTTATGCTTGCATAGCTTTAGCCTAGCAGCTTTGGCTCTTTACAGAGATCATGCTCATAAACTCTGGTCATGCTTTTCTATTGTCCTCCTAATCAAAATGCCTTCTGCATAGCTCTTAGTAGCCACCATTCCACTGAAGTTTTGTTTCCTAGTGAAACGTCTGTATATCCAAGCACAACTGAAATGGTATCTAATGAAACAGGGTTTCCCAAAGGCCACACACAGACATGTACTCTTGGTGGATGGTATTTAGCAGGCAAGATACTGCTTTGATACATTAAGTGTTCAAAAATATTTATCATCAGCCATTGCTGCAAAATTTCTCTCCTTGTAAGTAGCAGAACTGTTCCCTTTTTACATCTATATTTCATACTCTGGGGTCAGTACATAATGAAGCCATTTAATTTTTTTTCTTCCAGAATAACCATCAAGTGTACCCACTCTGCTAACACTTCTTCTCATCCCACATTTCCCAGAGCAGTAAACTTATTTAGCTCCTCTTTTAGCCTCTGCTCTAGGGTAAATCACAGGTTCCTACAACTGCCATTTGTGGTGTGGTTGGGGAATTGTGAGAAATGCAGTTCTTGCATCTTTTTTCCAAACGTCAGGGATAGTTTTGGTTTGTGAGGTTTGCCTGAGCAGCTACAGTTGAAGGCACTGATTTGTGGTTTTTCTTCTTCTTCTTCTTCTTTTTTGTTGGGCTTCAATGTTGAGCTTTACATGTCTTGCTGCCTCTGGTCTATTTTCTCTATTTTAGATTCTCTGTTATGCCTGCCATATTCATGGTGCTGTTCAACCATCCTAATCTTCATTCTGAATGGGATAACTTCTGCAATATCTAACTATTTCATCAAAAGTCACTTTGTGGACTCCCAATAGCCTGTATCAGGCAGTGTGACACCAGGGAAGTTACTTCCTCTCCAGAAGTGTGAGTTCAAACCAGAGATATAATTAATAGAAGTTGTGCACTGGGCCAGCATTTCCCAATCCGGGTTAGTTTATGTCCCATTATAATAAAGTCAGGTACTCATGTGCTCCCTTACTGCAGCCACCTCTGCCACTGCTGTTGCTTCCCTTGCTCCTACTGATTGCCCCTGCTAAAGTGTCACTAATTACCCTAGCCAGCAGCAGTGGGCAATGGAGAAGACAGCAGTGAGTGATGTGGTGGATGTAGTAGGGGGTGTGAGAGGCTAACATAAGAGTCCAGTTGACCCTGGCTGCTGCAGCTGCTACTACAGCAGTGGCATGGTATCCCTACATCCAATTGCTGCCAACAGTTCTGTGGCATAGACTGCCCAGGGGGCTTCCATGCATCCCTTCTTAAGTCCCCAGGCATCCCCTTTGAAGCCAGCACCTGGAGCTCGTACCCCACTTACCCACCCCTAGTTACACTACTGGTTCTGGACTCATGCTGAAGGCTACCTTTAGGTGATCCAGCTGTAAATGAATATCTGGTTTTTCAAGCTGAGGGATTCAAAGGTGGCTCGATCCTCTACTACCCCTATTGCTTCTTTTGCTCTAAAAACATGTGTGCCCTACCCATGCTACTTCAGTGGGATGTTTTGGTTCACATAGACTTTTTATTTTTTTTTACATAGTCTCTGCTTGAGTGTTTGCCCCAAAACCCAATTGCAAATCCATAGTTAGCCTTCTCGCTGTGCTCAATAAAAACTGTTAAACACATTGTACACTTCAAAACTAGCTACTATCAGAAATAAGATTTCCTTCTGTCTTCCCTTCTGTTAGTATCCACCAATTGCAAATGTAACCCTGGCACACGGTACTACCCACGTGCCACATCCAAATGTTGGAATCCTGGGATGGCAGTAGCATAAGCCTCACTTGGCTCTCCTAGGAGCCAAAATGGGGCTTTCCAACAGGGAAGGCCCCTTTTACACTTACAAACCATTTGCAACTACCGATATAAGTATTGACAAATATTTAATTATATACAATCTAATTATATACAGACTAAGATATAACTAAAGTGGATACAAGTTACAATTTTTTACCAAAATACCTTTTGTGTAGTGTATATATAAAGTTATCTACTATCCCTGGAGGTACAGGGATAGTTACTTGGGTACCTACAGGGTTCACAAACTGAAACTCTCAGGTGCGATATAGGTTAAAGGAGAAGTGGAAACAAATAGATGTTAAAGCACTAACAAATACATTGCTTAATATTTACAACATGAACTGTTCGATACTTGTTTACAAACGCTACTAATAACTTTTAAGCACAATGAATTTACACACACACACTTGTATGCTGAGTCAAGGATTGGAGGGGGGAAAAACAAACAATCCCCGGCTCCTTCCCTCCTGCACCATGGCAGGTCCATCATGGCTGGGGTCCTTCCACATCAGCCCAGGTGTTGCCGCACTGGTGGCAGCTGCTCCCACGTCTAGATCCCTGCAACACACAATGTACACTGCCCCAGCCCATGGCCCCTGCACAGTGGGTCATGAAGCTCAGGCTTCAGGCTAAAACAAATACACTTCTCCCATGGGTGAACTCACAGGTGCACTGGGCTTGGCTCCTGCAGCCCGCGCCTTCTCTTTAGGTCAGACACACACCAACAAACTGGGGCTTATTGGTGAAAGGATCAGCCTGCTCCCTCCAAAGCTCTGGCACAAGTTCTGAGGTTGTGAGTGCACCTCTGACTCCTCAGCAGCTCTCTGCAGCTCTGATGGGCTCTGGGGTGGGGAGTCATTGCAGCCAGGCTCATGTAGCCCTCTGCCCACAGCGCACACCCTTCTCTCCCCCTCTCCCTCTCTCTGGGCAGGGAAAACTCCCCAACTTTTAAAAAACCCTCCCAGGCAATCCAGGCTCTCCCTAACCACTCCTCTCTGATTTCAGACCCATGGCTGAGGTTTTTCCATTCTTTCCCTTAATCAATATGTCCCTGTCTGGGACAGCTTCATTTTGCCCAGAGTACAAGGTCCCCATAGGGACAGATTTCCTTTGCCCTAGTACAGTGTCTCCAAAGGGACAAGCATCGTCATTGGACACCTTCTGGTCAAATAAAACTGAATCACAATTACAAGTTCTTCAATTGTTTTCCACATTTCCAGGTGTAGAAGTACATCCTTGAAGTAGTGCAGGATCACAGAGATGGTCTTAGATGGTCTCATTCTCCAACCTATTATCAAGGACCAAGGGTTTCTGAAATCCAGAACGCCTTCTTCCTTTCACAGAGGGAGGAAACATACCCCCAAAGGAAAAAGATTCTGAAGAAACTTTTAAAAAGTAATATTAAACATACCAAATTAAATATAACCCTTAATTAAACCTGGATTTCATTAGCCTAACAGAGGTAATACTGCTAAATTATTGCTAAGGCCTTTGAATCTTACATGAGCACAAACAAATGCTCAAGTTACAGCTTCTTGAGAAAAGGAGTAGAATTATTTGTCTCTTTACCTCAAATGAACCCTTTGTTTGGTCTTTCTGAGCACGTAGGAGGCCCAAAAGAGATTTCTGTATTCAATGGTGCCCTCTGCTGGAAAAGAGAAAATATCAACACATTCAATAACCGTCTCTTCCTGATCCCACAGGCCTAAGGCAACGCTCCTCTGCTCTTCACATTGCTGTTTTATCTGAAAGCAGTGTTATGGCAACAGGACCTTAAGATCTGTCTCCACTATATGCACTGCTCCTTTTTAAAAGAAAAAGTGATACGGTTCAGGAGCATGCTAAATATACTCGGGAGAGCTAAAGCTTATGCTTATCATGAGTTCATTGACTACAGAGACATCAGTTTATGGTTTTAGTAGCACAGCTGATGGGATGCCTTGGTGCGGGGGAGTGCAAACATAGCCACCACCACCGTAGTGAATGACCATGCCACCACAATTGTCATGGCAACAGTTGGCTCTGTCCTGTGTGCCATGGCTATCCCAAGCATGCAGCTGCCCTGTTACACCTCTGTATGGTTGCACTGAACATTTAAATCTCAAACACTTGTTATTAATATTAGATTATTAAATCTAAAAAAGAAATCTATTGCAATTAGAAGGCACTGAATGCTGCTGAATGCTAATTGCTCATGTTTTCATTATTACATCATTAGATACAGCAGTTTGTTTGAATAATTAATTTATATTTTCAGTATGACAAAAACATATTTGGTTTCATGCAGCATTTACTGGGTTCAGTGGACTAAGTTAATCAAAAGTTTGATTCCATTTAATATAGTGGAGTAACACCAGAATGGGTTTGATCTCATATACTTTGTGGCTTTGAGGCTTATGTCACACTGGACACCTAGGCTAGGGACAGACATTCAAAAAGCCTGATCCTGAATTGATTCATTTTTTGCAGGTTAATCTAAGCTGTGAAGCTTAAACTGGTCAATAACTGGACAGACATTCTCTGTTAAATAAGGAAATACAGGCCTCTGCCTGCAGTGTAGGGTTACCACACATCTGGGTTTTCCCAGACATGTCCTCTTTTTTGGCCCCCTGTGGTACATCCAGGCGGGTTTTTTAAATGCAAGCAAAAAGTCCAGGATTTTCTCCCCTGGTCCATTTTTAACATGGTCACTGCTAGGTAGAACTACAGTTCCTAGAATACCTAGCATGGCATGTACACGATTGGGAGCTGAGTTCGCGATTTTGCTTTGCTCTGCTGGTGGGAGCAGGGGGAGGGTGATCTGAAGCAGCAGGGAGCACAGAAGGTCAGGAGTGAGAAGCACCAGCAAGGCTGGGGGTGTAGGAGGCTGCAGGTCCACAGTGCGGGGCACTGGCAGGGCTGGAGGGGCAGGGAGGTGCGGGCCACGACAGAGGGGCACTGGCAGTGCTGGAAAAGGGGGAGGGGGATTGAGGATTGAGGGCCATGGGGGGTGGTAGGTGACTGTGGGTTAGGTGTGCAGGACACTGGCAGAGCCAGGGGGCTGCAGGTCAGGCGTGAGGAGCACCAGCAGGGAGGGGAGGGGGGCCTGTGGCTTGTCAGTGAGGGGCAACAGAATGGGCAGGGGCAAGGCACCAGCATGTCACTGCCCCCACGCACCATCATATTCCCCCTGCCCCACCTTCTACCCCTTGCTCCCCTGCCGCACAGGTGTCCTCTTTTTTGGACCTGGAAATATGGTAACCCTACAGTGCAGCAGCTCAAGCCAGAAGCCCCAGGGGTGTTAGAGCATGCCTGCCAGCCACTACCAAAGGGGTGGGAAGAGAGACTCCCTCCAAGGCTCTCACCCCTCCTTGCTGGAGCAGAGGGGGCATGGCTAGGCACCAGCCGGGGCTAGCAGGACACACAGGATGTCAACCACCAGCCTGGGGTGGGGGAGAGGCAGCAGCAGAGTGAGAAGTGAGTGGGGATGGGGGAAAGAGGTCCCCACGGTGTCTGGCCATGCCCCATCCCTGCTCCAGCTACAGAGCAGAGGGGAAGGAGCAGCCCAGCTCTCTGGAACAGAGCCCAAACCAGAGAGCATGCTGGGATCCTGAGGGTCTCTGATTTAACTTAAACCAACAAGGAGTCTGGGATAGACATCGCATAAAACAGTTTGAGCTAAATCAGTTAAGTGTGATACTACATTCAACCAGGTTTATCTCAAAATGGTTTTGGCCATTTTCAAACTGGTTTATGCACACTATATGTCTGTTCTGTTACAGGTTTAACCCAGCTTCTAATCACCTAAACCGGTCTATGTGTAATATCTGTTCCTAGCCCTAGGGCATTTATACACACTTTTTTTTCCCACAATGAACAAGAGTTCCGCTGCTTCAGAGCAGATTCAATTAATTGAGTCTGCTCTGCACACAAACTGAGGCGAGCTGCACTGAGCCTCATGCAGTTATATAAGTGGCAAAAAGCATGTCAGTGCACAGAAATGGCAGCGATGCACTTTTTAAAACTAAAGTACCTCCAAGGTGATTTAGTTAAAAAGCGCACTGCCGCCATTGTCTCAGCACTGACATGCATTTCACTGTTTATGCAACTGCATGTGTCACAGTGCCAGGTGCTTTTCAAAAGGCCCAGTGCTGCAGCGCTTCCATGTGTGAAAATGCCCCTAGTACATGTTAAATGTACTTAAAACGCAAACGCCGGCATATTCAAGCCTTAAAATATGTGCTAAATGTGCTTGTAGTTTCTGTAGATCATATTAAATAGCACGTGTTCAGCTACTGTCAGCCTGCTCCACGGAGATAATTAAAGCAATTTGCAGTTCTCCAGCATCCGAGGATGCACCACTTCCAACCCCTCCCATCCCACTCCAACGTCCTATCTTCTAGCCACCTACCTGAACTCTACTGCCCAGAGGAGGGGGGCATTGTGAACCCAGCCCACAATGTATCATCCTGAGCACTCATTGAAAGCCTCAAGTTTCACTAAAGTCTTTTACTTTTGCTTGAGCAATCCCGTGTGAACAGTGAACACCTATCTTTGTGCAAACTGAACCAAACCAAAGAATGTCCACCTTGGACCCCTGCAGGCAGGCTGTGAACTGGCCGTACTGATTTCATCAAAATCAGAAGTGAGGAAAGAACCATAGCCACCACAGCCAAGGGCAGGAAGGGCAGCCAACAAAACCAGACAGTCTATGAGAGCATCATAGGCCAGATCTTAGTTCAGGGATAGCAGGGGACTTGGCAGTAGATCCTTACTAAAAAATCAAGTGCATGAAGTCATAGTACAGGTTCAGGCACTGCAAGGACCATGGATCCCTACTGCAAGGAGCTGCCTAAGATCCACAAGGCAGACTACCCTATTGTTCCATGCTACACTGTCCACTGCAGTGTGATGCTGATGACAAAAATGACAGTGAAGTCCCCTCTTTACTACCTGCTACTGAAATGCTCATGGGGGAGCACGAGGACTACTCAGGGGACTTGTTCCTCACGCAGACTCAGGATGCACAAAATGGGGACAGCTTGGACAAGCCTTCATTAATCAGGCAGACATGGAAAATCACTGGTAAGTTTCAGCACCTTTGGAGAAAAGGATTATTTGGGGCTCTGGGCATGGAGGTGATCCACTCTCAGGGTAAAACATAGCTTGGTGAAGTGCCTGGGTGTGGGAGTGACAATCAGAACAGATTTCCTCCCCCTAAGATTCACCAGAAGGGAGGGGCATTGTTCTGCACGGTATACAGGACATGAGAATTGGTGGTACACCCATGCTTGGATCATGGCAATTGTGCATGAGCCAATGGTCCCATTAAGGCTTGACAGGCCAGTGAAGGTACTCCAATGGTTGCACAAGTTAGAGTTAATCCCAGTAAGGGTTAATTCATACATGCAAAGCAGTCAATGGAAATCCAGTCCACCTTCTCTGTCTCACCCCCAGACCACCCTGCCTAGCAAGGCCAGTTCGCAGCCTTCCCTCCCATTCAGACATCCTGGAGACACTAGGATATTTTGGATTTTGGGGCACCATCTCCACCCTGGTCTGCCAATATTAGTTGCTGCTGATTGAATTCCACATCTCAGCACCTAGGGGCAGGCTTAGCAGAGCTCCCACCTGCAAAACTAGAGTCCATCCCCCTGGGACAGCATTTTTAGGGCACCAACACACAGGAGCATACAACCAAAGGCTTTTATTTAGGCACATCTGAGCACAAGCAGGGAGGTAAAGCCTTGCGGGGTTGGAAATGTAGAGGAGACCATAGCCATATCTTAGTCCGCATAAGAAGTGGTGTCCTAATTTATGGTGCTTTTCCTATCAGACCCAGCAAGTGATTAATAATAATAGCACCAAAAGCTAGGACACTGAAAGTAAATTAATCTTAACCAACATAATTGTAAAGTGCTATGTTAATTTGCAACAAGATGCAAATAAGAAATGATGATCCCTATAGCAAAGAAATTACAAAATAAATAATTTTTTACACGTGCAATAAGTATTGTGAGAAGGGAAGAGGCTATAAACACTGACATTTTTTTTTCCTTTGGGTTTAAATGTGATTGTTTTATTTGATATTCTTTGGGGAGCTCCAGCATACACTGGGCATTCCAGCTTGTTTCAGAAGCAGCTTGTACCCATTGTTAGAAGTTGATAGCAATCCCATCACTCAGGTTCTGGTACAGAAGGCTTGTTTTCATATTTTACCCACAGGATGGTTTTCTCCCAAAAGCATTGCTTTTAGATTTTGTAGCTCATGAAAAACAGTTAATTTAAAAAGTTCTCAGCAGGTAGAAACCAGACAGTGATTATTCCCCATTATCCTTTATTCACAAAGTCTAATTTTGGAGATTTTTAAATGGTCAGCAAATAAAAGGAATAACACAGATAAACACCCAGTCTCAGAAAAGATTGGGTTTTTTTTTTAATTCAGCAAGATTTCAAATTGAAAGTGAACCTGAAAATGTGCAGATTTCCTACAATGGAACATTAAAAGCATATTCAATGCAAATCAACAGAAGGTTCTACATTGACATGGAAAATATTTGGTTTTTATTTTGATCCTTTAACATTGTAGCAATGCAGTATATTTAAACAGATATTTCAAAATAAAAAAATTAAATGATGTGTCCATTTGTAACATTTTGGCAAAATCTTCTAAACAATTCTGTGAGGTGTTTTGATTTTGATGGATCGGCTTTTTTTTTGTTGGTACTGTTTTCTAGCCAACAATTCTTTTAACTTTCTCTGAACTCCAATAATCTACTCCAGTAGGAAAGATGAGTATCACTTTGCGCTCCTGATTTAATCTGTGCCCAAAGGACCTGATTCTATTGCCATTTCTCACATCAAGCACTCTTGTGCCCTCATGAAAAGTGGCATTGATTCTGCTGGAGCTGCTCCAAAATAACATGCTCATAATGAGTTAGGACAACAGAATCAGCCCACAAGCAACAGTTTTAGTTAAAATATGACTAATAATTATCTCCTTCCTACTTCAGTTTAATAATGAAAGGAAATAAGAATCATTGTTTAATCACAAACATATTCCAATATCCTCCCTTACCTGTGCATGAGACACTATAATCATGCATTCATGGATTTGAAAACCTCCATGTGATGTTACTTCCATTTAAGGGAGATTTTTATGGAAAGTAATTAAGTCAAAGCTATCAGGAACTCTTCTCAAGACTGCTTGGCAGCAGGGATCTTTGATACCAAGTGCAATGTCTGCAAATTAGCTTGTTTTTAATTATGATCATTTCAGACTCTCAAGTATATTTGATAAACAAGTCAAGTGAATCGAGTTCACATGAAAGATGCTGGATTGATAGTTCTGAGGATGGAGGTCCTTTATTTATCTGTAGAACAAGAATGACAAACTATAGTCAGTGGTATTGTGTATAAAATGGAAGCCAGCTTTTATGTTCATTCCACACTATAAAGATTCTTGGTCAGGAAACTAGTTCTTCCCTCCTTCCATCTCCCCATAAAAATCTTCTGTCTAGACACTTCTATGAAAATATCTTTTGTCAAAATAGTATCTAGCTCTCTCAGACTTCATCATTTGCGGATCTTGGAGGACTATATGAAGGAGGTATTAATTCTAACATCCCGATGAGGAAAATGAGAAAAAAGATAGGTGAAATAGTTTGCCAAAAGTCATCCAGCAAATCACTGGCAGCATCATGAATAGAACTCGGGTCTCCTGAGTCTTACTCCAGAACTTCATCCTTTAGGCCAAAAATCATTTTTATCCAAAAAAATATGATCAGGACTGTTAAAATAAGCTCTAGCAATGATCTCCAGCACAATCAAATCCCTTCTAAATAGTTCAAATGAAGTCAGCAAAGTTTTGTTCTCATAAGAGTGGGCTGACAAATGGGCCACATCCACACAAGCTTGGATGTTCAGTTCCCTGGGGAAAATTAGCAATGGGACACCTTGTGCCACTGCTAGTTGTCCCTGGGGAACACCTGTGCCATGTACCCTCTGGTGCACAGCACTTTACCCCAGATAGGGTAGAGGAGGCTAGGACCAGCACTGGGCTGGCCCCAGCAGCCTTACCTGGAGTCCTGGGGGCCTTCTAGGGCTGCAGCAGAGGCGATGCTGCCACTCAGAGAATGGCCAGTAGCTGGAGCGTGGCTTCAGCTGATCAGGCTCTGGTTTTGAGCAGCATTCACTGTCCCTGCATGAGCTGCTCCACATTTTATTTGTGCCCTTTTTTTTGCCCCTAGGTATCCAGGGGTCAAAAAAAAACCCTGCACTGCTCCTTTGCAGCACAGAGAACAGCTGAATGTGTGGTATGCGGTGCTCATCTGGATGTGGCCACAGGCTAGGGACAGACATTCAAAAAGCCTGAGTCTGAATTGGTTCAATCTTTGCTGGTTAGTTTAAACTGCCTAGGCTAAATCAGTTTTGTAACCAGACCGACATCTCAGAAATGCAGGCATATGCCTGCAGTGGCTCAGGCTAGAAGCCAGGGGGCACTAGAGCAGCCCTCCTTCCCCTTTTACAGTACTGAGCTGAGGAGGGCATGGCCAGGCCCTGGCAGGATGCTGTGATTAGGGAGGGTTCCCTCCTGAGCAACCCAACAGGGAATGTTTATCACCTCTAATTCAGTGTTTATCATCCCAATAAGAAAACAAAGGGACATTACCAGCTAACTGTTGATTCTGCCTTTGTCCCATGTGCCACAGGGGAGGTAGCCAGCATGTGGTCTGCTAGCTAAGACTGAGAGGTGTCTGTGAGGGATGGAGGAATGCCTGCTTAGCAGAGGGGAGCCAGGGCGAGAGCAAAAACCAGGGAAATGCCTGCAGAGACTGCTGAAGCTGCCGCTAGGGAGCAGAGGGGAGGGGCCAGCCCTGCTATAGAGCAAAGAGCCCTACTCAACCAGAGAGCATGCTGAGATGCTGGGGAAGTCTGCTTTAATTTAAATCAGCAAGGGGTGTGGGATAGACATTGCATAAACTGGTTTGACCCAAATCAGTTAAGTCTGATACTACAGTCAACCAGGTTTTTCACAAACCAGTTTCAGCCATTCTCAAACTGGTTTATGTGCACTGAACATCTGTTCTGTTACAGGTTTAAACCAGTTTCTGATCACTTAAACCGGAGTTTGTTTAATGTCTGTCCCTATCCCTGGAGTTCACTGAAGGACAGTGAGTTAAATGTTCTGTGATTTGTTAACTCAGTATTGGATTGCCCCTTGTCATAGAAAAAAAACCTACTTGGGAGAGCAATTCTGTTTTCTCCTTATCATCCTCTTGGAAAACTGGTGCTTGCCCTTATTGTGCACATTTCTAGGATGGGAGGGGGAAAAAAACAGGTTCTGCCCTCTTTTGCAATGTTTCTATAATGCTGAGAAGTTCTGGGAACTTTATTGTAGTTTCCTGTCTGAAATCAAAATTGCTAACCTTAATGCACTTCTCAACAATGTCCTTCTCATGGGCTTGGGAGGTCATGGATAGTAGGATCACATATCTGTATTTTACCAGGACAGTGTAGTTTTTCATGCAATGTCCTAAAATTCTTTTAGGATGTTCTGGATGCTTATTTCATCAATCAAAACATTTGGAGCGAGGGAGTGTTTATAAACTATTAATTCCAAGACAGATTGCTATAATGAGAGATTTTCCTGCATTTGTCAGGAATCAACAGTGCAGGGGAATGAGCAGTCATCAAGACTGAACAGTATCTGAAATAGAAGTCAAGTGAGTACAGATTACTATTAACACTGTTCTTTTGTTTAAAGTGACGCTGTTTCATGGATTCATGATCCACTCATTCAGAAACCAAAGTCACCAGAGAGAATCTTAGTTCTGACAAAAAATGTCCCATAGCCCAAAACTGAGAGTGCTGACATCAGGACAATCATGGGTGCTTCTCAGTGCACTTTTGTAGGAATAACTTCTGACACTAAACAAAAGTCACTGCAGAACTTCCCAAATTTGTATCTTGAAATTCTCATCAATTAAGGATGTGCCAGTAGTGAGTTTGATCTCTTGAGGATGTGCTGAAGACAAGGACCACGTGCACTGAGCTGCTGTGCTTCACTGCTAACTTTAGGGCTTTCTTTCCCTTCCTCTTTCTCTCACCCAGCTTGGTTTAAATAAAGTGAGATCTGCTTACAGAGATTGCCTGCCACAGTACATCTCAGGGAGAGGATAAGATGCTTAATCATTATCTCAGGACAACCTATTATCCTTAAATTTTCACTCCAAAGAGTAAATTTTGTTCCCCAATCACTTGATTAAACATTTGCTTCACAAATCCCCTTCCCTTCCTTTAGCTCCAAATCCTTTCTTTTCTCCCCTGCAAAGAAGAAAATTTGGTGTAATTTTGTGAATGTAAACACATTTGTTGCCATGGGAGCAGCAGCCAGAGCTATGATTACTGCCTGCAGCTGCCACATTTGCCAGGAATCCAATTACCTTACCTGGCGGCTCTAATTCAAGGGAGATTGAACACAATGTGCATTGTAGAGTCAACTGCTTCTGCTGGCAAGTGAGGCTTGATCAGGTGGGTTTGTGATCTGTACAATGCAATGGTTTACCTCGGATTGGGTTTTATAATAATATGTAAGTAGCTGTTGCCCAACAGAGGTGAAATAAATAAAAGGCAAATGTATGTATAATGTGTATTTAATAGCTTTGGATAACTATCATTGAACCTGATATATGTCAGTAACAATCTAAACTCCTTTAGGGGACCAGGTAAATGAAACAATAGCAGGAATCATCCAAAGCAAAGGTATGTGCAACAGGGCATATGTAGATTACGTGAAGGTCTTGCTGACTAGATCATGAGTGGGGAGATATTCTGTCAACCTGAAAGAAGCAGCAGAAATAGCAGAAAAACAGAGGAAAAGAGTGAAAGCTAAAGTGAAGGCATAAAGGAGGCCTGGAAACTTTGGCCTGAGAAAAACTGAAAGAGACACACATGCACACATAACACATGCAAACATGCACAGTGCACATACACAACATATGGTTGCACACATTCACAACACACACACATACACGTGCACACACACAAAGAGATCTTTTCTGTTAAGTGCTACATGGGTGAAGTCTTGGAACTGTGAACAAAGAAATTGTTTAAACACGCCTGAAACAGAGCAAGGGAGAACAAGTTCTTTTGTGCTTCTTCCCCATCTTGAAATCCCTGGTAGCCAACAAGAGTCCATCGATCATTTAGGGTACTTTGCAAAGGTATTTTGTTTTTGTTTTTACAAATGGATATCGAATTTGGATAGAACCGACTGAAGCTATGCTGTGGGTCTGCATTACATAACATTACCTTCATTACCTTTTATGTAGCGATGAACTAGTAGTTTTGAGCCAGATTTTTCAAAGGTATTTAAATATTTAAGAGGCACCTATTAGGATTCACAAAACTACCTAAGACAGTTAGGTACTTGACCTGCTTAGGTGCTTTTATAAATCCCACACAATGTCTATCAACATCTTTAAGCAGTCTAGGGGTGTGCAAAACAGGCCATATTCAATTTGAATTCTGTGCAAATAGGGGACAGTGATTCAATTTGTTGATTCAGATCACTGTCCCCGTTTCGATTCGGCTGATTCCGAATCTGAAGGTTCAATGCTGATTCAGAGAATCAGCAGTTCAGCTATACACACAGCTCTAAATGTTTTTTCTACATACCTTGGGGTACCAGGCATGGCTCGTGAACACTGTGATGGTGGGGCGGATGGAGCACCCCACAGGAGTGCGGTGGGGGGGGCCCTGCGTGCTTGGCGGCAAACCCAGAAGTGGACTGGAAGTATTTCTGGTCCACTTCTTGGTCTGCCCCCACTCCATGCCCACCGGCTCGGCAAAAGGCCATAGGGGAACCCCGGATGCCCTCCTCCCCAGAACCAGGAGGCACCAGTCGCCAAGCTGGGGGGGTATGGGGGGGCACCCCAGCATGCTCCCCAGTGGACCCAGAGATGAAACAGAAGTGCTTCATCTGCCCCAGCATCTCAGCATTCATGAGCTGCCTGGTCATGTAGGAAAAACATTTAAAGCTGTGTCTATGTCCGAATTGTCGAATCTTTCCAAATCTCTTTAAATCGATTCAGAGGGTTCCGATTTAATTCAGATAGATTAAAGGGTCCTCTGATTCGATTTGGATTCAGAGATTTGGCCACTGAATCAGGCCGTATCTCCACCAAATCGAATCAGCGACTGAAGCTTCACACAAACCTATTAAGCACCTAAATACTTTTGAACATCTTGCCCCTGGACTTGTGGCAGTCAGTTTCAGGTCATGAGAAGATATTGCTTACATATACCCAGCATTAAAGCATACTACTGAAGTGTCTCTTTCTGTAAAGGAATGAGGTACATTGCCTGTAAGGCGACAGGTCTATTATGTGACAGGCACTGTGATTAATCCCTCATTCTTTTAATGTCGTTTCATATTATTCAAATATATGTTTTTTTCTTATGAAAATCATTTTGTTGTTCTCATACTTTGTAATGAAAAGTATTCCCAGGAGATGTGAAAATAAGCTTCAGAGAAAAGGTAAGAAACTCCCTGATACCTTGTCTTCTAATGGAATTAGTCTCTGAGGTACAATACATAGTTAATTATTTTAGCAAGGGGGTGTGATGAATTAATCTGATACAGATCAAACACAATTTAAGTCATCCCTAATTATATTAGCAGAGGGCACTAGAGTGAGTTTTGAAATGTAGCATGGAAAGCTCTTGGAGTGTCGAGAGGGTATTTTGAAGATACAGATCATAGATAAAGTAGCATGGCTATATTGTGTATCAGCTGTATTTCAGGAGCTGTAAGACATTTTATTGAAATAGGCAGTCATCAGCTAGAACTCCAGGACTCTGGCCTCAGTGTTGTTGCCCTGCAGCAAGCTTTAGCCTTTCTAGTAGCTAATTTATCTTTAGATGTGGGAGAAAGAGTGGTCAGCTTCACCAGGCAGGTACAGGATTGGCACCTAATGAACAGGCAACTCAGGGCAGAGATGTAACTATAAATTTTGGTGCCCTGAGCAAAATTATGGGGAAGGGCTGAAGGTTCCTTTGTCACATTTGGAGTAGCTCTGTGGCCCCTTGGCTGTAGGAGCCCAGCTGGAGAAACCCTGCACTGTCCAGCTGTAGAAGCTGAGCTGGAGCACCCCAGAACCACCCAGCCAGAGGAGGGTCTTACCTGCCCTGGAGACTCAAAGATGCCTGCTGTGTTCCTGCACCCAGCTCCAAGAGCTGGGCAATGCAGGGCTGCTATAGTTCAGTTTCTAGGGCTGAATGACATAAGTTGCTCCTACTGTGTCCCAGGACATAGCTCCTCCAGATGGGTGGTATGGGGGCTTCTCCAGCTGGGCTCCTATGGCCAGAGGAGGCCAGGCTTCTCCAGATGCAGCAAAGACTCTGGGGGAGGGAGGCATAATTCCAGCACTCCCACTAAGATGGCATCCAGGCCTGGTGCTCCCCCAGTTATGCTACCGCCTTGGTAACTCAGAGTATGTGAACTAGCTATTCATCTCTGTGAGTTTTCTATTTTTCTTACATTGCACCTTTCACCCTTATTTTTCTTAATATCTTATAAGTTTCTGAAAGTTTACGAACTAAATAGTAGCAAGGTCTCATTCACTGAGATAGCATTTTGTCTGCATTTTAGAATAATGCCTTTCAAAGATCTGTTTTTATTTCCCTTCTAAGTTCTGAGCCTGTGGGTTTGGCAGGGAAAGGGGATGAAAAGTCAAACTGATGCATTGCTACCAGCCTCTACCCGTCATTCATCAGTACAGTCACATGGCACCCTCAAATCGCTTCCTATTTGAATCTCTGTCATTTTGGCTACCCACTATTAAAAAGTCTTGACTGCACTGGAAGAAGCAGAAGCATTAAAATGCATTGATTCAAGACATGCATGCCACAGAATTGCTGTTAAATTCCATCATCAAGCACATTCAACCTTTAACTGAGAACCTTTGCAGCATTGCAGCCCATCTCAGGAACGAGGCATAACAAGCAGTTCTTGTGCCCTGGGTAGCAGTGATGGCAGTCAGACCATTGGTGGCAGCCCCCAGACTGGCAGTAGCAGCAGCTGCCATTCTTGCACACCTTCAAAATTGGTGCCTAGAGTCCATGGTCACCCATCCCGAGTAACACTACTGGGAATGGATCATGTTTTAAACCCACCTTTCTTAAGTTCTTCATGTAAATTCTAGTTCAACCGGACAAGTCTGAAATCCTCATGAGCCAGGAAGAATCCTGTTTTACACTCTGTGATTTATTGAATCTCTCTTTTTTGGTCCTCCTTGTCTTATTTTTTGTTCTGTGTATGTAAAGATTAATGAGCCAGCCCTGCAGCTGCTGAATACTTTGTTAGCTCTATCTATTCCAATACAAACTATGCCAAGTTACATGTGCTGAGGATATCGTATGTAGGATGGCTATAAGGAAAGTAGTTCAGCTTCTGTGGTTATTAAACACCAACTCTAGCTCTGGGGAATATTCAGGTTCACAGAATGAGCAAAACTGTCATTTGGCATGACCCTGGACTTCAGCCCCTGCTTGTTAAAGTTCTGTGGATGTGGGCTGAAAACCAATCGACTTAAATTCCCCACCACCATTCCTTGAGATCTGACACCTCTGTTCACACACCTTGGTATACCACTGGGAGAATCTAAAATGAGACGTGGGCTCCTGATATTTGAGAGAGGACTCCTTGTCAGAAACTCTCTTTAGAAGTACAAATTCCTTGTAGTTTGTGAATCTGCAACCACTGATTAATTTTTAGTCCAGACAAACCAAATAGCAGTATTTAGTTTGCAAGTCCAGTACTGCTGGTTTTATGCCTCCATCATAAGCCTTCATCTATCTACCTTTAGGCACTCTTGGTTTTGGAAATTCACTGTTAGAAAGATGTTTTCCACAATGCTTCTCATGCTTTTCCCATGGTTCTCCAGCTTGGAGCACAGGATATAGTATAAGCCATGCAAAATGCCCATAGATAAAGCTTTTTAAACTATGAAGATAGCAGTCACCACTTGCCAAATCCCACTGATTTAAATATTAAAGGACCTGTTTAAGCTGATTTAAGCATGCCTGCTTATTCTTGTGGGAACAGCTGGCTTTCAGCTTTCTGTGTTTCATTAATGTGTGTTGTTTCTCAGAACCTCGGCTTCAGCCTCTGCTCAGCTGTCTGCACCTTTATTAACCACCTGCCACATGTCAGGCAATTTTCTGAGTGCCAAAGGAGGAACCTCACGGGAGGGTTAGACTGTACTGAAATGTGCTGAGGAATTTTGCAAGCTCTTGGAGGGTGCTAACATTGCACATGTCCTCCTCAGCAGATTGAACTGGCCTAGGCAGAGCTTTAGGCTACTGTGACTGGACTATTCTAATGTCTGAGCCACCTCAGATATCTCTATGCTACATTGCAGCATGGGCCCTTTCCTGACACTTTGGCACATAGCTTTAAACTAGGTGAGAAGATTATCTTCTCCTGCGGTTCTGTTCTTCACTCTTCTGTTTACTTTGGAACTCGCAGCTCTGGATTACTGTGCAGAATTGAACAACATGCTCTACTGTTTTTTTAATGACTTTGTTTTGGGGCCATTTCCCGTTGCTGAAGTTCCTAAACCTTTGATTGCCACAACATTCCAAATCAGGTTGCGAGCATTTAAATAATATATTGTGGTGAAAGCAGGCACTATGCATCATGTAGACCCATCATCCAGATGGTCACCTATAATATGTTACATTGTCTAGTTGCTTGTTATTCTACAGCTCTGATTACTTAATATTCAGGCCTTGCAGTTGCGACTATTTCTTATGTCTCTTTTATTTGATCATTTAAAATCTTCAGCAATGCTGCCTGTGGAGGGAGATTAAAAATAAATAAATCAAAGGAAAATACAGAGAAACATTCTAATAAAAACCAAAATGAGCCTGCCTTCTAGACACGGCCAAATAAAGCATTTACCTCTCCATTGGGCCTCCAGTGTTCTCTTTGCATCTTGTCGCCCAGTGACAGATTTTATATTGTGTTGCTTACAACCAAAGGGAAAATTGTCTCAAATTATTTAATCATATGCACACAGAGCGAGTGCTCCTGCTGACTTATTTAAAGTAAAATCAACTATTTTTTTTCCATCTGCTGCATATTTACGGGAACTGCAGCAACCTAACAACAGAAAACAGAGAAAATTTTCTATGACTTTTCTTCTACATACCTTGAGGTAGCAGGCATGGCTCGTGATTGCTGCGATGCTGGGGCACATGGAACATCCCACAAGAGTGGGGGGGGGCGGTCCTCCATGTGCTTGGGGGAGAACCCAGAAGTGGGCCAGAAGTACTTCCAGTCCACTTCCTGGTCTGCCAGGGAGCATGCTGGGGGGGGGGGGGACACCTCCCCAGCTCAGCGATTGGCTGCAGGGAGACCCCAAGTGCCCCTCCCCCCCCCAGACCCAGGAGGTACCAGTCACCAAGCCAAGAGAGGCAGGGCGGCCCCCTTGCACACTCCCCAGAGGACCCGGAAGTGGACCGGAAGTGCTTCTGGTCCACTTCTGGGTCTGATGGGAAGCCCCCCCCCATGCTTCTTTGGGACTCTCCATGCGCCCCAGCATCTCAGCATTCACAAGCCACCTGCTACCTAGAGATATGTAGAAAAAACATTTAAGCTGCGTCTATGGCCAAATCTCCAAATCTTTCTGAATCGATTTGGAGGGTGCCGATTCGATTCAGACAGATTAAAGGGTCCTCTGATTCGATTCAGATTTGGAGATTCAGCCACCAAATCAGGCCAGATCTCCACCAAATCGAATCAGGGACTGAAGCTTCACACAGCCCTACCAAAGAGAGGGAAAGAATCACTTCCCTCAACTTGCTAATAATGCTCCTACTAAAGCAGTCCAGTATGGCTACTAATGCAGCCCAGCCTTCTTTGCAACAAGGGCGCATGGTTGGCTTATATTCAGCTTATTGTCCACTGTAACCCACAGATCCTTTACTGCAGAGCTGCTGCTTAGCCAGTCAATCATCAGCCTGTACTGGTGCATGGGATTGTTCCATCCTAAGTGCAGGACTTTACACTTGTCCTTATTGAAACTTGTAATATTTCTTTTGGGCCAATCCTCCAATTTGTCAAGGTCCCTCTGAATCCTAGCCCTAGCCTCCAGCATATGTACTGCTCCCCCCAGCTTGGTGTTACCTGCAGAATTGTTGAAGGCACAGTCCATCCCATCTTCCATATCATTGATGAAGATATTGAACAAAACCAGCCCCAGGACAGACCCCTGGGGCACTCCACTGGATACTGGCTGCCAACTAGACATCAAGCCATCGATTACTACCCTCTGAACCTGATGATCCAGACAGTTTTCTGTCAAACATGCAGGCCATTAATCCAACCTGTACTTCCTTAGCTTGCTTGATAGAACGTTGTGGGAGACCGCCTCAAAAGCTTTGCTAAAGTAAAGGTTTATCACATCCACTGCTCTTCCTGTAACCAGAGAGCCAGTCATCCTCATCATAGAAGACAATCAAGTTGGTCAGACATGACTTGCCCTTGGCAAGTCTACGCTGATGGTTCCTAATCACCTTCTTCTCCAAGTGCTTAGAAATGGATGCCTTGAGAATCTGTTCCATGATTTTTCCAGGGACTGAGGCTGACAGAGAATTACAGACAGGATCCTCCTCCTTCCCTTTCTTAAATATGGGCACTATATTTTCCCTCTTCCAGTTGTACGAGACCTCTCCTAATTACCATAAGTTTTTTAAAGATTTCATAGACATGAGGGGCTGGAAGGGACCTTGTGAGATCGAGTTCATCCCCCCTGCAAGAGGGAGGAAGTCTGTAGGGATCAGATGATTCCAGCAAGATAAACATCCAAATACCTTTTGAATGAGTCCAGAGTAGGTGCTTGCACCACCTCTGGGGGGAGTCTGTTCCAGACCTTGGACACTCAGACTGTAAAGAAGTTTTTCCTTATATCAAGTCTGAATCGGCCTTCTAGATGTTTATGGCCATTAGACCTAGTTATCTCTTGGGAGCCCTGGTAAACAACTGTTCTCCCAGATCCTGGTGCACCCCCACTTATATACTTATAGGCAGCCACCAAGTCCCCCCTGAGCCTTCTCTGTGCCAGGCTGAAGAGTCCCATGTCCCTCAGCCTCTCTTCGTAAGGCTTGCTCTCTTGGCCTTTGATCATGTGGGTGGCTCTTCTCTGGACTCTCTCGAGCTTATCCACATCCTTCCTGAAGTGGGGGGCCCAAACCTGGACACAGTGCTCCAGCTGCGGCCTCACTAAAGCTGAGTAAAATGGGAGGATGATCTCCCTGGTTTTGCTCAAGATATATCGGTAGATGCATGCCAGAGTTTGGTTTCCTTTGCCAGCCACAGCATTGCATTGGAGGCTCATGTTCATCTTGTGGTCAGTCCAGACCCCCGAGTCCCTTTCGGTCGTGGTGCTAGCGAGAGTAGCATCACTGAGCCTATAAGTATGATGCTTGTTTTTTCTCCCAAGGTGGAATACCCTGCATTTCTCTACACTGAATTTCTCTACATCAGGTTTTGGTCTGCCCACTTTGCAAGCGTGTCCAGGTCAACCTGTATCCCTAGCCTGTCCTCCAGCATGACCGCCTTCCCTCATAGTTTAGTGTCATCCATGAACTTTTCCAGTCTGCATTCGATACCTGAATCCAGGTCATTAATGAAGATATTGAAGAGTACTAGCCCGAGCACTGAGCCCTGGGGAATTCCACTGGTAACCTTGTGCCATGTTGATTTGTTCCCATCAACTAGTACCCTTTGGGTCTGACCCCAGAGTCAGTTCCCCAGCCATAGGACTGTGAGATGGTCGAGGCCACAGTTCCCCCGCTTGGTTGTGAGGGCATCATGGGAGACCAAGTCAAAGGCCTTCTTGAAATCCACTTAAATGACATCAACCTCATCTCCCTTGTCCAGGCAATGCATCGCCTGATCATAGAAGGAGATGAAGTTGGTCAGGCAAGACCTTCCAGTAATAAAACCATGTTCACTGGCATGCAGTAGGTTGACTTCCATTAGTCTGTTGCAGATGGATCCCTTGATAATTTTCTCCAAGATCTTTCCAGGGATGGATGTCAGACTGATAGGTCTGTAATTCCCTGGATCTTCTTTCTTCCCTTTCTTGAAGATTGGGACCACGTTGGCTCTTTTCCAGTCTTCCAGTACATCACTCAAGCACCACAAACTTTCAAATATCTTGGCAAATAGAGCATGCTATGATGTCCGCCAGCTCGTTTTAAGACTCTGGGGTGTAATCCATCTGGACCCATGGACTTATGGATGTCAAGCCTCTTGAAGTGTTCTCTCACTTGATCTACGTCAATTGTGGGCCTGTCTCCAGAGCTCTGGTTGCTTTGCATCCTGTCTAATATTGTGACCCCCTTGGGCAGGTAGAAAACTGAAGCAAAGTAATCATTTAGGAGATTGGCCTTTTCTTGGGCATCAGATGTCAGCTGCCCCATTTGATCTCATGGGAGGCCAGTGTTGTTTTTGTTCTTCCTTTGACTTCCCACATATCTGAAGAATGACTTCTTGTTTATCCAGGCTAGTGCTGAGTAGTCCTCCTTGGTGATGATTCCAGTTTTCCATCTGGTGTAGGCTTCTCTTTTTTGTTTCTGGAGACCCAGAAGTTCCCTGTTGAGCTAAGGGAGCTTCCCTGCCTTCTAAATGCATTTCCTGTGGGATGGGATGGACTTCTCTTGCATATTAAGGATCAAGTTCTTTAGGAACAACCATTCCTCATGGACTCCCCTTCCTGGGGGACCATAGTCCCTTAGTGCCTGACTGACCAGTGTCTTGAGTTTTTGGAAGTCAGCCTTCCCAAAGTTAAGGATTTCTGTTTTACTGAGGGATTTGCCCACCCTGTGCTGGACAGAGAAAGTAATCAGATCATGGTTGCTGTCACCAAGCTTGCCCTCTATCCTCAGATCACTCACCAGATCATTTATTTTGGCCAGAACCAGATCCAGCAGTGCCTCTACCCTAGTTAGCCCGTAGACCTCTTGCATTAGGTACGAGTCATCAGTGCTGGTGAGTTACGCGACCAGTCAGATCTGACCATATGCTGATCCCTATAGATGTCAGCAAGGTTGAAGTCTCCCATGAAAATCATACAACGGGAACGTGCAGCCTCAGCCAGTTCCTTATTGAATTTGAGATCCATTTCTTCTTCTTGGTTAGGAGATCTGTAATAGACTCTGACAAGTATATCCCCTTCCCCATGTTCCCCCCATATTTTAATGCAGAGGGTCTCAAGATGCCCTCCATGGTTAATGAATTCAGTTTGAAGGGAAGTGTACTGCTCCTTGACATAGAGCACTACACTCCCACCCCTTTTCCCAACACAGTCTCTCCTGTAGAGATTATAGTCTTCTATACCTACCAACCAGCCATAGGAGGAGTCCCACCAGGTCTCCATTATCCCTACAAAGTCATAATCCTTATCGGTCAGGAGGAGGGCCAGCTCCTCTTGCTCGTTACCCAAGCTCCTGGCATTAGTGTACAGGTAGTTGAGTTTGCAATGGGAAGCCCTAGACTTCCTTATGAGATGGGACGTGACCTTTCCTTGGGCTCTCATCGGGGTGGGTTCACTTGGGCTACCTAAGCTTGGTGATGATGGTCAGTGGCTCTGCAATCACATCAGCCAACTCCCTCAGTACCCTCAGGTGCATTCCATCTGGCACCATGCACTTGTATATGTCCAGCTTTTCTAAATAGTCTCTAACCTGTTCTTTCACCACAGTTGGATGCTTACCTCCTCCCCAAACTGTGCAGCCGGGTACAGTAGTCTGGGAGCTGATCTTGCCTCTGAAGACTGAGGTGGAAAAGGCATTCAGTACTTCAGCCTTTTCTCCATATTCTGTCACTAGGTTGCCTTCCCCATTTTAATAAAGGACCCACACATTCCCTGACCTTCCTCTTGTTGCTAACATACTTGTAGAAACCCTTCTTTTTACCCTACATGTCCCTTGCTAGTTGCAGCTACAATTGCACTTAAACCTTCCTGATTTCATCCCTGCAAACCCAAGCAATACTCTTATACTCCTCCCTACTTATTTGTCCAAGTTTCCATTTCTTGTAAGCTTGCTTTTCATAATTTAGTTTACTGAAGAGTTCCCTGCTAAGCCAAACTGGTCTTCTGCCATACTTGCTAGTCTTCCTGTGCATTGGGATGGTTCATTCCTGTGCCCTCAGTAAGGTTTCTTTAAAATACAACCACCTGTCCTGGACTCCTTTCCTCCTCAGACTGGCCTCCCAGGGGATCCTAACCACCAGTTCCCTGAGGGAGTTGGAGTTAGCTTTCCTGAAGTCCAGGGTCCTTTCTCTGCTACTCTCCTTCCTTTCCCGAAGATCCTGAACTCAATCATCTCATGGTCACTGCTGCCCAAGTTGCCATCCACTACTATATCCCCCCCCCCCGCCACACACACACACACCAATTCTTCTCTGTTTATGAGCAGCAGGTCAAGAAAAGTATGGTCCCTAGTTGGGGCTCCAACACTTGCACCGGGAAGTTATTCCCAACACTCTCCAAAAACTTCCTGTATTGCCTGTGCACTCATAGGCAGCGGAAGGCTGGGGCTAATGGGGGTTAGCCCCCACAAATGCAGAGCACTGGGTAGAGCCACAAGGCAGCCCGGCTGTGGGCTCTAGGCAGCTGCAGCAGGGGTGGGGAGAGGCATGCATGAAGTGGTGAGAGAGAATGGAGCTGGAGTCATGACAGGCTCATCGGGGGGGGGGAGGCACAGCTCCTACTGCTACATGCACCCCGGAAGGGCATGGGGGGGGTGTGCCACCGGATCTGCATGCAGGATATGGGTGGGCTGCCACTGTGGGCTGGGGCCAGGGCGGCACTGGGCTCTTCCCAGCAGGGCCTGGGCTGAGTTGCACTCAGGCTGGGTGGTGGTGGTGCTGGACGGGGGACTATGGGGCTCCTGCAGCCACCCCAAAATTTGCCATAGCACCCTTAACCACCCCCCTCACAGCACTGCCGTTGCCCACCCCAAGTGCAACGTGGCCCAAACCCCCTGCCAGGAAGAGCCCAGCTCAGCCCCTCAGCCCCAGCCCTCAGCAGCAGCTCACCCTCACCCCACATGCAGATCCAGGGCCCATGCCCACTCTGCCCTCCCAGGATGCATGCAGCAGTGGGAGCTGCCACCCCCCTGCACTAGATGCCCCCACTCGCAGCTCAATCCCATGCCCCACAAGGGCTATGTAGGGCCTGCCCCTGCCCAGCCCCACTCCCTTCTTCACTGCTGTGGGAGGGAGTAGGGCACAGGCAGGAGCAGGGCCTGGGGTGAGTGGGGCCCTGGCTGGGCCAGGTGGTGGGACAAGTGTCAGCCCAGGGGGCACGTGCCTTGCTAATCTGTGCATGGTGTGGAGGCAGCTGCTACTGTATGCTGCACTTTGCTCCCTGCTGCAGCTACCCCTTGCTCACCCAGTGGTGGGACATGCATGGTGTTGTGCAGCTCTTGGAGCAGTGGAGCTCAAAGCACAGTGCACAGCAGCAATTGCCTCTGCCCTGCATGCAGATCGGAGGGGCACGTGCCCCCCTGGGCCTCTGCTTGTCTCACCACCTGACCCGGCCAGGGCCCCACTCACCTCAGCCCCTGCTCCTGCCTGTGCCCTGCTCCCTCCCTCATTGCTAGGGCCTTGATCTGCCCCCACAGCCCTTTCCCCTCCGTCCACCCCTTCCCCAACAAGTTTACCTGCTGGAGGGCGGGGGGGGGGGTGCACGCATGCATGCACACGCTCAGCCCCTCCAAATAATTTTTTCTCCCTCCGCCTATGTGTGCACTGCTATGTTGCCCTCCCAGCAGCTGTTAGGGTGATTGAAGTCCCCGCTGAAAACAAGGACCCATGATCGGGAAACTTCTAGCTGTTTGAAGAAATCCTAATCTACTTCATCCTCCTGTTCTGGTGGGCTATAGTAAACACCCATCACAACATCACCCTTGTTGCTCTCCCCTCTTGCCCAAACCCAGAAACTTTAAACAGGCTTATCTCAAGTTTCATACTGCAGCTCCTAGCCATCATATGGCTCTTTTACATAAAGAGCAGCTCCTCCTCCTTTTCTCCCTGCCTGTCCTTCCTGAACAGTTTATACCCATCCATGACAGTGCTCCAGCCATGCGAGCTATCCCACCAAGTCTCTGTTCTTCCAAGCATGTCATAGTTTCAGGACTTCCAATTCTTCCTGCTTGTTTCCCAGGCTCCGTGCCTTAATGCATTCCCAGGCTTTGTTAATTCATTACCTGAGGTAATTAGTCGATTGCCCTACTTTCTCAGGAAGGATAAAAAGGTCTCCCTTGTTGCCCCCTCCTACTTGCTCTGCCTCCAGGTTACCTCCCTACTTACCTCAGGGCTGTGGTCTCCATCCCCTGGCTAATCTAGTTTAAAGCCCTCTTCACTAGGAAAATGGCTTATGGCTACTGCTCTAGACTGGAGTTGAGGAGATCTGCGTTCAACTTCCAGTTCTGCCAAATAATTCCTGTATGACCTTGAGAAAGTCCCTTAGAGCCAGGTTTACAGAGCTATTTCAATACCTAATTATCATGCTCCAGCAGACTCAATTAAACAAGTCTGTTCCAACATGTTCTAATTAGAACACATTGGAGCAGGCATTGGACATGTGTATAGGTTCCCTACGTGCTTAAGTTTCATCGACTTTCCTGAATCCAGTGCTTTCTGGAGTCAATAAAAAGCTACCCACTAACCTCCCTTGACTTTAGATACAGTTCTGTATCTCCCAGTACATCAGCTCCTCAGCTGTAAAAGAGCCTAATACTATTCCAACACCTTGTACTGGCCTTTTTTGGTTTTCTAGGTCTTTGAAGCAGCTATTGCCTTTCTCTGTATGAACAAAGCATGTACTCCAAATGGGTGACATTTTCTTCAGGCTTCCAGGCTTTATAATACCCCAAAATATTGACTGTAAATCACAGTAATTTATTACTTAAGTGTTCGATCTCCCCCTCCTCCCCCCTTCTCCCATCTCTCCCTCCCTTCCTGTCTTTTGTATTCAAATTACTCTCTCCATTGTATACTCTGCTCTGTGAATGTCCTTTCACAACAACTGATGAAGTGACCTTGGATTCATGAAAGCTGATATATATGTGATTTATAGTGGTGATTTATACTGGTGATATATATATGTGGTGTATAGTGTGCATATGTCCCCTGCCTACTACTTCTAATACCATAAATGATAAATAAAGTCACATATATTATTGATGTAGCAAATCATTTGTCACCAGGTTAATTTAGTAAATACTGAAGAAAGCAATATGTATTTTGTCCTTATATAAGCACATTCCAATGGACAACCTCAAATAACATTACAAAAACTAATGAACTTGAGCCTTTCTGCTCCTTATGAAATGGAGTAATATAGTTATTGAATTGTCTAAGGGAAAAACATGAAGGGTATCTATACCTGGCCAACTGGTGTTGCTATAAAATGATGGTTGCAACATTTTTAAACAAATATTCTCTTATATCATACCACTTGGGAACAAGCCTTTATGTATAAAGCTTGTCAGAAAATTCAGAGTACAGGAATTCTATGCTCCCTCTGCTGGCAAAGGAAAAAAAAGAATGGAGTCTAATGTACAAAAGTCTCAGACCTATAAATTTCATTCATCACTATTACAGACCCCCCTTGTGTGGGCCGGGGGCGAGCCGGGCCCATCTTTGCGCACGCAGACTGTGGCCAGCAGCCCAGGCACGCGGGGCCAGAGGAGACCAGGGACGAGCTAGAATTAGTCACGGACACGTAGTGGTTGATTTAAAGATTATTTACTTACACCCAAGATGGTCGCAGTGTAGGCTGGACAGTTTCCAGGTGCAGCTCTGCTTAAATCCTCGTTGGAGGACTACGACAAATTCGTTCTAGCCCCGGAGTTGTTAAAGCTCTGCGGGTTCGGTAATTTCTCTCCCACGGAGTTGTCGAAGCTCCGTGGGTTCGGTTCGGTTCTCTTGCCCCGGAGTTGTCAAAGCTCTGCGGGTTCGTATCTTTAATATGCAGGAAGGGATACGTCTAGGAATTTATCAGCGACGGGGAGAGGCTAGAGGCCGTTCAGGCCTCTGTTGCCTTTTAAGAAATGCGTTGGGTCCGTAAGGATCTGTAGCGCTTAGAGATCTTCACGCTCTCCCTCTCGAACTCCAATTGCTCTCTCTCCAACTGATTTCTCTCCAACTTGGGCGGAAGCCACCCAAGCTCTTTGTACAGCTAGCAAGCCAATCGCTAGCCGTCACGTGTGCATGTATTAGAATCGGCCAATAATGTGGCACGAATCTTCATACAAATGACGGGAACTCCTTGCACCGTGCATTTCTTGGATGCAAAAGAAATGCACCATGCAAAGAAAGCTTCAAATTTGGCGGGAATACTCCGTTGCACTGGGGTTCTCCTCTGCAGCAGAAAACTCCACCGTGCAAAGAAGCTGCAATTTAGCGGGAAAAATAATTTAGCAGTGCCGAAGCACACACAAACAAAAAATCCCAACTTTGGGTTGTGACACCCCTAAAATAGAGTGAAGCACAGCTTATCAGAATAGGCTGAGTGGTATGTAAAACAAAATGGATTGGTAACCTTGAGTCACTAGGTATGATTTTCATCCACTTGTATGTCAGAAAGCAAGTGTCTATGCACTTTCTTGCGTAGACTGATTGCAGTCCATTTCATTCTGCTGAAGGTGATGCCTTGCATGAGGGGAGAAGTGGATAGTCATACTTGTCTGAAGTCAAGCAAAAAATAAGATATGTTCGCACCTTAGAGACTGGTCCCTAAGGCTATGGGCATACATAACACTTAGAACAGTTTAAATGCAGTTTAGGCCTGAAACAAGCATACAAGCTTGTTAAACCAATTTAAATCTGCCTAGAAAGGCAACAACAGAAGTGCAGTTCCCAGATCTATCTCATGGCACATCATAGAAAGCACCATGAGTTAAATCAAGCTTCCAAACCCAACATATGTTAGCTGCTGGGTCAGGAGGGTGGGGGATTGAGCTCCAATTTGGAGCCAATCCAGGGAGTGAGGCTGCATCTTTGTAGCCTCTTCCCCTAGCTCTTCCCCCCTTTCACCCCCCAAGCTCCTTTCAGTCTCAGGATGAGAGGGGGAGAAGGCACGGCAAGGAGGTCTGTTCTGGGATTTCCCCCTCTCTGTAGGAACATGGTGTTGAGTGTATTGGAGCCAGATGAGATGAAAATTGTCATTTCTGTCTGCACCTGAACAGTTCAAAAGTATTTTCACTTTGAAAATCAAGTTCTGTTTTGAACCGGCTCACTGTGAAACATTTCAGTGTTATGCGTGGACACAAAGCATTCTTTAACATGGGTCTGGTCAGTCCTGCAGGCATCCCACCCTACATTGTTTTTATCTTCCCACATACACTAATGCAACTGGTTGCTCTGGTATGCAGCCAGAATTTGACTGCCCCTTCTTCCCCTCCTTTTGTTAGCACTTTTTAGCTCCCTTGCACTACTTGTTCAATAAAAGATATCTTTCTGACAACTAGCTGCGTCCTCTCCTACTCAACTGCAGCCCCTTATCATGCCCCCTGCTTTCCCTGGGAACTAAAAAGCATGGGTTCAGGCATGAGTGCAAGTACTCCCTCTCCCCCACTCACCCACTATGAGGGCATGCTGAGCTGTGTGTTCATTCCCACCTCCTCATATTAGAGCCACAGGCACACTACTTCATAAAATTGTGGAATGGTTCCCCATCGTTGACATTTTGGAACGGTTCAATTGTCATGCATGTCCACATCCTTTAGGGACCCTGCTCTACATTCTTCCTGACTTCAGGCTAATGCAGCTAACCACCTCATAGATCACCCTAAAGAATACAAATTTAAACACTGCCAGTGAACTCCAAGAGAGAAAAAGTCTCTGACCCTTTAGAAAGAAATGCACAGAATTTTTTAAAATCTTTTTGGAATAAAAATAATAAATTGCCCATGACGACAGACATTCTCTGGTCCTTAGAAGTGACTATAATACTAGCATATACTGCATACTCCATTAATCCTGCTGTAACTAACTAATCTATGTGACAGCTCTGTTTCTATCAGTGAGCAAATTGAGTTATTTGTCCTTCATGGGCGAAGATGACTGCATCCAGCGGAGGGGGAGAGAAGAGGAAAATGGGAGTGGGAAACAAACTGGGAGGGAGAAAAAAGAAAAGGACTGAAAAAGGAACAAGGAGAAAAGAGAGAAAGGAAAGAGAAAGGAACGGGTGGAGGCTAGGTCACATGTGTACATTGATGACTTATAAGCCTGATCTTTGCCTTGAACAATCTGCTGCAGCAGGGGCAGGAAAGTGATGGGGACTGGGTATGAGAGCTTTTCATTTTCCTGGCCACGCATTTCTTCATTGCTTCTTCCCTCTGTTGCTGTTTGAAGGCTCTGTTCTAAATTGATGACTTCCAGCATGAACCCCACATGCCCCTGGAGGCTGGGGGGGGGGGGGGGGGCATGGCAAGCACCCACATGTGGCAGCAGCAGTGTTGGTGGCGGGGGCATGGCGGTGGCAAGCAGGGAGCTCCCACAGGCAGCTGTGATGCTGTCGGCAGTGAGGGGGGGGGGGCTGGTGAGTGCCAACCTGCAGTTGGCGACCACCTGCACATGCCACCGGTAGCATCAGCAGTGGCCAGTGGTGATCAGGGACCATCCGCAGGCACCACCAGCAATGTCGGCAGCGATGGGGGTGGTGGTGAGTGGTGACTGCCCGCAGGCAGTGTCAGCAGCACTTTTTGCAGGGATGCACAGCCTAGCTCAGGGGGTGCACATACACCCACATGCACCACCTATGTTTTGCCAATGACTTCCAGGATGGATGATTGTGAGCAACTTGCTCTCACGACTCCAGGTCAATACCGGAACTCTTTAGGGACACCTTTATGGTGTCTTTGTACCACTTCTTTGGTGTGCTGCAAGAGTGTACTCCATTTGACAGTTTGCCATAAAAGATTTTCTTCAGCAGATGAGTGTCAGGCATTCTTGAAATGTGGCCGGCCCATCTTAGCTGTGCCAGTTTCAGTAAAGTGTGAATACTAGAGAGAGCTGATGTTCTGAGCACCTCAGTATCTGGAATCTTGTCCTGCCACTTGATCTTTACTAGCTTTCACAGGCAGCACAGGTGGAAGTGGTTTAGTTTCTTGACATGACGGTCCAGGTTTTGCAGGTGTAAAGAAGGGTCAGGAGAATGATGGCTTTGTATACCTTCAGTTTTGTCGACATTCTGATGCCTCTGCGGTCCCAAACTGACTTAGGGAGTCTGCCAAAGGCCACATCAGTGAGCAAATATTTAATGTAAAAAGGCTAAATCCAAAAGGAACTTTTCTCCAATCTGCCGATATTCATAGTTTCATAGTTGCTAGGGTCAGAAGGGACCTCAAAAGATCATCGAGTCTGACCCCCTGCCCTGGGCAGGAAAGATCGCTGGGCATATATGACCGCAGCCCGGTGTTTGTCCAGTCTCCTCTTAAAGACCCCCAAAGTAGGGGAGAGCACCACCTCCTTTGGAAGCCCATTCCAGATTCTGGCAACCCTTACCATAAAGAAGTTCTTCCTGATGTCTAACCTAAATTTGCTCTCAATAAGTTAGTGGTCATTGTTCCTAGTAATTCCAAGGGGTTCCCTGGTAAACAGATCAACTCCTAATTCTTGCTGCTCCCCTCTCCCCAGTGATTTTGTAAATGGCCACAAGATCCCCTCAGCTTTCTCTTGCAGAGGCTGAAGAGATCCAGGTCCCTCAGTCTCTCCTCGTAGGGCCTTAACTGCAGGCCCCTAACCATATAAGTGACCCTTCTCTGAACCCTCTCAAGGTTATCCACATCCCTCTTGAAGTGTGGTGCCCAAAACTGGACACAGAACTCCAACTGTGGCCTGACCAATGCTGCATAGAGAGGAAGTATCACCTCCCTGTACCTGTTTGTGATGTGCCTGCTAATGCATGATAGAGTGCAGTTAGCTTTACTGATTACTTCATCACATTGATGGCTATATTCATCTTGGAGTCAGCTATGACTACAAGATCCCTTTCTGCCACAGTGCTGCTAAGAAGGTCATCCCTTAGCCTACAGGTGCGATTCCTTCTCCCTAGATGCAGCACTTTGCACTTGTCTTTGTTGAACTGCATCCTGTTCTTTTCTGTCCACTTTTCCAACCTTTCCAGGTCTGCCTGGATTTGATTCCTTCCCACCAGTGTGTTTACTGTACCCCATAATTTCATGTTGTCGCAGGGCACAAAGGTGCCCTGCTCCTACAGGGTTGGAGGCTACCTGGGAAGAGGCCCAGAGAGAGAGAGAGACAGAAGCCTGGGTGCAGCTTACCAGTGTGGGGGCCGAGGGGGGATCAAGGATCAGGAGTCCCTGGGAACGCTAGCTGGGGTTGCGGCTGCGATCCCGTGGCGGGCAGATGGGTACTCTCTATCACCGGAGCGGAATTAGGCACAGACGAGACACGTATCAATTGGAAAAACAGAGATAGCTTTACTTACACTGTAGAGTCGTATATAGCATAGGCAATCGTAGTTGCAACAATTCTACTCTCTAATCGCTAATCGGGGAGCTCTTGTAGACCGGGTAGCTCGGGTCTAACTCGGGCATGCAACACAGAGGATACGTCGCAAGGCTTCGCCGACGGGGAGTCGTTGGCAGGTGATCAAGCTGCCGGAGTTCCACTCCAGGGGGAATCGCGAAGTTCTCCAACTAGGGCGGAAACGCCCCTAACCTTTTATACGGCTAGCGAGCCAATTGCCAGCCGCCACGTGGGAATAATTTAACATCAGCCAATTGTGTTATGCAAATCTGCATTTCCTCGGCGGGAACTCTATCCACGCCGGAACTCTTCACCATGCTGAGACTTCCCCTGCCTTACCGTGCCTTGTGCTAGAAAGTTCCACTGTGTCGAGGCACTGATCCAAATCAGCTCTGACATGCCCCCTTGCCGAAGACACAGCTGGGACTTGAAGCACGTGCACGCCATTCATGTTATCGCTCCTTTTTAAAGATAACTGACTATGTACAAAAGTATACAACGACAGTAGTTCGTCCTCTATGGATCGAACCAAATAGTAACCAACACACATACACACACACATCAATATATTGGTCACAAAAAGTTCAATCACGAGGAGTTCAATAGGTGTCATGGCGGAGTCACGCGTCAGACGACCTCTGCGTCTCTTTTTCTCTCTCTGGATCCACTTCTGACACGTATCTCGAACCTCGGGTAAACAAAACTGTAGAGAAAAAGAATTCTTAGACACTGTTAATCAACTTATATAACACTATCCCTTTGAAGAGGTAATCAGATCTCTTCTCTTGGTTCCCCACTCTCCTTCAAGCACGTGACACAGGTGCTTGAACTCGATTCAGCTCCGGATGGCTCTTGCACGCCCCCAGATGCACCATCACGAGTGATGATCCACACACGGACACTGCGTTGTCTTGTCCTAACACGATGAGGACGTTCCGAAGTCGCCGTCTGGATCCTTCAGACACTGGAAACCCAACTCATGGGCCAACTGCCATTGACCCTCGTCTCCCAGGATCCGTAGCTGTCGCTTCGTGAGTCTGGAGTGGTATAACAGGAAACCAAACATAAGCCTCTCCTCTTTCGTCCTCTGCGGCAGTTGCCACACTCATTCTAGGTCATTCGAAGTCCCTGTGTCTGACTTCATGAGCGTTTGGACTCGCGGAAGCTGTTGCAGAAGTCTGCAGGCCGGTTGGCCGGCTAACGGGTTGAGGAGGGCTCGAAGGACGGTGGACCAACACACATCGTTCTTCCCTCCATACACCTCAACACAAGCCTCTATGCTGTCAAAAGTCACTGGAACAGTTCCAAGGTTTCGTAGGTGGCGATGCGGCCACGGTCTCCGCTGCTGGGTCGGTGTCAGTCCCAGCGCGTGCTCCCTGGGGTTTCAGGAACCGTACGAGCTTCCTATCGCCGCCAGTAGGATCTGCTCTGCACTGATCCTCGCCATACGACCCTCGTGCCAGACGTGGGGCTTGTGATCCACTTGACCCACGACGAGTGCTGGGAGCGGAACAGGCCAGTGAGTGTTATACGTTAGCCACTCTATATCGGTGGCGTGTCCTCCACTGCACGAGGCTTGTCGAGTGAAGAAACTAGCCTCTTCTAGATCAAGCAGGTCGGATCCAAACTCCATGACCAGACATCCTAACCATACAGCCAAGGTCTCATCGGGCTTGATCCTCGACTCTTTACACAGTTCCTGTAGCTCAGTCCAGGTTCTAGTGTGATGGGTGGTGTGGATTGTCTCCCTCACTCGGCTGCTTGCTGCTGCAGAACACGTAGCCGCTGTCGAGGCTGCCGCTGCATCCATGGAGAGGGGCGGATGTCCTCCACTCACTGTCCCTTCCCCGTGGAAAAGAGGCGGGGCTGCCGGAAGCAACGTCGCGTCGGTGGGCGGGGTCACTGGCCGGATTCCCGCCGATTCTCCTGAAGCTCCTCCCTTCTCTTCCGGTTCCCGGCAGCTCACTCCTTCCTCGGCACCATCTTGGAGTGGCATTGACTCGGGGCTTCTCTCCTCTGCCACTTCTCGTACCGCCGGAACGGCCGCGAGCAGTCAGGCTTCTAGGTCTGCATTCCTCCACAGCAAAGTTGTCACAGCGCGGAGCAACACATCCAATACTCTCTCTCTTTTATCCCTCGGGGCTACACTCATATGGCCTCTCAACCCGAGCGCCAGCGGGGGGCTAAACCGGTCAGCCATTGTCGGCTCTTCACCCTACCGTGCAAGCTGCACACAGCAAGCAAACTCTTGGCTGAGAGCCGGGTTCACGTCGCCCGATTCCCATCTGGCGAGGGGTGCAGTGTTCCCTCTCTCCTGGAGCCTGAACTGGACTCTCTCGCTGCCCATCACACACCCGAATGCCTCGGGGTGCAGATGTGCCTCCCATACTTCCGATACCTCTTCTCCTTTTTCCTTCAGTGAAAGGTAGCCATCGATAAACCTTTCACCCACTCCGCCCGCCTGGTGATACACGATGTGGGCACCTAGTTCCTCGGAGCTGGCCACGTGGCGTCTCCCGCTACGCCAGGGGCAACTTCTCACTAGCTCCTGCTCCATTAGATCTTCCCCAAATCCTGACTCCGATCCTGTTGATCCTAATCCTGATCCCGCTGATCCTGTTCGTGACGCCATGTGGGGGCCGAGGGGGGATCAAGGATCAGGAGTCCTTGGGAATACTAGCTGGGGTTGCGGCTGTGATCCCGTGGTGGGCAGATGGGTACTCTCTATCACCGGAGCGGAATTAGGCACAGACGAGACACGTATCAATTGGAAAAACAGAGATAGCTTTACTTACACTGTAGAGTCGTATACAGCATAGGCAATCATAGTTGCAACAATTCTACTCTCTAATCGCTAATCGGGGAGCTCTTGTAGACCGGGTAGCTCGGGTCTAACTCGGGCATGCAACACAGAGGATACGTCGCAAGGCTTCGCCGACGGGGAGTCGTTGGCAGGTGATCGAGCTGCCGGAGTTCCACTCCAGGGGGAATCGCGGAGTTCTCCAAGTAGGGCGGAAACGCCCCTAACCTTTTATACGGCTAGCGAGCCAATTGCCAGCCGCCACGTGGGAATAATTTAACATCAGCCAATTGTGTTATGCAAATCTGCATTTCCTCGGCGGGAACTCTATCCACGCCGGAACTCTTCACCATGCTGAGACTTCCCCTGCCTTACCGTGCCTTGTGCTAGAAAGTTCCACTGTGTCGAGGCACTGATCCAAATCAGCTCTGACATGCCCCCTTGCCGAAGACACAGCTGGGACTTGAAGCACGTGCACGCCATTCATGTTATCGCTCCTTTTTAAAGATAACTGACTATGTACAAAAGTATACAACGACAGTAGTTCGTCCTCTATGGATCGAACCAAATAGTAACCAACACACATACACACACACATCAATATATTGGTCACAAAAAGTTCAATCACGAGGAGTTCAATAGGTGTCATGGCGGAGTCACGCGTCAGACAACATCTGCGTCTCTCTTTCTCTCTCTGGATCCACTTCTGACACGTATCTCGAACCTCGGGTAAACAAAACTGTAGAGAAAAAGAATTCTTAGACACTGTTAATCAACTTATATAACACTATCCCTTTGAAGAGGTAATCAGATCTCTTCTCTTGGTTCCCCACTCTCCTTCAAGCACGTGACACAGGTGCTTGAACTCGATTCAGCTCCGGATGGCTCTTGCACGCCCCCAGATGCACCATCACGAGTGATGATCCACACACGGACACTGCGTTGTCTTGTCCTAACACGATGAGGACGTTCCGAAGTCGCCGTCTGGATCCTTCAGACACTGGAAACCCAACTCATGGGCCAACTGCCATTGACCCTCGTCTCCCAGGATCCGCAGCTGTCGCTTTGTGAGTCTGGAGTGGTATAACAGGAAACCAAACATAAGCCTCTCCTCTTTCGTCCTCTGCGGCGGTTGCCACACTCACTCTGGGTCATTCGAAGTCCCTGTGTCTGACTTCATGAGCGCTTGGACTCGCGGAAGCTGTCGCAGAAGGCTGCAGGCCGAGACTTCCCCTGCCTTACCATGCCTTGTGCTAGAAAGTTCCACTGTGTCGAGGCACTGATCCAAATCAGCTCTGACAACCAGGGCAACAAGCAAGAGGGTAAATTAGCCTGCACCTGCACATAGTCAGCTGACCGGAAGGGGCAAGGATCTGGGCCCATATAAACCCCAGGACCAGGCCCAGGGAGGACAGTTCCCTGCCAGCAGCTAAGGGGGAAGTAGCTCTCCCAGAGCAAGCAAAGGGGAAAGGCCTGTCTGCAGGAACAGCTTCTGATATTGTCACGGGATGGAGCATTCCCCAGTAGGGTTTGTCTGAGGTTATAGCTGAACAACTTGAATTTATGTTACAGCCCAGGGGCTTGTGTTTTGTTTATTGTTGTATAAGACCAGTGGCTTGGGTGAGGCTATTAGGGGATGGAGGCAGCCTCATAGGGGACCCACAGCAGTGTGGGGACCCCAACACCAGAGAGGGTACAGCAGTTGGGGTACACAGACCCCAGCACCAGAGAGGGCGCAGCACTTTGCAGGGCGGCGGAGAGCCCAAGCGCCTGTGAGGTACCAAGTGAGACAGGGCTACAGAGGGCCCAGGGAGGACAAGGGGGCCAAAGTATAACAAGACCCAGATCTAACAATGTCAGTACCATAAGCGAGGCTTGGGGAGTGGTAAAGGGGCGGTTGGAGCTACACGTACAGCCCATAAGGCTAAGGTGCCTTGAAACACCCACTGTAAATGGGACCCACAAGGGATCTGGGAGCCCACGGGGCCAGAGCGTATAGCAAATCATGTCCAAGAGGATGTAAAGGAAGCCTCCCTACTATATATTTTCCATTAAAGACGTGGCGGGTGAGAATCGAGGGTGCCCGTTGGGCCAACTTGGCACGGGAAGGGGCCTTGGGAGATCATGGCCGTATTTTAAGGACCCCGTCCTGTGACACATGTCATCTGCAAATTTGGACAGAATTCTCTCCACACCCTCTTCCAAGGTGCTGATGAAGGCATTGAATAGCACAGGTCCAAGGACCAAGTCTTGGGGGGCCCCACTACCCACCTCTTTCCAAGTTGATACCAATCCATCTGCCATCATTCTCTGGGTGCGACCCTTAAACCAATTTGCCACCCACCTGACCATGTAATCATCTAGGTCACAGCCACTCAGTTTGTTGATGAGAATAGGATGAGATACCGGGATGATAGGATGAGCCTTCTTAAAATCCAAGTAGATGACATCTACCTTGACTCCTGCATCTAAGCATTTTGTGACCTGGTCATAAAAAGAAATAAGGTTAGTCAGGCAGGATCTACCTGGTATGAACCCATGCTGGTTGCCCTTCAGCATTATTTTTCCTGCTGGGCTCCCACAAATGTGACCATTGATAATTTTTTCAAAGGTTTTCCTAAGAATAGAGGTGAGACTAAGCAGCCTATAATAAGCTGGGTCCTCCTTCCTCCTCTTCTTCAAAATAGGGACCACATTGGCCCTTTTCTAGTTCTCTGGGACCTGACCTGAGTACCAAGAGTGCTCAAACAGCTGTGCCAGTGGCTATGCTATGACACTGGCCAATTTCTTCAGCACCCTTGGATGAAGATCATCCAGCCCTGCTGACTTAAACACATCTAGCCCCTCCAAGTGTCCCTTTACTAGGTTGGTGCTGACCATTGGTGGGCTGGTGTTCCTTCTGTGCCTATCTATAATGCAATTCGGAGATTTGTCTTGATCAGGAATACAGAGGCAAGAAACTCATTGAAGACTTCAGCCTTGTCCCTCCTATCTGTCACCAATTGCCCTAGCCTGTCCTGTAGGGGTCCTATGTTACCCTGTGCCTTCTTTTTGCTCCCTATATACCTGAAGAAAGACTTTTTGTTGTCTTTAATTTTTGTCACCAGCCTGAGTTCCATTGCTGCTTTGGCCTTCCTAACTGACTCCCTGCAAGTGCAAGCCAAAGAGGTATACTCCTCCTTGGTAGCTCCCCCCTGCTTCCACAGCCTGTATGCCTCTTTCTTTGCCCCTAGGCTTTCCTAGATTTCCCTGTTCAGCTAAGAGGGTTTCCTGGCCCCTTTTCCCTCTTTTATTTGCAATGGGATTGTCTTCTTCTGCACCCGAAGGATTGCTCCCTTGAGGAACAACCACCCTTCCTGAACTCCCATTTCTCCAATGCTCTTCATCTTCAGTACCTCACTAATTTCCTGAGCACACTGAAGTTAGCCTTTCTCAAATCTAGCACTTCTGCCCTGCTGGTTACTTTTCCCACTACACTGGATAGTGAATTCAATCAATTGATGCTCAGTATCCCTTAGGTTACCTTGTACCTGCAGATCCCGCACCTGATCATCCCCTGTAGCTAGCACCAAGTCCACTAAGGCTTTTCCCCTAGTGGGACCTTATACCTTCTGCATTAGGTGAAGGTCCTCTATGCAGGTTAAGAATCTATGTAAGCAGTTAGATCCAGCTTACTGCTCCTCCCAGCAGATGTCAGGGTAGTTTAGGTCACCCATGACAACCATGTCCCTTGAGTGTACTGCCTCTGAAAGCTGCCTTGAGAATTACAGGTCTAGCTCATCCTCCTGGTGTGGTGGCCTGTAGTAGACTCTCACTACCAAGTCCCTTTCCCTCCAACCCCCTTCTATTCTAACCACAGTACCTCAATTTGCCCCTCCTCTGATCACATCTTGATTATAGAAGATGTATGTTGCTCCTTAACATAGAGAGCAACATCCTCTTAACATAGAGAGAAACCCCCCTTTTCCCCCAGTGTATCACATCTGTGCAGCCTATAGCCCTCAATGCCTACTGCCCAATCGTGAGTAGGTTCCCACCAGGTTTCAGTTAGCCCAACCAGGTTGAAGTTATTGCTTGCAAGCAGGAATGCAAGTTCCTCTTCCTTGCTCCGCATGCTCCTAGCATTAGTATACAGAAATTTAAGGTCTCCAGTGGGTGCCTTTGGTACCCCCTAGTCCTGATGCCTGTTGGGCCCCTTAGTACTTACCTGTGCTGATTCAGTGCATAGCTCATGGTTCGCTAATCCTAGGTTCTCTTTGTCCTCTGCATCCCTGTCGCCCAACTAACCTAGTTTAAAGCCCTTTGTAGGATATCAGCCCACCTGTAAGAGAACAGACTCTTACCTTTCGAAGAGAGATGAAAACCATCATGTCCCAGGATGCCCCTTTCATGAAAGAGTGGATCATGGTCAAAGAAGCCAAAACCCGCATGATGGCACCAACTCCAAAGCCACAGGTTGACTTCTCTGATGCAGGCGTCTTGATGCTGACAGCGCCCGCTGACTGGAAGGATTGACCACCTGCATCTCCAACTTCCTAAGCCTAGTTCCCAGAGCCCTGTAGTCACTCATGATACAGTCCAGACTACTCCAATTGTGCCCACATGGATGAGGACCATGGGATACTAGTCTGAGGGCTGGATGAGGTCAGGAATCCTCACAGTGATGTCCTGGATCCGGGTTCCAGGCAGATAGCATACCTCCCACGCTGTGGGATCTGGGTGACAGATGGGTCCCTCCATTCCTCTCAGGAGGGAGTTGCCCACCACGATGACTCAGTGTCTCTGGCTCTAGCTTCCCAGTTGTCCCTCAGCCTGCATGATGGATGTTGTGGATGCGTCTTCTGCTGCATTCTCCTCCAGCGCTGCCAGGGCCTCATATCTGTTCCCCAGTTACACTGGGGAAGTCGTCTCAGCAGTATGATGACTGGCCTTGGAGGTGACTTTCTTCCATTCAGCTGCACCAGGTCCCTCCCATGTTGTCTCTCCACTAGGTGTCTGATCCTGCAGAGAATGAAAGTATCCATCTATCTCATCCTCTGCAGCCCTGATCCCCCACACCCTGCTAACCTCTTCCTGGAGTTCCCTCACCTGCCCCTCCAGGGCCTCAAGCTGGGCATACGTGAAACAGGTGAGGGGACTCCTGCTCTCCCTGTCTCCCCTGTTTTGAGCTTGAAACAGCAAAATCAAAATGAAACAGAAGCCTTTGACACCGCTTTAAAATTAAATGAGGGCACTTGAAACATTTCAGAAGTTTCAAACCTTTTTGAGTTTCGAAACCGGGCTTGCTTGGCTTCAGCATTGGTCCCAGGCAGCAGCAGCAGCCTGCTGTCATCCTGCATGCAGATCCAGGGGCTGGCACCCCCAGGAGGAGTCCAGCACAGCCCCACAGCCCTCCTGGGGGTGTGGGCACTTCCTTTTCCATAGTACTATGAGGGTGTATATAGTACTACAAAAGTAATGTGCATCTAAGGTCTAATACCATCAGGTACCAATCTAAACCTTGCAAGAGTATCTTACTTCTGCAACACGATCAGCCAAAACCCCCTGTCCCTGACTAAAAATATTGTAATTATAGGATTAAAGGTATGTTCACATTCACAATAAAGTTGGTAGATGGCATTAAATCCTGCTTTCTGGGGACATTTACTGATCTATCCGGTCAGAATCTGTCTTTGCTAAAACACCTGTTTGTTGCAGTTTCTTCTGTTTTATACATTTCTCTTTATGTTTGCTTTTTTCCTCACTAGCTAGTGGAGGAAACATTTTCTGAGCTTCTCACTTTCTCTTATGTGTTACACTTCTGGTTCTTCAACTAGCCATTCATCCTGAATGTATTTAGTGGCAGACTTGTCCTTCCCTGGGGGGATATTGTGGATTCAGCTGCTACCGCTTCAGAAAGGGAGCAGAAAATGTGAAACAGAAGGTTAGAAAACAAAAGCAGCCTCAAACATTTACAACCTGCTCCTTCAACATGTGAAGAATTCCCTGTTAATTACATATATGCCCACAACTGATGAAAGAAAAGCCAAACAGATACTGTTAAGAGGGCTCAGGACAGGGGAGATGTAAAATAACAGTGAGGCCATGAGAATGGAAACTCAGCAACCTCATTTGAAATGAATTGAGCTTAAGTCCGGGTCTTGTTCAAAGTAAGAAACTGAACCCTTATCATGCATTGCTCTTTCACATAGTAGGTAAGCAAGAGCTATAAAAAACCCACTTTGATTCTAGTCTTGTACTTTTAGGCTAAGTACAGACATTCAGGAGGTTAAATCAGGTTCAAAATGGCCACCCAATTTAAACTTAGCTCATCTCAGTACCAACCTTACACTTACAGACCCAGTCTCAGTGACCGGCAATCAATCTAAACCTGTAACTGTATAGAGGTTCCATGCATACAAACTGGTCAAAAAATTGCAGAACCTGGTTTAAGATAAACCTGGATCTATGTAGTATCAGACACATTCGATTTAGGTAAAATCAGTGCGTGGAACTTCTGTCCATTTCTCCTGTGCAGCCCTGAGACTGGGAAAACCCAACCACTGGGCCCAGCCCCAGGACTGCTCTTTTCACTTCCCTTCCCCCCAGCCAGAGCTCTCAATCCCCATCCCACAAGCCACTCTAGGTGCAGTCGCTTTTATCATCATTCACTCTTGCCAGAGCCAAGTAAGTAAGTCCCAGTGCGGGAAGGGTTAAGGTTAGGGATGGGGTGTAGGTTCACTGGGGGGAACCCCATCCAACCCCACCCACAGGTCAAACCTTGCCCCACACCCTTTGTGAATAACACCTGCTACCCTACTCCACCCTACGTGTCCCCCATCCCCACCCATAGGTCATGCCTCTCCCTCCTACCACTCATGGGTCATGCCTGCCCCCCTACTCCACCAGTGGGTCATGCCTGTCCCCCAACCCCACCCACGGATCATGCAGCCCCCACCCCACCCACAGGTTGTGGCTGCACCCCTACCCCACTCATAGGTCATGCCTCCCCCCAGCCCCTGGCAGACTTCCAGTCCCCTCCAGCCTGCTGGACCCCTAACCCCCTGGTTACTCCCCCATCCTGACTTACCTGATATTGGGCAGCCATTTTTAATCCATTTAACTCCCCTCCCAACTCACCCAAATGTCTGCACTTAGGCATGGAGTCTTGTTCTTTTTAAACGTTCTCCCCATAATTTAGCTAAATGACTGTTGCCAAAGCATGATTAAGTTCATAGTAGCCCAAGGTCAATGGAATTTGTCAATTTTATAACAGATAGTTGAAAGTCAAGTATCACTCCTCTTATCTTAGCAGTGCATGCCAGGCATAGAAGGATTCAAAGGAGTATAAGAAGTATTAGGGGAGGTGCCTTCCTACAACTTGCCCCGATTGGCTGGATCAGCCACCACTCTCTGCTGCAAGACTTCTGGTACAAGACCCTGAAGGACAATGGCCATGAGGAATCTTATAAGCATGAGATGTTGTCCTCAAACCAATTTTTGTCTCCATTGGTAGTCCCTGTTGTTTGCTATCTGTCTGTCTCCTGCAAAACTTGAGGAACAAAATAGCCTAGGCCCCCAAAATGCCCTCTTTGATAGGTTCAGAATACCCTACTACACATTCCCTGTCCTTTGTCTGTTGTGTCCACTGTACCAATGTGTACCAATCCCCTGGGGCTCTTGAGAGTGCCACAAAGAAACACAGCCCTACTTCTCCACTCCCACTATATATATGTAGCAAACCCAGAAATGAAGTAAGCCAGTGAAGCCCTTCTGTGGCTGTCCCCAGCTTCAAGAAGCTTAAAGCAGAGCTCTTTAGAGCAGCAGAGGGAGGACTTGTCAAGGCAGGTTCATTGCCTCATTACTGGGTTTGAGGGAGGCAGAATGGAAAATGGGTGGGCAAGGGCATTTCTCAGCTGCACTCTGCAGGGTACCAGGAAAGTAGTAGAGACATACTTTCTACATCAATTTATGTCACTTCTGAAATCAGATCTTTTGCACAACTTATTGGCAGTGCATGAGGACGCTGGTTCACATGCCTTCTGGATTTGTTGATAACAATAACAACATTATTTTACTTTCTGATTCACCCATTAAAAAAAAAATCAGAACTCTCATATAATAAAACTCAGTGGCATGATTCACATTAGGAAAGTTTGGTACATGCATAGAAATTTGTGGGTTCAATGTCTAAGTGAGCAAAGAACTGCTTTATAAACAAATAGCTTTTTCCAACCTGCAACTTTCCCCCCTAGATTGATTTTGTGTTTTTAAATATATTCCTCTAATTGAGCAGCGATAGTTTTTTTCATTCCTTCTGCAGTTAAAACTAAAAAGCATGTACGGTTAAATGAGGCCATGCTCCATTAGATGACTCAGCCAGCTTAAATTTCACCTGATTTCACATCTAGCATCTTGCTTCCTTGCATTCTTTGCCAGAAGAGAGGGAGGGTTTTCTCAAAAAATTGCCTGCATTGCTAAAACTACTGTAGGTATATATGTAGTAGGAGGTTCAATATCAGGCAAATTTTGGCTGCCACAACATGGCTTTCATGTCATGTTTCTAGTAATTTTTGTTGTTTTCTTATGGACTGTCTTCAAGTTATCCACATCTTTCTTGAAGTATGATACCCAAAACTCAACATAACGCTCTACGTGAGGCCTTGTGCTAAACAGGATGAAAGAATCACTTTAATGACTTGCATGCAACACTCCAGTTGATGCGTTTCAGTATGCTATTAGTTTTTTGTTTTGGGTTTGTTTCTTTTCCCCAATAACATTATCTTGCTAACACACATCCAGCTTGTTATTCTTGTAATTCCCAGGTCCTTTCCTGCAATACTGCAGCCTTGTCACTTGCTCCCCATCTGTACTTACGCATTTGATTGTTCCTTTCTTGGCACAGTATTTTGTACTTATCCCTGTAGAATTTCATCCTATTTATTTTGAACCATATTTCAAATGTATCAATGATATTTTGAATGCTAATCTTGTCCTCTAAAGTATCTACTATTCCCCGGGCCCAACCAGCTTGGTGTCATCTGCAAATGTACTAAGTTTCCATTAATTTCCATTCTCCAAGTCCTGAATAAAAATATTGAGCCATACTGGGCTCTGGACAGGCCCCTTGTGAACCCCATTTGATACTTCATCCCTTTTCCCCTAAGTGGGAGGATATGGCCTTATTTAAACAACGTGCTCGCAGGTGTAAATGATGAACAAATTAGAAGAGCCAATGATGTACATATGCACTACTTTTTATTTGCAAGAACATAATGTTCAGCCAAATAAATTAAATCTCAATGACTAACAAAGCCCCTAGTATTGCTAGTATTGTGTCCTCAGTGCTCAAGGACATATTCTAAATGTTTCAGTAGTTTAACTTGATGGTAGTGAACAAGGACATTTAACATACAGACTTGGACCTACATTTAAATATTCTGTCTTTTGGGAGATAGATTCTCTCTGTATATAGCAGAATGGGTGATGTTATCTGTGGTAAATTACATTTACCATGCACCTTTGATTATCTCCCTTGTCTTTGCCCATAAATCCATCTACCTCAGGATTACTTCTGACATTTCAACCCCCTGAGCAGCTTCTAACAACTGCCTTCAAAAAATAACCTGCCTGAAAAACTTTTCTACAAACTATACTGCCTTGATGCCTGTGGTTGGACAATATTCAGTCCCATACAGTCAGTACATTTAAGGTACTAATAGTACAACTACATTTAAGATCCTTTAAGAGGATATATATCAACTGATATCAGTTTTATAGTGGGCACAAAATGCCTCCTCCTGCTTTGCTAGATTGTAAGATATAAGATCTCAAACCATAATATCATTGCATATTAAACAGCTTTAGGTAACTTCTGAAACTCCCTAAAACATGTAATATCTTTCCTAAGTTCCCTGTACAGTCAAGGGACTGGGACTTCTCTTTATGGACAGAATGATAAAAGAAATAGTGTTAAGCTATTTTTATAATATCAAAAATGTTTTTAAAACAATTTCTTTCTTAGGCATATGGCACTTACAGAGAGTGAAATAAAGGTTTTTATTATAACTTACTCCGAATATCCCAAACTAGGGTACCTTGGAGTTTATCACTACATAAAGGACAATTACATTTTTATTGCACACCCTTCTGTATTCTCATTTATTTTTCCTCTGTGGGTGCATTTACACGTCACCCCTTGTCCCATAGTAAAGCACTACATCACCATACAATGCACTACACATGATCATCAGCTGCTTCACTGTAGTGGCACACTCCCCCATTACACATAAGGAAATACTTAAGCACGGCACCATAACAACTTTGCCATAGGGCAACGTGTAGACATGCCCTGCGTGTATTTTATATGTCAGGGTATAGGTGCTGTAGTCTGGAAAGGTGTAACAGGTCCCTACCAGAACATGGCTGCTTAAGGTGGAATATAATAGAAACAAAGAAGCTGGGACAAAGGAAAACACAGATAAAGCATATGTCCTTTCCATGATGGCTGGTTAAACAGAGAAGGCTCTGAGAATTATTGCCTGCTGTTATTTTATTGATTTACTTTTTGTTTTGTGGACAATAAAACAAGCCCTGAGGAAAGGACTTTGAAAGATGAATGCCTGAAGCTTAATTTCTCTTCACTGGCTAGTCAAACCCCCTCTAATTTACGATATACCATTTTTTTATGATAGTAGCTTCAAGCCAAAGGTTTTATAGAAGTATTTACTCTATACCCAGAGGCACAAACATGACTGTTCAGGAGCAGGGAAGTCAACACATCCCCTGAGGACTGACTAATGCTTTGCTTGTCCCCACAGTACAGGTCAGTGGGAAGTGGTAGTACCACTGCTGTGCTCAGAAACTGCAGAGAGGAGAAACTAATCCTGAGATGAAGGACAGTAATTAAAGTTGGAGATGTCAGGAAAGGAACAGCAAGCACACGCCCAATTTCACACTGAGTAAATGTTGTGAGATGTATTTTAATCCTCTTTCCTATCATTCATTAGACGTTTCCCTGATAGAGCAATGCTGTTTTATTTCCATTTTCATTGCATGGTTTTAATGTTTTTTCCCCTTTCAGTGGCTGTGATACAATAGTAATTGCACATTACACAGCTGTATCTTCTATGAGCCACCTTATACTTTTGGATTTATAGTAATGCATTAAAAGCTAAATGGCCTATCAATTGCAACACTAAAACAGATGTGCTAATATATCTTTTCACTTGTTCTAACACTATTTTCTTTCTTTCGTAACAAATCACATTTCCTTTCATAATAAGAATACTTAAATCTAAAAGGCGAGCTAGAAGCAAAGGTTTCTTGCCTAATAGAATGTCATCTACCCTGAAGACATCTTTTGCTCATAGAAATAATTTTGACAGGCATTGAGTTAAATGCTGGCCTCACTGGAGTCAGTGGCAACAGTAGGATGAGAACTGTAGCTCCTTTGCAACAGTAGGACTAGGATTCCTCCCTTAGGGTGCATACAGGTGTTTACCACACCCAGCCTACATTCATGCAGCTTACTTTAAGCCATGTAAACACAGACTGGAGCCATGTCTCACATCTGCTTAACTGTGGAATAGACTAATTATCTGTGGAGTAAAGCATCACTGTCTCCATGTGCAATGTTATTAGACTGCAATAAATTTAATTCATGCTCCCGTAAGATAATACTGTCAGGTGGGGGTACTATCTTATTGTACGGTAATTAACTGCAATTAAACAAATTTGTAGACACTGATCATAGGTGTAAATTGTGCCTGGTCAGCCCAGGCAGCAAGTTGCTAGACTCCTGTCTGCCACCTAGCCACGTGGCTCCACCCTTTCAGCACCCTTATGCCCCAGCCAGCCCCTCCAGTGCCTAACACCGCCACCTGCCAGCCTGGGCCAAGCAGGGCAGGAGCAGCCCTGGTGTAAACTGCTTCACTCAAGCTCAAATTGCTGCTGTCCCAGTGCACATGTAGACACTGTACCTGGGAGTAGTTTACTCCAGTTTAAACTGCTCCTGAGTTTACTGCCTTGAATTAATTGTACGTGTAGCTGGAACCTGGGAGCAGTGCCTGCAGCCATTCGCCACTTCCAGGAGCCACACAGGAAAACTGGTGTAAGAAGCTGAGGGTGAGGGGAGCTTGTGGGTCTATTATGGGGGGAAAAATTTTGGATTGTGGGTCTGCAGGGCAAGGAGTTGCCCAGTCAAGGTGGGAGAGTCAGAGAGCTAAAAACAACCCAGTCACAGCCATGGGAGGAGGGGGAGGGAATAGCATAGTCCCAAATCTAGAGTGAATGGCTGGGCTTGCACTGTGAACACAAGATTGGATTAATCCTTTCTTAGATTAGGTTAACCTGATCTTGACCTAAATTAGTGCACCTCCTGAGGTGAACTAACCCATACCAAGAGCAACTTTTTTGGATGATTTAAACCCTCCAAATGCCTGAATGACTGGGCATTTACATCTACCTAATCCTGGTTAAGTTGATCTAAATGTAATGCCTGTATGTACCCTTTATTATTTGCTATTGGTCTTGGCTGAGCTGTGTGGTAACTGGTCATTAGACGGAAATGTCATGGCTCTCACAATTTTGTTAATTTTAAACAATAAGCTATCTTACACATAACACTGCCAAGTCAGGGGCACTAAACATAGTATTTTGTGCCTGTATAGTGGTCAGGGACACCCCACCGGAGGCCCAGGACTGGGGGCACCTGCCTCCCCACCCTGATCTGTGTGCAGGTTGGAGGCAGTTGCCGCTGCATGCTAGGCTCTGTACCCTACTGCCACTGCCTCTAGAGCTGTGCAATGACATGTGCGTCCCACCACCAGGCGGGGGCACTGAACATAGTACTTTGTGCCTGTATAGTGGTCAGACACAATGGCTAAGTACAGATAGCCAAAAAGCCAGAGGCTGAATTAGTCTAAGCTACATGGATTGAACCAACAATCAAGTGAATACACATGCACGTCTGATTCCAGAAATGAAGCCACATGCCGGCAGTGGCTCAGGGCAGAAGCCCGGCGGGGGGAGGGGGTGCTAGAGCATGCCTCCCTGCCACTTCCAAAGGGAAGGGAGGAGAGAAGCCCTCCCAGGCTTTCCTCTCCTCCTTGCTTGAGTGGAGAGGCCATGGCCAGGCCCCAGCCTGGAGGTAGGCCAGGGGAAAGGGAGGTTTAAACCCCCCTCCCTGGCCTACATGAGACCCCAGCCTTGATCTGCCAGGGGCTGCCACCCCTGCCAGGCTTCTGCCCCCCCACTCCCTGCTGGGAGAATCAGTCCCTGCCAAGGTTTTGCACCCCACCACTTGAGCAGGTATGGCCACACCCTAGCCAGGGGCTTGCAGGCTGAAGTGAGGAGACCCTTTCTGGCTGCATGGGATTGCCTCTGGGGGAGGGAGGCAGCCCCTGCCAGGCCCTCATCCCCTGCTCAAGTGGAGAGCCAGGACTCATAGGCTGAGGTGCGGAGGAAGTGGGTTTAAACCTCTTCCCAGGCCCCAGCTGGGGTTTGGGACTGGAACAGCCCCGGCCAGGCTTTTGCCCCACCTCGCTACTCGCTCTAGTGAGGCATAGTCAATTCCCGGCCCAGGGCTTGCACACTAAGGTGGGGAGGGAGGGGGGTTTAAACCCCATGCCTCCCTGCCTCAGTGGCCAGTCCTGAGCCTGGGTGTGGCCACACCCTTTGCTCTCCACTTGAGCGAAGGAGAAAATACCAGCAAGGTTAAGCAGGAAGCAGGGGGACAGAAATATGGCAGGGGCTGCCCCTGCAGGGCAAAACCCGGCCATAGTACAGAACCAGGGAACAGGGTTTAAACCCCCCTCCCCCTAGCCTACACAGGAACTCAGCTGGGTTCTGCCTCCTCTTCCCTCAGCCTGCTGGCCTGGCCATGCCCCCCTCCCCTCAAGTGGGGAACAAGGGAAAAGCCAAGCAGGGGTTGCTTCACCCCTGCCAGTCAGTCCCTGGCTAGGGAGGGTAGGGAGGGTTTAAAATCCCTTTCCCTCACATATGCCTCAGCATGCCAATCCAAGGCTGGCATCTGGCCATGCCCCCACCACCTCCATTCAAGCAGGGAGCAGAAAAAAGCCTGGATGGGCTGCTGTGCCTCTGCCAGGCAGAACCCAACTGAAGTTTCCCCCTCTGTCTTATTCTGCCTGTCTGGCCCCAGGGTCTGGCCACCCTCCTTCTTCCACTCCAGTGGCAAACGGGGGGAAAGCCTGGCAGGGGCTGCTCCACCCCAAGCAGGCAGACCCAGCTGCAGTCTGGAACTGGATTTCCCACCCCCATAGGCAGAGGGAGAAAAATTATTTGCAAGGGCTGAGTGACCCCTCCCCATCAAGTAAGTCTGTGGGGGAAGAGGCAAGAGGAAGGGAAAGGGCCATAAAGAGATAGATTGAGGCCCCCATGGTGAGGGAGGGAGTGGGGCAGAGGCAGGGGTTGCGGTGAATAGGGCCCCAGCCAGGCTGGGTTGTGGGACAATCAGAACCACAGGCGGCTCATCCAGGGGCATGGGGGGGCTCCCACCACTGTGCACCACTGTGCACACCCTGGCGGAGGCCCAGAGCTAGGGGCAGGCACATGCCCCCCGATCTGTGCGCAGGGTGGAGGCAGCTGCCATTGCACGCTGGGCTCTGTGCCCTGCTGCTGCTGCCACTGCCACTGCCTCTAGAGCTGTGCAATGTCATGTGCATCCCACCACTAGGCAGGCAGAGGGAGTGGCACAGCCCAGCAGTGGGACGCACATGGCATCATGGGGTTCTGGAGGCAGCAGAACTAGCAGCAGGGTGCAGGGCCCAGACTAGCAGCTGCAGGGCCCATGGCAGCTGCCTCCACCCCATGCACAGATATGGGGGGCATGTGCCCCCAGCCCCAGGCCTCCATCAGGTTGCACACAGCAGCAAGAGACCCTCATGCTCCTGGACAAGCCACCTGGGGCTTCGACTGTCCCATGACCCGTCCCAGCCAGGGCCCCATTCACCCCAGCCCCTTTCCCTACCTCTGCCCTGCTCTGTCCCTCACCACTGGGGCCTCAATCTTCCCCCAAGCCCCTTCCCCTTCACAGAGTAAACTGATACTCGCCTCCCATCCTGGGCACTGATCCACATGCAGGGCTGTGATTCTTGCTGCGTCCACACCCCTCCCCACCCCTGCTGTAGCCACCCGGAGCCCATGGTCAGGTTGCCCTGCATCCTTACCCACTGCCCCACATTTGGGGGGGCTGAATCCCATTAGCCCTGACCTTCTGCTGCCTATGCCCACCCCACCCCCTTCTCAGCCAGCTGGAGCAGTGATACTGCAGTATCACTGCTCCAGCTAGAGAGCAGAGGGACAGGGCCAAGCAAACAGCATAGCTCATCCCAGGGCTGCAAAGAATCCTGGGATGCTAGAAGACTGTGATTTAAGATGAACCTGGAAGGGGTCTGGGACAGCAGTTCCATAAGCTGGTTTGACCTAAGTCAATTAAGCCTAATACTACATCCAACCAGGTTTATCTTAAACCAGTTTCAGGCATTTTATAAGTGGTTTAAGTGCATCAAACTTCTGTTCTGCTAGCCTAGGGACAGCCATTACACATAAACCAGTGTAAGTGATCAGAAACTGGTTTAAACCTATAACAGAACAGATGTTCAGTGCACATAAACCACTTTGAAAATGACTGAAACCGGTTTGAGATAAACCTGGTTGAATGTAGTATCAGACTTAACTGATTTGTGTTAAACTGGTTTATGCAATGTCTGTCCCAGACCCCTTGCTGGTTTAAGGTAAACCAGATTCCCTCAGCATCCTGGTATGCTCTCTGAGCTGGGTAGGGCTCTCTGTTCCACAGCAGGGCTGGCCCCTCCCCTATGCTCCCTGGCTGCAGCTCAGTAGAGACTTCAAGCTGTTTTCCCTGCCCCGCTCTCCACTAAGCAGGAATTCCCCCCTCCCCTCTGCCTTGCAGAAAGGTGTCTGTGTATGAGCTAGCAGACCACATGCTGGCTACTGTCCATGCCAGCAGGTAGAATCAACAGGCAGAATTAACAGGTAGCTGGTAATGTCCCTTTGTTATTTTCTTAATGGGGTGATAAACATTGTTATCAATTCCCTGCTGGGCTGGTCAAAGCATCCTGCTGGGACCTGGCCAAACCCCGCCCCCCCCCAGCTCAGTACTGAAGAAGGGAAGGGAGGCTGCTCTAGTGCCCCCCAGCTTCTAGCCTGAGCCACTGCAAGTATGTGCATGCATGTCTGGGATATCTGTGCAGTTAGAAACCAGTTCAGCCTAGCCAGGTTAGACTAACCTGCAAAGATTTAATCAATTCAGGCTCAGGCTTTTTGAATGTCTGTCCCTAGCCTTACAGGTTTAAACCAGTTTCTTATCATTTGAACTGGTTTATGTGTAACTTCTGTCCCCAGCCAATGTAGTCTTTGCAAATTCCTTTGTACTGGAAGAAGGAGATAAACTGATTAACTGCCCTTACACAAGAATTTCAGTTGAGGAACATTTAATAATGCAGTACTCAGTGCTATAATATTATCTTAAATTGATTAAATTGCCCTTTACATTTTCTCAGCTCTATTACCAAGACAGATCAGAAATGCCATTAGCAGATCAGTATTAAGGAAAATATGTATGCAAACTGGTAGCTGTCTCTAGCCCTTTGGCTCTGATTAACAACACATTTAAGCCATGTCTTAACTTTAAGCACATGAACAGTCTCATTAAAGTTCTATAACACTACACCTGTGGTTATTGCTTCAGAGTTTTTCTGAGTATGGATGAGATTATGAACCAGTTTAGTGAATAAGGAGTTCTGTTAGGCACAGCCCTCCCTTCCTAGTGTCATGTGTGGGTATCTGTCCTGTATGCAAGAGGATCCTGTAAGGGCAACAGAGGATTTTTTTCTTCTGTGCTGGAGTTCTGAAACTACTGCTGGATCCTGAAGCTTTCCAATAGTCCAAGTTGTTAATGCAATTTTATAGGAAGCAGTGTTGGTGCTTTCTGTATCTATGTCAGTGATTTGCAAACTTTTTAGACTCAAGGTATCTGTCATTAGACTCAGGGTACCCTTCAGATTATGCCAGCTCTTAGCTTCACTAAGTTTTTGATTATGGAAAAATAATGAAGCAATTCTTTTCTTGTAAAGAGCTCAGAAAGACCACAGCACATCAGGGCATTTTTGACCCTACGCTAATATCTAAAATAAGGTCTCATTGTATAAGATAGAGGTTTTGGTACCATTCTTTGCTACATCTGGATGTATTGTCTTGTAACAAGACTAGGATAAATTCATTCCATATTTTTTATTATCCTTAAGGTACAAAAGTATATTGGAAAAGGAGAGGTATAAGTTGTTATTTAACCTGTTTGCCTCCATTGTTTTTTCATGCTTAGTATTACTTGTTGTGGTATTACTTGTGGAAATGAAAAAAATAGTTTCCCTAATTTTTCTTTGGTTAGAAAAAATACATAACTCCCATAATAATTATGTGGTTTCTTCACAAGTTCCTGAACTATACTTCAAAATATCACCTGTATATAACAAGAGAAGAATCATGCTGCTGAATAGGGCTCATCTTTAGATAACTTAATTAATTTAAGTTGCCACTAGGACATTGTAGGTTCTGCTTCAGTAATTGTCACTCTTTTTTCATTTTGAAAAGCATAACCTCTCAGGTTTCATAATAATCTTTTCAAAATGCAACAGAACTTGTCCTTATTTAGGATGTAAATTGGGCCCTTGATTATTTCTAGTAAGAGGAGACCCTATTGCTGTTTGCAGTAAATCTGTTCCTTTTGGGAAATCTGCAATACATACTGACTGATCCCTGGACTTAATCATGTTAATTCACCTTACGGACTCTTGTTGGAAATGTTATAAAACAAGTTAGTGGATAATGTATGGAACAACCCAATTAATAGCAAATGTGAGTTTATAAAACAAATTACAAAGCTGAATAGAATTTCCATCAGTTAGCTATAAATATTACAAATTAAGTTTGTAATTAGGACACAAGTGAAAACAAAGTGAGGGAAGGAAAGAGTATGTTCCATCTCCAGCAGGGCACTTAAAAAGAATAGAAGGTTATGTTGCTGAGCACAAATGAACAAGACAATAAAGAGAGAACATCTCTGGTTTATTTGGTATTTTATAAGTCTTTGAAGCACAGATGAGCTAACCAGAGTTAATTTTTGTCTTGTAAAAACCCTGCATATTAGACTTTGGTCATGCAAAGCCAAAGTTGTTTGAGTCTATGTTCTATCCATGACTATTCCCCCAAGGAGGACTTGAATAAAATATTCCAATTTAGGTTACCTCTAAAGTGCTCTGTTTAAATGGAAAGTGTTAAATGATGGGAAATGAGGAAACCTTTGTTCCAGGATATATTTGGGTAGGTCATAATTCAAGTTTTAAATTTGAAAAAGGTAAGGCCAGGAAAGATCACTATGATCATCTAGTCTGACTTTCTGCATAATGCTAGTCAGAGAATTTCACTGATTCCTGCAGAAAACCCAAGGAATTGTTGTTGGATTAAAACATGTCCTTTAGAAAGGCATGCAAGATTCTAAATAGTAAGTTTTCCACTATATCCTTTAATAAGCAGTTCCAGTGATTGAATACCCCATCCATTTTTAATTTTTTAACTTCACAGACCTCAGCTTCTAGTTATGGAAATGTTTTATGCCACTGTATGTTAGCTCAGGGCTGTTCAACTGATGGCCTATAGGCTGCATGCAGTCCACAAGTGCTGAACTTGCGGACATTGGGTCCTGCCCTCCTCTGTCCTTACATGATTGACTCCCTGCACTCCCTTGAGTACCACTCCCACAGCTGCTGGTAGCTCCTTCCCTTGCCTGCTTCAGCTCCTGCTCTTGCCTCCTGGTGCCATCACTGCCTACCCCCAGGCCACTGGGGTTTCTGGACTCGCCCTTTCTCCTCCAACTTCCACTTCCTATGGTCCCCCTAGGAGTGGGGCAGAGGCGGTAACAGGGTGGGGTCCAAATATTGGACCCTCTGTTAGATTAAACCCTGTGTTAGATTAAAGACCTGTCTAACATATGATAGCATCTCCATTTAGGTACTTCAAGACCATGATTAAATCCTTTTCTTTTGAGTTCTTTTGGTGTCATATTGTAAGGCAGTGGTGTCAAAGACAGCCTGCATGCAGAACCGTATCATCCAGCCCACAATGCTGCCTGGGAGTCTCAGATTGGACCCATTTACCACATGTGGCATGTGCCAGACCAGCCCCCTGCACTGCCTGGGAAGCATCAGGCCAGTCTGGCGCACATTGCAGGTGGCACACAGGGCTGGCGGGGGGCTCACGCTACTCCTACACTTGGCCTCAGTCTGGAACACATGCTGTACCTAAGACTGGTCTGAGCCATGTACTACCAGTGGCATCAGCACCAAACTGGCCCCACATACTAGATCCAGTATGCAGGGCTGGTCTGTGGGCCTGCTTTCATCTGAGGACTGGCCCAGTGGCGTTCATCCAGCCAACAGGGCCTGATGAGTTTGACACCTTTGTTGTAAGGCATTTTTTCCAAGCTACAAATCATTCTAGTGACCTTTCCTCTGAGCCCTCTGAAATTATAGTTAATTCATTTGCTAGACATGCAGTATTAATATCCCAAAGATTCTGTTTATCTAAAACTGTACTCCAAAGTACCTGTCTGGACACACACGCACATTGTACAACAGAATACAGAGCCAGAATGTATGTTTAAGTTTTTTAGGACTATTTTGAGGGATAAAATGTTATATTAAATCCATGATAGATCTTATATTGGACAAGATCTGTTGTCTCCCATTAAGAATATGTGCACTGTACAGCCAGAAATCTTCTACATAAAATTCTTGCTTTACTGCTTTCAAAAAAAGTATTGATTTTGTAGCTGATTGAAACCAGTAATATAAATGTCAAAGTGTGGACAATTATATAGTAGACTCCACTTCCAATGCTATCACTTATAATTTAATTCTATTGATTTGAGAAGATTTACCCTGGATTTAATCCAGAACCACACCCGTAGACCCTGGGCAAAACTGGAGCTAAATTCATAGGACTAAAAAGGACCTTCTAAGTTCTTGAGTCCAATTGCTATTGCATGGTTGCAATTTCCATTTTCATTCCAGTTTGTAAAGAAAAAGCAGCTTGTATTCGCCAAACCAATGCAATTAAATAGTAGTTTGCTAGATAAATACAGATGGGTTCAGCTTTCAGGGTAGCCAGTGGATAACATTATGGTTTTGTGATATAAGCAAAGCTTTGTGACTGGATTGATGGAAATAGTGTGATTTTAATAAATGTCTTTTTTTTCTTGCTCATTTTTTTACAAGACTATATGTTTAAAATTTTGCCTTCTAAAATACTTCCACCCTCTTAATTTAGTTAATTCAATGATGTCTTTGGAACTCAGTAGTATTTAGATCATATTCCAGCCTTTCCCTGACCCATTTTTCACCTCAGGACCCATCAGAGAATTCTTGGAAGCTGATCACAACTCAAAGAAAAAATCTGTATTATACATCATTTAATATTGAAATCCCTCTATCCTGCCCACCCCCCACAGCTTGTTAACAACATCATGGGGAAAAAATTAATTGCATTTAATCCACAGCACTTGTCGTCTTATTCATATTTTATGACCAAAAAATGTCCAATACTGTTTAATCCATAAAAATTCCCAGAAAGTGTAGAGGGAACAGGGAAATGTGTTTTGTACAAGGTTCAGCATAATGGGGCCATGATCTCAGCTGGGAGCTCCACACACAACTGTGATACAAATAATAAGTACCATAATATTCTGAAATTTAAGAAAACAAGGCAAAGGTTCTGCCCTGAATGGCAACAGAGAGTGGATTACTATAAAAAAAAAAAACCCTGCTGCAGTTTCCTTTTATGTTTGGGCTGCAGACCTTCTTCCTCTTTGTCCAACTGCATAAATATCCTGTTGGTGCATTCTTTTCCTGTCAGCAGGGATACCTCTGTTAGGCATCCTTCTAAACTCATGTTGTAAATAGCCTGCTCAGAACAGTTTTTATTAATAGAAATGTATATGGGAGAGGGTTACTTAAGGGAAAAAAAGAAAAGAAACTCAGTCTATATGAAAGCCACACATTCAGTGCAATTACAAAAAAGTCACAAATACCTCTTCCTTTGCAGAAGGAAATTTGGCCACCACTTGGTCATTAATGATTTGAAATAACAGAAGCATTAGGTGCTAAATTGCTGACTGGAGCCAAATATTTCATTTTAGGAAAATACAGTGGGATCAAAATGTATTTCATATTTTGTTACACAGGATTCTACTTGGATATTTCTCCCCAGAAATAAATAGCATTGATTTACACTTTGCTACATTGTGTTCCTTTACTTACATTGTTAAATGCTGTCCAAGTCTAAGAGTGTTGCAAATTCATTATCATGTGAGTAGTCTTGAAAGAAATAACTAAATTGGGCAAATTTTAAACAATATTTATCTCTGTAATTGACATTCTCGTCTGAAAGCATGCAATGTTGTCTGTTTTACTTCCAATGTTCAGACTGTTTCTGCAGGATATTATTGAATTGTCATTCAATAATGTCATTGTCACAATTCAAGAAGGATGTGGAGAAGCTTGAGAGAGTACAGAGGAGAGCCACGCGCATGATCAGAGGTCAGGAAAACAGACCTTATGATGAGAGGCTGAGAGCCATGGGACTCTTCGGCCTGGAAAAGCGCAGGCTCAGGGGTGATCTGGTGGTCACCTATAAGTTTATCAGGGGTGCTCACCAGGATCTGGGGGAACATCTGTTCACCAGAGCACCCCAAGGGATGACAAAATTGAATGGTCACAAACTCCACCGCAACCTATTTAGGCTGGACATAAGGAAGAACTTCTTCACTGTCCAAGCCCCCAAGGTTTGGAATAGATTGCTGTTGAAGGTGGTTCAAGCACCCACTTTGAACGCCTTCAAGACACATTTGGATGTTTATCTTGCTGGGATCCTATGACCCCTGCTGACTTCCTGCCCCTGGGACAGTGGGCTGAACTCGATGATCCTTTGGGGTCCCTTCCAGCCCGAATGTCTATGAAAGCTATGAAATCATCAAGCAGACAGTGGGTACATCTACATGAGACTTTTACTGCATAGTTGACTAATTAACATCTCTGCATCTACATGTATGCCTCTATTAGGTTTACATATACTTCATATAGACCTTTGTAATCTCATAATTTCCAGACAAGCGATAGCTCCATCCCTGTCTTAGTCATACATCCTGAAGGACCACTTGAACTTCACTTAGGCAACTTGTACTGCCATGCAATGTAGTCTCCAGAAGCCACTCTTCCATCCTAAGGAGCCACTTATAACAAGTTAGATTGCTTTTGTTATAAGCCCCTTTCTTTCAAAAAGTTCACAGCTTCCTGAAAGATTGTTTTTCAGATTTATATTTTCCATTTTCAATCTTAATAAAATGTTAATACTTCTGGAAAGCAGAAGCAAAATCTTCTTGGTCATTTTTGATTTATAAGTGTAGGAAAAATCTCATCATAAGGGAATGTTATATGATTATCTTTGTATATTTTTAAAATGCCTGAATCTTACAATATGAAATATTGAGGCTGACAGGTCCTCTGCTGTAAGAGTGTGATTATCAAAGGAGCCTAAATTAGACACCCAACTCTCATTTCAGTAGGAGCTGGCTGACTAATCCTTACATTTCCTTGGAAATCCCAGAGTAGGTTCTCCTATTATTTACACAAAATGACTGAGTTTGAAAGATTTATAGACTTGTTTTTATTCATGAGCAGTAATTTTTGCTTATATTGTGAACTCCTGTGTTAACTGGAGAATTAAATCCCATCTCTACCATGCAGCCAGTGTTAATGAACTGTGCATTATTGAGATGAGGAAGGGCAAGGGAGAGGAGCAGCAATTCTTCTTCAGGTTGCAAAAAAACAGCTGTACTGCCTCTCAGTTCCTAAAGCAGCCTGAGGGCTCCCCCGCTAGGTGTTTACCATTCTGAAATATTCTGTGATACAAGAAATCCAATTCTAAGTGCAGCATTTTACAGCCTGTGCAGGATTTACCCCTCAGTCACAATCATAGTGGATAAGTCTGTGTTTGTGCAAAGCTTAATGCAACTGGGTTCTGGTTCATAACTAGGAGCCTTCAACACTATTAGAGCACAAATAATAATATCTGCACTAAATATTTTCATTAGAACAGGTCAATAAACAGGGAAATGCTTTTTGTAAACAAAAAATGACATTTCAAATTTGCTTTCATTCTGCATGGTTTAAAAAAAGGACAATTTCCTGGTCTTTCACATACTGAGATGTTTTTACCTAAAACTGGGGGGAAACTAGCATTTGTATTTTCAGTACAAAATATAAATTTTTTGTAAACCAAGTATTTTGATGAGAACTTTTAAAAATCATTTCAAGAGAACTTTGTAAATAGCTATAAAATGTTAGTAATATCAATGCTTTATCAAAATGCTTTCTTTTTTATTAAAAGGACATTGTTATGTACCAAAAATAGTTATAAGAGAAAACATTGATGATGTTTATTTTCAATATAGCAAACTCCCTTTGCACTCATCCTTTAAAACAGAAGCAGATTGTTTATTGAATTCTTAAAGCTTATATCTCAAGAATTGCAAGCTCAGTAAGGGAAAAGTCTCCCTCCTGTGGAGTTTATGGTCTCTGCAGATTTCCTCCTGCAGAGGATAGAAGGAGAGTCTTCCTTTACGTCAAAGTTGGCCCAAACTTTAAATAAGCTCAAAATTTACCATTGTGGATGCAAAGGGCAGCCATCAAACAAAGAGAAGTAGTTAGCCATGTTAGTCTGAAGTCAGGCAGAAGGCAGAGTAGACTGGAACCATATAGACTTACTAAATTATATCTGCATAATCTTTCATAAGCAGTGACTTACTTTATCAGCTGCTATCTGATAGCAGCTGATGTAGTAAGCTGCTGATTACAAAAGCGCATGCATCTCTGATTTAGTTAGTCTATAGCAGGGGTGCTCAACCCGCAGCCTGTGGGCTGGATCCAGCCAACGAAGCCATATAATCTGGCCTGCAGAGCTCCCTCAGGTCCAAAAATTTGGCAGTGGGAGACCAGTGGCAGCATTAACTTCTGGTCCCCTGCTGCCAAATTTCTGGGCCCTAAGTAGCCCCACAGCCCAGATAGTGTGGCCCTGTGCACTAGATCAGGCACACAGAGCAGGATGGGGCCAAGACAGCATAGGATTTGGTGGGGGCATGCAGGGCCAGGTGAGGACAGTGGAGGCTTGATCAAGGCATATAGGGCTGGCCGGAGGAGCCTTGGGCCCCACCCAGGCACGGGCAGCATGAGCAAAGGTAGCATGGAGACCAATCCTAGCATACAGGGCCAGGTGGAGGCAGCATAGGGGCAGATCCCAGTCTTCAAGGCCAGGCCAAGGCAGTGTGGGACACGAATGGGACATGCAGAGCTAGCCAGGGGTGGCATGGACCCGATTCAGGCACACAAGGTTGGGTGGGGGCAACAAAGGTCTAATCCAGGCACATGGGGCTATGTGAAGGCAGTGCAGGGCCTGACCACCATGAGGCCAGGGGAGGCAGTGGTGGGACCAGTCCTGGTACACAGTCTGATCCAGCCTGCAGACTGGCCCCATGACACCGGTGGAGCCAAAAGACTGAACACCACTGGTCTATAGGGTGCAAATCCACCCTGACTTCTGCAGTAACCAAACAGAAATGGATTGAGGAAGCCTTGGGAGATTATGGCCCTTGTGAAGTCAGCTCACCATTCACATTAACAGTTCACAAGTCAGTTCACGGGGCATGAAACACAATAACTCCACAAAAAAAAATCTGAAAGTCCAATCAATGGGTTTTTTGAGAGAGGGAAAAAAAGAATATTCTATCTGTCTATAGAGAGATTTAAAAATGTTCCTTATTACAGAACAAGTAAAGACATTATTTTAAATTAAGTGCTAATTAATTAAATTTACCACTTATTTACAGTGGAAGAGAACCAAAGACTGGTACATCAAGCAAGAAAATCATTTTCATCACCCTAGATAGATATCTAATATTGTAGTTAAAAGACTCTTTACCTCATTTTTAATCATAGCCTAACATATGAATTCAGTTTGTTCTGAGGTTTATTGCCCATCATGCATTCACAAAATTATGTTTTCAATATTCGTGTAGCATTATCAATCCACAAGAGCATTTGTTGCCAAATTTCACGTATGGGAGGGGAAAAACCAGTAAAGCATAAAAAGTGCTGATTAAATGTTGATAATTGTTACCTTTTTAAAGTTCTCTTTTAATGCTTAAACTACTTAGGATCTTTCAAAAAGATTTTGCATCTAGATGCTTTTTGCAAGATGATTTATGTCATTCTCAAAGATCTGTATTTTTGTTACGGATCACATACTCAGAGGTCCCTGTGTGCTCTGGCGCTTCCATGATGATCATAACACTCAGTCAGATAGGGTCATCTTCCACTATTCTGAAGTATTATTCTGCTAGGATTTGACCTGCATTACAATATTGTCTGGATGTTAATATAGGCAAAAGCAGAAATTATGGAAATATATATGACAAAGGAATGCTGCACATCCAGTAGTTTTAATGTGATCGATTTCAATTTACAGGGCTAGCAACAAATATGTATATAATATACACACGCAAATGCGCGCGTGCACACACACACACACACAATGTATAGGATTGATCAGTAGGAATACAGATAGATTACTCTTATTAATAAATGTACTGTGTATATCTCTTAAGATTGCAGGAATGTGGCCAGGAGATGATTACAGAAAATAGATGTTTGAGGTATAGTAAAGGATTGTTAATTGTTCCAGTTAAACTAAATTATATTCTGGACCATATTCTTGAAAGAGGTTTATTTACTTTTACTTGCGAGCATGGGAAGATTCAGTATTATGAGCATGCTGCACTGGAATAAGTCAGATACTATTAGGTCCACAGGAACAATACACACTTCCTCAAAAATTAAGATAAGGACTAATTCTATTCTATTTGTAAATCAATCCACTGGCTTCACAAGACTTAGAGCCAGATTTCACTATACTTATTAGACAGCTGTGTACCCAAGTGGGGTGAACAAGGGAGACAGAAAAACAACATTTGCTGGCACTGCCATGCAGCTATGCCAGGAGCACCAACAGTTGGAAGTTGCCACTGTTTTTGTGCAGCACTACTGTCCCAGGTACCCACCTGCTGTTACACCTCTGCTATTAGGCACTCAAGTACATTTAGTTTTGTAACATGCTCCTTGTAGACTTAAACTAAGTCCCAAAAAAGGAGTGGGGAAATGGACTTGGAGTAACAGTTTTCATGAACTTGAGCGGGGTAGAACAGAATCACACTTAGGTGCCCAAGTCCACATATGTACTTAATAGATGGAGTAGGTTCTGGCCCTTATTCTACATTTATACCAGGTTTGTAGAGTAGAAACTGTTCCAGTTGTTATTAAGGTTTAATATTGTTCCATAATAGTTTGACTGCAAGGCTTCTGCCCTCAGCTGGCAGGTTTCTGACTAGGAGTGAAGGCTGATCTAGACTTACGTAGATCTAGCTGACCTAGCCTCAAGTTAAGAATCTCATCATTGCTTTTACCCACACTCATATCATGCAAAGCTTTTTATCAGGGGACGTGGGGCTGCACATGTGCCCTGATAAAAAGCTTTGCATGATATGAGTTCACATGCTATTTATCAGATAATTGTCATGTTAATGCCACCATAATGTTGCAACGTGACCCGTTTCTGATCAAAAGAGTACTTGGCAGGTAAAATTTATATTCAATGTAAGTCATTTCAATTTATGCACCACACAAACAAAAAACCTAGATACTCTGTAAAGCCAGATGCATCTGTAGAATTAGATTTAAAGAGCATAATCTGCTCAGAGTAACAGCTCTCACTGCAAATGTAATTACTCCTCTCTTAATCCATTTTAATTAGGTGAGCAGAAAATAGGTGGGCCAGTTTAGTAAACAAACCTTGATAAATGTAATCAAGAAAGACATTACTTCAAAATTACTTGCTAATGTTTTTTCCCCCCTGCTATTTGGTAAATTGAGCTCAACTGTCTATATTTAGCAAGAAGTAAGAATATTTATTTATTTTATTTAAATTTTCTGTATTCCAAGCCAAATTAACCTAAACAAATTACAAATCCGTGAGTCAGTCCAGAACCACAAGTGGCCCTACTACCAGCAAACATCCTCCACCCCCATCTGGAGTTTCAGATGTTCCCAAAATCTTTGGTGGGCATTCTACTTGCAGGCCCAAGCCCAGAGGCTTGGGGTTTGGATACCCCCGAGTTTTGCTTGCCTTCAGCCATAGGGCTGCAGGAGCAAGCTAGGAAGGAGCCTCCCATTTCCATAAAGTGGGCATAAAGCCAAGACCTTCCCACTCCAGCAGCTAAGTGGGATGTTTACTCTACATTACCCTTGGCCAGTACTATCCCTGTGCCAGAAAAGTGGTCTTCCCTGGGTGCAACTAGGAAGACCACCTCTGTGGTCACAGTGTTTCCCTTGCCAGGCAAGCATAGGATTACCTTGATCTGAGCCCACAAGAGGCTGAGATATTTAACTCTGAGTCTCATTCCAGACTGCTGTGAGATCTTTTCAGGCAGGGGGTGGGCAAAATATGGCCCCCAGGCTGGATCCAGCCCTCCAGGCCAATCTATCTGACCCACAGGGCCCCTAAAATATTTAGAAAATTAATATTTATCTACCCCCAGCAGCCTGTCAAAGCTGAAAAGAGCCAGGGGCAGTAAGACCCAGGGGGATACTCAGCAGGACTGAATAGCCCAGCCCCACCCACCCCCAGCCATTTCACTCCCTTCCTGCCCCCGCACTGCTCCAGCGCCACATGGGTCCCGGCTGCATCGTCAGACCAGGGAGCATGGGGCCGTGCTGGTACATGTGTGTGTACGCAGGCAGGGAAAGTGCATGGGGGGGGCAGTCAGGGACAGTGTGTGTTTACGCAGGCAGGAACAGTGTGTGGCAGGGTAGGGACAGTGTGTGTGGGGGGGCAGTCAGGGATCACGTGTGTGTATGTGTCTGTGTGTGTGTAGGCAGGGGCAGAGTGTGTGTGTTCATAGGCTAAGTTCCACATGCACACCCCACCATACACATGCACCCACACCCCCCTCGCCCTGGCATACACACAGACCCCCCCACATCCCCTCACACATCCCAGGCACTCAGTACCCCACAAACCCCACACTCACCCACACCCCACATATCCACACACACACACATGCTCTCTCACCCACATACCCACACACCCACACCCCCCACAAACCTATATCCACCCCCACAATATACAAGAGTAAGACTTCATTTTAAGCTATTGTGCAATCACCTCTATGTGCACTACACATACAGAAGTAAATCAAGACAAAAATATTTTTAAACCAAATTAACGAATGCTGTAGATGTTTGTTTTTTAGAATATAATTTGATATTTTTCTGGTTCTGAATGGCAAAACCCCTTGCTGAAAGGAGTACTTCTGGGGGCAAGGGGAGGGACTTCTGGTGGCAAAAGTTAGGGGTTAGGGGGTGGGACTTCCAATCACGAGATGGTGACCAGGGCAGGGCACCTGTGAAGGGGCAGGGCTACAAACGCGGCCCTTGACAGCTTGCCAAAACTCAGTAAGTGGCCCTCTGCCCAAAATAATTGCCCACCCCTGCTTTCAGAGTTGCCTGTGGAGCCCAGCCCCCTGTGTGAGAAGGTTAGTGGTCTCCTTCCCCTGACACAGCCCCAGAGCTCTGTGGACAAGCAGCAGGTTGGCCACTCCTCTGAGGACTCATATGGCTGCTGCCCCCTCTGGACCCCCTCTCCCTCCCCTCTGTCAGTGCCTGTGACAACCACCTATGTGCTCTGAGCAGTGCACTCTGCAACAAGCCATGGTGGCAGACATGGGGCTGTACAGTAGACTTATCCCATTTTTCTCAAGTTTCTGGGGCCTCAAGAACAGGTGGTCAACCAAACGTTAATGAAGGACTCATAGCTGGTGCACAGCAAAGCCTCACTAAGGAAAGTGAGCAACCCCAGCTGGAGGCACGTATAAACTTTCCTCTTTCCTGACTTGGTTTATCTGAGCGTGCATCTTTACATGTAGCAGCTCCAGGCACTGGGTATCACCACTCACAACTATCACCATTTCCATCTCAGGACAGCCTCCTCTGCAGAGTGGCAGATGCAAAACAATTTCTAAACTAATGGTGATGGCCAAGTGAATCCATGTTTATCAGGATAACTGCTTTAAATAAGCTGGTAAGGGAGAGGGAAAGAAACATTCACTGCTTTGGTCTGCCCGACTTACCTGCTTTATAAAATGCTCAGGCTGATGCCTAAGGCCTGCAGGTAGGTTTACCAAAATAAAGCTTAGCAGACAATAAATAATTTAGCATCTTACTGCAAAAAGACCACACTGTAAAATAGCTACTATCTCAGGCCTTGTGATGTGCACATTCATTTTAAAAGCACATCACATTCATAGGAAAGTAGGGACCTCATGAGATTATCTAGTCTATCAACATGGTTCTATTTGGCCAGGTACAGAAGTTACATTTATTGTATGGTTGGCACTGCTTGCTTCTGACCTAACCTTAGGCACTTGGAGTAAAGCTAGAAAGTTAGAGTACTTCTGCCTCAGTCTTCTTGAACGCCTGTACTTAGCCTCTGATGCAAAACACAAAACTAAGAAAAAGGGCAAAGGAAGAGGGTGAGAGGCAGAGTAGAAGCAGGCAGTATAAGACCCCAGAGGAGCAGCTGTGTGGCAGGGGCCATGTTTGTTCCCTCAGGTACATACATGTTCATTGTTAACTAAAGGAGACAGCTGAGTGGAAATAAATAAAAAGCAAACAAGCAATAGAACCCAAACAAAGCATCAGAAAAGGAAGGAAGAAAGGGTCAATACCATGCATGTCTCAAAGACTTGGACAGGTGGATAACTAATTGAATTGCAATCGTATTGGATAAGGAGATTAGGCATTGGTTAATTTTATTTCAATTATGGTTTACAATTTGATTAGGAAGCACATGAAGCACTCTCTGTCTCATGACTCTCTAGTGTAAAGCCTTGACCATCCACATCCTGGTTGTCCCTTGCTAGTTGCTCAGTGGCTTTGGTTCTAGCCGTTGTATTCTAGGAGACATTAGTGCTAAGAGAAATAGGTGATAAATATTAGCAAACCTGGATTTGTCGAGAGCACATCGTGCCTAAACAATCTGATTTCCTTCTATGACAAGGGTGATGGGCTTTCTCAGTAAGGTGAAAGTTGTGGGTGTGATATACCTGGAGTAAAGTCAGCATTGTGACATTGTCTTCCACAACATTCCTAGAAGTAAACTAAAGATATATGATCTAAATTAAGCTATTACTCAAATGGTTTAAATAGGATGATTCTGCTTTGAGCATGGGATTAGAACAGAAGATCTCCTGATGGCCCTTCTACTCTTATCAGCTCTGTAGAGTCTGCAACAGAACTTGGAGAAATTGTTTTCATTCATTGCCTTACTGTTTCTTTGCAGACTACATAGTAATTGCAAGGGAGGAAACGCAGTACCTTGTACTTCTTGAAGACCCTAGAGGAATGGGCAGGGTACCCAAACACCATCTGATGAAGCACACAAAATAATAGCTTAACATCAATGTGTGAAGTGTGGAGTTGCAGGAACAATATTAACATAGGTTTGAAACTGCTATTTTTCCTTGTACAATTTGACCTGGTTCCCCTCCCACTTAATTAGCTAGACATTGGAGTAGCTTCTTTGATCTGAGTGACTCCTGGCTTACACTAGAGTAGGTCAGAGAAGAATAAGGCCTTTTGTCCTTCACATTGCCGTCATTTTGGCTTGACTTCAAGTGCTTAGGTAGCCACAATGTAATAACAAAAGAAAGATTGTCCAGTGAATGTAGTACTGTTAATAATTCCTACAGGAACTCGTATCCTATTACCTAGTGTTTGCATTCAACAAAAGCCATACCAGAGGTTAATTTTTGTGGATTATATCGTGACTTAAATTGCAATTATTCTTATTTTCAATTTAACATTTTCATACAAAATTATGCAATTGCAGAGTGTATAACTTGGCAGACCTTACTTCAGCTGGATTTTGTCACAGTAGAGGACTGTACTATTCCTAATAGATGTTCAAGAGCTGAAGTGACTCTTTTGGTTTTCCTTTTAGACACTTTACAGAAATATGTTAAACCATTCATGATCCTTTTATTTGAAGTATATCTCATTCAGGCTAAATTTAAAACAATTTAAGAACCTCATGACAGTCATTGTATTAGCTTAGATCATTCAATCAATCATTTCATGATAATCTGTAAGAAATGTTTAATTTTCTTAATTCAGCCATGACTTATCCCTATTTCTTCTATTTAGAAAATGATGACATGCTCAAAATAAACTATCCAAAAAAAACCTACTTTATAACTTCTGAGGCCCATGAGAGACCAGTCATCTCTTAATAGCAAGTATATTTTATCTTTGTTTTTCCTATGTTATGATGATTATGTACATCCCTTTCTAATGCTAAGAATTCATGTATTGCTTGTAACATTGCTATATGCAATAAAATAATTTAATTCCTAGTCCCAATCATTGTAAACTTGGGAAATAGTGCAGTGTCAATAGTCACATTTCTCACAGGGAAATGACTGGGGAAGAGAAAATTATATCTGCTTATTAACTGAACTTCTTATTGTTCCTCTCAGATTTTCCTCTCCCCAGTGGTGTTCAGTTAGCAGCAATAGCATTACCACCCTGCTTATTACTCAAGCTTTAGGAGCCATCTTTATTGTCTCCCTCATAATCAGTACATCATCATCATCATTTAAGCCTGGCAGAGTGGAGGGAGTGAGAGTTCTTCCATACCAGTATTTCTTGCCAAAGAAGACTTGGCACTGGCTCCAAATAGCTATAGCGAAAATGAGGCCTTGAGGTCCTCACCAAAGGACCCCTGACAGAAGGAGAGAACTGGCAGCAGATGTTGTTATAAATCCCAGGGGTTCCCAATCTTCACATTGTGACCCCTAAGATAACTGTTTTCAGGATCACAACTACTCTGTCCTTCCTAGCTAGTTAGAAGAGAGGCCAAGGGTTGTATTAGGGATAAGACTATGAACTGCTGTTCTAGTCCAAAACTGGGATGTCATGGATTTCCCATGAGTTAGGGGTCAGATTACTATTTTGGCATATGGAGGAGGCTGAGTTTCACGTAGTCTGAATTGCCACTGCAGGTGTTTTTTTGATGGTGGGAATTATGAACACACAAACTAAAGAAGGTGTAAGAAGACCCCTGCCAGTGCAGAACTATTGTCTCCAAGGCACTCTCTAGAGCAGTGTTGAGTCCAGTTGTAAATGTCCCAAATGATGGCTTTTTACATTTCCCTTGAAAGTTTGTTCCACAGCCAAGGATTTTTCCATGTGATTGCCAGTGGGATAACTTTACACTGCTGATTTTTATTCCCATAAAATATTTGTAGGGTGTTACGAAGTGAGATACGTGCAGGTGGACCTGTAACCCCTTTATGGAAATCTGCTGTATTCACTGGCTTTGGATCTCTGCACAGACAAAGATCTACCTACATGTGCCTCATTGCAGAATCAGGTCCTTAGCAAGAGATAGATAGATAGATAGATAGATAGATAGATAGATAGATAGATAGATAGATAGATAGATAGATAGATAGATATCAGAACTGAGCCACGTTTCCCTAAGCAGAACTTGACATTTTCTTTCACTGTTTGTCTCATTAAAAGAAATGGCAACCTAAAAATATCCAGACTTTTTAATATTTAATAAGACACATTTTATGGCATTTCATATTCAACCTCCTCATTTAATTTCTACTTTCAGAAGCCAGTTTTGAACATTTTATGTTTTTTATTACAACAATTTATTATATTTGCATTCTCATTACAATGTTTACTGCAACAAATAACTGCACTGCATTTAATAAAAAACTTTTTCTTTTTATATTCAGTTATAGAGAGACCTGCAATGCATATGCAAAATCAAAAGATCCCCCAAATTTCAGGGCAGATTGTTTCCATCTCCAGCTTCAAACATTTTATGTACATTGCTATAAAGATTTCATGCTCATTTTTAACGTAGCATGTGAATGCATCAGCCTTCTGCCTCTTCTTTTTTTTTTCTGCTGTCAAGTCAGAACAATTCACTTTTCTTTCTTAGTTTGTATGTTGCAAGTAGATGCCAGATTACTAAAGTTACACTAAAAACTTCTCATCTACATACCCAATTCAGATCACATTGGACCAAAACCTTCTGTTAAAGACCCAGGAGTTAACACACCCTTTACCTCTTGAAACCAAATAGTCATCTGCAACAATGTACAGAATTCCATGTTTTTTAAGTATAAATAACTGTTTATTCTTTCCTCAATATCAACCTCCTTTCTTTAATCAAGCTAATCAGTGGTAAGGTATTTGAGAAGATTACATTCAGTGCCTGTTTTTTTCTCTTACCTCCAAGAGCACTCAAGACCTGATTGACTATATTAAACCTTTCTTTACTAGTATTAACAGTTCCCATGTGGATTCCACCCAGTGGGTGTTTGTCAGCATTTCTAAGGATATACTTATAACAATGGCTTTTCATCCAGGAGAATAGTCAATGTTTTATACAACTGAGGCTTTAATCAGAGATTTCTTTCAGGGAATAAATCACCATGTATTTTAATTTGCTTCCCTGTAAGATCCACCAGGCATATCAATTCTTCATAATGCTGTCAGTAAGCATTGAAAGGAACTGAGAAATGCAGCCCCATTTGTCTCTAGAATACAGCAATAGCAAAGAAATAATGGTAGCAACCATAAGCAACATCAGTTCTAGAAGATAGATGTGGTCATCAAATGAATTGTTTGACAAGTGCTCTTGATTTTCATTTAAACTGAACTATTCAAAATGTTTGATGCAACCATTTTATCACCTGTAGAGCTTTCTATGGGTAATAAATGTACAAGATTTTTACATTTCTTTCACAATGCAATCCAAAATATAACAGCATCTTGTATTTATGCACTACCATTTCTCAAGCGCCTAACATTATTTAAAAGCTGTGAGCAAAAGCTTCCATTGATTACCTAAACAGCACAATGAATGCAACCCTCATGGGCAGAGAGGCTGCCATTTTGATGATGAATTGCAGAGGTGACTGAGACAAGCAGGAGAATCCATGATGAAGAGAAAGCATTAGTCTATTGTGTGATTAAAGCCCTAGATAGGGGCATAGGAATTGAACCCAGATCTCATATTGCCACCTGAACTTTATCTGTGACTTGGGCTACAATGAAGAAACTCTCATAGCTTCAGTCCCACAAACTGGGAGTGAAAGGGTTTTTTTCTCTGTTTTGTGATTAGAATGGAAGTCATCTGGAGCAGGAACTGACCATTACTGTGAGTTTATACAATAATGTATTCAGTATGGTTCCAATCCTCAGGCATATAATATGAAAGATAGGATGCCCCTATGGCTGCTTCCAAAAGAGGTGATTGAAAAGCCTACTATTCCATGCAGTCAATTCCTGTCTATATCCATGAGGATTTGTGGCTTGTCTACACCTCACAACCCAGTGGGCTATTCTTCCTCAGAGCTGTCCTTCCTAACTAGTTAGGAGACAGGCCAAGAGTACTCCTCTTCAGAGCTATTCCTTCCTGGAGGAGTAATAGAACCCCACTAGGCTTAGTCCTAGAACAAATACACTACAATTCTTTCCCACAGCTGTGACTTAGCAATCAATTAATTGTCTTCCCCCTCATTTAGCATACCTGCTTAGCAGAAGGCATGTTTTCCTGTGTCTTTATATGCATGAACATATGTATATACATATGCATGCAAAAAGAGGTATCGCTTAATCTGGAATGTCTCCAGGAATGCTGCATCAATACTATTATTTTTGTAGAAAATAATACAGACTTGTGGCAGTGCACTTTTGGTGCCTGACACCTTAAGAGGCCTGTACACACAGTGGCAGCCAGCAGGTGTGGTGTGGCTTAACGAGGAGATCACATGACTGCAGGAGGGCTCCTGGATTGAAGAATGGAGCTGGCCAGCCTCAGTATAAATCCAGGCCTTCCAAGCTAAGCGGGAAGTTGTTGCAGAGAGCCAGAGGGATAACATCACCTGGCTGAAGCTGTTGCTCCCAGAACACCTGGAGGTTAAGGGTAGGAACTATGGGGATGGAGGAGGTTCCTGGTCCTGGGGCATGACCTAAAACTACACCCTGCTGGGGGTGGATGGTGTGATGGGGCTGCCTGTGGTGGAGTAGTCCCTAGGAAATGCCACACCAGTGCCTCCCTAGTGAAAGGTAAGTATGGGGCACCATATAGCCCCAGCCCCTACGACCTGGTGGGTTACCCCCTAGGGGACAGGTGAAGGGTGCAGACATGTCATCAGGCCTGAGACCCAAGGGGCATAAGACTGAGAGCCCCAGTGAAGGGGCAGAGTAGTGGACCCAGAAAGAGGACGTGTAAGAAAGCAGTAGACTCAAGTGTGAAGGCTGCATACAGTAGGTTTTGCATGGGCAAGCCTGAAGGACTGCACATGGGTTGTGTAGATTAGAGTTGCATGGGTGGGCCTGAAGGACTGCATGTAGGCCAGCCTTGGTGATTGAGTGAGCTGGGTTTGAAGGGGCCCAAAAAGTTGGATCTGTATATGAGAGAGAGGGCGAGCAGCTCAATAACCTAACCAGAGAAACACTCGATTGGCCCATGCTGGGGCCAGGACCAGACTGGTCAAAGGGCCAGAGCACCCACCGCAAGGGACAGCCAGAGTCAGGGGCCTGAAGTTCTGACTGGCCTAGAGGCAAGGCCAGGGCTTTTGTGGCCAAAAGTCCTGGAGGTGGCCACTGCCAAGAGGGAAGAGGGCTTGTGGAGTTTTGCAGCCCAGAATGAGGGTAGAGAGTAGACTGCCTGAGGAGGAAGGATCCAGGTGGGGTCCAAATGTCAGTTGGGCATAGAGTGAGGCCCATCGTGGGGCTGGGGCCACATAGCGATGCCATCTATGAGGCATGGGACATGGTGTAGGGGCAGTACAGAGCCATGTATTACACCCTTGCTATCAGGGATCAAATGGGCAACCTTCCCCCTTGTAAACATCTATTTTGGTTACATCAAAGGCATGGCAGGAGAGTCAGGTGTGTGGACTGCCCTAGAGTAGTGGGAGCAGTAATAGGGCATGTGAGAAAGAAGTAGACTCAAGTGAGAAGGCTGAGATGGCCCCCTGTCACAAGACTCCATTGAGCAGTTTTTTAAACACAATGTCCATCTTTTGTATGTGCAATTCTGCTAAAATGAATTTGAATATACATGAATCATATGTAAATGCAGCAGCATCTCCCTGTGCAAAATCTGCTTCCATGTGAGGGCAGCAATAAAATCAACAAGACTTTGAAAGTAGTTGTGAAGAGACCTCTTTGACTGAGAAGATGGTGCTTATGACAGCAAAATATGAAGGGTAGAAGGGACAAGGTGGGGTACATTTTTGAAATTCTAGTGCAGGTACAAAGGTATCCTTGTATTAACATGAATGTCAAGAACATTGGCAATGTATAGGGGGTGCACGCAGATTCACACGTACCCCCTGAGCTTGGTGGTGCAATCACCTGCAGACAGTTGCCGCTCTCCCCTCCCCTCGCCGCCGACAACACCAGCGGCGTCTGCGGTCAGTCCCCTATTACCGCTGGCTGCCACTGGCAGCATCTGCAGGTGGTCGCTGACTACTAGTTGGCACTCACCACCTTCCCCCTCCTGCTGCCAACAGTGCCGCTGCCGCCTGTGGGAGCTCACCGTGCCCCCCAGCCTCCAGGGACACACAGCATTCATGATCAAGAAGTAATAATTCACGCAAGTTTTCATATTGTCTATAGGTGTACATAAATAAATGCACAAGCACACACAGGACACGTCAGCACCATTGTTACTGCGCCATCATTTAGTATGTAGATATGCCCACAGACTTTCACAATTTTTGTGTAGAAGTAAAGGTGTCTAAAAGAAAACCTTTAGAAGTATTGAAGAGACTTACCAGGAATAGCAGACACCTGAAGTGACTCTCTCAGTTAAACAATTGGCCATTGGTTTCAAAGTAGCAAGTAGTTAGCACAACTACAATAAGACTCCACTTGTGCTATCTGCCATGCCAAGTAAGGTACAGACAAGAAATATATTTGGCTACCAGCAGAACTCCATCCATCTGAGTGAATATTCCACTTTAAATTGTTGAGATGTAAGCAGCAAATCCAGCAGTAGCAAAGAAGTTATCGTCAGTTGCATCTCTAGAGTTCAATTTAGGCAATGTCTGGGAACACACAGAATATAACATGGCTTTGCTGATTCATTAAAAACATTCCTCATATTCTGCCAAAAAATATTTTAAAAATTCATTGGGCACCATGGACTACATCTGTTCCTGATGCATGCCATTCTCACCAGTGGCCTAACCCAAGGGATAAATATGGCCAGATTTGTTAAAATTTCTAGGAAGTGCTTTACAAAGCATCTGGTGTTATCATTTTAGGTTGATGAAGAGCCATGGAA